>NC_061868.1:24762072-26138456 GCF_907164915.1 Impatiens glandulifera
GTGTTTCTCCTGAACATGCTCCCGGATGAAATGGTGTCTTATATAAATGTGTTTTGTTCTTGAGTGCAAAACCGGATTGTATGTAATTGCTATCGCGCTGGTGTTGTCACAGAATATTGGTGATTCCTCGGCTACTACGCCAAAGTCCCTTAGTTGTTGTTGGATCCAGAGGAGTTGTGCACAGTAGCTTCCGGCTGCTATATACTCTGCCTTTGCGGTTGATGTTGCAACTGAGGTCTGTTTCTTGCTGCTCCAGGTAACTAGTCGGTCACCCAGGAACTGGCAGGTACCACTTGTACTCTTTCTATCGATCTTGCATCCTGCGTAATCTGCATCTGAATAGCTTATGAGGTTGAAACTTGAGTCTTTTGGATACCAAAGTCCCACTTCTTGAGTTCCCTTAAGATATTTTAATATTCTTTTAGCCGTAGTGTAATGTGATTGCTTTGGATTGGCTTGGAATCTCCCGCATACTCCAACCGCAAACAGGATGTCCGGTCGGCTGACAGTTAGGTAAAGCAATGATCCAATCATTCCCTGATATGCTGTGATGTCAACGGCTTGACCATTCTCATCTTTGTCTAACTTTATAGAAGAACTCATTGGTGTAGCCGCCTCAGCGCATGTGTCCATTCCAAACTTCTTCAATAGTTCGGCTGTGTATTTTGGTTGGCTTATAAATGTTCCGGCTTCAATCTTCTTAACCTGAAGTCCTAGGAAGAAACTCAGTTCTCCCATCATACTCATTTGAAATTTGTCAGTCATCATTTTTGAGAATTTATCACATAGTTTTGGATCGGTTGATCCGAAGATAATATCATCGACATAAATTTGAACAAGTAATATGTGTTCCTTTCTCTCAAATTTGAAAAGTGTTTTGTCAACTGAGCCTATTGTAAATTTGTGATCAAATAAGAATTGTGTTAATATATCGTACCAGGCTCTTAGAGCCTGTTTCAAACCGTAAAGGGCTTTGTTTATCCGGTAAACATGATTTTCGTGTTCTGGATTTTTGAAACCTGGAGGTTGATTAACGTATACTTCCTCATTTACCTTACCGTTTAGAAAAGCGCTTTTAACGTCCATTTGAAAAACTTTGAAGTTTTTGAAAGCTGCAAAAGCTAAAAATATCCTAATGGCCTCAAGTCTGGCTACATGGGCAAAATGATTCTTCAAAATCAACACCTTCTTCCTGTTTGTAGCCTTGAGCCACTAACCGGGCCTTGTTCCTCATAACTAAACCGTCTTCATTGAGTTTGTTTCCTCGTAACTAAACCGGTTTATTTTTCGGTCTAGAGACTAGGTACCAGACTTTATTTCTCTCAAACTCGTTTAATTCCTCTTGCATTGCTAGGATCCAATCGGGATCTGACAATGCTTCATCCACCTTTTTCGGCTCAATTTGTGATTTGAAAGCTGAGTTTTCATAGTATTCCAAATTTTGTTGCCTTGTTCGGACGAGTGAGGATATGTTACCTATTACTAGTTCAAGAGGATGATTTTTATTCCTTCTGAGGTTTATCCGAGACGTGTCTATCAAGCTTTCAGTTGGCTGGTCAAGGTTAGACTGATCGGTAGGTTGAACAGAGTCAGACCGACCAATTTCTTCAGTCGAAACTGAAGAGTCAACTTTCTGCGGTAGTGCATCTTGAACAGGCTGAGGTTCAGCATCAACCGCTTGATCATTGACAAATTGTCTAAAACCGGAACCTCATCTTCATCATCAGAATAGATATTGAAATTTTTCATTCTGTTGTGAAGGTCGAAGGGTAATGCAGTGTTTCGTTCAACAGATTCATCAAAAACAACGTGGGTTGTTTCTTCAACTGTTAACGTCCTAGTATTGTATATCCTATAGGCTTTACTTACAGCTGAATATCCCAACATTATTCTCTCATCGGATTTAGCATCAAAAGCGGTCAAGTAATTTTTGCCGTTGTTGTGAACAAAACATTTGCTACCGAAAATTCGAAAGTACCGTATGTTTGGAATTCGATCATAGTATATTTCAAAATGAGTTTTGGAAAAACGTTTAGTTACTAAAGACCGGTTTTGTGTGTAGAATGCGGTATTGATAGCTTCAGCCCAAAACTTTTGAGCAATACCCGAATCAGCTATCATTGACCTTGCGGCTTCCTTGAGAGTTTGGTTTCTTCTCTCAGCCAGGCCATTTTGTTGAGGAGTTCTGGCACTAGACAACTCGTGTCTAATACCGAAATCATCAAGAAAAGTAGTTAATTGGCTATTTATAAACTCAGTTCCTCTATCACTTCTGATTTTGTTTACTCGAATAGATTTCTCATTTTGTATTCTCAAAATTAGTTTGATCAGGTTTGGAGTTGCTTGATTTTTAGAGGCTAGAAATGTTACCCAAGTAAACTTAGAATAGTCATCAATGACTACCATAGTGTAATGCATGCCTCCTAGACTGGTTACTTTAACCGGACCAAACAGATCCATATGCAAAAGTTCTAAGCACCGTTCAGATTGATAATTTCTTTTACTTTTAAAAGCGGACTTTATCTGTTTACCCATTTGACATGCAACACATACTTTATCTTTTGAAAACTTAACATTTGGAAAACCGTAGACTAGTTCTTTGGAACTTATAAAGTTAATTGTTTTGAAGTTCAAATGGTTTAGCCGTTTATGCCAACGCCAGATTGGATCATTTCTGGCTATCATGCATACAGGTTTTTCAAGATCGGTTTTCCAATCAACTTTGTAAATATTTCCCATTCGGTTACCAGTTAAAAGGATATCATTTTGCTGATTTTTAACAAAACATGCATTCTTATGAAATTCAACTTTATAACCTACGTCGCACATTTGACTTATACTTAGTAGGTTAAAATGCAATTGTTCTACCAGTAGTACGTTATTTATGGATAGGTTACCATGGACAATCTTACCCTTGCCCACGGTTTTACCTTTCGAGTTGTCACCGAATGTTATGACTGCTCCGGTTTCATACTTGATGTCGGTTAGTAATTCATCGTTGCCGGTCATGTGTCTTGAGAATCCGCTGTCCAGATACCATTCCGAGTTCTTTAGCCGGTTGCTTCTCCTAATCTGCAAAATAAAAGTATTTACACCTTTTTGGTACCCACATTCAGTTGGGTCCATGGTTGATTAGTCCCTTTGGGATCCAGACTTGAATAAGTCGGTTCACTTTCCCGGTATCTGTTCTTATAATGTTTGGCTTAACTTCTTGACCTTTCCTCAAGAATGCCTTATGTTGTGGTGATGAATGTTTTTGAGACCGAGATCAGCTTGTTTTATTTTCTTTCCGGTTGGCTTTCCTTTTCTCAGGATGAAGCCAGTTTTCTGATTCAGTCGGACTTACATATTTTAGTTCTTCTTCCGGTTTTAGATCACCTTTTTCCTCATTTTCGGTTGTTGAACTCTTGACAAATCTTATGAATGGAAGATTGTCTTTTGTGATTTTCATCCCGTTAGGTTGATTTGATTCGTTGGATTTGTTTTGTTCATAACCGATACCAAATCTACACTTAGGGTGTCTTTTATAATTACACATCTGTTTTACGGCTTGACGAGATCTCTCCCACGCAGCCGTAACATACAGTGCTCGTTCATCGATTTCAGTTACCGGTTGAACTATCTCCTCATTATCTAAGAATAGTTCATCCGGTTCATACATTGCGGTTTCGCATGACTTATCAGCGATACCACTTGACTCTACGGTTTTGTGTTCTACCGGAGTCGGTATGTATGCAGATATGTTTCTGAACTCAGCGACCATTTCATTGAGTGCAGAAATCAAATCTTCCTTAGAGAACTCATCGGAAGAAAAATCAAATACCTCTTCGTCATTTGCCTTGAAGCAGGTTACCCTTTCTTCATTATCTTCGTTGTCGGAGTATGCCCATTCGCTTCCTCCGTCGGATGCAATGAGTGCTTTCTGAATTTTCTTCCCTTCGTCGGCATGATGGTCATCGTTTCTCCGGTAGTCGTTCCGTTGGTTGTCATTTCTCCGATAGTTGTTCCCTTGGTAGTTGTTACCCTGATACCGGTTGCCTTGGTAGTTGTTGCCATGATAGTTGCCTTCCGGTTTTCTATCGTCTCTCCTTGGTTTCCTACATTCTGACCTGAAATGTCCAAAACCGTCACAGTTATAACGTCTTTTATTTGATTTATCTACATAATTATAACTAAAGTTGTTGTTAGATGGTGGCTGGTTCTTCTTCATGAATCTCCCAAATTTCTGAGCTAGCATTGCCATCACATCTTCACTGATCTAATCAGCGTTTTTGACTGGAGCCGGAACGGTTGATACTTGGACTGTCGGTTCCACCGATGTAACCAAAGCTCTGGTTGCGGTTGATGTGGATGCTTCATCTTCGATCCGAGACTTAATCTCGAACTCGTAGGCTTTTAGATCCTCAAACACGTCATGCAACTTCATCTGCCCTAGGTTGTTTGATTCCCTCATCACCATGGTTTTGATATCCCATGTGCTTGGCAATGATCTTAAGGCTTTAATGATTACTTCTCGGTTGTCGTATTTCTTTCCGAGTGTCTGAAGCTCGTTGACCACACTGGTGAACCGGTTACTGAATTCCTTCATATTTTCCCCCGGTTTCATCCTGATGTTTTCATATTTCTGTGTAGCCACCAAGATTTTGTTCTCCTTTGTTCTCTCGTTTCCTTCATGGATCTGAATGATCGTTTCCTAGGCTTCCTTTACATTATCACAGGCTGATATCTTGTTCAAGGTATTATCGTATATAGCCTTATAGATATGCCTCATGTTATGGTTATCCAGGTTACTTCGTCTTCGATCTTCAGTTGTCCATTCGTCTAGCTCCTTGTTGATCTTGATTGGCCCTTCTGTTAGAACTCGGCTCATCTCATCATCTAGAGTGATCAGATATAGATACATCTGTTTCTTCCAACTGCTAAACGCTTCACTGTTTAGTATCGGTGGCTTGTCGTTGTGGGTCATGCTTCCCATCTTCTTCGGTTGCTTGAGTGCTAAGATCCTCGCTCTGATACCACTTGTTAGGATCGGGGACGCCCTTGGAGGACCGGGGTGTTCCGGTTTTAGGAAGGGTGGCCGCTTACAACAACACAACACACTTTGGTGATAGTCCGGTTAGACTATAACCGTTCTCAGAACTTCGCAAACTATCACAGACTCTTGAACCGGGTTAAAGGGCGAAAATGTTTGTTTCAGTCTGAAGCAACGTATGCGACTTAGATGATGTTTAGGAGGAGTCGGTTTTATAAATATGAGTGGACCGGTTTTTGATCTAAGGAGTAAGATTGTTTTGGTTTGTGGTTAGATTAAGTGAGTAAGCAGTAAATAAAGGAAATAACACGAGACATGATTTTTTATGGATGTTCGGAGCAAACCCTCCTACGTCACCCCTTCTTCTCAGGTTATGAGAAAGATCTCCACTAACTTTCAAAGTTACAGCAGTTACACAGTCGGTCGAGCCTTAACTCAATACTCGTCGGTTACACCAACTCACTCTTGATGTAATACAATAACACAACACAATAATAGCTTTCGGTTAATGACACAACGGTTTTGATTCGCGCGTGAGATTTCTTTATCTCTCTAAGATTTTCGTCACTTGTTATTAATGAGGTCGCTTCGTCTTCCTTTTATAGTGAAGAACGTTCCAACAGTCACTTTCTTCTCTCACCGTGGGATTGGTTAATTCAGAGTCACGCCGGTGCAGAGAGGTTGCTTGCACGCTTCACCTTCCTCAACACTTGGCAAGCATGTAGGTACTTCTAAGGAAAAGATGACGTAACCGGTTGGCAGATTCGAACACGTGTCAGGCATGCACCTTCCGGCTGTCGAAGTCGGATCAGTAAATCATCATTGTTTTTCTCGCATGCCTCTGATCGGATCTTATCTTCTTTTATCTCTTCGAGACACGTCTATTTCGTTATATTACGTCATCTCTGCAGATTGTAGTTTCCGGTTGATTCTTACACAGTATAGTCCGGCTGGAATGTAGACTTGTCTTTGCTAGCCGGTCCCTTGGGAATGTTGAAACTGGTTCCACTTGATCTTGACTTGATCATTTGGAACTGGATTTCTTTGAAGTGTTCTTCAGTCGGTTTGTGATGCTCCAGCCGGTTTGTGAAATTCAATCTGTTCCTGCACATAGAAGTTAATAGTTGTTTATTTTTTCTGGCCGGTTCAAAAATTAACTTTACTTAATTTTTCTATCAGAACGGTAGTGCGTCGGATATCCTTATGGAATTGTCATGTACTGAACAAGTAGTGGGAAGAATATTCGCGTATGTGGCGTTCATTCATTTGATGCAAATAGCTGGCGTATTGGACTGCAAGTAGAAGTGGAGCAGGAGTAGCGTACAACTAGTTGATCGTGGGTAGACGTATGCTAACTTCAAACGGCTGCTGAAGCAAGGTATTAGACTTGCTCCATTAGACTACCATGTCTAAGGTAGTTATACGTCAACGTCTAACAATGAGTTCCATTAGACCACCGAGTCTAATGGAGTTAGACTGCTTTGTCTAACTACGCATCCCATTAAACTACCACGTCTAATGGAGTTACACTGCAACGTCTAACTTCGAATCACTTCAAACTAATCTGAATTAGTTAAACGCCAACGTCTAACTACGTATCTGTTAGACTGGCATGTCTAACTACATATTTGTTTGATAGGATCAGGATCGCCGATAGTGGACGGGGGTTCGGCTAAAGGAGAACGTTTACAAACTCACAACGGTTGGCACTAATTCGGTTAAGAATTAACACGGGTCTCAACACCACACAGACTGTCACAAACTCTTAAACCGGGTTCAAGGGAGGAAATTGTTTCAGTCTGAAGCAACACACACAAATCAGACAGAAATAAGAATGAAGAAGGATCGGTTCGAATAGTGAAATGACTAGAAATGAGGAAAGAACACAACACAAGGATTTTATGGATGTTCGAAGAAAAAGCTCTTATGTCACCCCTTATTCTCAAACGTTGAGAAGGATATTCACTAGGAATATTCAACACACAATATAATTTGTCAGATGATCAAGGCTTATTTACTGCTTCATATTGACTTACAACTCTTCACACAAAATAATAATTGAAATACTCTAAACAATATGTAAATACAAAAAGCTTTTCAACACTAGTGGTTCTTGAAAGATAAATTCGTGTGTGTCTCAAAATGCTCATGTTCTTCTGTTCTTCATCTTCTCCTTTTATAGTGGAAATATGACAATAGTCATATTTCTGTCTCTAATTTGTTGGTCAAAAGGAGCAGCATTGTATTAAATGCGGTTGAAGCTTCCCAAAGCATGAGACAACCGACCTAATTTATCTTTACTTGACTTTATCATTCTGGCGATTTTAATGGTGACCTACTCCTAGGAAGTTGCTTTTTGACTTATACCAAAATGGGTAACTGCACACTTGATAGTCTTCTGCTACCTACAGTCTGTTCAACAAACTTGTATCAAAATGGCAATGACATAGTCTGAACCTTTGAGATCTTCCTTCTGCACATTCCCAAAGAGATCTGTTTGCACCAAAATGTCAAATACCAACATTTCCATATCTTTGATTTTGTCTTTGAATAATGTTCCCGTTGGAAATATACGTTGGCTTTAGGATTTTCAAGAAGTTGAACCAACCGAACATCATCGGTTAACCGGTCCTACCAAAAAGTACCGACCAATCAAGGGAAAGGATTAAGTTGAGTCGAGCCGGTCTTCTAAGGAGCTTGGTCAACGGTTTGTGCCACTTTAGAGGAATCAGTTTGACCGGCCAATTGAAAATATGACCGCTCCTTGTTTTTCCTGCACAAAAGGTTGAATTTCATTAAGTTCTTTAGATAGTTAATTACTTATTAATTAACTATCTAATTTATCTAACACTATTAGATTGGCACGTCTAACTACGTATATGTTAGACTAGCACGTCTAATTACATATCTGTTAGAATGGCACGTCTAACTACGTATATGTTAGACTGACACATTTAACTATGTATCTGTTAGATTGGCACGTCTAACTATGTATCTGTTAGATTGGCATGTCTAACTACGTATCTATTAGACTGACACGTCTAACTACGTATCTGTTAGACTGGACGTCTAACTGACAATACGTATAATTATCCTACTTAGACCACGTCTAAGTTAGCTAGATCTAATGCACCTGCATAGAAACAATTAGACGACTTAGCTTTATTTATTTAACTTTTAATCATAGTTAAGTTTTACTCATACATCATCAAAATAATGTTAATCAACCTAAATTTCACATAACAAATTCCCCCTTTTTGATATGTTAAAACTTAATTAAAACATATAAGCACAATCAACAAATCAACAAAAGATCATATATTCATACTTTCAAAAGTTTAGGAGATACATAGCATGATTGAAATTTTTTCAATAACAGCAAAAGATTTTCTTTCCCCCTAAATCTAAGGCCATATCTTTCATTTTCCCCTTTTTGAACTTCATCGGGAGGGATAGACTCCTATTGATCTCTTTCGGCCAGAAAGATCTCCCGATTGCTTTTCCTGAGCTTGAGCCTTTTTGCCTGAATAATATAGTCAAGAACCTTTTGATAGTTCAAGACCCTCGATGATTTAATGAGAATCCCAGGTTCCTCGACACTAGAAATAAGAGTAGGAAGGAGCATGTTGAGCGGAGCAGCATACCCAGGGGACCTCCTTTCAAACATCCCCATCAAGTTGTTGAAAATGACCCTCGACCAGTTGATTGTTGTCCCCTTAGTGATAGCAATCATCATCTCGAAGACCATCATCGAATAAGAGTTGGAACATCCCTTGGCCAAGAGGGATCGAGAAATGATATCGTTGAGTAAAGATAACTTAACTTTTAGGGAGGTCCGTAGTCCGTAATTTTTGAAAGGAACTAGAGTCCCATCACGAAGAGTGTCGGAGAAGTCCAACCCCATCTCAGACATGACTTCTTCTAAAGACGATGGGAACTCGGATAGCCTCTCGATTAGGAGATTGAAGAAAAGGGCAAAGGAATCTTCAGTGAAACAAACAAAATCATTGAAGATTTTTGCTATGACGATTTTGTTGTCGTATAACCCAACGTTTTTTAAAAGTTCACGAACCTCCGGTTCATGAATGATGATGGGAGCCTTGAGAAAGTTTTGAAGACCTAAAGCTTTGAGCGATTTGAACATAGATACCCTTTCAGGAATTTCCATCATTGACGCAAAGTTAAAGTCGATTTAAAGGGTGAATGGCACAATAGAACTCATTTCTAAATGAAAATGCAGAGGTGTCTTGTAGAATACTAATAGGCACACAAAGAACTTTTAGAGAGAGACACGAGGATTCACCGAAAGGAGATACTCAACCCTTTGAATATGACTGTTTCTTTTATAAAGGAATGCTGACGTATGACCATTAATGCAATGATTATATGAACCGTCAAAGATGAAAGGATATATGTTCCTAAGGGACGCATTATTTAAAATAAGCAACATTTAATACCATAATCATCAAAATTGTCATTAATGTCATGCGTGCAGATGAAAGTCATCAGAACTTTTAGTCATTCTTTTAACGTTGAAAGACACATGTCTTCAAGTTATTGAAGAAATGACTATAAAACTTTGGTGGGAATAGTACATGGACAACTACTATAGTAATGGACAATTATTCTCTAGCCTGAAGATGAGCAGTCTAAGTACACATGTAGTTAGACGTCTAACTTACTCTTCATACTCTATGCCTCTAATCTGGATAGACGTCTATTGGACGTCAGAGTTTAACCACGCTTGTCTTATAGACGACTAAAAGTCTATTAGACTTCGGACGTCTAATTATGCATCTACATCACGTGTTGGACGTGTGTCTGGTTAGACGCTAGCGTCTAACCACACTAGTCTAACAAACGTCTAAACGTCTAATAGACTTTGATGTCTAACCACACATGTTATAAACCAAGACTTTTATCCAAACAGAAGCATAGACTACTTAAGAAAATATGCGTCTAAGTAGATATGCTCCTTAAACTACTAATCCATTGGACATATTGAGACCTCTGTCTGCTCGTCTGTCCAGTTACATTTGAACAACATGTTCCCCCTCAATTTGTGCATAATCAATTCAGATAAGAAATTAATCAAGATAAACAAGCCCTAAAATATTTCTAAAGTGAGAAAACTTAGTCTCGGGTAATGGCTTCGTGAAGATGGTCTGTCGTTTGTTGATTTGTTGGAACATATTCAAGGCGAATATGCTTCTGACTAACATTCTCTCAGATGAAATGATGTCGGATTTTGATGTGCTTTGTACGAGAGTGCAGAACTGGATTATAGGTGATTGCAATTACACTTGTGTTGTCATAAAAAATCGGAGATTCTTCTACTTCAATTACATAGTCTCTTAGTTTCTGTTGGATCCAAAATAACTGAGAACAACAACTTCCTACTATAAGATATTCGGCTTCAGCTATAGACATGGTGACTAACGTCTGATTCTTGCTGAACCAAGAGATCAAACGATCACCGAGAAACTGGCAAGTTCCACTAGTGCTTTTTCGATCAATCTTGCAACCTGCATAATCTGCATCTGAGTAACTTATTAAATTGAAACTGGAATCCTTCAGATACCACAGTCCCACATTCAGAGTTCCCTTTAGATATTTCAATATACGCTTAACAACATTGAAATGAGAAAGTTTAGGATTAACCTGGAATCTTCCACAGACACCGACAACAAACTGAATGTCGGGTCGGCTAGTAGTGAGGTAGAGCAAAATAACGATGAGCCCTCTATAGGCAATGATGTCACTGCTTTGTCCACCTTCATCTTTGTCTAGCTTGCTAGAGGAACTCATTAGATTGGCTGCAGCCGAGCAACTCTCCATTCCAAACTTCTTTAGCAATTCCTTGGTATATTTGACTTGTTTGATGAGGGTCCCTATTTCAAGTTGACGAACTTGAAGACCAAGGAAGAAGATTAATTCTCCCATCATGGTCATCTGAAATCTGTCCTGCATCAGCTTGGCAAACTTCTCATACAATTTGGGATTAGTTGATCCAAATATGATATTATCAACATATACTTGAACAAGCAGAATATGAGAATCTTTATTAAATCTAAATAGTGTTTTGTCTACTGACCCAATAACGAAATCATAATCAAACAGAAATTTAGTCAAAATGTCATACCAAGCTCTTGGAGCTTGTTTCAAACCGTATAAAGCTTTGTCAAGTTTAAAAACATGATTTGGTAAAGTATGATCTAGAAAACCAAGAGGTTGTTCAAGATAAACATCTTCATTTAGTTTACCATTTAAAAATGTACTTTTCACATCCATTTGAAAAAAATTGAAATTTTTAAAAGATGCATAAGCTAGGAAGATTTTGATTGCCTCAAGTCTGGCCACAGGTGCAAATGACTCATCAAAGTCAATGCATTCCTCCTGTTTATACCCTTGAGCAACCAATCAGGCTTTGTTTCTTACGACTAAGCCATCTTCACTAAGCTTGTTTCGAAAAACACATCTAGTTCCAATAATCGGTTGATCAGTCGGCCTTAGAGTTAGATTCCACACTTTATTTCTCACAAATTAGTTTAACTCCTATTACATGACATTGATCCAGTCTGGATCAAGCACAGCTTCACCAATTTTCTTGGGCTTAATTTGAGAAATAAAGGCGGAGTTAGCCATCTCATCCAGCAATTGACGTTTAGTCCTACGAGGAGAGTTAGGATTACCAATAATCAATTCTGGTGGATGATTTCTGTTCTATCTAAAGTTTGTTCCTAAAGGATTAGATGTCTGAACACATGGCCCCGCGACGTCCGAACTGTCAACAACTTGTTGGACGGAAGTTTGGACATCTGGTTAACTCTCAACCGGATCATCCACTTGATCAGACGGATAATCCCTTTGAATAGGAGCTTCATCCTCACTATCTGATTCAAGACTTGCCGCTTCTAATATATTAGCAAGGTCGATGGGATCAATAGAATTGTTTTCAACAAATTCATCACAAATAACATGAAAGGATTCCTCAACAGTTTGTATACGGTTGTTGTATACTCTGAAAGCTTTACTAACTGATGAGTAACCTAGCATGATTCCAGCATCTGCTTTAGCATTAAAAGCAGTCTTATATTCTTTCTCATTGTTATGAATAAAACACTTACATCCGAATACTTTAAAGTAATACACTGTAGGGATTCTCCTGTAAAATAGTTCATAGGGTGTTTTATCAAAATGTTTGTTAATTATTGACCGATTTTGTGTGTAGTAAGCTTTGTTTATGGCTTCTGCCCAAAACATTATAGGAACACCTGAGTCGGAAAGCATCGATCTTGTTGCTTCCATTAGTGTCCTGACTCTTCTCTCAGTAATACCATTTTGTTGTGGAGTTTTGGCACTAGACAACTCGTGTCTAATACTAGATTCCTCGAGAAATGAAGTTAGGCGTCTGTTGGTGAATTTGGTTCCCCGATCACTTTTAATCCGAACAATGCTTAAAGATTTTTGTTTTGAATTTTTCCAAGGAGTTTAATCAAATTTTCTGCAGTCTGATGCTTAGAAGGCAAAAATACAACCCATGTAAAGTGTGAAAAATCATCAATAATGACTAGAGTAAATATCATTCCTCCCAAACTCTTTATAGGAATTAAACCAAACAGATCCTTATGTAAAAGTTCCAAGCACCGGTTGGATTGAGATTTCCCTTTACTTTTGAACGGTGATTTGCTCTATTTGCCTAACTGGCAAGCATGCCAAGAACCAAGTTATGCGAACATATGTTATTAATGATTTTGAAATTAAGATGGTTCAATCTCTTATGCCATAGACAGTTTTGGTAATCATGCATATGGGATTAGATATTTCAGTTTTCCAGTTCATTTTGTAAGAATTTCCTTCCCTACTTTCTGTTAACAAAATATTACCCTGTTGATCCTTAACTATGCATGTATGAGTTTGAAAATCAACAGAAAATCCATTATCACAGAATTGACTAATACTAATCAAATTATAACACAAGTTTTCAACAAGTAGCACGTTGTTGATGGTTAGTTTACCATGAATAATCTTACCCTTACTCATGGTCTTACCCTTGCGGTTATCTTTGAAAGTGATCTTAGGACCTGAGAATTCTATTATATTAGTTAAAAACTGTCTTTCTCCAGTCACGTGTCTAGAACATTTACTGTCCAGATACCAAACTGAATTCTCCAGGCAATCAACCTACACAAAAACATATTTACAAACTTTTTGGTAGCCACATCCACTTGGGTCCTCGATCAATCAGTCCCTTAGGAATCCATATTTGAGTTATTCTATGGACTTCCCTTTTGTGTAGTGATAAGTGCGTATGATTTCGGCTTAGCAGACGTCTTTCTGCTAGCAGTTGTTCCCTTAACTTTAGAGGATGGTTTTATTTTAAAACTCCTTGACTTCTCGTCAGGTTTTGGTTTTCCAGACTTACTAACTGCATCTAACTTAAGTTTTAACCAGCTAATTGTTGGTGGAACATAAGTTATTTCAACTTTTAAAGTTAGATCTTCATAGCTTGGATCAGTTCCATTATCGGTTAAACTCCCTTTGACAAAGCTTATTGATTTAAGTTTGTCTGTTGCTGAGTTTAACTTCTTATAGGACTTGTCTGAGTCATTACTATCATATCCTAGAGCAGATTTGCATTTGGCAGGCCTTAGCATAATAATTTTCTGTTTGACAGCCTCTCCAAACTTTGTCCAGGAACTTACCACGTATGTCAAACGTTGGTTTTCAGAAAACAGAGTTTGAACTTTTTCTTTGAGCATCTCATTCTTAGATGAGAGCTCATCTTCTTTATTTTTAAAAAGTTTTGGTTCAGAAAATTGAGATGAATAAGAGTTATTAGATTCATATTTTAATTTTATTTCGTTATATGAGTTTGACTCACTAACCATGTCATTGAGTGAAGTAGTTAGTTCATCTTTTGTAAAATCTTTTGAAGAAGAGTCTAGTACCTTTGATTTGTCGTCTGCCATCAGGCATGTGACAACTTCGTTATCGCTTTCTCCAGATGAGTCCTCTGAATCGCTATCGGCCCATTTGGATTTGCTTTAGCACTTATAAGAGCATTCTGCTCAGTTATGTTCTTCTTTGTTTGAACATTACAGCCATATATTTGGATGAGCTTCTTCCAGATTTTTTAGCGGAGGAGCATGACTTGATCTTGCTGAAGACATCCATGTTGAACGACTTGTATAAGATGTTTTTGGCAATATTGTCTAAGTTGTTCATCATCTTTTCTTCACTCATCCATTCGTAACCTCTCTTACTTCACCCCTTCTTCCAACAACCGAAAGGATTTCACTAAAACTTATTTGAATCAAAATACAGATGACTGAATAGCTAACACTCTATTGAACATAACACGCTCTGTTCAACTTACAATATGATCAATAATATCTCTCAGCTAGACAATATTTTTGATTCTCTCCCTTTAACTTGGAAAATGATGTACAATCAGTAAGTGCAAGAGTGATGAGTAAGGTTGTAATCTGAGTAGAGTAACTGGTAAGGTTGTTTGTCTATTGTCCTTGAGCATTTATAAATAGAATAAGGACACCAACGGTCGGATCTTCTTCATGGACACGTGGCAAGCGCCCATTGGAAAGCCTCCATAGTACAAGAGCACAGTAGACTCTATGCTCATGGATCGTGGCCATATTGAACGGTAATGCACTGAATATCCTTCTAGAACTGTCCTGTATTGAACAAGTAGTGGGAAGAATATTCGCGTACGTTCATTCATTTGATACAAATAGCTGGCATACTGGACTGCAAGAAGAAGTGGAGCAGGAGTAGCGTACAACTAGTTGATCGTGGGTAGACGTATGATAACTTCAAATGGCTGCTGAAGCAAGGCATTAGACGTGCTCCATTAGACTGTCAAGTCTAAGGGAGTTAGACGTCAACGTCTAACAGCGAGTTCCATTAGACCACCGAGTCTAATAGAGTTAGACTGCTACGTCTAACTACGCATCCTATTAGACTACCACATCTAATGGAGTTAGACTGCAGCGTCTAACTTCGAATCACTTCAGACTAATCTAAAGGAGTTTGACGCCAACGTCTAACCATGTATCTGTTAGACTGGAACATCTAACTACGTATTTGTTAAAGTGGCACGTCTAACTACGTATCTGTTAGACTGACACGTCTAACTAAGTATATGTTAGACTGACACGTATAACTATGTATCTGTTAGACCGGCACGTCTAACTACGTATCTATTAGACTGGAACGTCTAACTACGTATTTGTTAGACTAGAACGTCTAACTACGTATCTGTTAGACTGGAACGTCTAACTACGTATCTGTTAGACTGGAACCTCTAATTACGTATCTATTAAACACTTAAACTGACACGTCTAACTGAAAACACATCTAATTAGCCTACTTAGACCACGTCTAAGTTAGCCAGATCTGATGCACTTGCATAAAAACAATTAGACGACTTAGCTTTATTTATTTAGCTTTTAATCATAGTTAAGTTTTACTCATACATCATCAAAATAACGTTAATCAACCTAAATTTGACCCAATAAATATGTTCTGAAATATCATCAGAATGAAGAGGTACATCAGCAACCTTGTCAACAATATCTGCAATTGTTCTGATGGGGGATGATCGATGAGTAGGACGAGAAGGAATATGACTTTCTTCCAACGGTGCTTCTTCTGAGGATGAAGATAACTCATCTTTTTCAGATTGTTCCCCCTCACTAGAGGGAATCTTCTTAGAATCTACTTCCTTCAAGGTTTCACCCTTAGCCTCTGACCCTGGTGACTGATCAACTAACTTAGATGATTCTTCCTCAAACAACGGAGATTTTTCTGTTTCAAGTATAGGAGGAGCCACTTTAGATGTCTCCTTTTATGGACTGGACGACTGAATAACTTCATTAGCAACTAATTTCTCTTCTATGTTGATTTTAGATTAAATCAAGACAGAAGTCTGTTCAATAATATGTTGGGTCATTAAGCGATTTTCTTCGAATGATACATTGGCTAGCTCAATTAGATGGGCAGTATCCTGCACTTCTTCTTTGGAAAAAGTCTGATCATCTTCAATGACTTGCATCGGCTCGTCTTGACTAGAAGACATATCATCAAATAAATTCAAATCGGAAGACTCGGTGTAGTGAACGTATAGAAGGACTATGGAGCAGTAGTTATTCATATTCAAATCAAGTCGCTTCAATGCATTCTGCTCTGCAAGGGCATCCATGTCAAGTGGGTTGAAATTGGCTTTTCTTGTCTCAAGCATGGGAAAAAGAGCACGACCTATAATATTGGCCACCACGAGATCCTTTCTTTTAAGGGCTTCAGAGACCTCAGATATCTTTGCCCATTTTAGGACTCTCTTCTCCATCTTGATCAATTACTTCCATTCCTTCTCAATTTCGCCACACAAGATAATTTCATCAAACTGAGTGATTAACCTGTGATTTAGCCAAGTATCGAAGATTTCAATCTTCTCATCCGCTTTCACTTCAACTTACTCCATGATAAGATTAACAATGCAGCTGACCTCCGAAACCTTTTCTGGAATTTCTTCAGCAATGCTTTTTCCCTTTCCAAGAACTACGGTTGGTTTGGGAGTGGGCAAAGGTTCTCTGATGGTTATGTCAAAAGCGCTTCTAACTGCTCTCATAATTTCATAAGGGGACATAACCTTCGGAATGGCCCCTTTTGGAAGTACATACACTCTTCCCGTTCCCTTAGCAACAGGTTAATCTTCAACAGTTTCATTAATAAGCGGCTCAACATTCGGCTGAATGAGAGCTTGTTCAAAGGATACATCAGCAGATGGAGTTGGAGCAATTACCTGCTCTATTTGATCAACAATATTGTCTTTATTAGTAGCCTCAGCAGCTACTGATTTTTCAGGAAGGACAGACGATAAATCCCTATCAAGACATTCAATATTTGGACCAATTGGCTCAACAGTCGGTCATTCAGCTTGTTCCAACACAGAAACATCAATACTTGGAACTACAGTCGAAGGAGTAGAGGAAATTACCTTGTTAAACTTCATGGTGATCTTAGACGCCTTAAACGCCTTTGTCTGTTCAAGGACAGGACCATACGACTTAGCCTACTTCTTCATCGAACTGGGAGAGGGCGAAAGAGATGAGATTGGAATGGCGGCGAGGGGAGGAATTCCTTATCTTGCCCTTTCAGGAATGGAATCAACTCATCCAGAATCCTTCTTTGACGTACTCTTTTGGCTATTAGTGCTAGCCACAGACTCCTTGACTGAAGATTTGTCTCTTCTAATGCCTGTAGAATGGATGGATGTAGCTTGGCGTTTAGACCGAGTGACCCACTAGCCTCCCGTCTGTTGGATAGATGAACCATAACTCATTTCCTTTGAGAGCTTCAATCTTGTAAGGGTGCTCTTCACGGAGAAGTTTGTAAAAATGCGACTAAGGTTAATAGCCTCACCCCGCCTTAGGAACACTTAGATGCTCCATGAACCAGCCGAGTTGGACTGAGAAGCCCGCACTCTACTTATTCCTTGAATAAACCAACTAGTAGAGATTTGAAAATAAAGTGGATGCCCAGTTGATCGACATAACTTTTGATATAGACATCATATAATCGAAACGGTCTTGGCTATATAGGTCGAACGAACATGCCCTACCGTAAAGAGCCTTCGCCACAATGTCGTTTGAGAAGACGATCTGCATTTCTGAAATAGTTTCAACTGGAAGCGTTGTGTCAAAGGTGTGACCCTCTGATTTAAGTTCAAAGAACTCAGCATATATCGATTCATTGAAGGAGATAGACTTTCCGTTCACCATTGTCATTATCGAATCTCCAATCACATTCACCGTCTTGAAAAACTTGCGGACCTCCTTTTCGTAGAAAACATAAGGACTGCTGAGATACTTCTTGAGGCCGGAGTATTCGAGAGAACAAAATATTTCCATGACATCATGTTGATCAAAAGAGTAGACAGAATCAAAATCCACCTGCAGTGTGTTGTAGGCAAGAAGGATCATTTTATTGTCAGTCATTTTGAGTGTAAGAAACAGATTAGTACGAAGATAAACAAAGTTTCTTAGAGAGAAGGCAGAGAGAAATCTATGGTTCTTAGAAAATAAGATGCGTAAGAACCCAGAACACATGTAAAATGTCTTTGAATAGAATTTGAACAGTCACATGTTTAACCGTCACTTTTTGAAAAAGACACCCATCAATTAATTTTAGACGTCTTTTCCCAAAAATAGTCATCATTAACCGAGTTTTTACCAAAAAATATCTTAATATTTAATGGTATATTAGTTATTTTGTTTAACATTGAAAGACACATGTCTTTAAGTTATTCGTGTTTAGAAATAACTGTTTTAATGTTTGGATGGTAAATATTAGATGACAGCACATATTAACAGTTGTCCTCAATTATTCCGAAGATGAAGCGTATAACTGCACACGTAGTTAGACGGCTAACTTTCTATCTGCATTCTGGCGTCTAGGTTGGATAGCCATCTAATTACTCTTGTCTTTTAGACGTCTATATGTCTTTTAGACATAAACGTCTAATTACACTTAAACAACACGTGTTAGACGTGTGTCTAGTTAGACGTGAGTGTCTAACTACGCTGATCTTTCGGACGTCTAACCTGCGTAGGTTTTAAACCAAGACAATTTTCCACCTCAGAAGCACAGACTACATAAGCAAATATACGTCTAAGAACTTGCTTTTCTGTTAGACGACCTCATCTATTAGACCGATTAAAGCTAGGCATGGCAAATTTCCGGGTTTCGGGGGACCCGAACCGGACCCGAACCGAATCGGACCCGATTTTGCCCCGAAAAAACGGGTATTTAAATTACCCGAAATATCGGTTCGGAACCGGTGGGTACCCGGACCCGAACCGGACCCGAACTAGACCCAATTTTTTAAAATAATTTCTTTTTTACTTATTTAATTAATTTTAACAAGTTATTATATTTTTAGTTTTTATTTATAAGTTATTATAGATTTAGTTTTTATTTACGTTTAAACATAATTTGAATGAAATGAAATAAAAATTTAATATTTTAAAATATTAGTTGAAACATTCAAAATAAAATTAATATATTTTAAGTTTTAAAAAATTATTTAATAAAAAAATATTTAAAAATTATATTAAATAAAATAAAATAAACGGTTTATAAATAAATAATATTTAAAAAAAATTATATTAAAATTTTTTTCAATTTTTCTTACCTACAGTACCTAACATTCATCTTCTTCCCCCATCTCTTACTCTCTCTCTCATTTTCAGTTTTTTCTACTCTCTCATTTTCAGTATTTTCTGCTATATAACTTATCTATGAAATGGAATTATGGAAGTATGGAATCATCATCTTCTTCTCGGCAACATAAATGTAAAAAAGAAGAGAATCTGAACGGAAAAGTGAGAACCAGAAAAAAAATTAATTATCGAAATTTTGTTCGGGTACCCGGAACCGAACCGGACCCGAACCGGAACCAAATAGTCCCGACCCAAAATTACCCGGGACCGAAAAACAAGAAAATTACCCGAACCGATCGGTTCGGTTCCTTCGGGTACCCGACCCGTCGGGGCTAAAATGCCATGCCTAATTAAAGCTTTCGTCTACGTGCATCTGTCTGAGCATTTTAAACATTAAAATTTCCCTCAAATTTATGCATATTTAAAAACAGATAAATAAATGATTTGAGGTCCTCAAGACTCAAAAATAATTTTAAGGAAGAAAAACTTTGTCCATGGGAGTGGCAAATGTGCCACTTGTTGATCTGCTAGAGCATGTTCTCAAAAGAGTGTGTTCAAAATTTCCTCCATGCAGCTGCCTTGTATCACCTACACAAAAATGTATTTATAGTTTTTGGTACCCACATTCACTTGGGACCTCGGTCAATCAGTCCCTTAGGAATCCATATTTGATTTATTTTGATGGAATTTCCATTTTGTGTTGTGATTTGTGCGTATGATTTAGGCTTAGCAAACGTCTTCCTGCTAGCAGCTGATCCCTTAACTTTAGAGGATGGTATTTGTTTAAAACTCCTTGACTTCTTGTTAGATTTTGATATGCTTGACTTGCTGGATGCTTCCTTTCTAGGTTTCAACCAGCCTACAGTTGGCGAAACATAAATAATCTCATCCTTTAAGGTTAGATCCTCACAACTTGAATCAGTTCCAATATCAGTTAAACTCTCTTTGACAAAGCTTATTGGCTTAAACTTGTTTGTTGCTGAGTTTAACTTTTCACTGGATTTATCTGGGATAGCTTTGTCATATCCTAAACTGAATTTGCATCCGACAGGCCTTAACATGCTAATTTGATATTTGACAGCTACTCCAGACCTTGTCCGAGAACTGACAATATAAGTTAAACTTTGGTTTCCAGAAAACATTGATTGAACCTTTTCTTTAAGTTTCTCATTTTCAGATAAGATCTCAACCATGTTGTTTTCAAAAACTTTTGAATCATTAGTTTCAGATAAAATAGGTTTATCGATTTCAAATTTTGATCTTATTTCATTTTGAGATTCAGATAACTTTCTGTACTCCATGACCATGTCATTGAGTGTAGTGACTAAGTCATCTCGTAAAAACTCTTCTAAAGAGAAATCAAATACCTCAGTGTTTTCCTCTTCTCTTACCATGAAACAAGCAACCTCTTCATTATCACTATCACTGGATGATGAGTTGTGTGAGTCACTTTGGATCCACTTAGCCTTGTTGTGAGCCGTCATGAGAGCCTTCAACTAATTTTCGTTGTCTTTCTTCTTCTCATCACGTTTTGGGTTCCTGTACTCTGATTTGTAATGACATAATTTGCCACAGTTGAAACACTTTACGTCAGTCTTAGAGTTAGTCTTATCATCATTGTTATTATTTGAAGAGTTTGAGTTAGAATTACTCTTCTTCATGAATTTTTCGAATTTCTTCACGAAGAGAGCCATTGCGTCGCTGCTGAGCTACTAGGCATCCTTCTTTACTTCAGTGGCAACTGGTGGCTCCTCAGAAGTCACCAAAGCCTTGGTTATGATGGTGGATGTGAGGTGTTCTTCTTCATTCCTAGAATTCAACTTGAACAAGTAGGCATTCAGATCGGCAAGCAAGTCAAAGAGTTCCATCTTATTGAGGTCTTTGGACTCCCTCATCGCTATAGTCTTGATGTCCCACTCCCTTGGCAAAGCTCGCATGATCTTGATAGAAATCTCTCAATTAATATAGGTCTTGCCCAAAATAGATAGAGTGGTGATGATTTTGTTGAATCTTGCATCAAACTCAGACATCATTTCTCTAGGATGCATCTTAAAGTTGTCGAACTCCTGGGTGACATCGTAATCTTGTTTTCTTTGGTTTGCCTGTTGCCTTCACAGAGTTGAGTGAGTCTTTCCCAAACTTATTTGGCAGACTCACATGATATGATGTAGTTAAACATGTTGTCGTCAAGAGATCTGTATAAGATATCCATGGCCAAGTTGTCGAGGTTCTTCTTCCTCTTGTCTTCATTTGTCCACTCAGATCTGTCTTTCTCTATCTTGATAGGACCTTATGTGACAACACTCCACATGTCATCATCTATGGACACAAGATGAGAAAGAACTCTCTTCTTCCACACGATGTAGTTTTCTTTCGAAAACATAGGAATCTTAGAGGAGTTGGCATCTTTAGTCATGATTCAGGTTCTTTTGGTGCTTGAGAATAGAAAATGAGGCTTTGATACCACTTGATAGGATCGGTGCTAACAATAGAGACAAGGGTGTGACTATTAATAATAGTTTATGATAAACGATTCGATAATAATCCTATGAGGGATTAATATTTGTTTCTATTCTTCACAAATCCTTCGAACTCTTGAAACAGATTCAAGTGCGGAAGTGTTCGTCGGATTTGAAGCTTTGAACCGATGGAATATGAATGATAGAAAGTAAATAACACAGGGAGTTTTATGGATGTTCAGAGATAAAACTCTTACGTCACCCCCTTCTTCCACAACCGGAACGATATCCACTAAATACTTTAAATCAAATACAACTTATTGAGCTAGCTAACTTATAATATTATATTACTTATAATATACATCTTACAACCTCTGTTCAACTTATAATATTCACAACAATATTCTCATAACTAGACAATAATTGATTTTGTGGACACATGGAAAATGTATGTTGGAAGGCCGCCCATAGTACCAGAATATAGCAGACTCTGAGAAAATGGATTGTGTCCATACCAAACTTGTTGTGCGTCGAATATCCTCTGAAGTTGTCTTGTACTAAACAGACAGTTGGAAGGATATTTGCGTACGTGGCGTTCATTCATTTGATATAATTAGTTGTCTTGTCGGACTACACAGAAGTGAGTGGAGCAGGAGTAGCAGACAACTAATTGATCGTGGTTAAACGTATGCTTTCTTCAGACGACTGCTGAAGTAAGGCATTAGAAGTGCTCCGTTAGATCAAGTGTAAAGGAGTTTGAAGTCCTCGTCTAACTGCGCGTCCCTTTAGACAAGTCTAAAGAAGTTAGACGTCCTCGTCTAACAATGCATCCCTTTAGACCAAATCTAAAGGAGTTAGACGTCCTCGTCTGACTATGCATTCCTTTAGACCAAGTCTAAAGGAGTTAGACGTCCTCATCTAACTACGCATCCCTTTAGACCAAGTCTAAAGGAGTTAGACGTCCTCGTCTAATTACGCATTCCTTTAGACTAAGTCTAAAGGAGTTAGACGTCCTCGTATAACTACGCATCCCTTTAGACAAAGTCTAAAGGAGTTAGACGTCATCGTCTAACTACATTTCCCTTTAGACCAAGTCTAAAGGGGTTATACTACAACGTCTAACTACGTTTCCCTTTAGACCAAGTCTAAAGGAGTTAGACTACCACGTCTAACTACGTTTCCCTTTAGACCAAGTCTAAAGGAGTTAAAGTACCACGTCTAACTACGTTTCCCTTTAGACCAAGTCTAAAGGAGTTAGACTACCATGTCTAACTACGTCTAATTAGTCATCTTAGACCACGTCTAAATTAGCATAGTCTTATGCACCTGCACAAAACAAAATAGACAACTTAGCTTTATTCTAATTTAAACATCTAGCTTTATTCTAATTAAACATCATCAAAATTCAGTTGTTTAATGTTTCGTAGCTTTTGTTTATTTCTAAGTTAATTACTTTTCACTTAATTAACTTTTTTCTTTACTTTGTTTTTAATTTTCCCCAACATTCTCCATTAACAATTGTTTTACCATTCTTCACTTCTTCAAGGCTTGCAAAATACTTCTTTGTTAGAGCAAACATTTATTATAGTTCATGTGTTAATCCACCATTCTCATGGATTACACCCCACCAAGTTAACCACATATATCACCGCACATAGATCCATATCCGATAATCCTTAAGTTAAGTTAGCCTCTTGAACTCATCTCGGCTTCTTGCAATCGGAAGATCTATGGCCCATGTCATTGCAATTGAAACACTTTCCCGTGAACTTCTTAGAAATTGCGCATTTAGGATTAATGTTTTGTTTTTACAAAAGAATTATGTTTCTTCTTGTTTTTACATGTTGACTAAAGTTTTTCTTTGAGCCATTTTTATTTTCCTCTTCAATGCATAGACAAATCAGCAATTCTTCTAACTTAGCTATCCAAACCTGGCTGAGCCGCCTAATTCTAACTATTTAGAGACCATTTGTTTCATTTTCTCTTATTTCATATATTTAAATGTTTATTTTGTTTTTAAAAATATATAAAATATCTAAAAACAATATTTATAACAAAAACAAACCAAATTAATTAGGGTGATTTTATTCGAGACAAATATTTTAAATTTATATTTTTAGACATTTTTAATTTTAATTAGGGTTTACGTTAACACTTTGCATGTATTCAATAATTTTATTTTAATTTAAAAAATGAGACGACCTTAGGAATTGTCGTTTTCTCGCCTCATTTTACTATATTCAATAAAAAAGATGAAATTTTAACAAATTTTGACTTTTCAAATAGTTTTTCTCTAGTCTTCACTATTACTTTGATGAAAATAACAATGATTTATGTCCTTCAAAAATCAAATAATGAATATACAAATTTGTCAAATAAAACATTTTCTCTGGATTCTTGTATGTAAATTCAAATAAAAATCCTTAATAAATGTATGAATTCGTGTCAAAATTAATTTATATTTTTTATTTCAATTTACTTAGAAAACAATTATTGACTATTTTAATAAATCAAATTATTTTGGACTGGTTGATGATGATTGGTCCCATAAAGAAAATCTAACCAAGATAAGAACTTGGTTTGTAAATATATATATTTTGAAACTCCGGTTGAAAAGAGGCCCGCCAGCTCTGCACCACCACATCCTATCTCTATGGCCACAATTCTCTCACCTTCAGCTCTCCTCCCCTCCTCTAACAACGCCGGAGCATCTTCAAAATCCATCGCAAATCCGACCTCCTTCCTCTACAAACCCCCGAATCTAACACCTCCTCACTCCAAAACCATCTCAATCTGTCTCTCCACCGTAGCCAAATCCCTCGTCGCCGGCGTCGCAGCCGCTGTAATTCTTACGGCCCCCGCCGCTCCGTCCCTCGCAGAGACGACAGCGTATCAGATCTACTACGGAACAGCCGCGAGCGCTGCAAATTACGGAGGATACGGAGGGAACGCTAGCAAGAAGGATACGGCAGAATATGTGTATGATGTTCCCGATGGATGGAAAGAGCGTTTGGTATCCAAGGTCGAGAAAGGCACAAATGGAACTGACAGCGAATTTTATAATCCTAAGAAACGACAAGAGAAAGAGTACCTCACTTATCTCGCCGGATTCCGCCAGCTCGCTCCTAAAGACGCCGTCCTCAACAATTTAGCTTTGTCTGACGTCTATCTCCAGGTATATATTAGAATTACAGTAATAAATCAAAGTAGATAGGTGGGTTGTTCATGATCAAAGTGTTTGATTGATTATATTTCGATAAGAGGAATGATATGGAACACTACTTTGGGAACGACTCGTACAACGAAAGTGACCTCGTTGTTATACGAAAGTGACATCGTTGTTATACAAAAAAGATCTCGTCCCTTTTGTATAACAACGAGGTCTCTTTTGTATAACAAAGTCACTTTCGTATAACAGCGAGTTCATTTTCGCTGTATAAGTCGCTCCCAAAAGTAATGCTCCTAATCATTTTTCTTTCGAGAATTCTTAAACACAGAGTCGCCCGTCAATGATAGATGTCCATTTGTTGCAGGATCTGATTGCGAGTGCAGATAGTGTGACATCGGAGGAGAAGAAAAACGACAACGGTCAAGTATACTATGTTTATGAGATCAACGGGGTTGGGGCTCATAGCTTAATCACGGTGACATGCGCCAATAACAAGCTATACGCACACTTTGTGAACTCACCGGCGCCGGAATGGAACAGGGACGAGGAAACCCTCAGGCACCTCCACCAATCTTTTAAAACGATTGGATCCAATTGATTGATTCATTGATCTTGAAGATTAATTGGAAGTTGTATTAGTTATATTAATTTTCTCTATTATAAATACATTAAGCATTTTTGTAAACTCAAATCATAATTATTTTTAATAATTATAAATGTAAAAGAATTATGAAATTTAATTCTAAAAAGTTTTCATTCCATGTAACCACAATATTTAAAGATATTTGGGTTCACAATTACCCAACAACACATTGAAGTTGATCTAGAGAAGATCAAATCACTGTTAACCAAAAACAGGAAAGAAGTTTAAAGCGTCCATTCTTCAAGTTGCTTTGAAAAGACAAGAGATTGGAGTGGGACAAACATGCCAAGAGGCCTTTAACAAAATCATGGAACAATGTATACATACAATCTCTCCCAATCAATTGATGCCACCAATCCTCACGAAACTGCAATTGATTGCCTCATCACCCAAGAGAATGATAACGTCGAACAAGTCATCTACTACGTTAGCAAATGAAAGACTAGGTATAAACTGAATCGTTTTACAACAACGCAAGCTCACATTATCCTTCTAGTCTCTGTATATGTAACAAACAGAAAAAAGTATAATAAAAGGGTTGTTGTTTATTCTTTATTATTTATTAAATGAGTTTAGACATGTGGGTCAATTTGATGAAATAACCCTCATAAGAGTATAATTACTATATATAGCATGCTTTTACTAATTTTTTCATTTTTAACCTTTTGCCAAGGCAAAATGTCACTTTTGCCCTTTAATTAAAAAAAAAAATTGATTTTCTTTTCCGTCGTTTCCCTTTCCTTCTCCTTTCCCTCCCTCTCTCTCTTTTCAACTTCCCCTACCCCCCGAAGACGACCGATCAAGCCGAAGACGACGACGACGAAAAGCCCCCGAAACATCGACGACGTCCTCTCCCCCAAACCCCGACGACAAATAAGAGTCTCCGACGAGAATCAGAACTCCAGAACGACGAAGGTGAGTTTATCTTTCATGTTTTCCCGTTTCTATCCGAGTTTTCCCATTTTATATCGTTTATATTCCATGCATGCTATAATGGAAGAATGGTTTAGGATTTAGGTTTAGGTATGGGTTTAGGTTTATTGGCTGAATGCATAGTTTTGGGTTTAAAATGCTTCTGTCGAAAGCTGTTGCAGGCTGTCGATGGCGACGATGCATTTTCGCAGCCGATTGTGCATCTGTCGCAGACGACAGTGCATCTGTCGCAAGCGACCATGCATCTGTCGCAAGCGACGATGCATCTGTCACAGACAGAATATACTATTTGCCTGCGATAGATGCATCTCCCGCCTGCGACAGATGCACTGTCGTCTGCGACAGATGCACTGTCGTCTGCGACAGATGCACCGTCGCCTGCGGCAGATGCACTGTCGCCTGCGACAGGTGTCTTATTTCCTTTAAAGAAGTAGTATTTACTTTCATTATTCTGACTTAATGTTTTTTTGCAGATGGCACCAACCAAATGCAAAACCAAAACGGTAATTGAGAACTTTCCTAGACGTGTTTAATGGAAATCTACTTGCACCTGCTTGTTAAAGACCAAGGACAATTTTAATCACTTTGGTCTTATGGAAAGGGCTATGAAGAGTCAATTTCAGTATCTATTGAAAGCCCCGACTGTAATTTTCTCAGGAACAATAATCCACCAGATGTTGATCAGGAAAAGCAGCTCCAATTCGAAGAGAATAACTTTCTTAGTCAATGGTCAGCAGCTGTACTAGGGCATGAAGGAATATGCCTTGGTAACAGGCCTAAATTTTGGAAGATTTCCTGTGATCGAAAACTGGCACGTTGAAGAATGTCCACCCCTAGTCTATAAATATTTTGGTGGAAAAACAGTTGTTAGAGTGACAGAGGTTCAAACAGTTTTCCTCAAATGCTCTGAGAAGGAGGATGCATGGAAGCTTGGGCTCATCAACCTTATTTACCAGTGTCTTTTTGGATCTGATAATAGGAAGAGGGTATGTTTGAAAATTTTCAGCATGGTGGAGGACATGGAAATGTTCCTTCAATTTCCATGGGGAAAGGTGTCATTCAATTCAACCTTGAAGGGTATTGACAAGGACATGAAACATCTTCAGCAACTATATGTGGAGAAGAAGGAAACCTGCAAGGGGAACTGTGATGTTGCTTATACTATTAGTGGGTTCGCCATAGCCTTCCAAGTTTGGACATATTTGGTTATGAAGACATTTGTCCCCAAATTTGCGGATATGATCGAGGAAAAACATATACGCCCAAGGATATTACTCTTTACAGCCTCCAGAAGCAACACCAACACTAGCCAAGAGGTATCCAATGCCCTTTTCAAATGCAATGTGTTTAACAAGATTGATGAGTCTGAGGAGGAGAAGAGGAACTACTGTGGGGAAGACTTTGAAGAAATGGGAGATTACATTTATGATGATATATTTGAAGTGGATGGTAGGAAGAGAAATAATAAAGATGACAGTACTCCCAAACCGACGCTCAAGAGGAGAAAACCAATTAAAATCACACTAGCCAAGAGGACTGAGAAGTCATTTAGTGATGAATCTAGCCAAAACAGCTCTCGGTCTAATACTTGTGAATCTAGCCATGTCCCTTCAGCAACGAGTCCTCAAAAGAAAGAAGACAATTCTCCAACTAGTCAAGACTAAGGGTGAGCATAATATGGGTTTACCCAAACCCAACCCTAACCCAAAATATTAATTTGGGTTGGTTAATATGGGTTGGGTTGAGTATGGGTTGGGTTGAGTATGGGTTGAGTTTAATTTGGGTTGGGTTAGGGTTACCCAAATTATATAAATTTAGTTTAATTCTTTATTATTAATCCAATATAAACTAATCATCTTTCAACTTTAAGTCGAACACGTTTTTGACATGTTTAACATATTTTTCATACGTTTTCCACACATCTAACACGTTTTTAATATTTTTAACACGTTTCACTTATAACACGTTTTTCACATTTTGGTACGTTTAATACTTTTTTGACATGTTTAACATGTTTTTCACTTTTTTCACATTCTTAACACGTTTAACATGTTTGTAACATGTTTAATACGTGTGTAACATGTTTAACACGTTTTTGGCACGTTTAACACGTTTTTGACATTTAAACACGTTTTACACATTTAATATATTTTTGACATGTTTAACATATTTTTACACGTTAACACGTTTTGATAAGTTTTAACACGTTTTTGTCACGTTTAACACGTTTTTGGTGTTTTTGACACGTTTAATATATTTTTCACACGTTTGACATTAAATTTGTGAAAACGTATTCAACGTGTCAAATGTGAAAAACATGTTAAACGTGTCAAAAATGAGTTAAACGTATCAAAATGTGCCAAAACGTGGAAAACGTGTTAAACGTGTCAAAAACGTGCAATATGTATCAAAACGTGTTAAACATGCCAAAAACGTGAAAAACGTGTGAAAACATGTTAAACATGTTACAAACGTGTTAAACATGTCAAAACGTGTTAAATATGCCAAAAATGTGAAAAACGTGTGAAACGTGTCAATAATGTGAAAAACGTATTAAATGTGTCGAAAATATGTTAAACGTGTCAAAACGTGTCAAAAACGTGGAAAACGTGTTAAACGTGTCAAAACGTGTCAAAACGTGAAAAACGTGTAAAACGTGTCAAAAATGTGAAAAACATGTTAAACGTGTCAAAACGTGTCAAAACGTGTCAAAACGTGCCAAAATGTGAAAAACGTGTGAAACGTGTCAAAAATGTGAAAAATATGTTAAACGTGTCAAAATGTGTTAAACGTGCCAAAAATGTGTCAAATGTGTTAAACGTGTCAAAAACGTGTCAAACGTGTCAAAAACGTGTCAAACGTGTCAAAAATGTGTCAAACGTGTTAAACATGCCAAAAACATGTAAAACGTGTTCAACGTGTTAAAATATGTTAAATGTGCCAAAAACGTGTTAAACGTGTCAAAAACGTGTTAAATGTGTGAAAATGTATTAAAAATGTCAAAAACATGAAAAACATGAAAAACGTGTTAAACGAATAAAAATGTGTTAAATGAGTCAAATACATGTTAAATATAAAATAAATAATAAATAATTTGGGTTACCCAACTCATACTCAACCCAACACATACCCAACCCATATTAGTAAATAATATGGGTTGAATTATGGGTTGGGTAAATTTAATTTGGGTTAAATATGGGTTGGGTAATACGGGTTGGGTTTACCCGTTTGCTCACCCCTAGTCAAGACAATCGGGTGACTCAAGCCCAGAATGATGTCAAGTTTGATGAGCTGAGAAAGGATATGAAGGAGCTGACAAGGGATGTGAAGGAGCTTAAAACTGAAATGAAGGTAATGAAAGAGGATCAACGTGTTATGTTCAATCACATAATCCAATTATTGGGTGAAATAAAACAACAAAAGAAAGATGTTGATGTTGATGATGATTTAGTGGAGAAGGATTTGGAGATGAACAAAGATACTCATGATGATGTTGATGATCTGCTGAATGAGAAAGAAGATGCTGCTGATGAGAATGATGTTGTTGATCGGTTGAATGAGAAAGAAGATGATGCTGATGGGTTGGATCTCAACAAAGAATCTGATGAGAATGATGTTGTCGATGGGTTGGAGATGATAAAGAATGATGATGATGAACACAAAGATGATGTTGTTTTTGATGAACACAAAGATGATGTTGTTGTTGATGAACACAAAGATGCTCATGATGTTGTTGATGGGTTGAAGATCAACACAAGCTGATGATGATGAAAACAAAGATTCTGCTGTTGTTGATGGTTTGGAGATCAACAAAGAAGTTGTTGTTGATGAACACAAAGATGCTGCTTTTGTTGATGGGTTGGAGATTAACACAGAAGCTGATGATGATGAAAACAAAGATGATGCTGATGTTGATGGTTTGGAGATCAACAAAGAAGCTGTTTTTGATGAACACAAAGATGCTGCTGTTGTTGATAATGAGAATGAAAACAAAGATGTTGCTGTTGTTGATAAGAATAAGAATGAAAACAAAGATGTTGATGTTGTTGTTGAGAATGAAAAGAACAAATTAGCTGATGAGGCTGAGTTGGGAAAGAATGAATTGGCCACGAAGAAGAAGAGGAAGGTGGTTTTGACCAAAAATAGGTTGCAGCAGTTGGGCAAGAAAAGGAAGATGAATGAAGAGGCTGAGTTGGGAAAGAAGAAGGATGATGAGGCTGAGTTGGGAAAGAAGAAGGATGATGAGGCTGTTTTGGGAAAAAAGAAGGATGATGAGGCTGAGTTGGGAAAGAAGAAGGATGATGATGTATTGGTATTGACTCCAACAAGATTTCAGGAACAGAGTTTTCGGAGAAAGAAGAAGTCCACACAATTGGGCAACTACACAGATCCTAATGGAAAATCCTTTAAACTCATTGATCCAATAACTGTCAATCCTCTTTTAGATTATGATAGTGAACTGTTGGATGAGTTGAAACACTGGCTGAAGTTGGAGGATGAAGACAAGATAAATCTGGTTCTTTTCTATGCTGGTCGAGATTTGTTTAACAGAATGTTGAGGCCTCAGAATTGGCTACATGATCACGTAAGTTTTTGTTGATGAAACTGTTTTTGGGTATTGTATTAACAGCAGGACAAAGAGAAATAGCAAGAATGCATTTGTCGCAGGCGACAATCCATCTGTCGCGGGCGATTAAGTATTATCGCCTGCGACAGATGCACTATCGCCTGCGACAGATGCAATTATGTGCTTAATTCATTTGATGTTCTGTGATTAATTAATTTGATGTTCTGTGCTTAATTCATTTTCTCGATTCTGTCGCATGAGATAGATGCAGCATGTTACATTCTTAAAAAAAGGGTTGCCAATTTCCCAAAAACTTATCAACCGATAGATTTCTCAATATGTGACTGTAATGTCTTTACGAGGTTGTCGTTATGTTATTCAAAGTTCTCCAAAAATCCATAAACATACGAATTCGACGATGACTTGATGGAATATTTCATGGGTGATGAACGAAAATTTATGACTTCTTGGATCATTGTAGATAAGGTATATTTCCCTATGAATCTGAATATGAAGCATTGAGTCCTGTGTGAGGTGCAACTACAAGATTGGTGCATCAATGTTTATGACTACGAACAGGGATTTATCAAAAAGAATCAGTATGAGAAGTTCATGAAACCACTATGTGAAATGATTCCATATATGATTCTATTTGGAACGACCGAGTTTGACAGGATCAAGTATCCTAAGTTCAGTTTGGAAGGAATGTCATATGTTGTAATACCACACCCAAGAGTCCCCAAGTGCACAAAGAGTGGAGACTGTGGTCTTTTTACAATCATGTATTTGAAGTACCTTATTGCCAAATTGGATATATCAGCTGTGACAACATAAAACATGGTTTTTTGGAGACAAAAATGGGCAGTTAGGTTATTCCACCATATAATAGACCCATAGAAAATGGACATAATTTAGCTATGTATATTTTTGAATGTAAACCATGTGTATTTTTTAATGTAAACCATATGTATTTTTGAATGTAATTTAGTTAGAAATTGTATTAGTTTGAATGCAAATTGTTATATAATGTAGTATAAATATAATGTAGTATATATATAATTAAGCACAGAACATAAATGCATCTGTCGCAGGCGACAGTGCATCTGTCGCAGACAACAGTGCATCTGTCGCAGGCAACGATGCATCTGTCGCAGGCCAATAATACTTAATCTCCTGCGACAGATGCATCGCCGTCTGCGACAGATGCACTGTCGTCTACGACAGATGCACTATTGCCTGCGACAGATGCATTCCTGCTATTTCTCTTTGTCCTGTTGTTAATACAATACACAATCCACATCAGATGACAACACTTAACAACAGATGATCAAAATACAAAAACAGTTTGATCAAAATACAAAAACAGTTTCATGTCAAAGATTGGACACTTGATTGTGAAGGTTGTGTAGATTGGGCACTTGATTGTGAAGGTCTTGCAATAGATGGTGCAGGCATCACTACTGAGCATGTTGCTCTGTTATGACCTAGACCGCCACATGAGCCGCACCGTCTCCATTCTTTATGAATCTCACATTGTGATGATCTACGTTTTGTTGTTGGTCGTCCTTTCTTAATCTTCACGGGGGGTTTTAGGCAGACTTATTTCTTGATATGTTCGGAAATGTCCCAAACTTCATTATGATGAAAAACTGGATAACATGTCTCCGCATATGTCATCCACCACGATTCAGTTGAATAAAACCTGAAAAATTATACAGTGAACATAACATAAATTGAACATAACATAAATTCAACATAACATAAATTGAACATAACTTATGGAACATAAATTCTCTAAACTTGCGCACAACTCATATGGAACCGATTTCCGGAAACGGGCAGCAGCCAGGGCATAAGTACAAGGAAGACCGGATACATCAAATACCCTACAAGTACAAGTTCGACCCTTGAAGTCAACTTGAAAATCAAATTCACCGTCATGCACATGGAACTGAAATCGATTAAGTGGATAAACGCTGTAGAATCTAGCATTTTCGCCTTCCTCACGTAATAACTTTTCATAATATGGAGATAAATGTTCGTTGTGGTTGGTTGATTTTTCTCTTCTATGATAAAACCAATCGTGTATTGTGAATCTTAAATAGTCAGCTAATGTTGTTATAGGATATTTCCTAGCTTCTCTGCACTGACTATTAAAACTCTCTGCGTAATTACTTGTCATTTGATTGTATCGCGAACCGGGGAAAAAAACACGACTCCATCTCTCCACTCCAATTTGTTCCAAATATTCAGCAATCCTAGGGTCTTTAGTTCTGATCTTGTCAAAATGTTTCTGAAATGTGGACTCGGTGTATGCGCGAGAAGCCAAATCAAACTCAACATGGCAGTTATCAGTTTTAAATTTGGCCATTATATTCATTTTGATGTGGTATGTGCATGCACCATGATGTGCTTCTGGAAAAACCGCGGACAAGGCGTTGGCAATACTTGGGTGTCTAACGGATATGAAGACGAGATCCGGGACTGATCCAATTACCAACCTTAGTTGTTGCATGAAATATGTCCAAGAGTTATTATTCTCCGAATCAACGACACCAAAAGCAACGGGATATAGTTGCTCGTTCGCATCCAATGCTATCGCAACCAGTAGTTGACCTCCAACTTTGTGCTTAAGGAAGCTGGCATCGATGCACAATACAGGACGACAATATCCTATGAAACCCCTAATTGAAATCCCTAGAGACATGAACATATACCTGAAGTGTCCTTCCTCATTCGTCTGGATGTCAGTTATGGTACCTGGGTTCTTCTTCTGCAACATGAACAGGTAGGATGGCAATTCACCATAGGAATCCTCCACAGTTCCTCGCACCGCCATTAAGGCATTTTCCCTTGACCTCCAAGCCTTATTATATGTCAAAGTTAACCCATAGCTTGTATGCATGTCTTCCATTATTTTTTTAGGCATGTGGTCATGGTGATGGTCCATGTATTTACGTTTGATACACTCTGCAATTACCCATGATGATGCTTGCCTTACATTGTCTTGTCTCGTCAAAATTGAGCATTTGTGTTCTTTTACAAATTTTCTGATCTCAAACATCTCCGAGAATTTTCCTTTCTTAGCACGCAATTTCCACTTGCAGTTCTTAGCCATACATTTTACAAACCGAAGATTTTTTGTTGACTTCACCACTTTAAGGATAAAATGATTAGACATCGCATGTCTATGCAACCTCAATTGTATTTCTTTTTTTGTTATCAAAAATGTACCCATTTCCAATGAATTTTCAATTAATGGAGTAGGTGTTTCGATATCGAGTGGTTCATATGAGAAGTAGTGCTTGGTTCCCTCAGTATGGCTGAATGTTTTCCTAACATGGGAAGTGCTTGGTTGACTTGGGAAGACATTTTCTTGCTCAAAAACATCTTGCTCCTCACATACATCTCTCTACTCAAAAACATCTTGCTGCTCAAATATATCTCGCTGCTCAAACACATCTTGCTGCTCAGATACATCTTGTTGCATTGGGAATACATCTTGCTGCTAAAATATATCGCGCTGCTCACATACATCTCGCTACCTTGGGAAGATATCTTGCTGCTCAAATATATCATTTTCTGATCTTTCACTTTGTTGAGTTGAAGGTATTGATTTCTCTACTAAAGAGACACATAGCGGGGCGCGATGATTGTGCAGTGAAGACGAGAGTTCTTGTAAATAGAATGCCACATCGCTATCTCCAATGATTGTTGCATGAGGAGAATTCATCATTAACATATTATACTTCACCTTGAACACTAAGTCATATCTTAATTTTTCCACACCAATAGAATTATAGACAATTGAAGCTAATTCTTCATATGTAGCATTTCGGGCTACATTCACACCACGATACGAACTTGAGACAAAAGAACTAACACCACCATCATCAGTTTTCAAGTCTCCATCAAAGAGGAGAAAAACACCAACATTCATGTGATCTGCAATTGATAAAAATTCACAGAAGTCAGTGCTAGTGCCCAGTCAGTGTTAATTGCAAGGAGGAAAATGCAAGGAGGAAAATGCATCTATCGCAGGCGACGATGCATCTGTCGCAGGCAACAGTGCATCTGTCGCAGGCGGGAGATGCATCTGTCGCAGGCGGGAGATGCATCTGTCGCATGCGAAAAATGCATCGTCGCCTGCAACAGATGCACTGTCGCCTTCGTCACCTTCGTCAGATGTATATTTCACTGTAAAACAAATCAGCCAAGCACTAAAACCATTCTTCCATGACCTAACCTACAACCTAGACTCTAAACGACGAAACCCTAAACATTCATCCATTTCCGCGATAAAACGACGAAGGTAGCGTCTAACCTGAATGTTGAAGATGTTCCGGTTTTGTTGATGAAGGACGTTGATGATGAAGGAAGGACATTGATGATGAAAAAGTTGATGAGATGAAACTGATGAAGGGGAAAGTTGATGAAACTGATGAAGGACGTTGGTTGGTGGAGAGGAGGGAAATGGGGGACAAGAAACTGAAAGGCACTGACATTTCAAAAAAAAATAATTAAAGGGCAAAAGTGACCTTTTGCCTTGGCAAAAGGTTAAAAATGAAAAAATTAGTAAAGGCATGCTATATATGGTAATAACCCTCTTATGAGGGTTATTTCATCAAATTTCCCGACATGTGTGACACTTGATATGACCTACTATTAAAAAAAAGGAGAGAAAAAAAAAGAAGAAAAAGAAAATGTTTTATTTGGGTTATGGAAAGGAGTAACACTCAAGTATGAAAATTTTGATCTTTTTATTAGTATAGATCTTTTATGATTATTTGATGCAAATAATCTCTAAAATGAGACTCTTTTAACTATACAAGTTTATTTTGATATATTAAGTTTTTAAAAAGTATTAGAAATTTATAAATTAAGAATACATGAACTAGTTATGAAAAAATAAAGTATTGGTAAAAATATGCTAAATGACAATGTATAGTTTTATGAAGGGTGTTGTGATGAAAAAAATGATAAATATGATTAGAAGATATGAAATGAATAGATTTATTTACAATAAGTTATTGTTTTTTAATGTGTTTGGAAAATAAACAGTGAAATTATTGAAATATGAAATTTTGAAGTGTTTCAAAACAGGGTGACAGTTGATGTATATGTACTTGTGCTGAAATTAGAAGGGAATGGTTTGAACGTTTGAGCCAACATTATAGCTCAATAAGCTAATTTTTGAACCTTAAGGGCTTTGCACCATTATGCTAACTTTTAAACCTTAAAAGTCTTGCGTCATTATGCTAACTTTTGAATCTTAATAGCCTTGCACCATTACACTAACTTTTGAACCAAAAAGGTTTTGCGCTATTACACTAACTTTTGAACCTTAAAAGCTTTAAGACATTATGCTATGTTTTGAACCTTAAGGGCATTGCATCACATTGTTAACTTATGAGTCACTAAGAGCTTCGTGTCGCTATGCTAACAAATAAATAAGGGTTTGTGTCGTTAAGCTAGCTGTTAAAGGTAAATTTTTGGAGTCATTGCGTTAACTTCGTACCACTAACCTTCAACCTTACTTCCTAGGTATTTGAATTATGTTATTTTATTGTTAAATAAAATGAAGACAAGATAATTATAGCTCACCAAGGTAGCCTAGTGGTAAAAATCGCTTTAGAGACCAAAAAGTCACGGGTTCGATTCTATCTGAAACTACTTTGAGCTTATGCATTCCTCATTTTTCTAAATCGTATTATTTACCATTTAGTTTCACTATTAAAAAGATTGTTATTTTTTACTGAGCGTTTAACTAACTTTAGTTGGATGAATTAGTTTCAGACAAAGATCAAGAGTAATCTAGAAGGACCAATTATATTGAAACATATTATATATATATATGTACTTATATATAGGTACTATAGATGAAAACATCTACACACTATATTTTATATTTTGCTCCAAATAACTGTATCTTAAGAAAGAATATGATGCCGATAAGAATTAATAGGTTAGAAGCAAATATAGTGTCATTAAAATATTTTGAGAACAATGTTAAATATTTCATTTTTGTAATTGGTATTTATGAATATAATATGATTGATATTCCTTTAGGCCTAGCATGTTATTAAGGAACATATATGCTAACATGCGGAAACTACATGTGGGTTCACAGTGTGAGATTGCATTAGAGCCTAAGATTTCCCCAAATTATATAAGTTAGGATTTGTTAGATATCACAAAATAGAAATGGTTAAAGTGATGTAGAGTCCCTAAAAATTAAATGCCTTTCACAAATAACTTTATTAAGACTCATTAATGACACATGATGATAAATGTAATGTTGATTTTAGGTATGGAAATGAATGAAGCATTTGTGAACCATTATATTGTAAGGAGAAGACGTGATTCACAAGATGTTATGATGAGGTTTAGATATATGGCCCCACCCTACTTTGAGAATGGAATCGACCCTTTGAATGTCAAGAAGTAGGTGGACAATTTAGAAAAGATATTTGAAGTACTCAATTGTAAAGACAAAGAGAAAGTTCATTTTTCCGCACTTCAACTACACAACAATAAAAAATATTGGTGGAAAGTAGAGAAATTTGCTTATGAACAAGAAGATCAGATTTTCACTTGGGATAGAATCAAGGAAAAATTTACTTCACGTATTTTCCCTCGAGTGTTCCTCAAGAGAAGGAAATGATTTTTTATGAATTAAATTAAGGAAACATAGAGGTGGCGGAGTATCAAATTAAGTTCTTACACCTTGCAAAATTTGCCAAAATGTGTATAGGTAGAGAAGATGATAAAGTAACTAAATTGAATTAGGCTTATGAGCAGAGAGATTAACGTAACTGTGATTCATTTTCAATTGAAAACCTCCGGTGTTATGGTAGATAAAGAATTACTTGTAGAAAAAAAAGTAAATAAAGAATAAAATGATAACTAAGAAAATTATAGGAAATGAATCAATGCTATCAGTTTTTCAGGAAACTAAGACCCCAATTGGTTGAAGAGACTAACTAGAGGTCAACCGGTAGTTCAACAATATGAGAGTTATCAACCAAAAGGTTTTACACCCCATTATGCACACTATAGAAAAAATCATCAAACCAAGGATTGTTGTTGGATCACTAGAGCATGTTTTAACTACGGACAATGTGAACATCGCATAACAAGTTTCCCTCAAGAAAATGGATGTTTGACAATCGCCCACAAATGGTTAGAGGTGAAGTGAGTCGGGAAGTATGGATAAAATTAAGCCATAGTACAACACAACTATTAAGAAGACAATCACGAGTATTTCCCACTAGCAAAGAACAAGTGGATGCATATAATGAAGTGTTAACATGTAAAATTTTCATATAATCTACTTATGTCTTGGTATTGTTTGAATTTGGTATTATAGATTCGTTTGTTTCTCAATCTTTTGTGAAAAGTAATGGTTGAATTACAAACCTAGGGAGATTGCTATTGTGTTGAAAATACATTATGTTACAAGGTAATTGCGAATTTAGTTTATAAATCTTGTGATGTGTGTATAAAAAATATGATGTTATGGGCTGATCTTATCGTACTTGATATGTATAGTTTTGATGTCATATTAGAAATGGATTGACTATCAAAAAACCTTGCTACTATTTATTGTCATAAGAAAATGTGGTATTCCAAATTCATGAACATCTCACAATTTTTTCATGGGTCGCATTATTATCACTCCATCCTGGATAATTTAATCCATAAAAGTAAAACTTATATTAAGGAAAGACATCATTTCTACTTGGTATCTCTTTGGGGATCCAAGAATATGACAAATTCTATAGAGTACTATGTTATAGGAGACTGAAACATATTATATAAAAGGACACATATATATGTATTATGGATAAAAATATCTACACTATATTTTGTATGTATGACTTTTCTTTACGGGTGCAATACTATGAAATAGCTATTGTGAACGAATTTTATGATGTTTTTTCAATTGTGTTAGATAAATTCAGACCGGTTCAAATAAACCTAACTTAAATAAATTTCCCATGCAGGAACAAGGAACCGGACCGGATGAACAAAAGAACCGACTAAAGAAACCAAACCGGTCAAGCTACCAAACCGACCAAGAGTATTCGGAACATGACCGCACAAAGAAAGGATCGGCCAAAGCTTAAAACCGGAATCATCAAACAGCCGATCATCCACAAGAGAGGAATAACCGGAAGAAGTCCGGTCACATCACTCACACCAAAAGCCCTTCGGCCAAGTCAAATAACCGACCAGTACAAGAAGACATTTCGGGTATCTGTTGAGAACGATACCAAAGGAACAGACTGAACACTTCCATATTCATGCAAGTCTGAGGAAAGACTGTAGGCTACAGAAGACAGTACTACCGGATCCTTCCACTTCGGGATAAGACAGAAAGAAAATCTTCCAAGTACAGACAACTGTCCAACAGACAGTGCCTACATCAAGTAAAAGACAAACCCGGCAGGTTTGTCTTATACACCGGAAGAACAGACCGCCAGGTCTGAGACAAAGCACCAGGTCTGAGGTTGACCGTCAGGTCTGAGGAAACGACCGCAGGTCTGAACCTCTGAACACTGAATCACTGCACCTCTGATCAGCCAATCAGATTCAAGGAAGTGAAATATGACCGTTGGCATATTTCACCTATAAAAGGAGGAGCAGTTGAAGAAGAGTAAATGTAGTAGATATATTGTGGCATAGGACATACACACTGTGGGAATATTCAAGAGACTTAAGTGACTTAAGCGGGACACTAAGGGACAACAGTGTGATATTGAGATAGCACTAAGAGCATTTACTACAAGTGATAAGAGTGTGCTGTTTTAGAAAGCCTAAGTGTTGAAAGTTGAAGTGTGTTTTACAATTTCGGTATAAATTGTAAGAGTGTTATCGAGCAGGAAATAAGTCTCGATCGGCCTGTACTTGTATTCCTTAGTGAATATCCTTCTCGCGATTTCGAGAGGAAGGGGTGACGTAGGAGTTTTATCTCCGAACATCCATAAAATCTGTCTTGTTATTTACTTTCTGCCGGCTTCATTATCTAACCGACTAACTTAACCACACCGCCTCCAAACCGACTCTATACTAACCATACCGAACTTCCAGGTTACCAAAGCTGATCCATAAAACTTCAAATCTCCCACTATACAATACCGATTCTGCCTATCATACAAGCGTGCCGCTTCAACCTGAAAACAAACCTCTTCCGCGCTTGAACCTAGTTCAAGGTTTTGTGACAGGTTGTGTAGTATTGAAACCCCGGTGTTAATCTCTAACCGGATTAATCACCACCCTTCGAGTGTGAACCGCTAACCGGTCCAACCCCCCGGTCCTCTAGCGGCGACCTAGATCCTAACAAAATGATCTACCAAATTGTAGAGAACTATATTTTTCTATTGCTATTGCACAAAAGACTTTTACCGGTAAATAAATATTGTATGGTCAATATATAGTTATAGGAGTTGCGCGAACAATTGAAAGATTTATTAGAAAAATTATATATTAGGGCAAAGTGTTTCTCCTTGGGGAGCCCGATCCTATTTGTAATGAAGAAAGACAAGAACAATGCATCTTTGTATTAACTATAGACGACTTAACAAAGTGACTATAAAGAATATATAGCAATTTTCTAAAACTGAATGTATGTTTGATCAATTAAAAGGGACCCACATTTTTAGCAAATTTGACACCTACAATCTAGGCTATCATCAATTTAATATCAATCATGACGATATCTCTAAGACAACGTTCGAAACAAGGTATAGACATTATGAATACGTAGTAATGCCATAGGATATTTAAACAATTTTTTGATAAATTTAGTGGCGCAACCTCTTCGTTACCCCAGGCTAGTGCCCAACTGACTTTTTCCACAGAAGAATAGTTCAACTCGTAACCGGTCATCCTTTTGCTGAGGTAGTAGACAGCTACTTCCTCTTTGTTCTCGTTCTCTTGGGCCAACATGCTCCCCATGGATGACTCGGTGACGGTGAGATAAAGAATCAAGGAACTCCTGGCCTCGGAGACATGAGGATAGGAGGGGATTGCAAATAAGCTTTCACCTTATCAAAGGCGTGTTGACAAGCGTCACTCCAAACGAATTTTTGATCCTTCTTCAGAAGCTTGAAGAGAGGATCGCAAGTGGAAGTGAGCTACTGATGAAGCGACTAATGTACTGGATTTTCCCGAGAAATCCTCGAAACCTCTCGCTCGTTACGGGGTGTTGGCATGGTCATGATGGCTGCAATTTTGCTAGGGTCGACTTCTATCCTCTCCGAGTAATTAGAAATCCCAGCATCTTACCGGCAGTAGCACCGAATGTGCATTTCTTTGGATTTAAACGAAGTTGGTATTTCCGAATCCTTTGAAGGAACTTCTCTAGGTTTACAATGTGTTCCGCTCGATTCCTGGATTGACAATCATATCATCGACGTAGACTTCAACTTCCTTGTGGATCATGTCGTGGAGAATAGTGGTGGTCGCCTTCTGATACGTGGCTCCAGCGTTCTTCAGCCCGAAAGGCATTACACTGGTTAGCAGAAGGTGCCAACTTCAGTGATAAAAGTAGTCTTTTTTTTGTCCTCAGGCGCCATCAAAACTTGATTATAGCCTGAGAAACCATCCATAAATGATAGGAGCTCATGACCAGACGCGTGGTCAACCAACACGTCAATGTGTGGGAGTGGGAAATTATCTTTGGGGCTAGCTTTATTGAGATCACGGTAGTCACGCACACACGGACTTTTCCATCTTTCTAGCCACGGGGACCACATGGCGACCCATTTTGGATATTCGACAACATTAAAAAGCCGGCTTCCAATGTTTTTACACCTCTTCCTTAACTCTTGTCGACCATATCGGTTCATACGCCGGAGCTTCTACTTGACATGCTTGGCATCCGGGTACAAACGGAATACGATGTTGGACAATTTGTGGGGTCATGACCGGCATGTCTTTATAGAACCATGCAAGACGTCCTTATTAAGCCTCAACAACCTCAACTAGATGATGACGCTCGTTTTCATCTAGGCTTTGGCCTATCAAGACCATTTGTGGGTCCTCTCCCGATTTCAAATTCATTTCAATAGTTTCTCCGCAGAAGAGACTTGATTTTCATTTTCTAAAAATCGTTCATTTCAACGGAAAATCGTTATCAACAAACGTATCATTTGAATTCAAAGTAGCATCATGCAATGCATTTAGAATGGACATTAAAATCCTCAATAACGACATCCAACTCAGAAATGAAAGGAGAGTAGGAGGAGTGAGAATAAACTGGGTAGTTTTAACAAGATGGAAAAGAATGAAGAAGAAGAAGAGGAAGCAACAGAAGAAGACTCATGTTTGGTGAACTTCTCGGATATGACCTCTTCAATTATTATTTTCCCAGTGTCGAGGACAAGTGTCATGGTGGATCTGGAAACTTGTTTAGATGTAGGTGCCATCTCTTCATTGTCACTTGAATCGTTTGAGTCAGAATTGATTAATACATCAGGGTCGACTTCCGTTGAGCATGGCCTCGGAGCACTCCTTGATAACTTCCAACTTCGCGGGGATGTATGGGGCTCTCGGAAAAACACCCTAAGTCCACTCGTGAAATATGATTCTTCTTACTATCGGAATTGATGTCGATGGTCCCCTCTACTATTGGCTGATGAAGCGAAAGTGCATAGACAATGGCATTAGTATGCTCTGCGGGAATCAAGACAGATGTAGCGGTTCTCCCACATGTACTGACAACCGGAGTAGAGCTCCTAAAGAAAGGGCTCTCATCGTTGGGAGAGGTTTACATTCAGAAAGACGTATGGACCATGCCGAATTGGAGAAATAAACGGGCAATGCCGTAGATGGTGATTTCTTCCAACTCTAGAATCATGATAAACGGGAAATCACCCATCTAGAATCTCACGACATCGAAGTGATACTACAAGATAATGAAAAGGATATGATGGTCGTCTGAGATACTGGTGACCATCATGGTCTTAGAAAGTCTTGTCTGTTGCATGGGGCGAATATAGGGTAAAGATAGAGTGGGGAGTCGAACGAAGATTGCCTATCCACCACTCAAATAATAGAACAAGGGGAGACCCCTACTGAGAATAGTCTGTCGGTCCCGTAGAGAACTCTTAGTGACCCTGAAGGTCTCAACCAGGATGAGATCGATTAGGCTCTAAGTGTGGGTTGCCACGGAATGGACGACCCCAACAAGGTGAAGTGACAGGAGCGTCCCCTAAGGGGACGCAACAAGAAATAGGCTACCAATATAAGCATGTCCTACCTACAATGGACTGTGCACGTACGTGCGAGTACACCTAGAGAAATTAAGAAGTAGGTGTCTCATCACGTAGTCGAGTGGGGGATCAACAACAAGTCTTCAGATGTGGGTCGAAGAATGGCTTGAAAGTCTTTCATAGTAAGGCATATGTGCACCCCACCAATGATGAATGCCCAGGATGCTGTGCTCCAATGCTGTTGCATGTGCGCCCTTAGCCGCTCGTCTATCATGGTGCTCATCAAACGTAGAATCTCATTCACACCAAAGGGTGCAAATGTGAGAGCGGTTGCCTTCGAACAACTTTCTAAAACTCCTCAGTCTTTCTTCTGATATGTCCATGACGCTCTTGGAAACATAAGTTTATTAGACTCTCACGTTTTAACACCGCTTTTGTCTTTTCGTTTTAAGGTTAGCCCTATAAGTGACTACGTTTCCACTAACATGCTCAACATTCATCTTTTAAACATTGTGGTTGGCTTACAGCGTGGAGAACGCCGTAATCAAGAAGAATTAAGATGAGAGAGACTAATGTATCTCAGTGTTTCAAGCGATACATTTTTGGGGACACAACCTGTCGGTGTAGTTAGTATCCTATAGATACTCCTTGACTACACGACTTCGAAGTAAAATGAACGTTTGAGCCCGTTCATGTGCAAACAGTGTTTATGACAACGCTTCTGTTTGCACACCCCTTCAATTAAAAGCGTCGAGCTTTGTCGGGTTTTACCCTCATGCAATTTGAACAAACAAACAATAAAGCAATGTGAATACAAGATTCACATTATTCACGGGTTCTCACACCCTCAAGCAAAATGTTGTGAAGTTATAAACGTAACATCCTTCGGAAATTTTGTGGTAGTTTGGCCAACTACATGTTTGAGCTAAACATCTAGGTTATCCCCAGCAGAGTCGCCAGTTTTCTGTATGCGTTCGTTTTCGTTCCCCTTCGATTTTCGGCGCGCGTGCCCCTTTTTTTTTATTATTTAATTGGATTGGCATACGCTCCTTTTTTTCGAATTGAATTGGCCCGTACAGGTTTTAAATCGATGCACTCGCAAATGTATCGATCTAATTGACTTGAGAGTCGCCACTTTAGTTTACTTCCCAAAGAAACTAAAGAAAAGAAAAATCAGAGATTCATTTTAAGAGTCCGGTGTTTGGTTACGTATTAGGAAAGGGCCTACGGCGCTATGTCCTATACGCCTGTCTTTACAGACAGTCTCTACTCCTAAGTAATTGGCCATATGATGTTTGAAGGATTATTACGTTTTCGTTCTGAGTTCAGAACTTTTTTGCTTGTGTGAGAAAATCTTAATCATTTGTAAGGGGCTAATCCTATTCATGAGGTATTTGACAAGCATAAGGCATTGAAAAGTGTTAAAAGGCATTGAAATGCATCAAAGAGCATTGCAAGGCATAGAGCAACTTTGGCAACAAAAAAACGAGAATCGGAATTCCCGAGACAGATCAAATGAGGATAGATGAGGAGAATAACAATTAGATTGGAGGACTAGAATTTTATTCTTTTGCTCAAAGGAGAGAAGAGAGTGGATTAACTTAAGGTCCCGAGTGTTTTTCCAGTTTAAATTTTCAGAGTTAAAGAGAACTCCGAACACAACACATAAAATGAGTCATTTTCAAAAATAATTCCCAAAATTCCTAAAAAAAATTCACATGATAGTCAAAATATTATTAAAAGTTCACAGGAATCGAGTTTGGAATTTTCGGAGTTATAGAACCCCCCAATATGACACTATAAAGATAGACATTTTTCCAAACGGGCCCTAACATTTCCGGAAAAAAAAATATTTTTAAAGAAAATAATATTTTGGAGTTTTTGGGAAAATTTAAAAAAGTTTGAAAGTGGTTTGAATGTTAGAATCATCATTTTAATGTGGTTTGTTAAAATTGGGAAACAAACAGGACCTAAGTTTATTTTAATTTTTTTTTTGAAAGTTTTTAAATTAAAATAAAATGAAAAGAAGTTTAGAGGTCCAATTGAAAGGAGGGAAAGAGTTCAGGGACTACTTTAATTTCGAATTAAATAATTAATTCGAAATTAAAGTTGTTAGGCATATTTAAAAATAAAAGAGGCATGGGGGCTTCTTTGCAACTTCAATAGAAGTTGAGGGAAGAGGATATAATAGAAATACTCCTCGTCTCCGGCGACCCCTCCGGCGATGGCGATTTCCGGCCAGACGATTTCCGGCGACACTGCGTCTGAGATCGAAGATCGTTCTTAAGGCGAATCTTCCACTGGTCCGTTCATCCCGTCTGAGTTCCATCTTCTTCCCACTGTAGTTCGTCCTGTTGATTCGACGAATCTCAAAGAGAGAGAGAGAGAGGCTTGATGTCGTTTCTTCAAGCTGCAAGACCGCCGCAACCTAAATTTTTATCCTTCATCGCAGCTGTGCTCACCGCGACAGTTCGCCTAGCCGCCTGAGGTTGAAGTCGCACCTAATCTTCCACAGCTGAAGAAGACACTGCAGAATACACCAGAACACAGTGCCTGCACCTCTTTCCTTTTAGAGAACGCAGATTTAGGAATTCCAGTAAAAATAGAATGGAATCCTAAAACAGAAGAATTCTAATCCTAATCTAGACCTAAGCTATTCTCAATCAATGCAATTAACAGCTAAGTTTAACCAATACAGTATGTTAATCCAGCAAAGTAAACAATCCAATAAGAACTCAGTGAACTGCAGGTTCAAGCTTCAATAATGACTGGCATCGGTGTACAAAACCGATGCCTCAAACATAGTACTACGATCTACATCGAATAGACAATTACCTGAAGTGAAGAAATTGACAGAATGGATAACGGATCGGAGCTCTCCTGGATCTTCCGCGTGAATACTCCTTCTAGTTCTTCTGTGGTGCTGTATTCGTTTCCTTTCACCAAATCCGAAAATGGAGTTCTTCCCCTCTGAACGGAATCGGAACTGCTTCTTCTTCGCAATGGAACTGTTCCCTGGATTTTCTGTCACTGATCCTCCTCTCCCCAGCACTCAAAAAGAAAAAAACCCCTACTCATCTTCCCCTCTTTTTCATTTTATTACAGGGATTTATTTGTAATTAGCCCAAAAGTTGAAGGGCACCGCTGGAAGAAAAAAATATAATATATTTTCCCCTTTTTTTTCTCGTTTTTCTCCTTTTCCATTTTTCTTTTCTTTGCACCTTCACACTAAACGAATCACCCCGGTCGAGTTTTTGCTCAGAAAATTGTGAACATTTTATGGTCAATTCTTAACACCACGAACGTGAATTCCTTTTTGAATGAACCCAAACGGAACTTCCTATCCAAAGTTATGATATTTTTAAAGCCACCCCTCCATTTCAATCTTTTCAATCCCGCGGTTTTCATTTTCAAAACTTTAATAGCCCATAACTTTTGTGCACAAAGCTTTCCCCACAATGAGGTTGGTACCATTGGAAAGGCAAGACTCTTGCCTACATCCCCATGTTCTCCTTTGCTTACGAAATCGTCCAGGTTGGTCAGGAGACTAGCCTCACAAAAAACGTATCAGTTCACGCATCACCTTCGCTGCGGGCGACTTGGACTGAGCTTCAGGGAGAACTGGGAGAAGTATTTGGTGTCGTTGGAAAGGTAATTCAAAGGGCTTTCCAACGGTAGCTCATACACTGAAGATGGATCATTGGTGAAAAAGATATGATTTTTAGAAGTGCAACATAGCTTTCAGCTAGCTCCCAGGATTTGAATGGTAGTTTTTCCTCTTTTTGAGCATTTTCTGCACAAATTTGCAAACAATAACATTATACTCAAAATTCAAGATTTTTCAAAACGTACAACATGAACGTGTCACTGGTTGGGAAAACAAAGTTGTTATGAAATTCGACCCTTTGGATTGTTATCTTTTAAGCTTTACCGGGTCAGTTTTCCACGAGGTGATTCTATTTTTGTTTTCCCGGTTCAATAAACAAACATGAGTATTATTTTGGGCCGGGTTTTTCTATTAGGTATCTAGGGTTGTAAAAATGGGGTGTCTACACGGTCTATACTGCTCCCCGGATCGAAAGGAGGTCCGGATCACTGTCCAACACCTCCAAGGGAGAATGCGGCATCAAAAGAATCCGATGAAAGAGCGGATCCTAAACTCACCGGGCAATCCCCCTCCTTCACAACCGGAAGTCTCTGCATCAGACTTCACAAAGGAATGGGTTGAGGGCCGTCTTCAAAAGCTTGAAGCCCTCCACATCGGAACGGATTGATAGCCGCATTCAAGAGTTTGAAGACTCCGCGGTTCAGGTCATTCAAGGAGAGATCCCAAAGAATTGTTTGTTCGGCACTCAAGTTCGCCGACACCACAAGGTATCTTCTGGATAGAAATCAGGAACGATTCTCAGAAATCGATGAAGATCAACAGAAAGAGGCGGCTCTGTGCGGTAATACTTTAAGCGAACCGCAATTTTGGAGGATACGACCTCCGAGTTAAAGGCGAACTTTGACCGGCTTGAATGAGAGACCGATCAACGATTGACCATCGATGGGTTGATGACCTGGTCGACACAACACTCGGACGGGTCTCCGAACTCGAAAAGAAAAATGCGGGTCTCGAGGCCGAACTCAAGGCACTTTCCGAACAAGTTATCGAACTGCTGAGAGTTAAGATGAACGCGGACGCCGCGACTGTAGAGGCCGATGCCCAAGCGGCTAAGAGGGTCCAGGATGCGTTGGATGCCGAAGCAAGTAAAGAGAAGGAAGCACCGCGATCATCTCAATCACGAAGAAGAGGAGGAGGCCCGAACGACTTTCGAAAGGAAGAGGCTAAATTCCCGGGACTTACAAAGAAAGCAGCCGCTCAAGCAGCGAAGGATGACGCGCGGTTTGGAAAGGGAAAAACGAAGGTTGGACGGCTTCGCAGAAGAACCCCAAGAAGAAAAGGCGTCCGCCTCCGCTTCAGCCGCCGGAAAATGCGGAAAGAGGGAAGCCTCAAAGAGACAAGTTCGGATTAGCGACCTAACTCAATGAGGTCACTGAACGGTACATCTCAAGTATACCGCAGCAAGACTGATCAAGTCGAAGAGAATAGTTGAAGAACAACTACAGTGCCGGTCTACAAGACAACGAGTCTCTGACCCGGCCAGTCGATCGCAACCGGAGACGAAAAAAGCGGATCATATATGACTGCTCGGACTCTGAATAGGGACTATCTTTCCTTTATTTTGCCTTAGTGCTTTTACATATATATCATTTTCGGTTATCTATTTATATATATAGCTATTTTGAAACCGGGTCATCTTTTGCATCTCTACTTAGTTTTGATAATTTTAAATAAAATAATCAAAAAGGGAGAAATTGATAAGATAAAAGATGAAGACTCTTCCAAAAAAAAATTTCTAAAATTTTTCGAAAAAAATTCTCCTAAGTCAGTTTCAAAAATCCGGACAAACAAAACAACCAGGTCTACCGGCTGCAAACTACTTGATTTTGATAATTTTAAATAAAATAATCACAACGGGAGAAATTGTTAGATAAATTAGACCGGTTCAAATATACCTAACTTAAAGAACTTTCCATGCAGGAACAAGGAACCGGACCGGATAAATAAGAGAACCGGCTAAGAAAACTAGCCGGTCAAGCTACTAAACCGACCAAGAGTACTCGGAACGTGACCGCACAAAAAAAGGATCGGTCAAAGCTTAAAACCGGAATCATCAAACAGCCGATCAGCCACAAGGCAAAGGAATAACCGGAAGAAGTCCGGTTATATCACCCATACCGGAAGCGATCAGGTTAAGTCAAGTGGCCGACCAGTACAAGAAGACAATTCGGGTACCTGTTGAGAATGATACCAAAGGAACAGACTGAACACTTCCATATACATACAAGTCTGAGGAAAGACTGTAGGCTGTAGAAGACAATACTATCGGATCTTTCCACTTCGGGATAAGTCAGAAAGAAGATCTTCCAAGTACAGACAACTGTCCAACAGACAGTGCCTACATCAAGTAAAAGACAAACCCGGCAGGTTTGTCTTACACACCGGAAGAACAGACTGCCAAGTCTGAGGTTGACCATCAGGTCTGAGGAAACGACCGCAGGTCTGAATCTCTGAAACACTGAATCACTGCACCTCTGCTCAGCCAATCAGATTCAAGGCAGTGAAATATGATCCGTTGGCATATTTCACCTATAAAAGGAGCAGTTGAAGAAGAGTAAATGCGTGACACAGTGGGACAAGTGAGAAACTCTAAGAGCATTTATTCTACAAGTGATAAGACTGTGCTACTCTAAGAAAGCCTAAGTGCTAAAGTTAGTGTGTTTTACAATTTCGGTGTAAATTGTAAAAGTGTTATCGAGCAGCAGAAATAAGGTCTCGATCGGATTGTACTTGTATTCCTTAGTGAATATCCCTTCTCGCGGTTTCGAGAGGAAGGGGTGACGTAGGAGCTTTATCTCCGAACATCCATAAAATCTGTCTTGTTATTTACTGTCTGCCTGGTTTTTCTATTATCTACAGATTCGTACTGCTATAACCGACCTAATCCTATCCAAGCCGAATTTCTAGATTACCGAAGCCGACCTATCAAATTTCAAACCTCCATTATACAATACTGACTTCTGCTATCATACAAGTGTGCCGCTTCAACCTGAAAGCAAACTCTTCCGCGCTTGAACCTAGTTCAAGCTGGTTGTGACAGGTTGTGTAGTATTGAAACACCGGTGTAATCTCTAACCGGATTAAACCACCACCCTTCGGTGAGAACCGCTAACCGGGTCAACCCCCGGTCCTCCAGCGGCTACCTAGATCCTAACAATACGTCTAATTCGAGAATTCCATTAGACTGCACGTCTAATTCTATGCATTCATTAGACTGCACGTCTAACTCCGTTGAGTTAGACTGCACGTCTAATTCTATGCATCTAATGCCAAATATCGGTCTAATGACTCTCATTAGAGCCAAGTTCTTATGAAATATAATTTCGATACACCTACATCAAAACTCATAAGTCATTTCATCATCAAAATATCAATGGTACATTATTTCAACACTTAGTCAAAATAATTTGACCCAACAATTTCCCCCTTTTTGATGAAGAAATTGAAAACTTGCATATATATAAATATACCAAAATATGCATTCATCATATAAATAGAACAAACTCTTGTTCACTTACATCAAATTCCAAAAAACCAATATTCAGAAAACCATCAAAGAAACATGGTTTGAAAGACTTAAATAGAGTAGAAGAAAGAAATTATTGTTCTTCCCTTTTAACTCGAGGAATCGGTTGGGCTCATTGTCTTGGCCGGTTAGCATGTTGAGAAAGGAGGAAAGCTGCGCCCACCACGACCGCTTCCACTTGATCTACCACCACGATCACCACCACTGCATGACCTCCTTGATCAACATTGGATAGCCTACTACGGCCACCACCACTGTTTGTGCCTCACGATCACCACCGCTTCGACCTCCACCTCTCTTGGTTGGCCTAGGATTATCATCGTTTGCTTGGAGCTCGTCTGGATCTAGTGACGGTTGACACACCGTCACTTCTTCTACTGATTCTCCTTGGGTGATTCGAGGTTGAACTCTTTCAGCATTAGCCTTTGCGTTCTCCTTTCCTTGAAACTTCCTTTCAATGGAGTCAGCAAATTATGTTGTTCACTATCATTTCTTCTTAAACACCCTGAATTTCCACCATCTGATTCTTCACCAGACTGAATTCTTCCAAAGTCTCTTTATGACGTCCTCAAATTATTGCCTTCAATATCCAACAATTCAGTTTGACGGCTGAAGAGTTTCTTTCAAACTGGAGAAGTTTATATTTGAAACGTGAGTTTCATACCGTGTTCTTCTTCAGGGGTGTATCCAATTCAGTAAGGACCTTGATGATCTCGCCAAAATCCTTTCTTTCTTCTTCATGGGTGTTCATGACCTTTATCATGCTCTTCTGAAGAGATGAGAGCACAGACTTCATAAACTTTAACATCTTGTTTCCTTCGGCAGAGGATTCTTCATTGATGAGGTATCTTGAGACTCTACTGCCATACTTTTAATGGCTTCAAAGTGAGAATGGATCTGCATGGATTGCTCCTGTTGGTCCTTCTTAGTTACCTTAGTAGATTCATTCTGCTCCTTCTTCCTAACAGTTCTTCTTTCGCTCTCTGAAATCTCTCATACAGATGTCTAGAGTAGTGAAGAGGAATGTTGATATTTCATGAACCATTTCTCACAATAGTGTCGGGGAATAGACGGGGCTTACAAAATTTGCATGTTGATCATGTTCCTCCTCAGATGAGGAACTTTCTTCTTCAACAACCTTATCTTTGGAGGGTTCCCCTCAGATCTGATAATCTCTGGTTGATTTACCTCGGCCACTTTCTCTTGGGCTTCCTCTGTTCTCACACCAGAGGATATCACAACATTTTCTTCAAAAGGAGCTTGATCAGCCTCCTCAATCACATCTTTTTCAAGAACTTCTTCTTCATTCGTTTCAAGAGCTTGTTTCAGGCTCTTGAATAATTACTTCTTCTACTTCTTCATTGGATTCTCTTGAATTAGTTGATCCAGAATGCGTCTCTCTTCAGCAGAAGATTCCCGAATTCGATCAAGAGAGCAGCAGCTCTAGCTCATCGGCATCGTTGGAGCATCACGGATGTCCATGGGTTCATCATTGTCAAATGTCTTTGCACCAGAGAAATTAGCGCCATGAACGTATCGGGTAGCCACCGAGACGTAGCTATCCATGATGTCATTCAGCCTCTTTAATACTTTCACTTCCACCTCAAATCCTTTCTCAATAGGATTGAAATTAGGCCTTTCTGGCTTCAAGAATTGGAAAAATGGCTTTTCCATATAGGCAAGCTTCAACGAGATCTTTCTCTTCAGAGCCTCAACTACCTCTGAAGTTTTAGCCCATTTAAGAACTTTCTTTTCATTGGCTACCCGCTTCTTCCACTCTCGGGTTATCGCAGAATTCGAAAGAGTATCATTGTACTTGACACGACAATCTCTCTAGGGACCATGATTCAAAAATCTTCAATTTTTCAGCTGCAATGACTTTAACTTGATCTAAAATGAGATCAACACTCTATGTTGCCTCCGATACTTCTTCAGGAACTGGAGTTGCAATCTTATTACCTTTTCCAACAACCTTTACGGGTTTTGGAGCAGGTCTGGGTTCCTGATCACAATTCTACTTGTCTGTCTTGCGGAAACGCATCAGTTTCGAACGCGATTGGGGTAGAGAGCTCAGTAGAGAGCTCTACACGAATAACTTTCCCCGCTACCATAGAATCTTTAGGAGTGGGAACAGAAGATTCTTGTTCAGCAGATTTACCAACAACAAGGGTAAGAACTGCACCTTGTTCTGGTTTGAGATAACTCTGTAGCACCTGTGACTATTTGATTTGTTTGAATAATAGGAGACTCAATCATGTTAGTGTTTTCATCATTTTGGACCAGCTGACTCAACAGCAGGCCCTTCAGCAGAGTCCCTTAAGGGAGAGAAAATAGATTCATCTTGTTCCACTATAGGAACATCAAACTTAGGCACAGCGGCCAAGATTTAGAAGAGGTTACCTTTAATGATTTAGACGCGCGGGGCGCCTCGTCTTCTTTTCCTTTGAGACACTAGATCTCGAAGGCTTTCTTAGAATAGTTGTTGGAGTAGATAGAGAGAGACATCGGCGTTGTAGCAAGTACGCCTGGACCTTGCTTTAACCTTGAATCGACTGATTCTGAGTCCTTCTTGTTTGAACTTTTCAGACTGGAGGAAACTGGCCTCCGATCCATTCAATGTTTTCGATCTTTTTGCCCTTATGACATAACAAGACGCAGACGGTTGTTTAAATCGGGTAGAGGGCTTACGATCTAGTTTGATAATAGATGCACCAGAGGCACATTCCATGTTGTTCTTCATCCTATCAGAGTCCTAGCGACTGTAAGGGTAGTGAATACTCTCGGAGAGTTGATCTGCTCAGGTTCACCAACAAGAACCCCCCAAATGCTCATCAAATGACTCAATTGAGCCACATACGTTATGCTTTTCCTTGTTCGCCTGACAGATCGAAAAGCAGAGGTTTTGGAAAAGGGTAGATGCCCAGTTTACTTGGATTTCCCTTTGAAATAGGGCACATATAGTCAAAACGGTCTTGACTATAGAGATAGAAGGAGCCAGATTTCCCTTGTAGCGCATTTGCTACCACGTCGTTCAGCAAAATGAAGTGGGGTTTGAGAACCTTCTTATTTCCATTAACATGGATCATCGAACCATCGGCAGAAATGTTTTCTTCATCTCTTCCATAACTTCTAGTGAGAGGATCAAGTCGAACTTGTGCCCCTCCGTTGGAAGTTCAAAGAACTCCGCATATACGGTTTCATCGAAGGAAAACTCCATGTCGTTGACGGTTGCTACGATGGATTCACCTACCATAGTTGCAGATTGAAGAACTCTCGAACTTCTTTCTCATAGAATATGAATGGACCGCCGAGATACTTCCTCAACCCAGAATATTCTAGGGTTCTGAACATATCCACCACTTCCGGTTTGATCGAAAGTGTACACCGATGGAAAATCCACCTGCAAAGTACAGTGACTCAAAGTGATTTTCTTGTTCACCATTTTCGAAAGAATATGAACCGACACGAGATTTTAGAGAATTTTAGAGAGAGAAATGCCAAAGGAAAACTAGGGTTCTTAAGGATTTCGAGAGATACAAAACTTTCAAACTCATGCACTAATGTTCTTAATCTAGATAGAGAATAGAATGCAGAATAACCGTCTCTTCTAAGGGTATGTCCCATTAATAAAATGTTAGACGTCCTTTTTCAAGGAGTCATCATTAAAAATGAGGGTATATCAGTCATTTTCTCTAAACTTGAAAGACACGTGTCTCATTTGATAAGAGATGACTGTTTGATATTTTGAGCGGGAAAAATAAATAACTCTCAACGTGGGACAACTGTCCTTGATCATTCTAATCGGCACGTAGTTAGACGTTTTTCTTACTCCACAAATTCATATAACTAAATGTCTATTAGACGGATGGGGTCTATTAGACGCATACGTCTAATTCGTGTTATAAAAATCCGTCTAATGTCTATTAGACATGTATGTCTAATTCCGCATGAACACCACGTGTTAGACGTGTGTTGATTAGACGTGAGCATCACTGCTCATGACAGTAAAAATATCTAACGTCTATTAGACGTGTCGTCTATCGCGTAGGTATAAACACCTCAACATATGGACTTAGATGTATATGATTTTGGCAAAAATACGTCTAAGTACAACCGTTTCTTTTAGGACACCACTTGTCAATTAGACTGATTAAGAATATTCGTCTAGAGAGTATCTGTACTTCCAAAGTAATTTTCCCTCGCATTATGTATAAGGACTAAAATCATAAAAGTAGTTTTTTGTGGTCCAAAGACCAAAAACATTTTTAATAAATAAAAACATTTATCTACAAGAATGGAAAATGCCATTGTTGATCTTCCAGGCTGTATACTCAAAAGAGTATTCTTCTTGCTTCCTTCTTGCAATCCTCCTGATCACCTACAAAAGAAACTATTTAAACACTTTTGGTACCCATACTCAATTGGGTCCTCGATCAATTAGTCTCTTAGGAATCATATTTGAGTTATTCTAATGGATTTCCCATTTTGTGTTGTGATTAATGCATAAGATTTGACTTAGTAGATGACTTTCTGCTAGCCACCGATCCCTACTTTTGAAGAAGATTTTCGTTTAAAACTTCTTGACTTAGAGTCAGGTTTTAAATTGCCAGACTTATTAGCTGCTTCTAATGTATTCTTAAGCCAGCTAACAGTAGCCGGAACATAAACTATTTCATTTTTGAAAGCAACTTCTTCATGAATAGGATGAGATTCAATGTTAGTCATACTCCCTTTGACAAAACTTATTTGCTAAGTTTGTCAGATGAGTGGACTTTTTGTATGACAGGTTTAGGGTCATTGCTATCAAACCACAATCCGGATCTAGATCCAGCGGGTTTCAACATACTGATCTAATGTTTGAAAGCTTCTCCAGACCTTGTCCATGCACAAACAATATAGTTTAACCTTTTGTTTTTCAGATGAAATGGTTTGAATCTGTTTTTTGAGCATCTCATTCTCAGATGAGATCTCTTCAATCTTCTTTTCAAAAACATTTGACTCTTCAGCTTGAGAAGATTTGGTTTGTTTACATCGATGAAGATTTAGTTTCATTTAAAGATTATGCATGCTTTCTATACTCGATGACCATGTCATCTAGTGCAGCTACCAGTTGTTCCCTTGAAAACCTTTCGAAAGAGAAGTCAAATACCTTCAGTCTCCTGAGTTCTTTCTTCATCTTCCTCTTTCCATGAAGCAGGCCACGTCTTCTTCATCACTTTCACTAGATGAAAAAGTAGGAACCAAGGTTTGCTTCCTCTGTTTCTTTTCATCGCCTTTCATAAGAGCCTTCGGCTCTTTTCCAGCATCCTTGGCATCTTCACGTTCGGCTTCCGGCATTCCGAGGAATAATGACCTTTAATACCACAGTTAAAACAAGTAACATTAGCTTTAGATTTTTTATTGTCCATTAGAATTTGAGAGAAGAGTTTGAGTTAGAGTTTCTTTCTCATGAAGTCGCAAACTTCTTCACAAGAGAGATATGGCATCGCTGCCTCAGATGCTGAGCTGCCATCTTCACATGCGGAGTGGTTGGTGGCTCTTCAGCAATCACAGTGCCTTGACAATAATAAAGGATGGGGTTGATCTTCTTCCATCCTACAGTTCATCTCGAACTCATAGGCTTGAGATCAGCAAAGAGATCTTGTTAAGATCTTGGATTCCCTCATCTCCATTGTCTTATGTCCCATTCCCTTGGAAGAGCAAGCATGACCTTGATAGCAAGCTCCGGTTTGCTATAGGTCTTGCCTAAGATAGACAAAGAGGAGACGATCTTGCTGAATCTGGTGTCAAAATGTTCATTGTTTCACCAGGACGCATCTTGAAGCTATCGAACTATTGAGTGGCAACCATGATCTTATTTTCCTTAGTTTGCTCGTTGCCCTCACACAGTTGTGGTGAGCTGTCCCAGACTTCTGTGGCAGTATCGTATCGATAATGTAGTTGAACATGCTGTCATCGAGAGATCTGTACAGAACATCAAGAGCCATGTTGTTGAGGTTGTTCTATCTCTTTTCATCAGCGTTCCAGTCAACCTTCTCCTTATCAATCTTGATGAAGACCTTCTGTGACAACTCTCCACATGTCATCATGAAGAGAAGAGAGATGAGCACGAACTCTTACTTCCAAACAATGTAGTTTTCTTGAGAGAAAGTTGGAATAATGGTTGTAGCATTGGCATCTTTGGTTATGGTCGACATATTTCAGGAAAGCTTGAGAATAGAAATAGGGCTCTGATGCCAATTGATATGATCAGCTTTAGCGATAGAGACGGGGGTCTGGCTATGATGACAACTTTACTTAGTTTGAAGCACAAGATGAAATATGAAAAGATGACAGAAATGAAAAACACAGCAGTTTGTATAGATGTTCAGAGAAACTCTCTTACCGTCACGCCTTCTTCCAACCAACGGAAGGATTCACTATAATATGATTCGAATATAAATACAGTTTATACACACTTAGCTCATTATTGAACAGAACACTTTCTGTTCAATTACAAGATGAAGAATATCACTCAGCTAAAGGTGGTTTTTGATTCTAGCACTCTCTTGATTCACACACAGTACAATCAGAAAGCAGCTTCACAGTATGAATATTCAAAGGCTTGAATTCTCTCTCTTGAATAGCAAGCAGAAAATGTAGATAACTCTTTGTAACATCTGGCAGTTCGTTGAGCAGATTGTCCGCTGTCCTTGAGATTTGTTAATAATGAGTAGGAGCTAACGGTCGAATCTTTTAAAATGATACGTGGCACTCTTCCATTGAAAGCCTCCATTGTACACAGCAAGGTTCTGAGCACAAGATCGTGGCCATACACCCACTGGTAGCACATCGAATATTCCATCAGAGATGTACCTGGAAAACAAGTAATGTGAGGAAAAAATTCTCTTACGTGGCATTCATTGGTTGGTTGCATATAGTTGTTGTACTAATCTTCACTAGAAAGGGGAGCAGGAGTAAGGTACAACTATAGCACGTGAGTAGACGGGTGTTAGCTTCAAGCTTACTGCTTAAGCTGAGCATAGAGTATTTCAGTAGACGGATTGTGAAAATTAGTTAATGAAATCAAACATCCCCTTCTAATAACAGAGTCTATTAGACCGCCTAGTCTAATAGAATTAGACTTACGTCTAATACAATCACTTCAGACTAATCTAAAGGCGTTAGACTACGTCTAACTTTCACGTAATTAGACTACACGTCTAATTATCCAAAACCATTAGACTACACGTCTAACTCCACTGAATTAGACTGCACGTCTAATTTCCGGTTCTACCCCAGACTTGTCTGAAGGAGTTAGACTTACGTCTAACTTTCACCAATGCATTAGACTATCCATCTAATATTCACTAATCATTAACTGCATGTCTAACTCCACTGAGTTAGACTGCACGTCTAATTCTGGTTCTACTCAGACTTGTCTGAGACTTAGACTTACGTCTAACTTTCACAATGCATTAGACTACCCGTCTAATCATTCACTAACCTTAGACTGCACGTCTAACTCCACTAAGTTAGACTGCACGTCTAATTCCGGTTCTACCTCAGACTTGTCTGAAGGAGTTAGACTCACGTCTAACTTTCACAATCTATAGACTGCACGTCTAACTCCACTGAGTTACACTGCACGTCTAATTCGCAAATATATTAGATTGTCCGTCTAATTGCAAATATATTAGACTGCACTTCTAACTCCGTTGAGTTAGACTACACGTCTAATTCCATAGATATATTAGACTGTCCGTCTAAAGCAAATATATTAGACTACACGTCTAAACTCTATTGAGTTAGACTGCACGTCTAATTCTATGCATCTAATGCCAAAATCGGTCTAATGACTCTCATTAGAGCCAAGTCTAATGAAATATGATTTCGATACACCTGCATCAAAACTCATAAGTCATTTCATCATCAAAATCTCAATGGTTAAATTATTTCAACACTTAGTCAAAATAATTTGACCCAACAGGTACATACTACTAATGTAGGGGTGGCCTAACCTACCGATCGGTTATTTCGGATCGGATATCCGACTTTATGTTATCCAAAATTGCGACGTATCCGATCCGATATCCGACCAACTATCCGATCTGAAAACCCGGATCGGATCAACTCGGTCAGCCGGATACCGCTTATTCGATTTTTATTCATATTTTAGAAAATTGAAATTGTTCATTAAGAATCTCATAATTCAACTCATAAGTACAATACATATCAAAAGTATAATTCAAATGCCAAAATGAAATCATATGTTTTTAAAACAAAAAGAATTAATTCACCCAAGTGACCCAATTTTCTAATAGTTGTAGGCTGCACCCTTGTAAGAAGTTCCATCTACTTTAGGGATTCTTCTTCAGTTGAGTCCCAAAATTGATGAGATTATTCTATAAAAAAACAAAACAGCACAATATCACAATAGCTTCACATATTTTACCTCAACGATTCATTCAATCAAACATTACAAGATGATGTACCTTGACATTTTTCTAGTTCCGGTATGATAGACTTAAGTCATAACTCTCATCATCATTATAAAGCTTGGTTGCTCTGTAGTTAAATCTTTCTTTCCTACGAAAATCAATAATGAACAATTTATAAATATCAGTATTAATAAATTTAAAAACATATTAATCAATTAAAAATTAAATAAAACAATTAGAAGATTAAACCTTCTTCAAGTTGCTCACAATGATGCAAAACTTTCTTCAATTATCACATCCTTTGTTGTTTGTTCCCAATCTTGAGTACAAATAAGAGCCTGAACTATTCTCAAGGTTAAAGAAGTACGAAATGAGTCAAGGATGCGACCCGGGTACTGAAAGCCGACTTAGAAGCAACCATTGTCACAGGTATAGAAAGTAAATCACGGGCCATCTTTGCAAGAATTAGAAATCTCCTTTGATTATCCTTCTACCAAGACAAAATATTAAAATTCTCATATCATTCTTAAGCGGGCTCTTATAGATACTTATCCAACTCAGATTTGTTCCTTTGAGCATGATCAAAACCAACCTCCATTTGAAACCTTGAAGTCACAACTTTGCAAAATCCATAACTTCCCTTGACGATTCTCCATTCCTATTTTTCCATAGCACTATTTGGAGAGGAACTTTTTGCTTGTTTTCTTGAGGCATTGAAAAAGTGTAGAGCTTGAACATTTCATCAATAAGAAGCTTCACATTCAATTCAAGATTGTGCTTTTGGGTATCATCAAAACCAATTACGCACAACCCAATCAACTATAGTCATTTTATGTTTTGATCAAGTGACGTAGAGATAAATATCAAATAATTGATGTTAAGAATGTCATCCCAATACTTAATCATACTCCCACTTTCATTTGTTGTGCCATTTTACTACATCTTCATCTATCATTTGTTGTGCCATTTCCTACATCCTTCATCATCATTTTCAACTCCCATAAGTTTTTGTTTCTTATCCATATTAGCATGAAGTTTCTTACATCTCTTGTTATGATTAGCGAAAGTAGTTGTTCCATTTTTTGTCGCACAACCAATTTTTGTAGCACAATATTTGCACTTTGCATAATTTATATCATCTGTTCTATCAAAATGAGACCACCAAATAGAACTTTTTCTCTTATTATCACAGATAGAACTAGAAGAAGAAACATCACTAGACGCAGGATGCCTTACTGATTTTTGACTTGTAGAAATAGGTGTTTCATTTCTCTCAGACACAAATTTCTCACTCATGTTTGTAGATTTTGAATATATATTCTCTAAGTTTGTTATGCAGGGTATATTTAAAAGTTAGAGACGCAAACCTTAACAGTTAACACCTCTCTTCATATGAACAAAGAGTTGATATGTCATATATGCCTCTGTTTGTGAGCATTCTGCATCAAGACAACATCAAACTTAGAATAAAAAACAAATTTATAAACAGATTCACTCACCTACCGACCAACATCAAACTTAGAATAAAAATCTAAAGCATTAGTGAAGTTGGATAAAAAAATATGGAAAGGAGATAGAAAATGCGTTTATTGTTACTTCCATGATATCTGATGTATATTGTTAATCATGTAATGTTTTTAATCTTTATACATATTTATGAGAGATGACCTATTTATATAATACAATACATAGCCTAATGGAGAACATGCTTACTGATTAGAAATTAGAATTGAAGAACCAATTCAAGATTCTGATTGTTTGTTTGGTAATTTAAAATAAAGATTAGAATTGGAATTGAATTGAGAATTGAATTTTAATTAATTCTATTGAGAATTGAATTTTAATTCAATTCTATTGAGAATTGAATTCTGATTCTTATAGAACTGGAATTTTTAACTCCAATTTCAACTTAAACCATCCAAACCTAGACAAATAAAATTTAGGAAGCTATTTTTTCCAATATTAGTTGGAACTGGTATATTGTTCTGATTTATACAAATATGGGAAGAAAATAACTTATAACACAACACTAATACGGTAATACACTAATACATACCCCTTGCTCCAAGAGACCATTTTTAAATGTATTAACTTCTATCTAAAAATCAATAGAATCGACAACAACTAGCATTTAATATGACTGGTTATATTCAGATAAATATGGAAATGAGATAGAAAGATTAGTTGTTACATTGAGACCTTAACACTTAAAGTAAATGAATACTATGAACTGAAACTTTGAAAATATGTCACACTGATGAAAAAAAGAGGAATTCTTAAACAAACTTATTGCAGCTAAATGTAATAGTAATAGTAGAGAGGCAAGAGAATGGAGATTTAGAACTTGTAATTTTTATATAAACGTGAAAGATGTGGATACTTATAAGTTACAGCAGCTCCAGCCTCCAAGCTCCAATTAGGCAATGACTAATGATGATTTGAGAAATTCACAAACAGATCTAAAAAATGTGAAGAAAATAAATAGAAGAAACAGATCTGGAAAATGAGGCAATGATTTTTGTTTGATATTGGATTTGTAAAGAGAACGGAAAAGAAAAGAAAGGTAGAGAGAGAGATTTATTTAATAATATTTTGTTTTTAGATTTATTTATTTAATAAATTTTAAAACGCACTGGATCGGCTTCGGGTATCCGATTTTTTTTGCCTGATCCGTATCCGATTCGGAAATCCGGTAAAAATATCGGATCGGATCGATATCCGAATCCGATCCATCGGATACGGATATTTTCGGATCGGATTTTTTGGCCATCTCCTAGTACTAATTATACGGGTACAAGTGTAAGGAGGTATAAGATATATGAGGGTATTAAGATGTATAAATTATATAAGTTATATATGTTTGGTTAGATGTATAAAAGAGGTATAAATTGTATATTTTTATAATTTTGTGTTTTGTTTGTGATATAAAAAATAATAAAAAGAAAACGCTATTTTATCCTTATATTTATTAAAATTATTTTAATATTTATCTTATTTAGTTTTATTTTAATTAATATTTAAATTAATAAATTAATATTTAACTTAGTAAAAATAATATATTTATCATATAAATATTTTAAAAATAAAAATTTAATATGATTATATATATTTTTTTTATTTTAAAGAATTCATACAAATCAAATTTGATTATTATAAATATAAAATATGATCATAATTTTTTCAAAATGAAATTTCATCAGTATGAATATGTAATTTATGCCCTATAAAATCTAGCCTAGAATTTATAAAGTGGTATGAGTAACCATTCTATAAAACTTTTAAAATTGAGATAAATATATTGTTTATATTTAATATGCAACTTAGTGAAAATTTCCATGATAATATGCAATAGTCTTACCCAATTAAACGACAATCTTTGTTATTATATTGGTTCGTTACCAGCACTTTCTCTATTATAATATTAGATTTATCTTCTTCATATGCAACCAAGCAACCCAAGTTAACTACCACAAACTCCCAATCACCTTTAGTGTCTACAACTACGAGTGATACAATTATTCCACTAGACTTCATTTCTATAAGATCGTTCTTTAGAAAACCAACTCCTGCAACTTATCCTCCTACTTCTATTCTACTTCTGACTTCTACTTCCTCAAAATTTCATTTTCATCAATCTCTCCATTCGATTATGACCCTCTATCCACAAATTCTCAAAATACTTCAACTATCATAAATCCACAAGGAACTGCCCAACACTTTGGGACATTAGCTTCACCGACACTGAAGAAGATATTTCATGTCCCTGTAATCCTTCAGAGACTGTTCTCTACATTTCTAACAAATATTTCAGAATTTAATATCACCATATCATAACACATTCCCCTACCTCCCTTCCTTTAGACGAATCTCATCTGCTCCAATCAAACTCCTCTGCAACATTAGTATAGTATTGTTCTAACTTTCTTCTCCTTTCGTCCAAACATACTTTCCTCACCCCTACACTAGTCTCACCTGCATCTCCCATATTCCTAAACATTCTTCATCATCAAAAGCACCACATCATTTTGTTAGACAAAAAACTGAGTCTCCCATAAGAACTAACGATCTGACCGGAATTGCATTTGTTTTCACAAGTTGTATAATTTTATGGGTTATTTGTTCACAATACGCATTTGCTACCCGAGCATCGAGCATCAATACAAGTTTAAGTGACTTGAGAAGCTCGTTAGTTAGATCTTCCTTGTATGGAAGCAACCGATGTCATATTTCAGTAGCCCAAAAACATTTTTCCACCAAAGGACAGGGCATTGAAGTTGACTGGACAATATTAGCTATGAGTTCATAAACACACTACCAAAGAAGCATAATTCTGTAGCGGTTATTCAATGTGATTGTGAGATAATTCAAGGTAGAAGACAACAACCGCTTCGTCTTCTAGAAGATTATTATCTCCCTTACGACATCGTCTAGCAACAAAGATTAGATTAGAGAGAGTGAGTGAATTGTAAGAGTGATTCAGATTGCAGAAATTGTCTTTTAGAGCGATTCAGATTACAGAAATTGGCTTTCAGAAACTATGCAATCTATATGGCATTCTTGAATCATCTAAATAAAAGACATATGGATTGCAAACTCTTCTTATCTCGGTTGTGGCGATGTCTCATCTTCATCCTATATCTACAGTATTATACCTATAACTAAACAAAGACTAAGTATATATGAAGTGAATAAAGGTGGTTAATTTCTCTTTCTTGTTTTTTTTATCTCTTATTATATATAAATATATTATATATATTTTTCTTTATATAAATATTTTTTTTCTTAATTAATTTTATATAAATATATATATAATATTATATATATATATATATATATATATATATTTTCATCAATTAGTTTTATATTTATATATAATATTATATCTCTATTTCTAAAAACTATTTTATTTATTTTTAATATAATAATAATATATATATTATATATATAATATATATATTAAATATATGTAACAACTTATATAAAAATTAATTAGTGATATTTAAATAGAAATAAATTATTATTTTTTGATTATTTGTCTCTTTTTTATAATTTTTTTTAATATAATTATAATTTTATTTCTATTAATTATTTTATAATTTATATAATTATATTAAATATATATATATATATAATAACTTATTTAAAAATTAATTTTTGATATATTTAAAATAAAAATAAATTAATTTGTTTTTTAATTATTTAACTCTCTTTATGAGTTTATATAAAAAAACAAATATAGATACACAAATTATAAATTGAAAATAACTATTCTAAGAGGTGTAGATTAAAATGTTTACATTTAAAATATGAGACCATAGTTTGAGTATTAATGAAAAATCATTATAAATATTAAAATCACAACGAATATGGTATAGGTGGATGTGAGGGATTAAATGAAAGAAGAAAATGATGGTTAGTGAATAATGTTGAAAATAAGGGTGGTGGCATTTATGAGTGCGAGAGATTAGGGAAATATATTTTAAATATTAAAATGACAATTACAGTAGTATATGTCGTGCATAATGATTAAGGGATGAAATGAATTGTAAGTATGTGCACATAATGGTTTCAAGTAACGGGTAGGTGTGGTTAGGTGCTTAGTCTTTCTATAAATTAAATTAATTTATGGATTATTGTCTCCTTATAATATTAATTCTTTTTCTTCATATTTTGTATTGACAATTAAAATATTATTTTTAAAACTGTTTTTCTTTCTTCATATGTATTAGCTACGGCCTTGAGGGCATTAAACGGACTGATCTATTATAAAGATTAAATTACAATTACTATTGTATATCTTTGTAAGGGATTACGGGAATGAAAAGGAGTGGTTGTTATGCATAATTGTCACAAGTAAGGATAAGTGTCGAGAGTACACAGTGATTATGTGCTTCTGTCTTCCTTTTTATATCTTTTATTCTACAATTTAAATATTATCTTTTTTACTTTTTTTCATATTTATTAACTATCCTTATTATTAGGTGTGTGTGAAATGATTAAGAGACTGATCTATTATAAATATTAAAATGACAATTACGGTAGTATATGTGGGTGCAAGGGATTAAGGCAATGAATCTATTATAAAGTTTTAAAACCGAATTAAGATAGTAGTATGTGAGTGCGAGGAATTAGGGAATGAAAGAATGGTGTAGTGTATAATATTCAAAGTAAAGGGTAGGTATCGTGAGTGCAAATGGTTAGGTTCTCCGGTCTTTCTATAAAAATAAATTAATTTAATTAATTATTTGTCTTCCTTTTATATAATTTTTTTCTTTATATTCTTTTATTTACAATTAAAATATATTTATTTACTATTCTTCATATTTATTGTCTACACTTATTATTAGGTGTCGTGAGGATTAAGATGATGATCTATTATAAAGATTAAAATGACAATTACAGTAGTATCTATGGTGTGAGGGATTAAGGGAATGATCTATTATAAAGTTTTCAATGACACGTAGAGTAATATATGTGGATGTGAGGGATTAAGGGAATGATCTATTATAAAGTTTTGGGTGCGAGGAATTAATGGAATAAAAAGAATGGTGGTTAATGCATAATGTTCAAAAATAATGGTAGTGTGTGTGATTGCAAGTGGTTAGGTGCTCTAGTCTTCCTATAAAATTAAATTATTTTGTTTGAATATTTTTCTTCTTTTTATATTAATTTTTTGTCTTCATATTTTTTTATTTACGATAAAACTATTATTTTTATTTTTCTTCATATTTATTAGCTACGCATATATATGTGTCGTGAGGATTAAGTTAATGATTTATTATAAAGATTAAAAATGACAATTACGATAGTATATGTGGGTGCGAAATTAAGGGAATTGATCTATTATAAAGATAAAATGACAATTATGATAGTATACATGGGTGCGAGGAATTATGGGAATGAAAAGAATGGTGGTTAGTGTATAATTGTTCAAAGTAAGGGTATGTTTGTGAGTGAAAGTGGACAAATTCTCTAGTCTTCCTATAAAAATAAATAATTTGTTGATTATTTATCTCTTTTTCATATTCTTTATTACAATTAAATATTTTTTACTTTTTTTCTTATTATTAGATATGTTTATTATTAGGTTTAAGGGAGATTAAGAGATTGGTTCATTATAAATATTAAAATGACAATTACGGTAATATATGGAATCTGTTCGGATATTGTAGATCTTGGTTTAACATGGTTTACGCCTTACTAGTTCTAGGAAGAAATAGAAGCTCGAGAAGAAAAAAAACATATTCGCTAAAGTTGAGATATTTTCGAAAAAGAGTGGAGAATCTTCCAAAAAATAGAGGACCTTGATAGTGGTAAGGGCTTGCTTTCTAGCGAGCTAAAGTTCATAGGACTCGAATGGGAGTTTTCGCCAAATTAAGGTCAATTCAGTCATCTTTAGTCTTGAAAGGCAACAGGACAATAGCTTTGAGTCCATTAATAGCAAGAAGGTCTTGAACGTTGGTAGCGATCGATAAGAACTTTTTTCATTAAGTAGGGTGCATCTATGGAAAGCGTCCAACTCACCTTTCTGATGCGAGATAATATGGTTTGCTACTATATGTGTTATTTATTGTACGAATTAATCCTCACCAGATCTATTACTAATAATTCAATATAAGGCATAAAAAATTAGGTAACTATTCTAAATTTCCGAAAAATGGTTATATATAAAGTTAAGATAGTGATCTTATTTCCTTTCTATATGAGGTTCATTGATCGGGGCTTGCGGAAGAATTTCTAAGTTTCCAAAAATTGAAGATATGTATGAAGATTAAAATGACAAATACGGTAGTATATGTGGTTTTAAAGAATGAAAAAATGGTGGTTAGTTCATAATGTTCAAAGTAAGGGTATATATATGTTGTGAGTCCAAGTGGTTAGGTGCTCTAGTCTTCTGATAAAAATAAATAATTTGTTGATTATTTATCTATTTTTTATATTAGTTTTTTCTCATATTCTTTATTTTACAATTAAATATTATTTTTTTTTACTTTTATTTGTATTTATTCGCTACGTTTATTATTAGGTGTCACGAGGGATTAAGAGAATGATCTATTATAAATATTAAAATGATAATTATGGTAGTATATTGGGTGTGAGGGAGAGAATGGTCTATTATAAAAATTAAAATGACAATAACGATAGTATATGTGGGTGTGAGGAATTAAGGGAATGAAATAATGGTGGTTAGTGCATAATGTTCAAAGTAAGGGTATATGTATAAAATATAAATTGAATTTAACCATCATTAAAGTGTTTAATTTGAAACTTGAGACTATGACTTGTGGCTTAGGTGGTGTGGTTTTAGTTATAAAAATTAAAATAATAGTAATGATATATGTTGGTATAAATTTAAGGTATTAAAAAAATTGTCAAACTTTAGAAAGGTGTTAATACGAATTTGAGAGATTAAGAGAATGTTGGTTCGAATTGAATTAAAATGCATAAATTGATAGTATAATGTGATTAATAATGATGAATTAGGGTAAGTGTTTGAAGAAAAATTCTCAATGTAGGAAAATGTTAATTTATGTGTTCAATTTTTATTATTTGTTTATTTTGAAATCTTCGTTAACACAAAATTTAATATTTATTTAATAATTCTCTTACGGTTGGAGAGTGATATTATTTGAAAATAATTTCAATTTGAACAGTAATTTTTTTATGATTAAAAGTATTATTTTTTACGCATTACATTATATTAAACAAATTTAATAATGTAATTTTTTTTAAATATAATTTTAATTATAAATGTTTTTAAATAGGTTCCTATAAAATTAATCTATTAAATTTGTTTATAAATTTAATTTGAATTAAATTTTATCAAATAACTTTGTTAATTCCAAAATGTCTTTTTATTAAATTATCAATATTTAAAATATTTATTTGGTATTAAATTAGTTCTAATACTATTATGCGACTCGATGAAAATGTTTTGGGAATAAAACTCACTTTTTTATCATATAAAACTCAACATCTTATCAATCATTAAATCAAATAATTTTATCATTTAAATATCAAAATTATCCTTTAATTAAATTTATATATTTTATTAATTACCTTAAATAAAAATTAAAACTCAATCTAAATTCAACTTAACACCCTATATATTTAATATAATATTTAAATTTTAAATAATTCAAATAAATAAATAATTATAATAAAAAATCAAATTAATATATTTAACTAAGAAATATAATTAATTTATAAATATACCTTATCTCTTATATTTATTAATTACATTATAAAATTTATTTTTATATAAAATCTATTAATAACTTATTCTTAAAAGAATTATATTAAATAAAAATAAATTCAAAATAAAATAAATTATACCTAATATACTATCTATTATAATTTAAATTTTAAATAGTTAAAATAAATAATTTTACTAAAAATAAAGTTAATATATTTAAATAAAAAATATTAATTAATTTATAAATAAATTTTAGTTAAATAAAATATTTATAAAAAAATTCTTTAATTTATTTTTGGATAACTAACTTTAAACAATTATTCTAAATAAATATTCTATTAATTTTTTGTTATTATTTTATAAATTTATTTCATGTAAAAATTTTATATTAAAAATATATACAATATAATAAATTATATATAACTATATTATCTTATATATTATTTAAATTTTAATAGCAGTGATTTATAAAATTAGTATTAATATATCTGTAATTTTTTTATTATTTATTTTATTATATTTTAAAATTTAATTTAATATACATTTTAATTATAATATAGAGGGAGATATTAGAGGGTATAATTGGAAAAAAATAATAACTTTAGTTTTTTTTATTAATGTTTATCAAACAAAACAAAGGTTATTTGAAAAAAAAACATACTTTATCAAAAAGAAAATGAAAATATAAAAAAAAAAATAAAAAAAAGTAAAGATCAAACAAGAGACATGGACGAGAAATGATATGTCCGCGCATGTAGCGAAAATTTAATAAAATATATTTCTTTATTATGGACATTTACGAAAGGACCCTAAAGATTATGCATCCGTGGTTACCTGATAATTTATTCATCTGGTAATCACTTTATTTTTTTTTTTCGGACGGAACTATCCGTTTTGTGTAACGCGAAAAGATTTCGCGTTTCGCGAAGATAATTTTTGATATAAATATTTAAATATTTCATTTCGTCATTTTCTTTCCTCTCTTCTCCGCGACGGCAACGGAGGCGACGGCGACGGCGGAACCCTAAACTAACCTAAACGAACAAATTATACAGATCGACGACGAAAACTCGTTCTAATATCAGGTGATTGGATCGATTTATGTTTATGTTCATCTTCAAACTTAAATCATAAGATTTTTTCTTAGTATTCATCTATTGTTCATCGTTGTGTTCATCTTGTCGATGATGAAGTTGATGTGCTCCTGATTCAGTTCCGTTTCAGGGAAGATTCATTTGATTTTCGCGACTTCATGTTTCGCGAAGGGCTTCCCGGTTACGCAAAGGCCATCGCGTTATGCGAGCGGCACGGTCGACACTCGAAATGGCACGGTCGGTATGCGAAGCGGCACGGTCGTCACGCGAAGGAACACATCGCGTTACGCGAAGCAACACAGAGTTGTACTTAGATTTGTGTAAAAATCAAATTCGATTTCCTATTGTTTGTCAGCTGAATGAAGAATGTATAACAAGATGATCTAATGGTCTCTTTCATGTTTGTTATTGCATCATTAGGTAAAAAAAATGACCCTTCTTTGGGATGATGATGACAATTTGAAGGTTTCTTCGTGGAATGGCGATTATTGAGAAACACATGGAGTAAAACAAGTGAAAGAAATCAAGAAATTATTCATAAAAGGAAGGATTGTCTGTCTCCTGTTATGTTATCCAGCCTAACCATTCTTGTCACATTAACCGGGCTTAGTGTTTTTAGTTCGGCAAGTTTTTTTTGTTCTTTCTATTTGCGCTTGTAATATTTTTAAATTTATAGTAGTAGTGAACCAAACCACATTCGAAGCAGAAATGGATCATTTTGGATTGGACATAGTGAGGTTTGAATGTTTTCCTTTTCAATTCATGTTATTTTTTGTTCTTTTGAAAATGGTCAGAAAACTTCAACTCATAACTTCTTGATTGTGTAACTCATGACTTTCTATTCATGTAACTCTTGACATAACTTCTTATTTTTAACTTGTAATAATAATTCCATGACATTCTGTTCTGTTTAAACTCATGGACAAATTTGTATTTATTTGGTTAAATTTTCAAAGAAGATTCAATTTTGTTGCTGATTATTATTGTAATATTGATTTTTTTGTTGTATTTTTTTAGTTTATGCTTTTAAAATAAAATAAATTTTAACGTTAATAATCTTTATTTACCTTTTGGTTTCTTTTTTCAAGATAAAAGAAATTTTTTAACAATGTTAAGATAAGGTAAGAAAGACAAATAGGACTCAGAATATGAGTAAATGACAGATTCTTTAATCAAACAAAACAAAGAAAATCATTCTTCATTCACTTGAAAAACAATAGGAATTTTAATTTGATGTTTTACAAAATCTAAGTACAAACTCGGTGCCACTTTGCGAAACGTGATTGTGCCTTCGCGTGCCGACTGTGCCGCTTCGCGTAACGTGATAGGCCTTCGCGTAACGCGAAAAGTGAATCTTTCCTGAATGGAACCCATATGATCATCGACGAGATTATCTACAAATATCATCATCGACATATGAACAACGAATAGTAAAACCAATATAAACAATAAGATGAACTAATATGAACCAATATAAACAATAAGAACAGATTAAATTAATTTAGAGTTAAGTTTGATTAAGAATAACATAATCGTTTGAAATGAAGATAATACAAATAAGAACATAAATTGATTTAGGGTTTTTCAAATGAAGATACTAGAAACATAATATAAATCGATTTAGTGTTAGGGTTTGAAATGAAGATCACGAAAATAAGAACATAAATATGTATGAACATCGATTTAGGGTTAAAGTTTTCTTATCTTTGATGTTTTCCGCTGCTTGCCGACGTCTCTCTAGCCGTAGCCACCGTCGCCGTCACTGCCTTCGCCGCCGCCGAACAAGAGCAGAGAGAGAAGAGAGATAAAGGAACTGAACGAATAAAAAATTTGAGTATTTATATAAAACCCTAATTCACTTAACGAAGGTGACGTAAAAGGGTAATTTCGTCTAAAAAAATTAATTGGTCACCAAATAAATTTTAATTATCAGAGTGACCAAGACGAAGGCATTTAGAGCCATCAATAGGGTCATTTCTTCAAATTTCCCCTTTATTATCCCTCATTATATTTCCTTTCCCTTTCCCTTTCCCTTTCCCCAATTTTCCTCATCAACCACTCCTCAAAAATAAAACAGTTAAAAAATAAATAGGTCGATGAATAAGGGAAAATGAATCAAGCAAACGAAATTCATCAAATAAAACAGTTAATCAATCATATACAACATTAACCTAGAAATCCAAGCACAAAGTAAGAAAGAGCTTCACAAAATTAATCACACCGTGTACATGACTTCCGATCGGCGACCTCCGATCTCGAATTTACGAGGACTGTTCTGTTAGATACAGAGCACACAATTGAGGAGACTGAAACAAGCGTTGCGTAGGCGCGGATAGAATCGGCCGGAATACTCGTTCGATTCTCTCAACAGATCTTCCATTGTTTCGACGAACAGATTGAGACTCCTCACAGGAGGTATGTATAAAGTCAGAGGAGCCGCAGAAAACGCCATCGCCAACAACAGCTGCAACATCGATCCAAATTCTCAATTCTTAGAAAGAAGAGAGAGATACATACACTAGTTATTCATCAAATGTCAAAGCGGCCGCCTCTGCCTATCTGGATTATATCGATTACAATAATAATATCCAAATATTAAATATACTTTTTCTATTCTAATTTTCGGAATAAATATCCTTCAACTTTTAATCTTTATCAAATCAACCATTAAAATTCGAGAAAAAACAACTCCCTGCCTAAACTTTTTAAATATTTACAAATAAGACATGTTAAGAATAATGCTAGCATTATTGTGAAGCTGTAATAGAAACCACCGATAACCCTAAAATTGAACTGAATTTTTTTCCTTAAGAATGTTGAGTTTGTTTCAGAGATTAGCAGGTTAAATATATATATTCCGCAAATATTTAACTAATTAACTAGACGAGTGGAACTTGTCGTATAACAGAACTCGACTGAGAATATTCAGTTCTTATTATCGCTGGTTAAAAGAAGGGATTGAACTGAATAAATTTAAACTGAATGGAAAATAAATTAAATTAATGAAATTGAATAATTAACTATTTCTGAAATTGTTCGGTTCAATTGATTGATTTATTTGTGATCCAACCGTTAACCGACCCATAAAAAAAATGAAAAGAAAAAAATTGTTATAATTGAGATATCAACAAATGAGTAAATAATGCTTTATGATATTTTCTAAAACAAAACTTACATAATTCTACAAATTTATATGAGTATTGATTAGCAATAGAATTGGTCAAGACAATATCATGTAATATAAAATCCAATATGGTTAAATTTGTGATTAGGCGAGACTTACATCAAAATTGTGATTATCCCCTTAGTGAGAATAATTAAAGTGAAAATGAATATAATTTTATTTGAAGGCAAAATTAGTTTATAAATCAAAATGAGTTCAAATCCAAAACTAAGAAACACAACCTTGTTGAAACCATAAACGATCGATTATTTAAAATTAGTTATCAAGTGTGTTCAAACCTAAAGTAAGAATTGTTTATACTTGAGTTATATTCTTCATTTTGTACTATTTAAAATATTCAAACTATTCAAACAAAATAAATGTAAAAAAGAACAATTTCAAATAAAAAAAATATACCAAAAATAATTTTAAAACAAAAATAAATGTATAAAATTAATTTAAAATAAAATTATATTTAGAGATATTTAAACTTAGTTAAATGCATAAATAAGTAGTATTATACCTATTAGCTAGAACTCGTGCGATATATATTTTACGAAAAAATATATATATAAATATATTAGTTTCTATCAATTATTAAATTTAAATTCAGATGGTTAGTTTCTCCTTTTTTTTAGACATTAAGATGTGATCCAAGTACCACAACAAAAGTCTTTGGGTGCATTCTCTTTCTCTTAGGAGATGTGATCTTTGAACCAAAAAGTTATATGGAAGGTTAGTCGTTCTACTTGAATTAAAGTGCTTCTTATCGTCTGTCTGCTTTCAACCTGGTATTGAGATCTTGAGAATTCTTTCGTTTAACTCAAATATAAGATTTTTGTCTATTAAGGAGTAATTTCAAATAAATAAAATGTAAAAAAAACAATTTCAAAGAAAAATAAATGTACAAGGATTAATTTAAAATAAAATAAAATATAAAAGATATTTAAAACTTAGTTGAATGTATAAGTATTAACTAGAACTCATGTGTGTTGTGATTGTACGAAAAAATATATATAAAAATATTAATTTGTATGAATTATTAGATTTAAATTCAAATGTTTAGTTTCCTCTTATTGTGACATTGAGATGTGATCCAAGTACCACAACACCGGTCATTTTTGTGTCATTCTCTTTCCCTTGGGAGAAGTGATCTTTGAACCAAAAAGCCATATTGGATGTTAAACTCATTCTACTTGAATTATAGTGCTTCATATCGTTTGTCTATTGTCAACCTAGCATTGAGACTTTAGGAATACTTTCGTTTAGCTCAAATATAAAAAAAAATTGTCCTTTTAGTTATAACATATTTTAATTGGATATGATCATCTTTCATATTTGTTTAAAGTATATAGTTGACATGATTAAGGATAAAACTCAAGATAAATTTGTGAAATGTAAATCAAGAATGTCTACATCTCCAAAAAGAAATACAGATTCATAAAGAGAATATATATAAATGTGTGTGATAAGTCTTTTTTTATATTTTTTTAACCACCAATCCAATCGAGATCTCTAATCTCGTGAGCCTATGATACTTTGTTACCGACCTCTTATCCCTCTCGGAAAAAAAACACCAATCTCAATCGAGACATCTAATCTCATGACTTTACAGTACTTGTTATCGATCTTTTATCTCTCTCATGTACTACAACACTGGACCGTCTTTGAGCATTCTCTTTCCTTAGAAGATGTGATCTTTGAACCAAAAAGTCATATTGGATGTTAGACTAGTTCTACTGAGTTAAAGTTCTTCTTATCTTATCGCTTATTTGCTTTCAACTTGGCATTGAAACATTGGGAATACTTTTGTTTTAACTCAAATATAATATTTTTTTGTCATTTTATTAAGGAGCAATTTTAAATAAAAAAATATACAATAAAAATTTTCAAATAAAAATAAATGTATAAAAATTAATTTAAAAAAATATTTAAAACTTAGTTGAATGTATAAGTAGTATTATACCTACTAACTAGAACTCATGCATTGTGATTGTACGAAAAAATATATATATAAAAATATTAGTTTGTATGAATTATTATATTTAAATTCAAGAGATTAATTTCCCTTTTATTAAGACATTGAGATGTGATCCAAGTATCATAACACCGACAATCTTTAAGACATTCTCTTTCCACTGGGAGATGTTTCTTTGAACCAAAAATTCATTTGGATGTTAAACTCGTTCTACTTGAATTAAAGTGTTTTCTATCATTTGTCCACTTTCAAACTTGTCATTGAGAGCTTGGAAATACTTTTTTTTAACTCAAATAATTTTTTTTGTCCTTTTAGTTATAACATATTTTAATTGATATGTTCATCTTTCATATTTATTGAAAGTAGTTGACAAAATGAATGATAAAACTCTATATAAAATTTGTAAGATATTTAGATCAGATTGAGTACAATCCTCAAAAAGAAAGAAAGATTTATAAAGAGAAAATATATAAATGTGTGTGATACGTTTCTTTTTATATCTTTTTAACCACCAATCCATTCGAGATATCTAATCTCGTGAGCTTACAATACTTTATTACCGACATCTTATCCCTCTCAACAAAGCAACCATCAATCTCAATCGAGACCTCTAATCTCGTGACCTTATGATACTTGTTACAACCTCTTGTCCCTCTTAGGTACTACAACATCGACTGTCTTTGGACATTCTCTTTCCCCTATGAGATGTTATCTTTGAACCAAAATCTATATTGGATGTTAGAATCGTTCTACTTGAATTAAAGTGATCATATCGTTTGTTTGCTTTCAACTTGGTATTGAAACATTGGGAATACTTTCGTTTAACTAAATATAAGATTTTTGTTCTTTTAGTTATAACATATTTTAATTGGATATGTTCATATTTCATATTTTTTTGAAAGTAGTTGACTTGATGAAGGATAAAACTTTAGATAAAATTTGTGAGATGTTTTAGATCGAGAATGACTACCCCTCAAAAAGAGAGGAAGATTCATAAAGAGAATATATATAGATGTGTGTGATAGGTCTTTTTTTTTTTAACCACCAATCTCAATCGAGATCTCTAATCTCGTGAGCTTACGATACTTTATTACCGACCTCTTATCTATTTCAACAAAGCAACCACTAATCTCAATTGAGACCTTTAATCTCATTAACTTACGATACTTATTATCGACCTTTTATCCCTCTCAACAAAAGCAATCACCAATCTCAATCGATCTTTCATCTCGTGACGTTTATCCTTCGACAAAACAACCACCGATTCGAATTAACCTCAGTACTTTCATACACCACTCTTATCTCTCATCAAACCAACCACTAAATCTTAATCGACCTCTAATCTCATGACATCAATACTTTCACACTCTTAAGCATTTTCACATGCATTTCTTATCCATCGGCAAACCAACCACCAAATCTTAATTGACCTCTAATCCCGTGACCTCACGGTCTTTTGTTACCGACCTCTTATCCATCGACAAACCAACCACCATCTCAATCGGCCTTTAATCTTGTGATTTCGTGATCTTTGTTACCAGTCTCTTATCCATCGACAAATCAACCACCATCTCAATCGACATTTAATCTCGTGACCTCGCAATCTTTTGTTACCGACATTTTGTCCACACATATAATTCACTTAAATTTACATTTGTCTTGAGTGCGGAAGATGACCACTTTAACCATTAGACTACTTGAGATTGATGAGTTTTATTTATAATTTTGTGTATCTCTGCATATTTTAATTATATATATATATATATATTAAAATAATTATTACAAATATTTTATTGATATATGTAACTATTTATTAAAAAAAATATATTTTAAAAAATATAAAAAATAAGAAAGTTAAAATAATAATATATTTAATAAATATGGAAAGAATTAAAAAAAAATATTAATATAAAAAAATGATAAATAATAAAAGAATTTATATTTTTATTTATTTATTTTATATATATATATATATATATATATATATATATAATACGAGAAAAGCTCATCTCGATGTATATAATTGTATAACTAAGTATAAATTAATAAAAATTCATTTAAACGTACATATTATTAAAATTTAGCTCATTTAGCCTATATGAGTAATCATGGTTAATTTTTAAAAAACATTTTATTTATTAATTTAATATTCATATTTATTCTTTTTTTTATTATTAATTAATTCATTTATCTCCTTTTACTATTTTTTCTTTTGTCTATTATATTTTTTAATTAAATAATTCATTTATTTCCTTCTTTTGTTATTTGATTATTTTATTTTTATTTTTTTCTACTATTTTAACTTTATTATATCAATATAGATTATTTTAAAATGATTTGTCTCTTTTAGGACTAATACTGGAATATTGTAATGTATAATTCAATATTTACTCTAATATTTAATTAGTCAATCATAAAATAATATATTTATTTGTCCTCTCATGTGATTTTTACTCCAATTTGCATAATATGATAAATACATAATTTATGTTTAACTTGTAGAAGAATAATTTGTACTGCAAATAAAGTTACTTGAAAAAAAATTATACAAGTAATTATTTAATAAAAATACATGAAAAAAAATATAAAAATATTAGAGTATCAAAATATTGAAATACTTTATAAATTACAATATTAAAATATTAATCCTTAAAAAAGACCAATTAATTTTAAATTATCTATGTTGATATAAAAAACAAAATAATCAAAATAATCCAATAACAAGAGAAAGAATAGTAAAAAGAGATAACCAAATTAATTGATTAATACAAAAATGGTAAAAAAAAGATAAATGAATGAATTAATAAATAAATATTTAATTAATATTATTAAAATTTTAAAATACAATTAATCATAGTTACTAACCGTAACTAGATTAACCAATATGTAATAGTAAGTACAATTTAAATAAATTTTTTATTAGTTTATACATCTAAATTAGTTGTACACTTATATGTATCTAATTGAACTTTTTTCTATAATATAATTATATAACAAAAGAAGGGATAGTAAAAAGAGATAAACAGATTAATTGATTAATAGAAAAATTGTAAAAAGAGATAAATTAATTAATAAATAAATAAAAGAATTGAAAAAAATATTTAATTATTATTTTTAAAATTTTAAAATACAATTAACCATGGTGAAACAGTGACTAAATTAATCAATTTGTAATAGTACGATATTTACGTTTAAATAAACTTTTATTAGTTCATACATTTAACCGAACTAGTTGTAGAAGTATATATAAATCTAAATAAATTTTTTCCTATATTTATAAAATAATTCATACAAAAAAATTATATATATAATTATTTATTAAAAAAATATAAAATTAAGTTAAAAAGATAGATGACTATTGTATAAAAGTTGATAATTAATTAGGCACTCATGATAAAATAAATATGACAAATAATAAAAAAATTATATTTTTATTTAAATTAGTTGTTATATATATTATATAAATTATAAAATAGTTAATATAAATAGAATTATATATAAAACTATTAATTAAAATATATATATACATATATATATATATATATTAAAATAAAAACTTAAATGACTTTATATATACTAACTTTTAAGTTTGATAAATAAAAATAATAATTAAATAAAAGATCTCTATCAATTATACCCATAACCATGAGTGTATATTTTATCTTAAATAATTATCCAAATTAACTATTGACCACTTTAACTTTAAGGATTATTATTAATAATATAGATATAATGTAGATAGATATAGATAAGACTAAGAATAATAAAATAAAAAATAAAAAATAAAAAATAAAAAATAAAAAATAAAAAATAGAAAACAAATGATAATAGTATTTTGATCCAATAAGCCCAAGCTCTTTTTACTTGTTGGACCGTGCCAATAAACCCTAAAAGCTCAATAAACAACTTAGCTGGTCTATTTTAAAATTATTATTTTGGAGCTATTTTTATTTTCATTAAATAAATTGTATTTTATAAACATAAAAATTCATATATAAAAATCACAACTAATTAGAATAAAAAATAGAGAGAAAATTAATAATACTATTTTCTAGACATAGTTTTTAGTGTTTGTATTAAAATTAAAATTTAATGTTGCAAGTCAATAAAATAAATGTTAGTTGAAACATATAATATAAATATAAACATAAATATAAATGTAGAGACACCTATCACCTACCCCAACCTAATCTACAACCGACCGACCCACTCTTTTAAAAGCAAACCAAACACGTCCTAAAGGTTCAAATTCCCAAGATAAGGTAGGTCCCACTATCCCCTTCCACATTAATTATTGTTATCTTTATTATTATTAAATTAAATCAGATTCATTTTTGCATCTCCATCTCCATTATTCAATGCCTTGTTGCTTTGGAATTTAATTTTGATCTTAAAAGTTGTTTGGATTATTTTATTTTTTATAGATAATATTTTTTAATATAGATTTATAAAGTTGGAGGAAAAATATTAAGATTTTTTTAATATATATACATAGTTAATATAAAAGGAATTAAGATTTTTCAAAAAAAGTAAATTAGAGTCACTAAACATTGATTAAATAAATTCAACTAAGGAAACAAGACCTCCCACTAAAGTCATTTTTATAAAATTAAATAAAGGCAGTGGGCACTCTCTTTCTAGATTTAATTTAAAAATAAAAATCATACTTTTCAAACGAAATTATTTGTAGCTCATACTTTTCATCAGAAATTTAAAATAATAAAAATTGAACCAATTTAAAATTTTGATGTAGGCAATAAAAATAGTATTGGAGAAGGGAAAACATATATTAGAAAAAAGATGAAATTTAATAATAATGAGAGTTTCTCTTGTCCTTGCTAAGTTCAAGAATACAAAAGAACAAGCAATTCTCACATGTCTTGATGCTGTTGTTGTTTGTAAGACATGAAACAACAATTAATAGTAATAATAATAATAATAATAATAATAATAATTAATAACAATAATTTAGCAATTGTCATCTGAGTAAAGCTCAGAGTTTCATGTAGTCTTCTCTCCTAAGACCGAACCCCCATCCATGAACACAAAGTACCAAAAAAACTGGACTGAGAGAAGAACAACCAACCACCACCCAGTTAGTTATAGGCAACTTCATTTTCTGATGCATGTCTCCTCTGTAATCAAATTATAATTAACCCAAAAAACAATACAAAACAAAACAAAAAGAATATAACTAAATCAAGAACACTTTCTTCCTTCCTTCCTTCCTTCTTCATAATCATCTTCTTCATCATCATCATCATCTCAACACCAGATGAATATTTCTCTCCAAAAGTCAAAATAATATTAGCAAGGCAAAGCAAAGAACAGAAACCAATATAGTAGTAAGTAACCTTAACTAGGCCACCAGCTGCTGCTGCTGATCCAGCTGCATCTGCTCCAGCCAAGCACCTAAAACCGAGTGATCAATAGATTCATTTTGATTGTTAGTACTGTTGTTGTTGTTGTTAGTGCTTTTCAGAGACCCCTCACCACCGGATGATGATGTCACAGTCCCACCAGAATTCGGTACAACTGCCACCACTTTTTCCTTCATCTCAGGCGGAGGCGACTCCTTCACAAGTGTCTGTACCCACGACAAATCCGGCTCATCATTCTTAGATGATGGCATTCTTTGCATCCTTCCCAGATCTGCTTCAGTTAATGACCAGTCCACTTTCCCACTCGGGGAACCCCATTTTGACATCAACATGTTATTGTTATTATTATTACTACCAGGAGATCGAATCTGCTGCTGCTGCTGGTTTTCCCTCTGAGCAAACGCGGAAAGGCGGGAGCCCATTGGAGATATTGGATCCATGCTTCTTGGAGATGTCATTGATCTTGGAGACGATACAGCATACGACTGATACAGACTAGGATGATCAACAATGTTTTTCGGGGAGAACCCGTTGTTGTTGTTAGTATTGATAGGCGACAGCATGTTCTGCTGCTGCTGCTGGAACTGAGCCAGAGCGGCTGATCTGTGCGAAGGCGAAAAGACCGACTGCTGATCAGAGTAACGAGGCGACGACATCTCCGCGGAGAATAGCTCGTCGAGATTAGAAGGACTCAGCATCTTCGACAGTCCCATATGGTTCAAACCCGGTCTTGGACGGGATTCACGAGACAAGCAACTCAAATCATTCATCATTTGACCTTCCAGTTCTGGAAACATGTTCATTTCTTCAGGAAGAATATCTCTCGCACTGAACGAAGACCTCAACCGACTCGACTGGAGATTGCTCCCGGCCAGATTAAGTGGTGGAGGAACGTTCTGCTGTTGTTGAGGCCATGGAAATCCATTTCCAACACCAGTTGGAGACATGGGTTGTTGATTGAAAGACATCATGGAAGAGGGAGAGCCAGGCAGAAGCCCTAGAGCAACTGCCATGTCCATTGGGCTAGCAGAAGCCGCATTTGACCTAGGCGATGAAACACCAGAACCGGTTGAAAGATACAAAGGACGAAGCTCATCAGGTTTATGAGCAAAAAAGCATACCCGTCTAGCACAACCAGTGCCATCTTTGCAAAGTCGAGTTCGATACTGAGCTGGGTGTAGCCAACATTCAAACACTCCATGTGCATATTCACACATATCTCCTCTCTTGCAAGCGCCTTTCCGAAAATCAGGGCATGGAACACAGCTGTAGTGAAACTTCCTTGGATCTCTCCTTCGAGCATTCTCTCCCGGGTGAACAAAAGGGCATTCAGTCCAATCGTGAGAGTAAGCCCTGGAGCATGGCCTGATCTTAAACGAATACATGCGGAATTCATCAGTTGAATAGATGCCATATTTAATGTCAGGTAGAGATGGATCAATGGGATACTCTTTCTTTTCACTGAGCTTCAATGCTGTTGGCGACAACAACACGGAATCTGAAGGTGAACCAGGAGACCCATTTCTAGGAGATGAAGATAGAGTTGTTGAAGTAGCCACAGATAAGCCAAAGTAGTTTCCAAGAGAACTATCAGAAACATTATTTGAAAGGATTTCCTCAAGGGCAGTTCTCGATTCGGGATTTTTCGGAGGGGCAACAATTACATCAAATGGGCGCAGACCACTAGCATCAATGCTAGTGGGATCAGCACCAGAAGATACAAGCAGCTTTACAACATCAAGAGCATTAGTTGAACCTCCTGAGGCTGCACAGTGAAGGGCAGTGGTTCTGTCAAGGCCGCATGATAGGTTCACATCAATATTTGGAACTGAGAGTATTAATCTCACAACATCAAGACTACCGTAAGTCGCAGCAATCATCAAAGGGGTCCTATGCTCCAGAGATATTTGTTTAGATCCCTTCCTGCGGCTATACCATGGCCCTATCTTATTAACAGCAACAGAAGCATCCTGCTCTATGAGATGTTTGAAAGCTTCAAAGTCATTGTCAGCAGCAAGCTCAAGTAAACTTGCAAAAATATTATCCTGATTAGCATTCAGCAGATGATCCATATCTTTCTCACACTTATCATTTTCCATTGTTGATGTGGAATTCGATGGCTCAGGTCCACTGCACATGATTCAATTAGCTGCAACTCAACAAGTATGCTTCAGTTAGACTAACAAAATGTCTTAAAACTAGAGAAAATGCATACAATTACTCCTAGTTAAATGTTCATGGCCAAAGTTCAAGATAAATGGTGTCAAAATCACCTAAAAATCATGTGAATAGCTATAGCATATCCAAATAACAACACACATATCATGAACATAACCAAGATGAAGGATTTAAATCACACCCAAAACAAAAAATAAGATTCTCACTCCTATGACAGATTATCAATATCATCTTTCAACCCAGAACTTATGTTAAGAAAACCCAGAACATATTTTCCGATTTTAAGCTTACAGATGTTCTCAAAACACAAAAAGAAGACTAGGGTTCCATAGAAGGAAAAGACGGCTCAGAAAAAGTAGATGATTAAATCATATCTCAAACTCCAACAATACGATCTATGAACGAAAAGATTGATACATACGAATATAGATCTAAAATAACTAAAAACAACTTGACAGAAGAAATACATGTGTGACAGTATAAGCAGAAAGTAAGTTAATCAATAGCAAATAAACAGATCCTTTGCTGACCTGAAGAAAAAAGAGATCGTGCTAGATGAGCGATTATAGACGGATGAAGAAAAAAAGTCTTCTAGATGAGGCTAGGGAGAATCAGCTTTACAGATCTGTGAGATATACGAAATAAGAAGAAATGAAATCCATGGATCGGGTGAGATTAATATAGAGAGAGAAAGAAAAGACGACGGACGGTGGAGAGGAAGAAGACGAAAGTCGTTCCAACTATATATTATTCTCTCAAAGTCACTGGATAGAGAGAGAAAGAGAGAGACGGATGGTTCTGGGTGTGTTTTTTTTTTTTGTTTTTTTTTTTAAGAAATTCTTCGAGCAAAGCTCGGGAGAGCAGAGAAAGGAGGATACTGTAGATGGAGATGGGGGAGAAAGCGAGGGATTCTTGTAGAGGGAGAAGGGAACAAGAGTGTGAAGAACTGATAACAGAGAGAGAGAGAAGAAAAGCATGAACAGACAAAACCTAGAGAGAGAGTATGGAGACTTTGGAGAGTGAAACTGAAATGAAGATGAAATGAAAGGGAGATTAATTTCGAGTGAATGTAAATTTGGGGAATTTTGAAATTTGAGCGAAATCAAGTTGAAATGAGAGAGACATCTGTCGGGAACTCTATTTTTATTTTTATTTTTTATTTTTATTCTCCTCCTTTTAAAAAGAAAGAAGATAAAGCAGATTTTTTATTTTTTATTTTCTTTAAGGCTGACTGACTGACTTACTTACTGGGTTATTATTATTATGACTTCTTACAGGCGGTGAGTGAAAGTTGACGAGCCGACGTCTCCGGACCGGTTTGGTTTCATCATTATTTTTATCATTTTGTTGGTTATTTATTTCAGGTTTTTTTGGTAATTTTGTAAAAAATAAAAGAAAAAAGTTTGTTTAATAAAAAAGGTAAGTTTATTTGAATTCTTAGATTTTTTTAATTAATAAAATAATTTTTTTATTTTTAATTTAAATTTAATCAAATAAAATATAATAAAAATAATATTTAATTAATAAAATAAATGATTTGATTATTATAATAATATTTTTAAAAAATAAAGTAAAATCAATTTTAAAAGCACATCAGGCTGTTTATTTAAAATTCTAAAATCTCAAAATTAGAGCTGGTTTGATTTTTGGATTTTATGATTATTGTAAGGTTTTTACTTAAAACTTAATCATCAATTTATTCGTTTATTTATTTTTTTAAATAATAAAATTATTCTTTATTAACTCAAAAAAATTAATAGAAGGATATTTGGATATTTTAACTTACAAAACTAATTTTTTCAAAAATGGTCAAACAAGATTTTTAACCCACCTCCTCAAACTCAAACAATCTCAAGGTTTTTCACTATAAATTTTGAATGTAAACTCACTCTATTAGGCCTTGTTCTCTTTGGGTTTTTTAAAACCCACCCCAAATCAATTTTCCAATCAATCACTTCTCACCAATCACATCACTCATTTCATTAACCAAAATACTAAAATACCTTCTATTTTAAATTATTAATTTTTATTTTATTCATATATATCAATACCCTTTAAGTCTTTTTACCAAAAATAATCATCACCTCCTCAAAATCATTATTAATCATTACCTTTTTCCCTCTCTAGGTTTTTTCAAAAACCCCAATCCGAACAAGGCCTTAGGTCTTGATGGGGTCAGTCTGAATTTTTGCTACCGATTTCGTGTTCCTAGTATCCAAATCAATCCGAATGCAACTCGAATAATATATTAATATATCAACTTCGGATTAAAAAAAATATACGAACCCGAACATAACACCGCTTACTTCCAGGTTCAGCATTAAAAGCACACAGGAGTGAAACTTTCTTCATTTCACTCTATTTACATCACTAGCCTGAGAAGCACAAATGAGTGAACCTTACTTCGCTTCACTTCGTTTTACATCACCAGCCCGAGAAACGCAAAGGAGTGAAGCTTTCTTCGATTCACTCCGTTTTACATCAGTCTTACAATGTAAAATGGAGTAAAGCGAAACAATCTTCACTTTTATTTGACACTGTAAAATAAAGTGAAGTTGACTTCATTGAATAGCGTTTCCTTCACTTATTTAAAAATTAAGTATATATATATATAAATTAATTTGTACTAATTATTTTATAATTTAGATAATTATATATAAATATGTATATAACAACACATTTAAAAATTAATTTGTGTTATATTTAAATTAATTATTTTATATTTTATATTAATCACTTATATTTACAGCTCTAAAGAATGAAACAAACGCTAATGATAAAGTTTTTTCCACTAGGTATTTACAGCGTTGATAGAAGTGAAACAATTACTATCTAGTGAAGATTAGGTCACTTTATTTATAATTTTGATAGGAGTGAAACAAGTTATACCTAGTTGAAACAAGTTATACCTAGTGAAACTTGTTTTATTTACTTCTATTTACAACATCTAAGTGAAACAAAACACTACATAGTGAAGGCAATTTATAAAATAATAAATTTAAATAAATTTTTAAATATGTTGTTATATATATTATATATTATTATACAAATGATAAAAATAATTAATACAAATTAGTTTAAATATATCGCTAATAAATTTATAAATATGTTGTTATATATATATATATATATATATATATATATATATATATATATATATATATATATATATATATATAATATAATTATATAAAAACAAAATTATTAATATATATATATATATAATTGTTTATTAAAGAAGTGAAAAAGCGTTATCAATGACTTCATATTACAATGTCAAATAAAAGTGAGGAAAACGCTACTGAGTGAAGATTGTTTCGCTTGACTCCGTTTTATATTGTAAAACTGATGTAAAACTTCACTGAATAACGCTTCTTTCACTCCGTTTTACATTGTAAGGCTGTGTTTCTCAAACTGGTGAAGTAAAACAAAGTGAAGCAAAGGAAGCTTCACTCCTTTGCGCTTCTTAGGCTGGTGATGTAAATCGGAGTGAAGCGAAGGAAGCTTTACTCTTTGCGCTTCTTAGGCTGGTGATGTAAAACGAAGTAAAGCGAAGAAAGCTTCACTCATTTGCGCTTCTCAAGTTGGTGATGTAAAATGGAGTGAAGCGAAGGAAGTTTCACTCCTTTGCGCTTCTAAGGCTGAACTCGAAAAGAAGCGGTGTTATATCCTAGTTCCGGATATATCATTTTTTAACCCGAAGTTGATATATTAATATAATATTCAAGCTATATTTTGATTAGTCCAGAACAGGAAGACAATGAAATTGGTAGTAGAAGATCCAGTGTGTTGTTGAGTTTTTTAAAAAACAAGAGAAAGAAAAGTAAATTTAATGTAAGTAATGTTTTTTTTTTAATAAAAATATTAAAATGTATTGATATATAAATAAAATAAAATTTTAAATTTTAAAATAAAATATATTTTACTTAATAATTTAAGTAATGTTATAAACGAGAAGAATAAAATAATGTTTGATTTGTTTGAATATTGAAATAACCTAAATTAACCTCCATATCAAATATAAAAGTTTGATAATTAACCTCCATATCAAATATTTAACCCAATTCCAAAAATGAAACATTATATTTTATTTTAAGAGTTTGGGCTTGTTTGTTAGTGAGTTTTTTAAAAAACTAAGATAGAGAAAAATTGAATGATGGGTGATAATTTTGAAAAAGATAATGATTATTTTTTATAATTTTTTTTTTAAAATGTATTAATATATATAAATAAAAAAAATAAAATTTAAAATAAATAATATTTTAGTATTTTAAGTAATGAATTGAGTAATGTAATTGATGAGATGAGTGAATGATATTTAAAAAAAAAACAAGAATTTTTACTGTATATCTATATATATGATATCTTTTATCCAAATACACATTTTTAATAATATTTACTCATTAAAATTATTTAAAAATATCAAATTAATTATTAAAATAAAAGGGGATAACAAAGTTTTCATAAGGTATAGAATTTAACAAAGAAAAACGTGATGCGCTTGAAAATTTCAGGAAGCTGAGTCTTTTTGAAGATAATTTTATTAGACAGAAATCAAGATAGAGCTGACTCTCGTTGGGTGACAAAAACAAAACTTTCTTCTACAGAAAATGCAAGGCTATAAACATGAGAAACAATGTATACAGGCTGAAGAATGATGATGGTGAATATGTTCAGGGTCAAAAGGGTGTACAAGATTTGGCTATCGATTTCTATGCAGCTTATGGGTACAAGAAAACAACATCAAAGTCACCTAAATACCTTGTATCAGATTATTGATAGGAAAATTTCATCAGAAGATAGTCGCAAGTTGATAAGGGTGGTCACGAGGGTTGAGGTTAAAGAAGCTCTATTTAGTATTGATGGGAATAAAAGCTCGGGTCCTGATGAGTTTAATGCACAGTTCTTCAAAGACAATTGGTCGGTTGTTGATAAAGACGTTACCAATGGGGTTCTAGAGTTTTTCAAGAATAAGAAGATGTTAAAGCAATGGAATACATCGGTCCTAACCTTGATCCCCAAAACTACGGTACCCGAGAAAGTACAAGATTTCAGACCAATTTCTTACTGCAATGTGATTTATAAAATAATTTCAAAAATCATTTCTAAACGATTTAAAAATGTCATAGGAAAAATTATAAATCTTAACCAATCTGCATTCAACCCCGGTAGGACAATCTCTCATAATTTTCTTCTCATGCAGAGCCTTTTAAAAGGCTACGTGAATAAGAAAATATTCCCGAGAGTGACTTTTAAAATAGATATCAAGAAACTCTCTGTTAGATGAGAAGCCATTCGAGACTTTCTGGTTGTATCTGCTTTTCTTATGATTTTTATTGATTGAATTATGTAGTGCGTTTCATCATCCTACTTTGTTGTTAGCGTCAATGGAGTCCACAGAGGCTATTTCAATGGTGAAAACGAGGTAAGGCAAGGAGACCCACTCTCTTCTTACCTTTTTGTAGTTATCATGGCGATCTTTGAGAACATCTTCGCGATGTTCTGAAAGAATCGTCCATACATCTTTCACCCATTCTGTGAGGTAGAGGAGGTAACCCATTTATGCTTTGTTGACGATTTGTTCATTCTAGCACATGTAGACATTGATTCTATTAAAACTATTAGGGCTGCACTAACGTTCTTTTCTGAGGTTACAGGTTTAACTATTAATGAAAGAAAAAGTGTGGCATTTTATGGAGGCGTGAATGACGAAACGAAACAGGACATCTTCAACATCATGGGCATCAAAGAAGGCAGTTTTCCCGTAAGGTACTTAGGAATTCTGTTAATCGCGAAGTAGATCGAGATCTCACACTACAAGCCGCTGATTGAAAAGGTAAAAAATACGATATCTGGCTGGACAGCAAAAAAACTTTCTTATGTAGGGAGGATCGAACTTATCAAAACTGTGGTCATGGGCATAGTTGGCTACTAGGCGCAACAAATGGTCATTCCGAAGAAGGTAATGAAGGAGCTCGATACACTGATGAGGAACTTTATTTGGGGTAGTAGCGGAAGATGAGGAATAAAAGTCAAATGGACCGCTCTTTTCAAACCAAAGGACGAGGGAGACATCGGCTTGAAGAACTGTATCGAGTGGAACAAGGCTCTCACCTTCAAGCATTTGTGGGCTTTGAAGCGCAATCATGAGTCACTATAGATCAAATGAGTGCATACGAGGTTTATGAAATACGAAACCAGCATTTGGACCTGCAAAATTCATGAAGGTATGAGCTGGTCTCTAAAAAAGATTCTTAAACTAAGAAGCGATATTGCAGATTTTTATGACATCCGGCTAGGGGACGATAAATGCACTATATTCTGGCACGACCCCTGGTTCAAAAACCAGCCTATCATCCACAAGGAGGAGTTTCAAAATACCCGCATTAGAAGGGACTACACAGAAGCAAAAATCAGAGACATTAAAGACGGGAATTGGGACTCACTCCTGAGAAGAAATCCAGAAGGATAGAGGATACTATATCATATAAGTAACATACAACTACACGACAGACCGAATATTCATGAATGGAAAGCTGAGGACAATGGGAAGCTGGTATTAAATAAAATATGGGAGATAACACGGGAAAAAGTATAGAAAGTAGAATGGGCTCCTCTTGTATGGTCAACGAAGATTATCCCTAGACATCAGTTCATCCTATGACTCGCCTTCTGGGAAAGACTCATCACTCGTGATCGTATCAGCAAGTATATGAGCATCTTGGACACAAACTGTCTTCTATGTAGAGGAAATGAAGAAATCATAGATCACCTATTCAGGAGCTGCTGTATTGCTTCAGAGCTTTGGGACAAATTCTATAAAAGCCTAGAGCTGATCAGTTTCCCGAGCGAATGAAATAAAATCAAAGATGCAACACTACTCAAAGTCAAATGAAATAGATTTGTAACAAGCGTGTTCAGATGTGGCTTTGGAGTAGTGGTGTATAACATTTGGCAAGAACGGAATGCAAGGGTATATGGCAGAACCCGCAGGAGCGTTGAAGAGTTTTGGAAAGATATTGTATCGGATTGCAGCACCCTCGCGAGAACGTGGACAAGAATTCCAAGCACGGAGCAGAATTGGAATATCTGTAGGAACTAGAATTTACCGTTTTTTAAACTCACTAGAATTGAAAGCATTGTAATCAGATAATTCATTTACGTTTTTAGCTTTTTAGTTTTTATTCAGAATGTTACGACTTCAAAATCATTTTAGGTCTGTCTAGAATGATCTCTTAAACTCGTAGATTTTTTCTCATTTTGGGGAATTTTTAATGAAATGATGCTAAGTCGTTTTTCCCCCCAAAAAACAAAGAAAAATGTGATTGAAAAGTGAATTCTAAACATCATATTAGAGATTTTATTTTTTAATAAACAATTTTTTATTTGGTAAGAAGAGTAATTTTAATTTTGTTAAGACAAAAAAATGTCATTAAATTAGATAAATCATTTTTTAACTGAAAAGTTTTTTTTTTATAAAAGGTTAATGTATATTAAAAATGATGAAAATCGTTTGAACACAGCGACAAAAACATGACATGAAGAGAAAAAAATAAAAAAAAATACTAAAACTAAAAAAATCGTTACTCAATATGTTAACGAGCTCGTAAGTCCTAAAAAACAATTAACTCTCCGACGGACTCTACCAACTTTCCGGAATAAATCGCAGAAAACATCATAATATTAACATTATAAATGATACACATCGAACGACTACGATTATTGAAAATTCGATAGAGTAGACAAAAGATAATTTTTTAGATCATCTTAAAAAAAAAAATTAATAATTTCTTTAACAAAAAAAATAAAATAAACAAAATTACATACTGAATAAACTAAATTTAAATAATAAAATAAATTAGGTTTATGTTAAGATAAATAATAAAAAGCTATACAATTATGTTTATATATTTAAAAAGAAGTTAATATATAAAACATACCCTTAATGATAAGGGTTAAAATTAAGATGAAATTTATTAAAAGTGGGTTTTAATAATAAAATAAATAAAATAAAATATTTTAATTAATAAATTAATTAAATAATATAATTAAAAATATTATTATTATTTCTTTTAAAATTTAGGAACTGGACCTCTAAACTAAAAAGGACATATTTAATTATTATTATTTATTTTTATTGGTATGTTTGGAAATTGGTCCATTTGTGTGTTGTAGACATTGAGGTTTAAGTTTAACCAACTCTAATGTCATGTAATTTCTGTCCTTTTCAGTGTATCCCAAAGGACAAATTAGGTATTGTCAATATGAGGATATTTAACTTACTTATGTTTCTAATAAATATATTTAATATACCGTATTTTAATCATTTGATGATTAAAAACAATATGTTTTTGGAATATTCACCACAATTCATATCACTAGAAAAGTGACCTATTCACTTGACCAAATATGCTCATTTTTATATATGGGCAAAAGTGGCTTCATTTTTAAGCAAAGTCTTAAATCTAGATTGCTACAATATAGGCTTTTTAGATACTATATTTTATAATAGATCACAACAATTAAGCAAAGGATATATTGGGTCTATGTTTGGAAATATATTATAAGTGTTCCATTACAAAAAATTGCTTTTTCGAAACGAAAGATTTACACCACATAAGTTTTTAGTATGTAGCGTGTACAATCATATTGGGCAATATTGTCGTGTCAATAAGATTTCTAAACATTCTCAAATAACCTTGTAAGCACTAATTGATACAGTCAAATATGTTTCAACTTTTATCTAGATGATTTTCTATGTTACTTTCAAAAATCAACTTTTGATTCTTTTATTTAATACAAACACTTGAGAAGAGACTAATTAATATCCTATACCCCCTTCAACCGTGCAAAAGACTGCATGGTATATGAACCTTTTTATTTTGATTAAACACATTTATTGTTGTCTTTATTTTTTTTAAATTAATATTGCATTTCATTTGGAAAAAGAATTATACACACTCTAGAAACTAAATCAAGCAAGATCATAGTCCCGTTTGATGTTATTAGAGTTTTTCCTGTTTTTTTCTAAAAAAGTCAGGTTTAATTAAATTTTACAAAAATTAGTTTTTTATAGATAAAAGTAAAAGATATTCTTTAATTTTTAAAGATAAATTAATTTTATATAATTAAATACAAGATAATTTTGGTATTTAAATATATAAAAGAAGTGATGAAATGGTTGAAAAGATGAATGAAAGTATGGTTGTATGTTGGATAAAATACTGGAAAATCCCCCCCAAAAAACTATATATCAAACAAGCCCTAAAATTAATAAATTTGCTTGTTTTACATGCCCAAGAGTTTATATATGGGAAGTCTTGAGGTGATTCATTTATAATATTAGATTTTCTTTTATAGACTTTTGATTGGTTTCTTAATTAGCATAGATAGGGAGAAACGATAAATTGTTTTCAATTAGGTTGAGAGAAAAAGAAGAAATTGAATTATAAACACTTAATGAATTTTGGAGGCCATAACCCTTTTTATATATAGCAAAATTACAATTTATAAGTTTTAATACTGATCCCTTTTTATATTAAAATATAAGTTAAACAAAACAATTAATACTTGGGACTTTTTATATTTTTAGATTTTTCATTATCACATTTCAATGTATATAAATATGTTTATGGTCTATAAATGAAATACACAATACTTTTATTATAATATTTTCTTTGTTCATTTTCTTATCATTTACTTGGTATTAGAGCTTCTGAATGTTATTTTTTCAACCATAATAATGACATAGAGTAAATTATTTATTCATTAACTTCTAATTTCATTCGGTCTATTTCTGTAAAATTGAATCAACAAAATTTCGTACTTTGACGATCTCAAGTTATTCCCTTATTGAAAGGAATCGTCTCTTTTCTTTTGTCAACGGAACGCTCTTGCCCGAGCCCAACTCTACTTAGTCCAACAGAAGAAATTTTGGTTGTAGCCATGATCGTTAATCCTCCCTTCGAATCATGGGAGGAAAATGACCAGCTTACATAAGTTGAATTCTCTCTACCCATACCGAACATATACTTGTTCAGGTTGTCGGTGATGCTTGTAAAACATTATATTGTCTCTAAATGATCATAGAAAAAATGTTTGCAACTCAATCCAGGGCACGATTAGTTCAGTTACAACTCCTTATTCAAACTCAAAAGAAATAAGCAAAAATTATGATCAATTATTTGAAATCTATCCATTTCCAATTCACTTGCCTTTATCGGAAAAAATCTCCAATTTGGATCTCCTCACCTATCTTCTTAGTGGGCTCAGCCCCGAAAAGGATTCTATGGTGGTCGTTATAACAACATGAGTTGAACTAGTGAGCATTGAAGACCTCACCGAACTTCTTAAATCAAGAACAATTTCTTGAACTCTCTCATTCTAACACCGAAAATAGTCTTGGACGAAACTCTAAAGGAAGTCGCAGGACTTCTCATCTTTCTTCAGGAACCCTCACCATTCATCTTCTAATGGGCATCAATGAGCTAACGGGCAAATCCTTCTTGGGCATAATGTTGACGGGCCATGTGCTACTGGCTGAAAAATAGTCCCAACAATGGTTATAATGGCCCATCAATGAGTCATATAATGGACAAAATAATTTTTCTACAAATTGTCAAAATTTCAAAAATCTTAATGAAGGAAATAATCGTCTCAAATTCAAATACATGTGATACAATTGGTCATAATTCTAATAATTTTCGTGCTCATATAAATGTCAATTATGTAATATTTTTGAGCAATGATGTCATCAACAACGATCATCTCCGACCCCGCTTGGTATGCCGATTCAGGTGCATCAGATCATATTACTGTTTATATGAAATTCTTCAAACTCATTCCTTTATTAAGGTAATGACAATTAATTGTCGATAATGGTGAGTCATTGTTATTTTATAATATTGACAACTCTAAGATTAATTTTGTGCCAAAACCACTATATATATAAAATATTTTTCATTTACCTCTAATATAAAAAATCTTTGAATGATCGTAGTACAAAGATATAGGTATTTCAAGGAAAATTTAAAGACGGACTATACTATATTTTTTCGCCACCTACAAATAAACAAGCTCTTATTGGCACCCGGTCCTCAACAACAACATGACATCATCGTTTGGGGGCATCCATCAACTCTATCACATCATTTCTTATTTCACATTTTTTGTTACCCATTGGAAATAAAAATGTTCTATTTTGTGAAGATTGTAAATTAGGAAAAACACATAAACTACCTTTTTAATGTCTCATTGTCACGAACTGATGCTCCGCTTGATTTAATTCACTCAAATGTATGGAGTCAATATCCGTTTTTTTCAAACACTAGTCGTTGCTACTTTGTACAATTTGTTGATGACTTTAGTCGCTTTACATGGGTTCATCTAATTCAAAAGAATTCTGATGTCTTACTTACCTTCACTAAGTTCAAAGTTTTGGTAGAAAATCAATTTAACAAGAAATTCAAATATTTCAAATTGATTGGGGTGGAGAATACCGCAATCTTAGATCTTTAACCGAGCTTAATGTGATTTAACACCATCTTTCTTGTCTACACACAAGAAAATAGAACATTGTTGCTGAACGAAAAATTACGTCATCTAACTAAGACATATCATGTATTAATAACTCAATCCTCTACGCCATCTAGATATTAGGATGATGCTTGTCTCACTACTGCTTATCTAATCAACTGACATACCACACGTTTTGGTCAATAAATCTCCATATGAATATTTGTATAAACGAACACCTAATTATGTATTTATGAAGGATTTTAAATGTGCATGTTATCCTTTAATTCGACCATACAATCAACACAAAATTAATTTTAAATCTATTCGGTATACATTCATTGGTTACACTCCAAACACAAAAGATATCAGTGTCTACATATTCATATTGGTCATATCTACATTTCACGGTTACTTTCGATGAACAAATATTCCATTTTTTAGCTCTATCCAACCAACCACCCCTCACTCTCAACCACCACCACCACCAATATCATTCATAAATATACCAATCTCCACATACAAAAATACCATCCCGTCATCTCCATTATTTAGTTTTACTCCTCCCCAAATCCCCTTATCCGACTCACCACTTAATAAAACCTCATCATCATCGTCATATTCTTTAACATATGAACCCCCACCATCATCAACCATTAATCATTTATCTTCACCAAACAACTCACATAACCCACCTACTCGTATACGTGGGTCTCCACCGTCATCTATGCTCTGGAATATTCTTCGCACCATATAATCACACGTGCTAAAACTCATTCTCTTTATAATATAAACCTTATAATAATATTTATCTCTCTATTTACATGTTTTTTCGCTGCCAACAAAGATCCTTAATAGTGTTCTACCATGATAAATGAGTTTATTGCTCTCATTTTGGTCTCTTGTTCTTCAATCCTTTCATAATATTGTGGGATTAAAATGAGTTTTTAAAGTTAAACAAAATGCTAATGATTCCATTGAATGTCATAAAGCCTGTTTAGTTGCAAAAAAAGCATCAACAAGAAGGCATTGACCACCTAAAAAATTTTAGCCCAATTGCGAAACATACTACCATCTAGACTATTTTATCTCTTTGTTGTCACTTAACAATAACCAATCCATTAACTTAACATCAACAATACCTTTTTACATGAAACCCTCTAGGAGGAAATTTTCATGTCTCAAATCCTAGTTTATCATAACCATGTGTGTAGGGGATGACAACGGATACCTTACCCACCAGGCAGTGAAGTACCCATCTCCAAACCCAATTTATATTTTACTACCCGACCTTAACCCCGAACCTAACAGGTATCTCTACTTCTATCCCCATCCCTGATTCGTAGGTACCTGATCCCCGACGGGTATCCCATTACCCAATTAAAAAACTAATTATGATATTATAATGTTTGAAGAAAAAAACATAATTATAATAAATAATTTTAAAATTTGTAATATCGAAATATTAAAAATACAAATAAAAAACATTATTTACCTACATACTTATTTGGTAGATGTTAAAGAAGATAAACTAAAGAGAAAAAAAATAGAATGAAAGTTAAAAAAAATTAAAAGATTGAATACGAAGAATGATGAGAGAAAATAATATTTTGATATTAAAGTCTAATATCAATATTTATGTAGAGAAATATTTTCTTGGGAATATAAAAAATTTAAAAGGAAGTAGAGTGTATTTATGATGATATTTAGAGTGAAGTGTGAATAAGATCAAGTTAAATGATGTATTTATGAGTTAGTTTGATGCTACCCTTACAAACAGTGCTTGTATCCACTAAGGCAGTGCCACATGTACAAAGAGAAATAAATCAACAAATGAAGAGAGTGATATTTCACTTTTGTGTATAGATGTCATTTTATGAGTGAGATACAAACACTGCCTGTATGAATAGCATCGAAATAACCGTATTTATGAGATATTTTTATGATAATGAATTTGAAAAGTCACATTAAATTTTAATAAAAAAAATACTTTTAATATTAATATACTTTTAATAATCATTTGATAACGCATTTAGAATTATTGTTCTACCGATTTTTTCTGATGTAATCCATTTCTCCAAATTTTCCAAAGATTCAGTACATGTATTATCCAAAGGTCTGGGAGTAGTTAAAACAAATTCAACATTGACAATATTAAGAACAAACAATATTTTCTTTTGCCACCTTTTAAATTTTGACCATTAAAAGGTTCAATATATGAGTGATGTCAAAAAAATATTTAGTAGTAGAAAGGAAAACCGTATCCATTTTAATTTTTTTTTAAAATAAAGGAGTCTCTCTCTAAGATTGTTAGAATTAAACTTGTAAACTTGTATGAATACGACAAACAAGTTAAGTTCCACAAAATAATTGTAACTAAATAAACTTATATGAAAACAACTTATTGAGATTTATAGTTGAGGAGTACTGGACACTATCTTACAGTAGAATTTTGATGACACTCCCTCTCAGGATTCAATAACTCATTCTCATTAATGCCACAATCTACTTAACTAGACTTAGAGGATAACAATTTTGGATGCTCTTGAGAATATAGATTGTTCTTGATTTAAAAGTGTATCTTTATAATTTCTCTACCTCTAATATATATAGAAAAATATATAGAAAAACGTTTTCTCAATTGATCAAAATCAATGTAAATCAATCCCAAAAATTAAGATATTAGTAAAAACAATTAAAGATTTCATTTAGACTGTTACTGTAAATTAGTAATGCAATTTAAGGGATAATTAATTATACGTAAATCTTTAATTTGAATACTATAAATTAATTCCATGGTTTAAGAGAGGATTAAATTAAAATAACAATTTAGAAAAATTTAATATTAATATTTATCCAAAAATCCCCACATATTTCAAAATTATTTAAAAAATATTTTTTCGAGAGCGAAAAAAATTAATGCATCAGTACTAGTGTCTTTTGGACTATGAACTAGTACTTAGAAAATATAAATAAAGACTCACAAAAATGTCGGTGAGATTAGAACCTCTATGAACCTCATTTCAGACATGAATTAGTGAACTTATTTGTCACATTAATTTCTATTCTAAAGTTATCTATTGCGGTGTGACACATTTTGGCCTTACATCGATCCTACATCTCGTGAGAGCTCTAGAAAGACTGCCTAACTTTCATAGAAGCAGCCACACCTTTGCTCTCACATATGTGAAATCTATCAAGTGTGTACTATAGTTAAACACACCATTCCCGCATGAGCTATAGATTCATTAAGAGCTTAGACTCATCCTCTTCCACTACAATACTCACTATCCTACACCATAGGGATGGGTTGCTCATAAATATTTGGGATATTGTTTCACAAACTAATAAATGACTTGTTCTTACCCATATGAACCTACAATACGTGAAATAATTCACGTATTAGGTTGGGTTACCACCATTCTCAGTTTTGTTTGTAGACATTAATCCCATTCCCATCGATGTATTTCTCACTAGCCTCAAGCTTAGTGGTTTTGTCAGAGGATCCGCCAAATTCATCTCTGACCTTACAAAGTTTAGTGATATCACTCCATGTTTAATTAGTTATTTCACTAAACAATGTCGCACCCACATGTGTCAACTTTTTCCATTATAATTATTATTATTGGCTCTACCAATGGATTCTTTGCCATCATAATGTATCAATATAGTTAGAATGTGCTTCTTCCAAAAAGGGATATATGCTAAGAGGTTTCCAAGCCACTCAATGTCAATGTCTACCAAATCAAGAAAAATAAACTCTAACTCCATTATAGAATGTACTATACATGTCTACTTTGCTGATTTCCAAGAGACAACACCATTACCCATAGTAAATATAAATATACTTTTAGACTTGATCTCATCTGAATCAAAATTCCACTAGCATCACAATAATTCTCAAAGATCAATTGAAGATGAATTTATTAGGATTTTGAGTGGATGTACTATATTAGATTAAATTAAATAAAGAAAAAGGAAAACTAATTAAAAGAGAAATAATTAGTTAAGGAAAAAAATCTTAATAAACTTTGGTGAATAAGTTTAATTCAATATGACATAGTTTTAATGATGTGGTCTAAATAAAACTAAGTTGTAGTCTGAACAAAACTAAGCTATGGCCTGAACAAGAACTATGTTGTGTAAATTTGTCTTTGTGTAGGTACAGCCCAAAAGACGTATGTCCTTAGATGCAGTCTGAAGCAAGCGCGAGTAGACGGAGTCTGAACTTCATCAAACAGGTTGTTTGAAGAAGTGCACGAGCAAACGTTGTATGAAATTCATCAGACGGGTTGTCTGAAGTAGTGCACGAGTAAACGTAGTCTGAAATTCATCAGAGGGGTTGTATGAAGAAGTGTGCGAGCAGACACAGTCTGAGTTTCATCAAATGGGTTGTCTGAAGAAGTGCGCGAGCAGACATAGTTTGAACTTCATTAGATGGTTTATCTGAATAAGTGTGTGAGTAGACGCAGTCTAAACTTCATTAGACGGGTTGTTTGAAAAAGTGCACAAGCAGACGTAGTCTGAACTTCATCAGACGAGTTGTCTGAAGAAGTGCGCTAGTAGATGTCTAAGCTTCAACAGACGCTCTGGTCTGAAGAAGCGCTAGCAGACGTCTAGGCTTTAACAGAAGACTAAAGTAGCGCCCACTCATCTTCCACGCTCATCGCCTAACAAGAGACAAACTACCACATCAGCACGCACAATAATCAACGGACTAATGCCACATGTCAATATTCAGATTCAACCATTGCATTAATTGTCGTGCATCATTTATACAAACCTTCTAAGAAGCTCAATAGTCACATGTCATTCAAGTAGGGCTACGATACTCAAGTGCGACTACATCACTCAAGTAGAGCCACGCTACATCAGTACACGGAGCTCTACAACATGCCATCATTGGAATGCAAAGCGGTTGTGACTCATATATATATATGTGGATCTTAATCGAGAAGGGGTAGACACAATAGAGATAATTGTTGGACACATTACTGCCTTTACTTAAGATTACTCTCTCACTATCCCAATTGTAATTCGCATACTCTATACTTTCCATTAAGATAAGCTGAGAGAGAAATTAATGTAATATCTGTTAAAAATATTAAGCGTTGTAAGTTGAATAAAGGGTGTTTGTTCAATAGAGTGAGAGCTAGGAGTTCAGAATATGTATTATTAAGTCATGAGTTTCTGACCGAGCTTGTGTAGAGGCTATACAAGTTAAAGTCTTCTAGTATATTCTTTTAGTAACAAAAGAAGGGGTGACATATGAGTTTTTATCTCCGAACATCCATAAACAACTCCATGTTCATTTCTTATTCATTCTGCATCAATACACTTCAAATCTAGCGAGTTATTTCGCACATGAATCCAATTCAAGAACTTGCAAAGATTTGTCATTAGAATAGAAACATGTCTTAACCTCTAACAAGGTTAAAACCGAATTAGCAATCGATATTTGTTCAACAATACTCAAACCCCATCGATTGTTGTTGACACCGATCCCAACAAGTGGTATCCGAACCAAGTTTTCTATTCTCTAAGAAATAAACATGAGTTTGTCTATCATTAAGAAGATCCCTATGTTCACGAAGAAATGTCTGATAACTGGAAGATAAGAATGCAAGCACATTTGGCTGCCCTAGATGATGACATGTGGTATGTCATCACCGATGAGCCAATGAAAATCATGAAGGCCAGCTCCACTACAACCTCCGATGGTACTCTTGTAATGAAGGAGAAACCAATGTCTGAGTGGACTACAGTAGAGAAGAGGAAGAACAACCTCGACAATATGGTCAAAGACATTCTATACAAGACGCTGGACAATAATATGTTCAGTAAGATCAAGACTTTCACTTTTGCCAAAGAGATTTGGGAAAAGTTGACCCAACTATGTGAAGGCAACGACTAGACCAAGGAGAACAAACTTATGATTGCAACACAAAAATATGATAGCATAAAGATGACGTTTGGAGAAACCATGAAGGATTTTGAAGAAAGATTCACCAACATCATCATTAAGCTTTCCTCGTTAGGAAAAACATATAGTAATTGAGAAGTTAAAATAAAAGTAGTAAAGGCTCTTCCTAGAGAATGTGATATAGAAACTTTGGCTATGAGGGAGTCAAAGGATCTGAGTAGAGTAGAACTGCACAATCTCTTTGCTGATCTAAAAGCTTACGAGTTTGAGCTAAACTAGAGGAACGAAGAGGGATAGTAAATCTCATCCATCACTAAAGCATTGGTGACCATTGAAGAGTCATCTGCTGCTATCACAAAGAAAACTGAGCAGATCAGCGAAGACTCCATGTCACTTTTCGTGAAGAAATTTGGCAAATTTATGAAGAAAAGCCAATCTTCTCCTAACTCAAGCTCAAGCTCAAATTTAAATGAATATAATTATAGAAACGAACCTAAATCTAATTTGAAGTGTTTTAATTGCAATAAATCAGGACACTTCAAAACAGACTGTAGGAAGCCAAGGAGAGACGATAAAGGCCCTTCGACAAGAACAAGAAGGAGCAGAAGGCTCTAGTAGCTAAGGAAAGAAAGAGCCAGTGGGTTGACAACTCAAACGAAAGCTCCTCGTCCAAAAGTGAACATGATGAAGAAGTTTAGTGCATCTTGGCTGACACTAAAGAGGTATTTGATTTCTCTTCCGAAGAGTTTTCGAAAGATGAGTTGATAAATACACTCAATGACATGGTCATTGAGTACAAGAAGCTATCAGACACCTTTGATGAGAAAAAGGTGAAAAAACGTCTAATAATCTCATCTCATCTCAAGATACTCAACTAGAATCTTTGGTAAACAACATGAGTGTGCTCTCATATGAGAATGAGAAACTCAGGGAAATTATCAAAATATATCGTTAGAAAACCAAAGATTTACTTATGTGGTTAGTTCATGGACAAAGTTTGGGGAAGTCGTGAAATAATCGATTGCTCAGCAAAGACCTGCCGGATGAAAATCCGGTTTGGGATTTGACTATGGCTACCCAGACAAGTCCAATCACAAGTTGAACCCAGTAAAAGGCAAGTTTAAGACTATGAGCTTTGTCAAGGGAAATTTAGCTAATATAGGAACTAATCACAACTGTTATGTATTAGCTTTAATAGATGTGATAACGTATGTAAAGCCAACTAATAGTTGGTTGAAGCCTGAGAGGTTAACAACCAGCCGGTCTGGCAAAGAAAAACCTGATAGAAAGTCAAGAAAGTTTTACCAAAACCATCTCATAAAGCTAAGAAGTTATTAACAGGAAAAAAAGCATCTGCCAAGTCTAACAACTATGCCTTATTAACAAACCACAATGGGAAATCCATAAAGATAATACAAATCTGGATTCCCAAGGGACTAATGAACCACAAATCCAATTAATTCTGGGTACCAAAGACGTAAAATGTTATTTACAGGTTGAATAGGAAAGTTGATTGGAGGAATCGGTCTAGTACCTGGACAGTGGATGCTCCAGACATATGACTGACAACAGACAACTATTAACTGATATAGTCAAATGCACAGGGCCAAAGATAACCTTTGGTGACAATAACAAATGTAAAACTGTGAGTAAGGGTAAGATTATCCACAGTAACTTAACTATTAATAAAGTACTTTTAGTAGAAAACCTTTTTTATAACTTAATAAGTATTAGTCAATTGTGTGACAATGTCTACACCGTTGATTTCCAAAAGCATGCATGTCTAGTTAAGGATCAGTAGGGGAATACCCTATTAACAGGTAGTAGAATAGGAAATTCATATAGGATGAATTGGAAAAACAAAATTTGTGAACCAGTATGCATGATTACAAAGAATGATCAAAACTGGTTATGGCATAAGAGACTAGACCATCTAAATTTCAAAACCATAAACAATCTGTGTTCAAAAGAATTGGTAAATGGTATACTCAAGTTAAAGTTTTTCAAAGATAAGATCTTCCCTACTTGCTAGATGGGAAAATAAGTCAAATCAACTTAATAATGAGGGTAATATTCAATTCGACTGGTGCCTGCAATTATTACACATGGACCTTTTCGGTCCCATTCTAGTAACCAGTCTAGGTTGAATGAGATATACCCTTTTCATAATAGACGACTATTCTAGATTTACTTGGGTTGTGTTCTTAGGATCAGACAGATGGACAACTGATCAATATCCTTAGAAGACTACAAAATGAAAAGGCTTTAACAATAATTAAAATAAGAAGTGACAGAGGTATCAAGTTCACCAACAAACGTCTGTCATTATTCATTGAGGAGTCTGGTATAAGACACAAGTTGTCTAGTTCTATAACTCCACAAAAAAAATGACATTACTGAAAGGAGAAACATAACACTAAAAGAAGCGGCTATATCAATTGCTGATTCCGGTGTTTCTCAAAGACTATGAGTGAAGCCACAAACACATCGTGTTACACTAAAAACAGATCAATGATCAATAAAACACCCTATGAAATATTTTATAGAAAAATCCCTAAAGTTGCATATTTTAGGATTTTTGGGTGTAATTGTTTTATTCATAATAATGAAAAGAGTTATTTGAATACTTTTGATGCCAAAGCAGACACTAGTGTAATGTTAGGATATTCAACAATTAGTAAAGCATATAGAATATTTAATAAATGAACTCCGACTGTTGAAGAGTCCATACACATAGTATTTGACAAATCTGTGGAAAGTAATTCTAACGAAGTCATCGAAGTTGCTAACAGATTAAAATATATTAACCTTCAATCTAATAGTGACGATGAAGCTCAAGTTATAAGAAATAGGTCGTCTGAACAGCCAGCTGATCCGGTTGATGCTCAACCAAACGTCCAGACTATAAGTCGACAGGCTACTGACAGTCCAGATGTTGCGAAGCTGATCAGACATATGACCTTCTTGGATATAACTTCAAATGGAATAAGAACCACCCGCCCGAATCCATCATTGGTAACTTGTCTGCTCCTATTAAAACAAGACACCAACTAATGGATGAGATGGCTAATTCAACGTTTATTTCATAATTAGAACCTAAGAAAATAGACGAAGCATTTCTTGATCCCAATTGGATCAATGTAATATAAGAAGAACTAAACTAGTTTGAAAGGAACATAGAATGGCATATCATTCCAAGACTTGAAAATCAATCAATCATTGAAACTAGATGGGTATTTCAAAACAAATTAAGCGAAGATGGTCTAACTGTGAGGAACAAGGCCAGACTAGTAGCACAAGGATATAGATAGGAGAAGGGAATTGATTTTGAGGAGTCTTTCGCTCTCTAGCAAGGCTTGAAGCTATAGGAATATTTCTAGCCTACGCCGCTTTCAAGAATTTAAAAGTTTATCAAATGGACGTTAAAAGTGTCTTTTTAAATATAATTCTTAATAAAGACGTGTATGTCGAACAACCTCTAGGTTTTAAAGATCATTCGTTTCCTAATCATGTGTTTAAGTTAGATAAAGCACTTTATGGTCTCAAGCAAGCTCCTAGAGCTTGGTATGACACCTTAACAAAGTTTTTATTTGAACACGATTTCAAAATAGGCATAGTAGATAAAACTCTATTTAGATTTGTTAAGGATTCACATATTTTACTTGTTCAGATATATGTTGATGACATTATTTTTAGGTCAACTAACCCCAAACTCTGTGAAAAGTTCTCTAAGATTATGTAGGACAAGTTTGAGATGAGCATGATGGGTGAGTTAACGTTCTTCTTAAGCCTTCAAGTGTGTCAATTTAAAGATGGAATTTTCATCAACCAAGCTAAATACACGAAGGAATTGCTAAAGAAATTCGACATATAGAGCTGCTCAACTGCCTCCACCCCCATCATGTCATACAGAGAGATCATAGGCTCGCTGCTCTACCTAACAGCCAACCGACTGGAAATCTTGTTCGCCGTCAGCGTTTATGGGAGATTTCAGGCTAACCCTAAACTATCCCTATATATAACTATGTTAGGATCTAAATCGCCGATGGCGGACCGGGGTCCAGCCGGATAGTACTTTCTGACAACACTCAACGGTTGGGGCTAATCTGGTTAAGAATTAACACCGGTTTCAATACTGCACAAGCTATCACAAACCCTTGAACCGAGTTTAAGTGCGGAAGTAGTTTGTTTCAGGTTGAAGCAATACACACACAGGATGGATAGAGATGATGTTTAGAGAATATCGGTTTGAAGATTAGTAGGGCGGTTAGAATATTAGGGGTCGGTTAGAAAGATGTGAGTCGGTTAGAAAATGGAACCGACAGAAAGTAAATCACGAGACAAGTTTTTATGGATGTTCGGAGATAAAACTCATACGTCACCCCTTCTTCTCAAATCACGAGAAGGATATTCACTAAGGAATACACAATCACAATACACGATCGAGTCTTATTTACTGCTCGATAATCACTCTTACAATTCTCACAGTAATTGTAATACACCTCACAAACACACACACTTAAGCTTTGAATCTTAGAGAGATAATGGCTTTGATCACTTTATAGTTTTTAGCTTGTTCTCTCTCTTGTCTGTTTCTTTTCTTGTTCTTCAGCTTCTCCTTTTATAGGTGAAATGTGCCAACGGTCACATTTCTTCAACGGATACCTTCAGGGTAATTCTTGAATCTGATTGGTTGAGAAGAGGATCAACATAATATTAAATGCGGTTTAAGCTTCCAAGGCATGGAGCAGACCGACTTGATTTGTCTATGCTTGATTATGGCAACTGTCGGTTGGACAGTTGCCTGCACCTAGGAGGTTGCTCCTTTGACTTAAACCAGAATGATAACTTTTCTTCGGCGATCTTCTGCAGCCTGCAACATATCATCAGACTTGTATGAATATGGCAATGTCATAGTCTGATCCTTTGATGTCATCTTCTGCATATAACCAAAGTGTTTATTTGCACCAATTTGTAAACTACTCTTTATTTAATATCCTTGACTTCTTTCTCTAAATAGCCTTCTCATTAGATTTGTTCTTTGGATTTGGATTGAATACTTCATTCCAACTGATCATGTTAACAGGTTGTTCAGTTTAACCGTATGGGTTCAGGTATGTTTGCAGGTTGTTTAGTTCAACTGGATAGCTTCAGGTATGTTTGCAGGTTGTTAAGTTCAACCGGATAGCTTCAGGTATGTTTGCAGGTTGTTCAGTTCAACCGGATAGCTTCAACTATGTTTACAGGTTGTTAAGTTCTACCGGATAGCTTCAGGTATGTTTGCAGGTTGTTTAGTTCAACCGGATAACTTTAGGTATGTTTGTAGGTTGTTTAGTTCAACCGGATAGCTTCAGGTATGTTTGCAGGTTATTCAGTTCAACCGAATAGCTTCAGGTATGTTTACAGGTTGTTTAGTTTAACCGGATAGCTTCAGGTATGTTTGTAGGTTGTTCAGTTCAACCAGATAGCTTTAGGTATGTTTGCAGGTTGTTTAATTCAACTGGATAGCTTCAGGTATGTTTGCAGGTTGTTTAGTTCAACCGGATAGCTCCAGGTTTTAGATATTGCTTCTTGTAGCCGGTTTGATTACTTGGCCGGTTGTGATTCTTGACCGTTCGAAGTTTTTGACCGTTCCTGCACAATAAGTTTGTTAAGTTAAGCTTTTATTTAATCGGTCAATTTTATCTAACAATTTCTCCCTTTTTGATTATTTTATTTAAAATATTCATAACCATGCGTCCGGTGATTGTTTAAAAAGTTTGTTGTTTTAAGAAATGTTTTAAAAATGATTTTGAAAAATTTTATCTTTAAAAAATTTTTGTGAAATTTTTTATCTTTTATTTACCAATTTCTCCCTTTTTGATTATTTTATTTAAAATATTCAAAACCATGCTAGAAGTAAGAAGTAGGCCGGTTTAAGAATCTTATGTTTGTTTGGTCGGTTTAAAAATCTTATGTTTGTTTGGTCGGTTTAAAAATATTATGTTTGTTTGGCCGGTTTTAAAAATCTTATGTTTGTTTGGCCAGTTTAAAAATCATATGTTTGTTTGGCTGGTTTTAAAAAGCTTATGTTTGTTTGGCCGGTTTTAAAAAGCTTATGTTTGTTCGGCCGGTTTTAAAAAGCTTATGTTTGTTTGGCCGATTTTAAATAGCTTATGTTTGTTTGGCGGTTTTAAAAATCTTATGTTTGTTTGGCCGTTTTAAAAATCTTATGTTTGTTTGGCCAGTTTTAAAAATCTTATGTTTGTTTGGCCGGTTTTAAAAATCTTATGTTTGTTTGGCCGGTTTAAAAATCTTATGTTTGGCCGGTTTTAAAAAGCTTATGTTTGTTTGGCCGGTTTTAAAAAGCTTATGTTTGTTTAGCCGGTTTTAGGAAAAACGGTTTGGTTTAAGGAGAACATTATTTGAAGAAGAATTTTGTATGAAAATTTATGTAATCTAACAATTCTAAAATATTTCTAAGGAAAGAAAACTTATACTCGAGAAGTGGCTTTGTGAGAATGTTAGCCACTTCATGCTTGTTCCCTTCATGTGATGTGTCTGTCAGCAGTCGACTGTCCGAATGCAATGTTGTCTCTTCCAAGCTTTTGTCTTGATTTACCTACATTCATAGACAATAGAAAATCTGGTCCCATTTTTCTTTGGGTCCGTGGCTTATTAGTCCCTTAGGAATCCATACTTTGATTATTTTGATGGACTTCCTGTTGTGTGTATGTATAGTATATCTATCTGCTGATGATTTAACTTTAAAGGATGATTTTCGGTAAAATCTCTTGACTTTCGGTCAAGTTTTTCTTTTCCATACAAACTGGTTGTCCTTCTCTCAGGTTTCAGCCAGCTTGAAGTTGGCTTTACATAAATCATCTCATCCTTTGAAGTTATATCATTACAGCTTGCAATTTTTTCCTTGAGCTTCTCATTCTTAGATGAGATCTCACTTATTGAAACATCAACCTCTTTGATTTGAGATGAATAACTTGAACTATTAGACTTGCTTTTTGAAATAGTTTGATTAAGAGATTTTGACAGTTTTATGTACTTAATGACCATGTCATTGAGTGCAACAATTAGATCATCTCGGGTAAAATCATCAAAGTAGAAATCAAATACCTCAGATTCTTTCTTAGCCATGAAGCAGGTTTCAACTTTATCATCACTGTCGCTGGATGATGAGTCGTCCGAATCACTATCGACCCATTTTCTCTTGCTTTCAGCAGCCATTAAAGCCTTCTTCTCTTTCTGGTTCTCCTTTATTTGGTCACTACCTTCAAACAGTTGAATCAACTTTTCCTACACTTCTTTTGCAGTTTTTCATTTTCCGACTTTACTGAAAGTGTTTTTGTCTAGAGATTTGAAGATGTGACTTCTGTAGTGATTATCTAGATTGTTTCTCCTTTTATCATCAACTGTCCATTCCATTCTATCCTTCTCAATCTTGATCGGTCCATCAGACAGAATGAATGTCATCTCATCATCCATAGTGACTAGGTGCAGGTGCATGCATATTTTCCAGTTGGCGAAGTCGTCTCCTTCTAGCATCGGAGGTTTCTCGCCGAAAGTCATGCTTGCTTGCTCCGTATTGCTTGAGTATTGAAACTGACTGCTCTGATACCAATTGTTAGGATCTAGATCGCCGATGGCAGACCGGGGTCCAACCGGATAGTACTTTCTGACAACACTCAACGGTTGGGGCTAATCCGGTTAAGAATTAACACCGGTTTCAATACTGCACAAGCTGTCACAAACCCTTGAACTGAGTTCAAGTGCGGAAGTGGTTTGTTTCAGGTTGAAGCAACACACACACAAGATGGATAGAGATGAGGTTTGGAGAATATCGGTTTCAAGATTAGTAGGACGGTTAGAATATTAGGGGTCGGTTAGAAAGATGTGAGTCGGTTAGAAAATGGAACCGACAGAAAGTAAATCACGAGACAGGTTTTTATGGATGTTCGGAGATAAAACTCCTACGTTACCCTTTCTTCTCAAATCACGAGAAGGATATTCACTAAGGAATACACAATCACAATACACGATCGAGTCTTATTTACTGCTCGATAATCACTCTTATAATTCTCACAGTAATTGTAATACACCTCACAAACACACACACTTAAGCTTTGAATCTTAGAGAGATAATGGCTTTGATCACTTTGTAGTTTTTAGCTTGTTCTCTCTCTTGTCTGTTTCTTTTCTTGCTTCTTCAGCTTCTCCTTTTATAGGTGAAATGTGCCAACGGTCACATTTCTTCAACGGATACCTTCAGGGTAATCCTTGAATCTGATTGGTTGAGCAGAGGATCAACATAACATTAAATGCGGTTTAAGCTTCCAAGGCATGTAGCAGACCGACTTGATTTGGCTTTGCTTGATTATGGCAAATGTGGGTTGGATAGTTACCTACACCTGGGAGGTTGCTCCTTTGACTTATACCAGAATGATACTTTTTTTCAGGCGATTTCTGCAGCCTGCAGCATATCATCAGACTTGTATGAAGATGGTAATGTCACAGTCTGATCCTTTGATGTCATCTTCTACATATACCCAAAATGTTTATTTGCACCAATTTGTAAACTGTTCTTTATTTAATATCTGATAGAAAAATTAAGTAAGTTAATTTTCAAAACCGGCCACACATTACAATTTTTGAATATTTATTCTAAATAATCAAAAAGGGAGAAATTGATAGAAAAATTAAGTAAGTTAATTTTGTGGAACCGGCCAGACGAACTAAACAGTTGTAAACTTTCATGTGCAGGCACAGATCAAAACCGTATGAACCGGTTGGGGTATCAAAACCGATTGCCACTATACTTCAAAGAAACCAGTTTCAAGTGATCAAGTTAAAGATCAGAGGAACCGGTTTTCACTTTCTCAAGCGACCGGTTAGCCAAGACATAAACTTACATACCAACCGGAGCATACTGCACAAGACACAGAAACCGGAGAAACTCAAACTTCAAGAGTGACGCACCATGACGAAAGAAACATGTCTTGAAAGAATAAAAGAAGATCAGATCCGATCGGAAGCATGCGAGGAAAGAAATGATGCTTTATTGATCCGAAGTTGACAACCGGAGGTGCATGCTCAACACGTGTCTCAATCTGAAAACCGGCTACGTCATCTTCTGCTCAGAGCTGCCTGCATGACTGCCAGGTGTTGAGGAAAATGAAGCGTGCAAGCAACCTCTCTGCACCAGGCGTGATAACGATCAACCAATCCAGAAGAGAGAGAAGAAAGTAACCGTTGGGTCCTTTCAGCTATAAAAGGAAGATCAAACGTCTTCATTTAAGGCATCATTAGTTCTGAAAGTTGCATATTTCAAATTACGAAAAGCATTAAGTTCTAGAGAGATAAAGTCCTATACTGTAAAACCGGTGTGTCTAAAACCGGAAGCTTTTTGTGTATCGTTGTGTGGAGTTGTTGTATTACATCAAAGTGTGAGTTTGGTGTAACCGGCGAGTAGCGAAGTTGGGCTCGACCGGAGGTACTTTTGTTAACTATAAAAGTTAGTGGAGATCCTTCTCATAACCTGAGAAGAAGGGGTGACGTAGGAGGGTTTGCTCCGAACATCCATAAACAAATTCTTGTCTCGTGTTCTTTTCTTTGCTATTATTATTTAGCCTAACCTTAAACTAATCATACTCCTAAAACCGGTCACTCATATCCATAAAACCAACTCCTTCTCAAACATCATCTAAAGTCGCATTCGTTGCTTCAACCTGAAACAGACATTTCCGCCCTTGAACCCGATTCAAGAGTCTGTGACAGTTTGTGCAGTGCTGAGAACAGTTTTAGTCTTTAACCGGACTATCACCAAAGTAGTGTGTGTGTTGTAAGCGACCACCCTTCCTGAAACCGGAAACACCCCGGTCCTCCAAGGGCGTCCCCGATCCTAACAAGTGGTATCAGAGCGAGGTTCTCAGCACTCAAGCAACCAAAGAAGATGGGAAACATGACCCACAGCGACAAGCCGCCAATGCTAAACAGCGAAGCGTTTAGCAGTTGGAAGAAACAGATGTATCTACATCTGATTACGTTAGATGATGAGATGAGCCAAGTCCTGAAAGAGGGACCGATCAAGATCAACAAGGAGGCAGACCTATGGACGAGTGAAGATCGAAGACGGAGTAACCTGGACAACCATTGCATGAGGCACATCTATAAGGCCATAGATAATAACACTTTGAACAAAATATCAGAGTGTGAAAATGCAAAGGAAGCCTGGGAAACGATTATTCAGATCCACGAGGGAAACGAAAGAACCAAGGAGAACAAAATCTTGGTGGCTACACAGAAGTATGAAAATATCAGGATGAAACCGGGGGAAAACATGAAAGAATTTAGCAACCGGTTCACCAGCGTAGTCAACGAGCTTCAAACACTCGGAAAGAAGTATGACAACCGAGAAGTAATCATCCAAGCCCTAAATCTCTCTTTATTTACCTCAAAAACAATTATGTCTAAATTATGTTATTGAACTTGGTTACTGCACTACATTTTTTTGATGGTTTTCACATATTTGATAGAAAACATATGCTTTTGAAACATTTTTTTCAAAAACAATCAAAACACATGATTTTCAAAACCGGCAACTCGTTACAATTTTTGAATATTTATTCTAAATAATCAAAAAGGGAGAAATTGATAGAAAAATTAAGTAAGTTAATTTTCAAAACCGGCCACACATTACAATTTTTGAATATTTATTCTAAATAATCAAAAAGGGAGAAATTGATAGAAAAATTAAGTAAGTTAATTTTGTGGAACCGGCCAGACGAACTAAACAGTTGTAAACTTTCATGTGCAGGCACAGATCAAAACCGTATGAACCGGTTGGGGTATCAAAACCGATTGCCACTATACTTCAAAGAAACCAGTTTCAAGTGATCAAGTTAAAGATCAGAGGAACCGGTTTTCACTTTCTCAAGCGACCGGTTAGCCAAGACATAAACTTGCATACCAACCGGAGCATACTGCACAAGACACAGAAACCGGAGAAACTCAAACTTCAAGAGTGACGCACCATGACGAAAGAAACGTGTCTTGAAAGAATAAAAGAAGATCAGATCCGATCGGAAGCATGCGAGGAAAGAAATGATGCTTTATTGATCCGAAGTTGACAACCGGAGGTGCATGCTCAACACGTGTCTCAATCTGAAAACCGGCTACGTCATCTTTTGCTCAGAGCTGCCTGCATGACTGCCAGGTGTTGAGGAAAATGAAGCGTGCAAGCAACCTCTCTGCACCAGGCGTGATAACGATCAACCAATCCAGAAGAGAGAGAAGAAAGTAACCGTTGGGTCCTTTCAGCTATAAAAGGAAGATCAAACGTCTTCATTTAAGGCATCATTAGTTCTGAAAGTTGCATATTTCAAATTACGAAAAGCATTAAGTTCTAGAGAGATAAAGTCCTATACTGTAAAACCGGTGTGTCTAAAACCGGAAGCTTTTTGTGTATCGTTGTGTGGAGTTGTTGTATTACATCAAAGTGTGAGTTTGGTGTAACCGGCGAGTAGCGAAGTTGGGCTCGACCGGAGGTACTGTTGTTAACTATAAAAGTTAGTGGAGATCCTTCTCATAACCTGAGAAGAAGGGGTGACGTAGGAGGGTTTGCTCCGAACATCCATAAACAAATTCTTGTCTCGTGTTCTTTTCTTTGCTATTATTATTTAGCCTAACCTTAAACTAATCATACTCCTAAAACCGGTCACTCATATCCATAAAACCAACTCCTTCTCAAACATCATCTAAAGTCGCATTCGTTGCTTCAACCTGAAACAGACATTTCCGCCCTTGAACCCGATTCAAGAGTCTGTGACAGTTTGTGCAGTGCTGAGAACAGTTTTAGTCTTTAACCGGACTATCACCAAAGTAGTGTGTGTGTTGTAAGCGACCACCCTTCCTGAAACCGGAAACACCCCGGTCCTCCAAGGGCGTCCCCGATCCTAACAAGTGGTATCAGAGCGAGGTTCTCAGCACTCAAGCAACCAAAGAAGATGGGAAACATGACCCACAGCGACAAGCCGCCAATGCTAAACAGCGAAGCGTTTAGCAGTTGGAAGAAACAGATGTATCTACATCTGATTACGTTAGATGATGAGATGAGCCAAGTCCTGAAAGAGGGACCGATCAAGATCAACAAGGAGGCAGACCTATGGACGAGTGAAGATCGAAGACGGAGTAACCTGGACAACCATTGCATGAGGCACATCTATAAGGCCATAGATAGTAACACTTTGAACAAAATATCAGAGTGTGAAAATGCAAAGGAAGCCTGGGAAACGATTATTCAGATTCACGAGGGAAACGAAAGAACCAAGGAGAACAAAATCTTGGTGGCTACACAGAAGTATGAAAATATCAGGATGAAACCGGGGGAAAACATGAAAGAATTTAGCAACCGGTTCACCAGCGTAGTCAACGAGCTTCAAACACTCGGAAAGAAGTATGACAACCGAGAAGTAATCATCCAAGCCCTAAATCTCTCTTTATTTACCTCAAAAACAATTATGTCTAAATTATGTTATTGAACTTGGTTACTGCACTACATTTTTTTGATGGTTTTCACATATTTGATAGAAAACATATGCTTTTGAAACATTTTTTTCAAAAACAATCAAAACACATGATTTTCAAAACCGGCAACTCGTTACAATTTTTGAATATTTATTCTAAATAATCAAAAAGGGAGAAATTGATAGAAAAATTAAGTAAGTTAATTTTCAAAACCGGCCACACATTACAATTTTTGAATATTTATTCTAAATAATCAAAAAGGGAGAAATTGATAGAAAAATTAAGTAAGTTAATTTTGTGGAACCGGCCAGACGAACTAAACAGTTGTAAACTTTCATGTGCAGGCACAGATCAAAACCGTATGAACCGGTTGGGGTATCAAAACCGATTGCCACTATACTTCAAAGAAACCAGTTTCAAGTGATCAAGTTAAAGATCAGAGGAACCGGTTTTCACTTTCTCAAGCGACCGGTTAGCCAAGACATAAACTTGCATACCAACCGGAGCATACTGCACAAGACACAGAAACCGGAGAAACTCAAACTTCAAGAGTGACGCACCATGACGAAAGAAACGTGTCTTGAAAGAATAAAAGAAGATCAGATCCGATCGGAAGCATGCGAGGAAAGAAATGATGCTTTATTGATCCGAAGTTGACAACCGGAGGTGCATGCTCAACACGTGTCTCAATCTGAAAACCGGCTACGTCATCTTCTGCTCAGAGCTGCCTGCATGACTGCCAGGTGTTGAGGAAAATGAAGCGTGCAAGCAACCTCTCTGCACCAGGCGTGATAACGATCAACCAATCCAGAAGAGAGAGAAGAAAGTAACCGTTGGGTCCTTTCAGCTATAAAAGGAAGATCAAACGTCTTCATTTAAGGCATCATTAGTTCTGAAAGTTGCATATTTCAAATTACGAAAAGCATTAAGTTCTAGAGAGATAAAGTCCTATACTGTAAAACCGGTGTGTCTAAAACCGGAAGCTTTTTGTGTATCGTTGTGTGGAGTTGTTGTATTACATCAAAGTGTGAGTTTGGTGTAACCGGCGAGTAGCGAAGTTGGGCTCGACCGGAGGTACTGTTGTTAACTATAAAAGTTAGTGGAGATCCTTCTCATAACCTGAGAAGAAGGGGTGACGTAGGAGGGTTTGCTCCGAACATCCATAAACAAATTCTTGTCTCGTGTTCTTTTCTTTGCTATTATTATTTAGCCTAACCTTAAACTAATCATACTCCTAAAACCGGTCACTCATATCCATAAAACCAACTCCTTCTCAAACATCATCTAAAGTCGCATTCGTTGCTTCAACCTGAAACAGACATTTCCGCCCTTGAACCCGATTCAAGAGTCTGTGACAGTTTGTGCAGTGCTGAGAACAGTTTTAGTCTTTAACCGGACTATCACCAAAGTAGTGTGTGTGTTGTAAGCGACCACCCTTCCTGAAACCGGAAACACCCCGGTCCTCCAAGGGCGTCCCCGATCCTAACAAGTGGTATCAGAGCGAGGTTCTCAGCACTCAAGCAACCAAAGAAGATGGGAAACATGACCCACAGCGACAAGCCGCCAATGCTAAACAGCGAAGCGTTTAGCAGTTGGAAGAAACAGATGTATCTACATCTGATTACGTTAGATGATGAGATGAGCCAAGTCCTGAAAGAGGGACCGATCAAGATCAACAAGGAGGCAGACCTATGGACGAGTGAAGATCGAAGACGGAGTAACCTGGACAACCATTGCATGAGGCACATCTATAAGGCCATAGATAGTAACACTTTGAACAAAATATCAGAGTGTGAAAATGCAAAGGAAGCCTGGGAAACGATTATTCAGATTCACGAGGGAAACGAAAGAACCAAGGAGAACAAAATCTTGGTGGCTACACAGAAGTATGAAAATATCAGGATGAAACCGGGGGAAAACATGAAAGAATTTAGCAACCGGTTCACCAGCGTAGTCAACGAGCTTCAAACACTCGGAAAGAAGTATGACAACCGAGAAGTAATCATCCAAGCCCTAAATCTCTCTTTATTTACCTCAAAAACAATTATGTCTAAATTATGTTATTGAACTTGGTTACTGCACTACATTTTTTTGATGGTTTTCACATATTTGATAGAAAACATATGCTTTTGAAACATTTTTTTCAAAAACAATCAAAACACATGATTTTCAAAACCGGCAACTCGTTACAATTTTTGAATATTTATTCTAAATAATCAAAAAGGGAGAAATTGATAGAAAAATTAAGTAAGTTAATTTTCAAAACCGGCCACACATTACAATTTTTGAATATTTATTCTAAATAATCAAAAAGGGAGAAATTGATAGAAAAATTAAGTAAGTTAATTTTGTGGAACCGGCCAGACGAACTAAACAGTTGTAAACTTTCATGTGCAGGCACAGATCAAAACCGTATGAACCGGTTGGGGTATCAAAACCGATTGCCACTATACTTCAAAGAAACCAGTTTCAAGTGATCAAGTTAAAGATCAGAGGAACCGGTTTTCACTTTCTCAAGCGACCGGTTAGCCAAGACATAAACTTGCATACCAACCGGAGCATACTGCACAAGACACAGAAACCGGAGAAACTCAAACTTCAAGAGTGACGCACCATGACGAAAGAAACGTGTCTTGAAAGAATAAAAGAAGATCAGATCCGATCGGAAGCATGCGAGGAAAGAAATGATGCTTTATTGATCCGAAGTTGACAACCGGAGGTGCATGCTCAACACGTGTCTCAATCTGAAAACCGGCTACGTCATCTTCTGCTCAGAGCTGCCTGCATGACTGCCAGGTGTTGAGGAAAATGAAGCGTGCAAGCAACCTCTCTGCACCAGGTGTGATAACGATCAACCAATCCAGAAGAGAGAGAAGAAAGTAACCGTTGGGTCCTTTCAGCTATAAAAGGAAGATCAAACGTCTTCATTTAAGGCATCGTCAGTTCTGAAAGTTGCATATTTCAAATTACGAAAAGCATTAAGTTCTAGAGAGATAAAGTCCTATACTATAAAACCGGTGTGTCTAAAACCGGAAGCTTTTTGTGTATCGTTGTGTCGAGTTGTTGTATTACATCAAAGTGTGAGTTTGGTGTAACCGGCGAGTAGCGAAGTTGGGCTCGACCGGAGGTACTGTTGTTAACTATAAAAGTTAGTGGAAATCCTTCTCATAACCTGAGAAGAAGGGGTGACGTAGGAGGGTTTGCTCCGAACATCCATAAACAAATTCTTGTCTCGTGTTATTTCCTTTGCTATTATTATTTAGCCTAACCTTAAACTAATCATACTCATAAAACCGGTCACTCATATCCATAAAACCGACTCCTTCTCAAACATCATCTAAAGTCGCATTCGTTGCTTCAACCTGAAACAAACATTTCCGCCCTTGAACCCGGTTCAAGAGTCTGTGACAGTTTGTGCAGTGCTGAGAACGGTTTTAGTCTTTAACCGGACTATCACCAAAGTAGTGTGTGTGTTGTAAGCGGCCACCCTTCCTGAAACCGGAAACACCCCGGTCCTCCAAGGGCGTCCCCGATCCTAACAATATCCTTGACTTCTTTCTCTAAATATCATCAGACTTGTATGAATATGGCAATATCACAGTCTGATCCTTTGATGTCATCTTCTGCATATACCCAAAATGTTTATTTGCACCAATTTGTAAACTGTTCTTTATTTAATATCCTTGACTTCTTTCTCTAAATATCATCAGACTTGTATGAATATGGCAATGTCACATTCTGATCCTTTGATGTCATCTTCTGCATATACCCAAAATGTTTATTAGCACCAATTTGTAAACTGTTCTTTATTTAATATCCTTGACTTCTTTCTCTAAATAGCCTTCTCGTTGGATTTGTTCTTTGGATTTGGATTGAATACTTCATTCTAACTGATCATGTTAACAGGTTGTTCAGTTCAACCGTATAGCTTCAGGTATGTTTGCAGGTTGTTCAGTTCAACCGGATAGCTTCAGGTATGTTTGTAGGTTGTTTAGTTCAACCAGATAGCTTTAGGTATGTTTGCAAGTTGTTCAGTTCAACCGGATAGCTTCAGGTATGTTTGCAGGTTGTTTAGTTCAACTGGATAGCTTCAGGTTTTAGATATTTCTTCTTCTAGCCGGTTTGATTACTTGGCCGGTTGTGATTCTTGACTGTTCGAAGTTTTTGACCGTTCCTGCACAATAAGTTTGTTAAGTTAAACTTTTATTTAACCGGTCAATTTTATCTAACAAACTACCAAGCGTATCTTAAAATATTAAAGGAGACTCAATACGTTGGACTGTGGTATCCGAAGGATTCCAGTCTTAACTTAATAAGTTACTCTGACGTAGACTATACAGGGTTCATAGTTGATCGAAAGAGCACCAATAGAACTTGTCAGTTCATAGCTGATTTCTTGGTTTAGCAAGAAGTAGACGTTAATCGCCACATCTATTGTAGAAGCGGAATACCTTTCCGTAGGCAGTTGCTATGCTTAATTGCTTAAGATTCAATAACAATTGAGAGACTATGGCATCCAGGTAGACGTGTCCCATTTTCTTTGACAACACTAGTGCGATAGCGATCACATCCAACCCGATGTTGCACTCTCAGACCAAACATATCGACATTCGCCATCATTTCATCTGGGATCACGTGGCATAGAAGCACGTCTGACTGGAATACGTGCCAATAGACCTTCAAGTGATAGACATATTGACAAAGCCACTTCCAGAGACTAAGTTTTCCTATTTTAGAAATATCTTAGGACTTATTGATTTAAACTAAATTTATCATTCATTCTAAAATTATTTTATGCATAAAAGGGGAACCCCTCTCTAAACTAAATTTATCATTCATTTTATAAAAATATTCTACGCATAAATTTATGGGGAACTTGAAATACAGTAGATAAGACAAACATGTTGAAATGAATGTTCCAAATAGTGTTGTAAGAGCGGTCATCTAATAACACTACACACTAAACGAGCTAAGCTTAAGTTGTCCAAAATTTCAACTTTGCCAGACGTCAAGATATTGGTAGATGTATGCTAATACAGCTAAGGTAGTGCGTGAGCAGACGCCTTCCGAATAGATGTCTTGCTCCGTGCGAGTAGACTCTCTTTGGTTAGACGTCTTGCCCCGTGCAAGCAGACGCTCTCCCTAACAAACGTCTATCTACGTTGAAATAGAAGGTAAGTGAATAACACAACTGGTCGGCTGTCTTAGTGCTCACTAGACATCTCTTCTTAAGCCAAATGGGGGAGAACTGTATCAAATCTTATCAAAATGCTATTGTTTCACTCCTACCTTTAAAAAGTGAACGGTCACATTATTAACAAATAACATGAAGATACATGGCTTTCATGTATTAAGATGTGACCAACACTCCATATTGCTTATAAAATACCTATTATTTCTAATGATATCTTTTACTTCGTAAATGATGATTTTTAATCAATGACATCATTTCCTTTAAATGATGGTTTTGCAAATGATGACTCTTAAAACTTGTGTCATTTGAAAATTATATAAATGGAACCTTGTGTACACTTAAACCCCTTTTGCTTTCTTTAGAAATGTTGTGGGTATTTTAGGTCTAAATTAATTTAATTAAGTATGCACAAATTGAGGGAGAAAATTTCTTGACTTGACTGGACAGACGTATTAAGACGGATATCTCAAATCGAACTAATCAGATCAATCATCTAAAAAGAATGTATTACAGACGAGCTGTGATTAAGCAGCTTGTAACTTAAGCATGGTTAGACGTCTAAATGTAAGGTAGACGCCTACTGACACGTTTGTTGCCGTGTGTTAACAGACGCCTTCCGAATAAACGTCTTACAAAGCTTAAACGAAAGATATGCAGACATAACAGATAGACACCTGTCCACGTGTACTCTTCAGACGCCTCATCCTAAGACGAGTGGGACAACAATCTTAATTTTAATGCGCTGTCTTTTTACCTTACCTCTTAGACAGTAAACAATCAAATTTCAAATTAATTGGAGGGAATATTTATTTGATCATTAATAATGTCTTTTATTTCTATTTAATGACGTCTTTTAATGATGATGTTCGTTAATCTTAAAATGACGTTTTATTTTAATGATGTCCTTTGGAACACGTGTCGATTCTTATATATTTAAGGGTGCCTTGTATGCCTAAAATATTTTACGCTATATTTGAGATTTTTTAAAACCCTAAATCTTATTTCGCTCAGTCTTCTGTCTAGAAATTTAATTGTCTTCTTTGTCTATTTTCTAAACCCTAAGATGTCTAAGAAAACTGTAAGGATCTAGGTCGGGGATGGGGAACCGGGGTCTGGCCGGTTAGCACTTTTTACTCAACGGTTGGTGTTTAATTCGGTTAGAGATTAACACCGGGTTTCAATACTACACAGGCTGTCACAAATCCTTGAACCGAGTTCAAGTGCGGAAGTGGTTTGTTTTAGACTGAAGCAACACGCCCACGGGATGAATAATGCCGGATTTGGATAAAGTCGGTTTGGAGTTTAGTGGGTCGGTTTGGGATTCAGTAAATCGGTTTAAGTAATGTTTAATTGGTTGGGGCAGTATGAGTCGGTTAGTATAAATCGGTTAGAACGTAGAGCCGACAGAAAGTAAATAACAACACAGGTTTTTATGGATGTTCGGAGATAAAACTCCTACGTCACCCCTTCTTCTCGAAACCGCGAGAAAGATATTCACTAAGGAATACACAAACACAATATCCGATCGAGACTTATTTGTTGCTCGATAAACACTCGTACAATTTTCACCGAAATTATAATCTCACTTCAAATGTACACTTAAACTTTTAAATCTTGTAGAGAGATAAACGCAACTTATAACTTGGGTTGTTGTAACTACTAGAGCTACATTTACCCCTCTTCAGCTCATTCTTTTATAGGTGAAATGTGCTAACGGTCACATTTCTTTTTCTTGAATCTGATTGATTGAGCAGAGGTTCAGTGTTTCAGACCTGGCGGTTTAGGCTTCCAGTGCGTAGGTCAAACCGGCTAGATTTGTCTTTTACTTAATGTAGCAACTGTCGGCTTGGCAATTGCCTGCACCTAGAAGGTTGCGCCTCTGACTTATCCCGGAATGGAAAGATCTCTTCAGGCGGTTTTCTACAGCCTGCAGAGTATTCTCAGACTTGTATGGATATGGCAATGTTACAGTCTGTTCCTTTGGTATCATCTTCTGCAGATACTTAAAGTATCTGTTTACACCGATTTGTAGGTTGTACTTAGTTTGACGTTCTTGGCTTCTTTCTCTAAGTAGCTTCTTCATCGGTTTTCCGGTTGGATGCATTTCGGTTTGGGATGTCTACCGGTTGTTTGGGTTAACCGGATGACTTCAGGTTAACCGAATGACTTCCGGTTTTGGTTACATCTTTTGCCTTGTCTTCTAGCCGGTCTTGTTTTTCTGATCGGTTGGATTCTTGACCGGTTGGATTACTTGACCGGTTGGATTCTTTGACCGATCCTGGATTACTTGACCGATCCTAGTTCTTTAACCGTTTGGATTCTTTAACCGTTCCTGCACAGGAAGTTTGTTTTTGTTAAGTTCTATGTTAACCGGTCTAATTTTATCTAACAATTTCTCCCTTTTTGATTATTTTATTTAAAATATTCAAAACCATGTAAGAATTAAATTGTAGGCCGGTTGTTTTAAGAGTTTATTTGGCCGGTGTTTTTGGAAAATAACTTAGAATGAATTTTTCGAAAATTTTGGAAAAATTTGAGAAAAATTTTGAGGAAAAATTTATCTTATCAATTTCTCCCTTTTTGATTATTTTATTTAAAATATTCAAAAGCATGTAAGAATTAAATTGTAGGCCGGTTGTTTTAAAAGTTTATTTGGCCGGTGTTTTTGGAAAAATGACTTAAAAGAATTTTTCAAAAAATTTTGGAAAAATTTGAGAAATCTTGAGGAAAAATTTAATTTTATCAATTTCTTCCTTTTTGATTATTTTATTTAAAATATTCAAAACCATGTAAGAATTAAATTGTAAGCCGGTTGTTTTAAAAGTTTATTTGGCCGGTGTTTTTGGAAAATGACTTAGAAAATTTTTTCGGAAAATTTTGGGGAAAAATTTATCTTATTAATTTCTTCATTTTGATTATTTTTTCTCAAACTTTTTCTCAAATTTTTTCCAAAATTTTTCGAAAAATTCTTCTAAGTCATTTTCCAAAAACACCGGCTAAATAAACTTTTAAAACAACCGGCCTACAATTTAATTCTTACATGATTTTGATTATTTTAAATAAAATAATCAAAAAGGGAGAAATTGATAAGAAAAAATTTTTCCTCAAAATTTTTCTTAAATTTTTTAAAAAATTTTCGAAAAATTCTTCTAAGTTATTTTTCAAAAACACCGGCCAAATAAACTTTTAAAACAACCGGACTACAATTTAATTTTTACATGGTTTTGAATATTTTAAATAAAATAATCAAAAAGGGAGAAATTGATAAAATAAAATTTTTCCTCAAAATTTTTTCAAAATTTCCCGAAATTTCCGAAAAATTCTTCTTAGTCATTTTCCAAAAACACCGGCCAAATAAACTTTTAAAACAACCGGCCTACAATTTAATTCTTACATGGTTTTGAATATTTTAAATAAAATAATCAAAAAGGGAGAAATTGTTAGATAAAATTAGACCGGTTAAAATAGAACTTAACAAAAACTAACTTCCTATGCAGGAACGGTTAAAGAATCCAAACGGTTAAAGAACCAGGATCGGTCAAGTAATCCAGAATCGGTCAAAGAATCCAACCGGTCAAGAATCCAACCGATCAGAAAAACAAGACCGACTAGAAGACAAGTCAAAAGATGTAACCAAAACCGGAAGTCATTCGGTTAACCTGAAGCTATGAAAAACGTGAAGTCATCCGATTAACCCAAACAACCGGTAGACATCCCAAACCGAAATGCATCCAACCGGAAAACCGATTAAGAAGCTACTTAGAGAAAGAAGCCAAGAACGTCAAACTAAGTACAACCTACAAATCGGTGCAAATAGATACTTTGAGTATCTGCGGAAGATGATACCAAAGGAACAGACTGTAACATTGTGTTACGACTTGTTTCGTAAGGTGTGTTTTGGGTTCAAGAATCACGTTCTTGATCTATAAGACCGGTGAAATTCTACAATCAAAGGGCAGCGGAAGGTTTTCAATATAGAATTTGGGGGGAGGAAATAGAAGAATCAAGGGTGCGAAGAGAAATATTGTTGGTTTATACCAAACAGTCCATAGTAAATAATAATAGATGAATATGGCAGAAGTTCATATCTTCATTATTCTATTCATGGGTCCTTGGGGAAGAAAGATCAGCCTTATATAGGTGATGTCTTGCCCCATAATATTCGGTTACAACAACTTTAAAAGAATAACAGAATTCGGTTTGTAAAATAGAAAAAGAAAGCAAAACAAAATAATAAAACAACAAAACAGAAATCTGGCCCATGTGCACACTAGGACCGAGACCGGGTGCCGAGAAAGGTTGCTGGAATTTATTCTAGGACCGAGACTTTGATTTTAGACCCTAACAATATCTCCCCCTTCGAAATTCGTCGCCCTCGACGAAAAAAACCGTGGTCTGCCGAGTTTACCGAGCCTCTGATGTGCATGCTCAATAATTCAAAGAATTCGGTCGGACTTCAGCAAGTCCAGCAAGTGTCGGAGTCTTAGGACCGCATTTCTTAGAAGCCTTCGGTCTTCCTGCTCCACGACCAGTCCTTCCTTCGGCCCAGCACACCAAGTGCAGCAAAAGGGTCATCTTTCTTCCAGGCATACTCTAGAATGTCTTCAAATAACCAAGCCCAGTGCTTTATCCAGACCAGCAACATATGCGCAACAACATAGCCATGTCTTACGACTACCTTCCTGGCTGGTGTTCGGTTGTTGGGTTGCTGGGTTAGCCCTTTGATTATTTTTTTGAAATTTTCAGAAGCGTCTTCCAAAACAAGTGAAACAGTTTGGCATTCGTTCTTGCTGATTATTTGTACCGTGGCAGCAACATTATGATTTTCAAAGGCCTTTTCTAGCTGGCTGCCTTGTATTATGTTGACCCGCGACCGAGGGGCACCTTGCTGGACCAAGAAAGTGTGCAAGATAATGACACGTTCGTCCCTTGTCTCAAGCACCAAAGGTGGGTCATAAAAATCTGATTCTTGGACGGGTTCTTGAACGCTTTCTTGGACTTCTAGATGATCAGCCGGGGCCATGAACAATCTGGATTTGCACCTATGATTGGGCTCCCAATTATCATTGCAAGTGTAGCGCCGATCTTCCTTGGGATCGGTCATCTGGTTTGTGCTCGTCCAGACCGTGTTAACAATGCATGGCGTGGGCAGCAGCGGCGGTTTGGCGCTGTACAAGGGCCTGCGACCGAATCGCAGCAAGAGATCTTTCTTGAATTTATGCCACGTCAATGCTTCCATATGGTTGCGATTCCGCAAATATGATTCATGCCACGTTCTTGCCTCTTTTGAGAAGTGAGTGCGGACAATGTCCAGCTTTGTGGCATCATTCGTCTTGCGTTCCCTAAATATTTGCTCGGCAAATATGAGCCAACCCTCCAAATCAGTCCCATCAAATTCAGGAATATCAATATTTGTGAGCCGGGTTGGAGGAAGGTAGCAAGAAGCAATATTATAGGGTCGGGTGCCGGGATCTTGGCCATTATTTAACGCACCTTTTTCAATGGCTGTCAAGTTTTTTCCAGCAGCATACCTTCTGTCCATATTTTGCTGAAAATCATTGTGCAAGGCAGGCTGTTCGGTCATATTTTGTTGCAGGGCAGCATTCATGGAGGCATATTGTTGGGTCAGCCCTTCGAGTAGGGTCTTAAGATCATCCATCTTTGCTGCTATCTGGTTTCTTTCATTTGAGAATCGTCTTGCTCTGATACCAAGAATGTTACGACTTGTTTCGTAAGGTGTGTTTTGGGTTCAAGAATCACGTTCTTGATCTATAAGACCGGTGAAATTCTACAATCAAAGGGCAGCGGAAGGTTTTCAATATAGAATTTGGGGGGAGGAAATAGAAGAATCAAGGGTGCGAAGAGAAATACTGTTGGTCTATACCAAACAGTCCATAGTAAATAATAATAGATGAATATGGTAGAAGTTCATATCTTCATTATTCTATTCATGGGTCCTTGGGGAAGAAAGATCAGCCTTATATAGGTGATGTCTTGCCCCATAATATTCGGTTACAACAACTTTAAAAGAATAACAGAATTCGGTTTGTAAAATAGAAAAAGAAAGCAAAACAAAATAATAAAACAACAAAACAGAAATCTGGCCCATGTGCACACTAGGACCGAGACCGGGTGCCGAGAAAGGTTGCTGGAATTTATTCTAGGACCGAGACTTTGATTTTAGACCCTAACACATTGCCATATCCATACAAGTCTGAGGATACTCTGTAGGCTATAGAAGACCGCCTGAAGAGATCTTTCCATTCCGGGATAAGTCAGAGGCGCAACCTTCCAGGTGTAGGCAACTGCCAAGCCGACAATTGCTACATTAAGTAAAAGACAAATCTTGCCGGTTTGACCTACGCACTGGAAGCCTAAATCGCCAGGTCTGAAACACTGAACCTTTGCTCAACCAATCAGATTCAAGGAAAAGAAATGTGACCGTTGACACATTTCACCTATAAAAGAAGGAGCTGAATAGGAGTAAATGTAGCTATAGTAGTTACAACAACCCAAGTTATAAGTTGAGCTTATCTCTCTACAAGATTTAAAAGTTTAAGTGTGCATTTGAAATGAGATTACAATTTCGGTGAAAATTGTACGAGTGTTTATCGAGCAACAAATAAGTCTCGATTGGATATTGTGTTTGTGTATTCCTTAGTGAATATCTTTCTCGCGGTTTCGAAAAGAAGGGGTGACGTATGAGTTTTATCTCCAAACATCCATAAAAACCTGTCTTGTTATTTACTTTCTGCCGGCTCTACGTTCTAACCGATTTATACTAACCGACTCATACCGCCCCAACCAATTAAACATTACTTAAACCGATTTACTGAATCCCAAACTGACCCACTAAACTCCAAACCGACTTTATCCAAATCCGGCCTTATTCATCCCGTGTGCGTGTTGCTTCAGTGTGAAACAAACCACTTCCGCACTTGAACCCGGTTCAAGGGTTTGTGACAGCCTGTGTAGTATTGAAACCCGGTGTTAATCTCTAACCGGATTAAACACCAACCGTTGAGTAAAAAGTGCTAACCGGCCAGACCCCGGTTCCCTAGCCCCGACCTAGATCCTAACAAAAACTATTGCATTCGCTCAAAACACCATGTAGGTAGACTTCGATTCGATGTACACATGAGGGTTGCCGGCGATGGTGGTAATGTTTAAATCCCTAAAGGCTTACGGTCTCAAGAAATTTTTTGGCGGAGGTTCGCGCGTTCTATGAAACCACATAGATATAATGAGATTCCATTTTAGAAACTATGAAAGGTACTGGAATCTCTATATTCGAAGCCTTCTTTGCCTAGTTCCTCGGGTGTTTAACGGAAGGCCACACGTTTTCTGAAGAGATTTCGGCCAAGGTTATCTTAGAGATGCGTACCTTCCTTTCCGACATCGGAGGTTCTGTGAACATTAACGGGAAGAAGAAGTATCTCAATTTTGAGTAATGTCTGTTTAACGACATCTATGCCAAATCTCTTCAAGGGAAAGTAGTGTTGTTCAGCGCCTACACCCAAAATAGATTCGAGATGATGGTGGCTATAACAAAAGGGATGGCTATTAATTGTGCGTCCGTCTTTTTTCTACCCTTTTCCAGATGGTCTCTCCACTTAGCAAGCAGAGCGTGGGCTTTTTAGTCCAACCTAGTTGGATTTTGGAGCATTTGAAGGTGCCTGTAGGCAAAGGCACCACCATTAACGTAAACAGGATAATGACTAACTCCACGGTTGGGAACCATATAGCTTGAATGAAGATCATTAAAGAAACAAAATCTGCCTCTTCGGATCAACAAACAAGTCGTCAATCAACCACTCAGTCCAAGCGTCCTACGCCTCTAGTTGTAAGACCCATGCTAAGAGAATGAAGACATCAACGATGGAATCTTCCGCAAGCTCTTTTAGTTAGAAACGGGCATCTATTGGAGATATTGTCGAAGTTTACTCCATTCCAAAAGGGCTAGGATGGAGGAAACCCCTGTTTCTTCTGTTCCTTTGTTCTTAGCCTTGCCGTCTCCTTTAGACGAAGTTTTGGTTAGTCAACTTAAGGCGCTTGGTGAGGCGTCTTCCTTAGCTGCTGGTCAGATGGAGGTTGTTCCTACTAATTAGACGAATGCTCTACCTACTGATCTGACGGATGCCCCTCCTGTTGTTCAAGCATTTGATAAGGTAATTTCCGATCTTATTCTAGCCGTAGAGCTCGTTGTAGTTCCCATTGTGGAACAAGCTGCTGAACCAACTGCTGAGACAGTTGGTGAATCTGTTGAGAAGAGACAAGGGGAAAAAGTTGTTATGTCCCTTGTCGAACTAGTGGCGTCTGAAGCTGCTGGTCAAGATGAAATTGTTATTCTTGTAGTACATCAGGAGGCTGTGCCTGCCTTTGTTGCTACTAATATTGAAGAAACAATTGGTTTGGATGCTGGACAGACCAACGAATCAGCACCCGTTCAGGGGGATACAGGCCCTATTGCAACTTTTCTAGTAAATGCATGTTCTAGGAATGTTTCTCCATTCTCTACCCTAAGAGAAGCCCTAGGGGCTCTGGGCATCGCATTTTGAAAACCTGTTCGTGATCCCAAACCCACTGAAGTTGTAGGGAAGGGAAAAGACGTAGCATACTATATTCCAGAACTCCTGTCTGAAGTCAAACAGACACTCGACCTCATTTTGGAGGACGTTGAGTCTACGGCGTCTATGGAAATCGAACAGTTTCATAAATGGTTATACACCAGGCTTCACACAAAGTTCAGTGATGATATTCTAGGTTCTAATGTGGCGAAAAAATGGAAGGAGCTGCTGAAAATAGAGATATCGGTTCTATCTTAGGCCAAGACCCAAGATTTCAACGAGGCTCTCAAGAGAAGAGAGCTCATTGCATCAAATGCTAGAGGGAGCGCTTTCTTTCCCATCGTCTACCAAAAGAAAGAAAACTTTAAACCTTCAAACATAACTACTCAAACAGATGGAAATGTTCTTTAATGTCTTCAATTACTCATGGACTCCTATAGTTCCACGCTTCTCCAATATGTCCACGATACTGAGGCGTCTCATTCTGATGCTCTTTGGATCGATGCGCCTCGAGCAGAGCTGAACTATTCGGACGAGGATGAGAAAATGTCCTATATCGATGAGATTCCATTTGCTCAAGGTGAGCCGAATCCAATTTCTACTATTGAGCAACTGCTCTTGGTGGTTGAAGAGCAGGTGGCTCTTCACGTCATCGAGCTACATAAGTCATCTATTGAAGAAAGGTGATTCTATGCCTTTCACTCGACTGAGTATACGCCCCACCAGTCTGAAGTGCAGACAATCCCTCTTGTTAAGAAGGAGATTTCTCCAACTTCTGAGCAGCATCTTCCGTCTACTTAGAGGGAATCGTCTAAAGTTGCTCCCCCGCATATGAACAAGAGTAGACCCCATCTGCTGAGGGGGAACATTCCAAAGCAGTTGAGTAGACGTCAGACCTTGTCTCCAAGAAGGCGTCTAAAGAAGAAGCTGTTCAGATCTCTTCTTCTTCATTCGAGTAGGCGTCTGAAAAAAGGCACTCTGCTCCCTAGAGGTTTCACTCTGCTATATCTTTGCCAACCGAGGAAATTTCTGGCTTTGTCAAGGATCTACGCGATGAAATCAAAGGAACAAGAGGTGAGTCTTGGGCATAGGTTAGTGTGCCTAGAATCTCTTCTCAAGAAAAGGAACCAGAGCAATTCATCCAAGTAAGTCTTCATCCTGATCCTATCCGCTCTATTCCAACCGGTTCCCAAATTGATCTTCTGCCCCCTCTTCTTTTGAGGAGGCCTCTCTGGGAACTCTAAACTTCCGCAAGTTTATCTTGGAAGCTTTGTCTATGATTTAGTAGAGCATACACTCTATTTCTTCTAGATTGGAACATCTTAAGAAGAAATTTGCATCAAACTCCTCATCAAATGCTGACTTAGCTTCGGCTCAAGCGAGTACTAATAAAGATTTGTTGAAGACTACATATGAAGTAGCGATGCTTTGAACTCAGATGTCCAGGATGCAGAAATTTTTGACCACACAGAGCAATGCGATTCATGATAAGACCAAGTCTCTCAATCTTGAGCATCATAATGAGACAAGATCTTCGATTGAATCCCTCACTTTCTAGATTGTCGAAATTTCCAAATCCCTTAAGAATGCGGAAGCTGAGTGAATCAAAGATGCCAACGCGGTTGCTAAACGCTTCCAAGATGAAGAAGACGCGACTATTGAAGCTGCTAGATCCACCGCCCTTGTTGCTACTGACCCTAATAATGTTAAAAAGGGGGAAGGTAACAATCGAGGGGTAACAAGTGCTCGTGGAACTTGATCCAAAAAGAAGCCAGTCCAAGGTGGTAATGGTAGCTGTTAAGAAAATTGAGGTGGTGGTTGTAGAGGTGGCCGCGATTGTGGTCAAGGTGGAGGTGGTCGAAGAGGAGGTCGACTAACAGATCTTATGTTCGGCGAAAGAGGTCTCCAAGGCTGAATATTCAAAATTAAAAGGGAGAGATCATAAACTTTGTTTATCTTATGTATTTTATTTTTTTATAAATATACTGGTTAATATTTTAATCACTTGTTATTAACTTAAGTTTTAACTTAGTTTTAACATCATGAAATAGGGGGAAATTGTTAGATTAAATTAAATAAAGAAAAAAGAAAACTAATTAAAAGAGAAATAATTAGTTAAGGAAAAACATCTTAATAAACTTCATCAGACGGGTTGTCTGAAGAAGTGCACGAGAAGACGTTGTTTAAACTTTATCAGACGGGTTGTCTAAAGAAGTGCGCGAGTAGACGTAGTCTGAACTTCATCAAATGGGTTGTCTGAAGAAGTGCGCGAGTAGACGTAGTCTAAACTTCATCAGACGGGTTGTCTGAAGAAGTGCGCGAGCATACGTAGTTTGAAATTCATCAGACGAGTTTGATAGGATCGGCGTAATCGATAGAGACGGGGTTTGGCTATTGATGACGGCTTAGGACTAACGATTTGATAGAATTCCTGTTAGAGATTTAAATCACTTTCTATTCTGCACAAACCCTTGCAAACTTTTGAAAGATTTAAGTGCGGAAATGTTTGCTCAAGTTTGAAGCTAAGAACCAAGAATGAGAAGATGACATAATAGAAAAGACACAGAAGTTTGTTTATGGATGTTCAGAGCTAACTCTCATACGTCACCCCTTCTTCTAACCACCGGAAGGATTCACTATACTTTCGAATCAAATACAGTTGCACGAATAGCTCACTGTTGAACAAAACAGACTCTGTTCAACTTACAATATGAAGAAGAATATCACTCAGCTAAAACAATGATTTGATTCTAACTCTCTCTTGATAAAACACATAGTAAAAGCAAGAAAACAACTCGTTTGTATGCGTAGATTAAATACTCTGTAATTCTAGCAGTTCTTCCGTTGTCCTTGAGAATCTTTTTATAAGGAGTAGGTACCAACGGTCGAATCTTCCATAATGACACGTGGCGAGCTTCCATTGGAACGCCTTCATAATACACAACAGACTCTCAGCACCAGGATCGTGGCCGTACCAATCTGGTAGTGCGCCAAATATTCTTCTAGGATATTTTTGCAAAAACGAGTAGTGGGAAGAATATTTGCGTACGTGGAATTAATCAATTGGTTGCAACTGGCTATCGTATTGATCTTCACTGGAAAGTGGAGCAAGAGTAGAGCACAGCTAGTTGATCATGGGTAGACGGGTGCTAGCTTCAAGCAACTGCTTAAGCATAACATTAGACGTATTTCAATTAGACGACCTCGTCTAATGAAATTAGACGCCCTTGTCTAATAGCAGGATCCATTAGACCACCTGGTCTAATGGGATTAGACAACACGTCTAATAACACATCCCTTCAGACCAATTTGAAGGAGTTAGACTACACGTCTAACTCTTATCTGTTAGAATGCACGTCTAACTCCGTCTGTTAGACTGCACGTTTAACTCCGTCTGTTAGACTGCACGTCTAACTCCGTCTGTTAGACTGCACGTCTAACTACATCTGTTAAACTGCACATCTAACTACATCTAACTCAATGCATCTAATGCCCAATTAGTCTAATAAACCTCATTAAGACTTAGTTTCATATAACCTATTTTCGATACACCTGCACCAAAAACGATTAGACGACATAGATTGAGCTCTATATACATTCATCATCAAAATTCCAATGGTCAAGCTACTTTGACACTTAGTCAAAATAATTTGACCCAACAGGGTTGTCTGAAAAAGTGCGCGAGAAGACGTAGTTTTAACTTTATTGGACGGGTTGTTTGAAGATGTGCGCGAGCAGACGTAGTCTGAACTTCATCAGACGGTTGTCTGAAGAAGTGTGCTAGCAGACGTCTAAGCTTCAACAAACGTTCTGTTCTGAAGAAGCGCTAGAAGACGTCTAGACTTCAATAGAACACTAAAGAAGTGCCCACTCATCTTCCCTACTTATCGCCCGACAAGCGGCATCGTGCCACATCAGCACGCACAATAATCAACGGAATAATGCCACATGTCAATATTCAGATTCGACCGTTGAATCATTTATATAAAAACTTCTAAGAAGCTCAATAGTCACACGCCATTCAAGTAGGGCTATGATACCCAAGTGCGGCTACAACACTCAAGTAGAGCTACGCTACATCAACACACAGAGCTCTACAACACACCATCATTGAATGCAAAATGGTTGTGAGTCATATATATATGTGTATCTTAATCAAGAAGGGGTAGACACAATAAATATAATTGTTGGACACATTACTGCCTTTACTTAAGATTACTTTCTCACTATCCCAATTGTAATTCGCATACTCTGTAATTTTCATTAAGATAAGCTGAGAGAGAAATTGCTGTAATATCTGTTAAGAATATTAAGCAATATAAGTTGAACAGAGGGTGTCTATTCAATAGAGTGAGAGCCAGGAGTTCAGAACATGCATCGTTAAGTCCTAGGTTTCTGAGCGAGATTGTGTAGAGGCTATACAAGTTAAAGTCTTCTAGTGTATCTTTCTACGAACAAAAGAAGGGGTGACGTAGGAGTTTTTATCTCCGAACATCCATAAACAACTTCGTATCCATTTCTTAATGTTTTATTTACTCTGCATCAATACGCTTCAAATCTAGCGAGTTATTCCGCACTTGAATCCGATTCAAGAGCTCGCGAAGATTTGTAACGAGAATAGAAACAGGTCTGAACCTCTAACAGGGTTAAAACCGAATTGAAAGTCGATAGTCATTCAATAATACTCAAACCTCACTAATTGTTGTTGACGCCGATCCCAACATACTCAATGTATTAATTACATATGCAATATCTAGTCTCAAACAATTCATCAGATACACGAGATTACCTATTATTTTAGCATAATCAGATTGATAAATACTATTACCAACATTTTTCATTAAGTGTAAATTTGAGTCCTAAGGAGTACAAACAACTTTGGAATCATACATCTCAAACTTTTTCAATAAATTTTCAATAAAATGTTCTTGAGATAATTGATAGCCTTTGTCTAATTTTGTAAGAGTTATCCCTAATATCATATTAGGTTCACCCAAGTCTTTCAAAATTAGAACATAAATAGTGTTTTGTCTCAGCTATTGTTTCTATGTTTGTACCAAAAATAAGCATGTCACCTACATAAAGACATATAATAACACCACACATATTATCATCAAATTTATAATAAATACATTTTTTAACTTGGTTAACCTTATAACCACCATGAATCATTGTCTTGATAAATTTCTCATGCCATTGTTTAAGTGCCTGTTTAAGACCATATAATGATTTTATTAGTTTACAAACTTTATTTTTCAGCTCCAGGTACTATTACACCCTCAATTTGTTCCATATAAATTTCTTCATCTAAATCACCATTAAGAAAAACTGTTTTTACATCCATTTGATGTATCACCATTTTAAAAACTGAAATAAGCGCTATCAAAACTCTAATTGAGGTTATTCTAGCAACAAGAGAATATTTGTCAAAGTAATCCATGTCTTTCTTTTGTCTATAATAACTATCAGTCCAGCTTTGTATTTCTCAATTGATCCGTCTAATTTTAATTTCTTTTTAAATATCTATTTACAACCTATTGGTTTAGTTTCAGTAGATAATTCTACTATTTCCCAAGTATGATCCATCATTATTGAGTTAATCTCATTGTCTACGACTTCTTTCCATAGAGCACAATCAGTCGATGAAAAAATTTCATTATAAGTTAACGGTTCTCCGTCAACTAAAAACATATAATAATCATCTTCTAGGTTGTTTTCCTTTCTTATTCTCTTACTCCTCAATTCAATTGTATCAATATTTTCTAAAGTATCAACCTCAATCTCATTATTATTTTCATTATTAATTGAAGAAGGTGATTTATTAATCGATAATTTCAAAGAAAAGACATCTTAAAAAAATTCATCATTTTTAGATTCAATTATTGTATTTGTATTTAAGAGATCACTTTTTAATTCTAAAAATCTATAAGCTGTAATATTTTCAGCATAACCAATAAATATACTATCACATGTCTTAGATCATATTTTTCTCTTTTTAATATTTGGTAAAAGAACTTTAGCTAAACATCCCCACACTCTTAGATATTTCAAGTTAGGTAATATATCCTCCCAAATTTTAAATGGAATTTTTCCTGTTTTTTAAAATATAATTCTATTTTGTATAAAACATGCTGAGAAAATAGCTTCACCCCACAAACTTGAAGGAGCACCCGAACTTATAAGCATATCATTCATCATTTCCTTTAATACCATATTTTTTTGTTCATCTATCCCATTAGACTTTGATGAATGTGGGGGAGTTACCTCATGTATTATGCCATATTGTTCACAAAGTTCACTAAGAGATTTAGAGTCATATTACCCACCTCTATCGGATATAAGTTTTTTAATAGTTATATTTAATTTATTCTCTACTTTAGCTTTATATTTTATAAAATTTTCTCCAGTCTCATCTTTATTTCTTAAAAGATATAAGTATGTGTATCTAGACTTGTCGTCTATAAATGTTACATAATATATTTTTCTTCCTCTAGTCATGTTAGATTTCATATCTCCCAAGTTTAAGTGTACAAGACTTAATAGTTCACTTTCTCTATTATTAATTATTTTACATGGTTTCTTTATACTCTTAACTTTTACGCACTCATGATATTTTTCATTTTTATTAGTTGATACATCATGTAATATATTCAACTCTTTAATTTTTTGAATATAACTATAATTCAAATGTCCTAATCTAGCATACCATAAATTAAACGAGTCAATCATATAAGCAGAAGAAAATGCATTATTATTAATAATTTCAAGAACATTTAATAAAAATAAACCATTAGAAAAATAACCTTTCCCCATGACAGAAACTGACATAAGATTTTAGCGAATATCGAGCACATGAAGAACATTAGTCAATGAGAGGATTTTACCGAAGGTGAGTTTTAGATTCACATTTCCTTTTTCCCCTTGCGATAGTCATCAGGACAGCTGCCTTAGTGAACATAAATAGTGATTTCAATACCTCAACCTATACGGGAGTATTTATTATACATATATGCATTTATTTTTCTTTTTTTGAAGCCTTGAGTTTAGCTCTATTTGTTCTTTTGTACAAAGGGGAATGGGACGTCTTTATCAAATTGCGGCTTTTCTTGGCTTTTGGGGGTTTATTCCAGTTTTTTTCAAAAGTCTTTTATAGAGGGTTAATTTTCTAGATAATCGCGTAACACGAAAACTTGCTTATTAAGGATATCCATCGATTATAATTTTTTGAAAACTCAGGGTCATATTCAGGAGATCAATCATTGTTTGATTAACAGAGGTAACCTTGGCTTTTCTCCCTACTTATTTCCTAAAATCTTCATTACTAGTTGGCGGAAAGAACTAAGTTTCTTACTGTCTTTAGACTTTATGTGAGAGATCTAGGAATAGTCCATTTCTTTTATTTATTTTGAGTTGAATTGAGACCGGACCTATATAGGCTTCCTATGTATCTTCCTTTTGCCTTGAATTTTTTTTCTATTTTATTCTTGAAGAATCAGGTCTCACGTAATTCTTCTTTTGATGATGACATAGTTATATAAAACTAGAGGTCGATTAGTCCATTTGAGACTAAGGACTAATTTTTTTTAATCCTGGTAGGGATGGATCTGAGCCATCATATTCATGATAAGGTTGGATTGTGAGTCGTTCTTTGTACGTGTTGATATTACACATAATATCATTTAAGTGCATCTAAATTGCTTGGAGCAATAAATTATTCACTTTCAACTGTAGATAGGCAGACTACACCTCTTGAGTGGATTTTCTTAATTAGGAAGGGTCCTTCCCATCGTGATCGGAACTTGCCCATAAGGTCTAACAGTTCTCAGATTCATTTGAGCACCACGTCACCTTTCTTTAGGTTATTAGGCTTGACCTAGTTAAAGGTATCAGTCATTCGTTTTTGGTAAATCCAGGTTTTACATAACGCATCTAACATGTAGTCTTCCATTAATGTCAACTGATCATTTTGAGATTTTATCTAGTTTTCTTCAATGACTTAGGATCCAAGATGACTCTTAGTGTAGGGATTTAAATTTAATAGGTTGTACGACATCCATACAATATACTAGAGAATATGGAGTTTCGTCTATCGATGTCTTAACAGTCGTACAGTATCCCCATAAGGCAAATAACAACTTCTCATGTCAATCCTTGTATGTGTTGGTCATTTTCTTGATGATCCTAATCTCATTTTTGTTAATTTTTTCGACCGCGCCGTTAGTTTGGGGTCGATAGGGCGATGATTTGTGGTGCTCAATTTTGAATTCTTTGAGCAAGGATAAAACCTTTCTCTAAAAGTGTTTTCTAGAATCTTAAAATAATGGCATGAGGTACCCCGTATCTAGCTATGATATTGATGTAGATGAAATTTACCACTTGAGTAGATTTTAGAATCTTGTAAGACGCTGCCTCGACCCATTTAGAAAATAGTCTTTTGTTACGCGTATGAATTCATGTCCATTTGAAAAATGGGGATAAATTTTCCCAATGACATCAATACCCCATGTAGAAAAGGGCCATGGTGATGTCATACTGTAAAGAAAAGATGCCGAGGTATGTTTTAGGTCAGCATAGACCTTGCATTAATGATAGCTTCTTGAATATCTGACACATTCTTATTCAATATTCATATGTGGACCACATACTCTTGCGTGTACTTCCTTTATAATTCATCGTGCTTCGGGACCATAGACGCAAATCATGTTTTGACCATCAAAAGATTGTCTGTATAACTTGTTAGCTATCCAAACATAATTAGTGGAATACTAGTGCATGGCTCTTTGTTCCTTAGCTTAGAAATGAGACAAAAATTATCCATACAAAATGTATTTTTGAAGTATGTCGAACCATGGTTTGGTGGGCACTTGAATGGAGGCTACCACTCTAGTTTTGAAATTGGGCTTCTATTTCTACCAAATTTTCAAAGGTTTGACCTTAATTCCTAATAGGATTTGGGTCATAGCGGATAGTGTAACCAAAGCATCGACAAAGAAATTTAGGCTTCTTGGCGCATGAACAAAAGACACGTGATTGAACTTGTCGATAAAATAGCATAGGCATGTATGATAGAGTTTAATATTTTTGTTAGGATCGGGTACAACAATAGCATGGGGAATTGAATATTGTTGTTCTAATTATCACATTCAATTCGATTTTAATCCTGTTAGAGTTGAAATTTTATTTCTAATCTTCACAATTCATCGCAAGATCTTGAACGGATTCATGTGCGGAAATGCTTGCTAGATTTGAAGCGGCAGATAGACGACTGTAAGATGCATAAATGAAATAACACAAGGAGTTTTATGGATGTTCGAAGATAAAACTTCTACGTCACCCCTTCATCTGTTTCCATAAGATTTTTCACTAGAAGACTTTGATTCGTATAACAACTACACAAACCCAGTTAGAAACACATGATTTAACAGTTGCCTGTTTCTGAACTCACAATTATCACTCACAACCTCTGTTCAACTTACAATACCGATGATACATTCAGGTGGTATAGTGAATTATCGCTCAACTTAGCTTAGTGAATTACAAAATGATCTTATAGAAAGTAAACACAAAGATCTTATCAATTCAGAATTTGTGCAATTGTGATCAATAATTACAAAATCGAGAGCGGAAGAGTCGAGAGATTCACTGTTGTACTCTACTGCTCTTTTATAATGAGGTCAAAACAACGGTTGAATCTTTCTCTTGGATACGTCTCACATTTCCGTTGTATGTGCGCTAGGTGTACGAGATCGTACTCAAAAATAAATTTCGTTGGATCGTGGCGTACCAGATTGTACTACGGAATATTCTCTAGAACGTGGTGTAATTGTGATTGTACAACACGGGCTAGTGGAATAATTGAGTACGTGGATGTTAAGCGTATTAAGTTGACTTAATAGACCATTGATGACTAACACTGCTATTTGTTGTATTGATCAGATTAAGAAGATAAGCGGACGCTTCTTTAGACGGCTACTGAAGCGTGGCGTCTGCCCGCGCTTCTTTAAACCAGAACGTCTAAAGAAGCAAGGCGTTTGCTCGTGCTTTTTCAGAACAGAATGTCTAAAGAAGCAAGACGTCTTCTCGTGCACTTCTTTAGACCAGAGCGTCTGATGAAGCGAGACGTCTGCTCGCGTACTTCTTCAGACCATAGCGTTGGTTGAAGTGAGATGTCTTCTTGCGCACTTCTTCAGACCAGATCGTCTGTTGAAGTGAGACGTTTCTCACGCTTCTTTAGACTAACTCGTCTGTTGAAACAAGACGTCTCCTCGCGCTTCTTCAGATCAACACGTCTATTGAAGCAAGACATCTTCTCGTGCTTCTTGAGCTGTACCTGCGCATATACATTTACACAACATAGATTTTTTCATAAACACATCAATAAAACTATTTCGTATTGATTTAAACTTATTCACCTAAATTTATGTTAATCAATTAAAACACTTTTCCTTATTTAATTATTTCTCTTTTAATTAATTTCCCCTTTTATTTATTTAACTTAATCTAATAATTTCCCCCTTTTTTGATGATGTTTAAACTAAGTTAAAACAAAGTTAGGAACATGAAATTAAAAAGAAATAAATATATTTATATAAGTATGAAATACATAAAATATACAGAGTTTGAGGTCCCTCCCTTTTTAATCTTGAAGCTTCGGATCGTCTTCGCCGAAGAGAAGACTTTCCCATCGACCTTTCCCTCTTCCCTGACCTCCACCGCGGTCTCCACTGCCTCCTCCGTCGTATGGCTTCCTTCTAGATCAAAAGCCCTGCCACATCCATCTCTTCCACCTCTTCCCCTTCGATTGCTCCCTTCCCCCTTTTAACATTATCAATACAATTTCAACATCTTCAATACATAGTGCAACAACACCAGTATCTTCAACTTTCTTGGATGCTGCATTTACAATTTCAATTCGCTCAGTATCAACTGTATTGAGAGAATTTGCAATTTCAACAAGCTGAAGACCGAATGATTGCAATGAAGACTTTGTCTCGTTGTGAAGATTGAAGTTGTTCGAGAGAAAAAAGGGCTTCATACTGGTCAATTGATTCCTGATCATCGATACTTAAATCGAAATCCTCGATATATCTTTGATTGCATTTCCTTGGGCCAGGGTTATAATAGTAGTAGCATTTGTGTTTGAAGCAGTCCGCTCTTCTAGAATCTCCAACTTACTAAAGAATGTATTGATGCTCTACTACATAGGCGCAAGAGCTTCAATAATTAAGTTGCGGAGATCCATTGTTCCCCGAGAGGACTCTTCAGGGAAAGTGGCGGCCAAAGAGACAACGTGGGAACTAGAAGGACTAGAGCGAAGAGGGGAGGGACGAAAGCTTACTTGAATAACATATGGCTCAGGTTCTTTATCTGAAGATGAGGCTCGAGGCACATTGATCATGGCTCAAGATTCACCGTTTGCTCCTTCAATTTCAGTGCATAGATCCTTGACAAATCCTAACACCTCTTGAGAGCTGAGAGTTTTATCAGGGAGGGATTTCTTGGATGATCGCTTCTTTTCAGGCGTCTCCTTGTCTGACGAGATTGGTTGAACAAAATCGGACTTCTTAGAGATAAAAGCTGAGAGCTGCTCAACATCCTTGGAAGGCTCATTCTCAGGAGACAACTTTTGCTCAAATGGGATGAGATGCTCAAGAGCAGATTCTCAACATCTTTTGAGACCAGCTCCTTAGCAGCGGAGGAGAGCCGCTACTGCTCAACAGTTTGAGACAACTCCTTCTTAGCAGAAGGAAGTTTCTGCTTCTCTTCAGATTTAGGGAGCTGCTCAGCAGTGATAGGAAGTTGTTGCTCAACAATGAGAAGGTCAAGAAGACGCTTCTCCTCAATAGATTGAGTAGGAGGAGGTGCAACTTCTCAATGAATGCCAGCTCCTCTTTATTATCCGAGCTATTCAGCTTGGCAATAGACGCCTCCTTACAAAATTCTTCAATCTTGGACGACTCCGTGCCATGAATAAAGAATAGAGCTGTTGAGTTGTATGAGTCCAAGATTGATTGTAGACGGTTGTTAATCTATTTCTTCCGTTCTTTCCAGAGTGTTGAAATTTTCTTCCCTTTGGCGAAGAATTGGAAACAAGGCACGCCCTCTAGCGATTGCAGCAATGAGCTCTCTTCTCTTGAAAGCCTCTTGAACAACTTTGGTTTGGGTCCAAGTGAGGACCGATTTCTACAAATTGAGCAGCGCCTTCCACCACTTACTCAGATTAACACCTTGAATTACTTTATTGAACTTCGTATGGAGTCTTATGCCACACCATTTATCAAAGGCTTCTATTATCTCAGAGGCAATTGACTCAACCTCCTCCATGACGAGGTCAAGAGATTGCTGCACCTCTGAAGGATATTTAGGAATATCAACCAAGGGCCCTTTACCCTTACTCGTAACTTCTGTAGGCTTGGCGGCAGGGACATGTTCCCTGAAGGTTACGCCTTTAGAAGCTTGAATCTGTCTTGCTATGGCTACTATTGAGGCGCCATAAATAGGGACTACTACTGTTGGGATAGCAACTTCAAGCTGAGGGGCAGTAACCTGTTCTATAGTATGAGTCTAAACAACTACTTTCTCGGCTACTGGACCGACTGACTTCTTGGAACGCTCTTTAGTAGGGGGCTTAACAGATTTATTAACAATAACAAGACTAACTGACTTAGTAGTTGGTTCCACATTGGGAACAACATTAGGCTCTACGACCAAAATAGGTTGGGAGGTTACCTTAGGAGAGGTTTCTACTATAGGAATATCTGCAGTCTGGCCAGTAGGCTCGACAAATGCTGGTTTCTCAGATTGATTCACAGTAGATGCCTCAGCAGGCGCTACGACCAAAGGGAAAACAAGGGCTACCAATGGAGGTAGCTCTACAGTAGAGGAGTCCTCTAGTTTGGCCTTCTTCGCTACGAATGCAACCTTAGCAGTTTGTCCGGCAGAAGTGTGCTTCTAGCTGGTTGAATTGGCAATTGACTCCTACATCATTAGCTTTCTCCTCTTCGCTGATGTTTTATGACTAAAGACAGTAGGGCAATTAGACTGAGTGGTCGACTGACCACTCGATTATGGGACGGATGAAATGAGCTTGGTTTCTTTGATCGTCTTCATCCTAATAATGTAGTTCCCAATAGTATTGTTTGTCATCACCCTACTTACATTAATATTGGCGCCTTTGCCCAAGGGAACTTGTAAGGGTTCGAGAACTCTGTAGAGTTAGACTGAGAAGCCTACACTCTACTTCTTCGGCATAGATACCATCAGGCACATAATAGAGAATAAAATGGACAACCAGTTGATAGCCATCCCCTTCGATATGGCCACCATAATCTGAAATCTCTCCTGGGTGTACGCGTCGAACGACCATACTCTCGCCAGGAGAGACATAAATACAATATCATTAAGAAGACATAATTCCTTCTTCATATACTTCTTCTTCCCGTGAGTATCAATTGGGCCAGAGACATCTGAGAAGACATTTCGCATTTCTGAGATATCCTCGGCCTTAATCTCGTCGAAGGCTGTGAGGCCTTCTGTCAGAAGCCCAAACAGCTAGGAAAAGAGATATTCAGATATAAATATTTTAGCACCCTTCACCGTTGCTGTGATGTAGTCTCTAACCAGCTTCGCGGATGCAAAGAACTCACGAACCTCTAGTTCGTGAAGAATTAAAGGACCGCCCAAAAACTTCATGAGGCTGGTAGCCTCTAGAGTTCTGAACATCGCCACCATCGCCGATAACCCATAAGCATACACTAACTTAATGTCTGTCTACATTGTGTTTTGAGTGAAATAGATCATCTTAGATATTTAGTTTTTAGATGAAATCTTTAGACGAAAAAGAAACAAGATTTCTAGAGAGACGATATAAAGCTTTTATGGTTTAGAAAACGCAAAGGGTAATGAACCGAATTTGGCGTGCAAGGCACCCTTTAACCGACGCATTAAAACAACATCATTAAAAAGATGTCATTAATTAAAGATAAAGGATGTCATTAAGGAATATGCGTGTGGTAATAATCTGTCAGGCGTGTTGGTCACATTTAAGAACATGATAGACACGTGTCTTCATGTTATTCGTTTAAAACAAATCTTTATGAGATAAAATAAAATAAATATTTATTTTATAAGATCTAATTCAAAATAAGTGGAGGGAAAATATCACCGCTTTTTAAAAATGTGACCGTTCATTATCCAAAGGGAATAAAACTTCAACGTATCGATAAAATTATGACAACTGTCCCATTCGGCTTAAGATGAGTAGTCTGAAGTACATGTTGGATAGTTGTCTGACTATGCTATCCGCATACCCTACTTTTCAGCTTAATGAGACGTCTGTGCAAAAGGCGTCTATTAACCAACAACTATGCCAATAGACGACTGCCTAATAACTTAGCGTCTTACTATGCTGAAATTGTAGGCTACTTAAGCACAACTCGTCTAAAGTAAAGTGTCTTCAGATGATTATTCATTCAGCACGACTTAAGACATCCATATTAACACGTCTAGCTTATCAACGTATCAACAAATTCCCCCTAAATTTGTGCATATTAAATTAAATTATTTTAAATCTAGAAGACCCAAAATATTTTTAAAGTAAGAAAACTTAGTCTCGGGGAGTGACTTCGTGAAGATGTCGGCCACTTGCTGATCTGTTGGTATATATTCTAGCCGAAAATGCTTCTGAGCAACATGATCCCGGATGAAATGATAACAAATGTCGATATGCTTTGTCCGAGAGTGCAACATCGGATTATATGTGATATCAATAGCGCTGGTGTTGTCGTAGAAGATAGGAGAATCGTCTGCCTGGATGCCAAAGTCTCTCAACTACTGTTGGACCTATAATAATTGAACATAGTAGCTGCCTGTGGCAAGATATTCTATTTCTTCTATAGATATGGCGATAGAGATCTGCTTTTTACTAAACAAAGAGATTAGACGATCATCAAGTAACTGACAAGTTTCACTGGTGCTCTTCCGACCGATCTTGCAACCTACATAGTCTACATCAGAGTAACTAATTAAGTTGAAACTGGAATCCTTCGGATACCACAATCAAATATTTTGAGTTCCCTTTAAATATTTCAATATACGTATTTTAAAACCTACTGGAATGATTTTCTTTTAAAAGGAATACATATGCATAAAATATTCATCATTTAAAAAGAGATGATCAGTTTATAAACGCCATTGGCATATTTGGAAAATATGATTTTATGGGGCCTGTACAGTAACATCTTGAGCCATATTTGACCCTACACCATTCAGAGCTGATCCTGAAGGAAAGGAGTCCGTTTGAGCCATATTTGGCTTGGCACAATTAGGAGTTCATCCCTAAAAGTCCTTAACCTGTTTGGACCGTCTTTTAATTGGGTAGTAGTAACTGGCGCTCATGCTAGAAACTTTGGTCCCATAAATAATCAGCCAGTAATTTAGAATCAGCAGACTAGAGCTCATTCCAGTCAGCCTCCTCTCGTTTCCATCAATACTCATTCATCAATAATATGCCCCTATGTATGCATAAATCATAAGGGTTTCTGTTTTATAAAAGTGTATATTTAACAACCATGGAAACCCTATCATTTATGGAAAACATGATGATCCTTGTCATACTTGAGAAAAACAGATTGTTTATAAACCATGCTTATCAATAAAACCATATTATACCATAAAAACATGTATTTCAAATATATATTAAAATTATACAAAAAAATACTTGAGATACATAGCTATGTGTGGATTTAAGAGTGAGTTTGAGAAAATGCTTGCCTTAATTTCAAATCTAGATAAAGAAGATGGTCTTTGTTAGGTTTTACTCTTGCTTTTCTTCAAAGCTCCTAAGTATTACTTATATAGAGAGAGAACTGAATTTCCAAATGAATCATGGTAATGGGGGTAGGGTGAGCTAATGGCTGCTAGGCTAAGTGGAAGGCATGCAGTTGGGGAAAGTGGAGATCATGCAATGGGTTAGGGTGAAATGCTATTAAGCTGCCAAGTGTTTAAATTATATGATAAGAAAGTAGGTTTAATTAGTGACTAAAGAAGAAATTAAATTAGGATTATATTTATCCTAATTTTCTGGCGGGTCGCTTACATGGGTCCCTTCTACTTGATGTTTTAGGAAAAATTCCTAAGTATAAATTATAAGCCTCTTCTACATTGTTCCTTATACATATTGTCCCACAAAATAATTGACACAACATTTTTATATCTCAGCCACTAATAATAATAACAGGTATATTCCTAAGTATGACTTATAAGTGAATACATAAGGGTGAATATTCAAGTAATGCACCCTTGACCCTACTAGCCTTTCATAACAGAAAAGGTGAGCTTGGGCATAATAATTCTTCCCTACTTATAAAAGTTTTGACCTCGAAATTTACTTACAGAACAGTTCATTATAATTCTTCTGCATATCCTATTCTACTTCCCAGTTTGTTTCTTTTATTGAACTGTTGTGCCAAAGCACCTTGACCATATTTGCCTCCTTATTCCTTAGCTTCCTGGTTTGCCTGGCCAAGATTTGGGTTGGTCGCTCTTCATATGACAGGTCCTTTGTTAACTGTACCTCTTCATAATGAATTACATGGCTGGCATTAGGAATGTACTTCCTTGAGTTGGAGATATGGAAGACATTGTGAACAGCAGCAAGGCTAGGAGGTAATACTAATCTATAAGCAACCTCACCAACTGTCTCAAGAATTTTAAAAGGCCCTATATATCTGGGATTCAACTTCCCTTTCTTTCCGAACCTGATGACTCCTTTGTAGGGAGATACCTTGAGAAACACATGGTCACCTTTGTTGAAGGTGATATCCTGACGCTTCTTATTTGCATAGCTCATCTGCTTTTTTTGAGCCGTTAACAACCTTTCCCTAATCTTGATAACTAGGGAAACTATGTTGGTGACGATTTGAGGCCCAATTAACATTCTTTCTCCAACTTCATCTCAATGCAAGGGAGTTCTACATTTCTTTTCATATAAAGCTTTAAAGGGTGCCATGCCAATAAAATATTGATAACTATTTTTGTAGGCAAACTATACTAATGGCAGCCTTGATTCCCAATCACCACCAAAATCTATAAGGCATGCCCTTAGTAGATCTTCCAGGATTTGGATCAGTCTTTCAGATTGACCATCTGTTTTGGGATGAAATACAGTACTGAATGCTAGCTTCATCCCCAAACCTTTGTGTAAGCTCTCCTAGAAGTGTGAGGTGAAACGAGGATCTCGGTCGGACATGATTCTGGTTGGGATTCCGTGAAGCCTAACGATCTCTTACAAGTACAGCTCCGCGTATTGATTCATTGAGAAAGTTGTCTTTACAGGTAGGAAATGTGCTGATTTAGTAAGATGATCTACTATTACCTAGATATAATTCAATTTTCTCAAGGTTAGAGGTAATCCAACAACAAAGTCCATGGCAATATCATCCCATTTCGAAATAGGAATGGGTAGTGAGCAGAGAAGTCCAGTAGGCCTTTGATGCTCAATCTTAACTTGCTGGCAAGTTAAGCACTCACTAACATACTTACTAATATCCTTCTTCATACCAGGCCACTAATACATCATCTGCAAATCTTTGAACATTTTGGTTTTCCTGGATGAATAGAATAGGGACTAGTATGTGGCTCAACCAATAATTCTTGCCTTAAAGAACTTACTGATGGTACCTATAGCCTATTCTTATGATACACCAGATTATTCTTCTTGATATACAAAGGTGTCTCTCTCTTCTCATCTATTTGCTTCCATAAGGTGAGTTGTGGGTCATCAGTTTGTACTAACCTAATTCTTTGTACAAGATAAAGAACAATGTCTAGAGTTACAAGAATGCACTTCTGCCCTGGCTCAATCATAGTCAGATTTAATTTTTCTAATTCTTGAGTAAGGCCAGATTGGGTAGTGATTTGATTAAGCATACATGACTTACGGCTTAAGGCATCATCTACAACATTGGCTCGCCCCGGTTGATAAACAATTTTGCAGTCATAATCTTTCACCAGCTCCAGCCAACGTCTCTACCTCATATTAATCTCCTTTTGAGTAAATAAATACTTCAGACTTTGTTGATCGGTAAATATTTGAGACTTCTCTCCATAGAGATAGTGCCTCCAGATCTTAAGAGCAAAAACTACAGTTGCTAATTCTAAGTCATGGGTGGGATAATTTCTTTCATGAGTCTTCAGGTTCCTTGAAGCATATGCCACTACATTCCCGTTTTGCATAAGTACAACTCCTATTCCACTCTTTGATGCATCTGTACAAACCAAAAAGTTGCCTACTCCTGATGGAATGGTAAGCACTGGGGCAGAAATAAGACACCTCTTTAATTCATTAAAACTTGCCTAACATTGCTCCGACCACACGAATTTCATATCCTTGCGCGTTAAAGTTGTAAGGGATAGTGCTATCTTAGAGAAGCCCTTGATGAACCTCCTGTAATAGTCTGCTAATCCAAGAAAGCTCCTCACCTCGGTCATGTTCTTTGGCGTCGCCCACTCCTTAACTGTCTCCACCTTTGATGGATCAACTTCTATCCCCTTTGCTGAGATGATATGTGCCAAGAAAGCAATCTGTGTGAGCCAGAAATCACACTTACTTAGCTTTGCAAACAACTGATTTTCTTTTTAAGACTTGCAAAACTATAACCAAGTGTTGCCTATTCTCTTCCTCCGAACGTGAGTAGATTAATATATCATCTAAGAAAACCACCACAAACTGATCCAAATACGAACGAAATACCTATGCATCTGCTCCATGAATACAACTGGTCCATTGGTTAGCCCAAATGGTAGAACCAAGAACTCATAATGCCCATAACGGGTTCAGAATGTTGTTATCTTTATATCCTCTTCCTTGATTCGCAACTGATGATAACCAGATCGCAAATCAATCTTTGAAAATACCAAAGCACATTGAAGTTGATCAAACAGGTCATCAATTCTGGGCAATGGGTACTTATTCTAAATTGTCACCTTGTTTAGCTCCCTATAATCAATACACAAACTCTTGGACCCATCTTTCTTATTCACAAGAAGGACTAGATAATCTTGCAATTGATCTTTTAGCTCCTTAATTTCTATAGGTGCTAAACGATAAGGCGCCTTTGATATTGGCAGAGTCCCCGTCTTCAGTGTTATAGAGAACTCCACATCCCATTTCAGTGGTAAACTTGAAATATCATAAGGGAATACACTAGGGTAATCCTTTACTTCTTCAATATCTTCTAGTTTGAGTTTCTGCCCAACTATCATAGCATAATTATGAGACATCACTCTAGTGACTCCTTTCAAAAAAACAACTTTCCTTTAAATTCAGGAATCCCACGAAACTGAAAGGTCTTCCAATTCTGATCTGTTAGCACCACTATCTTCTTATTACAATCAATTCGCGCCTCATGACGAAATAGCCAATCCATGCCTAGGATCAAATTAAATCCTAGTATATATGCTACCATAAAATCTACTCACATCTTGTAGTTCTGATTATAAACTAGGCACGCTTTAATAATCTTATTAGAATTCAGGTGAGAGCCTGAAGGAAGTAATATGCTATATGCCATCAGAGATTCCTTAGGTTTTAATCTAGATTTTTGAACAAAACATGCAGAAATAAAGGAATGAGTTGCTCCCATATCTATCAAAGTGTTGGCTAAAATATTTGTTATTAGAAGATTACCCGTGATGATCGTAGTATTATGATCTTCCTCCTCCCTTGTCATCGAAAAAACCCTCCCTGGCGCAACCTCATTCTTCTTGGGACTGTCCCTTTTGAAGTGCCCTCGCTGCTTAAATATGAAACAAGTATTGGACCCTTATAAACAGCTCCCTATATGATTCTTCCCATAGATGGTACAGACTAGAAGTGGTGTATTAGAAGATTTGGATGAGGATGATTGTTCTGCATGTTGAATTCTCCTTGATGGATGCTACTACGGCCGTTGAGAGAATCTTTGGTTGTTGTTATTGCAGGAGTTCCTCGGCTGCTACGAATGTTGAGAGGCAACAGTCTGGTTATAAGATGAATGGGGTAGAGCAATTCGATTGTCAGATTGATTGAATGGCTTCTTCATTGCTGGCCCATGAAACTCCCTCCCTTGATAATTGACCCTCTTTGCCTAAGCCTCCTTTAAGATATCATGGTTGTCTTTCTCATCCATTAGAGCTCGATGAACCGTTTCCCTCATAGAAGAAGGATTGCTAAGCCTCACATCCCGACGAATTGTAGCGTCGAGTCCCTCTAAAAAGTGATTAAGCTCCATGGTAGCATTTCCGATAATCATTGGAGAAAAATACTTGCCTCTTTCAAATACAAGCATCCCCTTGCTTAATTTCCAGAAATTCTCAGGCTAGCTTGTTTCGGGTACTTAAAGTAAAATATTTCCCATAGAAAACCTCTTTAAATTTGCTCCATGTGAGGTTGTTAAGATCAAGGGCCACCTTAGCACCTTGCCACCATATCCTCGCATCATCTTTAAGCATAAAAGTGGCACACCTGACCCTTTCTACCTTAGTAATCTGCATAAATTCAAAGATCATCTACATTGATTGCATCTATTCTTCAGAAACAATAGGATCTGTGCTCCCTTAAAAATTCGCTGGCTTAAAGGTCATGAATTACTTGTATACATGGGCTTGACCTCCTTACTGTTGTTATGATTACTTACATTAGCCTCAAGTATCACTCTCATCTTCTCACCCTGAAGGCGATTATGATCTTTCAAGGCCTCAATTAGCCCTGTCAAAAGAGTGTTCTGGTCTTGCTCCGTTGCTACAAAAGAAGATGAAGAAGACTGGACTTTCGCAGCTTTCCCCATTTTCCTAGATCTTAAATCATATATATATATCCTAAGATCACATTTAATCATATAAAACATACAAACATTGAGGGCGAGATCTTGGAGATGCAACTGTAGGAGCTTGAGTATGGAAGTGCTAAGGATCGGGATCATTGCTTTGATACCAACTAAAACATCCCTACTCATATAATATAACTACTGCTCAAACAAACATATATATATATATCTATTTAACATTGTTTTAAAAGAAAGACATATGCATAAAATGTTCATCTTTTAAAAAGAGATGATCAATTTATAATGTTTGGAAATTTTGATTTCATGGGGACTATACAGTAACATCTTGAGCCATATTTGACCCTACACCATTTAGAGCTGATCCTGGAGGCAAGGAGTCCGTTTGAGCCATATTTGGCTAGGCACAATTAGGAGTCCATCCCTAAAAGTCCTTAATCTATTTGGACCGTCTTTTAATTGGGCAACAGTAACTAGAGCTCATGCTAAAAACTCTTGTCCCATAAATAATCATCCAGTAATTAGGAATCAACTGACTAAAGCTCATGCCAGCTAGCCTCCTCCCGTTTCTGTCAATACTCATTCATCAATAATATGCCCCCATGTATGCATAAATCATAAGGGTTTCTGTTTTATAAAAGTGTATATGTAACAACCATAAAAACCCTATCATTTCTGGAAAATATGATGACCCTTGTCATACTTGAGAAAAATAGATTGTTTATAAACCATGCTTGTCCATAAAACTATATTATACCATAAACCATATTATACCATAGAAAATGCTTGCCTTCATTTCGAAACTGGATAAAGAAGATGGTCTTTGTTAGGGTTTGCTCATGCTTTTTTCAAAGCTCCTAAGTATTGCTTATAGAGAGAGAACTAAATTTCCAAATGAATCATGGTAATGAGGGTAGGATGAGATAATGCTTGTTATGCTAAGTGGAAGTCATGCAGCTGGGGCAAGTGGAGATCGTGCAATGGGTTAGGGTGGAATTTTATTAAGCTGCCAAGTATTTAAATTATATGATAAGGAAGTGGGTTTAATTAGTCACTAAAGAGGAAATTAAATTAGGATTATACTTATCAAAATCTTTTGGCAGGTCCCTTACATGGGTCCTTTTTACTTGCTATTTTAGGAAAAAATCCTAAGTATAAATTATAAGCCTCTTCTACATGGTTCCTTCTACATATTGTCCTACAAAATAATTTACACAACATTTTTATATCTCAGTCCTAATAATAATAAGTCTATTCCTAAGTATGACTTATAAGTGTATACATAATGGTGAACATTCAAGTAATGCACCCTTGACCCTACAAGCATTTCATAACAGAAAAAGGTGAAATTGGGAATAACATTATCAATTCAGAATTCGTGCAATTGTGATCAAGAATTATGGAATCAATAGCAGAAGAGTCGAGATATTCGTCGTTGTACTCTTGTACTCTTTAATAGTGAGGTTGAAACAACGGTCGAATCTTTCTCTTGGATATGTGTCAACTTTCTATTGGATGTACGCCATGTGTACGAGATTGTACTTTAGAATAAAATTCTTTAGATCGTGACGTACCAAATTATAAAACGAAATATTCTCTAGAACGTGGTGTTATAGAAGGTACAACGCGGGCTAGTAGAATAATTGAGTACGTTACAGTTAAGTGTATTAAGCTATCTTGACAGATGACGAACATTGTTGTTCATTATGCTGATCAGCTTAAGTAGATAGGCAGACACTTCTTTAGACGACTGCTAAAGCCAGGTGTCTGCTCGCACTTCCTTAGACCAGAGCGTATGAAGAAGCAAGACGTCTTCAGACCAGAGCCTTTGATGAAGTGAGACGTCTGCTCGCGCACTTCTTCAGACCAGAGCGTCTGTTGAAGTGAGACATCTGCTCTAGCACTTCTTTAGACTAGAGCGTTTTTTGAAGTGAGACGTCTGCTCGCATACTTCTTCACACTAAAGCGTCTGTTGAAGTGAGACATCTGCTCGAGCACTTCTTTAGACTAGAGCATTTTTGAAGTGAGACGTCTGCTCGCGCACTTCTTCAGACCAGAGCGTCTGTTGAAGTGAGACATCTTCTCGAGCACTTCTTTAGACTAGAGCATTTTTTGAAGTGAGACGTCTGCTCGCATACTTCTTCAGACCAAAGCGTCTGTTGAAGTGAGACGACTTCTCGCGCTTCTTTAGACCAATACGTCTGTTGAAGCAAGACTTCTTCTTGTGCTTCTTGAGCTGTACCTACACATATCCATTTACACAAATTAATTTTGTTCATAAACTCATCATTCTCAGGATCAGAAGAAGTAGGCCGAAAACTATCTAAAAGGGGGTCAAGAGCAGCTAGTCCTAGAGGTACCACAACGACATCCCAACCTGATACGAATCTTATTCACCTAAGTTTATTTTAATCAATTAAAACACTTTTCCTTAATTAATTATTTACTTTTTAATTAATTTTCCTTTTTCTTTAATTAACTTAATCTATAAGTTTTCCCCTTCTACTTGCTATGTTCCGTTGATCTGGGTTATAACCAAGATAGAGATGCCAACTACGTCTAGTTTAGTAGCTCATCGTTCATATGCAATTTTAAGACCTGAGAGGCATGCCTCATATTCGACATCATTATTTGTCACAAAATATTCCAACTTAATAAAAATGGGGTTATACGTCCCCTTGAGATCTATCAAGAGAATTCCAATTCCATAGGCATGGTTGGATGAAGCTCCATCAAACAATAATTTCCATGTGTCCGAAGTGACATACATTATGTTGTCATCTAGAATGTCGAGTTCATAGGAAGGCTCGATTGTGAAGGATTGATCTGCTAGGAAGTTTACAACAATGATTCCTTTAACGAATTTTCGATCCGTATATGTAATATCGTATTCAAAAATCATCATCATCCATTTTGCGAGTATGGTCAATAGAAGCGTTCTCTGAAATAAATAATGGATTAGATCCAATTTAGATACCAGCTGGATAGGGTGGGTTTGCATATAATGTCTCAACCTTTTGATGACCCATGTAAGTTCTCAAGATACCTTTTGAAGTGACAAATAGTTTAGTTCGCATTTGGTCATCTCTTACTCAGATAGAAAACAACGATCTTAAGTCTATTATTGTTTTCTTGAGCCAATAGGCTACCTATAGCCGAGTCTGTCACTATGAGGTAAAGAATTAAGGGAACGCCGAGCCTTGGTGGCATAAGGACTAGTGGTGACTTTACATAGTCCTTGATTTTTTCAAAGGATTGTTCAAAAGTTTCTTTCCACTAAACTTTCTGATCTTTTTCAATAACTTGAAGAGGGGATCGCATGAGAGGGTCAGTTTGCTAATAAACCAACTAATGAACTGAATTTTATTGAGGAAGCCCTGAACTTATCTTTTATTTCGAGGGGTAGGAATAGCCATAATTGCCTCAACTTTGGATGGGTCGACTTTATTCCTCGCTGGGTAATAAGAAAGTCTAGAATCTTAACAACGGTGACTTCGAACACACTTTTTCGAGTTTAATCGAAGTCGGTACTTTCTAATTCTTTGTAAGAGTTTGTTCGGGTTAGGAATGTGTCCCTGACGATCTTTAGATTTCACGATCATGTCGTTTATATAGACTTCCACTTCCTTGTGGATCATTTCATGCAAGATCATAGTTACTACTTTTTAGTAAGTAGCCCTGGTATTTTTAAGGCAGAAGGGAATGACCCTAAAACAGAACATGTGTACCTCTGTTATAAAGGTGATTTTTTCTTTGTCTTTTTCAGCGATTAGGATCTGGTTATATCTTGAAAAAACATCCATGAAAGACAATAACTGATTATTGGCGGCATGATCAACTAGAATGTCGATATGAGGTAAAGGAAAGATATCCTTAGGGATGACTTTATTCAAATTGCGGTAGTCTACATACACAAGTATCTTTCCGTCTTTCTTTAAGACATGAACCATATTATCTATCCATGTGGGGTAGTCCATAGGTTCAAGGAATCTTGCTTCCAACTACTTTTGAACTTCTTATTTAATTTTTGCTACAACCTTAGTTTTCATTTGTCTTAACTTCTATTTGATGGGTTTAGCCTCTAGATAGAGAGGAATATGATGTTGAACAATGCTAGGATCTATGTCGGGCATATCCTTGTAAGACCAGACGAACATGTCTTTGTTGTCTTTTAACAATTCTATCATTTCATGACGTTCGTCATCATTCAGACTTTGCCCAATCAATATAATTTGAGGATTGTCTACCGTTGTAAACACTCACTTTTCACACCTAATTTTATAGTTTATGTTTTTCATAAATCTGAGTCTATAAAATTTTCTCGAATTCATTCACGGACTCATTGCACGATTTATTTTAAAGACGATTATTTTCAGAACAATTGAGTTTTTGAAAATAATTGATTTTGGATTCTTTATAAAGTTAAGATAGTAATTTGCCTATGTTACAACACTTAAGGGAAGTTATTATACTTAGAATATTCAAGGTTTTATTTAATTAATTACCTTGGGTATTTATAAAAAAATAATAAAAAATAAAAATATTCTACAAAATATATATTAACGTTTTTATAAAATTTTGTTAGTTATATTTTGTTTTCTTTTAATTAGATTAGTTTGTTAGATTTGATTTCTTGAATAAGTTAGTTAGCACTTTATTTATTTAATTAGAATTGTTCATTATAAATAAGAATAATTAAAAATAAAGTTATTTATTTGTGTTTTTAACAAAAAAAAATTTTTGTAGGATGAAGGGGTGTGTAAAGGGGATAACTTGCAAAAATAAAAAGATAACAGTGTCTACACAATCATAAGAAGCATCCTAGGTCAAATAAAGAAAAAAAGAGGTTGCTAAAATAAAAGAAGAAGTTGCCAAAAGAAGAATAATTCAGCCGTGTGTTGAAGAAAAGCATGAAGGCTTGATCATTTTTAATTAAAAATTAAAATGACCAAGTATTACATCATTTATTAAATAAAGCTTAAATCTCATTGGATGAAAGTTTGATATTTAGTGACATGTCAAGTGAATATTGATCAATTATTTTAAACATTTATAAATAAAAAATCACGTTTCGTGCCTATTTCATTAAATAAAAATCATTGCATATTTTAATTTATTGTTTTCTTGGTCTCTTTAATTTCGTGCATGATCATGTAAATATGTATGTTATGTAACACGGATACAAAAATAGAAAGTTCAACAAAACAAAGATATAGACGAATATGATTAAAAAAAATAAGTACCCTTTACATCTTTGACTTTGTATTTTTGGTTTTCTATCTTTCCCACCTCCCCTTTGGCTGAAATTTTATATGCATGTTAATTAATATAATTTTAAAAACATATAAAAATTTCAGAAATTTCTGAACTGTTTTGACAAGTATATAAATTGAAAAACCGAAACTGACCCAAAACTTGTATGTTTTCATTTTTTTTATTTGTAATTTTTTATTCTTAGCTTTGCACATATCACGTTTAGGTGAATTGTTGTAGGAATGTTATTTGATGTAAATAGAATAACATATAAAAAAATTAGACAATTCTAAATAATTTTGCTTGAAAAATAAAAACAATATAAAAGAAGTGATCAAAATATGCATGTTCTTAATTGTAAATATTGATCTTGAATATTTTGTGTGACCTTTGGGTGAAATTTTATATTTATATTTATGTTATATTGTTATAAATTATTTTTTAATATTAGTTTTGGTAAAAAATATTATGGGTTTTTGTTCTCGGATTACTTGGTCGTGTTGTTTGAATTTTAAGGTCGTCCTTCCCTTAATTCAATTTTTGAAACATTAAAATTAATTTCCCTCACGTTTTCAAAATAAATTTTTTAAGGAGTGTCCCAGAATTTTCGAACTAGTCGATCAAAATATATTTTTTTAAAAAATTGATCATAGTTTTCTGGCGACTCTGTTGGGGACATTCGACGTTTGACTTGAAAGTAATATTGGCCAAGTATTTAAAATTTCTTACGCTTTAATTCATACTCCATGTTCACATTAATTGATTATTTGCATGAGACTTGGAGCTCCAACGTGGAGGTGTGTGGATATACATCATTGGATGAAGCTCACACATCTATATTTGATGTGCTAAGGGTAGTCAATGTGAATGACACCCTCAACCCTATGCCTTGAAGGTTTTTTGTGTGATTTGAGAGTTGAGAAAAACTATAGGAAAAAACCCGGATTAACCCTCTCTTCTTTTCAAATATCCCCTACTATTGAAAATGAGGGATTTTGAAATAGAGGTGAGGGGGATGTCCAATTGAGAGCTCCCCTTACATAGAGAGATCCCTTTTGGGATAGTATCCTTGTCGGTGGAACAACTCTCTCTTAAGCCATTTCCAACTTTAGAACAAAAATCCAAAAAGCCAATTCTACCAAGTCGTTGCCTCGTCTCGTCCTGTCGAGCAACAAAGCCACGTCACGAAGCCCTTTAGTTTTAAAGGAGTAAAATCGAGGAAACCTAGAAAAGCTAAAAGAAGAATATAATTTAACTAGTTCTCTTTCTTTGTGTCTTTACTACTCAGATTCTAAGCATAAGATATAATCAAGAAAGACGCATGAGACACAAAGACGATCACGAAGGATGGAAAGACTTGAAGATTCGAAGATTTAGACTAGATTTCTTTATGCTTGAAATGTAAATCTCTTTATGAAGATACATGAGCGATATTGTAACGAAAGGATGAGGGGTGCTTGTTTTCTTTTCTTATTTTATTTTATGACTTGAGTTTGTGATTTTATCCATGACACTTAGGATTTTAATAAAATAACTCATTCCTAATTTACTTATCCTTTTATACATGTTATACATTGTGAATGGGTAAATTGAGCGTCTCTTGCGTGTTAGGGATTATGTGCATACGAGCAACACATTGCTTGTTTTACTTGATAAAGGGGTTCGAACTGACTTTGTTCTCTTGAACACAACATACTCATATTCATCATAATTTACAATGACTAACCCATCAAGAAGGTTCAATGAGTTAGTTCATCTAATGATAGACGATCTTCGTGATACACTGATACAACTGGGTCAACAGCGTGAAGACCTCACAACAGAAGTCGAAACTTATGCGATAATCGAACCCCTTAATCTGAAAAGCTTGCGAGAAGAAAGAGAAAAGGTAAGTAGGGCTTTCATGGACGGTGGGCTTTCATGGACAAAATGCTCATCAAGAGAACTCATTTCTCCTAAATAAAGTCAACAATCATCACAAACAAGGAGTGCCACTACTGCTCCACCTCGTAGAAAATTTGACGACTTGGGGATTTCATTGTCGAAGGCCTTAAGGAACTTGTTGCAGAAGAAGTTTATTCAAACGTTAACATCAGAACCCGAGAGAGAAGTAATGGGCAAGTTCGCAAATGAGTGGTACAGATATCACTAGACTAAAGGGCATTCTACTAATTGTTGTTTCCCTCTCAAACAAAAGATTCAAGATCTGATCGATGCTAAGATCATCCCAGTACCTAAGGTTAAAACCAATTGATGACGTCATAGACAGCGAGGAGAAATATCCGTATTTGACAAAACATGCATTTGCTAAAAAGAATTCGAACTTAAAATCAATGATTTCTGAATTACATTCACATGCAGATCATTATTTTAATAACTCTAAGTCTGTGGGAACTTTGAACAATGATTTTAAAAATGAATAAGAAACTTTTGATTATATGTCTTCCAATGAAACGTTTAAATCAGAGATGACCTATGAGATGAGACAATATCTTGATAAACAAAAGGAAAATTTTTCCACTACAGAAGAATCAATTGAAATAAATCTTATCACAGAAGAAGATCCTCAGATTGTTTTAATCGAAAAAGTTTAAATGATTTAGAACGAGAAAATCTGACTAAACTTTTAAAAGCAAACAAAGATGTTTTTGCATGGTCCTATAAAGATATGACAGTCATTGATCCAGAAATTATATAAAACCGCTTACCACTTTATGAAGATGCAAAACCGGTGAAGCAGAAGCTCCGAAGAATGAAACAGACATCGTGGACAAGATCAAAGAGGAAGTTCAAAAACAGCTCGACGCATGATTCCATGAAGTGGTAGATTACCCAGAATGGATCGCTAATGTAGTCCCAGTCGCAAAGAAAGATGGAAAGATCCGAGTGTGTGTAGACTATCGAGATCTCAACAAATCAAGCCCTAAAGACAACTTTCCACTACCACACATCGACGTGCTAGTGGATCATGCAACAGGCCATCAACTCCTATCATTCATGGACGGATTCTCAGGATACAACCAAGTACTGATGGCTCCTGAAGACAAAGAGAAGACAACGTTCATCACAGAAGTCGGAACATTTTGTTATCGAGTCATGCCTTTCGGGCTGAAGAACGCAGGAGCAACGTATCAACGAGCTGCCACGATGATTCTTCACGATATGATCCACAAGGAGGTAGAAGTCTATGTCGATGATATGATTGTCAAATCAAAAGATCGAGAAGGGCACATCCAAAATCTTGAGAAATTCTTACAACGCATCAGGAAGTTCCAACTTAGGCTCAACCCAAAGAAGTGCACATTTGGAGTGACAGCAGGAAAGATGTTATGCTTCTTAATCACGTAAAATAGAATTGAGGTTGATCCGAGCAAGATAGAAGAGATCACGGCAATGCCACCTCCACGAAGCTAGAAAGAAGTGCGACGCTTTCTAGGAAAGATCCAGTATATAAGTCAATTCATAAACAAGTTGACTATGACATGTGATCCTTTGTTTAAACTTTTAAGGAAAAATGAAAGATTCGTTTGGGATGACGCTTGTCAGAACGCATTCGATAAGATAAAGGGATACCTCAAGAATCCTCCCATTTTGATGCCGCCAAGACCAGGTGTACCGCTAATCCTATACTTAACAGTCACGGAAAACGCAATGGGTAGAATACTAGCCCAAGAAAACGAGGAAAAGATGGAAGTCGTAGTCTACTATATAAGCAAGCGCATGACTGACTACGAACTTAATTACTCGCTAGTAGAAAAGGTGTGTTAGGCCCTAGCTTGGGTCACTAAGAGGCTAAGGCATTACATGCAAGCCCACACAGTTAAGTTAGTATCAAGACTCGATCCAATTCGTCATTTATTCCAGAAAACGCTTTTGTCTACGAGATTGGCTAAGTGGATGATGATGATACCAGAGTACGACATCGTGTACATAGTTCAGAAATCTATCAAGGGGAGCGTTGTAGCAGATTTTCTCGCAGACCAACCAATCGAAGTTAAAGACGAAGAGGAGTTAGCATTCCCAGACGACGAAGTGATGACTATTAACCCTACAACCTGGAAGCTATTATTCGATGGAGCTTCAGGAAATCAAGGTTATGGCATCAGAATACTATTCATCGATCCTATGGGAACATACAACCCAATCTCAGTCAAGCTCGAATATCAAGTGACGAACAATGAGGCAGAGTATGAAGCGTGCATCTCTGGCTTGAAGATTGCTCATGAAAAAGGAGTGAGACGTCTAGAAGTAGTAGGAGACTCAAACTTAGTAATTTCACAAGCTAATGGTGAATGGAAAGTCAAAGGAGACAACCTCAAACCCTACCATCAACACTTATCGACTCTAATAGAAAAGTTTGAAAATGTAACATTCACACATGCTCCAAAAAGTCAGAATCGATTCGCAGGCGCTTTGGCCACGTTAGCAGCCATGACGCAAATCCCGGAAGGAATCAAAATCAAGCCTGTGAAGATTCGTCAGAAACAGAAACGAGACTTTGAGAAGAGGACGATTGCCAATACCGAAGTGGCGCCCAAACCTTGGTTCGAACCTCTACAGAAATACGTTGAGCATGGAGAGTATCCTTCGGACTTCCAAAAGAAAGAGAGCAGAGCTTTATGCCAATACGCAACCAACTATGTGCTACTCGCAGGAAAGCTATATCGACTCTCCTTTGACGGTCAGACCATGTTATGCATCGACCAGCCTCAAGCATCACAGATCATGGACGAAGTACATGCAGGAACATGTGGCCCATACATGAACGGATCAGCACTCGCTAAGAAGATCCTTCGCTTTGGCTATTACTGGCAGAACATGGAACAAGAATGTGTAGAATATTTTAAGAAGTGTCATCAATGTCAAGTTTACACGAACTTGAAGCACACCCTAGCATCTCTACTTTACAACATGACTTCACCATGGCCATTCTCGACATGGGGAATAAATATCATCGGGAAAATTTATCCTCACGCTTCAAACGGACACGAATTCATTCTTGTAGCTATCAATTATTTCACAAAGTGGGTCGAAGCTCAATCATACAAGGTTCTCAAGTCATCACATATTGCCAAGTTCATTCGAAACAACATCATTGCACGTTATGGAGTTCCTCATGCCTTGATCTTAGACAATGGTGGACACTTCCGAGGAGAAGTACTCAAAGTACTAGATGAATATAGGATTGAACACCACAAATCCTCACCTTATCGTCCTCAAACAAACGGCGTAGTAGAGACAACGAATAAGAACATCATCACTATCATCAAGAAGATGACTCAGACGTACAAGGATTGGCACGAGAAACTTCCATACGCCTTATGGGGATATAGAACAACCATTCAAACGTGAACGGGAGAAACGCCATTTGCATTGGTCTACAGAATGGATGCAGTGCAACCTATCGAAATCGAAGTTCCTACTTTAAGAGTTTTAATCGAGACACAAGTAGTGGAGGAAGATTGGTGTAAGTCACGGTACAATCAGCTAACCATTATGGAAGACAAAAGGTTAGACGCATTATGTCACACGCAAGCATACCAAAGAAGAATGACCAGAGATTTCAACAAGAAGGTGAAACCTAGGAACATTCAAGAAGGAGATTTAGTTCTAAAGAAGAACTTACGGATACTAGACCCTAGAGGGAAATTCCAAACACCATGGGAAGGACCCTACCTCGTCAAGAAGGTCTTTTCAGGCGGCGCCACGAGATTGACCACCTTGGACGGAGAAGAACTCTCAACACCCTTCAATGTCGACATGATCAAAAGATACTTCGTCTAAAGCATGCGTGTCGAATCCCATACATCAAAGTTCATAACTCACAAGTTGTGAACTACGTCAGACCTAATCTCTCTCGAGAGTACGTAGGTAACCCATCCAGGGTGCGGTCACCACTATCAATTATCGAAAGAAGTTGATAGACATTTCATTTCATATCACATACATTCATTGCTCATTACATACATCAAAGTTCATAACTTCACAAGTTGTGAACTACGTCAGACGTGATCTCTCTCGAGAGTACGTAGGCAACCCATCCAGGGTGCGGTCACCACTATCAATTATTGAAAGAAGTTGATAGACATTTCATTTCACATAACATACATTCATTGCTCATTAAATACATCAAAGTTCATAACCTCATAAGTTGTGAACTACGTGAGACCTGATCTCTCTCGAGAGTACGTAGGCAACCCATCCAGGGTGCGGTCACCACTAACATTTATCGAAAGAAGTTGATAGACATTTCCCATTCATGAATTCATTACACATACAGTCAAAGTTCATAACTTCACAAGTTGTGAACTACGTGAGACCAGATCTCTCTCGAGAGTACGTAGGCAACCCATCTAGGGTGCGGTCACCACTGTCAATTATCGGAAAAAAATGATAGACATTTCATTTCACATAACATCGCATACATTCATTGCATATACATTAAAAAGGGAGTTAATCACACTCTGAGTTGACTCCTAAACCAAAAACTCCTAGTCCATACTAGGGGCATTTTTATTAAAATAAAAATGACCACAAGATCCTCACAAGACTCCTACTTGAGAAAATATAACGCCCAAAGCTAAAGTATTTTTCTCTTTGACTTAGGATCTCAACGTTTTCCTAGGAATTCAAATAAACATTTTTCACAAGCATGTGCATGGAACTACGTTGGACCTGAATTCCCCTAGCTATGGGATACGTAGGCAGCTTGTATGAGCCCGGTCCTAAACATTTTCAAAAACCAAACTCCTAGTCAATACTAGGGATATTTTTATTAAAATAAAAATGACCACAAGATCCTCATAGAGTCCCACTTGAGAAAATACAACGCCCAAAGCTAAAGTATTTTTCTCTTCGACTTATGATCTCAAAAGATTTTCAAAACATTCACACATACACAAATATTTTTCACAAGCATGTGTATGGAACTACATTGGACCTGAATTCCCCTAGCTACGGGATATGTAGGCAACTTGTATGTGTCCGGTCCTAAATATTTTCAAAAATCAAAACCTATATCGACACTAGGGACATTTTATGAAAATGAAATGATTGAAAGATCCTCACATAGTTAGCTTAATTAGTAAATATAACGCCTAACACATGGCTAAAGCACTTTATTCTCTAGCAGCTTAGGATCTTAAAAGATTTTCAGCTTAAGTCAATTGCCACTCCAACAGATACTTAAGAAAATTTCCCCAGCTTAAGTCAATTGCAACTCCAGCATAAACTTAAGAAAATTCCTCAACGAAATACGGAATTACGATCTATCCGTGATACAATTTCGGAACTATGTTCGGACCAAATTTCTCCTTTTATGAGAATACGTAGGCAACTTTTCACAAGTACGGTCCCAAATTCCCAGCAAGCCAAATCTTGAGCTAGGACAAAATACATCCCCAAAGAGTTAAAGCCAACGAGAAATTGGGATCACAAATCTATCCAAAACAATCAAACCTCTTGTGTCGAAACTAGGGGCATTTGTGGAAGATAAAAACAAGATAGACCCCTAAATTTTTCTAGTGCCAAGCGAACTAATGAACGAGTGCAAGAAAATAAGTAGGGATGCAGGAAAATACGTTTCTCCCCAATGAATGTCTCTTGACGAACTAATGTAACTGGTAGGATCCGAGTAAAGTGCTTCGCAAATGGATCTATCTCGAGCCTAGACGAAAGCTTAAACTACTGATGTTTAAGAGGGAGCTCATAAAAAGATGAATGCCCAAACTCGGAACTATGTCATCAACAAAGGCGATGTCTCGTCTCAATTGGAGGTCAAGTGTCAAAGATCTAAGACTTCAAGTAAAGTAAAATTAATAAAAGACTGTGTTGGTTGAGATATGAAATATAATACTATTGTTCATTTAGATTCTATCTAATTTCTAAGCAAGAACAAAGTGTTTGAATCTATTAGATACACACCGGTCATAAAGAAAAGAGGCCAGAGAAAATAGAACAATACTCGTAGAGGTTGAGATATTGAAATCACCATTTGTTGTTAATCTAGACTCTTGTCTAAATTGTCAATGCAAGAACAAGAATGTACCGATTCTATTAAATACACCCTAGGTATAAAAGAGCCCAAGGAAATAAAATTTTAAGCACACTCACCCCCAAATTTGAGAAGCGAGACTCAACCTCATGACGCATGGTTGAAAGATTAAGCATTCGAGCGAACAAATCCCTCGAAAAACTCAGGGCAAAACGTCTCGGCGAAAGACAAATCCCCAAAAGTGACAGCATGAATCTCGAAGAACATCGGTTACATGTGGTTTCCTCTCGAGGCACTGTAAGGAAGAAAGTATGGAACCGATTCTTGAAAGTATTTCAAGACCGTTGAAGAAGACGCTAGTGCTTTGAAAATTAAAGAGATCTAACTTCGAACTTAAATCACTAAACATAGTTGTGATTAAAAAAGTGTTTCGCTAAACTGACCAGTGATACTTTAAATCTATAATAATCACTAAACAGAATTGTGATTAAATAATATTCGCTAAACTGACCAGCGATACTTAAATCTATATAATCACTAAGCAGAATTGTGATTAAATAGTATTTCGCTAAATTGACCAGCGATAATTTAGATTCATAATAATCACTAAGTGGAATTGTGATTAAAAAGTATTTCGCTAAACTGACCAGCGATACCTAAATCTATATGATCACTAAGTAGAATCGTGATTAAATAATATTTCGTTAAATTAATCAACGATACTTAAATCTATATAATCACTAAGCAGAACTGTGATTAAATAGTATTTCGCTAAATTGACCAGCAATACTTAGATTCATAATAATCACTAAGTAGAATTATGATTAAAAAGTATTTCGCTAAACTGACCAGCGATACTTAAATCTATATAATCATTAAGCAGAACTGTGATTAAATAGTATTCGCTAAACTGACCAGCGATACTTAAATCTATATAATCATTAAGCAGAACTGTGATTAAATAGTATTCGCTAAACTGACCAGCGATACTTAAATCTATATATAATCACTAAGCAGAATTGTGATTAAATAGCATTTCGCTAAATTGACCAACGATACTTAGATTCATAATAATCACTAAGTAGAATTGTGATTAAAAAGTATTTAGCTAAACTGACCAGCAATACTTAAATCTAAATTTATCACTAAGTAGAATTGGGATTAAATAGTATTCGCTAAACTGACCAGCGATATTTAAATCTATATAATCACTAAGTAGAATTGTGATTAAATAGTATTTCGCTAAATTGACCAGCGATACTTAAACCTATATTAATCATTAAGCAGAGTTATGATTAGAATAATCATTAAGATTTTTCGCTCCATGTGAAAAGCGAGACAAACATAATCACTAAACAGAGTTGTGATTAAAATAATTATTATATTGCTCAATGAAAAGAGTAATAAAAAAAACACAATCCGTAAACTGAGTCAAGATGTGTACTCATGTACAATCCAAAGACTAGGCGAGGTGTGTAGAAATATGGCCGAAACCACCAGGCTCGATCTACACGATCGACAAACCAGGAGCGATGCATATTCTAAACAAAGGTGAATCGTCAACGAGTGGATGATAAACCGACTTTGAACAATGAAGGGTAAATTACACGGGTCTCCCGAGAGACTCGTCAGGTTTGTTCTCTTTTCATTCAATGAAGCCAAAAATAAACTATAAATTGGGTGTTTTCAAAACACAGTGCCTATTTTCAAGCTTGGACATGCATTTTTCTAAACCGAGTGTTTTCTACAAATTTTGTCCAAGAGGGGCATTCTGTAGACACTCATTTTTCACACCTAATTTTATAGTTTACACTTTTCATAAATCTGAGTTAATAAAATTTTCTCGAATTTATTCACGGACTCATTGCACGATTTATTTTAAAGACGGTTATTTTTAGAAGAATTGAGTTTTTGAAAATAATTGATTTTGGATTCTTAATAAAGTTAAGATAGTAATTTGCCTATGTTACAACACTTAGGGAAGTTATTATACTTAGAATATTCAAGGTTTTATTTAATTAATTACCTTGGGTATTTATAAAAAAAATAATAAAAAATAAAAATATTCTACAAAATATATATTAACGTTTTTATAAAATTTTGTTAGTTATATTTTGTTTTCTTTTAATTAGATTAGTTTGTTAGATTTGATTTTTGAATAAGTTAGTTAGCATTTTATTTATTTAATTAGAATTGTTCCTTATAAATATGAATAATTAAAAATAAAGTTGTTTATTTGTGTTTTTAACAAAATCTTTTTTTGTAGGATGAAGGGGTGTGTAAAGGGGATAACGTGCAAAAATAAAAAGATAACGGTGTCTACACAATCATGAGAAGCATCCTAGGTCAAAAAAGAAAAAAAGAGATTGCTAAAATAAAAGAAGAAGTTGCCAAAGGAAGAATAATTCAGTCGTCTGTTGAAGAAAAGCATGAAGGCTTGGCCATTTTTAATTAAAAATTAAAATGACCAAGTATTACATCATTTATTAAATAAAGCTTAAATCTCATTGGATGAAAGCTTGATATTTAGTGACATGTCAAGTGAAGATTGATCCATTATTTTAAACATTTGTAAATGTTTGCAATAGTTTTCTTTCCAACGGTCAAGTGTATTAAATGGGCCTTTGGGCCCTAGGGTTTCATAGCTTTGCCTATAAATATCCCTCTTAACACCCTAGCAAAGCTTCCGCTCTCTCTTCACCTGACCTAAACTCTTTTTCATTCTCTCATAGCCCTAGGCTGCCCAATTCCTTGCACAACCGAAATCAAGAGCAGCCATATTGTAAGCTTTTGATTTCCTCTTTTATTACAAGGTTTTTGCCTATTTCATTAAATAAAAATCATTGCATATTTTAATTTATTGTTTTATTGGTCTCTTTAATTTCGTGCATGATCATGTGAATATGTATGTTATGTAACATGGATACAAAAATAGAAAGTTCAAAAATCAAAACAAAGATATAGACGAATATGATTAAAAAAAATAAGTACCCTTTACATCTTTGACTTTGTATTTTTGGTTTTCTATCTTTCCCACCTCCCCTTTGGCTGAAATTTTATATGCATGTTAATTAATATACTTTTGAAAATATATAAAAATTTCAGAAATTTTTGAACTGTTTTGAATGGTATATAAATTGAAAAACCGAAATTGACCTAAAACTTGTATGTTTTCATTTTTTTAATTTGTAATTTTATATTCTTAGCTTTGCACATATCACGTTTAGGTGAATTTTTGTAGGAATGTTATTTGATGTAAATAAAATAACATATAAAAAATTTAGACAATTCTAAATAATTTTGCTTGAAAAATAAAAACAATATAAAAGAAGTGATCAAAATATGCATGTTTTTAATTGTAAATATTGATCTTGAATATTTAGTGTGACCTTTGGGTGAAATCTTATATTTATGTTATATTGTTATAAATTATTGTTTAATATTAGTTTTGGTCAAAAATATTATGGGTTTTTGTCTTGTCTCGGATTACTTGGTCGTGTTGTTTGAATTTTAAGGTCGACCTACCCAAAAGAATGGCCAATGCTGATGCCGACGCTTTTTTCCAGCGATGCTTGCTGCATTCTTCAGGTTTTTTTTTTGTTGTTGTTTATTTTATATTTTATATAGTTTTTTATTTTATTTTATTATTTTTTTTTTCTGCATTCTAGGTTTAGGTTTATTTTTGTTAACATTTTTTATTTTTTTAATTATAGTTTGTGATTTATGTGATCATAGGATAGTATATAATTAATTTTTTTCTAAAATGTAAAGTGTAAAATGTATTAAAGAAAGGCCAAAATTAATTAGTAGAGACCTTAGGGGCGTTGTGGGACATAGCGTCTAAAAAACCCTTTCCCACAAGTAACCAAACGCCGAACTCACATCTCTTAAATTCCTAATTTTTAAAATTAGGTGGTGACTCTCTAGTCGTGAGGTTAATTAATATTGAAAAAAAAAGTTAATAAAGGCCTATGACATACTACCCATTAAAAAACTCCCAATCTCTCCCAGATTCGACGGGAAGGTAAGATATGGAGTTGTCTACAAAGCCTTATTTTTAAAAATTCAATTTTTCAAACATTAAAATTAATTCCCCTCACGTTTTCAAAATAAATTTTTTAAGGAGTTTCCCAGAATTTTCGAACTAGTCGATCAAAATATATTTTTTTTAAAAATCGATCACAACCGTATTGAGGTTTACTTCAATTGTTGTTTCAGCAGCAAAAATGAATTTGTCCAAATGTTCTAAAAAGTTTTTCATTTCGAAATTAATATCAGATTTAAAAGAAATATCTGAAATGTATTATAAACTATACTCTGGTGTTTTATTAAACGCCTTATTACAAAAAGAAAAGGACATCCCATCAGGATCGGCGTTTCAAACTTCTTTATTTATTACAACATCGGACACTTTTTCATAGTTAAAAAGGGGAGTGTGTTGTAGATATAAACTACTAAGTTGATCACATAAGCTTTATCAGCTTCGGATAGGTTTGCGGAATCGATCTCACAAGAACTTTTATCATCCGAATCTTGTTTTTGTTAGAGATGGATCGTTTCTAAGTAGCTCCTCTAGGGTTTCGTGCCAGTAAGCGGTCATTTTCCTAATCATATTAATAGATGAATTAGGGTTATAAGAACAATCTAATATGATTTCAAAACTTGGAGAGAGTGTTTGCAAAATATGATTGAAAAATGGCTCGAGGAAATCAAAACATAATGTGACTTCTCCTTCTCGCACAAACTGTCAATTTGGAAGGGATATGTATATATTGCTTAGATATTTTACCTTTTCTAGAACCTTCATAACCTGTTAGAGTATATTCAATACCAAAATAATTTGAGTTATAATAGGACCAAGAAAAAAATTCATGCTAGTAGCATTCGGTCCTAGATCCATTTCTGGGAAATATTCCATTTTCTACATACGACGCATGGACACGATACTGTATGATGTAAAGTCTATAATGTGAGACAAATCTTTCCTTTGCGTAAATATAGGACAAATATCAAATCCACTTTTAACTCAACCCCTAGGTTGTTGGATTGAGTTGAACTAACGATGGTCGTGACATACTTCTCACCTTCTATATTGATGAGTTTACCGTTAGCCATAAATTATGTTTTCTGATATAGGGTGAAGGCAAGAATGTTAACCTGATGCAACCAAGGTCTTCCCAAGATTAAGTTGTATGATGGTTGCATATTTATTACTTAAAATTCTACCTCAAATGGTATATCAGCTACGTAAATCATTGTGCGGAAGCTACCCATAATTTCTCGACAAGAATTGTCAAATTCTCAAACACACAGGTCTAATGGAATGATTTTATCGATGGAAATTCTGATTTTTTGAAGAGTCCTCCATAGAAAAATGTTTAGTGCTAAACCATTATCGATTAGAGTCATGGGAATAATTTTATCGATCATTTTCATAGAAATGTAGAGTTCCTTAACATGAGTTTCATCAAGAGTAGGTGGATATTTATCTCGAAATCTTATCATGCTGGTTTGCGAAGTTGCTAAAATAATTCCAACCAACTCTATAAGGGTTGTGTTAGCTGGTATACTAGCCTTTCTTAACTTATTTAGCATGACCTGACTATATTATATAGAATACATCAGGAATTCCTAGATAGAAATATTGCCATTCGTCTTCTTTAGTACAGTAAGAAGACTATCTCCCGATTTTTGAGCATTGGGCTCATTTTTCTTTTTGGACCATTAGATGGTCCAAGACGATTAACCGTATTGGCATAGCTGTTTTCATAAACTTGTGATGGAAGTCAGATCCGCTTCGAGTTGCTATGACTTCATGTCGTACATTTCTTAGAATATTCGTGTTGGGATTATTAAGGGGACCACAAATTTTCAGATACTACCGATAGAGGTAGAACTATTAGAACCTCCATTTTAGACCATGGATTGACCATATTAACTTCAAGATTTTCAATAGGTTCATCCATGGAGACCATATTCACCTGGTGATCGGGTAACGGATTCTACGTGATCTACGGTTTAGGAATAATCTTTTGATCAATCAGGTCTTGGAACTAGTGCTTAAGGGAACTGTAGTTATCAGTAGAGAGACATTTATCTGATAGTATGCACACCATGCATTTTCAATTGTTTTGAGAAACTCCTTACCTTCTATTGGAGTTAAGGGCTTGATTATATTAATTTGTTGGAGAAGAGCAAAAAATTGACTCAAGGTCATACCCAAATCATCAAAAATTTTAGGAGGTCTCGGGGCCTTTGGTATTAACGGTTTAGATGCCATCGGGGCATTTATTTTAACCGATATAGGTTTACTGGGATTTGGCTTAGGTGAGGCTAGAGCCTGCTAGGTAGTTGTGACCTGATGAACTTCGGTTTTATCCTTTTTCTTAGGTCGTACATGAGCAACATAAACCTTCACGGTTTTACCCTCTTTCCTTTCCTTTTCAAAGGCTTCGTCAATGATATTACTAGTCTTGAGGAATTTCTTTATATTTTGGAAGGTTTTGACGGTAAATCCAACAGAATATCGACCATTAATATTTTCCAAAATCATATCAATTTATCTTTGTTCGCTGGATAAAGAATCGATTTCTTCAGCAATAACTTTCCATCTTTTGATTAAAACCGAAAAATTTCTCGTTCTCACCTTGTTTCACGTTCTTGAGATTCTTCTCAAGCCTTTCTAAGCTGAGATGTATGTTGAACCGTTCTATAAAGGCTGATGCGAGTTCATCGATAGTTTCAAGGTATACTACCTTCTTTTGGTGATACCAACATATGGCTGCATCATCTAAGTACTGCAGAAATAGATAGAATATTGTTGGTTCTCCTAGATGTAAAGGTTTCATAGCTCTTATATATATCTATAAGAAAGAAGCCGAGTCAATCTTGCCTATGTATTTTGATAAATATGGTAGTTTTACACAGAATAGAATGACTACTCGTTCAGCAGCCTTCATACCATTTTTATAATCATGGTGTTCATCAAAGCTACCTTTGGTTAATTGATTTAATTGAGCTTGAATCTTGGCTTGGTTCGACTTCAACAAAGACATTTGTACCTCGTATTTTGTAGAAGGAATAATCGTAGGGTTTATGACCTCTTGGGCATTATTGGGGTCAAACTCGGTAATTCCCGATTGGGTCCTAATCAATCTATTATCCTTTTCTTCAAACTCATCATATACAGAGGTTTCTTCCATGCTACGGTGAGTTGGAAGGTTAAACCTGATTAGTGTGAAGATAGATGAGACAAATTGTTGTGGCTGTCGTGACGAGGATGACTGATCCTGAACATGAATGGTAGGCTTGGTTATTAAACTTGTTAATACCGCCAACTGTTCTATCACTTGTTGAAGATATTCTTCATTTCAGAAAACTTAGTTAAAGATACCGTATTAACTTTTGGAGTTGCTTCGACCATTTCTTGATGCATAAATCGTCCAGGTTTTGGGTCTCTTCTTCGCGGGACTGTTCTGCGATTTTCGGATTGTGATTATAGAAGAGGGAACTATTGCAATTGTAAAAGAAAGATAAAATATATATGTAAATAATGTGACTTATAATATGAACATCTCATAAGCATTTTATATATTTTTCTTTATAGAACTACGATTTCATATAGTTCAACATTTCGGGGTTCAGTGTTACACGGTTTATTAGTTTCATTAATTATAATTACTAGTTTCTAACTCCTTTGGGTTAATAACACTGATAAGGCTAAAGTTTTTCATGGGTAGTGAGTCCTGCTGCAGTAGGTAGAAGTGACAGAACCTCGCTTTCTTCCTCTTGCTGATGTTGGTATTCTTCCTTGTGTCGTTTGGGATACCCATCATAATTGTATCATTCCACAACTATAGATAGATTTTATATACATTGTGGCCAATAGATCTATCTATGTCAACCACACAATCACAACAGGGAGGAATGCAGTCTCATCCAAACTATTTGAAAAGCTCGCCGGTACTGTAATAGAAAATGACCCACTCAAGACCCATAAGCATAATTACAGCTTGATCGTCCATTAAATATTCCATCTTCATAATTCCATACCATGGTAGAAGTCCACATATGGAATCATTGTCATGGATTGGTGCTTCTTGCGTGGCACTCCTAATGCGTCCTCATTGAATAACGATACACATCTCACTACCGAGAACTAGGGGAGGTATGCACTCCAGCTTTTCTAAGAGACATATATAGAGAATAATGGAAACCCTTCTCTTGCTTAGATAATAGGTGAAGTAGAATTCATTTAGGCATAGGAATGTTTCAGCTAGGATAGTCCTAGTAGGATCTTTGTTTCCTTCCCTAAGGTGGTAAGCCACTTCCAATATTTTTGAGGATGGTGGGCGGTTGCCTATTGGGGCGAGGAGAAAGTGGGCCATCATGATCGTCATTGTGAGTAGGGAGGTACTAAAATTTAGTGGAAGCTCTCCATCTTGAGTGGCCAGCTTCACCCAGCGTGGTTGGTCCAAGTATGTTTTTGACAGGATTTTGTCCGCCATGGTCTTAGTATAACCGAATTCCCCGTGAATATGTGCATTAGAGACATAGACTCCGTGAAAGGCTTGAGCCTTAGGATGTTATTATTATTAATCATCATGATTTCTCTAATTCCAAAATAGTTTGGAAGATTTGGCAATCTCCTATGATGAAGGTCTTGTGTATTGGATCCAATTTCCGCTGCATTTCCATCATAAAATCATCGTATATTCGAATGTAAGTGTACTTGAGGGCTGCATTATGTCTGTAGCCTCGATAGTACCATTTATTCTCGTGGAAATGGTGTCTCCAAAGAAACATATCTTTGTTCTCTATTAGGGCCATTCTACGATTGCATAATCACTTGACAAACATTTCATTTAGTTTTGATAAAGAAAAAATGCTTAGAGATGTTCATTATATCTATTATAGATGTATGCATGTGTATTAAATAAGTACATACATGTTGACTTGTCGAGATTCTGTTATTTGGAGACGTCAAACAATAGTTGAAAAAGTAACCGGGTTTTATGTGCTAAGGTGTGGTTGAGGGTTGGTTAGGAATTTCTCCCCACTATCGCTAAGGTCGCATCTTGACGGGTTATCAAAGACAAGGGGGGTCGAATCCGGATTATTAGGTTTTTCTCACACAACATCTCTCGGTCACAGACCGGTAAGATCGGTCTTCACGTAATTTGTAGAAGTACCGAGTTTCGATCTGGTACTTCTTCACGTAGTTCTGAGTGATGTACCCGTTTGATTACTAACAATTATTATGATAAAACCTAGGAACCATTTGGGATGAAGAACCCTTTAAGGTGGACTATTATGAAAGTTTGGAATGTTATAAATAAATTTTATATATCCAAAGTTTTATTTATAAATCAAATATTCCCATTAGAGTCGCCAAAATACTATAACCCTTGGGAGATCCCCATACCTTAGCACGTTTTGAATGTCACGTGCCAATACGGGACCTAGGGTGACTAGAGATTCGAAAGTTTCAACCTTGGTTTGCATGTAATACATCATTTAAAGTAAAACATTATTTTTGTTAGGATTGGGGGTCTAACTATAGTTGGCATCTTTCAAGCTTCGATGCGATGTTAATCCTGTGAGGGATTAAGACCTGTTTCTATTCTTTACAAATATTTGCGAGCTCTTGAACAAGTTCAAGTGCGGAAACATATAGCTAGATTTGAAGCGTTGGATGAATGAATGAAAGCAACAGAAAGTAAAAAACACATGGAGTTTTTATGAATTTTTGGAGATAAAAACTCCTACGTCACCCCTTCTTCTTAAACATGAAGAATATTCACTAGAATACTTTGATTGGTATAGAACAACACTACACAAAAAGAGTTAGAAAATACAGGACTTAACAACATCCTACTTTTGAACTTCTAGCTAAATCTTTGTTGAACATAACAATATCTGTTCAACTTACAATACTGATATTTCACACATAAAGGACAATATATGAATTACAGAATGATCACATAGACAAACAGTAGGTAATTCTCACTTGAGCTTTTTAGAGTGAGAGATTCAGATGTCATGAATCACTAAAAGATAAAGAGTGCAAGATTCTGAGCGAGAGATAGAGAGATCGAGATATTTGTCTTTTGTCCTTGATGGATATTTATACTTGTAGTACACCAACATTCGAAACTTCTTTATGGACATGTGTCCTCTTCTCGTTGGATGACCGTCAATAGTACGAGATGGTACAATAGAGATATCATCGTTGGGATCGTGGTTGTAACGAACAGATAGTGCGCCGAATATTCTCTAAGATTGTGTTGTACTGAAAAGGTACAACGAAGGAAATTTGAATGATAAAGGCGTACGTGGCAGTCTTTTATTTGTTGAGATCAGATGGCTTCTGAGACCGTTGAAAACAAGAACTGCAGACGAGCTGAGTAGAGAATCGGACCCTCCTTTAGACGTCTGATGAAGTCGGACGACGTTCGACTATGTAATTCTTCAGACCGCGTCTAAGAAGGTTAGACAACGTGTACCTACACTTCTTCTTTAGACCGCGTCTAAGATGGTTAGATGACGTCTAACAACGCTTCTTCTTCAGACCGTGTCTAAGAAGGTTAGACGACGTCGAACTATGCTTCTTCTTCAGATCGTGTCTAAGAAGGTTAGACGACGTCTAACTACGCTTCTTCTTCAAACTGCGTCTAAGAAGGTTAGACGATGTCTACTCGCGCATTCCTTCAGACCACGTCTAAAGTAATTAGACGACGTCTACTCGCGCATTACATCAGACCATGTCTAAAGTAATTAGACGACGTCTACTCGCGTATTACTTAGACCACATCTAAAGTAATTAGATGACGTCTACTCGCGCATTACTTAGACCACGTCTAAAGTAATTAGACGACGTCCAAAAATGCATTCTTCTTTAGATCTGTACCTGCTCAATGGAAAATTACCCAACTTATTTGTATTCAAACCACATCATCAAAACTATGTTGTACATATTCTCTTAAATTAATTAATAATTTTTTATTAATTAATTTTCTCTTTTCTTTTTTAATTTAATCCAACAATTTACCCCTTTTTGATGATGTTAAAACTCAGTTTAAAAAATCAAGGGAAAAATAAGAACTTAGGAAAATCATTAACCATTGTATTTAAAAAATAAATAAATTACAAGAATTAAAATTTGTTCAAGTGTTCCTCCCTGATTTCTTTCATGGTTGGTGGTTTTTGTCAAAGAAAAATCAATGCCAGCCTTGGCCGCTTCCTTCACCTTGACGACCACCGCGGTTACCACCGCGATCACCTCCACCACTGCCTCGACCACATTGGATAGGAAGACCATCTCTAACTAGTCTCCTTCTGAAACGAGTTCCATGAGTATGTGTTTCACCTTGATTTATTACTACTAGACGACTTCCTTCCCCCTTTTTAGCATCATCAACAACTTTAGCAGCTTCAACAACCCTTTCTTCCTCAGCCTAGAATCATTGAGCGACTGCATCAGTGTCTTCTATTTGTTTGACTTCATCAACCTTAAGAGATTTGGATACTTCTAGCATCTGCTGAGTTAGAAATCCAATCGAAGAACTCGTCTCATAGTGAAGCTCGAGACCGAAAGACCTTGTCTTGTTGTGAATCTCATCGCTTTGCTTGAGAAAGTTATCTTACATCCTTCTATACTATGTGTGGAGGATCTTTACTTCATGAGTGTTTTGCATCAAATGTTTATCGGTTCTCTTTTGAGCAGCAACTAAGTCAGCATTAGCTTTAGATGTTACTGCAAACTTCTTCTCAAGAGTTTGCAGCCTTGAAGACATAGCTTGTAGGCTCTGCTGCATCGGGGCCAAATTGTCCAGATTGAACTTACGGAAGTCCATACCTCTTGGAGAGACCTCCTCAGAAGAAGATCGGCCAAACGAAACCATATGGGAACCAACAGGCATAGAGAGAATAGAATTATCATGAACTCTTACCTAGATTGAGTGCTTTAGTTCCCTATTTCGAGTGGATGCCCTGAGAACATTGATCACGTCGTGGAATTCCCTTTAGGTTCTCGTATTTCGGCGCGTATTTCATTGACATATCCTGTTATATCTTCAGATCGAAGAATATTATCAAGAAGAGAGTAGACTTCGATGGAGAAGGGCGCTTGGATGTTGGAGGAGTGGGCATCCATTCTTCAGATGCCTTCTCTTCAGATGAAGAGGAAGACTTAGCAACTTCGGCTTTAGAAGCCCTTTGGGAACGAACACGTTCCCCCTAAGAAGATGGGGTTTGTTCTTGTTTAGACGTCTTAAAGGGTTCCCCCTTAACAGACGGTTTCTGCCTCAATTCGGACGGGGGAGGGGCTTTGGACGTCCCCTTTTGGATAGACGGAGGTGTCTGCTCAGACACAAGAGCATTAGCCTCCTCAGTAGAATGAATTTCCTGCTGATCTTCAGATGGGAGGGGGGTCTATTCAAAAGGAGACACGTAGAAAATTGTCTTTCTTCAACGAATGATTTATGTTGTTTGATGAGATGAATGGTTGCATACTCTTCATCTACAGAGAGTATCTGCTCGGCTGTAAAGATCTGTCTCGGCTCACCTTCAAATGGCATTTCTTCATTATAGGACATCTGTTCAGACGAGTCTGAATAGTTGAGATCTTCTCGACAAGCCCAGGTTCTAAGGGCATCGGATTTGGATGACTCTGTCCCATGGATATACTTGAGCAACGTAGAGGTGTAGGAGTCCATAATAAAGTTCGGATGTTGAAGAACCTCAACATCAGTTAGATCATTTTTGTCAAAAGGGTTAATGTTATCTTCCCTTTGGCTTATGAAGTGGAAAAGAGCTTTCCCTTTTGTATTTGCTTCAACTAGTATCCTTCTCTTTAACGCCTCGTTGACGTCTTTTGTTTTAGTCCAAGAGAAGATCAACTTCTTAGTTTTTTACCAGCTCCTTCAATTCCTTAGCATTATTTTTGTTGGTGATCACATCAATATATTTAGCGTGGAGCCCGTTGCACATCCATTTATTGAATGTGTCAATCGTCTCAGCAACCTTCTGTTCCATGTCCTCTATTATGAGGTTTATTATCTGATTGACTTCAGACAATGTTTCTGGTATTTCTTTAGAAATATCATTTCCCTTTCCTACGACTTCGGTAAGTTTGGGATATTGAGCCGGTTCTTTAAAGATAATGCATGAAGCCCCTCGGGCTACTCTAAGCATGGAAAAGGGAGAAATGTTCTTTTCAAAAACATTCTCTGAAAGAACAGCAGAAGTTCCAGCAACCGTCTGAACGGGTGCTTCCTTAAAAATCACAGTAGCAACAGTCAAGGGCACAACTTCCTGCTATGTTTTAGGCATAGAAATATTAATACTACCAGCAGCATCGGCCGCCACTAGTTCAAAGAGGAAGACAGTCGTGTCTTCCCCCTGATTCTTCTTAGAAAAATCACCAACTGTCTCAGTAGTTGGTCTAGTAATGTGTTCCACTACGGGAACTTCAACAATCGGCACTTCGGCCAAGGGTGTAAATGGAATTACCTTGGAGGTAGTCTGAATAGGTGTAGACGCCTCCGTCTGATTAGTTGGATGAACATTCGTCTAATCAGTTGGATTGATTTCCGTCTGATCAGCAGTAGAGGCGGACGAATTATCCCACTTCTTTCTTGGACTAGCCAAAACATTGATCGCAATGACGAGATAGAGAACAAAGGAATAGGAGCAATCGGGGTTTCCTTGGTTCTCTCCCTTTTAAGAGCTGAGTAAACTTCGCCAGGTTCTCCAATAGGATTTGCATCTTAGCAATAGTCTCGACATGAAACGCAACGTCGAACGTGTGACCCTCCGATGGAAGTTCAAAGAACTCAGCAAATGAGGCTTCGGATATAGAAAACTTGACACCATTCACAATCGCCTCAATAGAATCATCAACAATCTTTCTAGAACTGAGGAAATTGTGGACTTCCTTTTCATGGAGAATAAAAGGACCGCCAAGGAACCTTCTTAGACCGGACGCCTCCAAGGTTTTGAAAATAGTAACAATCTCTGGTTGTTCATATTTGTAGACTGATTCAAAATCTACCTACAAAATTTTGAGACAATGAAATAGTCTTCTTAGCCATCTTAGGGTTTGAAAAGAAAGAAGAGGAAAATTAGGTTTTCTAGAAAGAAGGTAAAGCACAAAGGATTCTAGGGTTTTTCAGAAAGATCTCAAGTATAACAAGAGATGTTTTTGGCGTGCATAACACCCTTAAATAGAATCAAAAAATCATTAAATGGTGTTATTTAAGAGAAAAACAATTTGCAAGAGTCATCATTAAAGAACGTCATTTAAATATGTATAAAAGCTATCAGAATTTAAGAGGCGTGTAGTAATTAACCGTCATATATATTAGTCATATTTTAAACATTTATAGGCATGTTATTCTATATTTAGAAATATGACTGCTCAATTTATGGGCGGAAAAGTATATGGACAGCTCATGAGACATTAGACAGCTGTCCCACTAGTCCAAAGATGAGGCGTCTAAAGGCGCACGTAGATAGACGTCGTCAATTCTATCCGCATGCCTTGCGTCTAAGCTGGGTAGACGTCTGTTCGGACGACGTCTGATCATGCACGTCTATAGACGTTTTAGCATAAGTTTCTTCGGACGACGTCTGATCACGCGCGTCTATAGACGATTTAGCATACGTCTATTCGGACAACGTCTGATCACGCACGTCTATAGACGCTTTAGCATATGTCTGTTCAGACTGCGTATGATCACGCAAGTCTATAGATGCTTTAGAATATATATTCAAACGACATCTAATCACGCGCGTCTACTTACGCTTTAGCATATGTCTATTCGGACGACGTCGGATCACGCAAATCTGTAGACGCTTTAGCATACGTCTGTTTGGATGGAATCAAATCACGCACGTCTATAAACTTATCAGACGTTTGCCTCACATATAGACGTCTAACAAAGCTTAAATTGCAAGTTGCTTAAGCACAACTTGTCTGATACATGGTTTCTTTAGATGACTGATCTGATTAGTCAGATTTGAGACATCCGCCTACACATGTATGTCCAACCACTTTAATCAACATATTTACCCCGAAATTTGTGCATGTTAAATTAATTTAAATTAATTTAGGTCCACAAGACCCAAAATATTTCTAAATTAAGAAAACTTAGTCTCGGGGAGTGGCTTCGTGAATACATCTACTACTTGTTGATTTGTTAGAACATATATTCTAGACGAATATGCTTATGACTGATATGCTCCCGGATGAAGTGGTGTCGGATGTCGATATTCTTCGTCCGAGATTTCAACACCGGGTTGTATATGATAGCTATGGCACTAGTGTTATCGTAGAAAATCAGTGACTCGTCCGTCTGGATGTCATAGTCCTTCAGATGTTGTTGAACTCATAAGAGCTGAGAGAAGCAACTGCCTGCAACAAGGTACTCAGCCTCTATTGTAGACATGGCGACGGACGTCTGCTTCTTGCTGAACCAAGAGATTAGACAATCACCAAGGAACTGGCAAGTTCCACTTGTTCTCTTTCGCTCGATCTTGCAGCCTACATAGTCTGCATTAAAATAGCTAATTAAATGGAAAATGGAATCCTTCAGATACCACATTCCCACATTTTGAGTTCCCTTTAAATACTTTAAAATACGCTTAACAACAATATAATGAGATTGTTTAGGGTTTGCCCGAAATCTTCCGTAGACGCTAATAACAAACAGGATGTGTAGTCGGCTGGCTGTTAGGTAGAGAAAGGAACCGATGATCCCTCTATAGGAAGTGATATTGACACTCTAGCTATCTTCATCCTTGTCGAGCATGATGGAAGAATTCATTGGAGTAGCTGCAGCTGAGCATCTTTCCATACCGAACTTCTTTAGCAGCTTCCTTGTATACTTGGGCTAGTTGATGAATATGTCATCTTCAAGTTGACGAATATGAAGACCAAGGAAGAATGTCAATTCTCCCATTATACTAATTTCAAGCTTATCCTGCATCAACTTAGAGAATTTTTACACAATGCGGGGTTAGTTGACCCGAAAATAATGTCATCAACATATATATGGACAAGTAATATGTGAGAATCTCTAACAAATCTAAACAAAGTTTTATGAACTGTGCCAATTATAAAATCATTATAGAATAAAAACTTTGTTAAAGTGTCATACCCAGCTTTAGGAGCTTTCTTAAGACCATATAAGGCTTGGTCAAGTTTAAAAACATGAGGAAGGGTGTGATCTTGAAAGAAGGAGGTTGTTCAACATACACATTCTCATTTAAAATTTCATTTAAAAATGCACTTTTAACATCCATTTGATAAACTTTAAAATTCTTAAAAGATGCATAAGTTAGGAAGATTCTAATTACTTCAAGTATAGCAACAGGGGACATGACTCCTCAAAGTCAATTCCTTCCTCTTGCCTATAGTCTTGAGCTACCAATCGGGTTTTGTTTCTCAAAACCAAGCCATCTTCACTAAGCTTGTTTCAAAACAACCCATTCCAATAACCGATTGATCATTCAAATTGATTTATTTCTTTCAAATTGATTTAACTCTTCTTGCATGGCATTGATCCAATCTGGATCAAGAAATGCTTCATCGATCTTCTTTGGCTCAATTTGAGAAATAAAGACAGAGTTAGCAATTTCATCCAATAACTGGTGTATAATCCTAAGAGGAGCATTAGAATTACCAATTATAAATTCAGGTGGATGATTTTTGTTTCAATTGAAGCTTGGTCCTAAAGGGTCAGACGTCTGGTCAGATGGCCTCGCGACGTCCGGACTGTCAGTCGTCTGCTGACTTGAAGTCTAGACGTCTAGTTGAATTTCAACTAGAACAGTCATTTGATCAGACGTGTTGCTCCTGATGACTGGAACCTCATCATCACTATCAGATTCAAGATTAGTTGATTATAATCTCTTAGCAACTTCAATGATTTCATCAGAATTACTTCAAACAAACTCATCAAAGACGATATGATATGATTCTTCAACAGTCAGAGTTCGATTCTTATACACTCTATACACTTTTCTGAATGAGGAATATCCTAACATAATTCTATCATCTTCTTTAACATCAAAAGCAACCAAATAATTTTTCCCATTGTTGTGAATAAAACACTTACATCCGAATATCCTAAAGTATGACACTTTAGGAACTCTTCCATAAAATATTTCGTAAGGAGTTTTATTCAACCACTTGTTAATCATTGAACTGTTTTAATTATAGCATGTTGTGTTTAAGGCCTCTACCCAAAGTCTTTAAGACGCACCGGAGTCGGTAAGCATAGATCTCATTTCTTCCTTTAGTGTTCTAATTGTCCTCTTAGTAATACCATTTTCATGTGGAGTTCTAGTACTAGACAACTCGTGTCTAATACCAGACTCCTTAAGGTAAGAAGATAGACGTCTATTGGTGAACTCGGTTCCCCGATCACTTCTAATTTTAATTATACTTAAAGATTTTTCGTTTTGAAGTCTTCTAAAGATCTTAATCAAATTCTCAGTAGTCTGATCTTTAAAAGGTAAAAATATAACCCAAGTAAATCTCGAAAAATCATCAATCATGACAAGGGTGTATCTCTTTCCTCCCAAGATTTTTACTGGAATTGGATCGAAGAGGTCCATGTGCAATAATTCCAAGCATCGGTTGGATTGAGAGTTCTCTTTACTTTTAAAAGTTGATCTAACCTGTTTTCCTAACTAGCAAACAGGACAAACTTTGTCTTTTGAAAACTTTAATTTTGGCATACCAGAAACTAAATCATTTGAACAAATGGTGTTAATGGTTTTAAAATTAATATTGTTTAATCTTTTATGCCATTGATAATTTGATCATTTTTGGCTTCCATTCATAAAAGATTTGTCCTCCTGTTTTTCTAATTTATTTTGTAAGAGTTTCCTACTCTGCTTCCGGTCAGTAGGGTGTTGCCTTGATGATCCTTAACCATGCATGTATGTTTTTTAAAATGCCTTGATGATCCTTAACCATGCAGGTATATTTTTGAAAATTAACAGTATAACCATTGTCACACATATGGCAGATACTGATTAAGTTGTAGCACAAGTTTTCAACAAGAAGCATGTTGTTGATGGTTAGATTACCATGGATAATTTTACCCTTACCTACGATCTTAGCTTTGTTGTTATCACATAAAGTGATCTTATCTCCAGTGCATTTTTTAACTTCGGTTAGTAGACGTTTATCACCCTTCATGTGTCTGGAACAAGCATTATCTAGATACCAGACAGATTCCTCCAAATAGCTAACATGTTGTACCTAAAAATACACATATTTACAATTTTTAGTACCCACATTCAATTGGTTCCACGGTTGATCAGTCCGTTGGGAATCTAGATTTGTGTTATTTAGATGGATTTCTCATTTTGTGTTGTGAACAATGCGTATGATTTAGGCTTGGTAGACAACTTCCTTCCAGAAACTGATCTGTTAACTTTAGAGGATGGTTTATATCTAAAACTCCTTGACTTTTTGTCAGGATTTGGTTTTCCAGACTTACTAACTGCCCCCTTCTTGGGCTTCAGTCAACTTTCAGTAGACTTCACATACATTATCTCATCCTTTAGAGTTAGATCCTCACATCTTGGATCAACTCCTTTATCAGTTAAACTATCCCTGCCAAATCTTATTATCTTAAGATTGTCTTTCGTTGGGTTTAACTTTTTACTGACTTTATTTGGGCTGCCATTGTCATATCTTAAACCGGTTTTGCATCCGGCAGGCCTTAGCAGACTGATCTGCTGTCTGACTGCATTCCCAGACTTCATCCAAGAACTGACCACATATGTCAAACATTGGTTCTTAGATGAAAGTGTTTGAACCTTTTCCTTGAGATTCTCATTCTCAGATGAGAGCTCAACCATTCTGTTTTCAAAATCTTTTGGTTTAGAAGTTTGAGATGAAGAGATGTTGTTAGTTTTATTTTTTAATCTCATCTCATTGAAAGAGTCTGAAAAATTCTTATACTCATTGACTATGTCATTGAGTGCAATAGTTAAGTCATCTCTCGTGAACTCGTTTGAGGAGAAGTCAAATACATCATATTTCCTCCTCAACCATGAAACAAGCAATAACTTCATCATCACTATCGTTGGATGATAAATCGTCCGAATCGCTTTCAGCCAACCCATCTTTGCTTGAAGAAGCCATCTGCTCCGTGTTCTTCTTATCATCCTTCCTCTTGTCATCACGCTTCGGCTTCCTGAATTCAACCTTAAATTGTACTAGTTTATCACAATTTAATCACTTCAAGTTAGACTTGTAATCACTTCATGAATTTGCCGAATTTCTTCACGAAGAGAATCATGGCGTCACTACTGATCTGCTCAGCAGACTTCACAAAATTAGCGGCAGGTGGCTCCTTAGTAGTCACCAGCGCCTTGGTCAAGATGGATGATGTGGATGGCTCCTCTTCATTCCTAGAGTTTATCTAAAACTCGTAGGCCTTCAGATCGACAAACAAATCATGCAGTTCCATCTTGTAGAGGTCTTTGGACTATCGTCTTTATGTCCCATTCTCTGGGAAGAGCACGCATGACTTTGATTGTAACCTCTCTTTTGTTGTAAGTCTTGCCCAGTTTAGTGAGATCAACAACGATCTTGTTGAATCTTCCATCAAATTCAGCCATTTTCTCCCCTTCACGCATCTTGATGCTATCAAACTGCTGAGTGGCAACCATGAGTTTGTTTTCTTTGTTTTGCTCATTACTCTCACACAATTGGACCAACCTCTCCCAAATTTCTTTAGCAGAGGTGCAGGTGGTGATCTTACTGAACATGTTTTCTTCTAATGTATTGTAGAGGATATCTTTTTCCATGTTGTCAAAGTTGTCTTCCCCTTGTATTCAGCGATTCACTCAGACATTGGTTTCTCCTTCATCATAGAAGTACCGTTAGGGTTGTTAGTGGAGCTGGCCTTCATTATCTTTATTAGGCCATCGGTGATAACATACCACATGTCATCATCTAAGGCAGTTAAATGAGCGTGCATTCTCAAGTTCAAGTGTTCATAATTTTTCCTTGAGAACATTGGGATTTTATTGATGATATTAGACATAATTCAAAATTTTGATGATGCTTAAGAATAGAAAGCATTGCTATGATACCACTTGTTAGGATTGATGTCGACTATAGAGACGGGAGTCTGACTATAGGTGGAAACTTATGACTTTCAATTTGATTTTAACTCTTTTAGAAGTTAAAACCTGTTTCTATTCTTCACAAACTCTTGAACAAGTTCAAGTGCGGAACAACTTGTTGGATTTGAAGCTTCAAATGAATGAATGCAATCAAAAAGTAAAAAACACAGGAAGTTTTATGGATGTTCGGAATTAAAACTCTTACGTCACCCCTTCTTCCTAAACAAGAAGGATATTCAGTAGAAGACTTTGATTTAGTATAACAACTACACAAACCAAGTCTGAAAAATACAAGACATAACAACTACCTGCTTTTAAACTTTTAGCTGACTTACAACACTGAAATTTTACACAGAAATGGCAGTAGATGAATTATAGAATGTTCACAAAGTAAGTGTTTTTTCTCATAAGCTTTAGAGTGAGAAAGGTTTAGATGATCTGATAGAAAGAGCAAGAATCACTAAAAGATGAAGACTGCAAGAGTCTAAAAACTAGAGATTCTTCCATTGTCCTTAGATGGTAATTTATACTTGAAGTACACAACCGGTCAAATCTTCTTTATGGACACGTGTCATCAAACCACTGGACGGTCGCCAATAGTACGTGATGATACAACAAAGATATTATCTTTGGGATTGTGATTGTACCAGACTAATAATGCGTCAAATATTCTCTGAGATCGTGTTGTACTGGAAAGTACAATGAGGGCAATTTGAATAATAGACGCGTATGTGGCAATCTTACATTTGTTCAGATCAGCTGGCTAGTCAGACTGCTGATAACGAACTCAGACATCTGATGAAGTCGGACGACGTCCGACTATGTACTTCTTTAGACCGTGTCTAAGAAGGTTAAACCACATCTAACTACGCTTCTTCTTCAAACCATGTCTAAGAAGGTTAGACGACATCTAACTATGCTTCTTCTTCAGACCGTGTCTAAGAAGGTTAGATGACGTCTAACTACGCTTCTTCTTCAGACCACGTCTAAGAAGGTTAGACGACATCTAACTACGCTTCTTCTTCAGACAGCGTCTAAGAACGTTAAACAACGTCTACTCGCGCATTACTTAGACCACGTCTAAAGTAATTATACGACGTCTACTCGCGCATTTCTTAGACCATGTCTAAAGTAATAAGACGACGTTTACTCGCGCGTTACTTATACCACGTCTAAAGTAATTAGACGACGTCTACTCGCACATTACTTATACCACGTCTAAAGTAATTAGACTATGTCTACTCGCGCATTACTTAGACCACGTCTAAAGTAATTAGACGACGGTTGCTCGCGCATTACTTAGACCATGTATAAAGTAATTAGACGACGTATGCTCGCGCATTACTTAGACCACGTCTAAAGTAATTAGACGACGTATGCTCGCGCATTACTTAGACCACTTCTAAAGTAATTAGACAACGTCTGCTCGCGCATTACTTAGACCTTGTATAAAGTAATTAGATGACATCTGCTCGCACATTACTTAGACCACGTCTAAAGTAATTAGACGATGTTTACTCATGCATTACTTAGACCACGTCTACTTGCGCATTACTTAAACCACGTCTAAAGTAATTAGACGACGTCTACTCGCGCACTTCATTAGACCACGTCTAATGAAGTTAGACGACGTCCAAATATATGTACTTCTTTAGATCTGTACCTACACAACGACAAATTACCCAAGTTAGTTTTATTCAAACCACATCATCAAAACTATGTTGTACATATTCTCTTAAATTAATTAATTATTTCTTACTTACTTAATTTTCTCTTTTCTTTGTTTAATTTAATCCAAGAAAAGTTACAACATATTGTTTAGATATCAAACCACAACCAAACAAAACAAATTGACCATGATGATTAACTTCAACAAACAGAACACAAGCCATATCATAAGTATTAGTCAAAAATATAGTATCAAAAGTAACAATATCAAAAAAGTACTCTTATGCAGTCCTACATCGTGCATCAACCAAAAAAATATAATTCTTATGCAACCCTCTTCATTTATGATAATCATATAAAAGAAATTTGAATTCTACTTTGCATTCGAAAAAATAATTATTCAAGGCTTTTACATCACAATTCCCAAGTCTCAATTGCCGAGCCTTAGCCACATAATTTCGACATTTTCTCTCATCAATTGGAAAATTTTCAAAACCACCAACGTCAACAACAAGTAATTTAAATCTTTTACTCAAAGTAATTCCCGCTTTATCATTCGACTTTAATTTTCTCTTTATTGGGGAATCTAGCACTATTATACATCTTAAATGTCTTGACTTCCTTGGACTTAATGAATCATTATGTTCAAGTTGCATACTAGTAATTTAATATAATCCATCATTTTTAACTGTAATATTAATCATTAATTTGCAATCTGTTTTGATGGTCTAGGATACAAATAATTTTTCCTTCACAAACAACCTTACCTTGCTTAGCACATCCAAAGCATAAGTACTTAGGTCGACTGTCGTCTCCTTTTCTAGAACTCAGTTCCAAAAACCGAAACCAAGCTCTTGGGCATAGGACTTGTAAGAAGCATAAAATTTTCTTCGGACAGAAAATACATCCCATGTCGTGGAGCATCAAAAAATTGCAAATCACATCCATTTGACGGCCCACTTGAATTGTCTGTTTCTTGTGCCATAGTAGTCTTAGTTAGTTTTGGTTCATGCATTCAAAAAACTGATTGTTATATATAATTGCAATAAATGACAAACAACTAGATTAAGTCTTAGCTCAAAAACACAAGTTACACTGATGGTAGATATGTTAACCCCAAATACATGTGAGAATGAGTTATTTATCGCCAAATACTACTACAGTATTGAATTCATCTTGAACTCACTAGGATCCGTAATGATATGTTCTACAAAGTAAAATCACTATTTCTGACTTTTAATAACTTAAGGACCTATCATGTGAACTCTACTAGCAATCCATTTCTTCATTTTCAGTATCTATACATAATGTTCTAAAGGAAAACTAAATCATGTCACAACATAAAACATGTTTGTCTCCTCTGTGTGTCTCATTTAGAGTTCATTAAAAAAAGTATTGAAATTGAGATTAGAAGGGCCACCTAGTTTTCTATTTCCTCGGTCATCACTTTCCACTTTTGATATTCTTTCTCATTTCTCAAGTATTCATTCTTCCCCTTATACGTAATTCCATATTTTCATGAGCATATAGGAAAAACCTGAAGGAAGATCACAAACATAACCGGTTAAAATTACTTCCAACATTTGGGTATATATATTATTTAGTAATTGTGTATTAGTTTTTATTATATAAATATTAAAGCCCAATTAATGTATTTTATTAAAGTATAAATATTATGGGCTTATTTAGATATCTATAATAAATATGGGGATATATTTATGTAGAAGCATAAATACCATTTACTATTTTGTTGATGTGATAAATAGTAAATGAGTATATTTGGACTAGGTCCCCAACCAATATAGATAGCCTACCTAATATGTTTCTCTCATTAGACAAAAAGTAGAGGTTTGTTCATCTCTCAAGAACACTTAATGACTATCGGTAGAGGATTGGAAGACCTAAACTCCACCCACATCATTCATTATCAATCTATGTTTAGATCCAGAACTAGAAGATCCAAGAATAAGAAATAATCTGAAGAATATCGAAGAACGACTTAATGAATTATTCCACATCAAAGATTCGGGTAAATTTTTTTAACTATATATTACCTCAATTTATCAACATACAATATGAAAGTTATATATTTAAAAAATACATATTCAGATTAAAGATTATAACATAACGGTGAAGGCATCATGAGTTTCTTGAATAATCAAGAAATGAGAGAAAAAAGAGGCTGACAATCGGTTTGTGATCGTGATTTCCTAAATTAATTGTGATTGAGATGCGAAAATAGGTGGTCGATTTGAAAGAAGTTATAATATTATGGGTAAGGAACACTCTATCACGTCCATCCCTGATCTACACAAACAATAAATCGTTGTTCAATTAATAAAAGAGAATTTCGGTATCCTAATATTCTTGTAAAAAAATTGGAATTTACAAATCTACTGTCTATGGGAGTTGAGTGGAGGAACAACAGATCCACCGATCTTGAATAGAATATGAAGGTTTTGTAATAGTAGAAAAAAATATGGAGATCACACTAGGCGACTCGTTGAAACTATAGTGGGTTGAGCTGGACGTCTAGTAAATATGAGGAAGGGTAGAGAGTCAATAAAGGGTTAGGCGCTTTGACGGAAAGTAATCTAGTACCAAGAAGCCGATCAATGGATGATGATTTGGAGTTTCACATAAGGCTCCACATATGTCTCTATAAAATCTCTATTAAAATTTTCCGTATAGGAATAATATCTTTAAGATGCATATTGTCTTGAAGATTATAGAAAAATCTATTATCTAAGTATTTTTTTTCAAATGTGAGTCTATTACAACTTAGAATGGACTTTGTGGTAGAATAAATCATTGTTTGAAATTGTTACACTAAGATGACATTATATATCCAAATGCTTTTGTCCTTTCATGAAACACAAGATTTTCGGCAATATGAATTACATTTTAAAGGAATCAACAACTAGACAAAAGTATGAAAGTTTTTGAGCAAGGAAGTTAGTAATTTGAGTTCAAAAATTGTAGTGGTCAAAATTTGATATGAGTTTCGGTGAAAGATCTAGAAACAATACTTTTTTTAGAAAACTAGAGCATCTTCATATTCAACAATATCCTATTATAGATAGTCAACTATCAAAGCAGGTTGCCTAGTGAATATCTGGAAAATTCTCAAGTATACCATTAAAAGTACAAAAGTATAATAGCCTGAGTGAAAGAGTACTCTTCAAGTATCGAACAACATGAATTGTAGCCTTTAATGTATCGAAGGGGTTTTGCATGTATTGGATTAGCTGTTGTATGCTAAAACCAATGTTGAGACGAGAAAATTTTAAATATATTAGTTGTGTGATCAATTTTCTGATGTTTTTTCTAGTTCCGACACAAGATAACTATTTTCGTTAAGTTTAATCCATTTTTACATAGGAACCGTCTACCGTCTGAGGCAGTGTTAGTCAAAATATCGAGAATATATTTGCGTTGATTTACATATAAACTATTGTGAGTTCTTTTCAATTATAGTTCCAATAAATGTTTTGCAATTTCTAAATCTTTAATTATTTTTTTCTTTATAATATGAGGAGACATTTGTCCTTACCATACTATAAAAGTCATATTCAAATAAACGATTAAAAAATTTAATAGTTCATTGTCTTAAAACTTATTTTGAAAGCATAAATACTTTTGGTTGGTTTGGGTATTATTCAATATTATATACATCTTACTCAAAATTACCAAGTAAGAATGCGTTGTTTACGTCAAACTACTTCAAAAAAAATAGTTTTTAGCTAAAGTTTAATGGAAGTTAAAATAATAAATAGTCTTAGTGTAACTGTTTTAGCTTATAGAAATCAATTATATTATTTAGACAATTAGAATATTTGGATCCATTTACTGTAAGAAATTTTGACTAGGATTATGTGAAAATTGAGGACTGAGTGGGACATATTAGAGGAAAATGGCTAAATAGTTTAGTTTAGATAAAAATGGGTAGAGCTTGGTTGTATACATTACCTTTCCTAAGTATGTATTTGAATATGGTTTCCTGAACTTTAACCCCATATATATTGTCGAGTTCAGGGATTCAAGTTTAAGTAATTTAACCATGTTAAATATTTCTTCATGAATATCACTTATGTAACACTCAATAAAAATGTCAATTAAGACATAGTTTTGATGATGCGTCATAGTTTTGATGGTGTGATTAAATAAAAATAAGTCCTATAAATATTTAATGCGCATGTAAAATTAAGATAAGTAGATGTCTTAAGATGGGCAGATGTCTTAAGACGGGAAGATGTCTTAAGATGAGCAAATGTCTTAAGACAGAGAGATGTCTTAAGACGGGGAGATGTCTTAAGACGGGAAGACGTCTTAAGATGGGCATATGTCTTAAGATGAGCAAATGTCTTAAGATGAGCAGACGTCTTACGACGTGCAAATGTCTTAAGAGGAGTAGATGTCTTAAGATGATCAGATTTTTTAAGATGAGAAGATGTCTTAAGACGAGCAGATGTCTTAAGACGGGCAAATATTTGAATCATATTTGATCCATCCCGATCATGTTTAATCAAAATCAAAATTTTAAAAATAAATAAAAATTTTGAGTTCTTGAATTGGTCAAAACGAACAGCCATTGTTCTTGTTTTGATAGCAATCAAGTATATGTGATATAAGGAACTATTGGAAAACTCTTATCACTTCAAAATAGCCTTAAAATAAAAAACCTGATTTTTTTTATCATAACTGTTTTGAACAAATTGATCATCATCTAGGTCGATCCATACCTTGAGATGATGATCAACATGTTCCTGAGAGTTTTGTGAAACTACCCAAGCTTAATATCAAAGAATCAGACCCAAAAAATAAATTTTAATAATTGAATCCTATGTTCTTTAGGACTGATACTTGTTAGCCTAGTACTTAGAGATTCGACTGAGGATCCTCGGTCCGGACCGAGACCAAAGACCTATAAAAATAAGCTAGGACCGAGACCTAGGACCGATGTTCTTGAGTTAGGACTGAGACCTAGGACCGATGTTCTTGAGATAGGACTGAGGAACCCGACTGAGGATTCTCACCTAGGACTGAGAGGTACGACCTAGGAACGATAAATTTGGAACTAGGACCGAGAGGTCTTACTTGGGACCAAAACTACAAGGACTCAGGATCGAGAAATCCAAACCTGGGCCCAAGACTCCCAAGACATAGGACCGAGAGGTCTAACCCTGGGACCGAGAATCCCAAACCCGGGACAGAGAGTTCCCAAGTATAGGACCGAGGAACATAGCCTAGAGCTAGCCCGGACCGAGAGGTTTATACACCTCGACCGAGAAACCCAGCCCTAGGCTAGTCTAAGACTGATAAGTTTTTACGCCCAGACCGGTAAGATCAGTTAAAAACCGAGATTCCTTAACATCTCGAACGAGAGACTCTAGTACTCAAAAGAGAGCTCCTAAGCTTAGACCGAGGGTTTCCGGACCCCGACCGATAAAATCTGACCCGAATCTTAAGAATCTGGTCATAGGCTTGTTTGGTTGCACTTTTAAAAATCCAAAATTATTTTTGTAATTTTGGAACTTCAAATAATTTTCTAAAAATCCCGAAAAAAAATAGAAAATGCATTTTAAATCATTTTAGAATATTCAACAAAATATTTCAACAAGAGCTTGTTTGGTTTTTATATTTCTAAACCTAATGCCTTTAAAAATGACTAATATTCTTTAGGTATTTCCACCCTAGTTATCATCCGCAACAAGTACCAATATTTATATATTGAAGTTTCAATATTTTAAATAACGCAAAACCTAGAAACATGACTAGGACCAAAAGAATAATTGGTTAAAACTCAAATGTTATACATCTAATTTTCAAAATCCAACTTTATAAGTAGAGACCATTTTTAAACGGGTACGGAGGATAAAGCGAAAGACCTTTCCTTAGTATCACTAAACTTCAAACCAAACGAAACATTGGTGCATAATACGTTTGTACACGTATACCTTTTTATTAATTTTTCTAAAATCATTTGGCGACTATGTTTTCAAATGAATAATATTTTCTTAAATTAATTGTGTTTATTTAATTTAATCGGATTTCATAAAAAAATCAAATCGTCATTTGATTAAAACAAATCCCCAAATTATTAAAATTTGAATAAAATTAATTATTTTACATAATTAATTTCAAAACCTACTAGGTACTATCAAAATTTTAAAATAATGTTTTATTTAAAAAGATTCATTGCATGTAAACCAATGTTAAAACCATCGAATATCGAGCCATTCCGAGCCTTGTATTGCCACGTATCCATCGACGCATGCTAATGTTGCGGGATTCCTGGTGGTTATAACTTTTCCGACGACTCTACTGGGATTAAAATGTTTAACTCGAAAATATAAACTTGTCTTTTAAAACATTTGTATCATGTTTTCACACTTAATAGGCTTGTCTTACAATGTACAACGCCTTAAAAGACGCATAAATTTTATCCCTATCTTTAGAGCCTTTATGTGTAAAGGCTACATCACCCTCTTCTTGCAAAAAAGTACTCGATTGGGATCGGTAGCTCTTCACCTGCTTGCAAATATTGTCAATGTGAAATGATAACTTGTTACAAACCGAGTGATGTTATGAGACAAAAAACTAGGCAACCAGGATCGACCCACCCTTTGGCGATGTGTCGTCCGATGGGATGCAGATATTGTGGAGGTTTGGGTAAATTCCCAATTGAGTTGATATTCCCTGGTTTATGGCGGGGTTTACCCCTTCCACTATCGGTGAATGAAACTCTCTTACTCATTCTAACCTTAGAACAAAAAACCTGGTTATTATCACTAGATCGGTTATTTGTCCTGCTCACACAACCAAAAGACCTCGTCACTACAACTCTTATGTGGATATTATATATGTATCATGTGTATGCATGTATAGTCTAAGTGAGCATTTTGAGCATGTTCCTTCCTTTCAAAACAAACGCATGTTTGTAAATGTTTTGAATTTCCAATCACAAACGATGTCCAAGCTAACAGATGTAAATCTAATCCCATGGGTTGAAAACTTCTACGAAAACGAGTAGAACCATGGGATTTACGGACTAACCCCCATCATGAAGTTTACATACTTAAAAATAAACCTCACCTTCATGATGCAAATGTAAAGAATGTGGGTCCATACTGGACATGTTTATTATATGGGAGAAAGGGCCAAGTGTCCCTCTATAGAAGAATTTTGAGCTATCTTAATTGTAGACAATAAAAATGTTATGCACCTCAAACTACATGTAGAATCAATGTCTCTAAGGAAGCTCTTGCAAGAGCAATACGAATATACTAAAACAACATCCGAAACAATCCTAAAAAACAATGTAATTGACTTATAGAAATGAAAAAAAATATATAAATCAGGAATGGACAAGTCCCCCTAACCATGATATCGTCCTTGATAACCATGATAGTTATGCTAGAACATTTCTCCATGGCTCCAGCAGATGTAATCTATCTTCCAAAATCCTGGAAGCAACATACTATATGCGAAATGCGAAACAAAGACCCCTCGGGTATCATTTTGATTGAAACTTTGATGGGTTTGAATGACTCAATCTTAACCTCTTATATGAGCAAAAGGACTTACCTCTAGTCCTTTACATCTAGTTGATTGACAAGTTTGGGAGCCTACCACTAGTATGTCCCAAAGATGCATTATCTCTCTTCAATATCGAAGAATGATGAAAGATCTGAACGTCTCGTAGAAAGTTACTATGAAATCAGGGATTTGCTCCCATGGTACCCCAATAAGAGAATGGCATACATGATGGACAACATACCCATGATCATTCTTATGGGCCATAAATGGATCATGTTTTACTACACTCACGATCTCTATAAACAGTTTGATCGTGATTTTATGCCCTTATATGAAAAATGCCATTGTTATAGACACGCCAATCGATCACAAAGCCTATACGAGGTACCTCTAGAAATGACACAATGCTTCTCAAATGGGTATTCCAAAATAGCGAAATAATTACCTCACCGTCATTCTAAGAGAATACGAGAGGTCCAAGAAGGACGAAGAGGACGAAGTTTCCAATGTAAGAACATACTACAGTAGAACTTCTAGTTTGTAATGCCAAATTTTTTCCCTTTTAGACTCTCTTTGTAAAATATCTACAAGAGTGTTATGTTTGTAACAAACTTTGCGAGTATGTTTACATATAACTCCATGTTTGTTTAATCGAATCACAAAAAAGAGATGTTAATTTTCTATGATTCATTTTATATGCATATGCATTGTATTTGTACTTTATTACATCTATAAACCCTCGCCTCTCTATCTTCGCAATAGTCCACAATTGCGACAAGTCGACACAACCTCAAGAAAGAGAGATAAAAAAACGGACGTTTTATACGCCACCAGATGGCCAAAGAACCCTTTGTACCTTAACCGATCTCAGTGATTGAATTCAGAGAAATGAATGAAACTCTACAACATATAACGAGCAACTCGCGTTGATCATAACTTCTTTATCTAATCAAAAAATTTAGTGTACATCCCAGAGCATCCCTCCTACTTGTTTTCCTAACCAGGCAATCGTGGTTATACTCACTCCCATTAACCCTGTCCCACTGGTCAAAAAACTCAAGAAGAAGTCTCTCTCTACGAAGTCTCCGAAGAGGATATCGACCAAACTACACGTGTACAACACGAGAAAGTAATTAACCCCTCGGGTTCACAGGAAAAACAAATTTCAGTAACTGACCAACCACCGCTAATGGAATATGAACGCCAAATGCCTAAAGTTCAAGCCATGCATACAGAAATTCAAGTCCATCTAAACAAGTTAGCTAAGGACAAAAGCATAAAGAACACTATGTCTGGAAGGATGCTATGAAAGCTTCCAAATGGGCAGTTATTCCAATAGGTGTCAAACTTCCAACTCTCTCTAAGTACATAAGAAAAAGCGATCCATATGTCTTTTTCAAAATGTACGCTTCTACAATGACCCCATTGTGATTTGGAGAACCAACTATTCTCCACCTATTCCCCTAGTATCTTAATGATGTTGTTATGCGCTGGTATCACCAGCAAAATATATTATAACTATATAGAACATATAAATGGTTGCAGCGTTCATAGAACGTTTCTCAATACATCTCAACCACGAAAGACCTGAAAAGAGGTTGAAGAATATCAAATAGCGGGAAAATAAGAAATTCTTCGTGTTCATCGAACAATGGAAAGTTATTGCCGAGGAAATCGATTCCCCCCAAGCAAACAACGTCAAATCGATATGATCTTGGAAAACATTAACGGATGATATTCTATTGGACTCACCGTCAAAACTTTTCAGACAATGAAAATTTTCTAACAAACTAGAATTACCCTCGATGACGTTATCGAGAAGGAAGAAAAAGGGGGAAAATGAGTAAAGCTACCCCACCTTCAAGTTGTTTCCCTATAAAGAAAAAGATGCAAGTACATTAGGTAACTGCTACCTGGAAGGAATTATCGCCTCAAAAGGTGAGTCCAAGTAGTCTCCACAACCCAAAGTAGATACAACTACTCCTACCTAGGGAACACTTCCAATGGCACCTAAATCCCATATAATCTTTGACGATCTAAGGATCCCTTTAAGTCAAGTGGTGAAGATTCTCCAAGAAAAGAATCTCGTCAAACTACTTTCCCCGAGAACAGACATACTATTCTTGGGAAAATATGAGAACGCTTGGTGTGACTATTACCAAACAAAGGGCACACTACTTATAGTTGTAGTGTCCTCAAACACCTGTTCTATGACTTGATTGATCAAAACGTGATCACCAAGCCGGAAATAATTAAAAATAGTTAACCCAATACGCAATTTTAAAAGGAAATTTGATGAAATGACAATAATAATTGTCTTAATTGCATAGATGAATAAAAATTGCGCAAATGATCACTTCCTATTTTTCGGACAAAGATATCCCCATCTCACGATGGCACACTCGACGAATTAGGATTCCTTTGCGTTACGCAACACAGTATCGCATTACTGGACAGGGGTATTTTTATCCAAAAAATAAAAATGGTCATTTGCGTAATTTTAATTAGGCGCTGGTTATTTGCGCAATTAAGACAATTATTAGGGTCATTTCATCAAATTTACCATAAGTGTACAAAGAGACGATTGATTAGGACTTTTGAAACAATGGCTTCTCGTAGGGTTATGAGAGTGAAATCTTGGATGGGGAAGCACGAAAACTGTGAGCTGATGTACTCTCCATACAACTTACAACTTACAAGTGCACACACATATATATAGGTTTTTCTTTCATACGTTGTAACCTTTTGAACTCTCCAATCGAGTGTTTACAGGCAATTCCAAGCCTACGTTTGAGGTCTTAATGCTTATCATCGTCACAATTGAATGATTACGTTACCTGTTTCTCGTATTCTTCATATCTTGTCTCAGCGTTTATTAAAATAATAAATATATGCATAACAAGTTGTTTATATGCTTTAAGAAGGACATGTTTATATGATAATTCTTTTACTTTGTTTCTCAAATTAGTAAATTGTACACAAGGAAATTAAGCAAATCTTGAGCTCGTATTTGTTGATTCACTGTGTCTTAAAGCAAACGGATGATGAACAATCACCTTCACTAAGTTGGAACGGTGGCTACAGTCTTCCCTACATTTTAAATTAATTATGAAAAACATGTATATGGTGTTCTGGTATTTCTAGAAGGTACTATATACCATCAGTACACAAGAGAAATGTGTATACTAATGTTCTTCAGCCACTGAAACCCACATTTTGAAGTTGACAAATCAAGCTTCAGCTTACTATCCGAAACTACCATATGTGAAAACAAAAAAAAAAATCCTATTTGAGCACTTGCATTTGATAAAGAGAGACTTGTCAAAGTGCTTATGTTGAGATTCCAATAGGAATGAATTAGAGGATAAAAAAACAATATATCTAATATTTTCTATGTAAGAAACAAAATTATTTACTTGTTTACGTGTTAAAAACCATCTCTTGAGTACAATGACAAAGTATATTCAGAATTGCAATATCTTAAATTGCTCTCATTTAATTGTGGTCTTTTAAATTGTTTGATGCTTCATAAACCATTCATTTGATCTATGTAATCACATGGAATTCGGTTTGAGATCTGCTGAAATTATATAAGATCGGTTTAAGCAAGTAGACATTTCTCTCATTTAACAACCCATTGGTTTAGTACCACTGACTGTAAAGAGGCGTTGTGCTCTTGTTTGGCGGGGAATCCCAGTTGAAGCCAAATCTTCGGGTACTATTCTCATTGGTTAGCATTCATTCGAAGATTGCAATTTTCATGTGTGTGATGCTATTCATTATTCTATGGAAATTTTCTTGAGGAGGCAAGCTTAATCCTTTGCTGGCCTTCTGAAAACATGATTTGAACAGTAGTATTGTCTTGTTCCACTCAAATCAGACATTACTGTTTGACAAGTCCCTGCAGAAGTAATATTATTCATGAAAAGTAACTAAATGGTTTAAAACTCTAGACTTTTTTTGGTTCAAATAAAATAAATATAAAACCATGAGGTTTTAATTAAAGACACATAGTTAACAAAAATTGTAAGTTTCCAAGAAAATCAGAAGGAATAGGCCCATTCAAAGGGTTCCAAGCGAAATCTCTATCAATAAAATTATAGCTAGATTTCAAGGTTGCATTCTTTATTTATTTAAGGTAAAAATAACTAAAATCCATCTTTGGTACAAAATATTTCTTTACATTGTCTGGAGAGTCAGTTAAGTGATTAAATGATTAAATGATACTGTTAGAAAGGCTAAGGATTGATAAAGGCTTTACAATGAAGTTTGGGTTAACTTTGATGAGAATTGATTTCTGATGATTGTTGATTAGAACAAATATTTTTTAAGAAGTATAACCATTTGATCATTAGTCCATGTTAACGGGAGATCGCATGATCAAAGTTAGAACAAAATGATGATTCTATGACGCAGCTAGTTATTAATTTTGTCCGATCTGGGTTTATTTTCTTTAAGAGTATAGATAACCCACCTCATATTTTTTGTTTCTTAGGTTAGACTCTTTTAACTTGACCTACCCTAGTGGGGGTTGACCTTTGAACTTGGATTTGTTATGATTTTCTTCAGTTTGATGTCTCATTTTAAATTCCTTTATATTCTTCTCAGTCTATCTACCCTAGTGGGAGAATGATTGACAAATACCAGTTGACTATAAAACTCAGTCAATCTGTCCTTTGACCGTATGAGCAGAATTCATCCCAGAAAAAGAATGTTCAGATTCAAACTGAAAGGATTAATTTGACAAACCTCACTTGTCAATTACATGATATTTACCTTACCAAAGTTATTTGAATCCTAAATTTGCAGCAAACTGTTACCACCACAAGACTTGAGAGGATTAAGTGATGCATTAAGCACCACTTTTCAAGTGCATGATGGTGAAGAGAGCTCCTAAGGAATGACATGAAATCAAAGAGTGGTTTATAGTTAAGACGAAGGATACGAGCTTCTTTTCAATTTCTACAATTGCTTCTTTGTAACAATGATATATGTTTGATATTTGGAGGTAAGGAAAAGCTCGAGTCTTCACCAAAGTTCAAAGGAATGATGAAGAAGTTTGGAAAGAAATCAACAAAAGTGGTTTATTCTAAGATGGCTGTGTGATGAAGAATTGAAGAGTTTTCATTTGATTACAATTGCATACTTAGAATGTCAAATCTTTTTCTATTCTGTGTAATTACAAAACAATATTCCACAAACTAAAATAACAATATCATGTATAGCCTTTTCTATAATGATTTAATCAATCCACTATAAATTTTTGGTCTCCTGGCTCCTTCATACTACCATTTCTTCTTTCTAGGCTGCTACCCCACCATTCCCTGCAGCTGCATTTTGTTCTTGAATAGCTAAGATATCTATAACTAAAAGTGGAAAAAGTGAACACATGCATTATGCATAAAATTGCTTACCAACAGCATTATTAGCTGCCGCCACTGCTGCAGCTTTTCTATTGTTATGGTTCATAATTGCAAAAACTCCAACAACTATCGATACAATAAGAACAACTGCACTTACAACCCCAACAATTACACCTGTTTTACTCTTTTTCTTCGAACCGGTGCTGTAATAATACTGCTGATCAGCATCACTCGAGGGATTGTTTGAATTGCTCTTGCCGGACACAGAAAGATTTGGATTTCCGGCTATACTGCGATGCCCAAATCAAGAATTTATTTTAGGTGTTTGTTAATCTTGGCTTTTAATGGCAAGTGCATCTCATTATGAGCTTACTATGTGTCCAAATTCTTGTTGTTTGATATTGAAGTCGGTACTGTTCCACTCAAACCATTGTTTGACAAATCCCTGAATTAGTCATAAAAAGTTTTAGATTGTTCAAAGTAGAAGATCATTAAAAGTTGTCAGTCTTCTCTTTGAACTACTCACAAAGTTCTAAGATGTGGTAAGGTGCCAAGAAAACTAGGAATAGGCCCAGTCACATAGTTCTGACTGAAATCACTGCCACAGAAAATAAATTTTGTAAACACATCTTTTCATTATAAAAATATATAAATACAACTTTTCAGCAAATATTTCTTACATTGTCTCGAGAGCATCCATGGAGCTAAAATCTGGTAAAGGACCAATTAAACCGGCATTCTTGAGATTCCTGTAATATGCTCATCAAATCTAACAATACTAGGAAAGAAATCAATGAATTGAAGTTTGATGAAGAAGACCCAGAAAACTCACAGTGCGGTTATGCGTGGTGGTTTATCAGTAGAGCATTCAACCCAGGACCATGGACCGCCAAGGCCAAAGCAAGGATCACCCGTCGAGAATTGCAATATTATGTAGCTATTTTGTAATGCAGTTAAACCTTCCACTGAAATTTATCCATTTTTTAAAAGAAAATGACAAAATATAAGAAGATCATCCATTATTATCTTAGCATGAATTCAAATACAAATTACCATCATTACTGTCAGTTGCATCTGCAACTGCTCGTGATACTGTAGAGATATGGTCAGCATGAATAAGTCGAGGAAGCATCGAGCCTGATGGATTAAATTATAAGTTATAAACCAACTGCAAATTATAAGGATCGATGTAAATAGTAGTTTACCGTATGCTAATGTCAATAATAAGAGAGAAAATATTTGGGTGATGGCCATGGCTGCAATAACCTAAGAATGGGAAAGCTTTAAAGCTGGAACAATGGTGTGTATTTTAAATACACATCAGATATTGAGAGATTGGCTTTAAATAGCTCATATTTCTTTCCACTCTTCAAGTCAACGAACAATTCTCCAGCTAATGAAAAGTTATGTACAGGTTGAATGGTTGACAATAAACAGTTGACTTTTGATAAACCGAGTTAATCAATTCTTGGCCTCGGTCAATCAATTTGATAACAGGCTAAGCATGCATACGCCTAAGTGTTTTTTTATGTCAATAAATCTATATAACAATTTATCATGACCGATTCTTTTATTACTTTAATGTTGTAAACAAGTCCAATGGGTAAATATCAGGGTTTTGAAAAACTTTCCGCAGATGAATTGTGGCAATCTATTTTTCTCACAAAATTAGAAAAAAAAGATTAGCGTGTAAACAAAACGAATTTTAAAGAATCGGTGCTAAAGGTCTATCTTATGCCCTAGCCTAAAATTAGGGGTCTTCAATCGATCGGATTACCGTTTAAACGGTTTCGGTTAAGTCTGATTTTGTCATTTATTTTACCAACCGGTTAAGTGATCGCTATTAATATCGGTTTTACTAGTTCTGGTTCTATCGGTTTCAATCGGTTAATCGGATTTTACCGAGAATCGATAATTCAATATTTTAAATTAAGTATTAAATTTATTAAATGAATTTTATTAATCAGACAAATTCACATTGATGATAAAAGGGGAAAAGAATTAATCGAAGACATCAATTAAATTAAAAAAATAATAAAAAAAACATATATTTTTTTTAAAACTCTTGGTTACATCGCATTTCTTGTTCATATTATATTATGCTATTATATATAAATTATTAAATATTATAGTATATATAGATTATTAAATATTATAATATATCTTATATTTAAAAAAAATAATATAAATTATAATATATATTATTAAATATTATAATATATCTAATATTTTTTTTTAAAAAAAAATACTTATATATATTATAAAATATAAACATGTAATTAAATTATTATCGATTAAAGCGGTAAAAAAATAATTGTACCAAAAATCGAACCGTTTAACCGATAAAAAACCAGTTATCGAAACCGCTAGATCCGGTTAACCGGTATATTAGTAGAATAAAACCGATAAACTATTGGTGTTAATTGGATTATCATTTTTTCGATTTTTTTACCATTTTAGATAAAATAGAGTTCAAAAAGTGAAAAAGAAAGTAAAAAATAATTCCAAATAAATAACAATCATTTTTTCGTGGCCACGAAACAATCTCATGAAAAAAATAAATATTTTTCAAAATATTTATGGAAGGGCCATAAATCCTCTTTCCAGGCTAGCTAGTTTTTAGCCTCAAAATAAATTTTTGATTAATCTTATTTAGTAAGATTAATTGTTATTACAAAAATCTTTATATAAAAAAATAAATTTATTTACATTAAATTAAAAGTAATAAAATATTAATATACGTGTATAAACCTAATTTTTAGGATTCTTTATATTTGGTTAAACTCGGGAAAAGACAACTCGCTATATCCTTTATGCCCGTTAAAGAACCGTTTATACTTCATAAAATTTGGACATTTCTTTGAAAATTTGATTTTTATTATATTTATTTTAATAAATTATTTTCATGTTCTAGATATGTATTTTTTTTTTATTAAAAATTAAAATTTTAAAAGTATTTAACTAGTACATGTGATTGATATCAATAATTATTGAGGTTAAAAATATCATTTTATGATGTTAGAATTTAAATAAATTCAATTGAGCTTTATTAAAATATTTTTTATGAAAATATTCTAAAATTATTTTAATTATTGTTTTTATATATATTTTTAATTTTTAAAAAATGGTTTAAGATTTTTAATTGTTAAAAAATAGTTATAATTAAAAACCCCAAACAAATAAGCCCTTAGTCAGGTATTCGGCTCGAGAAATGGGTCGGACGCCAGAGATTGAGCTTGTTTAAGCCTAGAGTTAACGTGCCTGGGTGCCTAGTCAACGCATAAGGAAGTTCTTGATTGCCTTGCAGGATTTCTTGATCGCTCGTAGGATTCCTTGATTAAAAGACATGTCTGACTAGTTTTCTTGGTAAAAAATTAGGTCATGCTGAAATATTCTGATGGACGCCAAACCTAATTGGTTTTTTTCCGGTTAAAAACCAAGCTATGGAAAAATATTTGCATTCCTTTAAGCTTCGACAAAAACTTTTGTGCAGGTTTTGAAATTTCATTAAGAGCCTCTGTTCGTTGATCTGAGGGCATGAGGAGATGAGGAGAAGCTCCTCAGGTAGAACACGTTCAACATCATCTCGATGTATCAATTAATTAGGGAGAGGTCGAACAAGACTTTGAGAATTCTTGGGTAAAAATGAAATTTGGGATTTTAAGGTTCAATTCGGCATTTGAAGTTTACCAATAGCTTTTTTATATTCATTATGAATGTTTCAAACCATAATATCAAGCCTAGCTATCGACTTTAACAAAGTAATGAATTTAAATTTTCAGTTTCTTGAAAATTTTGGTTTTAAATAAATATACCTTAAACTGATTAATATTGGTTGAGAAATACTGCTAACATCATTTAGACTATGATAGAAGTTCTTTGGGATTGATGTTCTTAAGCTACATAAAACATATTTATTGGGAAAAATTAAAAACAAAGTAAAGAAAAGAGTTAATTAAGTGAGAAATAATTAATTTAGAAATAAACAAAAGCGAAGAAACATTAAACAACGGAATTTTGATGATGTTTAAAAAGAATAAAGCTAAGTTGTCTATTTGTTTTTGTGTAGGTGCATATACATAAGACTATGTTAATTTAGACGTGGTCTAAGCAGGCTAAATAGACGTCAAACGTAGTTAGACGTGGCAGTCTAACTCCTTTAAACGAAGTCTAAAAGGAAACGTAGTTAGACGTGGTAGTATAACTATTTTAGACGAAGTCTAAAGGGAAACGTAGTTAGACGTGGTACTCTAACTCCTATAGAACAAGTCTAAAGGGAAACGTAGTTAGAAGTGGTAGTCTAACTCTTTTAGACGAAATCTAAAGGGAAACATAGTTAGACGTGGTAGTCTAAATCCTTTAGACGAAGTCTAAAGGGAAACGTTGTTAGACGTGATAGTCTAACTCCTTTAGACGAAGTCTAAAGAGAAACGTAGTTAGACGTGGTAGTCTAACTCCTTTAGACGAAGTTTGGGTTCTGTGATAGTGATTGGGCTGGAAGTATGGATGACATGAAGAGTACATCCGGATATTGTTATTCACTCGGTTTAGGTATTTTTTCATGGGCGTCGAAGAAGTAAGAGATAGTTGCACATTCCTCCGCCGAACTCGAATACGTATCGGCAAACGAAGCAACCAAACAAGTGATTTGGTTAAGGAAGATTTTAGAAGACATGGGGGAGAAACAAGATATGGCTACGGTTCTCTTTTGCGATAGCAAATCAACAATTGTTATGTTGAAAAATGCGGTATTTCATAGTCGAACAAAACACATCAACCTCAAACATCACTACATTCGTGAAGTAGTGGATGATGAAGAAGTGATGATCAAGCACGTAAAGACCGAAGATCAACTTGCAGATATCTTCACTAAAGCACTTTCTTTGAACAAATTCGTCTACTTACGAGATTTGATAGGCATGACTAACAAAAACATTAAGGGGAGTGTTGAAATTAATATTTTTAATTAAAATTAATATTTTTAATTAATTATGGTATTGATTATGATAATTTGGGACGTTATAAGTTACTTTATTTCATGCTAAGATAGTGAAATTATTTTTATCTTGATTATATATTAACTTGTAATGGGATGATTAAATAATAGAAAAAATAATAATATTTCATTTTCTTTTGTAACTTTCCTTCCTTATTTTTCTCCTCAACCCAACCTGCAGCTTTTCTTTTCTCTTGTTATGGTTCATAATGGCAAGAACTCCAACAACTATCAACTATCCATACAATAAGAACAACTGAACTTACAACCCCAACAATTACACCTTTTTTACTCTTTTTCTTCTGACCCGTATTGTAATAATACTGCTGATCAGCATCACTCGAGGGACTGTTTGAATTGCTCTTGCCGGACACAGAAAGATTTGGATATCCTTCTATACTGCGATGCCCAAATCAGGAAATTACATTAAGTGTTTGTTAATCATGACTTTTAGTGGCAAGTGCATCTCATTAAGGGCTTACTATGTAACCAAATTATTGTTGTTTGATATTGAAGCTGGTACTGTTCCACTCAAACCATTGTTTGACAAATCCCTGAAGTAGTCATAAAAAGTTTTAGAAATTTTTGTTCAAATTAAAAGATCATTTGCAATCGTCAGTCTTCTCTTTGAACTACTCACAAAGTTGTAAGATGTGGAATGGTGCCAAGAAAACTAGGAATATGCCCAGTCACATAGTTCTGACTGAAATCACTGCCGCAGAAAACAAATTTTCTAATTTTATATTTTCATCATAAAAAATAAATAAATGCAACTTTTTAGCAAATATTTCTTACATTGTCTTGAGAGCATCCATGTAGTTAAAATCTGGTAGAGGACCCATTAAACCGGTATTCTTGAGGTTCATGTTGCATGCCCATCTAATCTAACAATATAAGTGCAGTAATGCGTGATGGTGTATCAGTTGAGCATTCAACCCAGAACCATGGACCGACAAGTCCAAAGCAAGGATCACCCGTTCAGAATTGCAATACTATGTAGCTATTTTGTAGTGCAGTTGTAGCTTCCACTAAAATTTATCCATTTTTTTAAAAAGAAAGTGACAAAGTATAAGGAGATCATCCATTATTATCTTAGCATGAATTCAAATATGAATTATCATTATTACTGTCAGTTAAATCTGCAACTGCTCGTGATACTGTAAAGACGTGGTCAGCATGAATAAGGCGAGGAAGCATCGAGCCAGATGGATTAAATATAACTTATAAACCAACTGCATATTAGAAGGATTGACTTATATAATTGTTTACCTTATGCTATTGCAAGAATAAGAAAAAAAAGAATTGGGTGTTGGCCATGGCTGTAATAAGCTGAGAATGGGAAAGCTTTAAAACTGTAACAATGGTGTGTGTTTTAAATATATATCATCTATTGAGAAATTGGCTTTAAATAGCTCATATTGTTTCAACTCTTCCTAGTCAACGAACAATTCTCCAACTAATGAAATGTTAGGTATACTAGGTTGAATGGTTGACATTCAACAGTTCACTTTGATAGATAATCAGTCAATAAATTTGATATGACACTAAACATGCACACGCCTAAGTGTTTTTTATGTGAATAAATCTACATAACCATTTGATATATTTTCGGTTTTTGGATCTGAATCTGCCAATTAAGAAGTGGATTAAAATAAACAAGAAAATAGATATCTGAAGTTAATGAGAATGAGTTGACCAGTGCGAAACATTCATTCAAACAGGTCATCAAAATCATGATCATTTTGACCATTCTCATATCTGCAAAAGACCACAATCTATGCTGTGTATTAATTAATAGGTTATAATTTAATTGATTATTTTTGTTGCAAAATTATGATAGATATGGTTAGGATTGGTGATAACAATAGAAGGAGGTTGAATATTGTTGTGCTAATTTTTACTTTCGATGCGATTTTAATCGTGATAGAGATTAAAATATGTTTATATTCTTCTGCAAATCGTAGAAAGCTCTTGAATGGTTTTAAGTGCAGAAAGTGTTTGCTAGATTTGAAGCGGCAGATGCAAGACTAAATTGTGCAGTAAGAAAAAATAACACCGAATTTTATGGATGTCGGAGATAAAACTTCTACGTCACCCTTCTTCCGTTTCCAGAAGGTTTCCAATAAAAGACTTTGATTTTTATAGCGTCTACACAAACCTAGTCAGAACTCAGGACTTAACAACTTTCTATTCAGAACTTTCTAGCTATTACTCTGTTGAACAGACAATGTTCTATTCAACTTACAATACTAAATATACTCTCAGATATACAATAAATTAACTCTCAACTTGGCGTAAATGAAATACATAATGCACTTATGAAAAATTACTAGAGAGAGAGAATAAATTGATCGAGAGTTAAAGATTGTTGTTCCTTGTTGTTATATGTTATTCGTTGTTATACTCTGAAGCCTTTACATATTGACACATAACAATGGTCAAATCTAATTCTTGGATACGTGATTTGACCGAGAGGCCAGATATTCAGGGATCATGTATTGACCGAACTAGATATTTAGGGATCGTGAGTTGACCGAGACAATTTGTCGTTGTACTCTAATGTCCTTTTATATTGAAACGTAGCAACGATTGAATCTCATTTATAGACACGTGTCAAATTTATGATGGTTGTATGTCAGGTGGCAGACTGCTATTAGCGCTGCACAACTGTTGATGCAACACTGTTGTTCGCTTCTTTAGTCTGCTGCTGAAACAAATATTTCTTCTAGCGCTTCTTCAGACTTCTGCTAAAGCAAGGCTACTGCCATCGATTTTTCAGACTGCTGTTGAAGTAAGGCTGCTGCAAGCGCTTCTTCAGACTACTACTAAAGCAAGGTAGTTGTCAGCGCTTCTTCAGACTGCTGCTGAAGCAAGGCTGCTACCATCACTTCTCCAGACTGCTGCTGAAGCAATGCTGCTGCTCGCGATTTTCAGACAGTTACTGGTCGCGCTTCTTCAGACTGCTGTTGAAGCAATGCTGTTGTACACGATTCTTTCGACTTCTGTTGAAGCAAGGTTGTTGCTCGCATTTCTTCATATTGTTGCTGAAGCAGTCAAAAGCAGTCAAATAAGTATTTACATTGCCATCAAAAGCAGTCAAATAAGTTTTTCTATTGTTATGAATAAAACATTTATAGCCAAAAATTCTAAAGTATGAAATTTTCGGAATTTTTCCATAGAAAATTTCATAAGGTGTTTTATTAAAGCGTTTATTAATCATTGATCTGTTTTGAGTGTAACATGCTTTGTTAATGGCTTATGCCCATAGTTTTTGAGAAACGTTAGAATCAACTAGCATAGACCTACCTGATTCTTTTAGTGTTTTGTTCCTCCTTTCAACAACGCCAATTTGCTATGGATTTCTGGCACAACACAACTCGTGTCTAATACCAGATTCCTCAAGGAAGAAGATAAAATTCTATTTGTAAATTCAGTTCCTCTGTCACTTCTAATCTTTATGATACTTATAGATTTTTCATTTCGTAATCTTCTAATAATCTTGATTAAATTTGTAGCAATTTGATCTTTAGATGATAAGAATATTACCCACGTAAATCTAGAATAATCATCAATTATGATAATGGTATATCTCATTCCCCCTAAACTGGTAATTGGAATTGGACCAAATAGATCAATGTGCAATAATTCCAAACACTTGTCGGATTGGACATTCCCTTTGTCTTTAAAAGTTGATCTAACCTATTTTCCCATCTGACAAGCAGGACAAACCTTATCATTAGAAAATTTCAGTTTTGGTATTCCGGTTACAAGATCTTTTGAACAAATGTTATTAATTATTTTAAAATTAAGATGATTTAGTCTTTTATGCCATAGCCAGATTTGATCATTTTTAGCTATCATTCATATGAGATCAGATGTCTTATTCTTCTAGTTCATCTTATACAAGTTTCCTGTTAATAGGGTGTTCCCTTTTGATCTTTAACATGACAAACATATTTTTAAAAATCTACTATGTACCCGTTATCACACATTTGACTAATACTAATCAAGTTATAGCATAGAGTTTCTACTAACAACACGCTATTAATAGTAAGGTTAACGTGAACAATCTTACCCTTACCCACGATTTTACCTTTGTTGTTATCACCAAATGTGATCTTTGGTCATGTACACTTTTTTATAGTTGTAAATGCAGATCCTCTATCACTTCTAATCTTTATGATACTTCTAGATTTTTCATTTTATTATTTTCTAAAAATTTTGATGAAAATTTCAGCTTGATCTTTAGATGCTAAAAATACTAACCACATAAATCTAGAATAATCATCGATTATGACAAGGGTATATCTCATTCCCCCTAAACTGGTCACTAGAATTGGACCAAATAGATTCATGTGCAATAATTCCAGACACCTGTCGGATTGGATATTCCCTTTGTTTTTCAAAGTTAATCTAACATGTTTGCTTGATATTCTACTTACAAGATTATTTAAACATATTTTATTAATCGTTTTAAAATTAAGATGATTTAGTATTTTTATGCCATATCCAGATTTGAGAATTTTTAACTATCATGTATATAGGATCAAATGTCTTATTCTTCTAGTTCATCTTATATGAGTTTCCTACTATACTTCTTATCAGTAGGGTGTTCCTTTTCTGATCTTTATCAAGACAAGAATGTGTTTGAAAATATATTGTGTACCCGTACCCGTACCCGTTATCACACATTTTTTTTTGGGAAAACGACTTAGCGTCATTTCATTAAAAGTTCCCCAAAATGGGAAAAAAAATCATGAGTTTAAGAGATCATTCTAGATAGCCTAGAATGATTTTTAAGTCGTAACATTCTGAATAAATATAAAAAACTAAAAACGTAAATGAATTATCTGATTACAATGCTTTCAATTCTAGTGAGTTCAAAAAACGGTAAATTCCAGTTCCTGTAGATATGTCAGTTCTGCTCCGTACTTGGAATTCTTCTCCATGTTCCTGCGAGGGCGTTGCTATCTGATATAATATCTTTCCATAACTTTTTAACGGTCCTGCGGGTTCTGTCATATACCCTTGCATTCCGTTCTTGCCAAATGTTATATACCACTACTCTAAAGCCGCACTTAAACATGCTTGTTGCAAATCTATTTCCATTGGCTTTGAGTAGTGCCGCTTCTTTGATTTCATTCCATTCGCTCGGGAAACTGATGACCTCCAGGCTTTTATAGAATCTATCTCAAAACTCCGAAGCAATACAACAACTCCTGAATAGGTGATCTATAGTTTCTTCATTTCCTCTGCATAGAACACAGTTCGCGTCCTAGATGCTCATATACTTGCTGATACGATCACGAGTGTTGAGTCTTTCCCTGAAGGCGAGCCATAGGATGAAATAGTGTCGAGGGATAATCTTAGTTGACCATACAAGAGGAGCGCATTTTACTTTATGCGCTTTTTCCCGGGTTACCTCCCATATTTTCTTCGATATCAGCTTTTCATTGTCCTCAGCTTTCCATTCATGAATATCCGGACTGTCGTGTAGTTGTATGTTACTTATATGATTAAGTATCCTCTGTCCTTCTAAATTTCTTCTCAGGAGTGAGTCCCAATTCCCGTCTTTAATGTCTCTGATTTTTGCTTCTGCGCAGTCCCTTCTGATATGGGTATTTTGAAACTCCTCCTTGTGGATGATAGGCTGGTTTTCGAACCAGGGGTCGTGCCAGAATAGAGTGTCTTTCCCGTCCTCTAGACAGATGTTATAAAGATCTGCAATATCGCTTCTTAATTTAAGAATCTTTTTTAGAGACCAGCTCATACCTTCATGAATTTTGCAGGTCCAGATGCTGGTTTCGTATTTCATAAACTTCGTATGCACCCATTTGATCCATAGTGACTTCTGATTGCGCTCCAAAGCCCACAGATGCTTGAAGGTGAAAGCTTTGTTCCACTCGATACAATTCTTCAATCCAATGTGTCCCTCGTCCTTCGGTTTGCACAGAGCGGTCCACTTGACTTTCTTTCCTCCTCTTTTCTACTACCCTAAATAAAATTCCTCATCAGCGTGTCGAGTTCCTTCATTACCTTCTTTGAAATGACCATTTTCTGTGCCCAGTAGCCAACTATGTCCATGACCACAATTTTGTTAAGTTTGATCCTCCCTACATAAAAAAGTTTTTTCGCTGCCCAGCCAGATATCGTATTTTTTACCTTTTCAATTAGCGAATTGTAGTGTGAGATCTCCATCTGTTTCGCGGTTAACAAAATTCCTAAGTACCTTACGGGAAAGCTGTCTTCCTTGATGCCCATGATGTTGAAGATGTCCTTCACGCCTCCATAAAATGCCACATGTAACCTCAGAAAAGAACGTTAGTGCAGCCCTAATAGTTTTAATGGAATCAATGTCTGTATGCGCTAGAATTTGTTAGAAAAGCATAAATGAGTTACCTCCTCTACCTCACAGAATGGGTGAAAGATGTATGGACGATTCTTTCGGAACATCGCGAAGATGCTCTCAAAGATCGACATGATAGCTATGAAAAAGTAAGAAGAGAGGGGTCCCCTTGCCTTACCCCGTTTTCCCCCTTGAAATAGCCTCCGTGGACTCTATTGACGCTAACAAGAAAGCAGAATGATGAAACGCACTGCATAATCCAATCAATAAAAATCATATGAAAAGTAGAAACAACCAGAAACTCCCGAATGACTTCCCATCTAACAAAGTCAAAAACTTTCTTGATATCTATTTTTAAATCCACTCTCGGGGATATTTTCTTTTTCCCGTAGCTTTTTAAAATGCTCTGCATGAGAAGAATATTATGATAGATTGTCATACCGGAGATGAATGCATATTGATTAAGATTTATAATTTTTCCTATGATGTTTTTAAATCGTTTAGAAATGATTTTTGAAATTATTTTATAAATCACATTGCAGCAAGAAATTGGTCTAAACTCTTGTACTTTCTCGGGTACCGTAGTTTTGGGGATTAAGGTTAAGACCGCTATATTCCATTGCTTTAACATCTTATTGTTCTTGAAAAACTCCAGAATCCCATCATTATCGTATTTACCCACAACCGACCAATTGTCTTTGAAGAACTGTCAATTAAACTCATCAGGACCCGGACTTTTATTCCCAATTATACTAAACGGGGTTTCTTTAACCTCAACCCTCTTGACCACCCTTATCAACTCGCGACTATCTTCTGCAGAGATTTTCCTATCAATAATTTGTTACAAGGTATTCAGGTGACTTTGATGCTGCTTTATTGTACCCATAAGCTGCTTATAGAAATCAATAGTCAAATCTTGTACACCCTTTTGATCCTGAACATATTCACCATCATCATTCTTCAGCTTGTATACATTTTTTCTCATGTTTCTAGCCTTGCATTTTCTATAGAAGAAAGCTGTGTTTTTGTCACCCAACGAGAGTCAGCTCTGTCTTGATTTATGTCTAACAAAATTCTCTTCAAGCTGATTCAGCTTCCTGATGTTTTCTTACTGTTACATTGAGTTGTACATCACTATCATCCCTTAATAACCTTTTTTGAACTTCTTCCAGTTCTTCTCTAGCAGCCAGAACTCTATTGGAAATATTTCTGAATTTCTTTTTGTCAAAGCTTTGAAGATGATTCTTCAAGAGCTTAAGCTTCTTAGAAACCCTGTACATGTTGGATCCACTGACATCTTTAGACCATACGCTTTTGAGAATACCCTTGAATTTGTCGTTTTACATCCAGAAATTGAAAATTTTAAAGGGCCTTTTGAACCTTTCTTCCTTTTTCCAGAACAATTTAATCAGGCAATGATCAGATATACCCGGATTCAGAACGTGAAGTTGACTTCTCGAAAATTGGTTAGTCCAGTTCTCATTTACCAGACATCTGTCAATTCTACTTATTCTAATTTGTTCATTCACAGAATTGGTAGGCTCGATACAACCCATATCTCTGATGCAGTCATTAAAGTCAATCATATCCCGAGTTATTTCAGATTCTGGGCTACGATCAGATTTGTTTCTGGTTACGTTGTAATCACCGAGGACAGCCCAATATTTATCACTACCGATCTAGTTTCTAAGACAATTCTAGAGGAGTCTTCTATCAGTGCTTGAGTTGCTACCATAGACAATAGCAAGATTAAACACGATTTTTGTGATTCTGTCTTTGACCTCCACCAGGATTGCTTGATCATTCGAAAAGAGAGCCCTAACTTCAGAAATTTTGTTATCCTAGATAACCCAGATTCTGCCCGTTTTGTCATCTGAGTTGTGAATGATTTCCCGCTTGCTATCAATACACAGCTTGCTAACCTTCTCAACGTTCCGTCTTTTGACTTTTGTCTTAAGTATACCCATAATAATGATCTTCTAGTTCTCAATGATCCTCCTGATTTATTTGCATTTTAGAGGGTCATTGAGTCCCCTTATGTTCCATATCACTATATTAATGAATGGATATAAGTGTTGGGTTCCTGACTTTCTAGACTGTCATGGACCTCTTCATCAAAGAAATGGTAAGCATCACTTTTCTCGCTATTCTCAATGGCTACAGTTTGATTACATGGAATACTATTTCCATTGAGTGGGGGTTGCCTCACATAGATCTTATCTTCTCCCGTTATAGAGTTAGTGGCTTCTGGATCCAGGATATTTCTACTTTATCTTTGATTTTCAGCTTATTCTTCTTTAGTAGGTCTTTTCTGACTTTGAAGCTCTTCACTGCTGGATTCATGTCAGTTATCGATTTTAATTCTCCCTACTTCAAAACCTATGCTCACTGCCTTATTCAAGACCAAATTATCTTCTTCTGCATTTGATATTTTGATTTCACAAAACCTAAGATTTCCCAGTCCATTCTCAAGAGCTTCCTTTTTTCTTGTTAGTTTTTTTAATGTTTTTATGTCCAGGATTCTCCTGTTAATTATCTCGAAAGGTGTCTCTAAGTCCATGGATCGGGTCATTTCGAATTCTGATGACATTGTTTTTCGGTTCCTGCTTGCATTCCTAGAATTGTGAAGAATGGACTCACGACCTATTGGAGTGCCATCAGACCCAATTTTGTTTGTTTCATATAGGCCAAGTATTCCCCGTCCTATAGATCTTTGAATTCCAGAAACTTTAGAACTAGGACTTGTAGTTGCATCAAGACCAGTTCTTTGATTAGTATTGGGACTAGTAGAGTTAGGACCAGCAATATTATCATCTACAATAATAGGACTTGTGCTAGTATCAGGACCAATATAGTTGGGACCAGCAATGATTGCACCTTTTTCATCAGGACAGGTAGTAGCAAGTCTGGTAGCTTGAGTAGTATCACGATCAGCAAGTCTAGGACCAGGTTTAACATGGTCAATATGGCTAGGTACGGTAGCATTATGAGAAACTCTAGGACCAGTGTAGTTATGTCCATCTTTATCAGGACCGATATCCTGACCAGGACCTACATTTTGAACAGGACATATTCTTGAGAAAATAGAATCCCTAGGACTGGTGCCTTGAACATGACCAATAGGATCAGCGTTAGCAGGGCTATCTTGTACCCTTACCCACTTCACTCTTTCTTTTATCTTCTTCCTTACTCTTATCTGTTCTTGTTTTTGGTTGCCCAATTTTTCATTATCAGTGCGTTCATTACTGTTAAGTTCAGACCTGTTCACATTTCTCTCAACATGAGCCTGGTTAGAGTCATTGATACCGCCTTCCTGAGAATTGTTATCGGCCTTCGATTTTATATTGATATTGACTGGTCATTTATTCGTAGCTTGTGTAAAAGTGCTACACCATATACATCGATTTGGTTTCCATTCGTATTGTACTCCAATGTCAAATAAATTTCCCAGTCTATCTTTAAGTTCAAGCTTGATTGGAAGAGAGCTACTTGGATGGATTTCGACACTAACTCTGGCCACAGATGCACGCTCGTAGCCTTCCATTGATGGGTCAAACATAAGTGGTTTGCCTATAATGCTTGAAATATAGGCCAGGCCCATTGGGTTGCACAGGTGTGGTGGAACATTCTTGAGATTCATCTAGATTTGTTCGAGTTCAGGCAGTCTATGATTAGTATTTAGTTCCTCTCTCCACTTGTACAACTTGAATCTTTTTCCTCTAATAAAGGTATATTCGCTCTCTATGATCGGCTTTATTTTGCTTCCATTTCTTAAGGATAGAAATTAGAATCCGTGATCATTGATTGTGATCCTCTTCAGACTAGAGGATTCCCACTGACCCATCAGCGTTCTTTTAACCTCAGCAAATGATGCCTTCATGTTGCCCATAAAGTGACCAACAATGACAAACTCCCATGCCTTTACGCATTTTTCTTTAATTTCTAGTGGGAGTACAAATTGGTGCGAATGATCAAGTGTAATTACCTTTGGGTATAAGGTGTCTATCTGGAATTTTCCCTTTTCTGGATTGTTCATGGCATTTCCATTCCACACATTTCCTTCTTTGTCAGGTTTTTTTTGGTTTCTCATGATTTTATACACCTTTATTTTATTACATTTCGAAATATCCTTCATGGCGTCAACCGTCCACTTGATCACTTGATCATATTGGTCTTTGTTGAAGAGATTCCAATTGTTTAGATAGTGATTATTGAACTGATCATTCAACTGATCATTTCTTTCCTAGGGCATCGTAATCTCTTGTTTATTAACTTTGAAAAATAGCTTCTTCATCTGGTTTCTCAGTTCTGCCAAATTTGCTATTTTGTTTTTCCTCATTGACCAAGTTGAACCAACAGTAAGATCTTTGTTATCAGCATGAGTATTTTCTTTGTCAGGAATTGCAGCATTAGGAGGAGCTGAGGAGATGACTATTTCAGGGTTCTTATCTTTCCTAACTTGTTTGTTCTTTTCGGCCCATCTAACCCTTGTATTTCCCACAAAACTGTTGCCTTCAATTTTTCCAATCTTCTTTAGAATATCCCTTTCAGTGCTCTTCTCTTGTGTACAAGTTTTCCTCTTTTGAATGATATCAATTGGAATTTCAAGATCCAGATTAACGAGTGGAGAAAACGCACCCATGTTCAATATCTTAGGGTTAGCCTCGGGTGTCACGGGTTCCTTGGGACTTACTTCAGCATTCTTCTTGGAACTAGAGTTATTTGCCTTCATGTTTTTCCCTTCTTTGATTTTCGATCCATTCTTAGCTGTTTTAGAATTATTCGATCCTGTTACTTGACCGATCCTTTCAATTTCAGCACTTGTTTTGGAAGAACTATGTTCCTTTGCTTTTGGTTTTATCTTTGTTGCTGACATCTTCTTCATGGACTTATGATATTCAAGGTCACATATTATTATTTCATCATAGTCAGTTCTATCGTCTGAATCCAAATCAACATCCATGCTTTGGTTCTTTTGATTCGACTCGTGGCTCATAGCTTTGATTGTAGAGTTATCATCATATCGATTAGGACCGGAAGATGAAGCAATTGTATGACCAGAAACGTGTGTAGCACCAAGGATTATGTGAGCAACCAGATTATCTTTTTTAGACCCAGCCAAGCGAAAACTGTTGGCTAACCCCTTATCAGACCCGACCAAGCGAAAACCGTTGGCTAATTCTTCCAGTTTCATACATTCTTCACCTCTTATACCCTAACTTATATTTTGACCCAACTTATTTGTAGCTTCTATGAGATCCATACCCAGACCCAGATTTTCAAATAGATTGTCATTCATGGTGCCATCAACCAACGAATGAATATAATTCCAAGCCAAGCTTTCACTATTGACTATGCCAATCAAGTTCAGTTCATCATCCTTTAGATCTATTTTATTAGGCTTTTCTAATTAAGCTGAATTTATTTCCATGACCAGCTCCAACTCAGATCCCATTTCTTCAACGTTTCCAGATTTTGTTAGACTATGTCCTTCAACAACTTCATCTAGATGTGTAGGTTGTTTAGAAGATCCTGCAATTTTAGCCTCAGTTTCATAATCCTGGGCGCATTTAGTGTCTTATGTCCAGCATTTTTCTAGCCTAGTCCATAGTCTAGTTGTCTGACTTTCCATCTGATCCTTAGTAGGGCAGGTAGACTTAGCATTCTAATCATCAATGGAACCCAGGAATTTTAGTTTTGCAACTTTTCCCATTGCAAAATAAGATTATGAAATTATGTCCTTCTTTGGATCCAATGAACTATGAGCAACTGATATCTCCAACTCTGTAGAGGCAATTTCAATAGGACCCATTTTGCCCAGTTTCTCATCCTCTCTAGTAGGACCGGTAATCTCTGTTTTCTGATCTTTTTCTACACCTAAATAACCCAAACTGTCATGTTTTCTTGTTTCTGAAACTAACACTGACCTTATAATATTCTTTGAACCTACTGATTTCCGACCAGCAGTCATATTCAGCCCTATCATATTTACCTCAATAGGAACCCCAATACGAACTTCAGTAGGATCATTCAAAACAGATATAGATCTCAGCATAATGTTTTCACACGATGTTTGACAAATTATCTCCAACATTGGGACCGAATTTTCAACACAAACAACCCGATTATCATCAGTTTCATCCAGACAAGATTTCAAATCCAATTTCCCAATAGAATGGCCGGTCAGGTCTAAGGTACCAACCAGCGCCCCTAACGGTCCATTATGTGCAGCAATTCCAATAACAACAGATATTTCTGGAATTAAAGTTCTATAATTTCTATATGCAGTACTATCTTTTCCTATCAATTCAATCCTATCATTTCTATTATTAACATGCATATCATTACAATATGAAACCCCAATAGAACTATTCTCATATAATTCATCAGCATGTGGAAAAGAACTCATACCCGATGATGTATTTGGCATAGAATCAATAGGCGCATCTTCTCCATTTTTTAGGACTTCATCCATAATTTCTGGCTTCTGCTACCTAGGATTGTTAAGAGACCTGCGAGTTCGTCTATCAGACCTAGCCTTGCCTCTTGTCGACGGCCCCTTCAAGACCTTCTTAGGATCATCAGGAAGGACATGAAGGACGCCCCTTGCCCGAGTAACAATACTAGAGGGGCGCGTACCATTCATTGGAAAGATTTAAGCGTAAACTCCTAATCTTCAAAAGAGCCACATAGGTTCGAATTCGGCAGCAAAGGGTGGACGCAAACAGCACGATTGGAAACCAATCGCACCGGAACATGTGCTTGAAGATAATTGCTCAAACAAGAAAGGGTTTAAGCAATTTTGGAATGGTCTGTAGCTACGAAAGCTTCCTCCAGACCGAACACTTGATTCAAACGGCGAGAAAGAAGTTCAAAGAAGACCTATCCGCACCTCGCGGTGTGGTTTGATGTCCTGACCGAGGTCTGAACTAACCTGTATGAAAAATGTGAGGAGAGGAGAACGACCGATGCCGATTCGACGCCAGGTCTCTACAAAATGGGGTTTTAATGAAATGCTCCGATCGATGGTAGGAGAAGATGACCGCAATCGTTCCTTGCACAACAGAACACGTTCCAGAGGGCGCACAACAACTGATCGAAGGCGCTGGAGGATGGCGGTCGACTTCCGATGTAGAAGCGCGGTCGCGACGAAAATCTGTGTCGTTTGTGTCGTTCGTGCCAATCGTACTGATTGTGCCAATCATGCCGACATCGACCCAAATATTCGATCCAGAAATTATAATCGCGATATCTCCCGATTCCTTCGGCCAAATTGAAATTCCTTCTGTGAAATTGTATGGGAGAAATAGATGCACCTGTTGGAGAAATTTGAGATCATTCCGATGTCAGAAGCTCTGGCGGCGTTGATGTGCAGGGCGTGCCCGAAATGAGAAAATAAATCTCCAGAGAAAATTTCTCTCTCTAGGTGCGTTTTTGGGGTTTTGGTGTTATCACAAATTTGATTAATACTAATCAAGTTATAGCATATACTTTCTACTAACAACACATTATTAATAGTAAGGTTACCGTGGACAATCTTTAATTTTGTGCACTTTGTTATGTCAGACAGCAGTCGATTGTTTCCTGTCATGTGTTTAGAGTAACCGTTGGATTCCAAATAGAGTCTTCCAGGCAACAATCCTGATTTACGTACAAATATATATATTTACAACTTTGGTACCCATATTAACTTGGGTTAATGGTTGATTAGTATATTGGGAATCCATATTCGGGTTATTTTTATAGATCTCCCACTTTGAGTTGTTAACAGTGCGTATGATTTATACTCGGCAAATGTCTTCATACCAACTGATGATCCCTTAACTTTAGAAGATGATTTTTTATGAAAACTTCTTGATTTTCTATCAAGTTTTTGTTTTCCAAGTCAGTTGGCTGCCCTTTGCTTGGGCTTAAGCCAACTTGAAGTTAGCTTAATATATTTAATCTCATTTCTTAAAGTTAAGTTATTCAAGCCTTGGTTTGTTCTAGTGTTAGTTAAATTTCCCTTGACAAAGTTTATTGGTTTAAGATTGCCTTTTACTGGGTTCAACTTATTGCTGGACTTAGTTGGGTTTCCATTAATAAATCCTAGACCGAATTTGTGGCTGGAAGGCCTTTGTTGTGTAATCAATAATTTGATGGTATCTCCAGACTTCGTCCAAGAACTAACCACATACTATAATCGTTGATATTCATCAGAAAGAGTTTGGATAGTTTCTTTGAGCTTCTCATTCTCAGATGAGAGCTCATTTATTTCATTATTAAAAACTTCATATTCATTGTTTTGAGATGAGAAGCTTGTACTGTCAGATTTGTTTTTTAGATTTATTTCATTAAAAGAGTCTGACAATTTCTTATACTCAATGAATATTTCATTGAGTGCAGTGGTTAGATCATCTCTCATGAATTTGTCAAAAAAAAATTCAAATACCTCAGTCTAGTCATCCATGAAGCATTTGACGCTTTCGTCCTCACTTTTTCTTGAGGAGCTTTTGTCTGAATCGCTGTCAGCCCACTTGATTTTGCTTTCTGCAACCAGCAGAGCTTTATGTTCTTTTCTGTTTCTTCTATCAGACAAATTCTTGTCGTCCCTCTTGGGCTTTCTGTAGAACCATGAAATGACCTTGTTCATCAAAGTTGAATCACTTCAAGTTAGCTTTTGATTCATCCTTATTTTTATATCTATTAGAGTTAGAGTTAGAATGAGTCTTCTTCATAAATTTACCAAACTTCTTGATGAAGAGTGACATTGTATCGTTGCTGATCTACTTAGCAGACTTCGCAGTTGTCGCGGAAGGTGGCTCTTCAGCAGTCACCAACGCTTTTGTGATGGCATATGTGGATGGATCATCTTCATTCATTGAGTTTATCTCAAACTCATAGGATCGTGCATCTCAAGCTTGTTGAGATCTTTTGTTTTCCTCATCGCCATCATCTTAACATCCCATTCTCTGGGAAAAGCTCTCATCACTTTGATAGAAACCTATCTATTGCTATATATTTTCCTAGAGTGGAGAGTTCAATGATAATGATGATGAATCGTTCATCGAATTCAGTCATTGTCTCTCTAGACGCATCTTGATGCTATCAAACTTCTATGTAGAAACCAGTAGTTTGTTTTCTTTGGTTTGATCGTTGTCTTCACAGAGATGAGTCAGTTTCTCCCAAATTTCTTTGGCAGTAGAGCATAACTTGATCTTATTGAACATGATCTTGTCCAGCGTCTTGTATAGAATGTCTTTGGCCACATTGGCGAGGTTGCCTTCCTCTTGTCTTCAGCAGTCCACTCATATTTTGGCTTCTCCTTCATCATAAGAGCACCAACAGTTGAAGTTGTGTTTGTGCTGACCTTCATAACCTTCATTGAACCATCAGTGATGACTTACCACATATTATCATCTTGAGCTACAAAATGAGTTTGCATCCTGATTTTCCAGTCATCGGAATCCTCCTTTGAGAACATAGGGATTTTGTTTAGGATAGACATGATTCAAATATCTACTTTTCTTGAGAATAGACAACCTTGCTCTGATATCACTTGTTAGGATAGGTAAAAACAATAGAAGGGGAGTTGAATATTGTTGTGCTAATTTTTACTTTCGATGCAATTTTAATCATGTTGGAGATTAAAATCTATTTCTTTTCTTCGGAAAATCCTAGCAAGCTCTTGAACGGTTTCAAGTACGGAATGTGCTTTCTAGCTTTGAAGCGGCATATGCAAAACTAAATTGAATAGTAAGGAAATAACACATGATTTATTTATGTTTGGAGATAAAAATCCTACGGTCACCCCTTCTTTTTTTCCAGAAGGATTCCACTAAAAGACTTTGATTTGTATAGCGTATACACAAACCCAGTAAGAACTCAAGACTTAATAGCTTCTAGTTATGAACTTCTAGCTATCACTCTATTGAACAGACAACGTTATATTCAACTTACAATACTGAATATACTCTTAGATAGTACAATAAATTAACTCTTAGTTTGGCGTAAATAAAATACAGAATGCACTTATGAAAGATGAGCTAGAGAGAGTAAATTGATCAAGAGTTGAAGTTTGTTGTTCCTTTATTCTTATATGTTGTTTGTCGTTGTACTCTGGAGCCTTTATATATTGATACGTAGCAAGGATCGAATCTAATTCTTGGATACGTGATATCACCGAGAGACTAGATATTCAGGGAACGTGAATTGAACGAGAGGATTCACTATCGTACTCTTATGAACTTTGTTAGAAAAATTAAGTAAGTTAATTTTAAACGGCCAGAGAACTAAATTAATCTTAACTTTCATGTGCAGGAACAGACCAAGTCATATAAACCGGCTGGAGACCGCATAAACCGGATGGAGAATATACCAAAGTAATCCGGCTCCAGATGATCAAGTCATGATCAAGAGGAACCGACTTCAACATTTCAACCAGACCGGCTAGCAAATAAAAGTCCACATTCCAGCCGGACCATATTACGAGAAGATCAACCAGAAACTTCGAAATACAAGATGACGTAATATGACGAAATAGATGCTTCTTGGGAAAATGCAAAAGATTAGATCCGGATCAGAAGCATGCGATACAAACAATGATGATCTGCCTATTCGAAGATCTGAGTCAAACAACCAGAAGGTGCATGTTTGACACGTGTCCAGAACTGCAAGCCGGTTACGTCATCAATACCTGACCGGTATATGCATGCTTTCCAAGTGTTAGAAAGATGAAACGTGGACACAACATCATCTCTGAACCGGCGTGGTTTCAAACTGACCAATCCTACGGAGAGAGAAGAAGATGACCGTTGGGATGTCATTACTATAAAAGGAAGACGAAGGGTCTTCATTTATCACGGTTCTGAAAACTCTTAATAGAGAGAAAGAAATCTCACGCGCGATCCTAAATAATTGTTTCATTTACCGAAAGCATTGTTATCATATTGAGTTATTTTTATTACATCAAAAGTGAAGTGATGTAACCGGCGAGTAGCGAGTTAGGCTCGACCGGTATTGTGAGTGTTGTAACATTCAAAGTTAGTGGAGATCCTTCTCATAATCTGAGAAGAAGGGGTGACGTAGGAGGGTTTGCTCCGAACATCCATAAAAATCTTGTCTCGTGTCTTTTTCTTTATTTCCGGCTCACTCACTTAAAACCAAACTAACACCAACCAAAACATAATCTTACTCCTTAACAAAATCGGTCTATCGATCCTCCTTAACCGACTCCTTATAAACATCATACTAATATTGTGTGTTGCTTCAAACTGAAATAGACATTTCCGCCCTTGAACCTGGTTTAAGAGTCTGTGACAGTTTGCGAAGTGTTGAGAATGGTTGTAGTCTCTAACCGGACAATCACCAATCAGAGCGTGTGTTGTGTTGTGTAAGCGGTCAACCCTCCAAAACCGGGACCCCGGTCCTCCAAGGGCGATCCCGATTCTATCAAGTGGTATCAGAGCAAGGTTCTTAACACTCAAACAACCGAAGAAAATGGGAAGCATGACCCACAGCGACAAGCCACCGATGCTAAACAGTGAAGCATTTAGTGGTTGGAAGAAACAGATGTATCTTCATCTGATTACGCTGGATGATGAGATGAGCAGGTTCTGAAGGAAGGACCGATAAAGATCAACAAGGAGATAAACGCATGGACAACTGAAGATCGGAGAAGAAGCAACTTGGACAACCATTGCATGAGACACATCTACAAGGCCATAGACGATAACACACTGAACAAAATATCAGATTGTGAAAATGCAAAGGAAGCCTGAGAAACGATCATTCAGATCCATGAAGGAAACGAAAGAAGAAAGGAAAACAAAATCTTGGTGGCTACTAAAAAATATGAGAACATCTGGATGAAACCGGGAGAAAACATGAAGGAATTCAGCAACCGGTTCACCAGTGTGGTCAACGAGCTGCAAACACTCGGAAAAAGATACGATAACCGGGAGATAATCATCAAAGCATTGAGATCACTGCCGAGCACATGGGATATGAAGACCATGGTGATGAGGGAGTCAATCAATCTTGGGCAGATGAAGTTGCATGATGTGTTTGAAGATCTAAAAGAATACGAGTTCGAGATAAAGTCTCGGATCGAAGATGACGCATCAACGTCAACCGCAACCAGAGCTCTGGTTACATCGGTGGAACCGGCGGTCCATGTATCTACCTCTCTGGCTCCAGTCAAAAACGCTGACCAGATTAGTGAAGTCGTGATGGCGATGCTAGCTCAGAAATTCGGGAGATTCATGAAAAAGAACTAACCACCATCTAACAACAGTTTTAATTATAATTATGTTCATAAGCCTAATAAAAGATGCTATACCTGTTATAGTTTTGGACATTTCAGGTCAGAGTGTAGGAAACCGAAAAGAGACGATCGAAAACCGGAAAACAACTATCAAGGGAACAACTATCAAGGTAACCGTTATCAGGGTAACAACTATCAAAGGAACGATTACCGGAGGAATGATAACCAAAGGAACGACTACCGAAGGAACGATAATCAGCAAGCCGATGAAGGAAAGGAAATACAAAAGGCACTCATTGCATCCGACGGTGGAAGCGACTGGGCATACTCCGACAACGAAAATGATGAAGAGAGAGTAACATGCTTCATGGAAAACGACGAAGAGGTATTTGATTTCTCTTCTGATGAGTTTACTAACGAAGATCTGATTTCTGCACTCAACGAAATGGTCGCTGAGTTCAGAAATATATCTGCATATATACCGACTCGGTTGGAACATGAAACCGGAGAGTCAAGTGGTACCGCTGGTGAGCCATACGAAACTACGGTATATGAACCGGCTAAACTATCCTTAGAAAATGAGGAGACAATTAAACCGTTAACTGAAGAAAATGAACGAACACAGTATATTACGGTTGCTTGGGAAAGATCCCGTGAAGCCGTAAATCAGATGTGCAAGTATAAGAGGCATTCTAAATGTAAATTTGGTATTGGATACAAAAAAAACAAATCAAACAAACTAAATCACTCTAACGGGATGAAACTCACAAAAGTCAATCTTCTTTTCGTAAGATTTGTCAAGAGCTCTTCAACCAACAATGAGACAGAAACTGTCATAGGATCAGAACTAAAATATGTTAGTCCAACCGACTCGGAAAAATGGCTTCATCCTAAGAGAAGGAAAGCCAACCGGTCAGAAGATAAACGAAACAAAACACGTGCACCGCACACTCAAAATAATCAAAACTATTTATCACCACGACACAAGGCACTCTTGGGTAAACAGCAAGAGGTTAAGCCAAATACAATTAGAACCATTACCTGGAAAGTGATCCGACTCATCAAAGTCTGGATCCCAAAGGGATTAATCAACCACAGACCCAACTGAATGTGGGTACCAAAAAGGTGTAAATATTCTTTTTTTGCAGAATAGGAGAAGTAACCAGCTAAGGAACTCGGAATGGTATCTGGACAGTTGATGTTCAAGACACATGACCGGCAACAGTGGACTACTAACCGACATTATCTATGAAAACGGAGCAGTAATCACATTTGGTGACAACTCAAAAGGTAGAACTGTGGGCAAGGGTAAGATTGTCCATGGTAACCTATCTATAAATAATGTATTATTGGTAGAAAACTTGCATTTTAACTTGTTAAGCATTAGTCAAATGTGCGATGTAGGATACAAGGTTGAGTTTCATAAAAATAACATCTTCCTAACCGGAAACCGGATAGGAAACATTTACAAAGTTGATTGGAAAACTAAGATTGAAAATCCTGTATGCATGATAGCTGGAAATAATCCAAACTGGCTCTGGCACAAACGGCTAAACCATTTGAACTTTAAAACAATAAACTTCATCTGTTCTAGGGAATTAGTTTATGGTTTTCCAAATGTCAAGTTTTCAAAAGACAAAGTATGTGCTGCATGTCAAATGGGTAAACAAATAAAGTCTTCTTTTAAAAGTAAAGGAAACCATCAATCCGAACGATGCTTAGAACTCCTACATATGGATCTGTTTGGTCCGGTTAGAGTAACAAGCATAGGAGGCATGCAATATACTATGGTAGTTGTTGATGAATATTCTAAATTTACATGGGTAATATTTTTAGCTTCCAAAAATCAAGCAACACCAAACCTGATTAAACAGATTTTGAGGATACAAAATGAAAAATCTATTCGAGTAAACAAAATCAGAAGTGATAGAGGAACCAAATTTACAAACAACAATTTAACTACCTTTTTTGATGATTCCGGTATTAGACACGAGTTGTCTAGTGCCAAAACTCCTCAACAAAACGGCCTGGATGAGAGAAGAAATCGAACTCTTAAAGAAACCGCAAGGTCAATGATAGCCGATTCGGGTGTTGCTCAAAAGTTTTAGGCTGAGGCTATCAATACCGCATGTTATACTCAAAACTGGTCCTTAGTCACTAAATGATTCTCTAAAACCCCTTTTGAGATATACTATGACAGAATTCCGAACATACCATATTTTAGAATTTTTGGTTGTAAATGGTATGTTCACATCAACGGCAAAAATTATTTGACCGCATTTTATGCTAAATCCGATAAAGGAATAATGTTGGGATATTCAGCTGTAAGTAAAGCATATAGAATTTATAATACTAGAACTTTAACAGTTGAAGAAACATTTCACGTTATTTTTGATGAATCGGTTGAACGAAATACTGCATTACCCTTCGATCTTCACAACAGAATGGAAAATTTCAATATTTATTCTGATGATGAAGATGAGGTTCCGATTTATAGAAGATTTGTTAATGATCAAGAGGTTGATGTTGCACCTCAGCCTGATCAAGCTGCTTTACCGTAGAAAGTTGACTCTTCAGCTTCAACTGAAGAAATCGGTCGGTTTGACTCTGTTCAGCCTACCGATCAGTCTAACCTTGATCAGCTAACTAAACGCTTAGAAGACACGTCTCGGATAAATCTCAGAAGGAATAAGAATCATCCTTTTGAACTAGTAATAGGTAACATCTCATCACCCGTACGAACTAGGCAACAAAATTTGGAACACTATGAAAACTCATCTTTCATATCACAAATTGAGCCGAAAAAGGTGGATGAAGCGTTGTCAGATCCCGATTGGATCTTAGCAATGCAAGAGGAACTAAACGAGTTTGAGAGAAATAAAGTCTGGTACCTAGTCCCTAGACCGAAAAATAAACCGGTTATAGGAACACGATGGGTATTCAGAAATAAACTCAATGAAGACGGTTTAGTTACGAGGAACCAGGCACAGTTAGTGGTTCAAGGTTATAAACAGGAAGAAGGCATTGATTTTGAAGAATCATTTGCTCCTGTAGCTAGACTTGAAGCTATTAGAATATTTCTAGCATTTGCAGCTTTCAAAAACTTCAAAGTTTTTCCAATGGATGTTAAAAGCGTTTTTCTAAACGGTAAAATAAATGAAGAGTTCTATGTTAATCAACCTCCAGGTTTCAAAAATCCAGAACACGAAAATCATGTTTACCGGTTAAACAAAGCCCTTTACGGATTGAAACAGGCTCCGAGAGCCTGGTATGATACATTAACGCAATTCTTATTTGATCACAAGTTTACAATAGGCTCAATCGATAAAACTCTCTTCAAATTTGAGAAAAAGGAACACAGAATACTTGTTCAAATATATGTTGATGATATTATTTTCGGATCAACTGATCCAAAACTATGTGATAAATTCTCAAAAATGATGACTGGCAAATTTCAAATGAGTATCATGGAAGAACTAAGATTCTTCCTAGGGCTTCAGGTTAAGCAGATCGAAACCGGAACATTCAAAAGCGAGCAAAGTACACAGCCGAACTACTGAAGAAATTTGGAATGGACACATGTGCTGAGGCTACACCGATGAGCTCTTCCATAAAGCTAGACAAAGATGAGGATGGTCAAGTCGTCGACATCGCGGCATATCGAGGAATTATTGGGTCACTACTTTACCTAACAGTCAGCCGACCAGACATCCTGTTTGCGGTCGGAGTTTGTGGGAGATTTTAAGCGAATCCAAAGCAATCACACTATACCGCGGCTAAAAGGATTTTAAAATATTTGAAAGGAACTCAAGATGTGGGACTTTGGTACCCAAAAGATTCAAGCTTCAACCTCATCAGTTACTCAGACGCACACTATGCAGGCTGCAAAATCGATCGAAAGAGTACAAGTGGGACATGCCAGTTTCTGGGAGATCGACTTGTCTCATGGAACAACAAGAAGCAAACTTCAGTTGCAACATCAACCGCAGAGGCAGAGTACCTAGCATCCGGAAGCTATTGTGCACAACTCCTGTGGATCCAACAGCAACTAAGAGATTTTGGTGTGATTGCTGAAGAATCGCCAATATTCTGTGACAACACCAGTGCAATAGCGATCACATATAATCCGGTGTTGCACTTAACAGAAACACATTGACATAAGACATCATTTTATCTGGGAGCACTTTAAAAAGAAACACATCCGGCTGGAGTATGTCTCAACTGAGCAGCAAGTGGCTGATATCCTAACCAAACCGCTACAGGAAGCTAAGTTCTCTTATTTCAGAAATATCTTAGGACTTATTGATAGCAAGCAACTTATGCCATAATCACTTATGCATGTTCTCAAAATACATTATCATGAAAAACCGGGGTATGTGTTCAGGGAGAAGCTCTCGCTTCTCAAATCCTAACCTAATAGGATATTAAATATTCAAGAACATTAACCAGGAGAAAGTCTTCGGTAATGCCCGATAACTTCATAATATCAAACCACATGTATACGTACTGGGCGATTCAAATTACTTGGTAAAACGGATAAGCTTAGTCCAAAGCTGAACAAACGTTGATATGATTCAATATTTATTCACACTAGAATAAGATATCTAAATAAAACCGGTCATGGAAAACTAATCAGTAAAAATGCATCATGGTTTCGATAAAATTGAACATTTCTGGTTAACTTGGGACAGCTAACCGTGTTTTCATGCACACCTTGAGAAATGTATCCTATAAATCATAAAATAGTATACCTCAATCGAGATGACGACACGTGTCCATCATCAAGAGAGGGTGACTAACATCTTGTCAAAATATTATTGTCATCATGAAAATATTTAGTAATGATTATTTTTGCATTGGAAATAAACATTCTACACTTCAACAAGTTAACTCCTATTAATTAACCGATGACATCACTAAGCATGCTTAACCTACTAACCTAGACGAACCCCTGGCTATATAAAAAACCCTTCATCCTTCAAAACATTTCACAAATTCACTATTCACAAATCTCTTGAACTAAACTTATCACAAGAACATGAACTCTGACCCACTCGCCAAAAAGATCTTGTTGGCCAATTTCAACTCCATATATCAATACGAGTATCATGACATCAAAGAAATGTTCTTAGCCATTGAAAGAAGCGGACTAAGAAAGTTTTTGGAGAACAGATTTATCATCGACTACTTGGTAGTCGATGAGTTCTTCGAAACAGCAAAAGAAGTGCACAGAGACATTATCGTGGCACGAGTCTATGGTCAATCATTTCTATTCAGCGAGACGGATTTTGCTGAATATTGCAGGTTACCCACTGAAGGGGTAACCGACCTCACTTACTCCCCGGTGACCATTGAAGAAATGTGTCATCGGTTCTCCAACTCTAACACCCTGGTTAAACCCTGGGGTTCTAAGAGTCAACTTTCTCACAAGTACCAAATTCTGAGTGAGATTCTGGTAAAGTCTGTTCTGGGTAGAGAGAATAGCTACTACTATACTCATAGAATTTTCGAAATGATGATTGCCATCACGGTCGAGACACCGGTAAACTGGTCCTGGATCATCTTCAGCAATCTGAAGAAGATGATCATCTAAAAAAAACGGTTTCTGTGAAAGATTGAACATCCATTCCAGCCTCTTCGTCACTCTCCACCCGAAGCATGTGCTAACGAAGGAGAGCATCCAAGAGCTGATTGACCGGTGGGAAGCGGCAAGAGCTAAGAAGAATCAAACCGCCGGATCATCCAATGTTTAATCTCTTCTTTATTTTTCAATTATCAAACCGGTAATTTTGCTGTACTACCGGTTTGATACCTTTATTAATGAAAATCCTTCATTTCTTCTTCTGTCAAAAATCTTGAGAAAATAAAGACATTAAATGCTCTACATCAAACAATATCAAATCAGTCTTGAAAACTGAAAAAATCGCTTCTCAAAAAGCATGCCTAATCCGGATAGAGTAGACAGTCTACAAACAGATTATTCCCTTGAAAATTGATAAGCATTTATGACCATACATAAACGGTCTAATTTTTCAAAATATCCTCATTAAATGCACTTCAACTTCCTGCACTATAAAAGGGGACTTCATCCTTCTTCAGCAAATCACACTTCAAGAATACCCTTCTCTCTCTAAAGCTTGAATCTTCAAACCTCTGTTCCTCTTTTCTCTCAATCCATCGTTCGAAGATGAATGCCGAAATCCGAAACACTGTTATAGTCAACTTCTACGAAATGTTAAACTCTAGGTTTAAAGAGGCCATCTTTTCACCCATTGTCGAATCCGGGCTGCAAAACTTTCTTGAAGGTTCGAACACCATTTTCGAAGAAGAGGTGTTTGAATTTTTCAATAATGGGCACGTATGCACTGATGGCAGCATCAGGACCATCATTGATGGCTCACTACATCGGCTCACCGAGGAGTCATTCGCCACCTTTTTCCAACTTCCATCCGAACGGTTTTTGGATTTCCCAACTCCTCACTTTCCAGCGAAAGAGCACTATGCCATTATCTTCTCTGGCTTTGTTCATCCGGTTGATGACTACGGTCAAAAGGATGAACTCGCATCTCAATACCAAATCTTTCATGATTTGGTTCAGCGGTCCATTCTGGGCCGGATGGCTAACCAGAACTACATTCGCGAGGCCTTCGACCTCATGATCGCAATCGTCACTCCCTCGCCCATCAATTGGGCCTCAAATCTTTTCAACAATTTGAAGAAACTCATCTCAACTCCAAGGGGAAGAATCGGCTTTGCTCCCCAGATCAGCCAATATCTACAAGCTCACTTTCCCAATTTAGGACCGGGTGTTCCTATAAAACCGGTCAACATCATGACCCGATCCATGTTGGAAAGATGTATACGAAGAATCGAGAACCGGACTGGCAACACCGTGGAGGAATGGACTAACAGGATGAGAGAGGGAGAGTGGATTGACTTTGTTAAATATATGTAGTTTTCGGTCACTCTGGTCATTTTGCTGTACGACCAGATAACCACTTATGATGTCACTTTTTCCGGTTTAATATAAAAATTTCATATCTTTAATCTTCCGGTTTATCACAAATTTTCCTTCCGGTTTTAATCTTACTCACATCAAAATTTCCGGTTAACCAAATCTACCAGTTAACGAAATTTCCGGCTAAGGCAATGAATCTCAAATTTCTAAAATTCAAAATTGACATCCAACGGTTTACCGCCCACAGTTTACCGCATAATCTTACCGCCCACATTTAATCTCCGTAATTACCGCCGAAAGTTACTGTAGTAAAAATTGGAGGGAAAATTGGTGCCAAAACGAAGAATGAAGTGACGGTTCAACTTCTTAACCGTAAAAAACCGCTCACCTATATAAGTCAGAATCCTCTCATAATTCACTCAAAATTTCTCGCTCTAAAAATTTCCACAGGTTTCTGCATTCTAATCTTCTCAAGATCTTCATCGTCTTCTTTGAGTTATTTCACCATGGAATCAGATAAATCACTCTTCAAATACATCTTGTAGGTCGATTTCAACGACATCGAAGAACATGCTGCAGACGAACACAAAGCGGTGCTCCAATCCGTAAGGGATTCTGGGCTGGAAACGTATCTTTCTGGTCCATTCTTCGTCCACCAGTCGGAAGTTGAAGAGTTCTTAAGAACGGCGATTCTGACAAAGAGAACCATTTCCACCACCGTGTGCGGCAAGGCCGTCGATATAATAGAAGAAACCTTTCAGAAGCTCTCGGTCTGCCGAACACCGGGAAAGATTTCAAAACAAGTCTATCGGAAGCAGAATCCAACGCAGTCCGACTAGCTATTTCCAGTGATGACACGGATCTGGTGTCTCACTCAAGCCGGAAGAACAAACTCAAGCCAGAGTTCAGATTGCTGGTGGACATCATATCTAGACCCCTTTAGGGTAAAGGAGGAAACTTTGATAATTTGACAAAGTTGAAGTTACAAATGTTGATGGAAATTGTCCGCTGTGAAAAAATTGACTGGGGAAGCGTCCTATTCGAACAATTTTGCGAGATGGTGGCCAAAACAAACGGTCGGGTTCAAGCCTATGCCATGCAGATTGGGAAGATTCTGCGTTTTCTTCGCGTCGAAATCGGCGAAGGTACACCACTTTCCTCTTCCAACATTTTAAATTCTGAATATATGAGTAAGAGAACGGTTAAGCCGTCCAAGCCGAGAGCTACAAGGGCTAAAACGACAAAGGAACCTGGACCGGCTGAACTGGTTGCTGATAGCTCTAAAGAAGCCGATCCAAAGGGAAAGGCTAAACAAACTGAGTTTCCGCGGAAAAAGGGAAGAGTAAAGAAATCAGCAAAGAAAAGCAGCAAGAAACCGAAAGATTCAGAGAAAACATTATCCTCGGGAAAATCACCCAAACCGTCTGATCATCTACTCCAACCAATCCCACTCAACACAGTCCATCCAAACTTGGCCGAACAAATTCCATCACGACAAACCGAATCCTCGGGGAGCCTAGAAATTTTTTCCAAGTCAAAGGAGACTCTGGTAACAGAGGTTAGTACTCACTCTCGAAACTCTAAGTCTCCGACTAAAAACCTTGACGATATAATCGCCGATATCGGACTAAGAACCTCGGAGGTAATAGATGACGTGGTTCAAACCGTCAATAGTGAAACTGAAGACGATGTGACAAGTATTCTCCAGAACACTGATCATGTTGGAGCAACTAGTCAACTGAAATTAACCCAGTCGAAGAAACAGCCAACTCTGAAAACATCATCCCTCCGGCGCAGGAGGGAAATAACGAAAAAAAGCAACCATCCGGTTCGGTTGGAGACAAATTTGTTCTAACCGGATCAAACTCTCAACTAGCCCATGATGGGCCATCCAATCCATCTATCACACCTGAAGGCCCATCTTAGGTTTCAAAAGGAAAAGAAGTCATGATCGAGGACCCTCTAGTGCAAGGAGGTAGTGACTTACAAGGAAATATAACCGGGTCTAGACAATATGAAATCATACCAGATGCTGAGGTACCTATATTAGAGGAAGAGGAAGAAGCAATGTTCCAAGAGTTCATCCGGCCCGTATAACTTATGGGTGCGACTAAGATGTGAAACAAAGCTCTCCGACATGATCCCTAAGTTTAATGGAAACGAATATTGGGCGAAACTTTTGCAGTTAGAACATGAGGCACTCAAAGTTACAGGTAATGAAGTCATCTAGGCCGCATACGCCAAGCTAAAGGCGATAGATGACGCATTGAAGAAAGCGGATGGAGAAGAACTAACTCCGATGGAATTAAAAATGTTTAAGCGGTTCTAGAAAGTAAGGGATGATCTTACCAGTAATGTTCACCGGCTAGAGGCAGAATGGAGAGAAAACTGCAAACAACTTCTTCTACATGTCGATCTGTTTCAAAGTAGACCGATCTTCAAAATCGGTGAATCCTCCAAGTCGGCAGGGATCGGGCAAAAGGAACCTCAGCAGAAAGAAACTGAAAACGAAGATACCCGGGACAAGTCTCCATCTCAGGCCGCTCAGAATCTGGGACTTGAGTAGATTAAAGAAGTCATTACCGATACAATCACCTCCTCACTTAACGAGTTTAGCTCAGCCACGGACGCTAGAATCTCATCCATACAAGCCGATCTAGTCGAAACAGTTCGGGAATCCATACACGCTGAAATAGTTGAAACGGTTCATGCATCCATCAAGACAACGGTTGATAAATCAGTTGAAATGGCAACTGCACCGCTTCTCGAGATGTTGCAAGCGATGGCAGCTCAGATTGAGGAGATATCTAAGATCTCAAATTATTTTTGCTTCAGAACTTAGTTATTTTTCTTAAGATCTCAAATTTATGATTATACTAAACATCTTTTGAAAATCCAACTTATTTTGAAATTTTTCTTTGAAAAATATCAAAAAGGGAGAAATTGTTAGAAAAATTAATAGATTAATTTTAAACCGGCCACACATTACAATTTTTGAATATTTATTCTAAATAATCAAAAAAGGAGAAATTGTTAGAAAAATTAAGTAGATTAATTTTAAACCGGCCACACATTACAATTTTTGAATATTTATTCTAAATAATCAAAAAGGGAGAGATTGTTAGAAAAATTAAGTAAGTTAATTTTAAACGGCCAGAGAACTAAATTAATCTTAACTTTCATGTGCAGGAACAGACCAAGTCGTATAAACCGGCTGGAGACCGCATAAACCGGCTGGAGAATATACCAAAGTAATCCGGCTCCAGATGATCAAGTCATGATCAAGAGGAACCGGCTTAAACATTTCAACCAGACCGGCTAGCAAAGAAAAGTCCACATTCTAGCCGGACCATATTACGAGAAGATCAACCGGAAACTTCGAAATACAAGATGACGTAATATGAAAAAATAGATGCTTCTTGGAAAATGCAAGAAGATAAGATCCGGATCAGAAGCATGCGATAAAAACAATGATGATCTGCCTATCCGAAGATCTGAGTCAAACTGTCGGAAGGTGCATGTTTGACACGTGTCCAGAACTGCAAGCCGGTTACGTCATCAATACCTGACCGGTATATGCATGCTTGCCAAGTGTCAGAAAGATGAAACGTGAACGCAACATCATCTTTGAACCGACGTGGTTTCAAACTGACCAATCCTACGGACAGAGAAGAAGATGACCGTTGGGATGTCATTTACTATAAAAGGAAGACGAAGGGTCTTCATTTATTACGGTTCTGAAAACTCTTAAGAGAGAGAAAGAAATCTCACGCGCGATCCTAAATAATTATTTCATTTACCGAAAGAATTGTTATCATATTGAGTTATTTGTATTACATCAAGAGTGAAGTGGTGTAACCGGCGAGTAGCGAGTTAGGCTCGACCGGCATTGTGAGTGTTATAACATTCAAGTTAATGGAGATCCTTCTCATAATCTGAGAAGAAGGGGTGACGTAGGAGGGTTTTCTCCGAACATTCATAAAAATCTTGTCTCGTGTCTTTTTCTTTATTTCCGGCTCACTCACTTAAAACCAAACTAACACCAACCAAAACATAATCTTACTCCTTAACAAAACCAGTCTATCGATCCTCCTTAACGGACTCCTTATAAACATCATCCTAATATTGTGTGTTGCTTCAAACTGAAATAGTCATTTCCGCCCTTGAACTCGGTTCAAGAGTCTGTGACAGTTTACGTAGTGTTAAGAACGGTTGTAGTCTTTAACCGGACTATCACCAATCAGAGCGTGTGTTGTGTTGTGTAAGCGGTCAACCCTCCCAAAACTGGAACCCCGGTCTTCCAAGGGCGATCCCGATCCTAACAAACTTTTATATTGAAATGTATCAACGGTCGAATCTCATTTGTAGACACGTGTCAAAGTTCTAATGGTTGTATGCCAGGTTGCAGTCTGCTGTTAGTACAACACAACTGTTGATTCAACATTATTGTTCGCTTCTTCAGACTGTTGCTGAAACAAATGTTTCTGCAAGCGCTTCTTCAAACTACTGTTGAAGGAAGGCTGCTGCCAGCGTTTCTTCAGACTACTACAGAAGCAAAGCTACTGCAAGCGCTTCTTCACACTACTGCTGAATAAATGTAGCTGTCAGCGCTTTTTCAGGCTGTTGCCAGCCCTTCTTTAGACTGCTGCTGAAGCAAGGCTCCTACTCGCGCTTCTTCAGACTACTGCTGAAGCAAGGCTACTGCTCGCACTTTTTCAGACTACTATTGAAGCAAGGCTTCTACTAGCGCTTCTTCTGACTACTGCTAAAGCAAGGCTACTTCTCGCGCCTCGTCAGACTACTGTTGAAGCAATGTTGCTGCTCGCGCTTCTTCAGACTATTGCAGAAGCAAGGTTGTTTCTAGAGCTTTTTCAGATTGTTGCTAAAGCAAGGATGCTACTAACGCTTCTTCAGACTGCTGCTGAAGCAAGACTTCTGCTCACGCTTCTTCAGATAGCTGCTAAAGCAAGGCTTCTACTCGCGCTTCATCATACTACTTCTGAAGCAAAGCTACTGCTAGCGTGATGATGCCAACTATATTATTGGCAACCCTGTTGCCAATCCTCTTCAGCGCTATTGATGTCAACTATGCTGCCAGCGCCTCTTGAGTTGTTCCTATGTAATTAAGTGATAGATAAAATTTGACCGGTCAATAAGAACTTAACAAAACAAACTCATTGTGCAGGAACGGTCAAGAACTACAACCGGTCAAGAAATCAAGTTGGATAGAAGAAGCAAAATTCAAAACCTGAAGCTATCCGGTTGAACTAAACAACCTGTAAACATAATCAGTTAAAGTGAAGTATACAATCCAACAAGAAGACTATTTAGAGAAAGAAATCAAGAATATTAAATTGAGAACGGTGTACAAATTGGTGCAAACAAATACTTTGAGTATATGCAGAAGATTACATCAAAGGATTAGACTGTGACATTGCTATATTCATACAAGTCTGATGATACGCTGTAGGCTGCAAAAGATTGCCTGAAGAAAAGTTACCATTTTAGTATAAGTCAAAGGAGCAACTTCCCAGGTGCAGACAACTGTCCAACCAACAGTTGCTATAATCAAGCAAAGACAAATGAAGCCGGTCTGATTCATGCCTTAAGCGCAGTTAGTGCTATACTAATTATCTGCTCAACCAATCAGATTCAAGGATTGCCCTGAAGGTATCCGTTGAAGAAATGTGACCGTTGACACATTTCATCTATAAAAGGAGAAGCTGAAGAAGCAAGAAGACACAAGCATAGAGAAAACAAGCTACGAAGTTAAAAAGTGATCAAAAGCCCTTATCTCTATAAAAGATTCAAAGCTTAAGTGTGCATTTGTGAAGTGTATTACAATTTTTGTGAGAATTGTAAGAGAGATTATCGAGCAGTAAATAAGACTTGATCGTGTATTGTGTGTGAGTATTCCTTAGTGAATATCCTTCTCGTTGTTTGAGAAGAAGGGGTAACGTAGGAGTTTTATCTCCGAACATCTATAAAAACATGTCTCGTGCTTTACTTCCTGCCGGCTTCATATCCGAACCGACTCATATCATTCTAACCGCCTCACTAATCTTCAAATTGACATTCTCCTAAATCTCATCTATATCCATCCTGTGTGTGTGTGTTGCTTCAATCTGAAACAAACCACTTCCGCACTTGAACTCGGTTCAAAGGTTTGTGACAACTTGTGTAATATTTAAACCGGTGTTAATTCTTAACCGGATTAGCGCCAACCGTTGAGTGTTGTCAGAAATTATCCTTTAGCCGGACCCCGGTCCACTATTGGCGATCTAGATCCTAACATTAACATTGACAGAACATAGTTTTATTCACTTATTATTAACGCATCATAAAAACTATGTCGTATTGTTAAACGGTAACTTTATTATCCTAAGTTTATTTTAATCAATTAATGCATTTTTCTTAGATCAACTTAATTAATTATTTCCCTTTTTCTTTTATTTAACTTAATCTAACAGATATACTTAGAATTATACGCTTTATTAATATACAAACTTAAATAGATAAATTGTCATATTTATTTTTAAAGAAAAAAGTTCATGCCAAAATAAGAAGGGTTAAAGTGATGATTATTTCGATGATGTGAAGGAATTTGCCTAGAGTTTTTTACAATGCAAAACACAAGCCTAGTGAAGCCAATCAAAATGGAAAGTTTTAATGGTGTTTGCTTGTCAATTTCATTTAATCAACAGCTTGATATGTCTTCTATTCAACCTATGTCTGAACAATAATGATTGACTTGATTTTCTTGAAAATTGAACAACTTTTTTTTTGTCACGGTTCAAACCAAGGAATTTAAAACACATGTACAATCACTATGTTGGTTCTAATTATCGGATCTTTTAAGAATAGTTATAAAGAAAGAAAACGTTGAAAAAATAAGGAAGGACAAAATATTTGTTAAAGAGGAAAAGTCTGAAGAGTTTTAAGTGTTGTATATAAACTTTTACAAACAACCCTTATAAAGGAATAATTAGCCTAGAAATCTTAAATTACTTATACATACAGGTACACGTCCATTAATAATTAAATAAGCCCTAATTTCATAAAAGAAAAAAAGGTCAACAACTTTCAATTTGTTGACAATCAATGCTAAGACTCAAAATCTCCCCCTTAAACTTGATTTAGTTTGAGATTCATCACGTTGAGAAGCTCTCGCATCTCCTTATAAAGTGGAAAGGGAATAATTAGCCTAGAAACCTTAAATTACTTATACATACAGGTACACGTCCATTAATAATTAAATAAGCCCTAATTTCATAAAAGAAAAAAAGGTCAACAACTTTCAATTTGTTGACAATCAATGCTAAGACTCAAAATCTCCCCCGTAAACTTGATTTAGTTTGAGATTCATCACGTTGAGAAGCTCTCGCATCTCCGCGAATTTGACTATTGCTAGAACCTTGGTGAGAATGTATGCACATTTCTCTCTAGTGCTTACGAACTCTACGACGATATGTCGGTTCTCTACGACGACGTCCATAAACTCTAAGTTTTTCAATAATGCTATTGCAGACTTATTGTCAACATAGTGGGTTACCGGCCTCGACTCGCATCCGAGTACCTCACTCAATAAGTTTTTCATCCAAAGTCCATGACACGACATTGTAGTAGCTTTCATAAACTCTGCCTTACATTAAAGATAAAACAACATTTTGCTGCTTCTGAGATTGCTAGGTGGTCAGATTCCCGTTAAGATAAAACATCATCCCTATAGTGCTTTTTTTGTCGTTTGTGTCACCATCTAAGTCAATATCATTAAAACTAACGAGCTCTTCAACTTCTTCTCCTTTTCTTAATTGAATCCCATAGCTCATAGATCCCTTCACGTAACAAAAAATGTGTGTTACTTCCTGTTGGTGTAGAGTGGTAGGCTTCTCCATGTATCGACTCACTTTGTCAACTACATAAGTGATATCGGGTCGAGTGTGCGTCAAGTACCTGAGACACCCAATGATACACCTATACTCCTTCAGATCCACTAAGATTCCTTCCACATCCTTTTTTAGTTGAAAATTTTCTTCCATCTGATATTTGCTTGAGTTGCAATCTACAATTGCAAACTGTTTTAACACCTTCTTTGTATAAAATATCTGCTTCACCTTGATTCTATCTTTCTTCTGGTCCACCTCGATTCCAATATAGTACGAGAGTAGCCCGAGATCAATCATATTGAACTCCTTCATCAACTATATTTCGAACTCCTCAACACCCTTGATATTTGATCCTATCACGATTAAGTCGTCGAAGTATACGCCAACAATGAGTACTTCTTTTCCATGGTTTCTCGTGTACACAGCCTGTACTTGAGAACATTTTACGAATCCAAGACTCCTCATTCTATTGTTGAGGTAAGTGTTCCATGCCCTTGGTACTTGACATAGTTCGTAGAGAGCCTTGTATAAATTGTACACCATGTGGTCTTTATTTTTTATGAAGCCTTCAAGTTGAGAAATGCGGAATTCTTCTTCGATGTCACCATTGAAAAATGTTGATTTGACATCCAAGTGGTGGATCACCCACCCACGGGGAGATGCGATGACAAGAATTATCCTGACTGCATTAAGTTTCACCACCGGTACAAAGATCTCCTCAAAGTTAATCCCTTTCTCCTTCACATTGTCTTTCTCTACCAATCTTGCTTTGTACTTGAGGATATTGCCTTCACTGTCTCTTTTCAATTTGAAAACCTACAATAATCCGATGATTTTGTGACCGGGTGGTAATTCGGTGAGCTCACATGTCTCGTTCTTCCCGATGGACTCGAGCTCTCTCTTCATAGCCTCATATCATTGTCTTTGGGTTCCACCTCGTGATTTGTTGATGGATCGTGAGTGGTGAGCAAAATGCATCATGATCCATCTCTACTAGTGGTACATCCGCATAGATGTCTCTTAGGAATCCGAACTGCACGAAATATCTGAATGAGCTTGTTGTTGTCGTTGCACCACTCCCACTCCTTCTCCTGGAACACGACATCTCTTTTTTCTCACGATATTCCAACAAGATGGATCAAGAATCCTATGCGCCTTGCTTCTGTCTTCGAACTTCACATTTCTTGTGATATTCTCGTCGAGCTTATTGAACTTCTCTCGTTGGCTCGTCATATGGTTGTTTACTCCATTGTCAAGGTACCACACGTCGTTGTCATTATACTCATCTTCACTTGCGAGGAGAATTTTTCATGACTTTCTCTTTATTGAGAAACATCACCTCTGGTTCCTCCTTGCATGGTTCTTGCACAAACTCTTCATGGTTTGTCTCCTCATGTTCGGACAAAGTATTCGTCACTCTCTCAACAAACATTAGTGTTGGCTCCTCGTCATAGAAGTTAGTGAGGTTTGCCTCATCGTCTTCGGGAAAGAAATTAGTCACTATCTCATCAAATATTAATGTTGTCTCTTCGTCATAAAAGCTATTGAGGTTTGCCTCATACGTTGGTCTTTTTGTTAGGGAACTCGGACGCATAGTGACCGAACTTTTGACGAGTGTAATACTTCACTATGCTCTTGTCTTCGCGGGGCTTCGTGTCTTCTTTTCGAGGTGAGCTTTCTCCACGACCTCGACCTCAACATCACCCTTTTCCATGACCTCGGTTGTATTTAAATCATATACAAATTAAAGGTGTAAAACAATAAAATTTTAACATTGGCCAAAATTTTAAAATATAGACTGTCGTTCTAACGAAAGCTATTTTTTGAGTATAATCAAGCCCGAACCGAAACAGAATCTCTAAAATGCGTTTAATTATGCAAAACATTTTCCTAATTTTATAAAACTTAGGTAGCGACTCTATAATCTTAAAGATCAATTCCCGATTTATTTAAAATATCCAAAAATATTTTTTAAAACAAATCTGGGAATAAAAAATACTATTGAAATTTTAATGATAGAGAGTCGAGAGATTTTTAGGCGTTACAATATTGATCCTAGAAATGGATAGAGATTCACATTGATAAGTAGACTTGAAAACAGAAAACATAAATATCTTTCACTTTTGTAGTGTGACATTTCAGCATTGCACTTTTAAAAAGTTTGTGATAGTCAAAATCTTGAGGGTTCAGAAGCAAGAACTGCTCAAGAATGTGACATTCTAAATAAAAAAAAAAATATGTTGCTAAAGTGTTTTTATATTAGATCAAGAATACATTATAGTTGTTAAAATGATTTGAAAGTTATGATAATAATTTTGAAATAGTGAAAATGGTGGAACTATTTTTATCACTTTGATTCTGTACTAACTTATTTGATATTATCTATGCCTCTAGTGTTTATATCGATGATGAGTCATCACAAGATATCTAATTCTCGGTGGATGGTTATGAGTTAGTGAAAAAAATTTAATTCGGTTATTAGAATAATGTCGTCTTGATCATTGTCTCCAGAAATATATATATATATATGGGCTCGGGTGGGCTGAAACCCATCCCAAAAAGAAAAAAAATCAGTAAAAATGTGACATTTCCCTATTTATTATTTGATTATTAAAAAATAGTCAAACTTATATTTATTCATTCGTTTCATTCAAAGTTTTATTGTTATTTTTTTTAAACTCATCCCAACTCAGATTTTTGGATCCATCCATATATATATATTATAAAGTGAAGGAGTATTATATATATATATAATACAATATAAAATGAAGGAAGAGCAGCCTAGATAAAGAATTAGTAGATGAGCTACTTTAGAAAGCATGTAGCTTAAAGCGAAACAAACTCGCATACCTACTATTCATAATACTCAAACGAAACAAGCCCTCTAAATTTTGTTTTGAAATTAATATAGATATTAGTCATAGATATAAGGGTTTTTGAACTAAAGAATGACGTTTAATGACATAAGATTTTTTGAAATGAATTAAACCTTGTATGTTGTGGATTTATGTTTTGTATCAATAAATAATATGCAGTGTGTGAGTCTAAGCATTGATTGTCAACAAATTGAAAGATATTTGGAATTTATTGTCTTTTATGCAATTAGGGTTTATTTAATAATTAATGGGATTGAGCCTGTATGTAAAAGTAATTTATGGTTTCTATGCTAATTATTCATTAGTAAGGGTAATTTTTATAAAGGAATATATACAACACTTAAGACTCTTACGACTTTTCCTCTTTAACAAATATTATTGTCCTTCCTAGTTTTTTCAATGATTTTTTCTTCATAACTGTTTTTTAAAAGATTCAATAATTAGAACAAACATTTAGTATCGAACCCTATCTGAAGAACATGTCGTCAAAATCAATAAGAAATGCATTGTCAATGAAGGTCGGAAGAGAAGGGGATGTGACACTCTCATATCTGTTACTCACAAAGAGTAACTACTCAGTGTGGGCATTGAAGATGCGGGTAAACTTACAAGCACAAGGAGTGTGTAAATCGTGATGTTCGACAAGGTCGACGAACGAAAGGATATAATGGTCCTAAAAATAGTTTTTGAAGATTGAATCAAAATCCAAAAAAAATTCAAAAACTCGGTTTGGTCAAACATAATATTTGTTATACATGATTATCAATTATATTTTTATTTAAAAGGCTATTAACAATTGATTTTTAATTCCTTTTAAATTCATCTCTACACCAAAATTATACAAAAAAAAAATTTGGAATCATAATAACAATTATGATAATATTTTATTTTTTTGGAATTTTGGGGTATTTTATTGAATTGGTTTAAGTTATTAATTAATCATATATCATGAATAAATCATAGTTAAATATTTTTAACTCATTCTTTGGTCTAATTTGGTTAAAATAGATACAATATTTTATCCTCAAAATTATTTTTGAAATTTTAAATAATTTTCATAATTAGGGTTTGATTATTACAATAATTAACCCTTAATTAAATTTTAATTACTTCTTTAAATTATTTTGAATATGAAAATCCAAAATATTATTATAATATTATTAAAAATAATAATATTATTTGAAAATAGGGTAAGTCAAATTTTCATGTTTACAACTTCAAACTTTTAGTTTCATTCTACACTTTTTTCTCAATCTTTTGAGTGCTGCATTTCTGTATTTCTACTTTCTCAAAGATTTGTTTCTTTTCTATTTCACATATCGTTACTTGCTTGAATCGATTTCCATGAATCATGCACTTTTTTTTCTTTATTCCTATTCTTTCTCTCCATCTTAGCTGGAAAACTGGATAATAAATGTGTAAACACTAAAAATCTACACACTAATTTATAAAATTAAAATAATTATTTTGATTTATTTTTGATTGAATAAAATCAAAATAATTAACTCCTTGTCGAAAATTCAATTAAAACTATTAATAAGACTAATTATTAATAATCAAAAGCCTAATTAATTAAGAAAATGGGCAAAATAAAAAATAATAAAATTATTTGGGATAAATATTATACTCATTTTATCTTAAAATAATTTTAAAAAAAATCAAGGGATTAAAATAAATAATTAAGGATGAAATGAGATACCCATTTCATTCCCCCAAAATTATTTATTTAACCATAAAATATGCACACACAAAAATTGGAAAAATATTTCTCATATTGATTTTAATATTTTTTATATTTAAAAAGATCAAAATTAAAGAAAAAATGGTGAAAGAAAAATCAATTTCAAATAAACCCTTAATTTTTTTTAAATAAAAACAAATCTATAATTGGGAGTAGTCGAAATTCAGATTTATTTCTACAACCGGAACCGCGCCCATCGAATGGACGTTGGAATCTCATCCAACGCCCAAGAAGCGCACGCGTAACTCGCTATAGCCGAGGAAGTGCGCGCCTGCATCGCAACGGATCCAATAACGTAGACGTTAGTATCGTCAATTAAAATTCAACGGAACTCCTGCGTTCTAACCAAACACCCCGTGAATGCCAAATGTGCACGAAACAATGTTGTTTCGACTAACACCTTTGTCTTCATTGCGATCCCCGGAGGGATAAACATAAAGTCCCATCTTTGATTTTTCAAACATGGAACTTTCTCTAAAATCAATCTGTACGGGTTATTCAAAAGCCGAAATGATCACCCTACTTCAATGGTCATTTATGTTACTTCTATAGGGATGATTCATCTCTATTTCATAAGTTGGCTTAAGAACAACAAACGCGATTAATTGCTTTTGGCTAATTCGATCCACTTGAAGCCTTCACCGACTCAGGAATGCTATACATATCTCCCCTAAATCATTCTGATGGCAAGAGTTAACTTCTCAAGCCCAGAATCAAAAGAAATTGAAAATCCGCCATTGAAGCTCAAAGCTTCAGATTTTTTGAATTTTCTATTTAAAGCTCTAAAGCTTGGATCTAGGCATCCCAAAAGCTTCCATAAGGTCTAAGGAGTGTTCTCCAATCCTTTGTAAGCTTTCAATTATCCTTTAATTCATCCTTCTAGTTTGAAATTAAAATTTTTATATTTCATATTCATAAGCTTGTATGATGTCTACTTATTGAGTTTGATGATTGGAAATCCATCTTATGACCAGTTACGAGCTTTTTGTGAAAAACCCAATTTTGAATTTCAAAATAAAAAAGTGGGTTGATGTTCTTAGGCTAATTCTCTTGAATCACAACCCAAAAAATTCCCAACATGATTGTAATGATGTTGGGAAACTGTTTGAATCATGTTTGATCCATCCCAATCATGTTTGATCAAAATTAACTTTTTCAAAATAAATGAAAATTTTGAGCTCTTGATTTGGTCAAAACAATTAGATGGTATTATTGTTTTGGTACCAATAAAGTATATGAGATATAAAAAGTTATTGAATAGTTCATTTCTCTTCAAAATGGTTTTAAAACCAAAAATTCAATCTTTTTATCACAAACTATTTTGAACAATTTGATTATCATCCAGGTTGATTGATACTTTGAGATGATAATCAACATGTTTCTGAGAGATCTGTGAAGCTACTCAAGCTCTTGGATCATAGAATCCATGTTTAAATCAAAATTACAAAATCTGCAACTTTTGTATTCTAGAGGACCGAGAGGTCTTACCTATGACCGAGAGGTCTGATTGATAACCATCACTCCAGATAGAAACCTAGGTATGAGAAATACAAACACATGACCAAAAGGTCCGACCGAGAAATTCGATAGGACCAACATGTCTGACCGATGTTCTTGAACCAATATCGAGTGGTCCGACTGAGGATTTTTACACCTGATCGAGAATTCAAACCTAGGACCGAGGACTCTCAAACCCAAGACTGACAACCTTCACCTAGGACTGAGATGTCCGACCGAGAGGTTAAACCTATGACCGAGGAATCTCAAACTCGACAAAAAATTCCTAAACCTAGGACCGATGAGGCCTAACACTAACCCAGGACTAGTGGGTTTATACACCCTAGCCGATGAACTTAATCAAGGAACGACAGTCCTTAGTACCTCAACCGAAGGACTTTGGCACTCCGACCAAAGATCTGCAACCTCGACCCAAACCGAGGGTTTTTAGACCCTAATCGATAAAAATAACCCAAGGCCCAAGACTCCGATCCTAAGGCATGTTTGGTTGAACTTTTCCAAACCCAAAATTATTTTTGGAATTTTGGAATCCAAAACTACTTTTTAAAAACCCCAAGTGATTAGAAAATGATTTCAAACTACTTTTAGGATATTTCCACAAAATATATTTTGACTAAGGCTTGTTAGTTGTTTATTTGTAAAGTCTAACACCATTAAAATGACTAATGTTCTTAATGTATACTTCTCCCTAGTTATCATCAGCAATATGTACCAACATTTAAATATTGTTGTTTCAATATTTTATATAACGTTAAAACCTAGAAGCTTGACTAGGACCGGGAGAATAATCGGTTAAAACATAAATTTGATACAAACGATTTTTAAAATCCAACTTTATAAGTAGTGACCATTTTTAAAACGGGTAAAGAAGATAAAGAGTGAAATCCCTTTCCTGAGTATTTCCAAACTACTGACTAAAAGAAACACTAGCCAATACGTTTGTACATGTGTGACATTTTTATTGATTTTTAAAAATTAATTGGCGACTCTGTTTCAAAATAAATAATCTTTTAAATTCATTATGTTTAATTAATTTAAACAACGGATTTCTAAAAAATCAAATTGTAATTTGATTATCACAATTCCCCGGATTATTTAAAATGGAACCCCAAATTAATTATTTTTAATTAATTTCAAAATTTTATCAGGAATCATTTAAAAATGTTTTAAAAATCATGTTTTATTAGAAAAAGAAAATCCTGACATGCAAACTAAGGTTAAAATTCTCGAACCTCGAGCTTTTTACGGAAACTAAAATAAAGGGTTTTTCTGGGGGTTATAGCTTTTTAGAAACTCTACTAGGGATTAAATGTTTAACTCAAAAACATAAATTTGGATTTTAAAATGTTTGTACATATTTCTATAAATATTTAGTACAAACACTATGGTTATGGACCCTTAATAAAGGGTTTGTTGTATAGTATCTTTCATGAGTATATTTCTCGTATGTGTGTTGTAAAGATCAATGATTGATTGACACCAGTTGAGGCCATTGAGGAGGTGTTGTTAGTTTGATGATCTTTCATCAGATTGTGCAAAGAACGGTTAGTCTTGAGAAAATCAAGGACTTGATCAAAATAATTAATACTGATGAGGTGAACCATATGTTGTTTGCTATAAAATGAGATGAGTGTCTGGGGACTGATGGGTTTAATGTTCCTTTCTTAAAAAAAAACTGGTTTATTGTTGGTTAAGATGTGAATGATGGAGTGCTAGAATTCTTTATGAATTGGAGGATGCTAAAGTAGTGGATGTAATTGTCCTGAATTTTATACCCAAGAATTTCAAACCCGAAAGAATCTATGATTTCATCCAATATCATGTTGTAATATTATAATATTATCTACAAAATTATTTCTCATCGTTTTAAAAGAGTCAGTTCTAAACTCGTGGGTGTTGGACAATCAATATTTATATTGGATTGCTCTATTTCTCATAACATTCTCCTTATGCGGAATTTGTTAAAAGGTTATTGTAGGTGTTCTATTTCATCACTATAAGCACTAAAAATCTACTCTCCAATTTAATATTAAAATAATTATTTTTATTTATTTTTAAATATATAAAATCAAAATCATTAACCCCTTCAAACTTTCGGAATTTTTGAAAACATTGGATAAGGCCTGAAAGCTTGGATCTAAGCATCCATACAAATTTCCTAAGGTATAGAGTGTTCTCCAATCCTGTGAAGGATCCAATCACGCTCTAATTCATATTTACAGTTTGAATTTGAAATTTTTATATTTCAAATTGCATTAGCTTGTATTCTTGTTGTTTATGATATTTTATTGTTGAATAATGATCCTAAGATCATTTAGAACCTATCTGGATAAGATAGAACCGATCAATCGATCTTAAAAATAAAAACCTAAATTTGAATTTTTAAAAATAAAAAAAAATTGGGTTTGTTGTTCTTAAGTTAGTTTTGTTGATTCACAGCCTAGAAAGCTTCCCAACATGATTGTAATGATGTTGGGAAACTATTTGGATCATGTTTGATCAAAATCAAAATTTTCAAAATAATTGAAAATTTTGAGTTCTTGAATTGGTTCAAACAAGTAGTTAGTGTTCTTATTTTGGTATCAATCAAGTATATGTATTATAACTAAGCTATTGGATAGCTCCTTACACTTCAAAAAAACTTTAAAATTACAAACAACTTTAAACAAATTGATCATCATCTAAGTCGATTGATACCTTGAGATAATGATCAACATGTTCCTGGGGGCTTTGTGAAGCTACCCAAAGTATTTGAACAAAAAAATCCAAGCTAAAGAAATGAATTTAAAAAATGAACTTATGGGGTTCTTGAGGACTGAGGCTTATTCGCCTTGGACCGAGAGATCCGACCGAGGATCCTTAGTCTAGACCAAAACCTAGGACCGAGAAGTTCAAACATAGGTCTGAGACCTAAGACCAAGAATTTCAATAGGACCGAGAGGTCTAATCGATGTTTTTGAGTTAGGACCGATGTTCATGAGTTAGGATTAAAAAAATCTGACCGAGGATTTTAACCTAGGACCGAGAGATCCAACCTAGGACAGGGAGGTCCGACCTAGGACCGAGAATTTCAAACTCGAGATCGAGATTCCCGAACCTCAAGACCGAGAGGTCTGACTTTGTGACTGAGAATCGCAAATTTGGGACCGATAGCACCTAAATCCAAGACCATGAGGTTTATACACTTTACCGAGAAACCTAGACCGGAGCTAGCCCAAGACCAATGAGTTTATACATCCAGACCGGTAATCTCCCGTCCTAAGGCCTGTTTGGTTCGACTTTTCAAAACCCAAAATTATTTTTGTAATTTAAGACATCAAACCATTTTCTTAAAATCTCGAAAAATTAGAAATTGATTTCAAAATATTTTTTGGATATCTCCCCAAAAATATATTTTGACTAAGGCATGTTTGGTGTTTATTTATAAACCCTAAAACCCTTAAAAATAACTAATATTCTTCAGATATAATCCTTCATAGTTATCATATACAACAGGTACCAACATTTTAAATATTGTTATTTCAATATTTTAAATAACTCTAAAACCTTAGACCATGTCTAGGTCCGGAAGAATAATTAATTAAAACTAAACGGTATACAACAGATTTTAAATAGCCATATTAATAAGTAGAAACCATTTTTAAAATGGGTACGGAGGATGAAGCGCGAAAGCCTTTCCTGAGTATCACCAAACTCTAGTCAATACATTTGTATATGTATATCAACTTTTCTTGATTTAAAAAAATCAATTAATGACTCTATTTCAATATAAATAATTCTGTAAATTAATTTAAATTAATTAAATTAAATTAAATGATTTATAAAATAATAAATTGTGATTTAATTACAGTAAATCCCCGGATTATTTAAAATTGAACCCCGAAATTAATTATTTTTAATTAATTTCAAAAGTTGTCAGTTAATAGTAAAATCTTTTAAAAATAATGTTTATTTTCAAAAGAAAATTCTTGACATGCAAACCAAGGTTGAATTTCTCAAACCTCGAGCTTTTAATGAAAACCAACGCAATAGGATTTTTTTCAGAGTTACAACCACGTGTGGCTTTTAAATTTGACATTAGAAAAAAATTTGATTCGATAAGATGAGTCACAATTCATGAATTCCTTTTTATTTCTAGATTCCCGATTATTTTTTATTGATTGGATTATGCAATTTGTTTCTACCCCTCACTTTATTGTTATTGTTAATGGTATTTATGGAAGTTTCTTTAAAGGTGAAAGGGGTGTGAGACATGGAGACCCTCTTCATACTTGTTTGTTTTTATCATGGAGATTTTTTTATTGTGTTTTAAAATGTTATTAAAAAGTCATCCATACATCTTTCACCCACATTACAATGAGGAAGCTATTACACACATATGATTTGTGGGTGATTTTTTTGGGTGGTCAAGCTGATCTGGAATTTGTAACTACTATTAAATAAGCATTAACCATTTTCTCTAGTGTTACAATTTTATGGTTCAAGCTGATCTGAAAGTTTAGCATTTTATGGTGTGTTAATGTGAAACAAAATAAGGCATATTCAATATCATGAGAATCAAGAAGGGCGCTCTTCCAGTAAGATATCTCGATATTCCTCTTTCGTCAAAATAGTTACATTGTTCTCACAGTAGTCCTCTAGTTGAAAAGATAAAAAATTTGGTTTAGGTTGGGCAACTAAGAAACTCTCCAATGTTAGAAGGATCGATCTAGTTAGAAAAATCATTTTGGGCATCAATGGTTATCGGGCTCAACAAATCTTTATTTCAAAGAAGGTGATGATGGAGTTTGATCAAATCATGTATGACTATATTTAGGGCAATCAAGGTAGTGGTAGAAAGAAAGTTGGGTGGGAGCATGTGTGTACGCTTAAAGAAGAGGGAGGTCTCGATTTAAAAACTGCGTTGAATGGAATAGATCTTTCATTCTTCGTCATTTATGGGCTCTAGAGAAAAAGATTGATTCCTTACGGGTACGATGGGTACATACAAGATTCATGAATTGTGAAGTTAATGTTTGGACTAGCATAATTAAAGAGGACATGTAATGGTCTCTTAAAACAATCCTTAGACCGTGGAGGAGGTATATTAAATGATTCAATTTCAGGCAAAAACTAGAAGGGGTTAAAATTCTTAACTTACTTAATAATATTCAATTTCAGGGTAGTGTGCATTCATTAGTTTTGAAAACTAAAAAGAATAGGAAGCAAGGCTTTCAAAATTGAGAGTTTGCGTAGAATCGTTAGCTAGTTGTAAACTCGTAAAATCTAGAGTTTACGTAAAATCGTAAGAGTTTAATTTGAAAAAAAAATAATAATTATATATTATTATTATTTATATATATAATTAAGTATTTTGTTGTTAGCCAATTTTAAGAAATTATATATTTTAATATAAAATGAATTAAAAATAATAATAAGTAAATAATACTATAAAAATTATATTTAAAAAATTAATTATATTAATTAATTTAAATAAATAATAACTTTAATTTTTAATTTAATTAATATAAATTTATTTTTTTAAAAATAAAATCGTATAGAATAGTAAAATCGAAATTATTTATAAACTCGTAAAATCGTAAAATCTTATTATCGTAAAATTGAAATCGTAAGAGTTTACCTAATTAAGAGTTACTTAAAATCAGACTCGTTAACCATATGTGAAATCGTAAAATCGTAAGATTTTAAGAGTCAACTCGAGATTTTAACAACTTTGATAGGAAGTTTGTTTCGAAGCTGGTATGGGATTTCATTCGTACAATGGAGCAGGTTGTTAGTTGGCATCGTGTGATTTGGTCCCCTAAAGTTATTATTCATCGGCACCAATTCATTTCATGGCTAGTGTATTAGGAAAGATTGGTGACTCGTGACCAGCTTCAGAAAATCATGAATATCCCTAATTCAAATTGTGTTTTATGTGTGGTAAATGAGAAAAACATCGATCATATTTTTGGAGATTGCCGTTTTGTTATTATGTTAGGGTAATTTCTCAAAAAATATGAATATCTCTAACTTCCTTTGTTCATGGTATGATATTAGATGCTTGAAAATTGTGAGAGCAAAGGATAATTGATTTTACTCAAGCGTTTTCAATTGATTCTTTGGTGCATTATTGTATAATGTTTGGATGGAACAAAACACAATGAACTTTACACGAATTTGTAAATCGGTGGAGCAAGTTTGGAAAGATGTCGTGCTTGATGGAAATTCATTCATTCACACTTGGAGGTGTATTCCAACATATGAGGAAAATTGGGTGCTTAGACAAAATTGGAATATCTCTTTTAGTGAAATTACTAGTACTATATACGATTTAAGATGTAGTAGGTTTTTGTTGTTTGAATGTATCTTAGTTTTTAATTTGTGTTGAACTTTTCCGTTTGTTTGTCTTTCTCTTGTGTTTTTCTTTTGGAAAAATCAAAGTTAGTGCTTGTACACTTGATTTTGAACTCATGTTTCTTCTCCCTTTTTTAAGTTTTTTAATTACATGATACTAAGTCATTTTCCAAAAATAAAGTTGAGTTATTTTATAGATATTTATTAAGTTTTATTATAATCAGAAATTAAGTATTATTTAGTTCATTATACTTTGTAAAATTATGATTAAAGTATGATTCAATAAAGTTAAGTAGACCAATTGAAAATTGACACTAGAAGATCACCATGTATTAAATTTTCATCCCTCACATCAATATATGATTTGTCTATTAATTGTATGTAATTATGTGATCACTTTTGGGTCCAATTGTGCTTAAATACAACGACGAGCTTTTTGGTATCATATTTATATAATTAATTGATAAAATTGTTTATAGAACATATGATTGAGATGACACAAAATTTTAGACGCAATATGATTGACACAATTATTTTTATACATACGTAACGTAGTGGAAAATTATTGAAATTTATGGGTTATTAGTATAATAAATAATTGTAAAAATTTAATATTTTATATAAGTCAAAATAATGTGATCTAATTTGAAATCAAGTTTATGACATATGAGTGTATTTCTCCTGAATATAAAGTGAAGATACTTAAGTTGTATTTCTAAATTTATGAAAGGGGGCTAATTATAAATTATTAAACTAAAATAGGTGACATAATGTTGGTTATTTATTACGATAATGGTCCCCAAATTGAGGTATGATCATTTCTTATCCGCGTCCCATGAATAGATAGAAAAAACAAATTAACTTAATCATTAATTGGAAGATCCATTCAAATATGGAAATAAAAATATTACATATCCTTTATATTATAAGGAAAGATCATATTCAAAACATTATGAATTAAAATACGTTCTCTCGTAAATCTCATAATTTAAATTAAGATTTAGTTAGAATAATTTTAACAACAGTATTATAAATTGTTTAATGTTTCGTAAAACTCTCATTTGATATATATAATTACTTGGAGTTCGGTTTATACAAGTAGACATTTCTCTCATTTAACATCCCATTGGTACTATTCTCATAATAGCATAATAGTTACCTCATTTTCTGTAGCTACCTAAATGTTGGTTAGCATTCATTCGAAGATGGAAGTTTTCATGTGTGTGATGCTATTCATGATTCTATGGAAATTGAGGATGCAAGCTTAATCATTTGCCAGTTAACATTGTCTTTTTCCATTTAAATCAGACATTATTGTTTGACAAGTCCATGCAGAAGTAATATTATTCAGGAAAGGGTGGTGGGTAACTAAAAGGGTTTAAAAAACTGACTTTTTTTGGTTCAAATAAAATAAATATAAAATCATGAGGGGTTTTTATTAAACACATAGTTAACAAAAATTGTAAGTTGCCAAGAAAATCATAATGAATAGGCCCAATCAAAGGGCCCCAAACGAAATCTCAGCCAATAAAGAGATCTAGATTTCAAGGTTGCATTCTTGATTTATTTATGGTAAAAATAAATAAAATGCTTCTTTGGTACAAAATATTTCTTTACATTATTTGGAGAGTCAGTTAAATGATAAAATGATCTTCTGTTAGAAATGATAGGATTGATAAAGACTTGACATTGGACCTTTGGGTTAACTTTGATGATAATTGAGTTCAGATGATTGTTGGTTAATATTTTTGTAAGAGGTATATGATGGAAATAATTTTCACTTAAAACTAAATTATAAATTGTAATGTTCTAGATCATAATACTTGTTTTGACATATGAAAGATAAGAGCGTATTACATACCTAGATCCTTAAACATGATGTTTGGATGAAATAGTCTTCTAAAAAGGCAGAAATCCTTAGTTTTCTTTATTCTCCTATGATGGGGATTCATAGAGAGAGTAACTATGATAAACAATTAGTTATTTTATCCACGGCTTTATTCCCTTAATTTTCTCTTCTTCCTTTTGGGGACCATAACCGCATTATTAATAACTGTCTTATTAATAATTGTCTCATTAATAAATGATGCTGATTTTTAATTTTGCCCTCATCAAATTAGAAATACAGCAAGGTATCCACAGTTTAACATTCATGACAATAATGTCCTTAAGTCAAATCTTAAATAACCTTAGATCACATAATATTGACTTGTTATATTCAATGACCATATATATTCATTTAAATATATAAATGTCCCATTAAATTCTAACAATCTCCCAATAGACATATATATATATTTAAAAATGAATAATATACCCTTATTGTACACAATATTCTCATTGATTCTGAGAACATTAACAATATCGTCCATTTGTCACATTAACATAAGATCAAGGCAGAATTCGTTGTATCAATCACAACTAAACCTTCAATGGCACAAATATCAATATGACAAAATGACATAGATCAATCATGAATTTGTGGCATGCAAAATTACATGCAAGGTGATTTATTTATGTGAATTTTCAACTGGTCCAACCTTAACTTTAGTGAGATCAAACTTTAACTTTATTGTACAAAATGCAATAAACAGAATAATACTTTATCTGATTAGAAACTGAATAAATAATTATCTATAAAATAAACTTAAAGACAACTGAATTTATAAACTCCCACTTAACCTATAGATCATTCATCTCTAAAACACCCTTGTTAGTAGTGTTCTCAAGAAAGACATTAGGCGGCAAACCATTTGTACGGGGATCAACTACCATGGAGTTTGTACCCAAGTGTTATATAGAAATTTGACCAATTTATATCCTTTCTTTCACAACTAGGAGCTTTATATCATATGTATTGACTTAATCGATCTCCTAATGTTATTCGAATATAACACAGCTGATTTATTGTCACAAAATAACTTAATGGGTCTTTCAATCCCTTCAATAATGCACAGCTTTATGACAAAGTTCTTCACCCATATTGTTTGATTTTATGCCTCATAACATGCTACAAATTCTAATATCATAGTGGAGAAAGTTGTAAGTCCCTATTTGGAACACTTACAAGAGATAGATAAACCAGTCAATAAGAATACATAGCTCGAAGTGTATCTTAAACTATCTTGGCATCCCACAAAATTTGAGTTAAAATACCCAATGATCTCAAGATTATACGACTTCCGATATGTGAGAATATAACTTTTAGATCTCTTTAGATATCTCATAACCCTTTTAGATGTCTTTCAGTGATCCAAATCTGTGTTGTTCATATATCTTCCTAATACGTCAACTATGTACGCAATGTATGGACACGTTCAAACTTGAGCATACATTAGATTTCCAACTTCCGAAGCTTATGGAATTTTTTGCATTTCTTGAATTTTCAAATTTCCTTTAGGGCATTGTTGAAGACTAAATTTGTGTCCCTTAGCGACCGGGGTGCTTACTAATTTACAATCTTGCATTCCATATCTCTTAAGTGCTTTATCAATATTGTTCATCTATGACAATCCAAGAATTACTCGAGAACGATCTCGATGTATTTGGATATTTAATACAAATGAGGCATCACCAAGATTTTTCATCTCGAAATTTCTCGACAGAAAAGACTTAGTTTGGTGTAATAAACCTATATCATTTGAGGCAAGAAAAATGTCATTAATATATAAAATTATATATATGTTTACTCTCATTGAATTTGTGATACACACAATCATCAATTAAACTTCCTCCAAAACCAAATGAGAGAATTACCTCATTAAATTTATGGTACCACTGATGAGACACTTGTTTAAGCCCATAGATGTATTTCTTTAATTTGCAAACTATATTTTTTGAATCTCCTAACACAAAGTTTTTTGGTTGCACTATATAAATTGTTTCATCAATTTCTCCATTGAGAAATGTTTTCTTTACATCCATCTGATGTAGCTCCATATCAAAATGTGCAACAAGTGTCATAATTGTTCTAAAAGAGTCTTTAGTTGAAACCGTAGAAAATGTTAGTTTATAGTCAATCACTTATTTTTGAGTAAAACCTTTTTCCACAAGACATGCTTTATATTTTTCCACATTATCTTTAAAATCCTGTTTGGTTTTAAAAATTCATTTGCAACAAACATGTTTAACCCCTTCTGGTAAAGGGACAAGTTCCCAAACTTTATTGTCTTGTATAGATTTATACTCTTCATTCATTGCATCAATCCACTTTTCTGAAATAGAACTATCTATAACTTAATGAAAGTGGATTGAATCATCTTCCATAATGCCAAGATTATTCTCATGTTCCTAAAGAAATACATATTCATCTGACATAGTACTTTTCCTTACTCTTTTGGATCGTCGTAATGACACTTGTTCCTCAATAATACTTTCTTCTTGAGGTTGTTGAGTTTATACCTCTAGGAGATCAACATCGTCTTGATTTTCTAGAATTATTCCAATATTTTCAATGACCAGATAAAAATCTTTATCATTGTCCATATAAATTAGAATAGTACTCAACTCCTCGTTAACCAAATTAGAAGTTGACTCTTCCTAAAAAACAAAATCCTTTATTTGATTCTTCACCCCAAACTCAACATCCTCAAACAATACAACTGGACTTGTCTCGAAAATTAACTTTAAGTTGGGATCATAAAATATATAGTCCCTTGATCGTTCAGAATAGCCAATAAAGTAACTACTAACTGCTTTGGGGTCCAATTTGTCCATACGAGGCTTATAAGGCCTTGCCTCCACTAGACATCCCCAAACATGAAAATGCTTTGACTGGGTTTTCTCCATAACCAAAGCTTATAAGGTGTTTTATTCATTGCTTTTTTTGGAACTTTATTCAAAATGTATGATGTAGTGTTTAGTGCTTCACCCTAGAGTGACTTTGGTAAAGATGAATAGTTAACCATACTCCTCACCATATCATGTAAAGTGCGGTTTTGCCTTTCTGCTACATCATTCATGCTTGGAGAGCCCGACATAGTGTATTGTGGAACGATACCACACTCCTCTAAGTATTTAGCGAAAGGCCTTAGACGTTGTTCACCTGATCCATTATTCCCACCATAGTATTCACCAACACGATCGGATTTAACTTTCTTTATCTTTCTATTGAGTTAATTTTCAACTTCAACCTTAAATGACTTGAACACGTCCAATGTTTGAGCCTTTTCTTGAATAATAAAATGTATAAATATCTAGAGAAATCGTCTATGAATGATACAAAATAGTGATAATCATTCCAAGACAAAGTCGGAAATGGCCCACATACATCCGTATGTATCAACTCAAGGACTTCTAAAGCTCTATACGCATTCAATTTTCTATCTTTGGTTTATTTTTCTTTAACATATTCAATACAGACATTAAATTTCGTAAAATCAATAGAATTTAGAATCCCATCTGACACAAGACATTCAACTATATTTCTAGAGATGTGACCTAAGCGTTTGTACCATAATGTACTCTAATTATTATAATTTAGATTTTGTTTTGTACCTCAAGCAATCGTATCAAGTAAATAAAGATTGTCATAATGCATTAGTGAACCATTTCCAACATCCGAAGTACTAATAGATAACTTAAATTGACCATTTCCAAACAAACTAGAATAACCATGTTTTTCCAAATAACGAATAGAAACCAAATTTCGTTTAAATGAAGGTACAATAAAAGTATCCTTTAAGTCCAAATATAAACCAGCACTAAGCAACAATCTAAAGTTCACAATCGCTTCAACTTCTACTGATTTTTCATCGCCCACAAAGATGCGTCTTTTAGCATCACTTGTCTTTCGGTAGCTTAGGAAACCCTGTATTGAAATACTGATGTCAGTAGTAGCACCGGAGTCTAACTACCAAGTATTCCCAAGTACTGATGCTAAATTAACTTCAAAACAAAACATATTAAGAAATGTACCTTTCTTTTCGCGCCATACACGATATTTAGTAAAATCCTTCTTTAGATGTCCAACCTTATTGAAAAATAAACTGTCATTGTTAACCTTTTCTTGAGACATCTCATTTTAAATTCCCTAATACTCTTCTCAAGTCAACAAATAATTAATTTACAAGCTAATGGAATATTAGCTGGTTGGTTATAGGGAGTGATCGATCGGCAAAAACCAGTTGACTATGAAACTCAGTCAATCTGTCCTTTAACGGTATTGAGCCAATTTGATAAGCCTCACTTGCCAATTACATGATATTTACCCTTACCAAAGTTATTATACCTAAATTTACTTCAAAATGCTACCACCACAAGATTTGAGAGGATTAAGTTATGCATTAATCTCCACTTTTCAAGTGCATGATGGTGAAGAGAGCTCCTAAGGAATGACATGAAATCAAAGAGTTGTTTAAAGTGAAGAAGAAGGATACAAGCTTTTTTTCAGTTTTCTACAATTGCTTCTTGGTAGCCATGATATATGATATTTGAAGGTAAGGAAAAGCTCGTGGCTTCACCAAAGTGCAAAGAAATAATGAAGAAGTTTGGAAAAGATCAAAGAGGCTGTGTGATTAAGAATTGAAGATTCATACTTAGAGTGTCAAATTTTTTCTATACTGTGTAATTACAAAACAATATTCCACAAAGTAAAATGACAATAGCCTTTCCTTATTAAGATTCAATCAATCCACTATAAACTTTTGGTCCCCCTTCATACTACCATTTCTTCTTTCCGGGCTGGTACCCCACCATTCCCTGCAGCTGCATTTTGTTTTTGAATAGCTAAGATTACTAGAACTAAAAGTGGAAAAAGTCTATACACGTACATAAAATTGCTTACCAACAGCATTATTAGCTGCAGCCACTGCTGCAGCTTTTCTCTTGTTATGGTCCATAATGGCAAGAACTCCAACAATGATCGATACAATAAGAACAACTGAACATACAACGCCAACAATTACACCTGTTTTACTCTTTTTCTTCGAACCCGAACTGTAATAATACTGCTGATCAGAAAGATATGGATTTCCGGCTAAACTGCAATGACCAAATCAAGAAATTGCATTAGGTGTTTGTTAATCATGGCTTTTAATGGCAAGTGCATCTCATCTTGGCTTACTATGTAACCAAATTCTTGTTGTTTGATATTGAAGCTGGTACTGTTCCACTCAAACCATTGTTTGACAAGTCCCTGAAGTAGTCATAAAAAGTTTTAGAATTTTTTGCTCAAATTAATAGATCATTTAAAATTGTCAGTTTTCTCTTTGAACTACTTACAAAGTTCTAAGATGTGGAAAGGTGCCAAGAAAACTAGGAATAGGCCCAGTCACATAGTTCTGACTGAAATCACTGCCACAGAAAATAAATTTTATAATTGCATCTTTTCATCATTAAAATAAACAAATGCAACTTTTTAGCAAATATTTCTTACATTGTCTTAAGAGCATCCATGGAGCTAAAATCTGGTAAAGGACCAATTAAACCAGTATTCTTGAGGTTCCTGTAGTATGCCCATCAAGTCTAACGATAGGAAAGAAATCAATGAATTGAAGTTTGATGAAGAAGACCCAGAAAACTCACAGTGCGGTTATGCGTGGTGGTGTATCAGTAGAGCATACTACCCAGGGCCATGGACCACCAAGTCCAAAGCAAGGATCACCCGTCGACAATTGCAATATTATGTAGCTATTTTGTAGTGCAGTTAAACCATCCACTGAAAGTTATCCATTTTTTTAAAAAGAAAATGACAAAATATAAGGAGATCATGCATTATTATCTTAGCATGTATTCAAATACTAATTACCATCATTTTTGTCAGTCACATCTGCAACTGCTCGTGATACTGTAGAGACATGGTCAGCATGAATAAGGCGAGGAAGTATCGAGCCTGATGGATTAAAATATAAGTTAAAAACCAATTGCATATTAAAATATAAGGATCGACTTAAATAGTTGTTTACCATATGCTATTGCCAATAATAAGAGAAAAAAGAACTGGGTGTTGGCCATGGCTGCAATAAGCTGAGAATGGGAAAGCTTTAAAGCTGTAACAATGGTGTGTGTTTTAAATACACATGATCAGATGTTGAGAAATTGGCTTTAAATAGCTCATATTCTTTCAACTCTTCCTACTCAACGAACAATTCTCCAGCTAATGAAATGTTAGGTATAGGTTGAACGGTTGACAATAAACAGTTGAATTTTAATAAGTTAATCAATTCTTGGGCCAAAATAGATAATCAGTCAATCAATTTGACATGACACTAAACATGCACACGCCTAAGTGTTTTTTTATGTGAAAAAATATTTGGATATATTTTCGGATTTTGGATCTGAATCTGCCAATTAAGCAGTTAATTAAAATACACAGAAAATAGATATTTAGAATTAGTTAACCAGGGCGAAATATTCTTTCAAACAGGTCATCAAAATCATGATCATTTTGACCATTCTCATATAGGCTTCAATCTGAACCATTTTTCTGCATTTGCAGAAAGACAACAATCTATTTATTTAAACTTGTGTATTAATTGGGTATAACTAATTCTCATTGATTTTGGGTTGCAAAATTATGATATATATATATATATATATATATATATATATATATATATACTAGAATTATACCCTTGATTAATACACACTTAAATAGATAAATTGTGATTTTTTTAAGATAAGAGCTGAGGTTAATGTCGAAATAAGAAGGGTCAAGATGATTAGTTTTGATGATTTGAAGGAATGTTTTCCCCTAGCCAACTAGTTAATTCTCATTACTAGCTGAAAAGAACTTAGAAAGATCTATTCTTTTTGGTTCTCATAAAGTTTGGAATTTATAGAATAGAAAAGAGTTTTTACAAGCTAAACACAAGACAAGGGAAGCAAGGGTGAATCCATGATTCTTTTTTTTTACTCTAGGCTAAAATAATTATAGGTATTACACTAATACGGATAATAAGTCGAACATATTAATCAAACAGTTTCAAGAATACTCTTATTAAAATAAAATAAATATACGAAACCTAATAAAATACAAAAATACTCTATTTAAAAAAAATATGATAAAAAAATTTGTAAAATTAAATTAATTAGGTTTTAAACCATAAAAAATTAACTATATAAATAAATAAATATGAAAATCTAATTTAATGAATTTCAACCTAATTTTATGAGAATATAAGAAAAAGTATAAAATAAAAATAAAAATACAAAATTGTGGTAACACATATTATAAAGTGAATATATTAAGGAGCATACAATGCACATTCTCCATTAAAGTTATATTCATCCTCTCTACCACACTATTCTATTGTGGATTCTTTGGCAATGTGTGGTACTTTACGATTCCTTCAGTTCTATATAAAGAATTAAATTCTTTAGAACAAAGCTCCAAATCATTATCAGTACATAAACGTTTTATTGGTTTCCCTGTCTGTTTCTCAATCATAGTTTTCCACTCCTTAAACTTAGAGAAAACATAACTCTTTTGCTTAAAAAGAAATCCCAAACTTTTCTGGAGAAATCATTGATAATCGTTAGTATATAATAAGCACCTCCCATACAAGACACCCTAGACGGTCCCCAAATATCAGAGTGAATATAATCAATTGTTCCTTCAGTATTGTGGATGCCTCTAGAGAATTTGATTATTTTTTGTTTGTCGATGACACAATGCTCACAAAACTTCAATTTGCTAATAATTTACCCATCAAGAAATCTTCGCTTGCTCAATTCAGTCATATCATTCTCACTTATATGACCAAGTCGAATATTCCACAACTTTGTGACATCATCATTAGATAACGAGGAGGTAGTAATAACAATATTGCCTACAACTGTGGAGTTTTTAAGAATATATAACATGTCAAGTTTTCTTTCAACTTTCATCACAACAAGAACACATCTACTAACCTTAATAACTCCACCTTCAACAGTGTACTTATAACCTTTTAAATCAAGGGTACTAAGAGAAATAAGATTTCTCCTCAAATCAGGAACATTTTTTACATCATCAAGTGTTTGAACAACTCCATAAAATATATTGATTTTTATTGTTCATATACCCACAACCTTGCATGATGAATTATCTCCCATTAACACAATATCTTTGGAAACTTTATCATACATTGAAAACCAATCCCGATTGGGAAACACATTATACGTATAGTTAGAATCGAGTATCCAATCATCTTGCGACCTTGCATCACAAACATAAGTCATGAGGAGTTCACTGTCTTCGGCGTCAACAGTACTAGTTTCGCCGTAATTTTTTGTCTGCTTGTCAGTCAGAATATAATATATTTTCTTAAATTTATTTTGTAGCTTCCAGCACTCAGATTTTATGTGGCCTCCTTTCTTGTAGTAATTATAAGTCTTCCAAAGTTTTCTTGAATTTGATCCATTTGTTTTATAATATTTTGAACCATTTTCTTGTGTTCTTCCTCGAGTAGTAAGACCCTTTGCTGGACCATCAGAATGACTAACAAGATGTTTCATCTTCTCCTTAGATAATAATGCATCATAAATATCTGTAGTAGTGACAACATCGCGACTGAATAGAATAATATCTCGAAACGTGATATAAGATGGGGCAGAGAACACGATAAAATTAAAGCTAGATCTTCAACGTTATACTTGACTTTCAAGGCTTCCAAATCAGCAACAGTTTCTTTAAATGTCGATATATGCTCTTATAGAGGCGTTGTTATGATCGAATACAACAATAGAAGAGGGGGTTGAATATTGTTGTTCTATTTTTCATTTTAAATGCATTTTTAATCTTGTTAAAGACTGAAAATCTATTTCTATTCTTTAATAAATCTTAGCAAGCTATTGAACGGTTTCAAGTGTGGAAAATACTTGTGGGATTTGAAGAAGCATATATAAGACAGAATGAAGAAACAAAAAGACAACACAAGATTTTATGGATGTTCGAAGATAAAACTCATACGACATCCCTTCTTCTATTTCTAAAAGGATTCCACTAGAAGATTTTGATTTGTATAACCTCTACACAAACCCACTCAGATCACAAGTCTTAACAAATGTATGTCTGAACTTTTATCTATCACACTCTCTTGTTTAACAGACAACATTATGTTCAACTTACACAAATCAACTGTTTATGCAATAATACAAATGATTACCTCTCAACGTATATTGTAATGTGTGTTCTTGACGTATTCACTTGCAAAGAACAAGTTGGAGAAAGAGTAATCCAGAGATTCAAGAACGGGGAGATTCGTTGTTGTCTTTTGATGGCCTTTTTATATTTTATGCATGGTAACGATCGAATATATTTTGTTGACACGTGGTAGCGGTACATTCGTCGTACGCCTGGTGTACGGGGTAGTGCGCCTAGGACTCGAATATTTATTAGTGTGTGGCGTAGAGGATAGTGTGCTTGAGAATCGAATATTCGTTCGTACTGGGTAGTGCGTAGGAGATGATCATATCTACTGATGAGCTACCATGGTGTACTGATGAGCTACCATGGTGATAGCGTACTCAACTATTGATGCAACACTGTTGTTGACGCAACTCTGTTGATGGACTACTCAACTGTTTGCGCAACCCTGCTGATGACTTCTTTTCTTTGCTACCGTCCTTTTCCTGGTTTCCCCTTCACTACTCTTCCCCTTTACTAATTTCCCCCTTTTTAACATCAGCAGCTCCCAATCGATTATCTCCTGTTTTCTTAAGAAAGTCTGTTACTTCGGCAATCTACATTCCGATAGTATCAATCTTCGTAGAGAGTTCTCTTTTGTAACTACCAATGGTATTGTTCAAAACACTTTTGAACCTGGTCATTGATTCTTTGATGATAGTAACCTCAATGCTACTCTTTGTGACATGGCTAAGGATTTTGTTTTGAGAGGATGCCAATGCAGTCGAGGCAGCTGATGCCCGCTCCTTTAGATATTCAATTCCTCCAAGGATAGTGGCAATACTCGGTTGTAGGGGAGCAAGAGAGTTCTAGATAAAACTGTGGAGAACCGTTATTCCTAGAGATGGCTCCTCTACAGAATGAGGAGTTGGTTGATGATGAAGGGAGACAGCTGGTATCATCTTTAGAGGAATAGATTTTTCACTTCCCACAATAGTTACTTCCCTGTTAGCAACTAAAACATGTCCTCTTGAGGATGGAGAAGATTATGGAGATGACACTTGATTCAGTGTTGGAGATGTAAATTCGAACTGCTCATACTCTACATAATCATCTTCGAATATTTCAGTTGTCGATGTAGAGTGATTAGAAGCGGTCGGGGAAGATTGTTGCTCAGTTGGGAAAATTAGCTGCTCGACAACAGGAGAGGTGTGTTGTTCTACAGCTAAGGAGGGTTGTTGCTCGGCAACGATGGTTGTTGCTCGGCAGCGGAGCTGATTAGCACTGCATTCATAGGAGTTGACTCTAGAGGATGAGTTAAGTTGGGCATAACCTATAGAGGAAAAGCGCATGATACATTGATTGGAGCCCATTTTTGCTAAGCATACCTGGAGGACCTAGTGCCATGTAAGATTGACGTGGCCCTATATTTGAGTGAGAACAGTGTATGATGTAGCTTTTCGTTTGCTCTGGAATCCATCCATGTAGTTTTCTCTAATGGCTTGAAATTAGCCACTCTTTAGCGAAGGATAGTTTGCAGGGTACCTCCTTTTGCATTGATAGCAACTAATTCTCTCATTTTGAGAGCTTCCTGAATATTTTTAGTATGGGTCTACTTTAGGATAGAGTTCTCTTGGATTATCAACGCTTTAATCCTCAGATTAGGATCAGCACTTGGTAGGAATTCAAAGAACCTTCCATGAAGTCTCTTATTGCTCCAGTTGTCAAAGAGTTACAGCCTCTCATTCTCCTTCTCCTCAACCTCCTCCATAATCAAATTTAAGGATAGTTGTTCTAGGGAGGGAGCCTTGGGTACAAACACCGCAAGTTATTTTCCTTTACCTACAACTTCGACAGGTCGTGCAACGGTTTGAACTTGTTCATTTATAATGATACCTTTGGCAGCTGGAGCTCTTTCTATTATAGCTATAGGAGCTTTTGCTATTATAGCTATAGGAGCTTTTGCTATTATAGCTATAGGAGCTTTTGCTATTATAGCTTCTGAAGAAATAGTTGTTAAGAGAGTAGTTCCTATAGGTGATGATGTTGTTTGTGTTTTAGCATGCTTAACAGCTGACTATGTAACTAGTCTTTCATCAAGACTATTAGCTGACACAGTAGTTGATGCTTCAACAAAGCCTTCAATAGCTGCTTCGGTTATAACCAATTTAGGAGTTACCTCAAATTACCACTGTTGCAGGAGTTATCTCAGGAATTACCTCTGATGCAGGAGTTACCTCAAGAGTTGAGACATTGACTGAGGTGGGATTTACTTCCATCACAACATCAGAGTCTGCTGCCTTTGTTGTTGTTGCGTCCTCCAATCTTGCCCTTTTTGCCTCAAAAGCAATGTCGATCGACTCTTCTATTGAGAAAAAGGTTCGGCTATTGGAGCTGTCAGCAGATTCCTCAACCACCTGATTTCTTCTCTTCCTTGGTGTTGATTGCTTGAAGAAGGCAGTCGAATGTCTGCTAGACTGTTGTGCAGAAGTTTCTAGACTGGAGTCCGGAACCCCTTTCTTCCTGAAAATGTAGTTATTGGTCGTTCTGCTAGTCATAATCTTGTTAGGATGGATGTTCACTCCCTTCCCTAAGTTAACATTGAGGTGCTCAAGTAGTCTACTAATCTACACAACAAATCAAGAACACTACTTCTTTGGGAGCTTCACCATGGTAACCAAAGTTGTAAATAGAACAGAGGGCCAGTTGATATACATTCTTTTGGTGATAGCCACCATTATTTTGAATCGGTCATGTGTATACGCATCAAAGGACCCCACCTTAGCGCGAATTGATTTTGAAACCATGTCGTGGATCAAACAGAATTCCAACTTCATCAGCTACTTCTTTCCATGAGTCTGAATGGGATAAGAGACATCTGAAAATACCATCTGCATCTCCTTGATTTTGTCTGTTGGAATCTTGTCGAATACGGTGAGCCTTTCCGTCGGAAGCTCGAAATATTCGACGAATATCTCTTCAGAAACATTGACTTCAGTTCCTTTCACCCAGTAGTGGATGTTGTCCCCGACCATCTTTGTTGTAGAAAAGAACTAACGTACCTCAAGTTTGTGAACGTTGTTCGGTCCCCCGGGGAACTTCCTCAGACCGGATGCTTTTAGGATTCTGAAAGGATCGTTTGCACCAATAGAGACAGGGGTCTTGCTATTGATGACAACTTCGTACAAAAACGGTTTGATAGAAATCATGTTAGGGATTTGTATCACTTTCTATTCTTCACAAACCCTTGCAAACTCTTGAACGATTCAAGTGCGGAGACGTTTGCTTAGGTTTGAAGCTAAGAACCGATAAAGGAGAAGATGACAGAATGTAAATGACAAAGGGAGATGTTTATGAATATTCGGAGCAAAACTCTCCTACGTTACCCCTTCTTCCAACCACATGAAGGATTCACTATACTTTCCTTAGAATCAAATACAGTTGCAAAGCTAGCTCACTGTTGAACAGAACAAACTCTGTTCAACTTACAGTATATTGAAGAATATCACTCAGCTGGATAATACTTTGATTCTATATCCCTCTCGATGTACAAAACATAGTAAAACAAGAAAGCAATTCGTGAGATTGTAAGTTCAGTAAGCAAGTTTCTGTATCAAGTGTCTGATGGTTCGTCTGTTGTCCTTGAGGATCCTTAAATAGAGAGTAGGTACCAATGGTCGAATCTTCTATAATGACACGTGGCGAATACCCATTGGAGAGCCTCCATAGTACACACGTATAGCAGACACTAAGCACCATGATCGTGGTCGTACCAAAGTGATAGTGTGCCGAATATTCTTCTAGGATTGTCCTGCAAGAAATAAGTAGTGGGAAGAATATTTGCTTACGTGGAATTAATTCATTGGATATAACTGGTTGTCGTACTGATGTGCACGGATAAGTGGAGCAGGAGTAGCGTACAACTAGTTGATCGTAGATAGACGGACGCTAGCTTCAAGCAACTGCTGAAGCAGGGCATTAGATGTGCTCCAATTAGACTGATAAGTCTAATGAAGTTAGACTCCCCCGTCTAATAGCAGGATCCATTAGACCACCGAGTCTAATGGAGTTAGACGACACGTCTAACTACGTGTCCCTTCAGACTAATCTGAAGGAGTTAGACTGCACGTCTAACTTTCATCTGTTAGACTGCACGTCTAACTACGTCTGTTAGATTACACGTCTAACTACGTGTCCCTTCAGACTAATCTGAAGGAGTTAGACTACACGTTTAACTACGTATATGTTAGACTGCACGTCTAACTATGTATCTGTTAGACTGCACGTCTAACTACGTATTTGTTAGACTGCACGTCTAACTACGTATCTATTAGACTGCACGTCTAACTACGTATATGTTAGATTGCACGTCTAACTACGTATCTGTTAGACTGTACGTCTAACTACGTATCTATTAGATTGCACGTCTAACTACGTATCTGTTAGACTGCACGTCTAACTACGTATCTCTTAGACTACACGTTTAACTACGTATCTGTTAGACTGCATGTCTAACTACGTATTTGTTAGACTGCACGTCTAACTCTATGAGTCTAATAGCTAGTAAGTCTAATGAACCTCATTCAAACTAAGTCTAACTTAGCACGATTTAATGCACCTATACAAAAACAATTAGACGACTTAGTTTAAGTTTTATACAAACTCTTCATCAAAATACCGATAGTCAACCTGATTTGATCCTCAGTCAAAATAATTTGACCCAACAGGTTCAAAACATCTCTAGTATCTTTGGGATCCTCAAAGCGTAGATAGATTCGAAATTCACCTACAAGATGTTTTGTGAGAAGGAAGCCATTTGTGATGCTCAAAATTTCAGAGAATGAGGAGAAAGATATTTAGGGTTTCAAATCACAAGAGGAAATATGAAATCGCAAGAGAGAGGGAGAATATGAATCGCCTTTTGAAATGTGAGACGTTTAGATATGTTGGTCACATATATATAATATGATAGTCACGTATCTTCATGTTATTTATTTAAAATATATATATATATATTTATTTTAAAAATCTAATTTAAAAATGTGACCGTTCATTATCCAAAGGGAGATGAAATGATAGCATATGGATAAGATCGAAAAGTTGTTCCACTCATTTGAAGAGTAGTCGTATGATGCTCACTAAGACAGCTCACTGAATGTCATGTCTGCATACCTTGTATTTTAGTTGAGTGTCATTACTTTGCTGAAATTAGAAGTTTCTTATGCACAGCCTCATCTGATGTACAATGTCATCAGCTGACTCTTCTTTCAACATGGTTGAAGACAGTTGTTTCAACATGTCTGGCTTATCAGCTGACCGAAAATTCCCCCTAATTTTATGCATCATTACTTAATTTATCTCTAGAAGACCTAAAATATTTTTAAAGTAAAAAAACTTAATCTCGGGGAGTGGCTTTGTGAAGATGGCATCCATTTGTTGATCGGTGGGCACGTATTACAGTCGAACGTGCTTCTACACTACATGGTCTCGGATGAAGTGGAGTCGGTTGTCGATATGCTTTGTCCTCAAATGCAACACCGGATTATATATGATCTCTATGGCACTAGTCTTGTCACAGAAGATTGACGACTCGTCTTCCTGAATGCCAAAGTCCCCCAGCTGTTGTTGAATCCACAGCAGCTGAGCACGATAGTTTCCTATAGTAAGATATTTTGCTTATGTTGTTGAAGTGGCAATAGACTTCTACTTCTTGTTGAAACAAGAGATCAGACGATCACTAAGGAACTGACACGTTCCACTAGTGCTTTTCCTATCAATCTTACAACTGCATAGTCTGCATCAGAGTAACTAATTAAGTTGAAACTATAATCCTTCGGATACCACAGTCCAACAAATTGAGTTCCCTTCAGATATTTCAAAATACGTTTAGCAGTTATGTAATGAGATTGTTTAGTATTAGTCTGAACTCTTCCACAGACGCCGACAACAAACAATATGTCTGGTCGGCTGGTTTGTCAAATAGAGCAATGAGCCAATGACCCTCGATAAGCTGTGATATCAACATCCTGACCGCCTTCATCTTTATCTAGTTTGCTTGATGAAATCATGGGAGTTGAGGCAGTTGAGCATTTCTCCATACCGAATTTCTTCAGTAATTCCTTTGTATTCTTCGCTTGATTTATGAAGATTACAGTTTCAAGTTGCCTAACTTGAAGTCCAAGGAGAATGTCAGCTCACCCATCATGCTCATCTCAAATTTGTCCTACATCAACTTAGAAAACTTTTCACATAGTTTGGGGTTAGTTGATCCAAATATGATGTCATCCACATAAATTTGTACAAGTAGTATATGTGAATCTTTAACAAATCTGAAAAATGTTTTATCTACTGTGCCAATAATAAAATCATGCTCAAATAAGAATGTTGATAGTGTGTCATACCAAGCTCTAGGAGCTTGCTTAAGACCATATAAAACTTTATCTAACTTGAAAACATGATGAGGCAGAGAATGATTTTAAAAACCAATGGGTTGTTCAACATAAACATCTTCATTTAGTATGTCGTTAAGAAAAGCACTTTTAATGTCCATTTGATATACTTTAAAAAAAATTAAAACAGCATAAGCTAGGAAGATTCTAATAGCTTTTAATCTGGTTATAGGGGAAAATGACTCCTCGAAGTCAATTTCTTCCTCCTATCTATATCCTTAAGCTAGTAGCCTAGCTTTATTTCTCATAACTATATCATCTTCAATTAGACTATTTCTAAAAACCCATCTAGTCCCAATAACAAATTGATTATCTGGTCTTGGAATTAGATGTCAAACTTTGTTTCTTTCAAATTGGTTTAGTTCTTCTTGTATTACTTTGATCCAAACTAGATCAAGCAATACTTCATCTACTTTCTTAGGCTCGATCTAAGAGATAAAAGCAGAATTTGCATATTCATCAATTAGTTGGTTTTTGATCCTAAGAGGTTCAGCTAGATTACCTATGATTAATTCTGGTAGGTGGTTTCTGTTCCATCTGAAGTTCAGTCCTAGAGGATCAGCTATCTGATTAGCTATTCTAGCAATATCCAGACTATCAATTGCATATTGACTTCCAGTCTAGCTGTCTGGTTGAACATCAACCAGGTTTTTGGCTGATCAGACGGATTGTTTATGTTGAACTGAACTTCATCATCACTATCATATTGGAGATTAATTACTCCTAAACTGTTAGACACTTCAATAATTTCATTAGAGTTATTTTCAACAGATTCATCAAATACTACATGAGTTGATTCTTCAACATTTAGAGTTTGTTTATTGACTGGCTGAAGAGTAACCTAACATAATATCAACATCTGCTTTGGCATCAAAAGTAGTCAGATGAGTTTTGCCATTGTTATGAATAAAACACTTACAGCCGAATATCCTAAAGTATGATAATTTAGGAACATTGCCATAATAAATTTCATAAGGTGTTTTATTAAGTCGTTTATTAATCATTGATCTATTTTGAGTATAGCTTGCTATATTAATAGCTTATGCCCAATGTTTTTGAGATACACCGGAATCAGATAGCATTGAACGAGCTACTTCTTTTAGTGTTACGTTCCTCCTTTCAGCAATACCATTTTTCTATGGAGTTCTGGCACTAGACAACTCATGTCTAATACCAGATTTCTCAAGGAAAGAAGACAAATTCATGTTTGTAAATCCAGTTCCTCTATCACTTCTAATTTTTATAATGCTTAATAGTTTTTCATTTTGTAGTCTTCTAAGAATTTTAATAAAGTTAACACCAGTTCGATCCTTAGATACTAGAAATACTGCACAAGTAAACCTTGAGTAATCATCAATTATAACTAAAGTATATCTCATTCCCCTAAACTAATTACTAGAATTGAACAAAATAGGTCCATGTGAAGTAATTCTAAACACATACCACATTGAATATTTCTTTTGTTTTTAAAAGTTGATCTAACATGTTTGCCCATTTATCAAACTAGGTAGACCTTATCTTTATTAAATTTCAATTTAGGAATATCAGTTACAAGATATTTTGAATAGATATTATTTATTATTTTAAAATTTAGGTGATTAAATCTTTCATGCCATAACCAATGTTAGAAAAATCAAGATAGTCAATTTATTAAATGAAAAATAACTATCTAAAGAACTTAATCAATCTTTAACCATATGTGCAGGGACAACTTCAACCGAATTGGCTAAATCTATCAACAAGATCGGCCAAACCGACATGCTCAACTTGGTCTATCCTCTCGGTTAAACAGAATCGGCTCAAACACATTCAAAGTTAAACCTGATCGGCTCAAATTCAAACCCGGCTAAAGTGCTAACTGATAATGTTCGGATGGCTCAACGCATTGAAGATCTTAAAGCCAATGGAAAGATTATTCAAAGTTATGAATAATCTAAAGATGACGTAATGAATATATCTTGGAAATATGCAAAAGAAGGTTTTGAGATAAGGCATGCGGCAATTTAATGATTGCAGATTTTATCCAAGCTCACAAGCAATCTTCACGGTGCAAGCGGCCGCCTCATGCATGGCTGCCATGTGTACAAAAAGCAAATCTACCTACTCTGACCGGCTCGGTTACCTATGACCAATCAACTGAAGAGTGAGAAATATGACCGTTGTCATATTTCCTATATAAAAGGAAGCCAAAGCATTGAAGAAAGATACATGAGCGAGAGCTGATCGAACAACATAAAAAATTTATACAGTTCTCTTAATCAAAGCGAAATAGTTGCAAACAGTAAAAATTTCGTTGAAAAAGTGTATTACATCACTGTGTGAGTGTTGTAAAGTGAACGACGAGCAGTAAATAAGACTCGATCGTATTGTGTTATTGAATATTCCATTAGTGAATATCCTTCTCACTGTTTGAGAAGAAGGGGTGATGTAGGAGAGTTTGCTCCGAACATCCATAAAAATCTGTTTGTGTTCTTTATTTACTTTCTGTCACTAAACTAACTGAACCGGCTTTCCTCCCATTCCAACCGAACCGAATCATTTCATATACTTATTCTCACTGAACCGATTTCACTTCACTTCAACCGAATTCTCTACATTACCTTCCTTAACTGAATCGTGTGTGTTTGCTTCAGGTTGAAACAGACATTTCCGCCCTTGAAATCAGTTCAAGAGTCTGTGACAACCTGCATAGTGTTAAGAACGACTCTAATCTCTAACCGGATTAGTGTCAGTCGGTGTTTGTTGTTGTAAGCGATTTCCTTTAGCCAGACTCCGGTCCACTATCAGCGATCTCGATCCTAACAACCAATTTTGATCATTTTTGGCTATCATGCATATAAGATCAGATGATTTATTCTTCCAGTTCATTTTATAGGAATTTATTATTCTACTTCCTATCAGCAGAGTGTTCCCTTACTGATCTCTAACAAGACATGCATGCTTTTGACATTCTACTTTGTACCCATTATCACACATTTGACTTATACTGATTAAGTTGTAGCATAAGTTTTCTACTAACATCACATTTTTAACAATAAAGTTACCGTGGACAATTTTACCCTTATCCACGGTTTTACCTTTATTGTTGTCACCGAAAGTTAGTTTTGGTCTAGTGCACTTTGATATTTCTGTCAGTAGCCGGTTGTTGCTTGTCATGTGCCTTGAGCAACCACTGTCCAGATACCAACAGAGTCTTCTAGACAGCTGTCCTGATTTACCTACACATATATACATTGACATCTTTGGTACCCATATTCATTTGGGTCCATGGTTAATTAGTCCATTGAGGATCCATATTTGAGTTATTTTTATGGATCTTTTGTTTTGCGTTGTTAATAGTGCGTATGTTTTAGAATCGCTAGATGTCTTCTAGCCTGCTGATGATCTTTTGACTTTAGAAGATGATTTTTGATAAAAAAAAAACATTCCTGGTTTTCTGTCAGGTTTTTGCTTTCTATACAAGTTGGCTTCCTTATTTTTGGGCTTAAGACAACTTGACTTTTGGTTAATCGACTTAAAATATTTAATTTCATCTTTCAAAGTCAAGTTATCACAACTTTGATTAGTTCGAGTGCCAGTTTCCCTTGATGAAACTTATGGGATTAAGCTTGCCTTTTATTGGATTCAACATGTTGTTGGACTTAGTTGGATTTCCCTTAACAAATCCTAGACCGAATTTGTGCTTTCAGCCCATTTTCTCTTGCTTTCCTCACCCAGTAGAGCTTTCTGTTCTTTCTTGTTCTTCCTCTCGAAAGTCTTCTTGTCATCCATTTTGGGTTTTTTGCAATCAGTCTTGAAATGACCTAGTTTGTCACAATTAAAACATCTTAAGTTATCATTAGACTCATTTTTATAATTGTTTCTATTTGAATTAGAGTTAGAATGATTCTTCCTCATGAATTTTCCAAACTTCTTGATAAATAGTGACATTGCGTCGTCGTTGATCTGTTCAGCAGACTTCGCAGATGTCGAAGAAGGTGGCTCTTTAGTAGTCACCAATTCTTGTGTTGTGATGGAGGTGGACGGTCTCTCCTCATTCCTTGAGTTTATCTCAAACTCATAGGTGTTCAGATCGATAAAGTGATCATACAACTCGATCTTGTTGAGGTCATTGGATTTCCTCATGGTCATCGTCTTGATATCACATTTTCTGGGCAAAGCTCTCATAGCTTTGATAATAACTTCTCTATTGCTATATATCTTTCTCATGGTTCAGAGCTCAATGATCATGCTGTTGAATCCTTCGTCGAACTCAGTCATAGTCTCACTCAGACACATGTTGATGTTGTTGAACTTCTATGTGGCAACCATCAGCTTATTTTCAATTGTTTGGTCGTTGCCTTCACACAATTGAGTCAGCTTCTCCGAGATTTCTTTGGTAGTAGAACTTGACTTGATCTTGTTGAACATGTTCTTGTCTAGAGTTTTGTAGAGAATATCTTTAGCCATATTGTCGAGGTTGGTTTTCCTCTTATCTTCAGTAGTCCACTCGTATATGGGCTTCTCCTTCATCTCAGGATCACCTTTAGTAGTATTTGTGGCTATGTTGACCTTCAAAATCTTCATGGAACCATCTATGATGACATACCATATATCATCATTTTGTGTTACCAGATGTGCTTGCATCCTGATCTTCTAGTCATCATAATCTTCCTTTGAGAACATTGGGATCTTGTTTAGGTAAGACGTGTTTTGGATATTTGTAGCATCTTAAGAATAGAAAACCATGTTCTGATACCACTTGTTAGAATCGAATACAACAATAGAAGGGGGGTTGAATATTGTTGTTCTATTTTTCACTTTAAATGCGATTTTAATCCTATTAAGGACTGAAAATCTATTTCTATTCTTTAACAAATCTTAACAAGCTCTTGAACGGTTTCAAGTGTGGAAAATGCTTGCGGAATTTGAAGTGGCAGATATAAGGCAGAATAAAGTAACGAAAAAAAAATACAAGATTTTATAGATGTTAGGAGATAAAACTCATATGTCACCCCTTCTTTTGTTTTAGAAAGATTTAACAAGAAGACTTTGATTTGTATAGCCTCTACACAAACCCACTCAGATCAGAAGTCTTAACAAATGCATGTCTGAACTTCTAGCTATCACACTCTCTTGTTAAATAGACAACGTTTTGTTCAACTTACACAAATTAATAGTTTATGCAATAATACAAATAGTTATCTCTCAACATTTATTATAACGTGTGTGCTTGACGTATTCACTTGCGAAGAACGAGCTAGAGATATTGTGTTGGGTCAAATTATTTTGACTGAGTGTAAAAGTAGTTTGACTATTGGAATTTGGATGATGAATGTATATTTAAAACTCAATCTATGCGTCTAATTGTTTTTGGTGCAGGTGTATTAAAAACAGGTTATATTAGACTTGGTCTTAATGAGATTCATTAGACCGATTTTGCTTTAGAAGCACGAAGTTAGACGTGCAGTCTCACTAAGAGGTGTTAGACGTGCAGTCTAACTAATGGAAGTTAGACGTGCAGTCTAACTAATGGAAGTTAGACGTGTAGTCTAACTAGCGGAGTTAGACGTGCAGTCTAACTAGCGGAGTTAGACGTGCTGTCTAACTAGCGGAGTTAGACGTGCAATCTAACTAGCGAAGTTAGACGTGCAGTCTAACTAAGCGGTGTTAGACATGCAGTCTAACTAATGGAAGTTAGACATGTAGTCTAATTAATGAAAGTTAGACGTGCAGTCTAACTAGCGAAGCTAGACGTGCAGTCTAACTAGCGAAGCTAGACGTGCAGTCTAACTAGCGGTGTTAGACGTGCAGTCTAACTAGTGAGAGTTAAACGTATAGTCTAACTCCTTCAGATTAGTCTAAGGGGATATATGAGTTAGACGTGCAATCTAACTAATGGAAGTTAGACGTGTAGTCTAACTAATGAAAGTTAGACTAGTAGTCTAACTCCTTCAGACTAGTCTGAAGTGATTTGTAATTAGACGTGAAGTATAATCCCATTAGACCAAGTGGTCTAATTGATGATGCCATTAGACGGGGACGTCTAATTTCATTAGACGAGGTCGTCTAAGTGAAATACGTCTAATGTTAGGCTTAAGCCGTTGCTTGAAGCTAGCACCCGTCTACCCACGATCAACTAGTTATGCGCTACTCCTACTCCACTTTCCCGTGAAGATTAGTACGATAGCCAGTTACAACCAATTGATTAATGCCACGTAAGCAAATATTCTTCCCATTACTTGTTTTTCCAGGAATATCCTTGAAGAATATTTGGCGCACTACCAGATTGGTATGGCCACGATCCTAGTGCTCAGAGTCTACTGTGTACTATGGAGGCGTTCCAATGGAAGCTCGCCACGTGTCATTATGAAGATTCGATCATTTGTACATGCTCCTATTTAAAGATCCTCAAGGACAACGGAAGAATCATCGATATATTGATACTTAGATTATTCTATCTAACTATCAGTTGTTTTCTTGCTTTTACTGTGTATTAATCAAGAGAGAGTCATAATCAAAACACTGTATTAGCTGAGTGATATTCTTCATATTGTAAGTTGAACAGAGCCTGTTCTATTCAACAATGAGCTAGTAGTGCAACTGTATTTGATTCGTTGAAAGTTTAGTGAATCCTTCCGGTGGTTGGAAGAAAGGGTGACGTAGGAGAGTTAACTCCAAACATCCATAAACAAACTGTTGTGTTGTTTCTTTCTGTCATATTTTCATTCTTGTTCTTAGCTTCAAACTCAAGCAAACATTTCCGCACTTGAATCCTTCAAGAGTTTGCAAGAGGTTGCGCAGAATAGAAAGTGATTTAAATACTTAACATGATTTTTATCAAATCGTTTTTCCGAAGTCGTCATCAATAGTCAGACCCCGTCTCTATCGATTACGCCGATCCTATCCATTGGTATTAAAGCTTTGTTTCTGTTCTCAAGCTTTTCGAAGAATGTCGACCATAACCAAAGATGCCAGTGCTACCGCTATTCCCACTTTCTCGAGGGAAAATTATATCGTGTGGAAGAAGAGAGTCCATGCTCATCTTTCTTCTCTCCATGACGACATGTGGAGTGTCCTCACAGATGGTCCTATCAAGATCGATAAAGAGAAATCCGAATGGACCAGTGAAGAAAAGAGGAAGAACAATCTCAACAACATGGCTCTTGATGTTCTGTACAGATGTCTCGATGATAGCATGTTCAACTACATTATCGAGTGTGATACTGCTAAAGAGGTATGGGACAGACTCACCAAACTGTGTGAGGGTAATGAGCAAACCAAGGAAAACAAAATCATGGTTTCCACTCAATAGTTTGAAAGTTTCAAGATGCGTCCTGGTGAAATAAAGAACGAGTTCGACACCAGATTCAGTCAGATTGTCTCCTCCTTATCTATCCTTGGCAAGACCTATAACAACAGGGATCTTGCTATTAAGGTCATGCATGCTCTTCCGAGGGAATGGGATATAAAGACGATGGTTATGAGGGAATCCAAAGATCTCAACAAGATCTCTCTCTTCGACTTGTTTGCTGATCTCAAGGCCTACGAGTTCGAGTTGAACTGTAGGATTGAAGAAAATCAATCCACATCCATTATCATTGCCAAAGCATTGGTGACTGCTGAAGAGCCACTAGAAGATTCTGATGTGAAGATGGCGGCGCAGCAACTGAGCAGCGATGCCATGTCTCTCTTCGTGAAGAAGTTTGGCGACTTCATGAAGAAGAGAAACTCTAACTCAAGCTCTTCAAATTTCAATGATAATAAGAAATATAAGGCTAATGTTAAATGTTATAACTGTGGCATTGCAGATCATTATCAATCAGAATGCCAGAAGCCTAAGCGTGAAGATAAGAAAGATGATGAAAAGGAGCTGAAGGCTCTTATGGCAGGAGATGGAAAGAACAGACGAAGCATCCCTGACTCTTCCTTCTCATCCAGGGATAGTGATGACGAAGAAGTGGCTTACTTCATGGAAAGAGAAGACGAAGAAGAGACTCAGGAAACTGAGGTATTTAACTTCTCTTCTGAAAAGTTTTCAAGGGAAGAACTAGTAGCTGCACTAGATGACATGGTCATATAGTACAGAAAACTAGCAGAATCCCTAAATAAAACAAAATCATCACTTGAAGTGTCTCAACCAGTTTCACCTCAAAGTTTTGAATCAAATGTTTTTGAAAAGAAATTTGTAGAGATCTCATCTCAGAATGAGATGCTCAAAGAACAGATTCAAACTATTTCTGTTGAAAACAAGAGATTAAACTACGTTGTCAGTGCATGGACAAGGTCTGGAGAAGCTGTCAAATATCAGATCATCATGTTAAAACCTGCTAGGTCTAAATCTGGTCTAGGATTTGATGGCAATGACTCAAACATGTCGTGCAAAAAGTCAAACTCATTGAATAACAAGCTTAAGCCAATAAGCTTTGTTAAAGGAAGTCTGACTAATATTGAATCTGATCACATTCATGAAGAAGTAGCCTTCAAGAATGAAATAATTTATGTTCCACCGACCGTTAGCCGACTAAAAAATAAGTTAGACGCGGCTAACTGGTCTGACAACCTAAAACCTGACTCAAAGTCAAGGAGTTTTAAAAGAAAGTCTTCTTCAAAAACTAAGGGACCAGTGGCTAGAAAGAAGTCATCTGCCAAGTCAAAATCATACGCATTAATCACAACACAAAATGGGAAATCCATTAGAATATCTTAGATATGGATTCCTAAGGGACTAATTGATCAAGGACCCAATTGAATATGGGTACCAAAGTTTGTAAATAGTTTCTTATGTAGGTGATGCAGGAGGGCTGGAGGAAGGAAGCAATGAGAATAATCTTTTGAGTATACATCTCATAAGATCAACAATGGCACTTGCCACTTCAGATGATTAACTGTTTTCTTTTGTTCTGTTTATTCAGCCTATACATGCATAAAATGAGAGGAAGAAATTATTTTGAAAATAAAGATACTCTCAGACGAAAGGTCTTAATCAGTCTATTAGACGAGGTCGTCTAAAAGAAGAGGCATGTACTTAGACGTATTTTTGCTCACAACTTATACATCTAATTCTATATATTTTGGTTTAAAACCTGCACGGTTAGACGTACACGTCTAATAGATGTTAGACATTTTACGTCAAGAGCAAGTGGATGCTCACGTCTAACCAAACACACGTCTAATACGTGATGTTCATGCGTAATTAGACGTACTCGTCTAATAAACATTAGACGTATATGTATGACACGTAATTAGACGCTTGCGTCTAACAGACCCATGCGTCTAATAACGTTTAGTTGTCATAGATGGGTGAAGTAAGAAAAACGTCTAACTACGTGTGTATTAGACTGATCAAGGACAGTTGTCCCATGTGAGAAGTTATCTAATTTTCCCGCTCAAACATAAAAACAGTCATCTCCAAATAACATGAAGACACGTGTCTTTCAATATTAAGAGAGAGTGACTAATATACCCTCATTATAATAATGACTTTTTGGAAAAGACGTCTAAAAATTAATTGATGGGCCATACCCCTAGGAAAAACGACGGTTATCCTATGTGACTCTTGGTAGTCTATATAAGGACAGTTTTGCATGAGATTAAAAACTTTTTCTCACTCAAAGATTTCTAAGAACCCTAGATTTCTCTAATTTTTTCTCTCTCAAAAATCCTCGTTCTTTGTGTGTCCGTTCATATTCTTCTGAAAAATGGGAAACAAGAGAATCATGTTTGGTCACTATACTTTGCAGGTGGACTTTCCTTCCGTTTACACGTTCGATCAGTATGAGGTGGTCGAAATGTTTAGATCCCTTGAGTATTCAGGTCTGGGAAAGTATCTGGGAGGGTCGTTCATCTTCCATGAGAAGGAAGTGAGGGAGTTCTTTAAGTCTGCAATAATGGTGAGTGATTCTATTATAGCAACTATAAATGAAACAAAATCTCCTTCAACGAGGCGGTATATGTGGAGTTCTTTGAACTTCCATCAGAAGGGCATACGTTCAACCGACATCTGTCAGCGGCAGTGACTGAGGAAATGAAGACGGTCTTTTCTGCCGACGGCTCGGCGATTCGACTTAATGGGAGTAAGAAGGCTCTAAAACCACAGTTCATTTTACTTAATGATGTGGTGGCAAAAGCGCTTCAGGGGAAGGAAGGGTCATTCAATCTCTACAGTCAAGATCAGTTTCAGTATATGTCTGCCATCTCAAAGGGGATTCAGGTCAACTTTGCCTCAACGCTGTTCTAGAGCCTTTGCTTTTCAATCAACCAGGAGAACAAGGAGAGCATAAACTTTGCTGCTCAAATAAGTCGTTTATTGGAGCATTTAGGGGTCCCGATGGAAGATTCTGAACCTATCAACCCAACCAGGGTGTACACTGTCTTCACAGTTGCTAACACCCTAGTTAGAATGAAGAACCACAAAGAGTCTCTTTCGGGAGCCTCATGTCAACAGACAACAGGAAGGTCTGTTACCCGATCTAAACATCTAGCGGCTTCTGTCTTGTCTACAAGAGCCAAATGAACCAAGACAGTGAACGAGTCTGAGGCTAGCTCTACCAGCCTTAAGAGCTCATCGAATAAGGATTCTGGAATTGTTGATTCTAGAGTCAGGCAAGGTCTAGTCGAACTTGCCACCATTCTCATGTCTCACCTGTCTCCGGCTGCTAGTCAGTTGCGAAGATCATCAAGGTCATCTGTTTCTAAAGGTGAAAAGTCAAAGGCGCCTCGTGCGTCTAAATCGTTGAAAGCGTCATCGAATGTAATCTTTTCCCAATCCCTGGCCAATGTGCCCAAATTTAATGTTCCTGAGATGGAACAAGAAAAGTCTGATCTTTTTCCTATTAAGGAATCTGTTGTCGGGCCAACTGTTGAGCCAGTTGGTCCATCTACTGAAATTCTTGACAGGATTGCATCTACTGTTAATCAACCTGATATTGTAGCCGCGGGTGCTACTGATCGTACTTAACCAGAGCAGGGTGTTGCTCTCACTTCAGCTGCTGACGGTGAACTTGAGAAGGCAAAGTCTATGTTATTAGAACTGCCTCACTTTCCAAACATTGTCCCAATAGAGTCTCTGGTGAGTGGAAAGATTGTTCTAGCCGAACCTACACCAGAACTTTTCGTAAAGCCTTTGACTGCTCATGAAATCATGCGTTCTGCAAGACAATCCGCTGGAATTGTCTTTGGAGAACCACGACCCTTTCCAATGCCCACCGAAGTGATCGAAAAAGGAAAATATGTTGTAACAAATGCTGACGAGGAAGTTTCTGAGGCAACCTGTATTATTGACCTCATGATGGATCAGGCCAAGGCTGCTGCTGAGAAGATAGAGATCTTCAATACTTGGGTACTGAACAGAATGTCTATCAAGTACACCTGAGTCATCAAAGGTAAAGGTATAACAAGTCAATGGTTGCAGCTTGTAAAAAATGAGAAAAGGGTCTTGAAGTGGGCTAAGACTTTAGAAGTGTATGAAGCCCTTAAGAGAAAAGATCTGGTGGAAGCAAATTTGAGAGGAAGAGCTCTCTTTCCTATTCTCCAGGCCAGAAAAGCCAACTTCAATCCCATTGAGAGAGGTGCTGAAGCAGAAGCAAAAGCCTTGAAAAAAAGATTGGACGAGATCATGGAAGACTATATCTTAGTGGTTACACGGTACGTGGATGGAGCAAGTTGTTCAGGAGCTAGCCCATTCGGTAGTTCCTTAGATGAAGATGAACGAATGGACCTATCTAATGATGCTGCTGCAGATAAAGATGAGCAAGCTGCTGCTCATTTAATTGAACTTGGAAGTTTTTCTGCAGAAGAAAGTCGTCTAATGGCTCAACCAGTGTTCTAAACGGCGGTAGGCGGTGGCGGAGCGGTAAGTGACTGCCTACTGCCTCGGGTGCCTAGGCGGTGCCTAAGCGGTGCCTAGGCGGTTGAATATAAATATAATAAAGATGTTCTATAATTATCATTTTACTAAAAAGTCAAATTTATATTCTCTAACATAGTAACATTTAACAAAAATAAGTATGTAAACGAGCTGAAGAAGAGAAAGATGATTAGATGATCGAAGAATATGTAAATGATCAAGGAGGTGAGGTGAATGAGATAAGAAACGAAAAAGAAGAAGATAAATGAATTGGAATGTAAAGAGTCATTTCAAAGAGTTTTTTATATTGATATATATATATATATATATTCATATTAGTAATTAATTAATTCAAAATAATAAATAATTAAATAATCTGACCGCCTCATGTATAGGCGGAGCGGTATTGGACCGCCTACCGCCTAGGCGCCGCCTAGGCGGCCGCCTCGACCGCCATTTAGAACACTGGGCTCAACCCTCTGTTGAGCAAGCCGAGGAACCTATTCAATCGAACCCATCTAGAGAAGAAGAAGAAGTTATTCAAGAGCCTGTTCAAGCTCTTATATCGAAAGAAAGAGAAGTTGTTGAAGAGCTTGTTCAAGCTCTTGTAACTCAAGAAGAAGAAGAAGCAGTATAATCTCCTATCGTCAGAACAGAGGGATCTTAAGAAAAAAAGGTTGAAGTCAGTCAGCCTGAGGTTGTCAGATCAGAGGAAGAACCCTCAAAAGACAAAGAAGCTGAGAAGAGTTCCTCATCTGAGGGGGAACAAGATCAAAATGCTCAAACTTTCAAGCCTCTACCATTTCCCAATATCAATGTTGCTAATGTTTATGAGAACATTCTTAATCCTTATCACAGTTCAGGGAACTTACTCGAAAGGATTAATAGGGCAGAGAAGGAGCTGGAAGAAGAAAAAAAGATAAATCTGATAGTGAATCAGAGAAGGATGAACCTGAGCATTCCATGCAAGTTCATACCAACTTCAGCCCTATTCAGATCGTTGCAGCAGAATCGCAAGAGAATTCATCGAATGAAGGATCTTCGGTTAATGGTACAAAGCTCATTAAGTCGATGTCAACATTGTTATCAACACTCTAGAAAAATGTGGCAGTTATGCAATCTAACATGACGAAAATTATGAAGGCCCAGACGGAAGACAAGAATAATTTTGCTGATCTTGTTAAAACTCATAATGAGTTGGAGCTAACATTGAAGAAAAAGACGTACGAGGTTGAAGTCTCCAATACGAATTTTGGAAGGTTTGAAAAGAAACTCTTCAGTCGACAATCTGAAATGATGAGCCTTGAAAGACAGATCAATCTTGATAATCAAATAGAGGTTATGGAGGTAATGTGATTGATTCAAAATCATCTGGTTGAAATTCAAGGCAGTATGAGAAGAATAGATGCTGAAAGACTAGAGTATGTTGACTCCATCGCAAGGAAATTTCAAGCTGAAGAGAATGCTAAAGCTGCTAAGAAAGAGCAAAATATCATCACTCAGAGAGAAGCTATTAGAGATATAAGAGGTGACGGTACTACAACCGGCACCAGATCTAAACGAATGCCAACCAATGATGAAAACCCAAGGCCAACTAAAAGAGGCGGAGGCCGAAGCGGCGGTGATCGCGGAGGCCGAAGCAGCGGTGATCGCGGAGGCCGAAGCGGCGGTGATCACAGAGGCCGAAGTACTGGTGATCGCAGAAGCCGAAGTACTAGTAGCAATCGTGGTGGGCGAACTGGTGGAAGTGGTCGTGGTGGACGCGGTCTTCCTCCGTTCCAAAACCTGCTAACTGGTGAAGGGATGAGTGGTGAAGGATTCACCTATCCAATTGATCCTCGAGTGAAAAGGGAAGGCCAATAATCTCTCCTCCTTAAACTATTCTTATGTTAATTTATGATTTTGGATTCCTAAAACATGATTTATGAATATTGGTGGTTTTGAAAAGTTTCTATGTAAGATGGATGAACAAGTTTTACTTCTTATTTATATGATGAATGTTTAATTTGTTATCTATGCAAAGGTTTTAACATCATCATCAAAAAGGGGAAAATTGTTGGTCAAATTATTTTGACTGAGTGTCAAAGTAGTTTGACTATTGGAATTTTGATGATGAATGTATAGTTAAAACTCAATCTATGCGTCTAATTGTTTTTGGTGCAGGTGTATAAAAAAAGTTATATTAGACTTGATCTTAATGAGATTCATTAGACCGATTTGGCTTTAGATGCACGAAGTTAGACGTGCAGTCTAACTAAGCGGTGTTAGACGTGCAGTCTGACTAAGCGGTGTTAGACGTGCAGTCTGACTAAGCGGTGTTAGACGTGCAGTCTAACTAATGGAAGTTAGACGTGCAGTCTAACTAGCGGAGTTAGACGTGCAGTCTAACTAGCGGAGTTAGACGTGCAGTCTAACTAGCGGAGTTAGACGTGCAGTCTAACTAGCGGAGTTAGACGTGCAGTCTAACTAAACGGTGTTAGACGTGCAGTCTAACTAATGGAAGTTAGACGTGCAGTCTAACAAATGAAAGTTAGACGTGCAGTCTAACTAGCGAAGTTAGACGTGCAGTTTAACTAGCGGCGTTAGACGTGCAGTCTAACTAGTGAGAGTTACACGTGTAATCTAACTCCTTCAGATTAGTCTGAAGGGATATATGAGTTAGACGTGTAGTCTAACTAATAGAAGTTAGACGTGTAGTCTAACTAATGAAAGTTAGACGTGTAGTCTAACTCATTCAGACTAGTCTAAAGTGATTTGTAATTAGACGTGAAGTCTAATTCTATTAGACCAGGTGGATGATGCCATTAGACGGGGACGTCTAATTTCATTAGACGAGGTCGTCTAAGTGAAATACGTCTATTGCTAGGCTTAAGTAGTTTCTTGAAGCTAGCACCCGTCTACCCACGATCAACTAGTTGTACGCTACTCCTGCTCCACTTTCCTATGAAGATCAGTACGACAGCCAGTTGCAACCAATTGATTAATGCCACGTAAGTAAATATTCTTCTCACTACTTGTTTTTGCAAGAATATCCTTGAAGAATATTTGACGCACTACCAGATTGGTACGGCCACAATCCTAGTGCTTAGAGTCTGATGTGTACTATGGAGGCGTTCCAATGGAAGCTCGCCACGTGTCATTATGAAGATTCGATCGTTGGTACCTACTCCTATTTAAAGATTCTCAAAGACAACGGAAGAATCATCGATCTATTGATACTCAGATTATTCTATCTTAACTATCAGCTGCTTTCTTGTTTTTACTGTGTGTTAATCAAGAGAGTTAGAATCAAAGCATTGTATTAGCTGAGTGATATTCTTCATATTGTAAGTTGAATAGAGCCTGTTCTGTTCAACAGTGAGCTAGTAGTGCAACTGTATTTGATTCGTTGAAAGTTTAGTGAATCCTTCCGGTGGTTGGAAGAAGGGGTAACGTAGGAGAGTTAACTCCGAACATCCATAAACAAACTGCTGTGTTGTTTCTTTCGGTCATCTTTTCATTCTTAGTTCTTAGCTTCAAACTCAAGCAAACATTTCCACACTTGAATCGTTTAAGAGTTTGCAAGAGGTTGCGCATAATAGAAAGTGATTTAAATCCTTAACAGGATTTCTATCAAATCGTTTTTCCGAAGTCGTCATCAATAGCCAGACCCCCGTCTCTATCGATTATGCCGATCCTATCAGATTGTAATCCATAGATTTAAGAACGGAGATATTTGTCGTTGTCCTTTGATGCCCTTTTTATATTTTCTACATGGCAACTGTCAAATCTATTTTGTTAATACGTGGCAGCGGTACATTTGTCGTACGCCTGGTGTACGGGGTAGTGCGCCTGAGAATCAAATATTAGTTAGTGTGTGGCGTACGAGATAGTGCGCCTGGTAATCGAATATTTGTTCGTACTTGGTAGTGCGCAAACGAATGGAATATAGTACGTTTTTATCGTATTAAGATAACGTGGAACTTGACTTATATCGAGCTCTACTGATGAGCTACCATGCTGATAGTGTACTCAGCTGTTGACGCAACACAGTTGTGGGCGCAACCCTGCTGATTGGACTACTCAGCTGTTGGCGCAACACAATTGTTGGTGCAACCCTACTAATGGCAACTCAACTGTTAGAGTGACTCTACTGCCAGCGAGTCTTCAACTTTACCTGCGCATACACACAATACTGAACTTAGTTTTATTTTTTCATCAAAGCCATCATAAAAACTATGTGTGCTCATTTTAATTATCCTAAGTTCATTTTAATCAATGAAACTGTTTTTCTTAATTTAACTTAATTAACGATTTCCCTTTTAATCTTAATTCCCGTATTTTCCCTTTTTAACTTAATTTAACAGGCATACCGTACCTTCTGACATACGATAAAAATATAACTACTACTTTAGATGTAGCTTACTAGTAAGACTTTTTGTCATACATAGTTGTTCCAACTTTATCCATAACCCAACAACACTCGTCTCCTTCAGAACATCTTGTAAAATATTGTTCGATAAATGTAGATGTATATGAGACAATGACTTACGATCCTTTCTCTTTTTCTCTTCTGTTGTCCATGAACTGGGCATTTTATCAAACCTTAGTAGAGTTTCGTCCAAATCCATCTGAGTGAGCAATCTAAGCATCTTTATTTGCCATAAAGAAAATCTAGTGTTGTAATCTAGTAATGGAATGTCGTACTTCATACTTGACATCTCCAAAAATAAATATAGTCTCATAATCAAAAAAAGCTCAAAGTTTTGATACCAATTATTGAAAACTAGGATATGAATTAGAAACTAATAAGATAAAAAGAGATGAAATATCAACTAATAAAACAAGATAAATAATACAAGATTTACGTGGAAATCCAAGACAAGAAAAAATCACGGGTAGAGGAAGAAAAATTCACTATGGTTAAAGTAGAAAATTACAACTTAAAAAGAGAAGAATAATTATGACAAATATTTTGTGTGTGTGAATAATGTGAATAAAACTCTAACTAAGACCATATATTTATAGGTCACATAATTTGGTCTAATGGAGCAAATATCAAACATTTAGGATATTATATTATATTATATTATCGCAAGTCCAGCCCCAATCAAAACTCATATGAGTCACCATAATCTAACAGGATTTTATATACCTAAATTGGTTGTAAAGGAGGCTCTCTCAAATTAACTCTTGGGATGGAACATGAACATGCATCACTTTATTTTTAATAGTTCGAACTCTTAAACTAAATCTAGGAGGTTGACGTTGGTGATATTTGAAAGGTATAGGTGTTATATTGCACCACGAACTTGAGTCAACTATTTGAATTAACCACAACCTTAAGAATAAATTTATTAGTGAAGTGTGGTCAGTTTGAATCTTATTTGTCAGCCTCCATTGTTTTCAAATTTCATTGAATTTTAAAATTTTGATTAATGATTAGTTTTTACATGAAAATAGAGGACTCTGTGGCCATTTGAAGTCGGGGCAAAATATGGATACATTCTGGATTTTGAGTAACTAACTAAAGAATAATTTGGCCATGTTCTTCAGCAAACTTAGACACTGGTAAAGAGAGACGATCGTGAAAATTTGAATTTCCCACCAAAATTAAAAATAAGTCTTTGGAGCATTTTTCTAAAAAAAATATTAGAGTCAATTTTTAATATTTTCGATGCTCCGAACATCATGAGTGGGCTATTTTTTGTGCAAATAACACTTTTACGAAGAAAAAAAATGATTTCAATTGGCCTTTAGGGCAGGTTTTATTTTTCAAAAATGTTCAATAGTAATATTATACTTAAAAATACACATTTTTTGAATTGATCGTTTCCATGGAAATGTCAGAATGTTATAATTATGAGAAATGTGACGTTTGGATAAGAAATTGTAAGTGCAAATGAATTATTTAATTTAAATATTCCGATCTAGTCTTCGAATATGAATATCATGTTAGACGAAATATATTTATTTTAATTATTTATGTATAAAAATAAAGTTTTATAATATGTATTAATTTATTACATTAAATTGAAACAAATTTTAACTTTGATTTCTGAATTTGTCTTGGAAATTTGAATCAATGAATTTTTCATACATATTTAAATTAGGAATTGAATAAATTAAATTTGAATTTAATCATAATATGATTGAAATATAAATTGATTTAGATATTATAATTGTATATATAACTGAATTTTTTAACACATTTTTGTTTAAAATCCAAAAATAATATATATTTTGAATCACCTCAATCTTATTTTTCGAAAATAAAGATTTTAATACATTTTCTCAAACATAAATTCAACTATATTCAATTTAAATAAAGGTAATAAAATGGAATAATATTTACTTAAGGAGCAAATTTAGACCTAACTAATAGTTCAGGGATGGATATAAACATTATCCCTAACAAAAAGGGTTATGCTCTCATTTAACGACTATATAAGGTTTTGTTTGTTTCAAACGAAAGTAAGTGAGTGTAGTGTACAAGACGGCGATTGATTAGGGTTTTGGAAACAATGGCTTCTTTTAGGACTCTAACGTCTGCAATCTTTGAGGTCTTAATGCTTATGATCGGCGCAAGAAGTTTTGGAATGAGCACGGTTAGCTGTTTCTCTTATGTTGGCTAACGTTTCTTATATCATGATTCTTTTACTTTATCTCAATTTATTGAATTGGACACGAAGAAATTATGCAAATGGTGAGCTCTCATTTGTTGATTCATTTGTGTCCTAAAGCAAACGGATGATGAACGACTACCTTCACTAAGCTGGAATGGTGGCTACAGTCTTCCGTACATTTTAACTTAATCATGAAAATTGTGTTTGCTGTGTTGGTATGCCTAGATGGTACTCATACAGATTGTTTTATTAGATAATTTGTTGTTTTGTATGCTGATGTGAAGGAATCAGCAACTAATTGCATTCATATATATAGATTTTATTATGCAGCTAGCTTCCTTTGACTTGCTATTTGCTCAAAGAAAAAAGTGTACACCTTTGTTCTAAGAGATAAGTAGTAGGTAAGTGTAGAACCAACAACTCATAGACAAAAGGCAATTTTTTTTAAAGTAGAACTATTTATACACAAAGGCAAAACTGGCTAACTCACATGAGTACCTATGTTAACATGGTTAGTTTTCATGTTCACAAACAAACATTTGGAGTATATTTTTCATAAAGAAATTTCTTTCATTGTTGCAAGTTTATTTATATGATCTATTATTGTTTTCTGCTGATAAATGTAGTTTGTACATGTCAAGACTAAAAGTTCATTTAGTCAACATATCTTGTTCCTCAGGTGTCTTAAAGAAAACAAGGTGTTATGTATAGTGTCTCATAAATGCCAATTTTGAAGTGGAACATTCTTTTCTTTTTTTTGTAACGAAGCTGCCCGTCCCATACCTTTAGCGACACCTTTTAAACCTGGAAAGGGTTCTAATCCTATGCTTTGCTAGAAAGGTCTTTCATCGTCGTCCCTACTTTTAACAATGGTATAAAATATGGTCGCTAATAACTTTTAATGACAGTAAATGTGTCGAAAATAGCTATGATCATTTTCCTACTAATGAATTTGAAATGTTTTACTCTTATGCTCAAGAAATAATTGACTTGTCAAATAGGCATCTGAAATTTGGAATTGTTCAAAACTAGCTGATTTTCTTTTTTTATCCTTTTAGATTTACATATTATATTATCTTTGCAAGTTTGTTAACATTTGTGCCTTACACTGTAGATTTATTTCACATAAAAAAATACTTCGGGGGTGCGCATGTTTGAGTGCCTTGCAAATTGATTATCTATTTTGTACCAAGAATTGATTGAACGAGTTCATCAAAAGTCAATGTTTATTGTTAAATATTCTCCCTATAACCTAACATTTCATTATCTTGAAGAATTGATTGACCGAGTTCATTAAAAGTCAATGTTTATTGTTTACCATTCACCCTATAACCTAGCATTTCATTATTTGGGGAATTGTTTGTCTGTTGACTTGAAGAGTAAAAAGAATTATGAGTTATTTGAAGCACATCTCTATAGCTCATTTGTATTTAAAGCACACACTATTGTTGGAGCTTTAAAGTTATCCCATTCTCAGCTTATTGCAGCCATGGGCAGCAGTCAATTTCTTTCTCTTATTATTGGCATTAGTTTATGGTAAACTACTATTTACGTAGATCCTTATAATATGCAATTGAATGATCATATTCTCATTTAGGTCTTCATATGCATCACAGTAAATTATAACTTTATTATATTTTAATCCAACAGGCTTGACATTTCCTTGCCTCATTCATGCCAACCATGTCTATACTGTATCACGAGCAATTGCGGATGTGACTGACAGTAATGATGGTAATTCACATTTGAACTTATGCTAAGTAGTGGATTCTCCTTATATTTTGTGACATGTTTTTGTTAATTTTTGTATAAATTTCAGTGAAAGGTTTGACTACGCTACAAAGAAGATTCTCATTGTTGCAATCATTTACGGATGATCCTTGCTTTGGACTGCTGAGTCCATGGAGCTGGGTTGAATGCTCTAATGATACACCAGCACGCATAACCGCACTGTGAGTTTTCTTGCTCTTCGTTGATATAAATTCTTCTTATTTTCTTCCTTATATAGTTGGATTTAATGGACATACAGGAATCTTCAATCTGATGGTTTCACTGGTTCTTTACCGGATTTTAGCACCATGGATGCCCTCGAGACAATGTTAGATAGTTGTTCTAAAATTGCATTTATATCTCTTTTTTTTTATGATTTAAAAGATGCAATTACAAAATTAGCTTTACATTTATCTATTTTCTGTGGCAGTGATTTCAGTCTGAACAGTTGGACTGGGCCTATTCCTGATTTTCTTGGCACCTTACCAAATCTTACAACTTTGTGAGTCGTTCAAAAGGGAGAGGACAACTTGTAGTAAATGATCATCTTTTTTGAACAAAAAATTCTAAAAACGATTTTTAACCGGTTTTGCCTTTTTATCACTTCAGGGATTTGTCAAACAATGATTTTAGTGGAACAATACCAGCTTCAATCGCAAACAACAATAATTTGATTACATAGTAAGTCTAATGAGATGCTCAAATATTTTTTTGTCATTAACAGACGTTTTAAATAACACTTAACACGTTTTCTTGATTTTAGTGTCACAGTATATCCGGAAATCTTAAGCTTTCTACATCCAGCAAGAGCAATACCAACAATCCCTCAAGTGATACGACGATTGGTATCCCAAATAATGATCAGCAGCTATACACCACGGGTGCGAATAAAAAGAACAAAACAGGCGTAATTGTTGGGATTTTAGGTTCAGTATTTCTGATTGCTGGGATAGTTGCCGGAGTTCTTGCCATTAAGAACCATACCAAGAGAAAAGCTGAAGCCGTGGCTGAAGCTAATAATGCTGGTAAGCAATTTTATGAACGTGTGTTCACTTTTCCCGTTTTAGTTCGTAATCTTAGAGCTTGTTTGATGTGGGCTATTTGAGATTAATTTCAAATAACCTACTATTCAGTTAACAATTTTTTAATTAATCACGTCATTCAAACATCAAACAAAACATCCTACTTTTATTAAAAAATATGCTTTCACTATATATCATTGATGCTTTTTTACCCAAATAGCTCCAAATAACCTGATTTTCAATAATCTACATGTATGAAAATAATCATTTGGTTATTCAAATAATCCAAGATCAAAAAAGGCCTTAGCTATTCAAGGACAAACTTGTAGCTGCAGGGAAAGAAACAATGAATTTGGAGAGGGAGGAAACTAGTATGAAGGAGGAGCAAAAGTTTTATACATAGTCGGTTGATTCATAAAAAGGAAACACCTTGTTTTCGTTTGGGAAATTGTATTACTCACATATTTGTTATTTTACTTTGTGTAATCCACAAAGAGAAGTATAGGAAATGACTTCCATTCTATTCTATATACGCAATTGAACCAAATATTATTTTACATTAGTGTGATGAAAGTCGATATATTTTAATATCATGCTGCTAAATTCTTATTTTCAGCACTTTGATTGAAGTTGGGATACGACCATGGGGTTTATGCTAGTCTCCTCAATGGAACAGTCGAGATGTGTGAAACTGACCCAAACACCCTATTCCACAAAAATAACAATGACATTACATTACATAAATCCTTCAAGAAAATGACAGTTCATCTGGAATTAACAACTAATTAAATAATGAGAAATGAATAGTTGAAAGTTAATTTATGTCAATGTTAATATATTGTAGTTGTATTGAAATTTCAATATTCTATATATCTAAATCAAATCATCTATGATGAAAAAAATCTTCTTATTCATTACAAATTACAATATTTTATTCTTAGAAATTTAAAAATAAGCTTGAGATTATGCTACAATTTGTTCTTTTAATCATTCAACTTATACATTTATCATTATTTTTAAATGATAGAACATTTCTATTATTCTGTTTTTTGTAAGGACAGCCAAACAACAGTTAAACAATACATTCTATTAATTGAGTAAAGGACAGTAGCAAATTAAGTTGATATATAGCTTCTAAGTGCTAACTATAATTAGGAATAGTGATGATGTCAAGTCTGAAGACTTTTAATACCTTAAATAACCTAATTAAGGAAGTGATCATGAACATGATGCTAGCTTGCAGATGATACAGTTAGTTGTGGAACCACCCTCTAAGATATACATGTTCTTCTTAGTCCAAATAAAATAAGCCATTATTCTTAGAAGAACATGTATATGTTCCAAAATTTAAACTTACAAGCATACACTTATACATTGGATATCTAATATACCTATTAACCTTCTGAACTCTTCAACATTTGCAGGCAATACCAAGCTCATGTTCAAGGTCTTAATGCTTATGATCGGCGCAAGAAGTTTTTGAATGACTACGGTTAGTTGTTTTTCATATTCCTCTTATGTTGGCTCACTTTTTAAAAAACAATATACATAATAAACTGTTGTTTATACTCGTCAATCAGTATTATATTAAAGGGTCAATTGTATCATTGCAAAGCATAGAATAAAAACCATCAAAAATAAAACCGGATAGGGTCCCATCTAGTCCTCCAATGCATGCTTGTTTTGCCACATATTCAATAGCTTTATTCGGTTCACAGAGAAGGTAAGCAACTTCGTAACCAATTTGTTGAATCTTTCAGCAAGTTTTCCTGCCCTTGTTTATACTCTTGAAGGACATATTTATATGATGATCCCTTTCTTTATCTCAATTTAGTAAATTGGACACAAAGAAATAATGCAAATGGTGAGCTTGTATTTGTTGATTCATTGTGTCCTAAAGCAAACGGATGATGAACGACTACCTTCACTAAGCTGGATGAGTGGCTACAGTCTTCCGCACATTTACCTTAACCATGAAAAAATTTACATATTGTGTTGGTATTCCTATACAGTACTTATAAAGATTATCTGATAGGATCATTGTTGTCCTGTATGCCGTTGTGAAGGGACCCAAGCTGAAAAGCAAAAAATAGAAATAATATCAATCCATATTAACTTGTGGAAACTTAGAATGCTCTTTATGATAATTAGATTAGTATGAAAATTGTTCAATAAGGATCCTTATTGTAAGTTGATGTATTCAATGTGGCATTAACTTAGTAGATTTTATATTAATTCTGTTATAAGTTGTTTTATTCTTCAGCTCAAGAAATAATTGAGTTGTTAACAAGCATATAAAATTTGGAAGTGCTCAAAACATATTATATTATGTCTTTGCAATTTTGTTAACATTTGTGCCTTACACTCTAGATTAATTTCACATAAAAAACACTTAGGGGTGTACATGTTTGATTGCCTTTGCAAATTGATGATTGATTATCTATTTTGGGTCAAGAATTGATTGACTGAGTTTATCAAAAGTCAACTGTTTATTGTTTACCCTTCACCCTATAAGAGTAGAAAGAAATATGAGCTATTTGAAGCCAATCTCTATATCTCATTTGTATTTAAAGCACACATTGTTGGAGCTTTAAATCCTTCCCATTCTCAGCATATTGCAGTCATGGCCAACATCCAATTTTTTTATCTCTTATTATTGGCATTAGCTTGTGGTAAACTACTATTGACCTCTATCGTTATATATATGACTCATTTATTTACGTGGTTTATAACTTGCTATATTTTAATCCAGCAGGCTCGATGCTTCCTCGCCTCATTCATGCTGACCACGTCTCTGCTGTATCACGAGCAGTTGTAGATGTGACTGACAGTAATTATGGTAATTCTAATTGCAATTCATGCTAAGATCTTATCCTTTTTGGAAACTGGTATTTAGCAAAATGTGAAAGTGATTTTGTTTGTATTTGGTAATAAAAGTGTGAAAACTTGATGAAAAAAAGTTATTCAAAAAAGAATTTTGATTACATTTTTTGCCAAATAGAATTTATTTTCCGGCAAAGTAAAAAAGTAGTTTTTATAAAAAGGCTTGGTGAATATTTACGTAGTTTGGTATCGCAGATAACCCAGATAATTATCAGCAGTCAGATTACACTGGTGATACGTCGTTTGGTATCCCAAATAATGATCAGCAGCAAGATTACACTACAGGTTCAAATAAAAAGAGAAAAACGGATGTAATTGTTGGTATTTTATGTTCAGTTTTTTTAATTGCTGGGATAGTTGTTGGAGTTCTTGCCATTATGAACCATAACAAGAGAAAAGCTGAAGCCGTGGCTGAAGCTAATAATGCTGCTGGTAAGCAATTTCATGCACTTGTGTTCACTTTTTCCCATTTTAGCTCTATAATCTTATCAATTCAAGATCAAACTTCCAGCTGCAGGTAAAGAAGCAATGAATTTAGAGATGGGTGGAAAACTAGTATGAAGGAGGACCATTTTTTTTAATATATATTTGTCATTTTATTTTGTGGAATTAAGGTTTTGTAATCACAACTTGTCATATATATATATATATATATATATATTATATATATATATATATATATATTATATATATATATATATATTATATATATATATATATATATTATATATATATATATATATATAATATATATATGAAGAAAGAAGAAAGCACCAAGTTAGTAAATTAAGTTGATAAATGAAAAAAATTTAAGGAACTTGAATTCAATATAATGTGTTTTTCTAAAATAATAATAAAATTCGGGGAGAATCTATAAATAATGATACGATTGGAGATTTGATAAAGGGCCTTTACCGCATTTAATATCTTTCCTAAATTTAATTTTAATTAATTTTTTTTTCTCACCATATATAATTTTCTTTATTTCTTTTAATTAATTTTTTTTATTATATATATATTCTCTTTCATCATTTTTAATTAATTTTTTATTTATTTTCTCTATTATTATATATATATATATATTATTATCTATTTTCTTTTATCTCTCGTAACTAATTTTATTTTTATTTTTCTCTTTTCATATATTTATATATATATTACTAATATTTTATAAATATATTATTTTTCTCATTAATATTATAAAATTATGAATTATGAATAAAAAATTTATTTTTTAATGTCCTCCCACTTTGTAAATCACCGTCTCATTCAAATAAATAAATATATATATATATATATATATATATATATATATATATATATATATATATATATATATATATATATATATATATATATATATATATATATATATTCACCATTCATTATCTCTCATAAATATCTTTTATTTAATTAATTTTTATTTTATCTCTTATCATATATATATATATATATATATATATATATATATATATATATATATATATATATATATATATATATATATATATATATATTCTCAATATATATTTTTTATCTCATTTAAATAATTTATTTTTATTATATATATATATATATATATTCTCAATATAATTTTTTTTATCTCATTTAAATAATTTTTTATTATTATATATATATAAAATATAATCTTTCATATTCATTTTATTATATATTAATTTCTCTTTTCTAATTAATTATTTTTATTTTATTTTCTTTCTTATCATATATATATATATATATATATATATATATATATATATTTTATCTCTCATAATTATTTTTATTTTTATTTTTTCTCTCATCATATATATATTATATTCTTTCTTATACCAAAATTTTATTTTTCTCTCTAAATAAAAATATATTTTCTTGATAATTTAGTTATTATTTTTATTTATGTATAAAAATACTTATAATTTGGTTAGTCAAAAACTTACCTAAAATATATATATATATATATTTAAATTAAAACCAACAATTATATGTGATCAGCGATTAAAATGTTTATATTTCATATTTGAGAGTAGGGTTCAAATCCCACCTAATACAAGTTTAAGAGAAAGTATGATGGTATATGTGGGCAGATAGTGTGATGGGGAATGAACGACCTAAGTCCTTGAGAGTGGTAGTATAAAAAACAAAATGACAATGATCATGGTAGTTGCGAATTTGAGAAATGAAAGGCCTAAGTCTAAACCCTATGTCGATTGGTAATAATTGGTTTACCGATCAATCAGAGGCTTGTAACATTGTAATTGGTGGTTAGTTTATCGAATGATAAGAGGTTGATTAAGATCGGTAGTTGGTTTTTCGAGAAATAAAAGAGGCTTATGAAAGTGTGATTGAGATTGATGGTTAATGGTTGGTTTGCCGAGAGATAAGAGGCATGTGAAAGTTTGATGTAATGAGATGAAGAAGTTATTGATGATTGGTGGTTGATTTGACGAGAGATAAGAGGCGTGTGAAAGTAACGAGTTCACGCGATTATAGGTCAATTGTGATTTGTAGTTGGTTTGTTGATGGATTAGAAGAATGGGAAAGTATGTGATCACGAGATTAAAGGTCAATGGAATTAGTGGCTAGTTTACTAAAGGGATAAAGGTTGGTAAGATTGAGATTGATGGTTGGTTTATTGAAAGATAATAAATCAGTAATAAAGGATCGTAAGATCACAATATTAGAGGCCGATTGTGATTGATAGTTAAAAATATATTTGAATGAGATGTTGATTGACCGAAATGTGAGGTCAATTGAGATTTTAGTGGTTGGTTCGGTTAGTCAAAACTTAACAACAATATATATATAATTTTAAATTAAAATAAAAAATTATAAGTGGTATAACTATTAAACTATTCACATTTCATGTTTGAGACTATAATTTGAATCCCACCTAATGCTAATTTAAGAAAAAGTATGATGGTATATGTGGACGAATGACATGATGGGGGAATGAAAGACCTAAGTCTTTTAGAATGGTAGTATAAAGACCAAAATGACAATGATTATGATAGTCGCAAATTTGAGAAATGAAAGGCCTAAGTCAAAACCCTAGGTCGATTGAGATTGGTAATTAGTTTAACGATGAATAAGAGACCAGTAGCATTGGAATTGGTGGTTAGCTTTACAAGGGACAAGATGTCGATTCAGGTTGGTGGTTGATTTGCCGAGAAATAAAATAGGCGTGTGAAAGTGTTAATTGAGATTGGTGGTTGATGGTTGGTTTGCCGAGAGATAAAAGGCGTGTGAAAGTGTGATGTAATGTGACGAAGAAACTCATTGGGATTAATTGACCGGAGTGTAAAAGTGAGTTCACGAGATGAAAGATCAATAGGAATGGTGGTTGGTTTGTTGAAGTGAGTGTAAAGGGGTTGCAGTAATAATATGAGATGGATAAGGTACAAAATACTAGAAATAAGGTCACGAGATTAGTAGTGAGATGTTTATTGGAGAACAAAAAAATATTTGTCGTTAAATATATGAATGAATTTGTTGGTTTACTGAAGAAATGAGGCTAAAGAGGTTAGTGATATGAAATGGTTGGTTGACTGAAGTGTAAAATGAGTTCACAAAATGAGAGGTCAATATGATTAGTGGTTGGTTTACTGAAGTGAGGGTAAAGAAGTTGCGGTATGACATGAGATGATTGAGGTACAAAATATTCGAAGTAAAGTCACGAGATTAGTAGTGAGATGTTCATTGGAGAACAAAAAATATTTGTCGTTAAATATATGACTGAATTTGTTTGTTTACCGAACAAGTGAGAGTAAAGTGGTTAGTGTTATGATGAGATGGTTGATTTGCTAAAAATGATGGTAAAAGATGTTGGTATTGTTGTGATAGTTGAGTACAAAAGTGAGGTCACAAGATTAGTAATATGAGAGGTTTATTAGGTAAGAAATGATATTGTTCATTAACCGAGAAATGAGAGTAAAAAGTCGAAAAGGAAGAGGTCGATGTTGATGAGAAAGAAAGTTAAATAAATGTCTTCTTATTAAATTTGTTATCATTTTTTTTTATAAATAACGAAAACAACGAGGAATGAAAAAGGAAAACAATCACTAGGCTGTCCTAACCATTGAAGCACCATCATGTTCAGACAATAAATGTTGACGACGAAGAGAATAATGAAGACCTTGAAAACAATGACAACCACAAAGATGTGAGTATTATTTATTTTAAATTTATAAATGTACATTATATAAATCTATCTTAAATTTATAAATTTTATTACCATTGCAACATAAGGACATTATGCTAATTGAATTCAAGACATCTATCTTAAAAATTATTAATATATTATACAATAAATTTGAATTATGTGTCTCTCCCTAAGGCAATTAATCCCCCGGGTTAAATATTTAGTTCGTAATTACACTTAACAAATTTACGCTTTACCTCCCATGCTACTACTATATATTATGGTGGTAATTTATATACATTATTATTATTAATATTATTTTTCTCTCTACTCTTTACGGTCACTTATTTTATAAATTAATTAAAAAAAATGATATATATTTTAAAATGAGAAGAGATTATAAGATAAATATAAGATTAAAAACAAATAAAAAAATAAATTTAAAAGTATTAAAATTTAACCTATATTTTCACAAGTAGGTTAGGGTTAAATTTATGATAAAATATTAGAGATGAAAAAACGGCTATAATAAAATTAGGTTTAGTGATATAAAAGATAATTATAATTAGTGATATAAAAGGATTACGGATAGATAAATTATTTTAATATATTATTATATTATATATAATATGGATAGAGAAAAAAATAATATATTAATATATTATATATAATATAGAGAGAAATAAGTAATATATATTATTATATAATATTGAGTGTTAAAAAAATGTTAGCGTATTATAAAAAAATAAATATAATTTTATATAGGGAAAAAGTTATCATATTATAAAGAAATAAATATAATATTATATAATAGAGGAGAAAATTAGCGTAATATAAGGAAATAATTATAATATTATACGGAAAAATATATATTTTATAATATATAATTAATAATAATATATATTAAGAATTTAAAATTTGGGGGCCTTGCATTGGTTGCATTACCTTCTGTCCGGACCTGCTAACACTCTCGGAAGCCCTCGCGATCGCGAGCACACAATCGCCAACACTCTCGGAAGCCCTCGCGAGCACACAGCCGCCAACACTCTCGGAATCCCTCGCGATGGCGAGGGCACAGTCGCATGGCCAAAGCCTTTGGTTAGATGGAGAGTAAAGCTCTATTGAGATAAGTGCTTATATTCTTAATAAAATCTATTATTTATGTCTAAAAAAAGTTTAATTTAATTATTAAATATAGTTAAAGTTATTACAACAAATGTATAAAATATAAATATAATATAATAGTTTTATTTTAGAGAAAAAGTTTATGTACACTTATGTAAATAAGTATATGTACTAATAAAATTTCATTTAGCTTTTTTAAGTAATTCATCATGGTTAATTTTTATTTTTAATTTATATATTTATTAATTAAATATTAATATATTTTTTCTTTCTCATTCTTTTTCATTAATAAATGAACAATCTTTTTTTTCATAATTTTTTTATTATTTTTATATGATAATTATTATTGATTATTTTATTTTTATTTTTATTTTATATATATATATATATATATGAGCATTCATTATTAATTATTTTAACTTTATATTTTTTTCTTCTTTTTTATGTTTTTTTCTTATATTAACATTAATTATTAATTATTTTTGTTCCCAAATATAACAATGAATTATACTTTTAACAATAAAAATTCTTTAACACAAAATAAATTAATTAAAAATTAAATAAAAAAATTATTAATTTCATTTTTGTTCATATTAAATTAAATAAGAAAGAAATTCTTCAAAAAAATATTACAATAAAACATAAAATTCATAAATAAGTTGCTAATTTTTTTTAAAAAAAATGAGAATTTAAGAATTGTGAGAAATAAAAACTGGAAAATGAAATAAAAAACAGAAACTAATATAAAATTAATTAAAAAATAAGAATAAAATAAATTACCTAGTTTAGTTAATGTAAAAGAAGAAGAGAGAAAATATATTAATATTTAATTAATAAATATATAAATTTAAAAATAAAAATTAATTTAGATTATTAAAAAAAGGCTAAATAAGCCAATTTTTGATAGTATTTATGTTTAAATGAAATTTTATTAATACATACGTTTAAATGAGATAGTTGTACAAATATATACGTCTAAGTGAGCTTTTTTTCTTTATTTTAATATGGGAAATATTTTAAGACAAGTTATTTATATTAATAGTTTTTTACCTGATCAATAAAACAATTTGTTTCTTATTCTCTAATCTTTATCTATTTGTTATTATTATCTCATTTTTATCTCTCTATGCTATTGATTCTTGATCTAAACTTTCAGATGTTGAAAAGAACATGATCACATTATTATCTCTATTTGTATAAAGGAGAGTCAATCATTCTTACATCAAAGATCATTACCATAACTAACTATTTCGAGTGGAGCACGAACATACGGCTTGACTTATGCCTAAGTTAAATTTGGATTTATCGACGTTACTTTTAAGAAGTCTGAATATCCAAAAGAGGTAACACGGTGGAGAATAGTAGATGGTACGGTAATGACCTAGATCATTAATATAATCGACAAAAGATAAGGTACACTTTCAGAGCAATGTGATGCAATAAAGATTATTTAGGATTTTTAAGGGTGAAGCAGGGAAAGAAATGAGAGAAGAAATTGTTACCAAGAAGAAGATGAAAATAAAGATGATAAACTACTGCTTTTCAATTCCAATATAAGTGAACAATTAGAATATTCAGATCCTTTTATCTAGAAGAAGGTCTACATATTCTAAAAGAATTATATTATAAAATAAATTGATGACAATGCATAACAATGGCTGGAAAACATAACAAACATAAATGACTTATTTCATAATTTGTATAACATTTGTCCTAATCTTACAAACTCTTCATTTTTTAGGTGGATTCTCTTCCTCACCAGGGTTAGTCTTCAGGTTTTTGTCCATATCACGAGTCACTCCTTCAGAATTTCTACGACCTCGACGAAATCTAACTGAATGCCTTCTCTTTTGGCCACAATCGATCAACATATCGGGATGTCGTAAACTTAGAGTCTCTTCATCATCCCAGGTACTCTCATTGTTGCTTTGGTTTGCCCATTTAACTAACATTTGTTTAGTTAGGTTTTTGCATACTCGAGTTTTTCGTTCTTCCAAAATCATTTCAGGAATTAGGTCACGATATTTCACCTTTGGAATTTCTTCAGTTAAAGTTGACCTATCCCTATACTGTTTGAGTTGAGATATATGGAAGACATTGTGGATTCGAGCATCAAATGGTAAATTCATGCGGTAAATGACTTCCTCAATTTTTGCTAGTACTCAGTATGACCCAAAGAACTTGACTTGTAACTTGTGGCGATTTCTCCAAATTGACAACTGACGGTAAGGTTGCAACTTTATTAAGACCCAATCATCAATTTGAAATGAGGCTTTAGTTCGATGTTTATTGTGATGTTGTTTCATTCAATTTTGGGCTCTAAGTAAGTGAAATTTCAACAGTTATAGGGCTGTCTCATGAGCTAAGAATGTTTTATTAACTTTTTCCACTCTCGAATCCCCTAATAAGTATGGAGTATGCACCAAAGGAGCATAACCATAAATAGTCTTAAATGAAGTGACATGTGTATTAGAGTGATGGTTTGTATTGTACCACCCTTCTACCAAAGACAGTCAATGATGTCATTGATGAGGTTGTTGCCAATCATACATATCAGGTATGTACCAATGCACAAATTTACTACTTCAGTTTGGTTGTCCGTCTAAGAGTGATAAGATGTGGAGAGAGCTTATTGCACCCCCTATAGTTTGAAAAACTCATGTCAAGAAGAAATTAAGAATACCTTATTCATGTCACTAATTATAGATAATGGCATACCATGAAGTTTAAAATATTATCGAGCAAGACTTCAGCTACTTTGCGTGTTGTGAATGAGTGACTAAGGGTAATGAAATTCCCCATCTTGGATAATTTATCCACCATGACTAGTACCACCGTTTTTTCACCCGAGACTGGTAGATGTTCAATAAAATTCATAGAGACTGATTGCCAAAAATTATTCGATATTGGAAGAGGTTAGAGAAGGCCTTTTGGCACAAATGTCTCACCTTTGTTCTTTTGACATATGTCATAGGACTTGATAAATTCCCACACATCACGACTTATCTTAGGCCAGAAATATGCTAACTGCATTTTTTTGTAACTAGGGATCTTGAGTGAACACTAGTAGGGGTAGAGTGCATCGATACAATGAGAATCGATCAGAGTTCTAGATCAAACCCTACAACCAGATTCTCTTCTTTCCTTAGATTGTCATTGATGAAGGTATACCATGAATGTGTATCCTCATTTGTTTGTAATTCATTTATAAGTTTCACCATATTGGGGGTAAGTAACCCAAATATTATTAAGACGTTTAAGTTGAAACATAGACCTAGAGCCCTACACAATGCAAGAGCAATTCTCCATGATAAGGCATCAGTAACGACATTCTCTTTTTCTTTATTGTACTGAAATGTGAATTTGTATCCCACTAGTTTGAATAGCCATTTTTCTTAGGTTGGCGTCTGAACTATTTTCTTCAAAACGTGTTTCAAATTTTCATGATTTGTTTTAGCTATAAATGGTGAATATTGAAGGTAAGGTCTCCATTTTTCCATGGTAAATGTCAATGCCAATAGTTCTCATTCGTATGTGGATGAAGAGTTGTTAGTAGTTTGAAGTTCATGGTTAATATAGGCAATTGATCAATTGTTTTGGACTAGAACTGCATCAATTGCCACATTGCTTGCATTTGTTTCTACCACAAACGGTCGTCTAAGGTCTGGCAAGGCCTTAACAGGGTATCGATAAGGAACATTTCAATTGATTGAAATCCAAGCCTCTTTATACTAATGAAACTTACCTTTTTTTTAATAATTATATCATTGGTTTAGCAATCATATCATAGCCCTTAATAAATTTCTATTAATAGCCCATCAACACCAAAAACCCTCGGAGTTGTTTGATTGAATTGGGTACTGGCCTCATGGGGGAATTTGACCAAATAACCTTAAATATAGTTAAAATTCTAAAAATAACCTAGATCCAATAACTTTTGCAAAAATAACCTTTTAGGGATGTGAAATGACCCCTTTGCCCTTTTTTCTCTCTTTTTTCTTCTCTTTTTCTCTCTTCTTCTCCTCTTCTCTTCTTATCTTTAACCGATTGCACTCTCGTGACAGAAGGAAGATTTATGTAATTCAATCATCGTTGGCGCGGCTACATGCGGTTTTCTTCATATGCGACGCGACTATAGGCCATTTTCTTCAGATGGGCCATTTTCTTCAAATGGGACAGGGTCTTAGCCCTACATCACGTTCTGCCTTGTTTTATGGTGTTCTCCTTACTTTGATTGAATGTGTTCAAATGCCCAATTCAATTCCATCAGACTCATCTTCTTCTTCTTCGTGGTTTGGAGCTTTGTTTGGTGGGAAGAAAATGGAATAGTTTGCTTCAACGTAATGTATAGTTTGCGTCGACGCAATGTATAGTTTGCGTCGACGCAATGTATAGTTTGCGTAACGCCAAGTTTAATAGAAATAAAATAATAATTTAAAATATGTATCAAAGTATTTATAATATAGTGGTAATTATTTTTGTTCATACAAGTGATCAAGGTTTAATCCTAAGGCAACTATTTTTTTTACATTACCACTATACTACAACTGCTTTGATACATATTTCAACCTATCATTTTATTTTTATATAACTAGGCGTGAGGCAAACTATATATTACGCAATGTATAGTATGTGTTGACGTAAAGTATGCATTGCGTTGATGCAAACTATTCCATTTTATTCCCACCAAACAAAGCTCCAAACCACGAAGAAGATGAATCTGAAGATGATTTTAATTGGGCATTTGAACACCTTCAATCAAAACAAGGAGGAAAAAAAGCAAGGAGAATACCACCAAATAAGGCAGAATGTGATGCAAGGTCATGACCCTGTCGCATCCAAAGAAAACAGCCTGTAGTCGCGCCGCATCTGAAAAAAATGCCTATAACCGCGCCGACAATGATTGAATTTCATGGATCTTCCTTCACGAGAGTGCAATCGGCTAAAGAGAAGAAGAGAGAAAAAGAGAAGAAGAATAAAAAAGGGCAAAGAGGTAATTTCACAGCCCCAAAAGGTTATATTTGCAAAAGTTATTGGACCTAGGTTATTTTTGGAATTTGGACTATATGTAAGGTTATTTGGTCAAATCTCCCCCTCATGGCCTCCAATTTGTAGGGATCTACAGTTACACCCTTATTGTTAATTATATGACCCAGATATTTTATCCGTACATAAGCAAATTCATATTTTCCTTTATTAACAAATAAAGTGTTTATTCGCGTAACTTTTAAGAGAATTTAGAGGTACTGAACATATCCTTCCAAAACATTCTATAAATCAAAATATCATTAAAGAAAACCAGAAAAAATTGCCTCTAATACGATTTGAAGATCAGGTTCATCAAACTTTGAAAAGTTGAAGGTGCGCAGATTAGGCCAAAATGCATAACAAGAAACTCATACAGTCCTTCATGCATTCGAAATTTCGTTTTATGGTAATTAGTTGATTTCATTCTTATTTCATGATATTCAGCTCGAAGATCCAATTTGGAAAAGATTTATGACCCGTGGAGCTCTTCAAAAGTTCTTTAATCACTAGTATCGCAAATTTATCTTTAACAGTTGTTGCATTCAATTTTCAGTAATCAATACACAGTCTTCATGTTAAATATTTTTTCTCACTAAGACTACTGGAGCTTCAAATGCGTTGTGACTTGGTTAGATAACACATTTTCTAAAATTTTCTCTACCATCCTTTCAATTTCTATTTTTTGTAGGGCAGGGTACTTGTAGGGCTTTAAACAGATAGGCACCGTTCCTTCTTTCAAGTTAATTTGGTAATCATGCCTTCTCGGTGGTCTTCTCGGTGGTGGTAAATCTTTCTATTCCTAGAACAGATCTACAATTTTTTTTCTAATTTGTTCAAACTCTTCACTAGTGTTATGTGGTTCATATGTTGTAAGTGCAAAGAAGTGGCATTATGTTTCTCACGATTTCACAATTGAACTAAAGTCGCTTTCCCTTCTTTATCAAGAGCTTAGGAAGTTGATCACCCTCCATAATATTAATCTACATATAGTCCAATCTTTGAAGAACGTTATTATTCCCCTGTTTATAAAAGGAAATAGTGAGTTTTTCAAAATCTTAGAGTAGTTAGACATTCAATACCTAATACCATATCATGTGTAGACATTGTTAGATAAAATTAGACCAGTTAAATAGAACTTAACAAAAACAAACTTCCTGTGCAGGAACGGTTAAAGAATCAGGACCGGTCAAGTAATTCAACCGGTCAAGCAATACAACCGGCCAAGAACCTAACCGATCAGGAAAACAAGACCGATCAGAAGAGAAGGCCAAAACCGGAAGTCATCCGTTAACCTAAACAACCGATCGGTGCAAATAGATACTTTGAGTTGTTGAAGATGATACCAAAGGGACAGATCATAGTATTGCCATATTCATACAAGTCTGAGAATAATCTACAGGCTGCAGAAGATCGTCCGACATGATCTTCCCACTCTAGGATAAATCAGAGGCGCAACCCTCAAGGTGCAGGCAACTGTCCAACCGACAGTTGCCATATTAAGTAAAAGACAAACCTAATCGGTTTGACCTATACACTAGAAGTCTAGATCGTCAAGTCTGAATCACTGAACCTCTGCTCAACCAATCAAATTCAAGGAAAAAAAATGTGACCGTTGGCACATTTCACTTATAAAAGAAGGAGCTGAAGAGGAGTAAATGCAGTTACAAGTCATAAGAGAAAACATTTAAGAGTTACACCAACCAAAGTTATAAGTGGTCTCTATCTCTCTAAATTAAAAAGAGCTTAAGTGTGTATTTGAAGTGAGATTACAATTTCGGTGAGAATTGTACGAGTGTTATCGAGCAGCAAATAAGTCTCGATCGGATTGTGTTTGTGTATTCCTTAGTGAATATCCTTCTCGCGGTTTCGAGAAGAAGGGGTGACGTAGGAGTTTCATCTCCGAACATCCATAAAAATCTGTCTTGTTCTTTATTTTATGCCGGCTCTGCGCTCTAACCGACCCATACTAACCAACCTATTCCGTCCTAACTGATTAAGCATTACCTAAACCTATTTATTAAATACCAAAACCGACCCACCAAACTCCAAACCGATTTTATCCAAGTCCGGTTCTATTCATCATGTGTGTGTGCTGCTTCAACCTAAAACAAACCACTTCTGCACTTGAACTTGATTCAAGGGTTTGTGACAGTTTGTGTAGTATTGAAACCCCGGTGTTAATCTCTAACCGAATTAATCACCAACCGTTAAGTGACACGCGTTAACTGGCCAACCCCGGTTCCCCAGCCGCGACCTAGATCTTAACAATTGGTATCAGACCAGTTAGTTTCAATACTCAAGCAAGCATGTCTTTCGATCAGCCTCCAATGCTAGAAGGTGATGATTTTGTCAACTAGAAGGCACTCATGCACCTGCACTTAATCACCATGGATGACGAGATGCAGTTCATCCTGACTGAAGGACCGATAAAGATTGATAAAGATAGGGAGGAATGGACAAAAGAAGACAGGAGAAGAAACAATCTGGACAACCATGTTAGAAACCGCATCATCAACGGTTTGGACAGGAATACGTTTTGTAAGGTCAGAGATTGCAAAACCGCAAAGGAAATATGGGAAACGGTGATTCAAATTCATGAGGGAAATGAAAGAACCAAGGAAAATAAGATAATGGTGGCTACCCATAAGTTTGAAAACATTAAGATGAAACCGGGAGAAACAATGAGGGAGTACAGTGACCGGTTCACAGATGTGATAGACGAGCTATCAACTCTTGGAAAGAAGTACGATAACAAGGAAATCATCATGAAAGCGTTAAGGTCTCTTCCAAGTGCATGGGACATAAAGACGATGGTGATGAGGGAATCAAACTGCCTAAGCAAGATGAAGTTACACGATGTATTCGAAGATCTTAAGGCATATGAGTTTGAAATGAGATCTAGGATTGAAGATGAAGTTTCAGCCTCAACCTCCACTAAAGCATTAGTCACATCCATAGAACCGGTTGCTCCTGCACTAGTCAGAACCACTGAACAATTCACCGAGGATGCCATGGCAATGCTTGCACAGAAATTTGGCAGATTCATGAAGAGAAGCCAACCGACAAACAAAAACTACGGTAATAAATCTAATGTTAGATGTTATAATTGCAATTGTTTGGGACATTTCAGGTGGGAATGCAGAAAACCAAGACGAGATGACCGGAAACCGGATGATCAGAATCACTGAAATAATTATCAACAAACCGGTAAAGGAAAAGAAGTTCAGAAAGCACTGATAGCCGATGATGGAGGAAGCTTATGGGCTCAAAGTGACAGTGATGATGAACTCACATGTCTCATGGCAAATGAGGAACATATATTTGATTCTCCCTGTGAAGAATTTAATAAAAATGAGTTATTTAATGAACTAAATGACATGGTAGCAGAGCATAAGAACCAATTAACCTTAATACCAACCCAACTCAACTTTAGAACCGACCCCATAGCACCAACCTTGACCGAACCAAAAATCATCCAACCTGATAAAATCCTAGAAACCGAGATAGCACCTGAACTATCCTCTAAGACCGAACAGCTCAAGGAGTTAGTTCAAGAATTGACCGAAGAGGAAGATGCCCGAACCCAGTATTGAATAGCCACATGGAAGAGATCCAGTGAAATGGTGAATCAGTTGTCCAAATATAAAAGACATCCTAAATGCAAATTTGGTCTTGGATACAAAGACAGCAAATCCGCCAACCGGAATCATTCGGACAAAATGAAGCTTACAAAAGACAACCTTCCCTTTGTAATATTTGTCAAGAGCTCTTCAACCGATGATGAGGAACAAAGTGATTCAAAACCGGACGACAAAATAACTTATGTAAGTCCAACTGACTCTGAAAAATGGCTTCATCCTGAGAAAAAGAAAATCAACCGGCCCAAACGTAAGTAAGCCGATCCACGACCACATAGGATAAACCAAAGTCCACCTCCAAATAAGGCACTCTTAGGAAAACAGAAAGACGTCAAACCGAGTACATGAAAACCAATTAGAACCATAACCGGGAAAGTTGTCCGACTTATTAAAGTCTGGATACCTAAGGGACTAATCAATTGTGGACCCAAGTAAATGTGGGTACCAAATAGTTGTAAATATGTATATTTTGCAGGATATGAAGAAACGGCTAGGAAACTCTGAGTGGTACCTGGACAGCGGTTGCTCCAGACACATGACTGGAAACAACAACCTTCTAACCAACATCAAAATAGAAACCGGTGCAATAATTGTCTTCGGTGATAACTCAAGAGGTAGAACTGTGGGAAAGGGTAAGATTGTCCATGGTAATTTAACAATTGACAACGTACTTTTAGTTGAAAACCTACACTTTAACCTGCTAAGCATTAGTCAGATGTGTGATGCTGGATACACTGTAGAATTTCTTAAACATGCATGCTTAGTTAAAAACTCTCAGGGTAACACACTACTAACCAGAAATAGGTTAGGAAATATATATAAGGTAGACTAGAAAAGTGAAGTAGAACAACCTATTTGCATGGTAGCTAAAACAGATCAAACCTGGCTGTGGCATAAAAGGCTAAACCATCTAAACCTCAAAACCTTAAACTATATCCGGGGTAAAAAGCTGATTGAAGGAATTCCTGATATAGTATTCAATAATGATAAGGTTTGTTCAGCGTGTCAAATGGGTAAACAAACTAAGTCAACCTTTAAGAGTAAAGGACACATTCAGTCCAACTGATGCTTAGATCTCCTTCACATGGATTTATTCAGACCGATTATGGTCATCAGTCTAGGCGGTATGCTCTATACTATGGTAGTTGTTGATGATTATTCTAGGTATACACGGGTAATAGTTTTAGCATCCAAACGTGAAACCGCATCAAACTTAATCACATTACTTAAGCGTTTACAGAATGAAAAATCAACACGCATAAATAGAATTAGGAGTGATAAAGGAAGCGAATTTATAAATAGTACTCTAAATGCATTTCTTGATGAATTCGGTATTAGACACGAGTTGTCTAGTGCTAGGACTCCTCAACAGAATGGCCTGACCGAGAGAAGAAACCGAACTCTCAAGGAAGCCGCAAGGTCCATGATAGCCGATTCGGGTGTTGCTCAAAAATTCTAGGCTGAGGCTATCAATATTGCATGTTACACGCAAAATCGGTCCTTGATTAACAAGTTTCACAACAAAACACCGTATGAAGTATACTTTGATAGGATTCCTAACCTTAGGTATCTTAAAATTTTCGGTTGTAAATGTTATATTCACATAAATGGCAAAAATTACTTATCTGCTTTTGATGCAAAATCCGATATTGGGATCATGCTAGGTTACTCAGCAGTTAGTAAAGCTTATAGAGTGTATAACACTAGAACTTTAACCGTAAAAGAATCTCTTCATGTCGTATTCGATGAATCGGTTGAAAGTAACACTGCATCATCCTTTGATCTACACAACAGATTGGAAAATAACAATATCCATTCTGATAGTGAAGATGAGGTTCTGGTTTTCAGACGGTTTGTCCATGACCAAATGGGTGATGATGAAGCCCATCCGGATCAAGCTACCACACAGCAGGATGCTGACACCTCGGTCTGAACTAAGGAAATCGGTCGGTCTGACATTTTTGTTCAGCCTACCGATATGTCTAGCCTTGATCAAATAAACAACAATTTGATAGACACTCCCGAACCGAATCTCAAAAGGAACACATATCATCCTCCTGAGCTTATTATAGGTGACCCTTCAAAACCTGTCCAAACTAGGCAACAAATTCTGGAGGAATACATTAATTCCGCTTTCATATCCCAGATTGAGCCGAAAAGGGTGGATGAAGCAGTGTCAGATCCGGATTGGATCTTGGGAATGCAAGAAGAGTTAAACCAGTTTGAGAGTAATAAAGTCTGGTACCTAGTCCCTAGACCGAAAGATCAACCGGTCATAGGAACAAGATGGGTATTTAGAAATAAACTCAATGAAGACGGTTTGGTCACGAGGAACAAAGCCAGATTAGTGGCACAAGGATACAAACAAGAAGAAGGCATTGATTTTGAAGAATCATTTGCTCCTGTATCTAGGATTGAAGCCATTAGGATTTTTCTAGTCTTCGCTGCATTCAAAAATTTTAAAGTTTTTCAAATGGATGTTAAAAGTGCATTTTTAAATGGTGAACTACGTGAGGAAGTATATGTTGAACAACCACCCGGTTTTAAAAATGCTGACCTGCCTAATCATGTATATCTCTTAAACAAAGCATTGTACGGTTTAAAATAAGCTCCTAGAGCTTGGTATGATACACTAACCGCATTTCTGTTAAAACATGATTTCACCATAGGTTTAGTGGATAAAACACTATTTAAATTTTAGAAAAAGGAGCATATCCTACTTGTTCAAATATATGTGGATGATATCATTTTCGGATCAACCGATCCTAAACTATGTGATAAATTCTCAACCTTAATGACTAACAAGTTTGAGATGAGTATGATGGGAGAATTAAGCTTCTTCCTAGGCCTTCAGGTTAAACAGCTCGAAGGAGGAACTTTCATAAGTCAACCCAAATACACAAAGGAACTTCTAAAGAAATTTGGAATGGACACATGTTCCTCCGCGACTACTCCAATGAGCTCATCAATCAAATTGGACAAGGATGATGACGATCAGGCAGTAGACCTAACGGCCTATCGTAGAATTATCGGTTCACTCTTATACTTGACAGCAAGTAGACCGGATATACTATTTGCAGTCGGAGTGTGTGGAAGATTCCAGGCTAATCAAAAACAGTCTCATTATACAGCCGCTAAGCGAATCTTGAAATACTTAAAGGGAACCCCTAAAGTCGGTATGTGGTATCCAAAGGACTCATCTTTCAACCTCACAAGTTACTCAGATGCAGACTATGCAGGTTGTAAAGTTGACAGAAAAAGTATCAGCGGAACATGCCAATTCCTAGGTGATCGGCTTGTTTCATGGCACAGCAAGAAGCAAACATCAGTTGCCATATCAACCGTAGAAGCTGAATATCTGGCAGCCGGAAGTTGCTGTTCACAACTCCTATGGATCCAACAACATCTGAAGGACTTCGGTATCACCGCCGAAGAGTCTCCGATATTCTGTGATAACACAAGTGCCATAGAAATCACATACAATCCGGTCCTACACTCTAGAACCAAGCACATCGACATAAGGCATCACTTCATCCGAGAACATGTTATGCTAAAGCATATCCGGCTAGAATACGTATCAACATAACAACAAGTAGCCGATATCTTCACAAAGCCCCTACAGGAAGCTAAGTTTTCTTACTTCAGAAACATACTCGGTTTAACTGATATTAATTAGCTCATTTCTTAAATTCTCAAATGTTTAAAGGGAAATCGGTTCGGACAGACAAAACCGGCAGTTCTTCCTAAATTGTCGGAAACCGAATTCACCATCGTACTTATTGAAGAACCGCTTTATCTATCAGTCACAGTAAACCGACCGGTTACTTAGTGCTTATACTAATTAACCGCATCGAGACCAATGACTGAAAACCGACCGGTTTGGAAATAATACGTTCTAATTTATTTGGCTTCCGAACAGAATTGGAACAATTATCTGTGTTTAGATGTATCTGTTCTAAAAAGATACCCTTTTAAAGCAAAATGGTCATACCTTAAAAGACGTGAAGATATGATATCTTTCACCGTCCAGGTCTATGACTCACATCCTAGGCTGTAGACATACTTATTTCATGCAATATGTTTTATCCTATGATTAATAGATTAAATCACCTGCTATACACTGGATAATACTATCATCCCTCCACTAATATATAAGTTAGATAAAAATCAGACAAAATATCCACAAGTATCAACTTATCATCTCACTAAGACAAAAATGTCTCAGTTTCAAAACATTCTCCAATTTGATTTCAACTCTACTCAAGGAACTGAACACTACGAGATATTCAAAATGATCAAGTCTCTTGAAGACACCGGTCTAAAATCCTTTTTAGATGACAAACATGTTATCTTCCCTGAAACAGTTCTGGAGTTCTTCCACAACACAAGGGTCTTCCGCGGTACCCCGTACTTTGACACCCTTATTCAATCTAGGGTTGGAGGAACCATTTTTGACTTTTCGGAGAGTGACTTTGCCCGGTGCTTTGATCTTCCGAAGCAAGGGCTTACCGATCTAAACGTTCCGGCCGAACTAAAGGCCGAAATCTCTCTGAACTTCTCTCGGTCGAACCGTCCGGTCAGTGACCACGGTGCTCAGTCATCATTGAGGGCTGAATACCAGCTTCTCAATGATATCATCGGTCGAGGCATCCTAGTTAAGGATGTGACCAATACCTATTGTGCCACAGTTTTCAACATGATGACTGCTATCACAACAGATACACCGGTCAACTAGTCTAGGGTGTTGTTCAATGTTTTGATCTGAATGATCACCACTCGCCATACCGGCCTCATTCCCCAGATCAGCTGCCTACTCATGGAACTCGAGGTTCCGCTCTGTCCGGGCGAAGGGCTAAACCAGGCCCAGGTCATAACCAGGGAAGTTGCCGACTCGTTTTATGAGCGGTTCGAGAAGGCCTGGAAAAGGAAGAATCGACATCTCAATTCCTCCGGCAATTAAGTCACTCCTTCCTACAACCGGTCATTTTGCTGTACGTACCGGTTGTATTGTCATCCTACTCCATTATGATCTTTTCGATTAATTTATGTATTTCTTTTGGTTTGTTGTAACTCCACTTTCATTAATGAAAAGTAACTTTTGATTTCCAACTACATGGGAAATTACACAAACCTAGTTACTTCCCAACTAGATTCTCCACCTCGAGCTCCGCAGCCGGTCAAAAGTAACTCCTTCCCAATGAGTTTTGGAAACATAAATATTCCCAACATTAATAAGACAAAACGGAATATTATCATTAAATGCTTCTATTTTCCCTCCAATTTCAAATCTATATAAGGAACCCCCTTTATCAATTCAGCATACCTCCAAACAACTTATATTTTCTTAAACTCTCTCTCTCTTAGCAAGATTTGAAAGAATGTCTAACCGTACCCTAAGAAATTATATATGCATCGATTTCGATTCCGTCCTCAACATAGAGGATCTTGAAGTGAGAGAACTCCTCTTTGAATCCCTCATCGACACGGGCCTTCGTGACTTTCTAGAAGAATCCGGACCCATGTTCATCCCAGAGGTAATGGAATTCTTCAATAATGCAGCCATACTCGGCGATGCCATTACTTCCGTCTTGAAAAATCACATCTTTGTTCTTCACGAAAGCGGATTCTCCCGGATGTTCAATCTGCCCACTAAAGGATTCTCCGATTTCCCATCCCAGGTGGGGAGTGCAGCGGTTGACTATGCGGAAATGTTCTCCGGAACCGAAGTACCGGTGGAGAACTACGGTCTGAAAACCCGCCTCGCCCATCACATCCAACTCCTTCACGAGATCGTTAACTGATCTATCATCTGTCAATCTCCAAACCAATATTATTCTAAGAAAGTCTTCGACATGATGACCTACATCGTCAGCAACACCCCCATCAACTAGTCATCGGTCATCTTCAATAACCTGAAGACCATGGTCGAGACAAAGAAAGGTTTCGGCTATGCCCCCTATATAAGCCGGCTCCTTCGTATACACCATCAAAATCTTGGACCGGGTACCCTAGTGAACCTCTCAAATGTTCTCAACGAGGAAGTAGTAGAGGACAAACTCTCTAAAATAATCGTTACATAATTTTTCTTTCTCTTGTGTACTTTAAAACCGATCTTTGTATCGGTCTCTATTATGTTCTATTTCATTAATCATTTAAATTACTAAGTTCGAAAACCGGGTCAAAATCGCAAAGTTAAAATATCGGTTTAAATGATCAACCGGTTAAAATCGCTAACCGCTTCATTAAATTACCGGTTAAAATAACCGCTTCATAAATAAAACGGTTACATTACTACACCGCTCTCTTAATCAATAGTTAATAAACTTACCACTCAAACTTACCGCTCAAACTTGCCGCTCAAACTTGCCGCCCAAAGTCATTTTAGAGGGAAATTTCCCGCTCATTCTTGATGTGACGGTTCGTGGCGGTTGAAATTCCAACTCGCGACTATAAATATCGCCCTTAGTCATTTTATCTCATTCTTACGCGAAACTGCTTTCTCTCTCTAGCTCTCAAATCTCTCAAATCTCGCAAGCTCTCTATCTCCCGGTCTCTCCAACTCACAATGGGGTTGCGAATCTGTGTTTTTTACCCACATCTTCCAGGTCGACTTCGAGGAAATTAGAACAAATGGATCGGCGGAAGCTAAACGGGTGTTAGATCTTATATCTGCTTCCTGTCTTGAACACTTCTTGAACGGACCGTTCGTTCTATATCAAGACACGGTTACCGAATTCTTCCAAACCGCTGTCCACAGCAATGGAGTTATATCTTCCACAATCGGCGGAAAATCATTTGAACTCACACAAGAGTCGGTTGCTGAAGTTCTCCACTTACCGACAGAAGGAAGTGATTTCTCGGTGTCTACAGACGAGGAAACATTCCAAACGGTCTGCCGCGATATCTCGGACACCAAAGAACCGATAGCGGTGTTCGGTAAGAAAAACTCCCTGAAACCGGAATATAGACCGCTCTGCGAGATTCTATCAAAATCGGTTCAAGGAAGGGGAGGCAATTATGATAGCCTCACACGGTTGAAGATCGAGATGATAGCCGGTTTGATTAATGGCATTAAAATCAACTGGGCTAAGGTAATCTTTTCTAACTTCTGTGAGATGGCGGATCCATCTTCAAGACAGTCGTGGGGATACGCTGTTCCCCTTGGGAAGCTAATGCGCCATTTCAATGCCGAAACCGGCCCAGGTGTCTTCATTCCTCCAAGTAAGATCATAAAATCCACTCATTTTATTAGACCGGAGGACAAAAAGGGCAAAACAAAGGTCTCCGGCAATACAAGCGGCCGAAGGAAGTCACAACTAAAAAGAAAAAGGCTCCGGCAAAAGAAAAATCGGATGCAAGGCAGATCAGCAACCGACCGGGTCGGCTAATCCTCAGTCCGACACCCTCAATACGGAAAATTCGGCATCCATCTCTGGTCGAACTCTCTCACACCACACCGAGACGGATCGGTCTAACAAAGGGAAAGAGAAGGTGGTCGAAGAACAATCGACCAGAATTGATGATATTGAAACCGGTTCGGGTAGGTGACCGGAAGGAAATGAAACCGCAGATGAAAACATTCGGCAAATGGGAGAGGAATTAGTCACACAAATCATGAACGAAATTTACGTTCAGGCTCACGCTGCGAGCGACGTCTACTTTTAATGGGCTCTGAACCGACAGGAAATCTTCTACACGAACATGCTACCGGATCATCCCGCTGACCGAAGATACGAAAAACTAGTTGAGATGGAAATGGAAGTCATCAACCTTACAAAGGCTAAGAGCGTCGTGACCGCTCTTCAAAGAAGTAGAATGGTTGAACCGCATGCCCGATTACTAGAACTCACCGATCATATTCAACATCTTCGTGAAAAGCACATCCCTAGGACGGAGGAATCCCAGTTCGAGATCTTGGTGCTGGATATGCTAACAGTCAAAGAACGGGAACTGACCGATGAGCTGGCACGGTTGGAAGCGGAACCCGATCACCAAGTGGCGTCAATCTTCTCCAGATCTAATCCTGAGGATGATGGCGGTCTGAATCCGAACGAGGACGAGCATATCTCTCCTCCACCGGAACCCACGATCAACAACCCCGAAATCGAAACGGGTACACTGCCCACTGATCAGTTAGGATCTCCGCAAACCGACAATACATCGGTGCCGGCTGTAACAGAAGATAGGGTAAAAGACATAATCCAGGAATTTGTCAATGCCGCCATCATGCCGTGGCAAAAGAAAATAAAGGAAACCGCGACAAAATCTATCGAGATGATTGAGTCTACCGATAAACAGCTGGAAGCCGCGGTTGAACGGATTACGTCTGTTGAGGAAAAATACGGTCTTACCGATCTTTTGTTCAGCGAAACAACTGACAGAACTAAGACATTGGAGGCCGTAACTCAGAAGTTGGGGACCGATATCGCTCATACCAACCAAAAGGTCGGTTTCATAGACCTACACCTCATAACAACCGATCAAAGGCTGAACAAGATTGAAGGGGATCTGTCTCAATCCGGCGTCCAGGCCGGATCCATACTTGAGAAAATGGCAATGCTTGAGGAGAAGCATGCCAAAACCGAAGCCGATCTAAAGGCGGTCACCGAACAACTAGCGGAGATGGTAGCGGCAAAGCTGGAAGCCGACAAAGCACTTGAAGAAGCAAATGAAATCGCGGCTCAAAGGATTCAAGATGCCGAGGACGAGCAAGTCCGGATTCAAAAGGAAACGGTACAGGCGGATGCAAACCTGTCCCAACATGTTCAAAATGTGGAAAACGTTGCACCGGCTATAGAGGTTCAGTGGAATGAGGATGCGGCTCGACTACTCGAGCAACAGCTTACACTCGATGAGCTCGCCGATGCTCATAAGAAATCGAAGGCTACTGCTCCATCAACCGGACCGGCCACCAGAAAGAGAACGGCTTCTTCCAAGAGGACAGCGGTTCAAAAGCTACTGGCCAACACTATTGACCCGGTCACTTCGCCTCCAATCAACCCGGCTTCGCAAGACGATGAAGAACTTGAGGAAGAGGTTATACCGCCGCTCAAAAGAACGTGAGGTCTCGAAATGATCCCACTAAGATGGATTGCTCCACCGGCTTCACCTTTCACCGATACCTCAAGCGGTCAAGGATCCTCCTCCAGACCTGGCGCTGATCCTTGCAATCCGGGAAAAAGAATGATGACTGACTACATGCTGGATAAATTCTTGCCCAAGAAAAGGAGATAAAAGTTTTTCAATTATATATATTGCTTATGTTTAACTTAGTATAATTTTATATATATCAAGTATTTTTGGAAACCGGCCTACATTCTCATTCTTACATGGTTTTGAATATTTTAAATAAAATAATCAAAAAGGAAGAAATTGATAAGATAAAAAAAAATGTAAAAGACAATTTTTCTCAAAATTTTTAAGTTATTCTCCAAAAATCCGGCCAAATGAACTTTTAAAGAAACCGGCCTACATTTTCATTCTTACATGGTTTTGAATATTTTAAATAAAATAATCAGAAAGGGAGAAATTGTTAGATAAAAATAGACCGGTTAAATAGAACTTAACAAAAACAAACATCATGTGTAGGAACGGTTAAAGAATCAGGATCGGTCAAGTAATTCAACCAGTCAAGCAACACAACCGGCCATGAACCTAACCGATCAGGAAAACAAGACCGATCAGAAGAGAAGGCCAAAACCGGAAGTCATCCGTTAACCTAAACAACCGATCGGTGCAAATAGATACTTTGAGTATCTGTTGAAAATGATACCAAAGGGACAGATCATAGTATTGCCATATTCATACAAGTCTGAGAATAATCTGCAGGCTGCAGAAGATCGTCAGACAAGATCTTCCCACTCTAGGATAAATCAGAGGCGCAACCCTCCAAGTGCAGGCAACTATCCAACCGACAGTTGCCATATTAAGTAAAAGACAAACCTAGGCGGTTTGACATATACATTGGAAGTCTAGACCGCCAGGTCTGAATCACTGAACCTCTGCTCAACCAATCAGATTTAAGGAAAAGAAATGTGACCGTTGGCACATTTCACCTATAAAAGAAGGAGCTGAAGAGGAGTAAATGCAGTTACAAGTCATAAGAGAAAAAATTTAAGAGTTACACCAACCCAAGTTATAAGTGGTCTCTATCTCTCTAAATTAAAAAGATCTTAAGTGTGTATTTGAAGTGAGATTACAATTTTGGTGAGAATTGTACGAGTGTTATCGAGCAGCAAATAAGTCTCGATTGGATTGTGTTTGTGTATTCCTTAGTGAATATCCTTCTCGCGGTTTCGAGAAGAAGGGGTGACGTAGGAGTTTCATCTCCGAACATCCATAAAAATTTGTCTTGTTCTTTATTTTATGCCGGCTCTGCGCTCTAACCGACCTATACTAACCAACATATTCCGTCCTAACTGATTAAGCATTACCTAAACCTATTTACTAAATACCAAAACTGACCCACCAAACTCCAAACCGATTTTATTCAAGTCCGGTTCTATTCATCATGTGTGTGTGCTGCTTCAACCTGAAACAAACAACTTCCGCACTTGAACTCGATTCAAGGGTTTGTGACAGTTTGTGTAGTATTGAAACCCCAGTGTTAATCTCTAACCGGATTAATCACCAACCGTTGAGTGACACACGTTAACCGGCCAACCCCGGTTCCCCAGCCGCGACCTAGATCCTAACAGACATGGTAAGCATTCGCATATCAACTTTAATTTAAAACCCCCAATAAGCATGACTGAAAATATTGGAACCATCTACAACCTTAATAGGTAAAATTGATGTTTGTTGGGCTTGATGATTAATATTATTCATAACTCTGTTGTGCATGAAGTTAATATATGAATGTTTCCTGTATCCATTAAAATTGTAATGGACAACTACCCAACTTTACTATAGATATACAGGGTTTGATAATTTTTTGAACACTCAATGTCATGGATTGAGATAGAAGGTTCATCATTAGAAGGTGGCTGAGAAAGTGGAAGGGAATGGTCACCAGGTTTAGGTGAGAAATATTCTAAGACGTCTCTCGAATTAGATAAATTGATCATGAATAGTTTATCCTTACATTTATGATTTGAATCAAATTTCTCCTCGTATGTTTAGCATAAACCCTTTATACGTCTTTCATCAAGAATTTTTTGATCCATTTGTTGAAAATATTTATGCTGAGGGTGTTGGGCCTTTGGGTCCAGCCCAATAACATTTAATTAAACAAGGAAAACCTAAGAATATTGCTCATTATATCACTTTTAGAGAGAGAAGACATTCTGCAAAGAAGAGAAGAAACAGGGGAGAAGAAACAGAGGAAGAAGAGAAGGAGACATTAGATCTCTTACATTTTCACCTTCGGGTTCAATTTCTTGTTGTCTTATATCTAGACTAGCTTGAGTTTTAATGAAATTGGGTTTCTCTGTTTGTATACCTCAACTTTTAGGTTTAAAGTTGAGAAGAATATTTGTATTTGTTTCTTGTTTATAGTGAAATTTGTTGGTTGGCCCCGTGGTTTTTTACCCTCCAGGTTGAAAGGGTTTTCCACGTAAATTTGGTGTTGTTTTATTATGTGCTTGATCTTCTATTTTAGACTTGGATAATCTGTGCATTTATCCATCTCACATTGCTAGATTACAGTATAATAGTAATCTTCATTTTCAAAATTCCCAACAAGTGGTATCAGAGCTGTTAGGTTTATTTTTGAAGAGTACTTTTGTAGGTTGAGATGGAAGGCAATAGCACAATGGAGGATATTCTTTACTGTAAAGACTTGTATGAGCCGGTTGAAGGAGATAGTGCGAAGCCAAAAGATATGTCTGACAATGATTGGACAAAATTGAACCGGAAAGCAGTCAGCACAATCAGACAGTGGCTTGATGATAGCGTGTACCACCATGTAGCAAGTGAGAAGAGTGCACATGAGTTGTGGAAGAAGCTGGAGTCATTGTATGAGCAAAAAACAACAGGTAACAAAGCGTTTCTGATTCGAAAGTTAGTAAATCTGAAATTCAAAGAAGGTGCAGGTGTTGCTGAGAATTTAAATGAGTTCCAGAGCTTGATTAATCAATTGTCAGTGATGGAGATGACCTTAGAAGATGAGCTGCAAGCCTTATTACTTTTGGGATCATTGCCCGACAGTTGGGAGACATTGGTTGTGACAGTCAATAATGCAGCTCTGAATGGTATTCTTACAATGAGTATAGTTACTAGCAGCTTGTTCAATGAGGAGACAAGAAGGAAGTCAACTAATACAAATAATGCACAGGCCCTTATCACAGAGAACAGGGGAAGAGCTGAATACCGATAACAATCAAGAGGCCATAGCAAGTCCAGAGGCAGATCAAAATCTAAGGGAAGACAATGTTATCACTGTGGTAAAGAAGGTCACATGAAGAAAAATTGTAGAGCCTGGAAAAGACTACAGAATGAAAACAAAAATCAGAAGAAAGATGATGAGATTAGAAATACCACAGTCACAGTAACTGCAGATGATGTAGTGATTCTTTCTTGTGAAAAAAAACAATATCTACATGTAGAAAGTCACCAAGGAGTTGAGTGGATAGTTGATACAGGTGCTTGTTATCATGCTACACCAAATAGAGAGTTCTTCATGACATATATGGCTGGAGATCTTGGTACAGTGAAGATGGGTAATACTAGCCACTCGAGCATTGTGGGTATTGGTGATATTTGTTTGCAGACAGAGCTGGGACATCAGTTAACACTGAAAGATGTGCGACATATTCCTGATTTGCGTCTAAACTTGATATCAGGTGATGCATTGGACAAAGATGGATTCAAACATTACCTTGGTAGTGGAGAATGGAAGCTCAACAAAGGATCAATGATTGTAGCAAAAGGGAAGTCGTGGAACTCCTTATACAGAACCCATGTGAAGATACTCAAGAATGGGTTGAATGCAGTACAAGCTGAAAACTCTCTAAATTTGTGGCATCAACGTCTCGGGCACATGAGTGAGAAAGGGCTGCGATTTCTGGTGAGGAAGCTTCATATCCCCTCAACCAAAGATGAGGTTTTGAATTTATGTGACTACTGCCCTCTTAGTAAGCAACACAGAGTCTCTTTTAGTCAAACATCAGAAAGGAAACAGAATGTACTGGACTTGGTTTATTCTGATGTGTGTGGTCCTTTTGAGGAGGAGTCATTGGGTGGCAATCGATACTTTCTAACATTTATTGATGATGCATCTAGAAAGGTGTGGGTTTATTTCATGAGAACGAAAGACCAGGTATTTAATTACTTTCAAGAGTTCCATGTCATGGTAGAAAGAGAGACAGACAATAAGCTGAAATGTCTTCGCTCTAATAACGGGGGAGAGTACACCTCCAAGAAGTTTAAAGCATATTGTGTAAAATATGGAATTATACATGAGAAAACAGTGCATGGAACTCCACAACACAATGGTGTGGCTGAGAGAATGAATCGCACCATTGTAGAAAAGGTGAGATGCATGCTGAAGATGACAAAGTTGCCAAAACAATTTTGGGCAGAAGCAGTTCGCACAGCTTGCTATCTCATAAACAGGTCACCCTCTGTTCCTTTGAAGTTTGAAATACCAGAAAGAGTATGGTCAAAGAAGAATATTTCATACTCGCATCTAAGGGTGTTTGGATGCAAAGCATATGTGCATATTTCAAAGGAGCAAAGATCCAAGTTGGATGATAAAGCAATTCCATGTATTTTCCTTGGGTATGGAAATGAGGAATTTGGGTACAGATTATGGGACCTAGAAAAGAAGAGAATTGTTAGATGTAGAGATGTTGTGTTCTTCGAGGGTTAGAATGGGATAAATCCAGAAATCATTGAGAAGTCAGAGAGAGTTGATGAGTCCATAGAACTCATACCAATTCCTTCACATGTACAGTCAACAGTAACAGATGAAGATGAACATAATGAAGAAGCCACTGAGGAAACCTCTGACATGAATGGTAGTAATGATGATGACATTGTTTATGATATTCCTAAGAAGGGGGAGCAATATCATCAAGAGGACCCAGAAGAGCCCCCATTAAGAAGGTCCGAAAGAGAGCACCAACCTTCTAAAAGGTACCCTTTTTCAGAGTATATACTATTGACAGAAGAAGGAGAGCCAAAAAGTTTTCAAGAGGCAAAAGTTCATAAAGACAAAGCTAAGTGGCAGAACGCAATAAAAGATGAGATGAAGTCATTGCAAGAGATGGGCACATATGAGCTGGTGGAACTTCCTAAGGGCCGAAAGGCATTGAGAAACAAATGAGTGTTCAAGCTAAAGAGAGATGAAAATGGAGAAATTATGAAGTACAAAGCTCGACTTGTTGTAAAGAGTTTTGGACAGAAACAGGGCATCGACTTTGAGGAGATTTTCTCACCAGTGGTAAAGATGACTTCCATTCGTACAGTGTTAGGTCTAGTAGCTAACTTAGACCTTGAGCTTGAGCAACTTGATGTAAAAACTGCATTTCTTCATGGTAACTTGGAAGAAGAGATCTACATGGTGCAACCATAGGGATTTGAAGTGAAAGAAAAGGAGAACATGGTTTGCAAATTGAAGAAGAGTCTATACGGTTTGAAACAAGCTCTGAGACAGTAGTACAAGAAATTTGATTCTTTTATGATGAGTCATGGGTACTAGAGAACCAAGGTAGATCCGTGTGTTTACTTCAAAAGATTTTCTAATGGAAAGTTTCTGATCCTTTTACTTTATGTTGATGATATGTTGATTGTAGGACATGATGCTGAGAAAATAGAAATGTTGAAGAAAGAGATGTCCAAGACATTTGATATGAAGGACATGGGCCAAGCACGTCAGATATTGGGAATGCAGATTACTCGTGATAGAAAAGCTAAGAAACTTTGGTTATCACAAGAGAAGTACATTGAAAGGGTGCTTGAAAGATTCAACATGCAAGGAGCAAAGAAAGTAAGTTGTCCACTTCCTAGCCATTTTAAATTGAGCAAGAAGATGTGTTCATCAACAGAGAAAGAAAATGATGAAATGTCAAGTGTTCCATACTCCTCAGATGTAGCGAGTTTGATGTATGCAATGGTTTGCATTATGCCAGATATAACGCATACAGTTGGTGTGGTAAGTATATTCCTCTCTAATCCAGGAAAACAACATTGGGAAGCAGTGAAGTGGATTCTTAGATATCTAAGAGGCACTTCCAATTTGTGTTTGAGTTTTGGAAATGGTGAAGCTGTGTTAGAAGGTTACACAGATGCTGATATGGCTGGAGATCTAGATCACAGAAAATCCACTTCGGGTTATGTGTTTACTTTTGTAGGGGGAGCCGTGTCATAGCAATCCAAGTTGCGGAAATATGTGGCTTTATCAACAATAGAAGTAGAATACATTGCAGCAACTGAAGTTGGTCAGGAGTTATTGTGGATGATTAGATTTCTCATAGAGCTTGATATGCAACAAGAAGATGCAATTGTTTTCTGTGATAGCCAGAGTGCCATAGATTTGAGCAAGAATGCTACATATCATTCCAGAACTAAGCATATTGATGTGAGATTTCATTGGTTAAAAGATGTAATAGAAAACCAGTAGGTGAAGTTGAAGAAAATCCACACGGATAAGAACCCGTCAGACATGTTTACGAAGATTGTTCCAAAAGACAAGCCCGAGCTCTATTGTCGGTTGTCGGCATGAATACCAAGTGATGACTTGAAGATCGGTGTACCTCTCTCCGTGGGCCAGAGGGGGAGATTGTTGGGCCTTTGGGTCCAGCCCAATCATACATTTAATTAAACAAGGAAAATCTAAGAATGCTGCTCATTCTATCACTTTTAGAGAGAGAAGACATTCTGCAAAGAAGAGAAGAAACGGGGGAGAAGAAACAGAGGAAGAAGAGAAGGAGACAGTAGATCTCTTATATTTTCACCTTCATGTTCCAATTTCTTGTTGTCTTATATCTAGACTAGCTTGAGTCTAAATGAAATTGGGTTTCTCTGTTTGTATATCTCAACTGTTAGGTTTAAAGTTGAGAAGAATATTTGTATATGTTTCTTGTTTATAGTGAAATTTGTTGGTTGGCCCCGTGGTTTTTACCCTCCAGGTTGAGAGGGTTTTCCACGTAAATCTGGTGTTGTTTTGTTCTGTGTTTGATCTTCTGTTTTAGACTTGGATAACTTGTGCATTTATCTATCTCACATTGCTAGATTACAGTATAAAAGTAATCTTTATTTTCAAAATTCCCAACAGAGGGTTATGAAGGAAGGGAGATAAATATGAATGGTCAAAATAAGGCGATTTAGCATAAACTGACCAGGTGGTTTAGATTGATTTGGTTGGGCAGTATAGGTGGGCTGGAGTTATATAGGTGACCTCTTTTAATTAGGGATTTAAAAATAACCTCCAACTTTATCTATCACCATGGCTAAGTTAGGGGGAATCAGGTTTGAGTAGTCTAACAGCATTAAAAAAAATCGTGTATACCACTAAGATAACACTCAATTACATATTAATCTGGCATGTGAATGAGTTTATGTGAGATAGACATGTATTTTAGATTATATTTCTGAATAGAGCATGTTTTGTTTCAGATTCATCAATTGATTAATGGGAGTTTTACAGATCGAGTGTTCAAACTGTTGTTTGACTACGATATTGGATGTACGAGTCATACTAGAGCCTTGCATCGCCTTGAAAATGAATGGGTGTGATTTCAGCTTTGGTTATATCAGTAGTGTGATCCACTCTACAAAATTGTTCGACAGAAATCAGTTATCCTTCCACGTCCGCTCTATCAAACTTCGGGAAGTCCACGTTCGTCAATCATGTGGGAGGTACATAAGCTTTCTCCCTAAGGTTATTTGTATGAGAAGATTCAGTTGTATCTCCATTTCTCACTAATATTGCTTTGATCCTCTGTTCCAGGGAATCCAGCCTTAACTGCAATTTCCATTCCATTACATCCATTCATTTGTGTTGCTCCTTTAGAGTTTTAGTTACATATGTCATTGTAGTACGTAAAATATCGTTATTCGTCTATTGTCGTGTTTCTACCATGGTTGAACAAAAAGGTGGGCACTGATACCAATTGATGCGATGAAGATATTATTTAGGGTTTTTCAAGGGTGAATTAGGGAAGGAAATGAGAGAATAGATTGTTACCAAGAAGAAGATTGGAATAAAGATTTTAAGCTACTGCTCTTTAATTCCAAAATACGTACGTGAATGGTTAGAATATTCATATCCTTTTATCTAGAAGTTCTGCATATTCTAACAGAATTCTATTACAAAATAAAATGATGACAAAGTCTAACAACTTGGATGAAAACATAGACTTATTTAATAATTTGCATAACAGCTATCATAATCTTACAAACTCTTCATTTTCCAGGTGGCTTCTCCTCCTCCACAGGATCGGTCTTCAAATTTTTGTCTGTATCACACCGTTACTTCACAAGAATTATGGGATGAAATCAAGGCTTGTTATGAAGGAAAACGTGCCAACACAACATCAGCTAAGTGAGAACATAAACACCATATAATAAGGAAACATAGATTTAGAAGAGTACTATTCTAGGACTAGATTTTATCGGGATGAATTACTCTATCTACAACCACATAGAAGTTGTGACGGTGATAGAAGCAATAAAATAAATCTGCATGATGTAGGCTTGAAAAGGAGTTGTGATGAATTATGAGAAAAATAATTTGTACCTCTTTCTATTAGGGTTTGATGACTGCTTTGAAAATATATAATGCTTTTGAATGTTGAAAAAAAATGACAAATCAACATTCAAAATTAAGAACAACACTCATCTATGTTTATGGGAAACTCAACTCAAGAAATTTCTAAAGGGTTACGAACTCAAATGATGAAAGACAGAACAATAATAAGAGTATTATATGTAGCCACTGCAGAATGAAAGGACACAACAAAGAGCCATGTTTCAGAATGATGGAAGAACCGAAGAAGAGAAAAATGCATGAACTATGCAGCAAATACTTTTTTTTCTAGACGATGAAGATGCACCAACGGAGGTAACTCCAATAGAATACAAGATGATGCAGAAACTCCTCAAAGACATGATGGAGAAAACTGACAAAACTTCTGAAATTTCAAATGGAGCAGGAATATTAAGAGAAAACTCATATGGAACAACGAACTCTAAAGACAAAAATATCAACTTCGAATCAGATAAATTTGTTAACAAAACTCCGAATTTCGGAAAGAGTTGAAAATGGATCTTCAAAATCAATTAGTCAAATTATAAATATAAAACAAAATGAAAACTCAATCTAAAATATGTTTTATTGCACCAAATTTTAAATACAAACTTTTGTGAAATTATATTCAAAAACCAGTTTTTTTTTCTTAGTTTCAAATGATTTCAGTAAAAAAAAATTGTATACAATTAGTGAAGACTTATTTTATAAAATATCTTTCCAAAATAGTTTCTCAATTTTCAAAGAAAAATTAATCTCATTCATATTGATTTGTGAGATCCTTACAAAAAAAAAAAATATCTCTAACAAATACACCTTTAACAATTGTTGATGATTTTTCAAAAGATGTACTTAGACATTAAATGTCCAAAATATCTCCAATAATTAATATTTTAAAAGTAATGAATAATGTGATATCAATCTATTAGAATTCCATTCAAGAAAAAATAAAACATCAAACAAGTAATGAACATATAAACCAGGCAAGCAAAATGGTTTTAACAACTCCATAGAAATGAAACTATATACAAATTTTATGTGTTTTCAAGACATATCACTAAGTATATGACAAAAACATTTATGTACTCAAATCAGAAATGCTTCTTAACACGAAAAAAGAAAAGAAGGAATAAGATTCCGAGAAAAGAAGGCAATGTAAATTAAATGCCCTCTCTACTTCTTCGACTTTCCTATTTTTTTCTTCTTTCCCTTAGTATCTGAAAGCACTGAAAGCACCTGTAAACGAAATTGAAATCACAATCACAATAAAATCTAACTCCTTTCATTGTAACTATGTAAATACAACTTCTCATTGTACAGCAAATGCATGCATGATAGAGCAGAAAAACTAAATCTATTATTATTATATTTCCTGACCTTAGCAAAAGAGGGGTCCAATTCAGTCACAGCATTAATCATAGCATGAACAGCCATTTTCTTCACCTATATCAAACCAAACACACATTTGCACTATGAATAAATACATACATACAGCTCATTGCCAAATAACACCCACCATATTGATTTGCACTAGTAATTCAAATTTCAAAGCATCGACAAAATGGATTTAAACATTGACATAGTTTCTGGTCAAAATAAATAATTTGAAACAGATCAAATCTATGCTCCACATTCAAAAATAGGGGGGAAAAGGGTGATTCTGATTTTATTCTCTATCCAGTATAAGGGCTTAATAAGAGATATTGTTGTAAAATAAATATTATGGCTTTCATGTACCATAAAGATTAACATAGTTAGAATAAGAGTATAAAATACATTGTCCCATATTCTATCTATTTTCCATATCGATTCTACCCTAGGAATTGATATCTACAACAACTTATGAAAATTGATTCTAATCTGTTTCCATATGTGGAAGCTTCACAAGATCTTAAGAAAGTGAATTACTAATTGTAGAAAAGGGTAGGTCTGACATTCTAGTTATTGTCTTCTTACTGTGACAAAGGGATTAATTAAAAACCCTAAACATAATAGTGAAATTGTGTAAGTGCTAGCATTTACAACTTACATTTTAACAACCCTAAACATAATAGAGAGAAAGGTTGTTCAACCAGACCTCTTTAGAAAGGAAAGAATACAACACTAACTAGCATTTCCCAGAAAGGATTAGGTCAAAATCAATATACAGGTTATAAGTGCAAATGCAGAATGTTTGCAAGACAAATAAAAATAAACTGCCAATTCTACTATTACAGGATATATGCAAGTGGGGATCAAATCATCATATAACATAAACAAATGGGATACCTCTAACTTGTCCTCCTGAGCCTTGTGATCCTGGGGAAGTAGTCGAAATTCCTCCGTCAAACGGACACATTCATCAACATTTTCAGGAGAGACAAAATCCAGTGCAACCTTAATGCATGACTGGAATTTCGAGATGAATAAAATGAGTAATATGAGTAATCAATTTTCATTTATATTCCCTAATCAACATCAGAAGTAAAATGTGTTGGGGAGTTAAATGAGCAATGCAAAAACAATGTCAATAATCACTGGTAGATATTCATCCAAGTGATGCTCATCATGCACAAAAGCTAGACAGTCAATATCATTTTTCAAGTGTCCCAGAATTTTGTATCTAATATTCTCCTCCATGTAGATATATAATTGTTGCAAATTGTTCAAATAATAGAAGGAAAGAAATGGAACTAGTAATGGGCAGATTAAAGACTTTACTTCAAACTTATATCATTGTCAAGAATGAAGGATATGCAATGGATATGATTACTACAAACTTATCAAACTCTAATGGCATTGTTTTTTAAATTTTAATTTTTTCAATTTGTTTAACATGTTTTTGTAATTTGACTCAGAGTCCCTATTTTATTTATTAGGATGAAAAGTTTACATTTCTTAAAAAAAGATATAAAAAAATAACTATGACTTGGCCAATTTAGAAACACATTTTTTTTGGAGCTGGAGATAGGTTTGAAAGAGGAAACGTCAAAAAAAAAATATGCAAATGTGTCTAGTTAACTTATGTTTTAAAATATTATATAAATCAACATCCGGATGAGATACATGACAAAAAAAGTGTTAAAGGACATTTATCGACGTTTTTTTTTTGTCCAGACCAATCATTAGAAAGTATTTCCAAATGGGTCAAGTCAGTCATTAAAAACACTAACATAAAAAATTTAAAGGCCTGCATCCCTTTAATGTTCTAGAAAGAAGACAAACGATATGAATGAATAGATGTAGAATTTTGAAGAGGAAAAACTGTATTCATATATAAGGATAGTAATTTATAGATAAGGCAAACAACCTCCAATGACTTGAGTAAATGCCTATTAGAAAGGTAAAAGTGTGTATTGAAGGGCATCTTAATGTGCCCAGGTTATATTTTTCACACCTCTCAATAGAGGCGAGAAATTTTAGCCTAAACTAGGAGGGCCAGAAGAATATGATTCAACTGGAAATGAGTTATTTTGATGATACACACATACCACAAGGTAAATGGCGAGATTCTCGCATAGTTGTCATTGAGTGTGGTTGTCTACGACACCGCCAAATAGTTGAAGCTTGTGATAGCACCAATGATTTGAGTAAATGCTTATTAGAAAGGTAAAAGTGAGTACTGAAGGACATCTCAATGTGCCTAGGTTATATTTTTCACACCCCCTAAATCTGCAGAAATGATATTCAGGACAAACACCGAACAAAGGGTCTATAATACTATGGTAGCCAGTGACTCCGTCAGTAGGAAAGTTTGTGATCTGCAATGTGCGGAAACCTAAAATGTATGAACATATAAAGGACTCTGAGGGGAGGACTTGCGCGCTTCACCATGATGCTCCTGCGGGAACCAACTGAATTCCCTAGTAAGGAGTATCTACAGAACTTGTGAATAGTCGACAACTCTTTGAAAGTGGCTTGAGCGATATGTTCATTAAGTTTTGATTTACACCAAAAATGCAAAAGGCATGATCAGTGTAGGGGTACATTGACATTGTGAGCGCAGTTTTTTCCATATTAACGTCACTGAGTGTATGCAGGTATCATGCCAAACATTTGAATGCTAGACAATTTGGCTCAAATTTGAATGAGATTTAAATTTTGGGTGGACTAGGGGACTTGCGCGCTTCACCATGATGCCCGTGTGAAAACTAACTGAATGCCCTAGTAAGATGTATCTAAGAAACTTGTGAGTCGTCGACAACTCTTTAAAGGTGGCTTGCGCGATATGTTCATTCAGTTTTGATTTACACCTAAAATGCATAAACAGTGTGGGGTACATTGACATTGTGAGCAGTTTTTGTCATATTAACGACACTTAGGGTATGCCTGCATCATGCCAAACATTTGAATGTTAGACAACTTGGCTCAAATTTGAATGAGATTTAAAATTTTGGGGTGGGAGGGACTTGCGCGCTTCACTATGATGCTCATATGGGACCAACCGAATGCCCTAGTATGAAGTTTCTAAAGAACTTGCAATAACTCTTTAAAAGTGGTTTGAGCGATATGTTCCTTGAGTTTTGATTTACACTTAAAATGCAAAAGGCATAATCAGTGTGGGGATGCATTGACATTCTCAGAGCAGTTTTTGTCATATTAACGACACCGAGTGTATGCATGTATCATGCCAAACATTTGAATGTTAGACCTGCATGCCAAACATTTGAATGTTAGACAATTTGGCTCAAATTAGAATGAGATTTAAAATATTGGGGTGGGCCATTTTGAGATGCCCAATCTCCAAGTGAGATGGCCTATAGGTCCTTTGTTGGAGCGTTTTCTTCTGAATGCGACTAATATAAATCTAGGTCTTTTTTTAGTTTTCCTTACTTTTTTTTATCTGAAAATCTAAACCTAGAATCAAACATAGCCCAAGACCTAAAAAGATGATCTTCTTTAGAAACCTAGCCACCTCATCCAACAACTTGCATATAAGAGAGATGAAGGCCGAGGATTTCCACAACAGACAAAGGCTCTGACTCACAGTCGGTTTAAAGATTATATCGAGACGACTTCGACGAGCGGAGGATGATTGTTCTCTTCGTAAGATATGTCGTTGACACTGCACCAATCAACGAAGGTTAGAAATGGAGAAGGAATGGAAATAGAGAGATCCTCAGGGTTGTGTTGGCCTAAGAATATTCCACCTCTTTCTCTTCCTTTCTTTTCCATATGTGCAGAAGACAAATAGGTTGTTAAGGCCAGCAACACATTATATATGTTCAGGTTTGCCAAAACCAAAAGCGAGTGCCAGACTTATGGAAGTTGGAGACAGCTGGTGGAATAGTAGAAATGTGTTGCTACGACGAGTGAGCCGCAGGAGATTGATTCTTCTAGCAAGGCAACAAGATGAGAACTTGTAAGGTAGAGATGGAAGAAACTATAAATTATTGAAGACATCCATCAATGACTACTTGAGCATTGACGGAGGCAGCAAGACTATTGATTTGCTGCTCAAGATTGAAACACACTCAAATAGCATGTAGAATTTTGAAGACAATAAATTTTCTTGATATAATTGGATTTTAAACTAATATGGATAGTATAATTTAGAGGCAATACAAGAGAAACTAATTAAATTAATTAAATGATAGAGCCATTACCAACATATGCATACATGAGTCTTTGTGGGAGACAAATAACCTCCAACCACTTGGAGTAAATGCCTATGATAAGGAAAAAGTGTGGATTGGAATTCCATCTCAATGTACCTAAACTGTATTTTCCACAATAGATTACTTAAGATAAAAAAGTTGCCATGATATGTAGGCTCGTTTGGAAAAACTTTTTATTTCTGTTTTTGTAAATCTTACTGCAGAAACAAACAAACATGTTTATAAATGGGGACATCATAAAGAACCCTAGTTTCAAATATTTAAATTGAAACAACCTAGAAAATGCACAAGGATATTCGATGACATGTATACAATCAGACAAGTGGTTCAACCCACAAAAAAATCACATGCAACTAAAATGAAGAAATCATTGACCTTAAGGTTTCTAACTTGATGTGGACACCCAGCAGGTATAAAAACAGCTTCACCAAGTTGTTGGACAAAAGTCCAAGGCTCAATTCCTACAATGCATAGTCAAAATATTCACATCATAAAGATTGAATCAAAGCAAGGAAACCTGTGTGGATGTAACAGAATGAGAAACACACCAAATTCCTCTTGAAGCTGCTTTTTATGTTCAAAAGTCAAGTAAAAGCATTGGTCATGAATAGGGTGGAAGACCTGTAAAAAAACGGTATTAAGAAATAGGCAGCAGAGGAAGTAAAGGTGTCTAAGATATGAAACTTTCATTATCTAAAAATGCTTTTATAGCAAGGCAACTATTTATCACACCAAATATATATCTTCTTTCCCTGAGTTTTCACCAACTGCAGAATTTAACAATATGTAACGCACTATAACTAGCCTAAAGGAAAGCATCAGAAGTAACTCTTAAGACTCTTTTCACTATCACCCAATGTCCATTTATTCCGATAGATCCTAAATAATATAAATCTTGAATCTTTTCAAGTCACCATCCACAAAGAACACTTTTTACCATAGAGTGATTTTTTATCCAAGATAAAAATTCCTTTATGATGAATAAGCCTTGTTACAGTTTAACTTCCCAAGTAGCAAAGAATACAAAACCAATTTGGTTCTGCAGAAACAAAAAGATTTAAAGAATTTGGAGAACATTGACCTGCTGCACTGGAGAACCAAAGACATGCCTGAATTCCTTGTGATGCTTCAAGAGATATTCACGAAGCTTAGGGACATCTTCTCGTCGAAAGATATCCCAGAGAGCCCCACCATCAACCTTTCCAATCCCCTCCAACTCCAAGCCTTCTTCTCCTTGAATTTCACTGTCATAATTATGAGTTTCATCATGCTTCAACTTTGAAGTTATGCTTGCAGAAGTTTCAGCAGCACTTCTCTGTGTGATTGCCATTGCCTTCCCTTCTCCTGCCTCTATGGAGCTAAAAATCTCCTGGCAAGGCTGATAGGACTCATCTGCATTATATGATGGCAGTTGAGAAAAAAAACACCACTTTGACCTTCCTCTACTGCTAATGAGACTGTTATCATTTTCAAGTTCATTACCTGCTTTCTCCGTTTTGGTGACACATACAGCTTCAATTCTGTTCTTGTTTGACATACCAGAATCAGTATTTGTCTCCCCTTCGCTCGTAGTCTGGTCAGCCCTCACAATAGATACGTTGGGTGGATCTTTCTCTACTCTAACTCCAATATCTGTTGCATTCTCACTCGTGTGGGTATGAGAAAGTTTCATTACTTCATCGTTTTTCTTGTGAAATGTAATATCTTCCACCTTTTGGTCAAATATTTCAATTTGATCATGAATAAATTGTTGTCTTTTTAACTCGTTTATACATTCAAGGTGGGCTGGAGTAAGAGGAACTGCTTGAGTGTGTGTCAATATATTCACCTGAGAAATAAAATTAAAAACACCACTTATTAGCAGACAACCAGAAAACCCTAAAACTCAATTTCAACAATGTAACATAAAGAAAGCAGTACTAGATAAGATATGTGAATTAAATTATGACACTGAAGTTCGAAAGAATAACAAAATTTCTATAACATTCTATGTATAAAGAAATTCAATAGATAAGTACTTCCATTATTATTTTTATCATTTCCTGCTTTTAAATTACTTGTTCAAAAGTAACAAATAAAAAAACATAAATAATAGGATGAATTGTGCAAGTTAGCAATGGTAGTATATTAATAAAATTGGCTGGGAGTTGAAAAAGCTATTAAGATTTTTTAAGAGTAACTAAATCAACTAGTTGATCTCTAACAAGCAACTATATAACTGAGAGTATATACAAGCTTCAAATCCAACATTCAAACTAAACTTACACTCTACCCAAATATGAGAATAAGCAAGGGGGATTATAAGTCTATCTTTTTCGTATGAGAAAGGAGTGATCAGATAAGCTACTCCAAGAATCAACACTACAAATCCATGTAGAGAGCCCATGTGAAATTCCATATAAAGTAACTATATTAGGACAAATCAATTGTTTCTACCAAAATGAAATGGACTAACTCTAAAATTCAGTTTTAGAGGTTAGATTCAACTCCACTAAAATATGTAAGTTTTGCACACATACTGCATCAGACATATCACAGTGAAGCTTGGTCACAGAGTCTCCACGTCCCAGCTCCTCAGTGACTCCATAAGCAATATATGTCTTGGGACCCAAATCAGGCTTCAATGTTTTCTCGGGTAACTTTACAGCAAGGTTTAAGAATCCTTCACGAGGATGTGTATATGCTTTAAATGGCAAACTACTAATGAACTCAGACCCATGACGAGGCAAATGCTCTTCAAATAAGCTGGATGGAGGCCAATCTTTCAACTTATGAATTTTAGGCCATCCAAAATTGTCGAATCTTCCATCCAAATATCCCTTAAAGAAGTCACGAATATTAACCTCTTCCTACATTTCAAAACATGTCAAATAATGATAATGTGGTATTACAGCAGACAGAACAAAATAAATGACTTTCTACAAATGCAATATAAGAAAGCTGATCTGACCTCACACCAATCTAAACAATTGACAGCAACTACATTTAAGAGCTTGGAGTGGTTAAGATTCTTGATCTGGCGGAATGCACGCCACATTACCATTGGTTCCCAGCTCAAACCTTTTGTATTTTCAAGGACGTCAGTAACAATAACAGGCTCTCCTTTATACCAGTGCCACTGGAAATGTTTCAAGTCGTCATGCTGAATATCTATAGCTCTTGGACAATACAAATAGTCGTCAGCAGAATCTCCCCTGGAAGCTGCTTTTCTGATATTTTTATTGACACAAGCATCAGATTGTTTTTCCTCGCTGCAATTGGAACACAAGTTTCTTCCTTCAGTCATATCCTTGAGGTCACATGGTTTTACCATCTCTTCAGCCTTCACTAACAACTGGTAAATAAAATCTTCAGGGAACATACATCTCAGTTCTAGAACACCGTGGCCACATCCACCATTACTTTTAGACGGACAAGGAATACTGCCATCTTCATTAGCTTTCCATACAGATCTTGGGATAAAATGATCCGTAGGATTAGTTTGAACAGATCCCTTTGATTTTTTTATTTTTGAACAACGTCCACCACTTTTAGTTTCAATGTTTATTCCATGCAAGTAATCTGGTCCATTGTCAACATATTTCTTAACTACTACCTTTTTGCCTCCCTGCAGGTGTCCATCACGCAGCTCAAGGCAACATGCAAGACAAAGGTCATATAAACAATTTGGACAGTTTCTATGGAAGTCGATAATGGAAGTTTTACAGTTATTGCTGCATATAAAATGCAACAAAGTTAGTGCTTCAAATACCAAGGAGTACAGGAAAAAGATGTATTAATAAAAAACTTACCAATAAACGCGTTCAGACTCATCATCAGGGGATTTTGCCTGCTTCACTGTTGTTTCTGTTAATGAAAGACCTAGCAAACCAGCCATTCATTGGAACTATAAAAACCAGCAACACATTTCTAGAATATGTAGTATAAAATTATAAACAACATTAGAATTCAGAAAATTTGCTTAGAGCAGAGAAAGCATTTCCACATAAGTATTGTAACCATGGTTGCTTTGTAGATATGGGAGTAATTTTATACCATAATTAATAATTAACATCATTGTTGTTTCATTCTTTGACCATAATAGCTTTCTTGGTAAAACAAAAGTTTCCCTTTAATGAAACTTCCTTAATATTTTATTGAAACCAGCTTCTATACAAAGGGAAATCTGTATTGTGAATATAACAAAATTCAATGTGCAAAACCACATCAAAAGGCGAAATAATTGTTGCACAAAGTGTTTTTTGAACAAAAGGTCAATTTTATAAATCAAAATATATTTATATATATGTTGGGAAAGTAACAAATAGACCTTAATTTTCGTTTACAGGAAAATGGACAGTATATATGCAAATTGAAGCTGTCTGACAAACAGACAAATCATAAAGAAATTAGGAATCTCCCAGAACCACCTCGAATTTTAGCCTCAACTTGCTTTTCCAGGGTTTGGTCCTCGTTAAACTTTTTCAGAAATGGAACAAGTGTTTGCAGTATGAACTTTGAGTATATGACCTTGTTTTCATCAGAAACCTCTGCTTTCAAATTTGTGAGTTCCTAAAACAATGTGAGGCATGGAAATCATAATCTTCAGAAATAACATCAACAGGCTATCTGACTGGATATTAAGCTGATAGAAACTAACAATGGGTACATCCAAGCGCAAGCACGACTTGCAATTGCAGTTTAAGAGGCATACTGGACAAGCTGCAGCAAAATCCTCATCAGACATTTTAGGATACCTACACAAGTGTGCAAGTACAATTTAGAGTTATGAATTATAAAGATAGTTGCAGCTTTTTGGATATGATATGACTAAGAAATTATGACTTCATACCATCTTGTCATGCAGGGAACACAGTATCGTTTCCTAGAACACTTATTGCATCGAACAACCCTTCCTTTATCATTTCTCTGGCATTGGTGGCACATATTCGAAACAATATCATTCCCCTGCATTCCAACATCCAAATAGCAAAACATAAGATCACATATTAGATATATCTAAACATTGAGAGAGTATATGTGTGTGAGCTCATTCAGATACCTTCTCATCTTTCTTCATCCGGCGGGTGGCTTTTGGTTTTTCATCGACGACTGGACACTTGAAAGCTCCAAGAGAGTAGCCACTTGAGCTACTCACAGGCTGCTCTGATTCCTCGTTTATTGCACTTATCGATTTGCCTTGCGATATTTCTTCATCAGATCTAATGGCCCCAATCGATCCTTCAGGCTCCTCTAGGGTCCTTTCTTCGTTCGACGAATCATTGTCTTCCTTCTTCATCGGTCTACCCACCTTCTTCTTCCTGCCCTCTTTCCTGTTGCGATTTGTCTTAGGTTCAAAGTTTTCCCCATCATCAGTGATGGGAGAATTTCGTTTTTCTTCTTCGGACTGGACTTTCCTCTTCCGTCCCCTTCTCTCGGGCTGCTTCTTCACCAAAACTACTTCCTCTGTCTCATCAGAGGTACCGAATTCCTGATCTTCGTTATGATCCGATTTATCAGAACTTCCCGTGGGCATTTTCTTCAGTTGGCGGTTTTCCTCAGCAGTGCTGCTATCAGCAACAGGAGAAACTAGGTTTTCTCCCTCAGACTGCAGTTTCTTCTTCCGCCCCCTTGGTTCGGGCTGCTTCTTCACCAGAACTACGCCGCCCTCTGTCTCATCAGAGTTACCGTGTTTCTGATCTTCGTTATTATCAGATTTATCAGCCCTTCTTCTCGTGGACATTTTCTTCATTTCAGGGTTATCCTCAGCAACGTCGTCATCAGCGACTGGAGAAACTAGGTTTTCTCCCTCCGACTGCACTTTCTTCACCGAAACCACTTCCTCTGTCTCACCAGAGGTATCGTGTTCCCGGTATTCGTTACTATCAGATTTAACAGACCTTATCTTCAGTTGGCAGTTTTCCTCAGCAAAGTCGTTAAGATTTTCTCCTTCCAAGTGCACTTTCGTCTTCAGCTCCCTTAGCTCAGGCAGCTTCTTCACCTGAACTACATTCTCCTCCGCCTCAACAGAGCCACCGTATACTTGATCTTCCTCACCTTCCCTGTTTCGATTAACATCATCACCAACTTCAAGAGTAGAAACGCGATGTTCCTCCTCTTCTTCTGCCGCTTTCTTATCTATATTCTCAACAACATAGCCTTCGCCGGCGGCCGAACTCTGGACGGTTTCTCCCGGATCATTCATCGTCGCGCACAGATGATTTCAGCGAGAGAGAAAGAGAGTAGAGGGAAGAGGCGGGAAGAAGAAATTTGTAGAGAAAGAAGGGGATTTAATGGAGGTGGGGGTTTAGACTTGCAGAATAATAAATGCAAGTGATTTTCAAAATATTTCCTTCTCTTCACCTGTTAAGACCACGTTTGATTTTAAGGTCTATTTATGTTTTCAGGTATTATTTATACCAATTATTTGTTCAAAATAACATTCTTAATAAATTCATTATTTTTGTAAAAGGACATTAATGAAATAATGAATTTACTTTTTTTTAAATATTATTTATTTTGGTAATTTTTTATGAGATTCACACAATAATTAATGATGTTAGTCTTTTATCTTTTAAAATAAACTTTAAATGAGAAAAAAAGTACAAAACAAAATCAAGATAGAATTTAAAAAAAAAGACTAATGTCACCTCTCTCTCTATATATATATTTTTTTTTATTAAAATAAACAATTATAATATTTTGTTACAACAAAATAGTAAAACCTATATAAAAAAATATTTATAAAAAAAAAACTCACAAATCAAAAAATAATATTTGTGATCACAAAAAACAAAGTAAATTCACATTAAAAAATAAAATATTATTTTAATTTAGGCTAAGTACATATTTTTTATCAAATAAAATTTTTTATTTTAAATTTTATGATAGCTATTAACATATTTTATTTAAGGACTTTAATTAATATTGTCAAATTTTAAATAAAAATATGTTTTATAAAAATATTTTAAAATCTATATATATATAATGATGTTTAATTTTTAAAGTGTCCGGATTGCCGGGTCGAGAGCTGTGGTTAATTTGAACATTTGGGTCGGATTGTGGGTTGACCCGTTTATAAATTTAAAATGGTTAAAAATAAAATTAAAAATGCTAGAGATATGTTTCAAAATTGCAACCTAATAAAACAAGTACAACTCTTTAACCAACTAGGCTACAAAGACTTTATATTTTAAATTTAACACCAAATTTGATAAACACAGGACGTTTTAATATTAATATAAGTTCAACTTTTTAACTAACTAATATATAATGATGTTAAGGAAATGGATATTTGGGTCGGATTGTGGGTTGACCCACCCATAAACTTAAAACGGTTAAAAATAAAATTAAAAATGTTATCCGTAATTTTTTTTACGATTTTTAATATTACTACTCGTGCAAATGCACGGGTTAAATGCTAGTTTATATAATAACTCAATTAAATGTAACTACAACAACTAGATCATTTTGACCCTAAAAAAAAGTAGATCATTTAAAGACCTAATTAATAATGTCAATTATCGTCTAGATGAGTTAGCTTATTTCCTATCCACAATATATCTATATAATATTTAAGGATATGCATTAATGGAATATATTTATTAATGGTGAGGTATTGATGTATTGTCTAAATTAATCTTAAATTAAACTCCTCATATTTGAAAATATAACTTATTTTTTTCATTTTCTTTTACGGGAAATTTGAGTAAATGACCTCAAAGATTGAGGTATTTGAGGTGGTGGCAAAATATAATTTTATTTGCGTTCGTGGTCTTTTATTTTTTTTTACGAAATTGCCTTTTTTGCGAAACGCGAAGGGACTTAGCGTTTCGCGAAGTGGATTAGGTTTAGTATAAATACCTAAATTTTTTCATTTTCTTCATTTCTTTTCTCTCTCTACTCTTGTTCTCTCTTTGACGGCGACGGCGGCGGCCACTGCTACGACGACGGGAAACACATCGTACAGATAAGAAAACTCTAACCCTAAATCGATTTATCTTTATTTCAAACCCTAACCTTAATCGATTTATCTTTATTTCAAACTCTAACCCTAAATCGATTTATCTTCATTTGAAAACCCTAACCCTAAATCGATTTATCTTCATTTAAAAACCCTAAATAAATTTATGTTTATCTTCAAAATCGATTTAAGTTGTTCTTATTGTTCATATTGGTTAATATTGGTTTTACTATCGTTGTTCATATTGTCGATGATGACATTTGCAGATAATCTCGTCGATATGGGTTCCGTTTCAAGGAAGATTCACTTATCGTTTCGCGTTTCGCGAAGTACTTCGCGTTTCGTTACGTACTTCGCGTTTCACTAAGTGATTCGCGTTACACGAAGCGGCACGGTCGGCACGCGAAACGACACGAATGACACGCGAAACGGCACGGACGACACGCGAAACGGCACAGACGACACGCGAAACGGCACGGTCGGCATGCGAAACAGCACGGTTGGCACGCGAAACAGCACGGTCGGCATGCGAACAGCACAGTCGACACCCATAACTTCTTTTTTGTAACTTGTAATAATAATTTCTGAAATTCTGTTATGTTTAACTCTTGACAAATTTATATTTATTTGGTTAAATTTTGATATTACAATAATAGTTAGCATCAAAATTGAATTTCTTTGAAAATTTAACCAAATAAATACAAATTTGTCATGAGTTAAACAAAACAGAATGTCATAAATTATTATTACAAGTTACAAAAAAAGAAGATATGGGTGCTGACTGTTCCGTTTCGCGTGACGACCGTGCCTCTTCGCGTGTCGTTCTTGCTACTTTGTGTGCCGTCCTTGCCGACTCGCGTAACGCGAAGCACTTAGCGAAACGCGAAGTACTTCGCGAGCCGACCGTGCCGTCCGTGCTGTTTCGCGTGTCGTCCTTGCCGACAGCGCCGACTCGCGTAACGCGAAGCACTTACCGAAATGCGAAGTACTTCGCGAAACGCGAAACGATAAGTGAATTTTCCCTAAAACGGAACCCATATCGACGAGATTATCTGCAAATGTCATCATCGACAATAAGAACAACGATAGTAAAATCAATATTAACCAATATGAATAATAAGAACAACTTAAATCGATTTTGAAGATAAACATAAATTGATTTAAGGTTTTTAAATGAAGATAAATTAATTTAGAGTTAGGGTTTTCACATGAAGATAAATCGATTTAGGGTTAGTGTTTGAAATGAAGATAAATCGATTTAGGGTTAGAGTTTTCTTATCTGTATGATGTGTTTCTCGTTGCCGTCGTCGCCGCCGTCAAAGAGAGAACAAGAGTAGAGAGAGAAAAGAAATGAAGAAAATGAAAAAATTTGGATATTTATATAAACCTAATCCACTTCACGAAACGTTAAGTCCCTTTGCGTTTCGCAAAAAAGGCAATTTTGTCAAAAAAATAAAAGACTACGAACGCAATTAAAATTATATTTTCCCAACACCTCACATACCTCAATTTTTGAGGTCATTTACTCAAATTTCCTTTCTTTTACTAAATTAAAACTTAAAAAAAGTCGTGATGTTATTGCATTTATTATTATCATCTGTTTTTTCACTGTATTTCATAAAATTATCATAAAATTACGATGATTTTTTTTATTATTAATTTATATATATATATAGATGAACACTTTTTATCTAATAAAAAAAAATTAAGTAACATCATCTCCTTTTATTTGTGGACAATTTGAGATGAAAGGATGGGAATAAAGAGAAAATAAATATTTTTTTTAATTAATTAAATTTAATTCACATAATTATTTTTTACATTATTTTTTAAATTTATTCTCCCTATCATTTATCCCTATGACATTGATTGATCATCTTTAATTAGCAAATTCAATATCTCATATGGCTTGAGTCAAATGAAATAATTTAATTAAAGTTTTATCCTAAATATTCATTTATTTAGTTTAATTGGAGGAGTTGAGAAATGAATTTGTCATCGAACAATTATATTGGAGGAGTTAGGTTTTCTTCTTCTTGATCATCAAATATAACAACACTAGCAAGATTGGAAAAGGATGACGGTTGTTATTACCAAATTGATTAAAAACAGGTTTATTAGAAAATTTGCAAGTATGTGAAGACTTTATACACATAATATATTTTTTTTAACAGTTTTGTTAGGAATTAGGTCTTTATGATCAAAGTCTCACCTCAAAAGATGTTGTAATGATTAAAAAAAAATAATTACATATTTAATCTTTCTTATGAGATGGCACATGGGGATTTGGGTCGCAAAGGACCTTGTCGGTTTTGTTAGCCGTTATATTTTAAACAAATTTTGTATAATTATTTTATTTTTAAATTATGGAGAACTAACGTGATGTCTATACTCATTATCTCACTTTAACTTAAATCGTTTTCATTTGAAATAATTAGAAACCTTATGAGTTATTAAAGATTTATAATTTTATAATTTAGAAATATTGATTTTCTTCCTCAAACAATGTAATATCACTAAAAAAGAAAAAAAAAGAAAAAAAAAAAGTCAAATAACAACTTATTTTTGCAAGAAGATGGACTTAATGCTAATTTATAGCATTTGACAAGTAATTAAGCAATTTAAGACCACTTATTTATCAAAAATAAAATATACATACTGAAAATTTAAATTTTTATTAAAAAGGTTGGTAAAAGAGTTAATAATTTTTAAATTTTATTTATATGATATTTCTTTTTTATATTTTATATGAATAAAACATAACAATAATAAAAATCAACCAAAAATATAACCATGAATGCAAATAGATTGCTAACTAATATAAAATTCCCTAATTTTTTAGGTTTTCTTTTGTCTTTTAATTTTTGAAACAAACTACATACAAAAATTCAAAATAATAGGAAATATAATGAGTTGATTATAAGTTGTGAAAAATACTATATTTGATTTTTGGTAAATTATATGCAAAATTATTTTGCACTATAGCAAGTTTGATTAAAATTGTAATATATTTTGTGAATTCACGTACTAACTTTAATGAAAAATAAGATGCATAACCTAGGGCAATAATTGTATTACTCATTTAACAACTTTGTAGTATTAAGAAATTATTAAAGAGCAAGCAGGGATGTATTTAGTTATGCAAACTTATGTTGCAAATTTATTACATAAGTAAATGACTACTTTTGTTATATAATTGCGCTACAAACATTTATTTCAAATTTGGTTGAATATCTTTTCATCCTTTGACCTTACCCATAAACGATGATGTTTCGTGATTGATCATTATTACTGTTCTACTTCTCTATGCGCTTTCTTCTTCGTTTATAACACAATCAACGCTTATATAATTTTACTTCTCTCTTCGTTCTTCGTTTTCGTTGTTTTATTATGATTTTGAATAATTTTTCTTTTTAATGTGCAACTTTAATAGCAAATTGTAAAAAAAAAAATAATCAAGTTTTATAATGTACACCACAACTTATTTAGCGTTGAGTTACGAGATGGCAGTGTAGTCTGAAGGATTAAATTGTAAACAAAGTTACAAAGAATAAATGATAAACTAAGTCCTATAAGACCATGTATACTAAAAAAACTAACTATCCTAATACTAGAGAAACTATCCTAATTATAGAACTAGAGGCTTTGGCTTTTTTATATTTTTTTATTTTCCTATCTATTGCAAATCGAGCTATGAACATTCATATTTATATATACATATTTTTAGCAAAATATTTAATGTAAAATATCTTGCATACCATATAAGACTTAATATACCTGACAAAAATGTTCAATTAAATATGCAATATCGAAAATTTAAAGACCTAATTAATAATGTCAATCATCGTCTAGATGAGTTAGCTTATTTCATATCCACAATATATCTATATAAAATTTAAGGATATGCATTAATGGAATATATTTATGATTAATTTAATGGTGAGGTATTCACGTATTGTCTAAATTAATCTTAAATTAAACTATTCATATTTGAAAATATAACTTATTTTTTTTTCCTTTTCTTTTACTAAATTAAAACTTAAAAGAAGTCATGATGTTATTGCATTTATTATTATGAATTCAATAAAATTAAGATAATTTTTTTATTATTAATTTATATATATATATATATGAACACTTTTATCAAATAGAAAAATTAAGTAACTGTTAGGATCAACTTTATCGTTAGAGACGAGGTCTGGCTAAGGATGAAGAAGGCTTATGAAAAACAGTTTGAAAAAATCCTGTTAAGGATTTAATTCGCTTTCTATTCTACGCAAACTTGTGTAAACACTTGAAATGGATTCAAGGCGGAATTGTTTACTTGGGTTTGAAGCACAAGATAAAATATGAAAAGATGACAAAAAATGAAGAACACAGCAGTTTGTTTATGGATGTTCGGAGAAACTCTCCTACGTCACCCCTTCTTCCAACCACCGGAAGGATTCACTATATGATGAGAATCAAATATATTTTACACACAATTAGCTCACTATTGAACAGAACACTTTCTGTTCAATTACAAGAAGATGAAGAATATCACTCAGCTAATGATGTTTTTGATTCTAGCTCTCTCTCTCTCGATTCACACACAGTACAATCAGAAAGAAGCTTCAAGAAAGTAAGTTCAGTAAGCAAAATGATTGAGTAGTCTCTCTCTGCAAAATCAGAATGCTTGTTCGTTGTATAATGTTTCGGTTGAATTATCCGTTGCTCTAAGGATTGGTTAAATACTGATCAGGAGCTAACGGTCGAATCTTCAAGAATAATACGTGGCGCTCTTCCATTGGAAAGCCTCTATTGTACACAGCAGACTCTGAGCACAAGGATCGTGGCCGTACCGAACTGGTAGTGCGTCGAATATTCCATCAGAGATGTATCTGCAAAACGGGTAATGTGAGGAAAATTCTCTTACGTGGCATTCCTTGATTGGATGCATATAGCTGTTGTACTAATCTTCACAGGAAATTGGAGCAGAAATAGGGTACAACTATAGCACGTGGGTAGGAGAAATGCTATATTTAAGCGTACTGCTTGAATCAGAGCATTAGACGTATTTCAGTTAGACGGATCAGTCTAATGAAATAAGTCAACTCCTTCTGATGAAAAACGTCTATTAGACCGCCTGGTCTAATGTACTTAGACTCGCGTCTAATATCAATAACCATTAGACGGGTACGTCTAACTCCACTGAGTTAGACTACCACGTCTAATTCCGGTTCTACTTCAGACTTATCTGAAGAAGTTAGACTCACGTCTAACTTTCAATTAATTAGACAACCCGTCTAATTATAATAACCATTAGACCGGTACGTCTAACTCCACTGAGTTAGACTACCACGTCTAATTCCGGTTCTACCTCAGACTTATCTGAAGGAGTTAGACTCACGTCTAACTTTCAATTAATTAGACAACCCGTCTAATTATAATAACCATTAGACCGGTACGTCTAACTCCACTAAGTTAGACTACTACGTCTAATTCCGGTTCTACCTCAAACTTATCTGAAGGAGTTAGACTCACGTCTAACTTTCAATTAATTAGACAATCCGTCTAATTATAATAACCATTAGACCGGTACGTCTAACTCCACTGAGTTAGACTACCACGTCTAATTCCGGTTCTACCTTAGACTTATATGAAGGAGTTAGACTCACGTCTAACTTTCAATTAATTAGACAACTCGTCTAATTATAATAACCATTAGACCGGTACGTCTAACTCCATTGAGTTAGACTACCACGTCTAATTCTGTGTATTCATTAGACTACCCGTCTAATTCTTTACATCTATTAGACTTACACGTCTAACTCCGATGAGTTAGGCTGTACGTCTAATTCTATTAGACTCATGTCTAATTCCGTGTATTCATTAGACTACCCGTCTAATTCTTTACACGTTTATTAGACTTACACGTCTAACTCCGATGAGTTATACTGTACGTCTAATTCTATTAGACTCACGTCTAATTCCGTGTATTCATTAGACTACCCGTCTAATTCTTTACACGTCTATTAGACTTACACGTCTAACTCCGATGAGTTAGACTGTACGTCTAATTCTATTAGACTCACGTCTAATTCCTGCGTCTATTAGACTGCTCCGTCTAACTCCGTTGAGTTAGACTAAGCGTCTAATTTCATTAGACTTGCGTCTAACTTAATGCAATTGGAGATCAAAATCGGTCTAATGAACCTCATTAGATCCAAAGCTAATAACTTGTTGTCTTAATACACATGTATCAAAACACATAAATTATTTCATCATCAAAATATCAGTGGGTAAATTATTTCAACACTTAGTCAAAATAATTTGACCCAACAATTTCCCCCTTTTTGATGAAGAAATTGCAAACCTGCATACATATAATAAGATATGCATTCATCCAATAAATAAACAAATACATAGCATGCGAGAAATCATTCAAGAACATTCATGTTAATCACATATAAGTGTTTTCAAAGGAAACACTCAAAACGTTGTCTAATGTAACCATAATAATTCTACCAAAAGCATTATGAAGACACTCAAAATAAATACAAAAAGACATTTAATCATTAGTCTTCTTCTTCTTCTTCCTGGTTATAGCATTTGAACAGAATAGACTTCAACCTAAGATGTCTCTAAGACTGCGGTTAGAGGGGAGTTGGAGTCTTCACTTTTACGTTTCTTCGACTTGAGCGTTTCCACCCTTTGAATATAGTCTACCACTTTTTGGTAGTTCAGGATCTTATAGGAAGAGGGAAACTCTTACCAGGTTCGTTCAGACGATGACAGAGAAAGGAGCTTAGAGGGCCGTCAAATCCGAAGATCTTCTTTCTAGCAACAACCATTCTGACAAGATTTCCGAAGAGGAAGCTTGTCCAGTTCACTGGAACACCCCTGGTGATAGCCACCATTATCTAAAAGACCTTCGTACAATACTTGTAGGAGGTTTCCTTAGACAGAAGGGATTTAGAGATGATATCACTTAGAAGAGCATATTCAACCTTCAGAAGGTTTTTCTTTCCATGAATATTTATTTTAGGGGAATCAGAGAAGACTTTTATCATCGAAATCATGAGTGGGTGAGTGGTGGAGAAGTCATCAATACCTTCTGTTGGGAGATGGAAAAACTCACTTAAAGATTCTTCTGTGAGCCATACCATCTGACCCATTACAACACCAGCGATAACATTATCTTGATAGAAGCTGGCAGTTTGGAAGAATTCGTTAACGAGTTGTTCATGATAAGTTTCATGAGGGGTGAGGAATCTTCTCAGCCCAGAAGCTTTTAGCGAATCAAACATTCTTTGCATGCCTGGAGATTCAAGAGTGGACACAGATTGAAAGTCCACCTGAATCGATTTTGGTCGGAAGGGCAGCATTTTGATTTGATGAACAAGGGATAGAGAAATTCAAAGGGTTCGATTTCTAAAAGAGAGAAAGAGAGATTTCAAGGATCTTCTAATCTTTTAGAGAGAATGATTCTATTAATGCCGGGGTTTTAATCATGAAGAGGAAGGCTAATGATTACTTCTACCGTCACGAATTCCAAAAGACAGTTCCCAATACACAACATTTAATATTAGCATGAAATAAAACGTCTAATACTAAATGTACAAGCAAAAGATGTCAGAAATATTAGTCATTTCTTGTATATTGAGAGACACGTGTCTTCAATTCTTTTGAGGAATGACTGATTTATTTTTCGGCGGGAAGTATAACTCAAACAGACATCATTAAAGGACAGTTGTCCTAAATACCAGAAGATGAAGAGTCTAATTACATCAGTAGTTAGACGTTTTTTATTCTTCTTTTCACATTTTCAACTTCTTTTTGAAAATCAGTCTATTAGACGTGTGCGTCTAATTATGCTATAACGGCACGTGATACACGCGTGTCTGATTAGATGTGAGCATCCTCTTGCTCAAGACGTAAAAACGTCTAACGTCTATTAGACGTGTCCGTCTAATAGATGCATCCGTCTAATCAAGCAGGTCAAAATAACCAAGACATTGATTAAAAAAATGAAACTACTAAGGGAGATGTTCGTCTAAGTATCTGTGTTTTTCAAACTCTGAATCCTTAGGACGAATTAGAACCTCCGTCTTTCATATCTGTTCAGTTTCGTTTTGAACAATGCATTCCCCCTCAATTTATGCACATAATTACGTCAATCAAGATCAACAAGACTTAACATGTTTCTAAAATGAGAGAACTTAGCTTCCGGAAGAGGTTTCGTGAAAATGTCTGCAGTTTGTTGATCTGTAGGAACATGTTCGAGACGGATTTGCTTCTGATTGACGTGTTTTCATATGAAATAATATCTGATTTCAATATGCTTTGTCCGAGAATGCAGAACAGGATTATAGGATATTGCGATAGCACTTGTGTTGTCGCAGAAAATTGGAGATTCATCAGCCTCAATCCCATAGTCTCTGAGTTGTTGTTGAATCCACAAAACTTGAGAGCAACAACTACCAGCTGCAAGATACTCTGCTTCTGCTGTTGAAGTAGCAACTGATGTCTGTTTCTTGCTGAACCATGTGATTAGACGATCTCCAAGAAACTGGCAAGTTCCACTTGTACTTTTTCTATCAATTTTGCATCCTGCATAATCTGCATCTGAGAAACTAATTAAATTGAAACTAGAATCCTTCGGATACCACAGTCCCACATTTTGAGTTCCCTTCAAATATTTAAGAATACGTTTAGCAGCAGTGAAATGAGATAGTTTAGGATCAGCCTGAAATCTGCCACAGACACCAACATCAAATTGAATGTCTGGCCTGCTGGCAGTTACATATAGTAAGGAACCGATAAGTCCTCTATATGCTGTAACATCTATACTTTGGCCACCTTCATCTTTGTCCAATTTGACTGAGGAGCTCATAGGAGTAGCTGCTGTAGAATAGTTCTCCAAACCAAATTTCTTTAGCAATTCTTTGGTGTATTTGGCTTGGTTGATGAGGGTCCCGTTTTCCAGCTGACGGATCTGAAGCCCAAGGAAGAATGTAAGTTCTCCCATCATGTTCATTTCAAACCTATCCTGCATCAGCTTGGCAAATTTCTCACATAGTTTGGGGTTAGTTGACCCAAAAATAATGTCATCAACATATATTTGAACAAGTAATATATGAGAGTCCTTAGAAAATCTGAACAGGGTTTTATCCACCGTTCCAACAACAAAGTCATGATCAAACAAGAAATTAGTTAGAGTGTCATACCAAGCTCTAGGAGCTTGTTTTAGACCATACAATGCTTTATTAAGTCTATAAACATGATCAGGTAAAACATGTTCTACGAAGCTAGGGGGCTGCTCAAAATATACTTCCTCACTTAATTTTCCATTTAAAAATGCACTTTTTACATCCATTTGACAAACTTTGAAATTCTTGAATGATGTATATGCTAGGAAGATTCTGATTGCCTCTAGTCTTACAACTGGTGCAAAAGACTCATCAAAATCAATACCTTCCTCTTGTCTATATCCTTGAGCAACTAAGTGAGCCTTGTTTCTTATGACTATGCCGTCTTCACTAAGCTTATTTCTAAAGACCCATCTTGTTCATATGACTGACTTATCAGTTGGTCTAGGAGTAAGATACCACACTTTATTTCTATCAAATTGGTTTAACTCCTCTTGCATAGCATTGATCCAATCTGGATCAATTATAGCTTCACCAATTTTCTTTGGTTCAATTTGAGAAATAAATGCAGAATTGGCCATTTCATCCATCAGTTGACGTCTTGTCCTTCGAGGAGAAAAAGAATTTCCAATTATCATCTCTGGTGGATGATTTCTGTTCCATCTGAAGTTGGAACCAAGAGGATTGGTCATCTGAACCGGTGACACCACGACATCCAAACTCTCAACTTCTTGTTAAACAGGAGTTTGTACGTCTGGTTGAACTTCAACCGGATCAGTCACAAGATCAGATAGAGCCATCCGCTTTTCCAATGTTTCTTCTTCTTCATTTACAGACTTAAGACTAGCCGCTTGCAGTCTGTCAGCAAGATTAATGGGTTCTTTGGATTTGCTCTCAACAGGCTCATCAAAAATTACATGAAGGGATTCTTCAACAGTCTGAGTTCTTTTGTTGTATACTCTGTAAGCCTTGCTTACTGATGAGTATCCCAACATAAATCCCTCATCTGCTTTAGCATCAAAAGCAGTTAAGTAAACTTTTCCATTGTTATGGATAAAACATTTACATCCAAAAATTTTAAAGTAAGAAACTGTGGGAATTCTCCCATAATACAATTCATAGGGAGTTTTATCAAAACGTTTGTTAATAATTGAACGGTTTTGAGTATAATAGGCAGTACTAATGGCTTTTGCCCAGAACCTCTGAGGGACATCTGATTCAGCAAGCATAGATCTCGCTGCTTCTTTTAGAGTTCTCACTCTTCTCTCAGCAATGCCGTTTTGCTGTGGAGTTCTGGCACTAGACAACTCGTGCCTAATTCCATTCTCCTCAAGATAAGATGATAGGTATCTGTTTGTAAATTCAGTTCCTTGATCACTTCTAATACATGAGATATTTAGAGATTTCTGATTCTGAATGCCTCTAAATATTCTGATCAAATTTTCAGCAGTTTTATCTTTTGAAGGTAAGAATCCAACCCATGTAAAGCGTGAAAAGTCATCAATGACAATTAAGGCAAATCTCATTCCTCCTACACTTTTTACTGGAATTGGACCAAAAAGATCCATATGTAAAAGTTATAGGATACGACTGGATTGTGATTTTCCTTTGCTCTTGAACGATGATCTGCCCTGTGTACCTAACTAGCAAGTAGTGCAAATCTTGTCCTTTGAAAACTGAAGATTGGGAAGACCAATAACTAAGTTATTTGAACATATGTTGTTAATAGTTTTAAAGTTTAAATAGTTCAAACGTTTATGCCATAACCATTTCTGGTCATTCTTAGCAATCATGCACATAGGGTCAGATGTCTCTTTTTGCCAATTCATTTTATAAGAGTTTCCTATTCTACTTCCGGTTAATAGAATGTTTCCATTTTGGTCTTTAACTAAACATGCATGAGTTTGAAAATCTACTGACAAGCTATTATCACATAGTTGACTGATGCTGATTAAATTATAACACAAGTTGTCAACCAGCAGAACATCATTAATGGTTAGGTTACCATGGATAATCTTACCCTTACCCATGGTCTTACCCTTCTTGTTGTCACCAAAGGTAATTTTAGGTCCAGAGCAATCTGATATATCAGTGAGGAATCGTCTATTTCTTGTCATATGCCTGGAACATCCGCTATCAAGATACCATACAGATTCCTCCAGTCCTTCATTTATTTGTACCTACATAAATAAATATTTACAATCTTTTGGTACCCACCTTCAATTGGGTCCTCGGTCAATCAGTCCCTTAGGAATCCATATTTGAGTTATTCTGATGGATTTCCTGTTTTGTGTAGTGATTAGTGCGTATGTTTTTGACTCAGCAGACGACTTTCTGTTGGCCACTGATCCTTTAGCTTTTGAAGAAGGTTTTAGTTTTCTTTTAAAACTCCTTGACTTAGAATCAGGTTTTAAGTTACCATACTTATTAACCTTTTCAAGCTTAATCTTAAGCCAGCTAACAGTTGGTGGAACATAAACTATATCATTTTTAAAAGCTACTTCTTCATGAATAGGATCAGATTCAATGTCAGTCATACTTCATTTGACAAAACTTATTGGCTTAAGTTTGTCATTTGGCTTTGACTTTTTGTAGGACAGGTTAAGATCATTGCTATCAAATCCCAATTCGGATCTAGATCCAGCAGGTTTCAACATGCTGATCTGATATCTGACAGCATCACCAGACCTTGTCCATGCACTGACAATGTAGTTCAGTCTCTTGTTTTCAGATGAAAGCGTTTGAATCTGTTCCTTGAGCATCTCATTTTCAGATGAGATCTCTGTTAAGTTTTCATCAGGAATATTTGATTCGGATTCTTGCTTTGAAAATGGGACATTTGATTCATATTTAACTTTCATTTTATAAAAAGAGTCAGCTAACTTTTTGTACTCAATAGCCATTTCATTGAGTGCATTAGTTAACTCCTCGTTTGTAAATTCTGGTGCAGAGATATCATTTACCTTAGATTGGTCATCTGCCATCAAATATGTTATAGCTTCATGCTCTTTTTCGGTGGGAGGCTCCTCAATATCGATGTCAGCCCATCTAGACTTGTTCTGGCTGCAGATGAATGCGTTCTGGTTCTTCTTTGCTTGAGAGATCACACCATGGATCTGACTGAGCTTATCCCATATTTCTTTTGCAGGTAGAACAAGATTTGATCTCACAGAACATATTTGTGTTGAGAGATTGAAACAAAATATTCTTAGCAACATTATCCAGGTTGTTTGTCACCTTATCTTCAGTGGTCCATTCACTTCTTGGCTTCGAAATCTTTAAGGGGCCATCGGTGATAACGCTCCACATATCATAGTCAATAACAGCCAAGTGAGCTTGCATCTTTATCATCCATAGATCATAGTTGTCTTTTGACAGAAGAGGAATTTCATTGATGCAAGACATGCTTTGGATTCTTGATGCTTGAGAATAGAAACAAGGCTCTAATACCAATTGTTAGGATCGGCTTTATCGTTAGAGATGGGGTCTGACTAAGGATGAAAGCTTATGAAAAACAGTTTGAAAGAAATCCTGTTAAGGATTTAATTCGCTTTCTATTCTACGCAAACTTGTGTAAACACTTGAAATGGATTCAAGGCGGAATTGTTTACTTGGGTTTGAAGCACAAGATAAAATATGAAAAGATGACAGAAAATGAAGAACACAGCAGTTTGTTTATGGATGTTCGGAGAAACTCTCCTACGTCACCCCTTCTTCCAACCACCGGAAGGATTCACTATATGATGATAATCAAATACAGTTTACACACACACTTAGCTCACTATTGAACAAAACACTTTCTGTTCAATTACAAGAAGATGAAGAATATCACTCAGCTAATGGTGTTTTTGATTCTAGCTCTCTCTCTCGATTCACATACAGTATAGTCAGAAAGAAGCTTCAAGAAAGTAAGTTCAGTAAGCAAAATGATTGAGTAGTCTCTCTCTGCAAAATCAGATGCTTGTTCGTTGTATGATGCTTCGGTTGAATTGTCCGTTGCTCTAAGGATTGGTTAAATACTGATCAGGAGCCAACGGTCGAATCTTCAAGAATAATACGTGGCGCTCTTCCATTGGAAAGCCTCTGTTGTACACAGCAGACTCTGAGCACAAAGATCGTGGTCGTACCGAACTGGTAGTGCGCCGAATATTCCATCAAAGATGTACTTGCAAAACGGGTAATGTTAGGAAAATTCTCTTACGTGGTATTCCTTAATTGGATGCATATAGCTGTTGTACTAATCTTCACAGGAAATTGGAGCAGATATAGGGTACAGCTATAGCACGTGGGTAAGAGAAATGCTAGATTTAAGCGTACTGCTTGAATTAGAGCATTAGACGTATTTCAGTTAGATAGATCAATCTAATGAAATAAGTCAACTCCTTCTGATGAAAAACGTCTATTAGACCGCCTGGTCTAATGTAATTAGACTCGCGTCTAATATCAATAACCATTAGACGGGTACGTCTAACTCCACTGAGTTAGACTACCACGTCTAATTCTGGTTCTACTTCAGACTTATCTGAAGGAGTTAGACTCACGTCTAACTTTCAATTAATTAGACAACCCGTCTAATTATAATAACCATTAGACCGGTACGTCTAACTCCACTGAGTTAGACTACCACGTCTAATTTCGGTTCTACCTCAGACTTATCTGAAGGAGTTAGACTCACGTCTAACTTTCAATTAATTAGACAACCCGTCTAATTATAATAACCATTAGACCGGTACGTCTAACTCCACTGAGTTAGACTACCACGTTTAATTCCGGTTCTACCTCAGACTTATCTGAAGGAGTTAGACTCATGTCTAACTTTCAATTAATTAGACAACCCGTCTAATTATAATAACCATTAGACCGGTACGTCTAACTCCACTGAGTTAGACTACCACGTCTAATTCCGGTTCTACCTCAGACTTATCTGAAGGAGTTAGACTCACGTCTAACTTTCAATTAATTAGACAACCCGTCTAATTATAATAACCATTAGACCGGTACGTCTAACTCCACTGAGTTAGACTACCACGTCTAATTCCGTGTATTCATTAGACTACCCGTCTAATTCTTTACATCTATTAGACTTACACGTCTAACTCCGTTGAGTTAGGCTGTACGTCTAATTCTATTAGATTCATGTCTAATTCCGTGTATTCATTAGACTACCCGTCTAATTCTTTACACGTCTATTAGACTTACACGTCTAACTCCGATGAGTTAGATTGTACGTCTAATTCTATTAGACTCACGTCTAATTCCGTGTATTCATTAGACTACCCGTCTAATTCTTTACATGTCTATTAGACTTACACGTCTAACTCCGATGAGTTAGACTGTACGTCTAATTCTACTAGACTCACGTCTAATTCCTGCGTCTATTAGACTGCTCCGTCTAACTCTGTTGAGTTAGCCTAAGCGTCTAATTTCATTAGACTTGCGTCTAACTTAATGCGAATGGAGATCAAAATCGGTCTAATGAACCTCATTAGATCCAAGTCTAATAACATGTTGTCTTAATACACCTGTATCAAAACACATAAATTATTTCATCATCAAAATATCAGTGGGTAAATTATTTCAACACTTAGTCAAAATAATTTGAACCAACAGTAACATTATCTCCTTTTATTTGTGGACAATTTGAGATTAAAGAGTGGGAAGAAAGAGAAAATAAATATTTTTTTTAATTAATTAAATTTAATTAGATTACATCACATAAGGATTTGTTTGAAACTGATTTTTCTTTCACCCTTTTATCTTTATTTTTAATCTTTTTAAATGAACAAAGTATTAAAATAAATATGGTCAATATTTTACCAATTGTTTTTTTTCCATATTTAATGGTTAAATAAATAATTTGGGGAGATGAAATGGGTACCTCATTTCATCCTTAATTGTTTATTTTAATCCTGAATTTTTTCTAAATTTATTTTAAGATAAATTAGTACAACAATTATCCCAAATAATTTATTTTATTATTTTGATCATTTTCCTTAATTAATCAGGCTTTAATTATCACAATAATTATCTTAATTAATTATTTTAATTAGGTTTTGGGCATGGGGTTAAGTATTTTGATTTTTTTATTCAAAAATAAATCAAAATAATTATTTTAATTTTATAAATTGAGGTGTAGATTTTTATTGTTTACACATGTCTAAATTCATTTCCCGCTCGTTGTCGTCAAATTATCTCTCTTCTCAACTCTCTCCGGTAAAAATCGTCTAAAAACTCAAAACTCTAGATCTATTTATTGCGTGAATTCAAAAACACATTTTTTCTCCGAAATTATAGGTTTTCAGCTTTAGTTATATAAAAGATTTTTTTTGTATAGATAACGAACTTATTCAGGTTTTATGTTCAGGAATACAATATAGACAATGTTGTAGAAAATGAAACATTGAACAAATCGTTCGTTAAACTCGTAAGGTACCATTTTTATTACTTCTGTAGTTTGGTTAATAGAAATCAGTAATATTGTATTACTATTTTGTTAACTTTGTTGTATTGTTTTGACACTACTTTATTTAGTTAGGTTTCATGTTTCTAAAAAATAATTACAGTTCTTAAGGTCATGTTCTGTTTTACTGAACAACTTAAAAGTCTTGAGAAATAATTTTTGTCTATGGAACATAATCATGGAAGGGATGATAAAGGCACATAAATATCTCTATCAACGTGAATTTTGATACATACTCCTCTAAAAGTAAGAATTCAAGGTCTACCGTCAACTAAATAGAAGTAATCTTTCATTTAGAAAAATTTGAGGAAGTCGGCCTTGAGGTCCCGAAAGAATATTTGACTGCATTATTCTGTATCTTAATTATTTATCATGTGATTTATGTTATGTCTAATAAAAGTTTTGTATTTTTTTTTTGTTTCAACCTACAACTTTAATGCAAACATCAACTCCACAACCTTGTAATGAAAGTTTGAGCATGCCTGAAACTTCATTCACGATTCTCCTGTCATCACAACTTTCGTAGATAGGGTCGACAATGAATGCATAAATAGACGTGAATTCCTACTAACCCCATTGCATATATAGAAGATTCTGATGTTTATTTGTGAACATTGTAAAGTGTAAAAAATAGAATATAGAAATATTGTAGAAAAGAGAATATAGAAATATCATTGTATTATTGTAGCAAAAGATGTTATCATTGTATTTATACATAATTGACTATTAATAGGCAATTAAGAATTAGCCGTTTGACACAAACCTTTCAGCTTCATAACTGTTGAGTTTATCTGTGAGTTTCCTAACTTATTATAATACAAAGACTAATAAATATATACTCATATATTACATATTTTTAACACTCCCCTTCAAGTCAGGAGTAAAGAGACTGATTATTCCTAACTTATCGATGATGCTATCAAAGTTTTTTTTATCTAGAGCCTTCGTGAAAATATCAGCAAGTTGATGTTTTTTAGGTACAAAGGGGGTTTCAATCTCACCAGATTGAACTTTCTCACGAACAAAGTGACAATCAACTTCAATGTGCTTGGTGCGCTCATGGAATACTGGATTTAAAATTGGTTTTCAATAAAAGAAACAAACTCTAAAAAATTTGAAGATACTTCTGATTTATCATGTAGTAAAAAAATCCAAGTGGCTCTTAAAAAATTATCTATGAATGAAACATAATATTTAAAATTATTATAAGAAGTAGTAGGTGCTGGATCCCAAACATAAGAATGAATTAACTCAAAAGGAGCTTTAGATAAACTATTTGAATTGTGAAATGAAAGTCTAGCTTGTTTAGAAAAATGACATACATCACAATCTAAAAATCAAACTTCGATTGAAATAATTTTCTAAGAACATGCTTTGATGAATGTCCTAAACGACGATGCCATAGAAAATTAGAATCATTCTTGGAATGTAAAGCATAACTAGAAAGTTTAATAATGTAAAAGTTATTTTCAAGTCTTCTTTTACCAATCATAATCTCGGTCGACTTTTCTTGAAAAACAACATCAACGTCGGAAAAAATAACTAAACAATTAAGGTCCTTTGTGATTTTACTAACCGAGATTAGATTTGGTGATAATTCAGGAACATACATTACATTATCAAGTTGTTTTGAGAAAGGTTTAATTGATCCAATTCTATGAATGGGAATACTAGAATCATTAGCTACTTTAACATTTTGATTGAGTTTTTTCAAATTTAAATTTTCAAAAAATTCTTTATTTTTAGGCATGTGATCTGTGGCGCCAGAATCAACAATCTAATAGTTTGAAGAGGAATTGAGATTAGAAGAATGCGCAGAAATACCTTGATCCACTTGATTAGTGGGCTTCTCTTGTCGGGTTTTCATGAACTCAGAGAATTGGAGAAAGAGTTTTAAGTTGTCTGGATCCACACCATGTATTTTATTATGATTAGGCTTTGGAGTATTCCCTTTAGCTTGGGTCTGCTTATTTGAAGGGAGAGCCCAATCTGAGGAACTCTCCACCTTAAAGACGTTAGAGGCCTTATCTTCATTTGATTCAACTAGATTCTAGTCTCTCACTATACTACCTTTTCTATTTTCATGGGCGAGAAATCCTCTTTGACCATTTCCGGTGGCCATTGCTGGTCCTCTCCAAATCGATGAAAAAGAGAAAAAGATTCAGATAGCCACTATGGCTTGGAGAAAATAGAAGAAATAATCTAAGAATAATAAATGAAGCAGTGATGAAAAGAATTAGGGTCTCGAGAGATTATATTGTTGTTCCTATCCAATCCAATAAAGAAAGATGAAAGAAAAAGATTTAGAGAGTCACTTGGGCTTGATAAAAATAGAAGATCTCAGGCCGGAAATTCAAAAGATTAGATTGAGTCGGATTAACCGTGCTCTGATACCATGTAGAAAAGAGAATATAGAAAGATTGTAGAGAAGAGAATATAGAAAGATCTTTGTATTATTATAGCAAAAGATGTTATCATTGTATTTACACATAATTGACTATTAATAGGCAATTAAAAATTAGCCGTTAGACACAAACCTTTCAGCTTCCTAACTGTTGAGTTTATCTATGAGCTTCCTAACTGTTGAGTTTATCTATGAGCTTCCTAACTTGAACTTATTATAATACAAAGACTAATAAATATAAACTCATATATTATATATTTTTAACATAAAACATTATAAAGATTTGAGAGTTTTTTAAGAATGTTAATTTAAGAATATTGCAACTTACATTTTGTGAATAGTGTAAAGATATTGTGAATAGTATAAAGATCTTGTGATTACTGTTTTATAAATTATAACATACTAGAATATTGAACTTGTGTGTATGTATGAATTGAAAACATTTAGAATTATTGAAATGAGCCATGTTCAATTCTGTTTTTATGTTAAAAAAACTTGTATTTTCATGTCTAAAGACATAATCAGCGCGGTATAAAGACCATGTTCTCTACGGTATAAGGCCATGTTTAACGTTATTTTTACGTAAAATAAACTTGAATTTTCATGTATGAAAGGCATGTTCAACACAATATAAGACCATGTTCATTGCGTTATAAGACCATGTTCAACGTTGCTTTTATGTTAAAAAAACTTGAATTTTTATGTATAATGTCATGTTTAGCGCGGTATAATGTCATGTTCAATGTGTTATAAGACAATGTTCAGAACGGTATAATGTCATGTTTAGCGCAGTATAAGACTTCAGCGTTATTTTTATGTTCAATAAAACTTAAATTTTTATGTATAAAATTAATGTTTAGTGCATTATAAAGCCATGTTCAGCGCATTATAAACCATGTTCAGTGCGGTATAAGGCCATGTTCAATGTGGTATAAAGTCATGTTTAACGCGTTATAAGACCATGTTTCACACGTTATAATGCCATGTTCAACGTTGTTTTTATGTTAAAAAAACTAGCGCGGTATAATGCAATGTTCAGCGTGGTATAAAGCCATGTTCAGAGTTATTTTAATGTTAATAAAACTTATTTTTTCATGTATGAAAGTCATGTTCAGCGCGGTATAATGTCATGTCCAGCGTGGTATAAGGTCATATTCAACACAGTATAGGGCCATGTTCAACGTTGTTTTTATGTTAAAAAAACTTGAATTTTTATATATGAAAGTCAAGTTCAGTGCGATATAAGGCAATGTTCAGTGGGGTATAAGGTCATGTTCATCATGGTATAATGTCATGTTCAACGCGGTCTCAGGCCATGTTCAGCGCGGAATCAAGCCATGTTCAACACTGTTTTTATGTTAAAAACTTGAATTTAATGTATGAAAGTCATGCTCAGCGCATTATAAGTCCATATTCAACGTTATTTTTATGTTAAAAAACTTGAATTTTCATGTATAAAAGTTATGTTCAACGTAGTGTAAGGCCATGTTCAGCGCGATATAAAACACTGTTCAGCGTGGTATAATGCAATGTTCAGCGTGGTATAATGTCATGTTCAACGTTGTTTTTATATTAAAAAATTCAATTTCCTTGTCTAAAGGTCATGTTTAACTTTGTTTTTATGTTAAAAAAAACTGAATTTTAATGTGAGTGCAGTAGAAGACCATGTTCCTTAAAAAAATATAACTATAGATAGGACTATTAAACTAAAACTTATTTTTGTATAAATAATAACATACATTTTTGTCAAATCTCTATACATTTGTGCCAAAAGGAGATTATTTGGCAATGGAACGTTAAGATTTTAGAGAAATTTAGTGGATTACTAGGGTCAGAGCTGTCAAATATTTATCCTCTCATTTTATCTTCTTTGGAAATGTAATATTTTAAATTATTTGGAATTATTTGTATGTCACATTGATGAAGAAAAGATAAAAATGCGAATTTAAAAAAAGTGTTGAAGCACTGAACATGGTTTAGTTCAGCGCTAAACATTTTTCAACACATAATAGATTAAAAATAAATTTTAAAATATAATGGTCTAAATCTTGGTTTAAATACATTTAACTTACAACTACAAAACTAAAAACCTAGAAATACGAATATTATTTCGACAACAGAAGCAAAATAGTATAAAATTAGAAATAACTTACCTTTCAAAGTTTTCGACAAACGTGTTGGATGCAGTTCCAGAAATGATATCCTTATAAGTAAAAGAATAGAACTTGCACTACAACAAAAAAGACTTCTGGCGACCCTTAAAAAGACTTCTGCCAACCCTTAAAAGCGTCGCCAAAAACATCACCGACCCTTATTTTTGCGTCGCCATAAGCAGGGTCGGCAGAAGTTATAACAACGCTTATTTAAGCGTCGGTAATATTAATTTAAGCGTCGCCAAAACCCCAATTAATTTTTAACAATTTTACTTTTTAATTTGTTTGTATTTTTGTTTTAAATTAAATAATCATTAAAAATATTTAAAAAATCATTTCTTATTCATTATTGACAATTTAAATAATAAAAAAGAAACATAAATTTTCTAAACAATATTTTCTCATAAAATAATATCATAGTCAAATAAATAAATATTAATTATATATTACAAGTTTTTTTAATGTTCTAATGTTCAAATAAAAAAAACATTAGATTTCCGTTTGAACTCAGAGGCTATGTTTGTAAAGAACATGTTTGTGATGATCACTATTTCTATCGGAAAGCTGCTCACCAACAAAATCATTAAACATTAATGGAGATATGATAAACAAAAAATGAATCATTAATAACCGGCAAATATTAACAAATTAAAAGTAAATTTATAAATATTACACTTACCGGCAAATATTAACAAATTAAAAGTAAATTTATAAATATTACACTTACAACTGTGATGTTCATAGTATCCAAAGGGTTTGATGCAATAGAATTTGTTCTAATCTGCAACAAAAATATTTAAGTCATATATCTAAGAAAAGGAAAAAAGTTATGTAGATAAAAAAAATTATATCACCCTAATCCAATGATAATACCAAACTTCTTGTACATTCTTTTAATAAGAACTAATTATATCAACCTGATCCAATGAATATTCTTCAACTTACTTTTCAACTTACTTAAGAGAATAAGGTGGATCCACAAGCTTCTCATCAGGCATTGACATCGAAAGTTTCCAACTACAAAAATAAAGTAGATTTAGTGAAGTTCACCCAAAGACTATCTCAGAGGGCAATAGCAAAAACTGAAATTTACCATCGATCAAGAAAAAACATATACAAAGAGGTTTCTCATTCATACATCAACCGTAAAAAATATTAGCAAGCAGTTCAGGGCATATGTAATTGGGAGTTCCAACAACCTATTAAGAACATAAGAGGAAGGACTAAATGTTTGGCCAATAAATATCTTCTATGTATAAAGAATAAGACGAAAAAAATGCAAACGCAGAAGAACATACTTCTACCACCCCATTTTGATCAATACTTATTTATGCTTTAACATGCAATCATATTAGTTAGCTGGGAAGCTTCTATAACTAATTTCATATCTATTGTTCTTTCCTATGTTTATATGAGAGACTTGCCTGTTCAAACGACAGAGTTTGCCTGTGCAGGCATTGTCGAGAGTCTTCTTGACTACGAAATTCCAATAAATAAGGATTGAACCACCCTAGTTAAGACAAATTGAAAGATTGTTCAAGAAAATGATAGTATAAATGTTAAAAACTTAAAACAGGTAGAGGATTTAAAAAGTGAATTACCCAACCGAAAGTTCTTGAAAGGTCATTGCCTGTACCGAGAAGTCCCAAAACCCAACCCACTGCACTATTACCTCCTGCAACCTGCAAATTTCCAAAGTTTTTATAATGTACAGGCATTTCTTCTCCCACTCTTTCTCTCTCTGTGAAGACCTTTGTTTCTAGGTTACCCGCTAGGTTTGTAGACAAGAATGCGTCTTAGCAATGGAGTGTGGAATGGAGTGTGATTAAGTTGTGAGAGAGAAAATAAATTGGATAATGGGTTTCTAATTATAAAAATATATAAGTCTTAAATTTAATATAATATTAATTTATATTATTTTTTACTTTTAAATTAATTAAATTTAAATAATAATTAATTAAAGTACAGATATTAATAAAAATACTAATAATGAAATTTGATAATTATGTTATAAAAATTTAATAATTAAATTTTAATGTTAATAAAATTAATAATTAAATTTATTGTTAAAAAATTTATAAGTCAAATTTAATTAAAAATTAAAATAGTGAAATAAAATATTTATAAAATAAAAAATAAAAATATTAAAATTTAGAATAGTTAAAGGACGAAGTTATCAACAAATATTTATATAAAAAATTAATAAAGGTTGTTGTATGTTCAAGGGTGGGCAAAAGTTTTGTTTCTTTTCATTTTTAGCAACGCTTAATATGCGTTGGCATATAAGGGTCGCCGTAAATATATTTTGTTGTAGTGTTGTTATGTTTGAGATAAAAAAAACGAGATTGAATGGCAAATGACTAATAATGTTGAAGGCTTACCATTTTCGAATGAGTATAACTCTCTCCGACAATAAAAGCGAGAAGACAAAATAATGGTGAACTAGGGTTTTATGGAAGAAGAATAGACGAAAAGAACGGTGAAATAAGGTTTCTCTACAAGCTGAAAAAGAGACGAAGAGAACAATGAACTAGGGTTTCTCGACAAGTTAAAGAAGAGACAAAGAGAAGAACTGTTTCGGAAAATTTGAAAATCGAGGAAAAAGAAGAATTTGAATAGGCGGAGAAAAAAGGAGACAATGTGGCGTGCCACATAAATTCGTGGCATTGCTTTCGTGACAATCTCGTTTCCCTAATAGTTTCTTATAAGTTATATATATGTCCGAATTATCAATTTGGAACTCCTCAATTCGGATTTCTAAAATTTTCTTTTAAACTTTATAATTTGGAACTCCTTATTGTTAAAGTTATATAAAACAAAGTTACGATTTCAAACATCGTTAACTTATATATGTGTTATTTATAAATAATAATAAAAAAAATACATGTCAATAATAACATTATATATTTTTAAAAGTTAATATATATATATATATATATTAGAAAAATAACATGGTAATATGAATTAGTTATCCGCGCGCTTTCCATCATCACCGCTGTTCGCACACATCATTCAGTTCGCAATTCTCCGGTCATCCTCCCTCGTCGTTCATTCATAGTTTGTATTAACATCTCAACTTTTCTATCCCGATATACTTAAATGGTTAATTTAATATTTTAGTGTATAAAATTCAAATTATGATTTTTATTTTTCAATTCATTTTAGTTTTTTAATTTAAATAAAAGTTGTATGTTCTTTTGATACTGAAATTATGTTTTTTTTTTTTTAAGTTTTACAAGAAATTCGATTATGGTTATTTGTTCTTTAAATAAATTTAGGGTTTTTAAAATTTAAATGAAAATTAGGTTTTTGTTTTTGTTTTTTTAAATTGAAATAACAATTTAGTTAGAATTGTCATTCAATGTTAAATAAATATAAACTAAGTTAAGTTAAAGATGTCTATAATATTTTGAATCCCCTCAATAATAAGATATGAGATATATCAAACTACAGTACACTAAGTATATGATTTATTTTATTATAAAATTATTTTTAATAATGAAACAAACTATTTGAATTTATTTTGTTTAGTATAAGGTTATTTTTAATGAAAAATCATATTAATTAAATAATGTTTCATCAGGTTCTAATGAAGAATTTAAGGAAACATCTTGTCAAGAAAAAAAATGAAGGCCCTTAATACCCCTATTAAGTCTAGAAAATCTTTCTCAAAATTACATACAATTAATTTGTATTTTTTTTAAAATAATTTTTTAGTAAAATTTCTCAAACATCACACTTGAATTTGTACAAATTTGTGAAATTCATATATAATGTCCATTAAAATTTGATGGTCTTTAGAGATACGGATCAATTATGCATTTGAGATTTGATGGAATTTGTTTAATCATTGAACTACAAAACTCGGTCTCTTTTTAAGGTTTGGTAATGTGGGGGTGGCGATGATTTAAATCCTTCAATATTAATTATGACGTGTTAGAGGTTACAAAACTTTTTAAGAGTTATCTAGATGTTACTATTTACCTTAACCTTGATAATGCTATGAACCAAGTTAGACTAACTTGTATTAAACATGATACCTATACAAGTTTAATTTTTTTAATATTGTGGTGAAGGAGAATAAATAAGAGGCAAAATTTGAAGATAAAAATTTAAAGTTGAAGAAGAGGTTGATGTTGAAGTTGAAATGGTGGTAGAAGAAAATTTAAAAAATAAAATGTCTAAAGATTTTGAAGAAGATATAAAAGAATTTGAACTAATGTTGAAGAAGCGATTGAAGTTGAAACGGAAGAGGAAATTTTGTTATTAAAAGAAAGGGTACTGGAGAGAATCAACATAAAATTGATGAAGATGTTGAAGAAGAAGAGATCGGCGAAAATGAATATTATGTTAATGAAAAAAGGGTATTGATGAATATATTAAAGTTTGAGAAGAAAAGATTGGTGAAAATGAAGATAAAGGTGGAAGAGAAAATCCATTCGGTGAAATTCAAGGTGGAAGTGAAATTCCATATGAAAAAGTGGTGAAAACCTCTTTTCATTATAATGGAAAAGATAGTAAAGTAACTCAAATGAGTTGTCAAAATGTGTAGATGAGAGTGATTCGGTGGTACATATGTGATGATGATATTGATAGTGATTATATAGTTTTTGATGACAATGTCCTATCTCATAAAAATACATGGACGATCCCCATTTTTCAATATATATAATAGTATTATTAATTATATTTTATATTTTTTTTCTCTTTTCCTATTAAATATATATATATTATACATTTTTATCTCATTCCCATATTATAATATATTAACCATTTATATCTCATTTTATATTATATAAATATTAATTATATAATTAATTAACTATATTTCACGTTATTTTCTATTATACCACCCCTTTTTTTAACCTAATATTGTACTAGTAATTTTATAACCCTAAACCCTATTATTGCAGTCTTCATTCTCTATTTATATTCTAAGTTTATAACCTAATAAATTTTTAAGCCTAAAAGTTGTCTTTTTTTTATGTTAATATTGTCAGCCCACATCTTTCGTATATTTTAATTTTTCTCACTTTTATCAATCTTCAAGTTTACAAATATCGTAATCACTATCTTTGAGGTAATGATATTATTAACACACTTATTTATTCAATTTTTTCTTATTCTTATATTTATCTTCCTAATCGTTTACCATTTTAAAATACCTATCATTATATTTTTCTTATTATAGAGACATCAGACCATATATTACCAATATTATCAAATCAGGCTTTAAAATTACGAAAAATATATCACCTAACCCTATCACTAGCTATTTTTTTTTTCTTTTTTAGAAGTTTAAATATAGTTAAATAATCTTAAGTAATGCATTAATTTATTATTAACTTTAGAATTTATAAATTAGTTTAAATATTTTAGGTTTAAATAACGAAGAAAAGTATAAATTATAAAGATCGAATAAGGTTTTGAAAATATGAGTCGGGTGCTTCTACAAAAAAAATATCAAGATACGATACGAGACAATGACATAATCATTAGTGGGTTCAATTTTAAATTGTTCAATGCAAAAAAAATCCAAAATTTTCTACTTTTGTGTCAAGATGGAAATAAAGAAAATGATAGTGTAAGAGTAGGAGATGAAGTATTTGAATAACCTTTTAGTAATCTTGAGTAAATGAAGAAAATGATTGTTGTTATATATTTAATTCAGATATATATTTTTTTTAATTATAAACTTTATAACTATTAATTATAAACAAAATTTAAATTAAAAAAAAAAATTAACTACAATTTTAGGAGCCACAAAATTTAAATTTGCGTTAGACTCCTAATCCTTATGGTCGGCCCTATTGACGATCTAGTATGATGTTACATTACAACTCCAAGTCGGTTAATGATTGGACAAGATTTATGGTTGTGATATTTTTTGAAAATAAAAGACATTAAGATTGTAATTAGAAATTATGCTTGCAATTATCATGTTAGTCTACAATGGTTGAAACAAGACTCTTATCGAATGTGGGTGAAGTGTGACTGAAGGTTGTTTGTGGCAATTTTTTTAATAGTAAAGACAACACATAAAAGTTGAATTGTGAAGACATACTATCCAAAGTATATAAATATTATTTAGACAATCTTAACAGGTTGGTTACTACCCGTTATGTTGTCTTGAAATTTAGGGACAATATTTTATCGCAACAAGACATATCCGTGAGTACAATACATAATTCATATATCTAGTTTAACGAGGATCACTATATCTCGACGTGGAGATGCCTCAATAGGAAAGGAAGAAGAAGTAAGCAAATAGGAGGAAGTGAACGGGTTTTGGAAACTAGAGCCACTGGTCAAACACTTGATGAAGGGAGAGCCATAAATCTTTCCCTTTCGGCTCTAGGAGATGTCGTTGCAGCTCTTAGAAGAAAGCGAGCTCATATTCCTTATAGGTAATGAGATATTGGGTGGACTTTTTTTCTTTCTTTCTTTTCTTTGTTTCTCATTATGATTGATTATTGATATTCAGGTTCAAAGGCATATCCCACTATGAAGGAGGAGACCAATTTGAGAATCACACACACACTTCTCCCTTGCCCAGGAGAGCTTCTTGTAGAAGAGCATCATAGCAAGCAACTATGGTGAGCCATGGGCAGGTGGACGTGATGTTTTTGAATTCCTAGCTGATTCAATCCAAATTCTCGTGTTCTCGAGATTGGATGTTGTACACTTCGAGTGAGTAGGCGTGAATTTTATCAGCTACCTAGAAGCGCAGCACTTCCATTGTTTAGAACGAGACGAGCTCTCTCTAATGGCTGCATTTAGGTATGAACTTCCTTCACATGGTTCACTGAAGAAACGACCCTTAATTGTCAAGGGAGAGGACATGGATTTCAGTAAATTTGGAGTTGGAACAGCATATGAATTGATTTATGCAAGTGCTGTTTTTCTTCATATGCCTGATAAGCTTATTTGGGTAGGATTAGAGAGGTTAGCTGGTAATGGTTAAAGCTAATGATGGTAGAATATTTGTGTCGCATAACATCAAATTTTGTTCTAGACTTGGCAGAGATGAGTGTACTAAGAGACTTGGCATAACATACCCATGATAGCTTGTTTTTCAATCAGGTTTGAGTTTAGGAAATCAAAATAGTACAACTCTGATAGATATTGTAAAATTATCTCTCTTTTTCATTTGTAATGACAACATTGTTATGGAAAAATATTGAGTGTCATTCTATTATTTATTCATTTGGAAGTAGAGTTTGCTGTTTTTTTTTTTTTTTTTTTTTTTTCATTTTTGCTAGAAATAAATGCAACTACTGGACAATGATGCTGATCAAATATGATCTCAATTTTAAAAGTTTTCTATTGCATCTACTACTTTTGATTGAGAGCAGCAAGCAAGCAAATGATATAAGGCAGTTTTTTAGTCTTAATTTTAGAACTGAAAATTTAATATTATATGAAATAAGAAGTTTAACTCAAACTCACTTTGAAGTGATAAAAATATTTTATAATAAATAAGACAGGGTCATTTAAAAAACTGTTATTGTGTTCAAAAAGACAGAATCCTGAATCTCATTCATTTTTTACCATCTTACCTTTCTAGCTCAATAGTTAGATGAATCTTCTTCAAAACAAACCTAAAACTATTTCTTTAGATTTTTCATTCATTGATGTCTGCATTATTATTATTATGAATATGTTGGACATCTTTATTTAATTTTATTTTTTTATCGACAGATTATTCTTGAAAGAGTACCCTCTCTACATAACCATATATCAGTTAATTATTTAAACTAGTGACCTGACTCTACAGAAAATAAATAATTATTTATATCATATTTTGATTATTTTTTAGTTTTTGTTAATGTATGTATTTTAGAATTTTATTTGAGGTTAAATTTAACTTATTTTTAAAATAATAATTTAATTTTGTTTTGTTTTGTTTTAACACTAAATATTTATTCAAAATATTAATATTATTGTAATATTTATATATTATCACCTATTTTGTATTGTTACTCCAATTCTCACATTTTAAATTCAAATAAAATAAGAAAATTTCTATAAAACTACATTGTTCAAATTCAAAGTGCCTAGATCTTCTCTCAATGTAAGAGTTCAAAATATTATTTTTTGCGAAAATTTTAACAGCATTGACTATTTGAAACTGTAGTGTTGTTTTATATTTTAATCCAACATTCTACTTATTTAGATCAATTCAAAATTATAATAACATTCATTAAAATTGAGTCCAATACTCTACAATACACAAATATCATAGTAACATTCATTAAAATTGAGTCCAACACTCTACAATACACAGAAATTTCACATAAAAGCAATTGCAATTGATAGTTAAACGCGTTTACAACATATTAATACAAATAACAAAACTATGATTAGAAGAAAAATTACAATGCCTTGAAACATAATACAATAATTAACGTACAGAAGAAAAAAAAAATTCAAACTTAGATCCTCCTTCAAGTTAATAACATGGAAGAGATGGATGGAGCGCCTTAAGAACATTCGCGCAGGAACTCGTCCATTAATGCAGAGAGCTATTGCGATTGCTGCGCGGGCTGTGCAAATTGCATGTAATCATCGGAACAAAGAGTTGATAAAAGCCTGTCTGATGATGCTTCTGTTATTATTGTATTTGAGGAGGAGGAGACTTGAGGATTGAAATTGAGATATTGATCCGTCTGTATCTGTCAATCACCATTAATAATGTCCCCTACTGTATTTTAGGAGGAGGGGACTTGAGAATTAAAATTGAGATATTGATTCATCTGCATCTACCAATCACCATTAATAATGTCCCCTGCCCAGGGCAATGACGGAAGATCATCAGAAACAACATGAGGAACGTAAATAGTTTCTGACACGATGGGTAGATCATCAAGAAATGATATTATTTCATCAGAATCAATGTCTTCGGAATAAAAATGAGATGTCGCCGGGGGCGGCGAATCGGGAGTAAAGGGTTGATAACCAGCATTATTTTCTGAATTATAAAGATTGGAGAAGCTTTGCTGCTGCTGCGATTTGAGGAACTCCATTTTGGAATTGATGATCCGAAGCTTTGCTACGATTTGGTCGGAGAAAATCTTTAAAGAATTTGAGGTCAAACCATTAACCAACGATAAAATAGAATCTCTATTCCAAGAACAGGGCCGGGGACTTGTTCGTCGTCGAAATTGATCGGTTGTTCCTCCGACTCCTCCGACTCCAACTCCGGTCTTATTATTATTAAGTAATTTGGAGGATCGGTGTTCCTTGTATAGCCTGAAAATAGGTTTGAGTTGGTTAGGATATTCCGGCCAAGTCTCCACTTCTCTTCCGTCGACCGAAAAAGATAAGATGCACACATCAACGCTACATAGCGTAGATAATTCTAAATATTTCTTCTTGACGTTCTTCAACATAGTAGACGAACAAACTTTCACCATTTCCGATCGATGGATCATCCTGTATGTAGAGAGAGTAGAGGAGCTATATGAAGGTCTTAATATGTTTTCTTATTATTACCGTTTATTTATTTGTATTAAAACTTAAACTAACATAATCAACTAAACAACCCTAAACCTAATAATTAGCCCAGCTCAATTAATTAATTATATTCCCGCTTGGCTTGCCGCTTGCTTAAACATCACGCCACGCGTACCGCGTTTTTTTTTAAATTTATTTGTTCATAGCAAAATGGGTGAGAAGAGAAGAGATAAGACCTAATTAATACTACACTCCTCCGCAATCTTTCAAAGCATAATAATAAGCATGGAGAACAAGTAGTTGCAGGATGGCCATCATGGCTCTCGATTTGCTCATGTAGGTGAAGTAATTGATGGAGAACAAGTAGACACATTTGAGAAGATTGACAAGGTTTCTCCATGATGAGTGCTGCTAGCTAGAAAAGTTGTTGTAATATCTTGGTTTTATTTATATATGGCTATATATATATAGATTGGGTAGGAACAACATATAGCAGCAACGTCTACAAGGCAAGAGATACCATTCATTACAGGGAAAATTGTTGCGCTGAAGAAGAAGGTTCGGTTTGATAATTTTGAACCTGAAAGCGTCAGATTCATGTATATGTAGGGAGATTATCATTTTACGGACACTGGATCATCCAAATGTAATAAAGTTGGATGGTTTAGTTACGAGTCGATCGAAAATGTCCTCTTCTGGTTTATACTTGGTATTCGAATATATATATATGGAGCATGATTTGGCTGGCTGGTCTTGCTGCCAGCCCAGACATCAGGTTCACTGTTTTAAATTTTCAAGTTATTATATTCACTTGTATTATATACACTATACAATGCAAAATTTGGTCTTCCTTATTGACTGACATGACTGACTCACTATTTCATGTCACAACAGGTGAAATGTTACCTAAAGCAGCTGTTGTTTGTCTGGACTTGAGCATTGTCATAGCCGCGTGCTTCATCCAGACATTAAAGGATCAAATTTACTTATTATTATTGATGATGATGGTATTCTTAGAATAGCCGATTTTGGGTTGGCAACTATTGTAGACCCCAACCACAACAACCCCATGACAAGTCTGCTGGTTACATTGTGGTATCGAGCTCAAGAGTTTCTTCTTGGAGCCACTGATTATGGATGGTGTAGGCATAGACAGACTTGTGGAGTGCTGATGGTTGTATTTTAGCTGGGAAACCTATTTATTATGCCTGGACATACAGAGGTAACTATAAATTCTACTTGTTGGCTGCTTGCTTGTTTGCTTGAGTATTGTTTTCTTGTTTCTGAAAAGTGAAATCCTTTTAATTGATCCCCAATTGGAAAAGCTACTTCAGTTTTTGTCAACATTTCACCTGCTCATTTGATGAGATTTTATTCTGAACTGATTATTCTAATCAAGGGTTATTGCTTAATTGATGATTATGTAATGTTTTTTTACTGTATCATTTTTATACGTCAATAACAAAAGGGTCTTTTTTTTGTAACCTTTTAAAAAATGTGGATCAATGAAATGGAACGGTTGCATCCTTAAAATTAAAAAAAAAGGTCTTTTGAAATTGCTCCTTTTGAAGCAAAAAGTTGATCACTCTTTTTTTTGGATTGGCTTATGTTTCTTCATTTAATGTTTCCCTTATGTTATACATATCTCTATTTTCTGTTAACAATTACTCCTCTATGTCTCCAAGATAGAACAATTACACAGGATATACAAACTATGTGGTTCTCCTTCTGATGATAATTGAAAAGGTTTAGGTCTCCCAATGCAACTGTGTTTAAGCCACGTCAGCCTTACAAGCGTTGTGTTTCTGAGACATTCAATCATTTTCCACAATCATCTCTTCCGCTGATTGAAAAGCTTCTTTCAATTGACCCAACAGAACGAGAAACTGCAACAGATGCATTAAGAAGTGAAGTAAGTATTTGAAAACAAAATGTCTTTTCTTTAGAAGCTTTTTATGCATTGTTCTCTAGATGGAAGATTTATGATTACAAACTTTTTTACATTTTTCTACTCATTTGATGTTATGCTGATGAAAATATTTTGCATATATGAAAAGATAGATGTGAGATAGCAGAAAACTGGTCATAAAAACATCAACTTTTAATTGGATGCCCTTTATAATAAGAGCTTGTTTGATGTAGGGTTACTTGGAAATAATTGTTGAAATTAATGTTTTTAATTAAAATAAATATTTTTAATTAATTATGGTATTGATTAGGATAATATTGGGAGGTTATAAGTTACAATATTTAATTCTAAGATAACGAAAAGATTTTTATTTTTATTATATATTTACCTTGTAATAGGATGATTGGTGAATCACAACAAAATAATAAAATTTCATTTCCTTTTGTAACCTTCGTTCCTTATTTTTCTCTTCAACCCAACAAAGTGGTATCAGAGCTTCAAGATCGATCCATGGCGATGCTAGGAGATTCTTGGCCGATACGAGGAGCGCAACTCATTTTCGACGGAGAAGATTATGATTATTGGAGTGTTATGATGAAGACACTCCTAGTCTCACAAGATCTGTGGGATTTGGTGGAGAACGGACACATTGAAGATCAAGATGCCGCAGGATCATCAGATCGTTCATCCGATAAAAAGTTGAAGGAGAACAAAAAGAAAGATGCGAAGGCCTTATTTATTATTCAACAAAGTATTTCTCGTAAGCTTTTTCCGAGAATAATAGGGGTTAATACATCGAAGGAAGCGTGGGATATATTGCAAAAGGAATTTGAAGGGAGCGATAAAATGAAGACAGTGAAGCTCCTGACTCTCAAACGAGAGTTTCAAAATTTAAGGATGAAGGAGAAAGAAACTCTACAAGAGTACTTCTCAAGGGTGATCGAAGTTGTAAATCAAATCAAGTGTCTTGGCGATGACTTGACCGACAAAACGGTTTGTGAGAAGATCTTGATAAGTCTTTCTCCAAAGTATGACAATATGGTGGCCATTATTGAAGAAATGAAAGACCTCTCGTCACTCAATATTCACGATTTGATGGGTTCTCTTGAGATGCATGAACAACGGATGAAGCGACATACCGAAGCTTCCATCGAAAGCGCCTTTCAATCAAAAGTGAGTGTAAAAGAAGATTCTACTGAAAGCTAGAGTAAACGTCAATATTCTCGTGGCGGTGGAAGTTATGGAAGAGGTCGAGGGCGTGGCCGAGGGGGAGGTAGAAACTTCCATGATAACAAATTTTGTCATCATTGTAAAAGATCGGGTCACGTTGAAGAAGACTGTTATCATAAAGGTAAACCTCAATGTTTTAATTGCAAGAGGTTTGGTCATATGCAAAAGGATTGTCGAGATCAAAGAAGAGAGCAGGCCAATTATACCGAGGAGAAAAGGAATTGTGAAAGTGATGGAAGCACATTTTTTGCATGTCAAGCGGCTATTGGAAAAAATGATAACGAGTGGTATGTTGATAGTGGGTGCAGCAATCACATGACCGGAGATGAGTCAATTTTTTGCAAAATTGACAAGAGTGACACAACTCGGATCACAATGGGTAATGGTGCTGTGGTGAAATCAAATGGAAGAGGTACGATCGCAGTAGATTCAAAGAAAGGTAAATTGCTAATCCATGATGTGTTGTTTGTTCCGGATTTAGCTCAAAATTTGCTGAGTGTTGGGCAGCTTATGCAAAATAATCATGCATTGTACTTCGATGATGATTATTGTAAAATTTTTGACAAGAAAAATAATAGAGAGTTGATTGCGGTTGTTAAGATGGAGAGGAATCGAAATTTTCCTCTTAATCTTAAACCTGCAAGTTGTGCATCGATGAAGACCGATGTTGAAGATATGTCATGGTTGTGGCATAAACGGCTTGGGCATGTGAACTTTGAGAGCTTGAAATTTCTAAGCAAAAAACTATGGTATATGGGTTGCCAAATATTGATGACAAGCATGATGTTTGCGAGGCATGTGCTCTTGGTAAAATCCATCGAGAGACGTTTCCGAAAGAGAAAGCCTGGAGAGCAAAATCATTGTTGGAGCTCGTTCACACTGATATCTGTGGTCCGATGTCCAAAAACTCTCACGGAGGTAACAGATATTTTATCACTTTTATCGACGATTTTACAAGAATGTGTTGGGTCTATTTTTTGAGGCAAAAATCAGAAGCACTTTCTGTTTTCAAGAAGTTTCAAAGAATGGCTGAGAGACAAAGTGGTAAGGTGATCAAAAGATTAAGAAGTGATAGAGGAGGAGAATACAACTCGAAGGAGTTCAAGAAATATTGTGAAGATATTGGTCTTGAAAGACAATTGACGACGAGTTATACGCCAGAACAAAATGGCGTTGCTGAGAGGAAGAATCGAACAATTGTCGAGATGGCGAGAACCATGATGAATGCAAAGGGATTACCATTGACTTTTTGGGCCGAAGCAACCTATACAGCAGTTTATTTGTTGAATCGTTGTCCGACAAAGGCGGTTGAAAACAAGACACCATTCGAGGCATGGTCCGGGGGTAGAAAGCCGTCAGTCAATCACTTGAAAGTGTTCGGATCCATTTGCTATGCTCATATCCCGATGCAAATGAGAAATAAACTTGAAGATAAAGGTGAAAAATGTATATTCGTTGGCTATAGCACCAAGTCGAAGGGATATCGACTTTTTAGCTTGAAGAAAAATAAGGTGATTGAAAGTCGGGATGTGATCTTTAATGAAAAAGAACAATGGGATTGGAAAGAAAAAGGTGTTGAGGATGTACAGATACCGGTTTTTGAAGAAGATCGGAGGGAGTCATCTAGACAAGTCAATGAAAGTGGTTATGAAGAAAGTGAGCATCAACAATCTCCGACAACACAACCCGGGGCGAGTTCATCCATTCCGATCCGTACTCCGGTAAAAATGAAAAATTTGAATGACATATATGCTCGATGTAATTTCTGTGTTGTAGAACCTGAAAGCTTTGAACAAGCTATTCGAGAGGAGATTTGGGTTAAAGCAATGGAAGAAGAAATCAACATGATCGAAAAAAATGAAACTTGGGAGTTAGTAGAGAAGCCGAAAGAAAAAGATGTGATTGGGTTGAAGTGGATTTACAAGACGAAAATGAGTCCTGATGGTTCGGTTAAAAAATGCAAGGCAAGATTGGTGGCAAAAGGGTATTCTCAACAACCTGGAATCGACTATCATGAGACATTTGCACCGGTTGCGAGACACGAAACGATAAGGATGTTGATTGCATTAGCCGCTCACAAAGGATGGAAGCTTTATCAACTTGATGTGAAATCTGCATTCTTGAATGGAGTATTGAAAGAAGAGGTATATGTGGTACAACCACAAGGCTTCAATGTTGAAGGAGAAGAAGAAAAAGTATACAAGTTGAAGAAAGCGTTGTACGGATTGAAGCAAGCACCTCGTGCTTGGTATGGAAATATCGATGAGTATTTCTCTAAGAGAGGATTTTTTAGGAGTCCTAGCGAGCCGACACTCTACATCAAGCATGGTGAATCCGGTATGCTCATAGTCTCTCTTTATGTTGATGACTTGATTTTTACTGGAAATGATAAAAACATGATTAATGAGTTCAAAACTGATATGATGAAGAAATATGAGATGAATGATTTAGGTTTGTTACATTATTTCTTGGGTATTGAGATTGATCAAAATGATGGAGGTGTATTTATTTGTCAAAATAAGTATGCCCAAAGCATTCATTCAAAATTTAAAATGGAGAATTGTAATCCCGTGATGACTCCATTGGTAGTAAATGAGAAGTTGGTGAAAGATGATGGTAGTGGTGATGCGGATGCGGTACAATATAGAAGTCTGGTTGGGAGTTTGTTGTACCTTACGATTACAAGACCCGATATCATGTATGCTACGGGTTTATTATCTCGATTTATGCACCGACCAAGCAAAATTCATCTTGGAGTTGCAAAGAGAGTGTTGCGATACATTAAAGGGACTATGGAGTATGGTCTCATGTTTGAAAAAAATGATAGTGAAGATATTGAGTTGTTTGGGTTCTGTGATAGCGATTGGGCTGGAAGCATGGATGACATGAAGAGTACATCCGGATATTGTTATTCACTAGGTTCAGGTATTTTTTCATGGGCCTCGAAAAAGCAAGAGAGAGTTGCACATTCCTCCGCCGAAGCCGAATACGTATCGACAAATGAAGCAACCAAACAAGTGGTTTGGCTAAGGAAGATTTTAGAAGACATGGGGGAGAAACAAGATATGGCTACAGTTCTCTTTTGCGATAGCAAATCGGCAATTGCTATGTCGAAAAATGCGGTATTTCATAGTCGAACAAAACACATCAACCTTAAACATCACTATATTCGTGAAGCAGTGGATGATGAAGAAGTAATGATCAAACACGTAAAGACTGGAGATCAACTTGCAGATATCTTCACTAAAGCACTTCCTTTAAACAAATTCGTCTACTTACGAGATTTGTTAGGCATGACCAACAAAAACATTAAGGGGGAGTGTTGAAATTAATGTTTTTAATTAAAATAAATATTTTTAATTAATTATGGTATTGATTAGGATAATATTGGGAGGTTATAAGTTACAATATTTAATTCTAAGATAACGAAAAGATTTTTATTTTTATTATATATTTACCTTGTAATAGGATGATTGGTGAATCACAACAAAATAATAAAATTTCATTTCCTTTTGTAACCTTCGTTCCTTATTTTTCTCTTCAACCCAACAATAATATGGGTTATTTTTATTTGTTTTTTTGGGAGATGGTGGTAAATCTTCATCGACTGGTGTAGCAGATGGAGCAATATTAGTGGTTTCTGGGGGTGGTGCTGATAACTCTTCATCGACTAGTGTAGTGGATGTAGCAATAACATTGGTTTTTTTGGGGGAGGAGGTGGTGGTAAAATCTGATCAACATGTGTAGTAAATGCAGCAATATCAGTAGCTTCGACAACAACTGTGGAAACTAATTCATCGGTCGATGACTTCGTATTCGTCTTCGTGTTCATCTTCGTATTTCTCTTCCTCTTCCTTTCATATTTAAGCAAGTGAAACCTCGAAATCATTATTTTCGGTGGGATAACATAAATCAATATTCAACTAAATAAATGGAATCAACGGGTGTTAATAGAAAATGTATAAACACAATAAGATTATCCTACCTCTCTGGTTTATTGCCGGGATTGGCGTTGGATACAGGATTGGGGGCGGTTTCGTTTTCGTTTATGCTGTTACAAACTGACAAGACGACCTCTCGGGAGTCAAAGGTATCCACTTCCATGTTGTTTCCTTGGTTTTCTGACATTTTCAGAAGAAATCCTTGTAGAATAGAAGAAATCTCTAGGGTTTCAACGTTGAATATTTGATCATCGCCGGGAGATAGAGAGAGAAGAATATGAACAGTTGCTTATGAAAATGAAGAGTGAGATTGTAGCGGGAAATTGTAATTATAAAAATAAGTAATTGAAGCGAAGAAATATTCGCTCTATATCGTATCCTCGTAAAAAAAATTCATAAATTATTTTAAATATAAAAATAAGTAATTGAAGCGAAGATTTATTCGCTGCATGTAATTTCCCTCAGTAAGTGTACTTACATGATAGGTAAACTGTCTTCTCATGGGTGGGTTGGGGTTTAAATGAACGCCAGGTTAAAAATAAATGAAGTAATCGAAGCGACTATTTATTCGCTGCATATTATTTTTAATAAATTTAATTAATATTTAATAATCCAAATCGTATGCTCGTAACATTTCATAAAGACATTAAAATATAAAAATATGTAATTGAAGCGAAGATTTCTTCTCTGCATGTCATGTCAAATAAATTTATTTAATCTTTAATAAATAGAAGTATTAAATTCTTGTTATTCACATACATGAGTCAGTGTACTTACATGAGAGGTAAACAGTCTTCTCATGGGAGGGTAGGGGGTTTTACATGAACGTCATGATAAAAATAATTGAAGCGAAGATTTCTTCGCTCCTGAGCGTCTCCCCGTAAATAAAAATTTCATTAAAAAATGAAAAATAAGAATGAAGTAATTGAAGCGAAGATTTCATCGCTGCATGTCATTTTTAATAAATCGAATTAATATTTAATAAATGGAAATATAAAATTCAAGTTAATTTTGGTCTTTACATACAAGGGTAAGTGTATTTCCATGACAGGCAAACGGTCTTCTCATGGGTGGGTTGGGGGGTTTACTTGAAGGTCATGACTTTTGGGCGGGGAAATCTTCGCTTCTTTCGCTTCTCACCCTTCCTTCTCACATGGCGCCCGGAGAGAAGTGATCTTCGCTGGAGCATATGAATAATATATTAATTCCGTACGTTAAATGGCCATTCCGTTAACGGCGTCTAGGGTGAACCCGGAATGAAACCCGGATTCCAAATTCTCCCTCCCCCCTCTCCTACCCAGATTGATTTATTAATATAATAATAATTATGCAATTTGATTGGTCCGCAACAGGGGAACACGAGAATCGGTAACAGAAGATCCGGATTGCACCTTATGGGTTTGACATCTACACTCCCTTTGAATGGTCTGTGACATTATGAGTTTAACAAATAAACTAGATTTTGTAAATTGAATTTGTATACAATAATTACTTTTTATAATTCATAATTAATAAAATAAATAATTTAACTTAATGATTTTGTTAAAATAATAAGTAAACAAAATATTATGTTATTTTGATTTTCTCAATATCATTAATTATTTTAATTTATTTATTATATATTAAAATTATTAATCTTATTAAAAGATTTCAAAATAAAATTATTAGTTCAAATATTTTTATTTTAAACTTTAATATCTTGATAGTTATTCTAAAATCAAATGTATTATACATATAATTATATATATAATTTTAAATTTATTAAAAATTACAAAATAAAATCATAATTTATTTTTTTATAAAAAATTATCATTAATAACAATTATATATAAATTAAAATTATTAATTTTACTTAAAATTAAAATTAAATTAAAATTAAATTAAAATTTTAAAATATTAAATACATATTATTATTATTATATATATATATATATACTTAAATCTTATTTAAATGTATATATTTATATTTATTGGCTAATTTAAATCTATTAAATATGAAAAGTTTATGTAACCTTATATATTATTAAAAATTGTGTTGTTTATTCTCTTGCTTATTTAATGTCTTAAAATATATATATATATATATATATATATATATATATATATATATATATATATATATATATATATATATATAATTTTTTTTCTCTATACAGTATAATTCATATTTGTTTGTAATTTTTATATATTTTTTTTATTAAAAATAAGTTTTTAATATAAACAAAAAATAATCACAAATATCTTTTTTAAATATTATTTTATTCAATATTATAAAATATTTTAAAATTTAAATTAGTTCATATCTCAATTAAATTAAACTAAAAAATAAAATTTATATATTAAAATTTATATTACATTATTCAGAATATAACTATAAAAAAAAAAAAAAAAAAAAAAAAATGTATAAGTGATGAGAAAGATTGTAATGAAACCAATGTCATACTTTGTATGAGAGAAATAAAATTAAAAATTATATTGTAACTACTTAAAAAAAAAACTCTTTGCATTAGTTGATGGAAAAAGTTTGAAATTCGATAATTTCAATTTCGGTTTGAGGAATTTTTTTTAAAAATAAAATATTTTTTTTAAAGATTTTAAAATAAATCCTAACAGATTTTAAAATTAATTAAAATAATTAACTTCGGAGTTAAATCTTAAATAATTCGGGGATTTACGGAAATCAAAGCACAATATGATTTTCTTAGAAATCCTTTAGTTTAAATTAATTAAACATAATTAATTTACAAGATTATTTATTTTGAAACATAGTCGCCAATTAATTTTTGAAAATCAATAAAAGTTGACATACGTATATAAACGTATTGACTAGAGTTTTCTTTCAGTTTGTAGTTTGGTGATATTCGGGAAAGGACTTCGAGCTTCATCCTCCGTACCCGTTTTAAAAAGTCTCTACTTAGAAAGTTGACTTTTGAAAATCGGTTGTATAATGTTTGAGTTTTAACTAATTATTCTTCCGATCTCAGTCATGCATCTAGGTTTTATGCTTTTAGGTTATGCTAGTACCGATTGCTGATGATAACTAGAGAGGATTATATCTGAAGAATATTATTCATTTTAAGAGTTTTAAGGTTTAGAAATAAACACCAACATGAATCTATGATCAATATTCAACCATAAAACACCATAAACGACAAAAATACAAACTTATGCAATTTGAAATATAAAAATTTCAAATTATGCAAATATGTATTAGAGGATGATTGGAACCTTAACAAGGATTGAAGAACATTCCTTGATCTTTAAGAAAGCTTTGGGATGCTCAAATCCATGTTTTAAGGCTTGAAACAGAAAATTCGAAAAATCCGAAAGCATCAAGCTTAAATGGCAGATTTATGATTTTTTTTATTTGAATTGGGAGACTTGATTCCTTGGATGCAAAATGACTTAGGGGAGTATTTATAGCATCCTTAAGTTGATTGGATGGTTCAAGTGGACTGAATAGCCAAAAGCTATTAATGACATTTTGACTATTCTTTATTCCACTTGAAGATATAGGTAGTGATTGTGCCTATATTTGTAGGGGAAATGATCATTGAAGTAGGGTGATCATTTCACCTTTTCAATTAGTCAAAACGACTGAATATGGAGAAAGTTCCAAAAAGAGAAGATCAAAGACGGGTCTTTGATCTTATATGTTCCGACATCGCATTGAAGACAAATGTGGCACTCAAAACGATATCATTTTGAGCGCGTTCGGGCGTTCCTTCTAACACCGTTGGCGTTTGGGCGTTCCGTTAGCGTCCTAGCTAACAGGGATAACGACTGCGTTAACTAATCCCATGCAGCTTGTGCGCGCGCTCCTTTGGTTGCAACGGGGTATGCGGGCGCGTCTGGGTCATTGAATGAGATCCCAATGCTTATCTGATAACCTAGTTTTCGGCTGTAGCTTATTATCTTGGTTTTGGCTACACCTTATCACATTTTTTTTATTAAATCCTTAAGGGTTTGTTTGAAACTAATTTTTCTTTCACCCTTTTATCTTTATTTTTAATCTTTTTAAATGAACAAAGTATTAAAATAAACATGGCAAATATTTTACCAATTGTTTTTTTTCATATTTAATGGTTAAATAAATAACTTTGGGAGATGAAATGGGTACCTCATTTCATCTTAAATTGTTTATTAATCCCTAATTTTTTTCTAAATTTATTTTAAGATAAATGAGTACAACATTTATCCCAAATAATTTATTTTATTATTTTGATCATTTTCTTTTATTAATTAGACTTTAATTATCACAATAATTAGCATAATTAATTGTTTTAATTAGGTTTTGGCCATGGGGTAAGTATTTTGTTTTTTTATTCAAAAATAAATCAAAATAATTATTTTAAATTTATAAATTGATGTGTAAATTTTTATTATTTACACATGTCTAAATTCATTTCCCACTCGTTGTCGTCAAATTGTCTCTCTTCTCAACTGTCTCCGTTAAAAATCGTCTCCAAATTCAAAACTCTAGATCTATTTATTGCGTGAACTCAAAAACACATTTTTTCGCCGAAATTATAGGTTTTCTGCTTTAGTTATACAAAAGATTTTTTTTGTATAGATAACGAACTTATTCAGGTTTAATGTTCAGGAATACAATATAGACAATGTTGTAGAAAACGAAACATTGAACAAATCGTCCGTTAAACTTGTAAGGTACCATTTTTATTACTTTTGTAGTTTGGTTAATAGATTTCAGTATTATTGTATTACTATTTTTTTAACTTTGTTGTATTGTTTTGACACTACTTTATTTAGTTAGGTTTCATATTTCTAAAAAATAATTGCAGTTCTTATGGCCATGTTCTGTTTTACTAAACAACTTAAAAGTCTTGAGAAATAATTTATGACTATGGAACATAATCATGGAAGGGATGACAAAGGCACATAAATATCTCCATCAACTTGAATTTTGATACATTCTTCTCTAAAAGTAAGAATTCAAGGTCGACCGTCAATTAAATAGAAGTAATCTTTTATTTAGAAAAATTTGAGGAAGTCGACCTTGAGGTCCCGAAAGAAGATTTGACTGCATTATTCTGTATCTTAATTATTTATCATGTGATTTATGTTATGTCTAATAAAAGTTTTGTATTTTTTTTGTTTCAACCTACAACTTTAATGCAAACATCAACTCCACAACCTTGTAATGAAAGTTTGAGCATGCCCGAAACTTCATTCACGATTCTCCTATCATCACAACTTTTGTAGATTAGGTCGACAATGAATGCACAAACAGACATGAATTCCTACTCACCCCATTGCATATATAGAAGATTCTGATGTTTATTTGTGAACATTGTAAAGTGTAGAAAAGAGAATATAGAAAGATCTTTGTATTATTGTAGCAAAAGATGTTATCAATGTATTTACACATAATTGACTATTAATAGGTAATTAAGAAATAGTCGTTAGACACAAACCTTAGCTTCATAACTGTTGAGTTTATCTATGAGTTTTCTAACTTGAACTTATTATAATACAAAGACTAATAAATATAAACTCATATATTACATATTTTTAACACTCCCCCTCAAGTCAAGAGTAAAGAGATTGAGTATTCCTAACTTATCGATGATGCTATCAACGTTTCTTTTATCTAGAGCCTTCGTGAAAATATCAGCAAATTGATGTTTGCTAGGTACAAAGGGGGTTTCAATCTTACCAGATTGAACCTTCTCATGAACAAAGTGATAATCAACTTCAATGTGCTTTGTGCGCTCATGGAATACTGTATTTGATACAATATATCTAGAAACATTGTTGTCGCAATACATTTTTATGGTTTTGAGCTCAACTCCCAAGTCTTTAAGAATATATTTAATCCAAATGAGTTCTCTAGTAGTATCCGCCATAGCACGATATTCAGCTTTGGCGCTTGAACGGGAAACTGTATTTTGCTTCTTACTTTTCCACATCACTAGATTTCCTCCAACAAATGTACAAAAGACGGTAGTCGACTTTCAATCAAAGCTGCCAGTCCAATCAGCATCAGTATAACCAATGACATCAATGCGGTTGTTTTTCTTCATCCATATGCGTACTCCAAGAGTAGCTTTAATATAGGTAGAATCTTGTATACAGCAAAAAGGTGTGAAGTTTTTGGAGCATGCATGAATTGACTTACATTGCTAACTGCAAAGGTTATATCGGGACAAGTAATTGTTAGGTAGATAAGTTTACCTACAAGTGTTTGATACATACTAATGTCATGAAGATGTGTATCTTCTTTAGAGTTTAATTTAGCAGTTGTTTCAATGGGAGTCTTTGCGGGTTTTGCAGCAAGCTTACCAGTTTGTTTTAATAAGTCCAAGACATATTTTCTTTGAGAAAGAAACAAACCTTTCTTAGAATGAGCAATTTCTATCCCAGGAAAATACTTGAGAGTGTCAAGGTTTTTAATATAAAACTGTTCATGCAGATACTTTTTAACATTGAGAATATCACTTGAGTTATTACCTGTTACTATAATATCATCCACATACACAAGTACAATAGTAGTAGTATTGACAGTAGTTTTAATAAAAAGAGAAGAATCAATAGAGCTTTTTCGAAAATTGTGATATTAAGTTTAGAATACCATTCCCTTGGAGATTGTTTGAGTCCATAAATAGATTTATTCAACTTACAAACAGATTTTGAGTTAAGATTTTCATTACAGCCTTGTGGGATAGACATATATACTTCTTCTTGCAGATCGCCTTGAAGAAAAATATTTTTTACATCCATTTGATGTAAATCCCAATTTTAATTTGCATCAATAGATAATAATATCCTTACCGTGTTCATTTTTGCTACGGGTGCAAAGGTTTCCTCATAGTCTAATCCATAAGTTTGGGTGTATCCTTTAGCAACAAGTCGGACTTTATATCTTTCAATTTTTCCTAAGCCACTTGATTTTGTATATCTATTTATAACCAATCACTTTCTTACCTTTAGGAAGAGGGATAAGAGTACATGTATTATTCTTTTCTAAAGCCTCTAATTCTTTATGCATGGAAACACACTAAGTAGGGCTTGACTTGGCTTCTTGAAATATTTTTGGCTCTATTTTATCAACAAATGTGATAAAAAATGATATTCATTAGATATATTTTCATACGATAAGTATTTTTGAATAGGATACTTTACCGAATAAAGATGATAATCTTTAAGCTTTTTCGATGGTTGAACAACCCTTGAGGACCTTCGAACATTGTCATCCCTTATAGTTGTTTCTAAAATGTCTCTGAAGATAGATCCATTGTTATCTTCTCCCCCTGAAGGTGTACTTAGTGTCTCATGAATAGTGTCTGGAATGTCACTTTGAGTTTCATAGTCATTATTTGTGACCGAATCATTATGACTTTCTTCTTGTGGGATATCACATGGTGTCCCTTTTTATGCTTCTTTATTTGGAGAAGTATTTTAATCGCTATCAGAAAAAATAATCCTACAAGAACAATTCATATCCATGGGCATAACATGATCTTGCCAACCAAACTCATTGAGATCATCACTATTATCCTCTTTATTTTTGTAGTAAACTTCATCTTCATTAAAGATGACATTACGAGAAATATAGAGTATTTTAGAAATAGGATCATAACATTTATATCCCTTTTGGGTAGTAGAATAATCAAGAAAAATAGATTTAACTGATTGATGAATTAATTTATCAGTATGGTTTATATGCACATAACAAACACAACCAAAGACGCAGAAATAATTAAGTTCACTTTTCTTATTTTTTAATTTTTCTAAAGGACTTAATTTATTAAGAACGCTGTTAGGAATACGATTAATGAGATGGGTAGCAGTAAGTAAAGCATCAAACCAAAATCTTTTTGGAACACTAGATTGAAATAATAGAGAGCGAGTAACCTCAAGAAGATGGCGATTTTTCCTTTTCGCCGTACCATTCTAGGTCGGGGTATGGACACAAGAGGTTTGATGCATTATACCTTTTGTTTTGAGAAAAGAGGAAATTTTTTTATTGACATATTCAGTACCGTTGTCAGTTCTAAATAATTTTATTAAAGCTTAAATTGGTTTTAATAAAAGAAACGAACTCTAAAAATTTTGAAAATACTTCTGATTTATCATGTAGTAAAAAAATCCAGGCGGCTCTTAAAAAATTATCTATGAATGAAACATAATATTTAAAATTATTATAAGAAGTAGTAGGTGCTGGACCCCAAACATCAGAATGAATTAACTCAAAAGGAGCTTTAGATAAACTATTTGAATTGTAAAATGAAAGTCTAGCTTGTTTAGCAAAATGACATACATCATAATCTAAAAAATCAAACTTCGATTGAAATAATTTTTTAAGCACATGCTTTGATGGATGTCCTAAACGACGATGACATAGAAAATCAGAATCATTCTTGGAATGTAAAGCATAACTTGAAAGTTTAATAATGTAAAAGTTATTTTCAAGTCTTCCTTTACCAATCATGATCCCGATCGACTTTTCTTGAAAAACAACATCAACGTCGTAAAAAATAACTAATCAATTAAGGTCCTTTGTGATTTTACTAACCGAGATTAGATTTGGTGATAATTTAGGAACATACATGACATTATCAAGTTGTTTTGAGAAAGGTTTAATTGATTCAATTCCATGAATGAGAATATTAGAATCATTAGCTACTTGAACATTTTGATTGAGTTTTTTCAAATTTAAATTTTCAAAAAATTCTTTATTTTTAGTCATGTGATCTGTGGCGCCAGAATTAAGAATCCAATAGTTTGAAGAGGAATTGAGATTAGAAGAATGCGCAGAAATACCTTGATCCACTTGATTAGTAGACTTCTCTTGTCGGGTTTTCATGAACTCAGTGAATTGGAGAAAGAGTTTTAAGTTGTCTGAATCCACACCATGTATTTGATTATGATTAGGCTTTGGAGTATTCCTTTTAGCCTGGGTCTGCTTGTTTGAAGGGAGAGCCCAATTTGAGGAACTCTCCACCTTAAAGACGTTAGAGGCCATATCTTCATTTGAATCAACTAGATTCACTCTCACTATACTGCCTTTTCTATTTTCATGGGCGAGAAATCCTCTTTGTCCATTTCTGGTGGCCATTACTGGTCCTCTCCAAATCGATGAAAAAGAGAAAATGATTCAGATAACCACTGGGGCTTGGAGAAAATAGAAGAAATAATCTAAGAATAATAAATGAAATAGTGATGAAAAGAATCAGGGTCTCTAGAGATTATATTGTCGTTCCTCTCTAATCCAATGAAGAAAGAGGAAAGCAAAAGATTTAGAGAGCCACTTGGGCTTGATAAAAATAGAAGATCTCAGGCCGGAGTTTCAAGAGATTAGATTGAGTTGGATCAACTGTGCTCTGATACCATTTAGAAAAGAGAATATAGAAAGATTGTAGAAAAGAGAATATAGAAAGATCTTTGTATTATTGTAGCAAAAGATGTTATCATTGTATTTACACATAATTGACTATAAATAGGCAATTAAGAATTAGCCGTTAGACACAAACCTTTCAGCTTCCTAACTGTTGAGTTTATCTATCAGCTTCCTAACTTGAACTTATTATAATACAAAGAATAATAAACATAAACTCATATATTACAAATTTTTAACATAAAGACATTATAAAGGTTTGAGAGTTTTTTAAGGATGTTAATTTAAGAATATTACAACTTACATTTTGTGAATAGTGTAAAGATATTATGAATAGTATAAAGATGTTGTGATTACTGTTTTATAAAATATAACATAGTAGAATATTGAGCTTGTGTGTATGTATGAATTGAGAACATTTAGAATTATTGAAATGAGCCATGTTCAATTCTATTTTTATGTTAAAAAAACTTGTATTTTCATGTCTAAAGACATATTCAGCGCGGATATTCAGCGCGGATATTCAGCGCGGTATAAGACCATGTTCTCTACGGTATAAGGCCATGTTTAACGTTATTTTTATGTAAAATAAACTAGAATTTTCATGTATGAAAAAGGCATGTTCAACACAATATAATACCATGTTCATTGCGTTATAAGACCATGTACAACGTTATTTTTATGTTAAAAAAAACTTGATTTTTTATGTATAAAGTCATGTCTAACGCGGTATAATGTCATGTTCAATGCGTTATAAGACAATTTTCAGAACGGTAATGTTTAGCGCAGTATAAGGCCATGTTCAGCGCTATTTTTATGTTCAAAAAAACTTTTATGTATAAAATTAATGTTTCGTGCGCTATAAAGCCATGTTCAGCGCGTTATAAACCATGTTCAGTGCGGTATAAGGCCATGTTCAATGTGGTATAAATTCATGTTTAACACGTTATAAGACCATGTTTAACACGTTATAATGCCATGTTCAACGTTGTTTTCATGTTAAAAAAACTAGCGCAGTATAATGCAATGTTAAGCGTGGTATAAATCCATGTTCAACGTTCTTTTAATGTTAATAAAACTTATTTTTTCATGTATGAAAGTCATGTTCAGCGCGATATAATATCATGTCCAGCGTGGTATAAGGTCATATTCAACGCGGTATAGGGCCATGTTTAGCGTTGTTTTTATGTTAAAAAAACTTGAATTTTTATATATGAAAGTCATGTTTAGTGCGATATAAGGCCATGTTCAGTGCAGTATAAGCTCATGTTCATCATGTTATAAGGTCATGTTCAACGCGGTCTCAGGTCGTGTTCAGCGCGGAATCAGGCCATGTTCAACACTGATTTTATGTTAAAAAACTTGAATTTAATGTATGAAAGTCATGCTCAGTGCATTGTAAGTCCATGTTCAGCGTTATTTTTATGTTAAAAAAACTTGAATTTTCATGTATAAAAGTCATGTTCAACGCGATATAAAACATTGTTCAGCGTGGTATAATGCAATGTTCAACGCGGTATATTGTCATGTTCAACGTTGTTTTTATATTAAAAAAATTGAATTTCCATTTCTAAAGGTAATGTTTAACTTTGTTTTTATGTTAAAAATATTTGAATTTTAATGTGAGTGCAGTACAAGGCCATGTTCCTTAAAAAACATAACTATAGATAGGACTATTAAACTAAAACTTACTTTTCTATAAATAATAACATACATTTTTGTCAAATCTCTATACATTTGTGCCAAATGTTAATCTATAGGTGGACAAAAAAGGCGACAATGTGGCGTGCCACATAGATTCGTGATCTTGCTTTCGTGACAATCTCGTTTCCCTAATATTTCTTATAAGTTATATATATGTCCGTGTTATCAAATTGGAACTCCTCAATTTGGATTTCTAAAATTTTCTTTTAAACTTTATAATTTGGAACTCCTTATTGTTAAAGTTATATAAAACGAGGTTACGATTTCAAACATCGTTAACTTATATATTTGTTATTTATAAATAATATAATAAAAAATACATTGTCAATAATAACATTTTATTTTTTAAAAAGTTAATATATATATATATATATATATTAGAAATATAGCATGATAATATGAATTAGTTATCTGCGCGCTTTCCATCTTCACCTCTGTCCGGACACATCATTCAATTCTCGATTCTCCGGTCATCCTCCCTCATCGTTCATTCATAGTTTGTCTTATCATCTCAACTTTTCTAACCCGATATACTTAAATGGTTAATTTAATATTTTAGTGTATAAAATTCAAATGATGATTTTTATTTTTCAATTAATTTTAGTTTTTTAATTTAAATAAAGGTTGTAAAGTTCTTTTGATACTGAAATCATGTTTTTTTTAAAAGTTTTACAAGAAATTCGATTAGGGTTATTTGTTCTTGAAATAAATTTAGGGTTTTCAAAATTTAAATGAAAATTAGGTTTTTGTTTTTGTTTTTTAAATTGAAATTACAATTTAGTTAGAATTGTCATTCAATGTTAAATATAAACTAAGTTGTTAAAGATGTCTATAATATTTTGAATCCCCTCAATAAGATATGAGATATATCAAACTGCAGTACACCAAGTACGTGGTTTGTTTTATTATAAAATTATTTTTAATAATGAAACAAACTATTTGAATTTATTTTGTTTAGTATAAGGTTATTTTAATGAAAAATTATATTAATTAAATAATGCTTCATCAGGTTCACTGGTGAAAAGGGGGTAAAAAACGAGAGTAAAAAATCTCGGTTTTGACCGTATAACTTTCGGTATAGATCCAATACCGAAAGTTTATGTAACTATCGCCATTTCTCTGTATTGACTCTTTCATTAAAAACAATTGGGTGTTTACCGAGAGATATCGCAGAATTTTCGGTTTAGATAACCGAGAGAAAAATCGAAAATTTTCTAAATGAACTTTCGGTTTTTCTCTTTGAAGAAAATCCGAAAGTTAATCGAAAACTTTCGGATTTTCCCTTTGAAGAAAATCCGAAAATTTTCCAATTAACTTTCGGGTTTTTCTCTCGGGTATGTAAACCGAAAGTTTTATATACAACTCTCGGTTTTTCCTTTTGACATAAAACCGAGAGATATATGAAGAAATCTCGGTTTTTCCTTTTCAAGAAAAACCGAAAGATTCCATTTAAATTTCGATTTTTCTCTACAAAATTTACAAAATAGTCCGATTTTTTTGTGCTCAACCGAAACCTGTTCAGCCAAACCAATATCAATTCATAAAATAAATGACATTCATAAAGCAAATGATCATTCAGAAATTCTCAACCAAACCAATCATCCAAACAACATGTTTTACATTAAAATTAAAACGTATTCAATGAATTCAAAACATACTAGAATTAGTTAGTAGGGAGAGGAGGGGTGGTTGATACTGCCTCATAGAAATTTCAAAACTCTCTAATCTTGCATTCATTTCTAACCTTTCCTTCTATTGTTTTGTACTTTCCCTATCCATTCTTGAAATCAATTCTACATTTTTCTCTTGTATTTGATTAATCGTTTGAGTTTTTTCTTCATCCCTTTTTTCAATTCCTCTAGTTCCATCGCCATTCTTTGATTCTCCTCAAACAATTGATTAGTGGTTCGTTAAGAATTGTTGCCACTTCGAAGATCCTCACGAAAGGGTGTGGGTCGGACGTCTGATCCCATACTGAATACTCCCCCATGCTTTTAGTGTCCAAACACTCTCTCCGTCAACTCAAAGTCAGATATTTCTGGTTCGTTACTTCTTACTTCCTCCATCTCAACCTGCACATTTGAAATAAATTTTCATTTATATAATAAATAAACTAGCTATAAGTAATTTATTTAAATTCAATTCACTTACATTTTTCTCTTGCGCTAGTTCGTCCGGGATGGGGGTTGGGTTTTCTTTGGTAGCTTTTGGGGTACGGGTCCTCTTGAACACTTCAACGATAGAGGGTGGCCGTCCCATTTCAAGCGCCTGATGAAATAAATTATTTATGTAATTAATAATAATCTTTATATTAAGTTATTGAAAATAATGTACTTACCAACTCTTCTTCAACTTGAGCAAACGGTCTACTTCTTGTATGATGTTAGAATTTTAGTTTCTTTCCGTTAACAACATTTATACGACTGTTTTTCTGAATTTGAAATAAAAAATGAAGTTAGAATAATTAATATCAAATTTTCTTTGAATTATGAAACCGTACCTTAAATTTTTCCGTGAAGTAATAGTTTCGACACACAAACTCTTAATCATCTCGGTTGTAGTCTCGTGGAGGATTGGCAAGTACCGCGGCCTCATCTCCTTGATGAATTTGGATATAATCTCTATTCAAATCCGAGCGCCATCTATCCCATATCTTTTTGGCGTGTGCCAATCCAGATCTTCGATAATCATTAATAGAACTATCGGTACACTCGAATGGATCCAGAAAAATAAATCATTCAAATGTTATAAATGAGTATTGAATTATTAATGTGTAATTAAGTAATGATTACCGTCATAGCAATCCATATCGAATCCAATTGATCAGCACTTAATGCCTTCCACTTCAGGAGGCGGTGTGAGACGACTGAGGGGTCCCGTACAACCGACCCCAAATGTCTAGACCACATTGTTCTTCTATCGCTGACACCGCCCGGCCTCCCATCTATCGCTCTAAAAGTCAGAGGAATCTTTGTCCCCGGTGGCCTCCTCGATAGCACAATATTCTTGTTCTTCCCCCGTCTCTTGCGGGAGGAAGATTCTTCAAAATTACCAAATTCATAATTAAATGTAAATCAATACAAACAATCATCACAAAGTGTAAATATGTTACCTATTGATGATGGGTCGGGAGTGGAACCGTGCTCCTCCTCGTCATCCTCCTCGTGAGCCTCCTCGTGACCCTCGTCGTCATCCCCCATATCAGCAAATGTATCCTCAACAAACTCTTCAGCCTCAACAACATCAATCTCCTCGTCTACTGGTGGAGCAGTAGCTATCGAGTCCACAACAATAGGTGCTTGATCTCTAGAAGACTCTTCTCAGAGCCTTAAGTTTTCTGATTGTGCAAGTAGATTTTGGTAGTGCTTACCCAATTTGCTTGGTACTTTCCTCATAGTCTTCAAGTTTCTTTACGACCTTCAGACATTATTAATGCACCATTAATAAAAATGAGCGAATATTTAAAATAAAGTAGTAATAAGAATGAATATAAAGTAAAAAACATAAATCTACCTAATTAATTAATTAGAACTATATATTTGTAAACCGCGTTTTTATTTTTGTCACAATCTTCCAACCGGGTTGGGGTGACATATCAGGGGCGTAGAATACTTGTTTTGCCTGACTCATCAATATATATGGGTCTTGACTTTGAGGTTTTAAAATTCGTTTTACATTTATACTTACGAAGCCGTATTTATCCACTTTCATTCCTAGTTCTCCCGAGTGTGTATCAAACTACTTACACTTGAATAAGACAACTCGTTTGTGAGAAAAGTATTGTACTTCGATTATATCCGTTAAAACTCTGTAGTATGACATAGTTTCAGACTCGTTGTACCCTTCAACAACCACCCCACTATTCTTAGTGGTCAAACCTTCGTTGTGTTTTTCTGTTCAGAATTTGTATCCGTTTACTTTACACTAAACATACATAGACGAGTACATACTTGGACCTTCTCCTAAGATCTTGAGGTCTCTTGATATGTCGTTAATTTATGCTAATTGAGGGACCTATATATATACATTCCCGAAATGTAGTTCTTAAAATAAATATAAAGTTATTAGACATGGTTTATAAGTTACTCACTCTATGCTTGAAATAGGTGGCAAACGTTTCTCCACGGGACTCATTGTTATTGCAATACTGCATATAATCTCTAAAAATAGATCGAATATTAAATAGCATACTCTTTAATACTAATTAATAAGACGTACCATAACAGTAACATAGAATCTTACATGTAAAAAGGTTCTACTTTGGGGCAATTTTTCAAAATATATGAATGAGCTGTCACTCGATCGCTATAATCCAAGTTGTATATTTTTCCGTTAGATAGGTCTTCCAACGATGAAAATATTGAAATGCCCGAGATTTCAGTTTGTATATTTTCCTTGTCTTCTACCTCCATATACCTGGCACATAAATTAATACTCTCATTTACAAGATAACTCTAGCTTATAGACGTTTCAGGGTGGTTATTATTCCGCAAATATCTTTTCATTGTACCCATATAATGTTCAAACAGATACATCCATCGATACTGGACATGTCCTCCAAGCAAAGCCTCAAATGATAAGTGAACCGGGAGATACATCATGATGTCGAAGATTGACGGTGGAAAAATCATTTCAAATTTGCAAAGAGTCAATATAATATCCATGTACATTTGTTCGAGGTTCGCTTGAATCAACTCTTTGAAACACAACAACCGAAAGAACCGAGACAAATTTACTAACGCATCATACACATTATCTATAAGTAATCCATGGGTTGCTAAAGGAAAGTCGTTAATGGTCCACAACAACACCACTCACATGTTAAAATATTACGAGGTGTGTGCATCAAACGTTCTCACACCAGTATGCCACAGTTCAGTCAACTCGTTGATCAATGGCTGGAGAAATATGTCAATTGCATCTCCTGGACTATTTGGACCAGAAATTAATATAGATAGAATGAAATTGCTAGAATCCATGCAAGTAGTGGGTGACACATTATAAGGAACGAGAATAACCGGCCAAACAGTGTATGACTTTTTCCCATGTGCAAATGGTTGAAACCCATCGCTTGATAAACCCAGTCTTACGTTTCGAGATTCCGACGCGAAATCTTTATAATTTTCATCAAACGTTTTCCAAGTTAAGGAATCAGCAGGATGTCTCAATGTATCACTATAAACTCTTCCTTCCTTATGCCATCTCATCATTGGAGTCATGTTTGAGGACATGTATAGTCTTTGCAGTCTTGGTATTAGAGGGAAATATCTCAACACCTTTTTTGGAATGAATTTCCCATTTTTCTTCTCTCGAAATGCCCCACTTGTTTGGTCAACTTTCCATCTTGAAAGACCACAAACTCTGCAAGAATCTTCATTTTTGTCGTCCTTCCAAAATAGCATAGAGTTGTTCTTACATGCGTCTATCTTCTCATATTTAAGCCCGATATCAGTAATGAATTTTTTACTTTCGTAGTAGGAGTTTAGCAATTGAGCGTCAACCGGTAATATGTAGTCTTTAAGTAGACACAGCAACATATCGAACGAAGAATTTGTTCATTGACAGACATTATTTATGTGAAGTTGTTTAAGTAGTACTGATGATTTTGTTATTCTAGCACCTTTATACAATGGCCGTTTGGAATCATCAAGCAATTTATGAAATCTCTGCGCATCTTCGACTGGTTCATGGTTGTTCGGGACATCATTAACGTTGGAGAACATATCGTTTATAAAATCGTTCATATAACGTTCTTCATTGACCTCTACATTAACTGTATTATTCATCTCCGTTCTCGAATCGTTGAATTCCGGCACGGCATCCTCCGACTGATCATCATCCAAGTCATCGACATCGTCATCGATATCATCATTAATCACGTGAGTAGCACATCTCTTTTTTCCATGACAATACCAATACTCATAATGAACATTTATTACATAAATGATGAGGAGAGTCTTCACATCGTCTATTTCCATAAACGGCGTGTTCAAGAATTTCACTCAAGGACATTTCACTGTTTGTCGGGATGTACTCCTAACAGCATACTCGAGGAATTTGTCAACACCTTCCTCGTAATCTGGATAATCTCGACGTAAGGTCATCCAACTTTTATCGGGTACTTCCATCTTTCTAGTAAAATAGAAAACAATCCGCATTATTATTTACTTAAGTTTGTCTAAATTAATTAGTCTTACATTTATCTTACATAGTTCAAACCAAAATCAACCTAAATCTAACCCAATATTCATTCACATAACTTAATCTAACATAAATCCAACAAAAATATACAACATCTAAACCAAATTCAAACATATATATTCATCAAAATCTAACTTCAAATCAAACTTAAATAACACTTAAATCATACTTAAATCAAACTAAATTCAACCATAAATCAACCTAAATCAAACCAAATTCAAACCATAAATTATCCCTAAATCAAACCAAATTATCTAACTTAATCTAACATAAATCCAACAAAAATATACAACATCTAAACCGAATTCAAACATATATTCATCAAAATCTAATTTAAATCAAACTTAAATCATACTTAAATCAAACTAAATTCAAACCTAAATCAATCTAAATCAAACCATAAATCATCCCTAAATCATCCCTAAATCAAACCAAATTATCTAACTTAATCTAACATAAATCTAACAAAAATATACAACATCTAAACAAAATTCAACAAAAATTAAACCAAATTATCTTCAAACAAGCCTAAATCAAAACCTAAATATAATCTAATTAAAACCTAAATTAATCTAAATCAAACAAAATCTAACTTCAATCAAACCTAAACCCTAAACAAAATCAAACAATAATCAAACAAAATCTAACAAAAATCAAACAAAATCTAATCTTAATCAAACAAAATATAATCCAATTCAAACAAAACTAATCCAACAATTTATATAAACTTAAATAACAAATTAAAAAAAACATACCTTTAATCGGCATCGGCGGAGCGACGGAGGCGTCGACGGTAGGTGGAGGCGGTAGGTGGAGTCGTCGGCGGCAGGTGGAGGATTGAAGCAGCAGCCGACGAGATCATCGGCGACACGTTGAAGCAGCGGAAGGTGGAGGATTGAAGCATGGTTCCGTCGAGGGGGTCTTTAACGGGGAGAGAGGAAGGGCGGTGCGGTAGGGGGAGGGAGCGGCACTGGAGAGAATATGAACGGTTTTGTGTATATCATGCTGTGTTTATGGCTTCTGCCCAAAACTTCCGAGGAACACTTGAGTCGACAAACATAGATCTCGCTACTTACATTAGTGTTCTAACTCTTCTCTTAGCAATACCATTTTGCTTTGGAGTTCTGGCACTAGACAAATCGTGTCTAATACCAGACTCTTCAAGATAAGAAGTTAGGCATCTGTTGGTGAACTCGGTTCCCTAGTCACTTCTAATCTTGATGATGCTTAAAGATTTTTCATTTTGAAGTCTCCTAAGGATCTTAATCAAATTCTCAGTCGTCTGATCCTTAGATTGTAAGAAATTGACCCATATAAATCTTGAAAAATAATCAATAATGACTAGGGTAAATCTCATTCCTCCCAGGCATTTTATAGAAATTAGACTGAAAAGGTCCATGTGTAGAAGTTCCAAGCATCAGTTGGACTGAGATTTCCCTTTACTTTTGAACGTTGATTTTCTCTACTTGCCTAACTGGAAAGCATGACAGACCTTGTCCTTTGAAAACTTCAAATTAGGTAAACAAAAAACTAAGTCATGTGAATAAATATTGTTAATGGTTTTAAAATCAAGATGATATAATCTCTTATGTCATACCCCAGTTTTGATCATTTTGGGCTATCATACATACAAGATTAGATATTATATTTTTCTAGTTCATTTTGTAAGAATTTCTTATTCTGCTTCTGGTTAACAGATTGTTAACCTGTTGATCCTTAACCAGACATGCATGTGTTTGAAAATCAACAGTAAATCCATTATCACATAGTTGGATTATACTAATGAGGTTGTAACACAAGTTTTCAATTAGTAGCACGTTGTTAATGGTTAGATTACCATGAATAATCTTACCCTTAACCATGGTCTTACCTTGTTGTTGTCACCAAACGTGATCTTAGGCCTTGAACAATTTGTAACTTCGGTTAGAAGTTGTCTATCTCCAGTCATGTGTCTACAACATCCACTGTCTAGATACCATATTGAATCCTCAAAGTAGCTTAATTGTTGTACCTACACATATACATATTTACAACTTTTTGGTACCCACATTCACTTAGATCCTTGGTCAATCAGTCCCTTAGGAATCCATATTTGAGTTATCCTGATAGATTTCCCATGTTATGTTGTTATTAGTGCATATCACTTAGACTTAGCAAACTTCTTTCTGCTAGCAGCTGTACTTTTAACCTTAGAGGTTGGTATTTGGTTAAAACTCCTTGACTTACTATTAGTTTTTTTTTTCAGATTCGCTAACTACTTCCTTCTTAGGTTTCAGTCAGCTTATAGTTGGCTTGACATAATAAATCTCATCCTTTAAGGTTAAGTCCTCACAGCTTGGATCAGTCCCTTTATCAATTAAACTACCCCTAACAAAGCTTATAGTCTTAAGTTTGTCTTCTATTGGGTTTAACTTCTTAGATGACTAGTTTAGGATAACATTGTCAAATCCTAAACCGAATTTACATCCGACAGGCCTCAACATACTTATCTGCTGTCAGACCTTGTCTATGAACTGACCACATACGTCAACCGTTGGTTTTCATTAAACAATGTTTGAACCATTTCTTTGAGCTTCTCATTCTTAGATGAGAACTCAACCACTTTATTTTCAAAAACTTTTGATTCAGAAGTTTGAGATGAAGAAGAGTTATTAGTTTCTTATTTCATTACAAGAGTCTGACAACTTCCTGTACTCAATGACCATGTCATTAAGTGCAGCAGTTAATTCATCTCTTGTAAATTCTTTAGAATAGAAGTCAAATACCTTAGAATCTTCCTCTTCTTTTTCCACGAAGCAAGTGACCTCTTCATCATCACTATCGTTGGATGATAAATCATCTGAGTCGCTTTGGTCCCTCTTGGCTTTACTATCAGCCGTCATTAGAGCCTTCAACTCTTTCTTGTTGTCCTTCTTATTCTTATCTCGCTTTGGCTTCCTGCACTCCGACTTGAAGTGTCCTAGTTTATCACAGTTAAAACACTTTAAGTGAGCCTTATTGTTATTCTTATCATCATTGTTATTATTTGAAGAGTCTAAGTTAGAGTTGCTCTTATTCATTAATTTACCGAATTTCATCACAAAGAGATTCATGGCGTCGTTGTTGATATTCTCTGCAACAGTCTTCACATCAGTGTTAGTAGGTGGCTCCTTAACGGTCACCAACGCCTTGGTTGCAATAGATGATGTGGAAAGCTCCTATTCATTTCTAGAGTTTATTTCAAACTCATAGGCATTCATATATGCTATCAAGTCAAAGAGATCCATCTTGTTGAGATCTTTAGACTCCCTCATCGCAATCGTCTTGATATCCAACTCTCTGGGCAGAGCACACATGACTTTGATTACAATCTCTATGTTGTTATAAGTCTTCCCCAAGGTGGAGAGAGTGGTGATAATCTTGCTGAATATTCTATCGAATTCATTCATCGTCTCTTTAGGACGCATCTTAATGTTATCAAACTGCTGTGTGGAAACCATGAGTTTGTTCTCTTTGGTTTGCTCGTTGCCTTCACACAGTTTAGTATACCTCTCCTAGATTTATTTGATAGAGTTGCATGAAATGATGTAGCTGAACATGTTATCATCCAAAGTTTTGTACAAAATATCTTTGGCCATATTGTCGAGGTTATTCTTGCTATTGTCTTCACTAGTCCACTCAGATATGTCCTTCTCAATCTTTATCGAGCGTTCGGTGATGACAAACTACATGTCATAATCTATGGCAGTTAGATGAGCATGGACTCTCGCCTTCCACACGACATAGTTTTCCTTTGAGAACATGTGATCCTTTGTGGTGACAGTCATAGACATGATTCTTATTGGTGCTTGAGAATAGAAAACCTCGTTCTGATACCACTTGTTGGGATCTATGTTACCAATAGAGACTAGAGTCTAACTATTATGAACAGCTTACGATGTTCGATTTGATAATAATTATGTGAGGGATTAATATTTGTTTATATTCTTCGCAAATCCTCCAAACTCTTGAAACATATTCAAGTGCAGAATTGTTTGTTGGATTTGAAGCGTTAGATAACTGAATGCAAATGGAAGAAATTAAAGAACACAAGGAGTTTTATGGATGTAAGGAAATAAAACTCTTACGTCACCCCTTCTTCCACAACCGGAAGGATATCCACTAAAGACTTTGAATCATATACAACTCACTAAGATAGTTAACTCTTTGTTGAACAGAACAACGTCTGTTCAACTTACAACACTTGAGGTTTCTCATAGAGAAGATAATATGCAATTATAATATTATCACAGCTAGACAAACAATAAGAGATGTATGTTAATCATTTGTTCAGTTTGTTCATCAGTATGAATTTTGATCAGTGGTTTGACCGTTGTCCTTGAGCTTCTATTTATGGTTGAAGTAAACCAACGTTCAAATATTCTTTGTGGACACGTGGCATGTATCCGTTGGATGACCGCCTATAGTACGAGAGTACAACAGACTTTGAGTACTTGGATTGTGGCCGTACTGAATAGGTAGTGCACTGAATATCCTCTAATCTTAACTTGTAGGAGGGGGCGTGGAAGGCGAGAGTTACCGGGATACATGGATAATATGAAGGCCATCTGCTCTCTCATCTCGATCATCGCATTCCGTATTTGAGCACGCTCTTGTATTGATCGTTGTCTCTCTCTTTGTACTTCCTCACGCTCCCTTAGTACTTCCTCACGCTCTATCTGTGACTGGTGTCTCTCAGGCTCATGCTCCCTCGCATTTTCTACATCTCCTCATGTAAAGCTCGGTTTCCTCATGTATCTATTGCATGTCACTGCACAGAGTGCTAGAAGAACTCCCACAAGCATCTGCTTGAAAAGATGTAGATGTGACACATGAGCCCTTACCCACAAATCGCCCATGTCCCTAAGACCCGAATGCGTACTTAGTTAACTACAACTCATTCCTACTCGGATCTTTTCTATAGTAGTTCATAATGCAGTTTACAAACACAAATTATATTTGATTATAGACATAAAATAAATTGAACTAATAAACACGACTTACCACTTTTTCTTGAATAATAGGAGGGAAGTGCGGAGTTGGATCTTGCAAAGTTGGTTTCTTTGTATGAGTGAGGAGAAATAAGTCAGCGAAATTCGGCAAGTTTCCGATAGTCTTCTCCTGTGCAAATTTAATAATTGACAATATAATTAAAACTAAATAACATTAGAAACTTCATATTCAATGATAAAACACACAATTTGCCTCTCGACTTGAGAAAACGAGATGTTGGCCACATTATTCTTGTACACAACATGCGACCTATTACTCGAATTCATATTACTTGTTTTCTGCAATTAAGAAAAGTTTTTTTAATATATTATTAGTGTAAGGTCTCTTTAACAAAATATAAAGTTACCCTGAACTCTGCAGTGAAAAAGCAAAGATCAAGAAGATAATGCCAATCACTAAGGGCGATCTCCGGAGGGGGATTGGTCCTAATCGCTTCCTCGTCACCTCCACGATCTCTAAAGTACATTGTGTTCCATTGAAATCTCCATCTATCCCATAATTGTTTTGCGTGATGTAGCCCTTGGAGAAGATAGGTATTGATGTGCTCCTTTACAGACTCGAAAGGATCCTGAAAAGACAACAACTTAATATTAAAATACAATTATATATTGTGATTAATACATCAAATCTAATAACTTACCGTGATATCCATCCATATGTGATCTAGTTGTGTGGTTCTCAGGTGTGTCCAATGCAATCTCCTGTGAGGTAATGCATTGGAGTCTCAAATGACACTCCCAATATGCCTTGACCATGCTGCCCTATTTTCGCACATGGGCTTACCATCTATCGGGTTGAACTCCAGAGTCATCTTTTGCCCCACCTATAATCTAAAACTATTGTATTTTTCCTTACCCCATCTCCTCCTCAAAGAAGATCCTAAAATTAAACAAAAAATTATATAGGATCATAACAAAAGACATAATCAAAGACGGGTACCTCCATCTTGCTCCTCAGACGGGGGCTGTGTCTCATCATCATCATCATCATCGAGGTTAGTGTTCGTTACACCATCAACGTTCATGTCATCATCACTACCTATTATACCGCCTAAATCAATATCTCCGATAGAGTTAAGTAGTTCTAAAGGGTCCTCATAATGATCCTCGGCCTCTGCATGAGGTTTGCTAACTGGCTGGGAAAACCCTTACCTACTACTCTCCCTTTAAGTGTCGTGATCATTGCAAATGTAGAATTTAATGTTTATAAGAAAAATATACAAGTAAACCTTAATAAAAATAGTTCAACCTTAATTAGAGTAACGAGGATTTATTGGTATCACAATTTTCCATCCACGCCTTATGCCATATTTAAAGAGAAAAGCACTTATTGTGCTTGGCTTGCCATTATGAATGGTTCATTTATTTGAGTTTGTAAAGTCATTTTTATATTTATTCTAACATAACCAAACTTATCAATTTTAATGCCCCGATACTTGTGATGAACATAAAACCATCTTCATTTGAAGAGAACTACTCGTCTTTCACAAAAGAATGTCACTTTTAAGATTTCATTGAGCACTCCATAGTAGTTAATTGTCTCGGCCCATTATTTCTAACAACCAAAACCTCGCTATTTGGGGTGGTCAAGCTCTCGTCGTGTTTCTCAATGTTAAACTTGTACCCATTTATTTTGCACGAGTTATAATTCTTTGCATACATTGCAGGTCCACCTCCTTAAATCTTAAGATTCATTGTTCTATCAGATTCATCGGTTAATTGCTCCACATATTCAGTATAAATTGTTGTTAAACTCATTGTCATCTACTAAAAAGAAATTGTTGAGACGATTACCTTCTATTTCTTGGAAATATCTAAACGTATTGTTTATCCCGATATTCATTGGAAATATTAGTTTGGTATGATTGCATGAAATCGCTGCATAAATGTTAAATTAAATTATTGCTAAAAGTACTAAAATCATACATAATAATGAAATCGATGCACGTACTTATAATATTCTTCAGCTTTGCAATAATTATTTAATATGTACCAATGATCACGCTCATGATCCCCCGATTAATATGTGTAGGCTATGCCATTAGATAAGTCTTCCATTAGATAAGTCTTCAATATCAAGAAATATGGAGAATGTTGTACTAGTATGTATCGAGGCATCTCGTGACTCTTGATCCTTCAAATATCGGGCACACATGCTCATACTCTCATTCACAAGGTAACTCTCGCTAATTTAACCTTCTGAAAAGTTCATGTTCCTAAGGTATTTCTTTAGTGTGCTTATATATTGTTCAACTAGATACATCCATCGATACTGAACAGGCCTTCCAAGGCAAGCCTCAAAAGCTAAATGAACTGGTAAGTGCACCTTATATAAAAAAAGGTGGCAAGATCTTCTCCAATTTACAAAGTGTCAAGACAATGTCGTCCTATAGTTTTTCCAATTCCTCGTGTGGTAAACCTTTTTGGCAAAGCAACCGAAAGAACCTTGACAAATTCACCACAACATCATACACATTATCGGGAAGTAGGTCACGTGTAGCTAGTGGAATGAGATGTTGTAATAAAATGTGACAATCGTGACTCTTCAATCCTGTTTTTTTTCATCTCCATGTTTACACACTCCCCAATAATTGAACAAAAAGCCTTTAAATTTTTTATATCTTTCAAAAACTAGCATAATCGTTTCTTGTGTTCTAATGACAATGCATAGGGGGCTGCCGGACACCAAAGAACACCATCATCTTCAACGGGATGTAAAAAATGTTTTATGTTTAATATGATCAAAATTTTCCTCTCTTTAATCTTATCCTTGATTTTTTCTTTAAAATTTATTAAAATTTCTAACAAACTATCACATATATTCTTCTGAATATCCAAGTTATGTCTCAACATTAATGATTTCCAGTAATGCAAATGGAAAAATATACTTTGTTTCAGTTATTACCCCGAGAGTCATGAATAATTTTTGTTACTGATATCAATAACAATTTTTTTTTTAAAATATTACTAACTGTGATAAGGGAATAGGTGGGGTCCGCAAAGGATCCATTTGGAAGGATGGACTATTAGTAGTTGTGTGCAAGATTTTCTTTATGAATTAATAACTCATAAATCTATTTTGTGAAATGAATATTGAGATGTATCAAAATATTATGTAAAATTTGTTTGTTTATTGTATAAACACAAAAATAAAATATTTACTACATAATTTTTATAAACGTCTTTCAATTAAGGTTATAATGTTGTGTTTACAATGAATTTTCATAATTAAGTTAGAATTTATTTATGTATGATTTTGTTGGCTTTTGATTGTATTACAATTTTTTAAGTTTCAATTATCTTTTAACATTATTTTTGAAATTTAATTTTGATATTTAGGTTAATTAATATTGAGAGATCCTAACTAATTTGAAAGAGAAAAGAATGAACTGAATAATTTATTTTTTAATATTTGATTTTAAGTTAGCTTTAAAAAAAACTTAGACAAAATAAGAATTTATTTGATTAAAATATGATATCCTTAAATTGTAAACCATTTAGTATACATTTAAAAAATGAAAATGAGATAATTACATCAATAAAAAGGAAATTAATAGTGACAGATCTAAGGAGAAAAAAAATGAATTAGAATAATTTTAATTTAAAATTTGAATTTGATTTAAGTTGTTTGGAAATAAAATTTATAAAAAAATAAATTTATATAAAAAAATAAGAATTTAATTAATTAAAAAATTTGCAAATAAGAAACAAACTTAAGTAAAACAGGAATATATTTAATTAGAAAATTTTCAAACAAAAATAAACTTAGACTAAATAGGAATTTATTTTATTAAAAAATTTCCAAATAAAAAACAAACTTAAGCAAAATAGGAATTTATTTAATTATAAAATTTCCTTAAAACAAAGCTATTCAAAATATGAATTTATTTGATTTGAAAATTGTGTTCTTTAAATTATTAGCGGGAATGAGAGTTTATATATAAGACATCAATTACATACTTGAAAGTTCAAGTTTATCAAAATATAGGACATCAATTGTATACACTGGAAGTTCGGATTTCTCTATTTTTTACATAAGAACATAAGACATCAATTGCATACTTGAAGTTTATGTTTCACTCTTTTTCGCATTCGATTATAATCCATCGTTAAACAGGAAACCAACATTATCATAATCTTCGTCATGAATCAATGGATTGATTTTTACATGACTCGATTGGTGGATACGGTTTCTATTATTGATGATTCGAGTATACAATTCACTAATCGTTATGAATATGGACACGATTTTCAGTATTCATTCAATAAGAATCATGACCTTCATCTTCAATATTTAGCAATTGATTCTTCAAGTACAATGTGGCCTTATTGAACAAATTAATTTCTTTGATTATAACAATTATTTCAAACATCAGAAACTAATGACATGTAAATCTTACAAAATATCCACTCATCATGAGTTTAAAAATTTCTTTTAATGTGAGCTTAAAATATTGATATTACAGATATCAAGAAATTGAATATCAAGAATTCTAATCATTTTCTCATGTTATAGGATATCAAGAACACTCATCTTATGGATATTACCTTAATGTTCATCATCATTATCCAATGAGACACACATCTTCAGTTGCATACCAAACTAATTTGAAATTGACGAACCACGCACCACCAACACCAAACAACTACTTACCATATCACATAGTAGAAGTACTATTTTTTCCATTGTCTTTAGAATAGATTAGTTTGTATGATTTTTTATTTATTAGTAGTTAATTAATTGAAAAATATTGTTTTTTGAATAAAATAGGAAGTCGTGATGCTCGACATTTCTGAAATGATTAAAAATCATTTTGTTGTTGATCATTAAATTGAAATTGATATGTATTTGGATATAAACAACATTTTTATGAGGTAAGTCAACGATTGATTGCTGTTTACATTTATGTCATAATTTTGGTGTCTTATGATTCATAATGTTTCATTTTAGGAACTGCTTTTATTGGGTGAACAAATTGGTAAATATAATGAAACATGCATATTAGAAGAGAGCATCAATCTTAAAACATGGGATCATTTAATTCTCGAGACACAAATATCTTTTTCTGAAATAAAGGAGGAATTAATGACTTTTTTGTTATATGTCAGGTAAATCATATTTATACAATAACTATTTTATTTTATTATGATAACATCTAATTGATTTTTTTTTTTAATTTGTAGGAGAAATATATGATGGAAGAGAATATTGGAGGTCTTGATTGTGGGCATGAATTCCATGTTGATTGCATAAAGAGATGGCTACTTATAAACAACATTTGTTCAATCTACAAATCTCTTGGAATTGCCTATAGCTGAAGAAAGATAACATTCACTTTATAAGAAATATCTTTAGTTTATTTTAAGAACATAAATATTCAAAATATTCATTGTTAATATGTTAGATAGATTTTGGAAATTTATAATTTATTTTCTAAATCTTTTGATATTATCATGGATGGTTAACAAGATTCATTCTACAACATTAATAATAATAATAATAATCAAATTAAAAAAAATAAGATGAATAATAATGGTCTTTATACATCATACCTACAAACAATCTCCCAAGATGGTGCATTGATTTGATGCAAAGTTAAAATATCACAAATAAAACAAGATATTGAATTCAAGATTCAACATATACTATAAAAACATAAAACATGAACACATAAGGAAATCGAAGATATGTAGCCAATATATTAAAAATTCGTAGCAAACAAATAAGAAGAGTATTTTTAATTATAATTTATTAGTGACGCATCTCTTTCGGGAACAATATTTGGGGTGATGATATCTTGGTTTGACACAAACCTGAACCCAAAATATTAATTTGGGTTGGATTGATATGGGTCCAAATTAAATATATTTCATTTAATTCTCTCATATCAATCTAATACAAACTAATCAATTTTAAACCCCAATATATTCTTTTAATTTTTACTACGTTAATTTTCATTACAGTCAAATGAAAAATAATTAAAAAAATTTAAAACTCATTAATAATATATTTATTAATTATAGTCTAGTCATACAGAACTACCATATCATTAATATTCTAAAACACTTTAATAAATTAATTTGTTTCTGAAAATGAACAGAGTTTACCTTATTCAAGATTTTATTTAGTATGTAATATTTAAATAATCCATATTAATCTCACTTATTATTTCTTCAACTAATTTACAAATTTAAATAACAAAATAATTTAAAAAAAATCAAAATTATGTTAAACAGATCAAATATACATATAATAATGTCAAAGATATATTAGACAGTGCAAAAAACAAATTAAACGGACCGAAATAGTTTAATGTGTCAAAAGTGTGTTAAACGACCCAAAACATGTCAAATATGTCAAAAACGTGTCAAAAATGCCAAAACGTGTTAACCTTTTCAATAACATGTTAAACGTATAAAATTGATTAAAACGAGTTACATACTTATTAAAACTAAAAGCGTATTAAGTGAGTCAAAACAAATCAAATGAATAAAATACTAGATAAACGAGTTAAAAACGTGGTGAATAAGTTTAAAATGTGGTGAATAAGTTAAAAACGTATTAAATTAGATAAAACGAATCAAATAATTATTAAATAGATCAAAATGTGTTAATAGGGACAAAAACGTGTTAAATGTTAAACGAGTAAAAAGCTTAATAAATTTGTTATAAACTATCGTTTGTCTCGATTGTGTCGTTTGTGCCGTTTGTGTCGTTCGTGGCAATTTAAAATAAAGCAATTTAAAATTTGAATTTATTTGATTTGAAAAATATGGTCCTTAAATTATAAGCGGAAAAAAGGGTTTATATATAAGACATAATTGCATACTTGAAGTTCAAGTTCTCTAAATATTATACATCAATTGCATACACTTGAAGTTCAATTTCTCTCTTTTTTACATACAAACATAAACATCAATTGAATACTTGAAGTTCAACTTTCTCTCTTTTTCGCATTCAATTCTAATCCATCGTTGGACGGAAAAACAACATTATTATCATCTTCTTCATGGATAATGGATTGATTTTTACATGAATCGATTGCTGGATAATGTTTCTATTATTGATGACACGAGTATAAAATTCACTAATCATTATGAATATGGATATGATTTTCAGTATTTATTGAATATGAATCATGAACTTCATCTTCAATATTCTGCAATCGATTCTTCAAGTGCAATGTGGACTTTATTAAGAAAAGATCTAATCTAAACACACGATAAAAAAAAGATATAGATATAAAGTGGTAAAGAATAATAAAGAAAACAAGATATAACGAGGTTCGGCCAATAATTCTTACATCCTCGGGGAGTCGTCTATTTTATTGATTTTCCATGGAATAATGGTCCAACTGACCCTAGGTTACAATGTCTCTATTTATAGGAGTACATCAAAAGTCAAAAGACTAAACTACTACTCCTAAGCCCAATAAAGGATTAAAGCCCAATTACAATATATAAACTCTAATTAAATGTGAGCCCAAAACCCAACAATCTCCACCTTGGGCGAATATTGCGCTTATTGAGAAGTGATGAATAAATTATAAATTCAACAATCTCCACCTTGACGAATTTCACGTCCCTTAAGAAATACACGAGTCGTACCCTTCAATCTCCACCTTGATAAAAGTCAAACCATAAAACATAAGTGGGTTCATGTTAGGATCTAGGTCGCGGCTAGAGGACCGGGGTTGACCGGTTAGCGCGTCTCACTCAAAGGGTGGTGATTAATCCGATTAGAGATTAACACTGGGGTTTCAATACTAAACAAACTGTCACAAACCCTTGAACCAGGTTCAAGCGCGGAAGTTGTTTGTTTCAGGTTGAAGCGGCACACTCTTAGGATAGGCAGAACCGGTTTTGTATAGGATAGGTTTGGAAGTTGCTAGGTCGGTTTTGTAACTCAGTAAATCAGTTTAGGTAGTGTTGAATCGGTTATAGCGGTATAAATAAGTTAGTACAGATCGGTTAGAAAGTGGAACTGACAGAAAGTAAATGACACAACAGGTTTTTATGGATGTTCGGAGATAAAGCTCCTACGTCACCCCTTCCTCTCGAAACCGCGAGAAGGATATTCACTAAGGAATACAAACACAATCCGATCGAGACTTATTTCCTGCTCGATAACACCGGTACAATTTTAACCGAAATTGTAAAAATTACACTTCAACTTAGCACTTATGCTTTTTAGAGATAGAACACACTCTTATCACTTGTAGATTAATTGTTCACTGTGTCCCACATTTACTCTTCTTCAGCTGCTCCTTTTATAGATAAAATATGCCAACATTCATATTTCATTTCTTTGAATTTGATTGGCTGAGCAGAGGTTCAGTGATTCAGACCTGACGGTCAACTTTTCAGACCTGGCGGTCTGTTCTTCCAGTATGTAGGTCAAACCGGCTAGGTTTTTTTTTACTCAATATGGTGACTATCGGTTAGACAGTTGTCTGTACTTGGAAGATTGTCTTTCTGATTTATCCTGAAGTGGAGAGATCTTGTAGGACGGTCTTCTACAGCCTGCAGACTATCCTCAGACTTGTATGAATATGGAAATGTTCAGCCTGTTCCTTTGGTATCATTCTCAATAGATACCCGAATTATCTTCTTATGCTGGTCGGTTATTTGTCTTAACCGGATGGCTTCCGGTTATTGCTTTGGCTTATGGTCGGTTAATGACCGACTATTTGGTGTTTCCGGCCTTCAGTTTTGACCTATCTTGCCTTCTTTGTACGATCATGTTTCTGATCAGTTTAGGTGTTTGACCGGTTGAGTTTCTCAATCCGGTTGAGTACTTAGACCGGTCCGGTTCTTTATCTGTTCCTGCATAGGAAGTTTATTTGTGTTAAGTTTCTATTAACCGGTCTAATTTTATCTAACAGTTCAGCACTTCAATTTTTACCTTTGCTCGAGTCATTATCAGATAACTTTTCGTACCTCCACTTCCACTCAAGAGACCTTAGATGAATAACAATATCCACCATCATGTATATCGCGCCATTAAAATGTTATGAGCCACACATCAATCTTCACTGCTCGAGATTTTCACGAGATAAATCATTATACCTCCACTTTCGCTCAAAAGCCCCCTAGAAGATAAAATCATAGAGTTTATAATACCAAGTAGTTTTGGAAACTATGCTACTTCAACAACTAGAGAAATTCAACAACACTTCCCAATCTTTTTCATACCCGTTGACATATACGAAAACTAGAATTAACAATTCTTTATTATGTCAAAATAATCTTTACCTTTGTTTTCCACAAACCGAGTGTCATATTTTTCAAGTCCAACAATTGATTGAAACCAAAATACAGAATAAACCCAAAACGAACTTTCATCATCTACTTTTTCAAAATCAGATATCTATCAAAAACTGAGGAAACCCAAAATGTACTTCCATTGTCTACTTCCTCAAAATAAAATATCGATTGAAAGCGAGAAGACCCAAGATGAACTTTTATCGTCTACTTCATAACAAATAAATTAGGCTATCACGACATCTTGTTTTTTTAGCTCAAGATCTGACAAAGTCTTTGTCACCCATCTTGCCTTGAACGTTGTACACTCAACCAAATTGAACCTAATACTTCTCATTTAATAAATAAGCTTGAAATCTGCTAGTTTCTTGAATCCAAAAACGCCTATCAATTCAAGAATATCATTTAAAGATTCACTATCTTTCTTCAATTATCTTCACCAATGTTTCAAATGATCGTCTATAGTTTCTTCAAAAGAAATTGCGAATATCCTTCCATTTGAATTGATCAGACATCTCATTTAGCCCCTTTTTCATGACTAAGAATCTCATTCAATGTCTCAATCATCTCAATCATCTAATCTATGATTCACAATATATAGACAATTAAGATAGAACAAAAGAAGTAAAAAGATCATCACCTTCAAATTACCGAGTCTCCCATCTAGCTCTTTTTTTTTCATGACTAGAAATCCCACTCAAGGTTTTATTTATCTTCTCACATTAGAAGATAATGCAATGATTTATTCTTGGTTCGTTTGAAAGTTAATCTCAAAATATCTCCACCTCAACATATAAGTGTTTTTCACTAGTCTTCATATTCCTGGTCTTTTATTTATATTGTGTGTTAACTGGAATTGTGTCAATCCTTAATCACCCACCAACTCAATACCATCTTGCAATTTGGCCGAATGGATTGCCCTGTCAACATATCGACAAGCTGTCATCGATAAACACCATTTTGATAACAATTTTCCATACTCGATCATGTTTTTATCAAGTGTAAAGCACATAATCTCACCACCGTCTTCATTTTGATTATCTCTTCCAATAAGATAAGGTCATAACTAAAAGATATAAACATTTTGGTCCCAAACAAGTCAAATAAAACTAAATTATGAAGACACTTTAAGCCACAGAAAAACAAACTTTGAGACATCCAAAACATGATTCGACCATTTAAAATGGAGAGGAATGAATTACCAACTCTCTCGATAAAATCTCAGCGTAATTGGACTCCGTTTGAATATCCGATCGTTAATTTGATAAACCCTACGCGATTGTAGGCGAAAATTTGTTGCTAGATTTTCTCTCTACTTCTCTTTTTAAATTGACTTATTCAATAACCATTTTCCAAAGAAAAATATCTCCAAACTTATTTTATCCTAGAATTTATTCAAGTCAAAGCTCTCAACATAGTGAAAAAATATAACTCATGTATGCCAAGAGAACAATCAATTATAATAAAACCTCCAACTAATTTTCAACAAGCATGAAGATGTATCGTTTGTTCTCCACATTTTTCTATCAAATCCTGCATAGAAAGAATCTAACAAAGGATATTTATGAATAGTACACCCTCAACTCATACCTTATAAATTATCATTCCTAGTAGAACTCTTGAGGCATCAACACCCACTTGACAACTTCGCACCAACGCTTACCGGATATTGCCAATCAAAACCTACTCACAAGGTTTGATGCAAATCCAAATTCGGTCTTTATACATACATATCAAACTACACTATTGAAAACAAATATTAAAGCCATCCGCTTTAATTAGAAAACCATTTACATGTTGCATCAATTGTCTTCCATAATCTACAACATCGAATAAGCACTCCACCTTTTTTTCAACTCCAATTTTTAATCTCCATATTGATGAATATCAAATCACTTAGCATATAAATCAAAAATCTACATCTTTGAGAAATTCAAGTCAAACAAGACTCAATACAAATCCAAGATCAAAGCATACAAAGTTTTGAGAGTATGATTAAAATCAAACAAAGCTTTACTTGTGAAAATTGGAATGAAATAGGTCTGAAACCTATTTTATGAAATCAAACGAGACTTAAATGAAAAGTTTTAGTTGAAAAAGTCTTAGTTGTTGACCGCTTCCAAGATTATTGGACCTTTCTCTATATATTATATTATATTATATTATATTATATTATATTATATTATATTATATTATATTATATTATATTATATTATATTATATTATATTATATTATATTATATTATATTATATTATATTATAATATAATATCTATTTATATGAAATATATATAGAGATATAAATGGAATATATATGAAGATATATATTTTTCCTTTTAATATTTTAATAGACCATATTTCCCAAAATAAAATAAGTCAAAAAAATATACCTTATACATTCTAGTGTCGCTGCCTACACGACGATTTTTCATCACCTGCAACCATTGGCGCCTTTAAGAAGAACAAAAGATCCTTGTCTTATAATATCTTCTTCTCAAAACATCGTCACCCAGAACTAAGAAAAATATTAACGACAGTTGGCATCCCCATAGCAATTGAAGTTTTCAACTCAAATCTTCACAGCGGTTAATTCTTCTACAACCAATGTCGTTTTCTCAAATAACCACAATCTTCAACAATAACACAAATATTCAACAACTTCTTTAATGATGGTTAAAGTTTCCGTCGTATCTTCACAAACAGATTAGGTTAAACATTCTCAAAACATGCTCTGATACCACTTGTTGAGAAAAGATCTAATTTAAACACACGATAAAAGAAGATAGAGAGATAAAGTGGTAAAGAATAATAAAGAACATAAGACATAACGAGGTTCGACCAACAATAACTACATCCTTGGGGATTCGTCCATTCTATTGATTTTACATAGAATAATGGTCCAAGTAACCCTAAGTTACAATGTCTCTATTTATAGGCGTACAATAAAAGTAAAAATACTAAACTACTACTCCTAAACCCAATAAAGACTTAAATCCAATTACAATATGATAGGATCGGCTTTATCGATAGAGACGGGGGTCTAGCTAAGGATGAAGGCTTATGAAAAACGGTTTGAAAAAAATTCTGTTAGGGATTTAATTCGCTTTCTATTATACGCAAACTTGTGTAAACACTTGAAACAGATTCAAGGCGGAATTGTTTACTTGGGTTTGAAGCACAAGATTAAATATGAAAAGATGACAGAAAATGAAGAACACAACAGTTTGTTTATGGATGTTCGGAGAAACTCTCCTACGTCACCCCTTCTTCCAACCGCCAAAAGGATTCACTATATGATAAGAATCAAATACAGTTTACACACACACTTAGCTCACTATTGAACTGAACACTTTTTGTTCAATTACAAGAAGATTAAGAATATCACTCAGCTAATGGTGTTTTTATTCTAGCTCTCTCTCTCGATTCACACACAGTACAATCAGAAAGAAGCTTCAAGAATGAGTTCAGTAAGCAAGAGGATTGAGTAGTCTCTCTCTGCAAAATCAGAATGCTTGAGGTTGATAAAATTGCTTGAGTTCGTAAGGAAGATTGTCCATTTCTCTTAGGATTGATTAAATACTGAGAAGGAGCTAACGGTCGAATCTTCAAGAATGATACGTGGCGCTCTTCCATTGGAAAGCCTCCATTGTACAAGGATCGTGGCCGTACCGAACTGGTAGTGCGCCGAATATTCCATCAGGGATGTACCTGCAAAATGGGTAATGTGAGGAAAGTTCTCTTACGTGGCATTCCTTGATTGGATGTATATAGTTGTTGTACTAATCTTCTTAGGAAAGTTCAGCAGAATTATGGTACATCTATAGCACGTGGGTAGGAGAAATTCTAGATTCAAGCGTACTGCTTGAACAGAGCGTTAGACGTATTTCAGTTAGACGGATCAGTCTAATGAAATAAGTCAACTCCTTCTGATGAAAAGCGTCTATTAGACCGCCTGGTCTAATATACTTAGACTTGCGTCTAATTTCAATAACCATTAGACGGGTACGTCTAACTCCAGTGAGTTAGACTACCACGTCTAATTCCGGTTCTACCTCAGACTAATCTGAAGGAGTTAGACCCACGTCTAACTTTCAATTAATTAGACAACCCGTCTAATTATTACATAACCATTAGACCGGTACATCTAACTCCACTGAGTTACACTACCACGTCTAATTCCGGTTCTACCTCAGACTTATCTGAAAGAGTTAGACCCACGTCTAACTTTCAACTAATTGGATAACCCGTCTAATTATTACATAACCATTAGACTGGCACGTCTAATTCCACTGAGTTAGACTACCACATCTAATTCCGGTTCTACCTCAGACTTATCTGAAGGAGTTAGACCCACGTCTAACTTTCAATTAAGTAGACAACCCGTCTAATTATTACATAACCATTAGACCGGTACGTCTAACTCCACTGAGATAGAATACCACGTCTAATTCCGTGTATTCATTAAACCATCCGTCTAATTCTTTACGTCTATTAGACTTACACGTCTAACTCCGGTGAGTTAGACTGTACATCTAATTCTATTAGATTGACGTCTAATTCTGTGTATTCATTAGACTACCCGTCTAATTCTTTACATCTATTAGACTTACACGTCTAACTCCGATGAGTTAGACTGTACATCTAATTCTATTAGACTGACGTCTAATTCCGTGTATTCATTATACTACCCATCTAATTCTTTACACGTCTATTAGACTTACACGTCTAACTCCGATGAGTTAGACTGTATGTCTAATTCTATTATACTCACGTCTAATTCCGTGTATTCATTAGACTACCCGTCTAATTCTTTACACATCTATTAGACTTACACGTCTAACTCTGATGAGTTAGACTGTACGTCTAATTCTATTAAACTCACGTCTAATTCATGCATTTATTAGACTGCCCGTTTAACTCCGTTATGTTAGACTGAGCGTCTAATTCCATTAGATTTGCATCTAATTTTATACGAATGGAGATCAAAATCGGTCTAATGACCCTCATTAGATCCAAGTCTAATAACATATTGTCTTAATACACCTGTATCAAAACTCATAAATTATTTCATCATCAAAATATCAGTAGGTAAATTATTTCAACACTTAGTCAAAATAATTTGACCCAACATAATATATAAACTCTAATTAAATATGAGTCTAAACCCCAATAGCTTTATCATGAAAAACTTGATTTCTTCGACTATTACAATTATTTCAGACTTTAGCAGCTAATTTTAGGTAAATCTTACAAAATATCCACACACCATGAGTTTTAATTTTTATCTTAATGTGGTTTTAATTTTTATCTTAATGTGAGCATAAAATATTGATATTACGGATATCAAGAAACGAATATCAAGAAACGAATATCAAGAATTCTAATCATTTTCTCATGTTATAGGATATCAAGAACACTCATCTTATAGATATTACCCTAATGTTCATCATTATCATCCAATGAGACACACATCTTTAGTCGCATACCAAGCTAGTTTGGAGTTGATGGACCACCCGCCACCAACACCAAACAACTACTTACCATATCACATAGTAGATGTACTATTTTTTCCTTTGTCTTTTTTCTAGATTAGCTTGGTTGATTGTTTATTTAGTAGTAGTTAATTAATTAAAAAATATTGTTTTTGAATAAAATAGGAATTTGTGGTGCTCGACATTTCTGAAATGATTAACAATCATTTTATTGTTGATCGTCAAAGTGATATTGATATGTATTTGGATATAGACAACATTTTTTATGAGTTAAGTCAACGATTGATTGTTGTTTACATTTATGTCGTAATTTTGGTGTCTTATGATTCAGAATGTTTAATTTTAGGAGCTGCTTTTATTGGGTGAACAAATTGGTAGATATATTGAAACATGCATATTAGAAGAGAGCATCAATCTTAGAACACATTACCATTTAATTCCCGAACCTCAAGCATATTTTTCTTCAAATAAAAGAGGAACTAAATCATAATTATACAATAATTATCTCATTTTATTATGATAACAACCTATTGATTTTCTTTTTTTGAATTTGTAAGGGGCATATATAATGGAAGAAAAGATTGGAGGTCTTGATTGTGGGCATAAATTTCATGTTGATTGCATAAAGAGATGGATACTTATAAATAATATTTTTTTCATCTGCAAATCTCCTGGAATTGCCTATAGCTGAAGAAAGATAATATTATTTTTAAGATTTGCAATAAATTTATAAAAAAATATCTTTAGTTTGTTTTAAGAACATAAATCTTCAAAATATTAAATCTTAATAATTCATGTTAGATAGATTTTAGTTTTAAATTTATAATTTCTTTTCTCAATCTTTTGAAATTATCATGGATGGTTAACAAGATTCATTCTAAAACATTAATAATAATAATAATAATAATCAAACTAAAAAAATAAGATGTATAATAATGGTCTTTATCCATCATACCTACAAACAATCTCCCAAGATGGTGAATTGATTTGATGCAAAGTTAAAATCTCACAACTGAAACAGGATATTAGATTCAAGATTCAACATGTACTATAAAAACATAAAATATGAATACATAAGGAAAGTGAAGATATGTAGCAATTATATTAAAAATTCACAGCAAACAAATAAGAAAAGTATTTTTAATTATAATTTGTTAGTGACCCATCTCTTTCGGGAACAATATTTAGGGTGAGCATATCTTGGGTTGACACAAACCCTAACCCAAAATATTAATTTGGTTAAGTTAATTTGGGTTGGGTTCAGTATAGGTTGGGTTAGGTTAACCAAATTACTCAAATTAAATATATTTAATTTAATTATGTCATATCAATCCAATATAAACTAACAATTTTTAAACCACAATATATTGTTTTAATTTTTACTACGTTGATCTCCATTACAGTCAAATAGAAAATAATTGTTAGAAACTAAAATTAACTTAAGCGGCCAACGATTACAAGGTTATGAATATTTAAATTAAATAATGAAAAAAAGGAGAAATTGTTAGATAAATTAGATAATTAATTAGTAAGTAATTAATTATCTAAAGAACTTAACCAAATCCATTATTTGTGTGTCGTAATTTTGGTGTCTTATGATTAGAATGTCTAATTTCAGGAGCTGCATTTATTAGGTGAACAAATTGGTAAACATGTTGAAACAGGCATATCACACTGAGACTCAAGCATCTTTTTCTTCAAATAAAGGAGGAACTAATGGTTTTTGTGTTATATGTCAGGTAATCATATTTATACAATAACTATCTTCTTTTATTATGATAACAACATATTGATTTTCTTTTCATGAATTTGTAGGACGCATATATGATGGAAGAGAAGATTGGAGGTCATTATTGTGGCATGAATTACATGTTGATGGCATAATGAGATGGCTACTTATAAACAACATGTGTCCCATATGCAAATCTCCTAAAATTGCCTGTAGCTGAAGAAAGATAACTTCTTTTTAAGTTTTAAAATCATTTATAAAAATATCTTTAGTTTGTTTTAAGAACATAAATCTTCAAAATATTAATTGTTAATAATTCATGTTAAATAGACTTTGGTTTTAAAATTTATAATTTTTTTCTCAAAAATTTGAAATTATCATGGGTGGTTAACAAGATTGATTCTACAACATTAATAATAATAATAATCAAACTAAAAAAATAAGATGTATAATAATGGTCTGTATCCATCATACCTACAAACAATCTCCCAAGATGGTGAATTGATTTGATGCAAAGTTAAAATCTCACAACTGAAATAGGATATTAGATTCAAGATTCAACATGTACTATATAAACATAAAATATTAATACATAAGGAAAGTGAAGATATGTAGAAAATATATTAAAAAAGAAAATAAATAAGAAGAGTATTTTAAATTATAATTTGTTAGTGACCCATCTCTTTCGGGAACAATATTTGGGTAATGATTTTTTAAAATGAAATTGTCCCCAAATCACGAGACTCACATACCACTATGAACAAAAATGACAAAAAGAACAACTCATTAATAATATATATTAGTTATAGTCTAGCCATATAGAACTAACATATCATTAATAATCTAAAACACTTTAATGAATTAATTTATTTCTGAAAATTAACAGAGTTTACCTTATTCAAGACTTTATTTAATATGACTTATTTAAATAATCCATATTAATCTCACTTATTATTTCTTCAACTAATTTAGTAATTAAAATATCAAAATAGTTTTAAAAAATAAAAATTATGTTAAACAGATCAAAAATACGTATATTAATGTCAAAGACATATTAGATAGAGCAAAAAACAAATTAAACGGACCGAAATTATTTAATGTGTCAAAAGAGTGTTAAACAGGTCAAAATATGTTAAAAATGCCAAAATATATTAAACGTGTCAATAATGTGTTAAACGTGCCAAAAACATTTTAAACGTGTCAAATACGTGTTAAACGTACTAAAAACATGTTAAACGTGCCAAAAATGTGTTACACATACAAAAACTTGTCAAACATATAAAAAAACATGTTAAACGTGCCAAAACATGCTAAATATATAAAAAAAACATATTAAACATGTTTAATATGACAAAAACGTGTCAAAAACGTGAATAACATGTTAAACGTGCCAAAACGTATTAAATAGGCCAAACGGTGTAAAACATATCAAAAACGTGTTAAACGTGTCAAAAACGTGTTAAATATGTCAAAAACGTATTAAACATGTTTAATATATGAAAAACATGTTAAACATGCCAAAAACGTGTATAATATGTTTAAAGTGTTAAACATGTTATAATGTCAAAAACATGTTAGATTTGTTAAAAACCTTGTAAATGTGCTAAATGTGCCAAAAATGTGTAAAACGTGTCAAAAATATGTTAAACATCTCAAAAACATATTAAACATGTCAAAAATTTGTTAAACACGTCAAAAACGTGTTGAAAATGTAAAAAATCCGTTAAACGTGCCAAAAATCAGAAAAAATTTAACGTGTGAGAACGTGTCAAAAACGTGTCAAAAGTGTATCAAAAACGTGTTAAACATGTCAAAAATGTGTTAAACGTGTCAAAACGTGTTAAGCGTGCAAAAACGTGAAAAACATGTTAAACTTGTGAAAACTTGTTAAATATTTTAAAATGTCAAAAACGTGTTAGACTTGTCAAAAAAAGTTTTAAATGTGTTAAATATACCAAAAATGTGTTAAACATGTCGAAAATGTGTTAAACATGTCGAAAATGTGTTAAGCATGTCAAAAACATGTTAAACGTGACAAAAATATGTTAAACGTGCCAACAATGTGTTAAATGTGTGCCAAAAACGTGTCAAACATACAAAAATGTGTTAATACGTGTCAAAGACGTGTTAAACGTGCCAAAACGTATTATACATGCCAAATAATGTTAAACATATCAAAAATGTGTTAAATATGTGAAAAACGTGTTAAACATGTCAAACACATATTAAATGTGTTTAATATGTCAAAAACGTGTTAAACATGTCAAAAACGTGAAGAACATGTTAGACGTGTTAAACATGTTATAATGTCAAAAACGTGTTAGACTTATTAAAAACGTTTTAAATGTGTTAAACGTGCCAAAAATTTGTAAAACGTGTCAAAAATATGTTAAAAATGTCAAAAATTTGTTAAACATGTTAAAAAAACATGTCAAAATGTGTTAAATATGTCAAAATGCGTTAAAGGTGCCAAAAATGAGAAAAAAATTTAATCGTGTGAAAACGTGTTAAATGTGTCAAAAATGTGTTAAACATGTCAAAATGTGTTAAACGTGTCAAAACGTATTAAGCGTGCAACACGTGTTAAATGTGTCAAAAACGTGTTAAATTAATTAAAACGAGTTACATACTTATTTAAAAAAAACGTATTAAGCGAGTCAAAATAGATCAAACGAATCAAATATTAAATAAACGAGTTAAAGACGTATTAAATTAGGTAAAACGAATCAAATAACTATTAAACGGATCAAAACGTGTTAACCGGGACAAAAACGTGTTAAATATTAAATGAGTAAAAAACGTAATAAATGTGTTACAAACTGTTGTTTGTCTCGATCGTGTCGTTTGTGCCGTTCATGCCGTTCGTGTCGTTCGTGGCGATTTAAAATAAATCAATTCAAAATTTGAATTCATTTGATTTGAAAAATATGGCCATTAAATTATAAGCGAGAAAAAGGGTTTATATATAAGACATAATTGCATACTTGATGTTCAAGTTTCTTTAAATATAAGTCATCAATTGAGTACACTTGAAGTTCAAGTTTCTCTCTTTTTTACATACGAACATAAGACATCAATTGCATACTTAAAGTTCAATTTCTCTCTATTTCGCATTCGATTATAATCCATCGTTGGACGGGAAACAACATTATCATCATCTTCGTCATGGATCAATAGATTGATTTTAACATGACTCGATTGGAAGATAATGTTTCAATTATTGATGATATGAGTATAAAATTCACTAATTGTAATGGTTAACCCCCGGTCTTTGTCCCGTTCCATAGCTTAGAACATGTTTGTGAGACACATGGCAATATGGAAGGACTACCACGAGTAAGCTCGAGGTTCGATGCATTTCAATGTTTGAAAGCAAAAGAAACACTGGTCTTACCCATGTAATAGGGTGGGTGACTTGGATTCGAAACGTGTACGGGACTAGGACACGAGCATTCATGTATTGATAGGTATTGTCTCGTTTTTTAAAGATCCCAAGCTCTTTATTCTCCTATGTGAAGATATGGATGATAAATTCGATCTCGTGCAGATGATTATCCAAGATATTAACTTGCGGGGAAGGTGACCATGAGAATCATGTTCATTTATATTTTTGGTTGCATTTTCCATGGCCGCAATTCTTCGAAAGTTTGATTATTCCAGGCATAATCATAGAGAGAGTTTCAACTTTCCGACTGGGGAAATTTTCTCTTTTTTATGACTTTCAGGGTATATCTAGTGGAATCGATACGTTTTGCTCTTGTGATAATCATCGGGATAACCGCCCGAGTGAGCATAAACGGTGATTTCAACACCTAAACCTATACGGGAGTGTTTTCTATTTTGTTTTTGTCCCTAAGGGTATCGGGAGGACGACACATTCTACTATTGTGATAGTCATTGGGGCAGCCCCTCGAGTTAGTATGAACAATGACTTCACCTCGACCTGAAGGGGATTTTTGTAGATATATTTTTTTGGAGCCTTGAGTCTAGCTCTCTCTATTCTTTAATACAAAGGGGAATTAGACATTCTTTATCAAATTGCGGTTTTGGCTTGGCTTTTGGGGGTTTATTCCAATTCTTTTTCAAAAGCCTTCCCTTGAGGGTTAGTTTTCATGATAATCGCGTAGCGCGAAAACGAGCTTATTAAGAATGTTAGGAAAGGAGACAACAATAAGGATATTCACAACCTTGATAAGGATATTCACTAGAAGATTTGGTTTGATTACAACGCGTACACAAACCCAATCGGACAACCAGGACTTAGACACTGTCTGTTTCCGAACTCCTAGCACACAACACTCTATTAACAAAAATGGATTCTGTCAACTTACAATACTGAAAACTCACACATAATGAATAGTGTGTAATATAACTTTAACAATCTAGTAAACTTGAGATACTCTTTGAATTTGAGAGCTTGAGAGCTTGATTCAGAAAAGCTTGAGATTCATGAAAACACTAGCATAAAACGGGCAACTACAAATTGTCCTCCAGCTTCTTCTTAAATAGGCAAAAGGCAACAGACAAATTTGATGAAGATGACACTTTTCCTAATTTTGGTTGGGTAAGAGCCATAATAGTACATCAGGGAATATGCGCTTTTGATCATGGATGTACTAAATGAAGATAGTGCGCCGAATATCATTAATGGGATCATGGTGTACTGGAAATGTACATCACATGGAATATGAATTGCTTTGACAGTCTTTAATATGTTTAGCTTAGTTGCTGTGACAGACTGCCAATACCGGATGCTTAATCAAATACCGAATTTGATCAAGTATTGGAGACGCTTCATAAAATCAGGCTCCTGATATAATACCGAAAGGCTGATATAATACCGAACTGGTAAAATACCGAAAACGTCCTGATATAATGCCGAACTGGTAAAATACAGGAAGGCTTGAATACCGAAGTCATATAAAACCGGACGCGCTTCTTAAATACAAAAAACATATAAAACCAGAAGTGCTCCATATAAAATACCGAAGTTGATTAAATACCGAAATTGTTCAACTAACGGATATAAAACTGATCTCAATAAAATACCGGACACACTCCTAATAAAATACCGAACTCGATAAAATACCGGACGCGCTCCTTCAGAACCGAACTTGATATAAAACCGATCTCGATATAAAACCGATCTTCATATAAAACCGAATGCGCTCCTTATCAAATACCGAACTCGATATAAAACCGGAAGCGCCTATCCAAAATACTTAAAGCATATAAAACCGTAAGTGCTCCATATAAAATACCGAAGTTGATCAAATATCGAATTTCATCAACTACCGGATGCACTCCTTATAAAATACCAAACTCGATAAAATATCGGATGTGCTCCTTCAGAACCAAACTTGATATAAAACAGATCTCAATATAAAACCAATCTCGATATAAGACTGATCTCGATATAAAACTGGACGCGCTCCTTATAAAATACCTAACTCGATATAAAACCAGAAGCGTCTATCCAAAATACTATTTTGGATATAAAACCGGATGCGCTTTGCAGAATACCGAAGTTGATCAAATAACGAAGTTGATCAACTACCGGACAACTTTCCGTTACGATTTTCTTCACTGTGATCCTACACATAATCAATAACACAAATCAGTTTTATTGATACACTGAAAAATTGATCAAAGACTTTAATTTAATAATTTCTTCCTTTTTGATTATTTAAAATAAAATTTCAAAACCTGGTAATTTTATAATGTTGATTCATTATCCTAAGTTAATTCATAACTTTAATCTAACAATTTCTCTCTCTTTGATTGTTTAGAATAAATTATCAAAACCAGTTATTTATATCTAGCAATTTCTCATTTTTTGATAATTTTATCCTAAAATTATTAAAACCAATAATTGATCATATCTTAAACGGGCATCAATCAATTTTCCCTGTTTGAGAATCAATTCAAGAAATGCAATTAATCAAGAGTAAAGATTCAACAAAAGTATTTCAAAGAGTTCATAATGAAAGGACAGTAAGTATATGAATTTAGTGTCCCTCCCTTGTGTTTTTGTCTTCTCTTTCTTCAATGTCCTCTAGTATTTTGGTCACAAGGTTTCCACTAGTACAACCACCAGAACTCCTTCCACATCCTCTTCCTCTTGGAGCTCTAGAGCCACTACCTCGGAAAGTAGGAGGTTCAGGTGAAGGATGATACTTAAAAGGATTTTGAGATTCCTTCCGTCTTGACCAAGAGCTACGAGTGATAAGACTATCCTGATTTACCATCTCTTGCAATTCCATATTGTCGTAGTCATCAGCATCGACAAGTTATTTTGCGGCCTCAACAACTGCATTTTCATTGTCTTGGAATCTGCATGCAACCACCTCGGCTTCGTTTAGTCTTTCTGCATCGGCAGCATTGAATGATTTAGTTATCTCCATCATTTGGGATGCAAGAAGATCAATTGAAGACTTAGTTTCTCCATGAAGATTAAAGGTCTTGTTGAAGAATGTTTTATCTTGTTAAGTTGTTGTCTCATCCTGTATATCTCTTGAGTATTTTGCAAGACATTTCCATCTGTTGACTTATGAGCCATAACCAACTCATTATGCGTATTTGAGGAAGATGTTTGCAAGCTCTTTATTCGATTTAATCTTGAGCTGAAGGATTGGAAGGCTTCTTTCCACGGAGCCTCAGCCTCCATTACAACTTGGCGAATATCCACTGTTTTAGGAGACTCTTACTCGAAGTGAGAATGAGTAGATAGTTTGGAGCGAATAGGGATGGACCGAATAGGGAGAGCATGAGAACTAACCTAAATGGACGATTCTGGTTGTGGATTCTGTTGTTTCGTTTGAGGTACATAAATTATAGCTCGACAATCGACTTCTTCTTCAAGAATCTCATGGATAAGTTTACGGATGCACCCCGAAACTTCTTTAGATTTGGAAGACTTACCCGAGGTAGAGTGAGCAGGGGTCAAGTTTTTGGATTTCTGAACTTCAGTTTCTTTCTCGTTAGCCGACTACTCTAGACGAAATAATTCAATATCGGTCAGTGGAGCATTTTCAACTTGATGAGAAGATGAGGGAACCTCGTCAACTACGGACGAGAGTTTTGAACAAGCTTGATCTCCCTCATCTTCTCTTTTACTTTCTTATACTTAGAGGAGGTAATGTCTGTTGATACTCTTTCACTAGATAAGGGGTCCTCTATCTGCAAACTTGTCTCAATACGTTCCCAGTCTTGCCTTGGAATGTGATACTACTCTTTAGCGCATGGCCCCCTTACTTTATAAATATGGTATATTTCATGACGTCATTCTTCTAAAGAAGTCCTCTCCTGCTCGATTAGATACTTCTTCGATTTTTCTTTTTTCCTTTAAATATCTGCTTAGATCGGTAGATAAATCAAACCTTGTTTTGAGGAGTAAGAATATCTTCAATGAAGTCCATAGGCTCGTCCTCATCATAATAGTTCAGATCAATTCGAGGAGACTGAATTCTAGATTCATTTAAGCTGGAAGATTCAGCACTATTCACATATTTAAGGGAAATAGAGCAATACTCCTCCATTAGCCCACTTAGATGATTAACAACATCCGCATTCGTTCTTGCAGTGTCAGTAAATGGATCAAAGTTCTTTATGTAGTTTTTATAGTATGGAAACACAACACGACCTCTTGCAAGGGCTTCCACAAATTCACTTCTTTTGAGGGCTTCAGAAACATTTTTAGTTTTGGTCAAGGAGAAGATTACATTTTCCAATCTCAGCAATTCAGACCATTTCTCAACCTCTACAATGTCTGGAAGCACTTCACTAAACCTTGTGCATAAAGGGGGTTGATCGAGTATTGTTAATTGTAAAAAACCTTCGTTCGATATTAACTCTATTAGAAATTAATATATGTTTCTATTCTACGTAAGTTGTCACAAACTCTTGAACAACGTTCAAGAGCGGAAATGTTTATTTAGACTTAAAGCGACAAATAAAAAGTAGGACAATTCTGAATATAAAGAACACAAGATACAAGGATTATTTATGGATGTTCGGAGCAAATTCTCATACGTCATCCCTTCTTCTCAACCTTGAGAAGGATATTCACTAGAAGATTTGATTTAATTACAATGCATACAAACTCATTTGGACAACCAAGACTTAGACACTGCCTGTTTCTAAATATATAGCACACAACACTCTGTTGATAGAAACAATATTTGTCAACTTACAATATTGAAAACTCACACATAATAAATAGTATGTAATATAACTTTAACAATCTAGCAAACTTAAAAAACCCTTTGAACTTGACAGCTTGAGCGCTTGAAAGATTGATTCAGAAAAGCTATAGATTCGTGAAAATACTAGCATAGAACGGGCAAATACAAATTGTCCTCCAACTTCTTCTTAAATATGCAAAAGGCAATGGACAAATTTGCTGCAGAGGACACCTATCCTCATTCGGTTGGGTGAGTGCAAGAATAGTACATTAGAGAATATGCGTTTTTGGTCGTGGATCTACTAGATGAAGATAGTGCGTTGAATATCATTAATACGATCAAGGTATATTGGAAACGTACATCACATGGAATTTGAATTGATTTGGCCCGTGGTAGTCTTTAACATATTTAGCTAAGTTCTTATGACAGACTGCTAATACCAGATGCTTGATCAAATACCGAATTTGATCAAGTACCGGAGATGCTTCATAAAACCAGGCTCTTGTAAAATACCGGAAGGCTGATATAACAACGAACTAGTAAAATACTAGAAGCGTCTTATATAATACCGAACTTGTAAAATACCAGAAGGATTGAATAAAACCAAAATCATATAAAACCGGACATGCTTCTTAAATACCCAAATCATATAAAACTAGAAGCTCTCCATATAAAATACCGAAGTTGATCAAATACCGAATTTGATCAACTACCGGATATAAAACCGATATCAATAAAATACCATATGCGCTCCTGATAAAATATCGAACTCGATAAAATACTTGACGCGCTCCTTCAGAACCGAACTTGATATAAAATCAATCTCGATATAAACCGATCTCGATATAAAACCCAAAGCGCTTCATATAAAATATTGAAGTTGATCAAATACCGAATTTGATCAACTAGCGGATATAAAACTGATCTTAATAAAATACTGGACGCGCTCCTTATAAAATATTGAACTCGATAAAATACCGAACGTGCTCCCTTAGAACCGAACTTGATATAAAATCGATCTCAATTTAAAACCGATCTCGATATAAAATCGATCTTGATATAAAATCGGACGTGTTCCTTATAAAATACCGAACTCGATGTAAAACCAGAAGACCCTATCCAAAATAACGATTTAAATATATAACCGAATGGACTTTGAAGAATACCGAAGTTGATCAAATACCAAATTTGATAAACTATCGGACAACTTTCTGTTTCGGTTTTCTTCACTTTGATCTTACACAATCAATAACACAAATCAGTTTTATTGATACACTGAAAATTGATAAAAACTTTAATCTAACAAAGGATATCCATCGATAGGAATTTTCTTGAAACTCGGAGTTTTAGAGATCAATCATAGTTTGATTGCAAGAGATGCCATTAACTTTCACCCTTACTTGTTTCTTAAAATCCTTATCACTAGTTGGTGGAAAGAACCAGGGTTCCCACTATCCTAAGACCCTGTGGGAAATAGAACTAGAAAGAGTTCATTTATTTTGAATCTGAACTTCTTGAGCTTTTTGAGCTTCTTGAGCTTTCTAAACTGATTGAGCTTATTGAGACCAAACTTGTACAAATGCTTCCTACGTAACTTCCATTTTCGTTGATATATTATTTTAATTTCTTTGGAAGAATCAGGTCTTACGTATTTTTCCCATGTTTCATGATGACGTAGTTGTACAAAACTAGATGTCGGCTAGTTCATTCAAAGTTGAGGACTAGTTGGGGATTTTCCAACATAGTAATACAATACTAGAGGTTGATTAGTCCACTCTTAATTGGGGACTAACTATTAGGGAATTTGAACATAGTCTTACAAGACTACATCTTTGATTAGTCCGCTCCTGGCTGGGGACTAGTTATGTGAAGGCATGATTTAGCCGTACAAGGCTAGAGGTCGATTAGTCCACTCTTGATTGGGGACTAACTCTAGGGGATTGTAATATGGTCCTCAAGACCAGTGATTCGATAGTCCTTATGAAACTAGGGACTAATCCCTAAGAATGCTTACATAATCGTATAAGACTAGAGGCCAATTAGTCCACTCCTAGCTGGGGACTAACTATTGAGAGTTATGGCATAAACATAAACCATATTAAGGTAAGGCTAGATTGGGAGTCGTTGTAATCATGATAAGGCTAGATCTGAGTCGTGATAATCCTGTTAAGGCTAAATTAGAGTCGTAGTAATCCTGATAAGGCTAGATTAGAGTCTTGGTAATCCTATTAAGTCTAGATTAGAGCCGTGATAATCCTGCTAAGGCTAGATCAGAGTCGTGATAATCCTGCTAAGGCTAGATTAGAGTCATTTTAATCATGCCAAGGCTAAATCAGAGTCGTAATAATCCTGCTAAGGCTAGCTTAGAGCTGTAGTAATCCTACTAAGGCTAGATTAGAGTCATGATAATCCTGATAAAGCTAGATTAGTGTTGTGATAATCCTACTAAGGCTAGATTAGAGTCGTGATAATCTTGCTAAGGCTAGATTAGAGTCATGATAATCCTGCTAAGGCTAGATTAGAGACGTGATAATCCTACTAAGGCTAGATTAGAGTCATGGTAATCATGCTAAGGCTAGATTATAGCCGTTATAATCCTGTTAAGGCTAGATTAGAGTCGTGATAATGATGCTAAGGCTAGATTAGAGCTGATGTAGTGGAACGATATTAGACATAATATCGTTTTAGGGTGTGTACATTGCTTGGAGCAATGAATTCTTCTCCTTCAACTGTCGAAAGGCGAATTGCACCTCTAGAGAGAATTTTCTTTATGAGGAAGGGACCTTCCCATCGTGTTCGGAATTTACCCCCAGGTTCTAATAGTTCATGGGTTACTTTGAGCACGAGGTCAAATTCTTTAAGGCTTCTGGGTTTGAGCTTTCTATTAAAGGTATCGACCATTCGTTTTTGGTAAGCTTGGGTTTTGCATAATACATCCAACCTGTGGTCTTCCTTCAACGTCAACTAGTTGTATCGGGCTTTTACCCAATCTTCTTCAAAGACGTGAGATTCTAATAAGACTCTTAGTGTCGGGATTTCAATCTCGATAGGTTGTACGACATCCATACCGTAAACTAGAGAATAGAGAGTCTCATTTGTCGATACTCGAGCAGTTAGGCGATATCCCCATAAGGCAAATGGTTGTTTTCATGTCAATCCTTATATGTGATGGTCATCTTCTTGATGATCCTCATCACATTCTTCTTTGTTGCTTCGACCGCGTCGTTAGTTTGGGGTCGATAGAGTGAAGATTTGAGATGTTAAATCTTGAACTTTTTGAGAAGGGATAAAACATTTCCCTTGATGTGTCTTCCATTATCCGAGAAAATAGCATGAAGTACTCTGTACCTAGCTATGATGTTAACACGGTGAATTTCGCTACTTGAATAGACTTGAGAATCTTATAACATGCTGCCTCGACCTATTTAGAGAAATAGTTTATGGCTACGAGTATGAACTCATGTCCATTGGAAGCATGGGGATAGATTTTACCAATGACATCAATGCCCCATGTCGAAAAGGGCCATGGTGATGTCATGCAGTATAGCAAAGATGCTAGAGTATGCTTTATATTATCATAGATTTGGCATTGGTGATAGCTTTTCACATAGCTGACGCTTTCATTCTTGCTCGATGTTTTACCAAAAATATCTGAGACGGAGTATTTTCTTGGCAAAGGATAATCCATTCATGTGTGGACCACACACATTTGCGTGTACTTCTTCTATGATCCTTCGTGTTACGGGACCATCGAGACAAAGCATGTTTTTACCATTAGAAGATCGTCTGTATATCTTATTAGCTATTCAAGCATAGTTGGTGGAATACTAGTGTATGGCTCTTTATTCCTTAGATCGGAAATGAGACGGTTATTCTCCATACACAATGTAGTTTTGAAGAATATAGAACCATGGTTTGGTGGGAACTTGAACGGAGGCTACCACTCCGACTTCGAAATCAGATTTCTTTGTTTCACTACGTTTCCCTTTAGACAACATCTAAAGGAGTTAGACTACCTCCTCTAACTAAGTTTCCCTTTAAATATCGTCTAAAGGAGTTAGACGTCTTCGTCTAACTACGGTTCCCTTTAGACCACGTATAAAGGAGTTAAACATCCTCGTCTAACTACGCTTCCCTTTAGACCGCGTCTAAAGGAGTTAGACGTCCTCGTCTAAATACGTTTCCCTTTAGACAATGTCTAAAGGAGTTAGATATCCTCATCTAACTACGCTTTCCTTTAGACAACGTCTAAAGGTGTTAGACTACCTCGTCTAACTATGTAAGATGTCTAAGACAACCTGTTTCAGACCACGTCTGAAGAAGCAAAGTCTTTTAGATTTATGCCTGCACAAAACAAATAGACAACTTAGCTTTATCACAACTAAGTTTAACATAAATCATCAAAATAATGTAAGCATTAAATAAACTTATTATTATTTCCTTAGTTTATTTCCAATTCGATTTTACATTTTAGTAAAGATTGCCCATAAACAACAAAAGATTTGTTCTTTCCTAGACTAAGTCTTTCCTATCCACCTCTACCCTTGATGAATGATCAATTTTCCTAATCTTCCCCCTTGACATCAGGCCACTTCTTTCCCTCTTTTTGACATCATCGGGAAGGACATAGTCCTAATCATCTCTTTAAGATCTTTGAAGTGCCCGATTTCTTCTCTTTAGCTTTAGTCTTTCTATCCTAATAACATAATCAAAGATTCTTTGATAGTCTAAGACTCTAGAGGACTTGATGAGGACCCCATATCCAACATTTGTGAGGAGAGAAGAGAGAAACATGTTGAGCGAAGCAACATACCCAGATGGTTTCCTTGGATAAGAGATCATCTCCACAAGATTTTTGAAAAGGATTTTCGACTAGTTGATTGTTGTTCCCCTGGTGATAGCAACCATTATCTCAAATACCTTTTTTCGAGTAGTAATTGAAGACTCCCTTAGCCAAGAGGGACTTAGAGATGATATCGTTGAGGATGAAAAACTCAACCTTTAGAGCAGACTTCAGCCCGTGAGTATCGATAGGAAAAAGATGTCCTTCAAAATATGTATCTGAGAAGACAAGCCTCATCTCAGATAAGACCTCATCAGAAGAGGTGGGAAACTCAGACAACCCCTCCGATGGGAGTTTGAAGAATTGAGAAAAAGTTTCTTCATTGAAGCAAACATGTTCTTAAAAATTTTTTGCCACGATAAACTTATTGTCGAATATCCTTTCAAACCTAAAGAATTCACGAGCTTTTAGTTCATGAATGATGACAAGTGCCCCAGAGAATTTCTCTAAGCCCAAAGCTTTATGGGTTTCAAACACCGTGACCATTTCTGGAATCACCAAGGAGGACACAAAATCGAAGTTCACTTGAAGAGTAGATGGTGTAAGAGAACCCATTTCTTGGCTAAAGGATTTAGATACCGAAGAATCATAAGGGTTTTTCTTAGTTAGAGAAATCAAGTATTCATACTCACAAAGAAGATAGTACATCTATTCGGATGAGTGAGTTACTCTTTATAAAATATTATTGACTTATGATTTATGAAAATCATCATTAAAATCATCTATTCGGATGAGTGAGTTCCCAATAAAATCATAATTAAATGACATCAATTAAAACCATCATAAAATCTATCATAATTTTAGAAGGTCGAAAGACACACGTATTCAGATATATTAGTCATATCTGTAACATTGAAAGACACATGCTTCAAGTTATTTGAGATATGACTTTACAATTTATGAACGGGAAGCGTACATGGGCAGCCTATGATACTATGGATAGTTGTCCTAATTGGTTTAACATAAAGCGTCTAAACGCACACGTAGTTAGACTTCTAACATGCCATCCGCATTCCTTGCATATAAGTTGGGTTGACGTCTAGTTAAGATGGCGTTTAACTACTCGCGTCTATAGGCGCTTTAGTTGGCTGACTAACAAATAGACGTCTAACTAGACTTAATTTGTAAGTTGCTTAAGCAAATATTCGTCTAAGTACATAGATCATTTAGACGATTGATCTAATTAGACCAATTAGGACCTCCGTTTATACATGTCTGTTTAGTCACTTATACAACAAATTCTCCCTCAAATTATGCATGCTCAGTTATAACAATTTAATTGAGATCTACAAGCCCTAAAATATTTCTAAGGTGAGAAAACATAGTCTTGGGGAGTGGCTTCGTAAATACGTCTAACACATGCTGATCTGTTGGGACTTATTCAAGGTGAATGCGCTTTTAACTGACATACTCTCAGATGACATGGTGTTTGATTTCGATATGCTATGTCCGAGAGCGCAACACCGGGTTGTATGTTATCGCAATAGCACTGGTGTTGTCATAGAAAATTGGTGACTCTTCTGCCTCAATTCTATAGTCCCTCAGTTGTTCTTGAACCCATAAGAGTTGAGAGCAGAAACTACCTATAGCAAGATACTCGGCTTCATCTGTAGATGTGGCGACAAACGTCTGCTTCTTGCTGAACCAAGATATCAGACGATCACCAAGGAACTGGCAAGTTCCACTAGTACTTTTCCGATCAATTCTTCACCCTACATAATCTTCATCTGAATAACTAGTTAGATTGAAACTAGAATCTTTTGGATACCACGGTCCCACATTTTGAGTCCCCTTTAAATACTTCAAAATTCTCTTAGCAGCGACATAATGAGATTGTTTAGGATTAGCTTGAAATCTTCTGTAGACGCCAACAACAAACATGATGTATGGCCGGCTAGTAGTAAGATAGAGAAGAGAACTGATGATCCCTCTATAGGCAGTGATGTCCACACTTTGGCCATCTTCATCCTTGTCGAGCTTACTAGAGGAGCTCATTGGAGTAGCTGCAGCCGATAAGTTTTCCATTCCAAACTTCTTTAATAGCTCCCTAGTATATTTGGCCTGATTGATGAATGTACATTCGTCAAGTTGACAAACTTGAAGACCGAGGAAGAAAGTTAATTCTCCTATCATACTCATCTCGAATTTATCCTGCATCAACTTAGCAAATTTCTCACATACTTTGGGGTTAGTTGACCCAATTATGATATCATCTACATAGACTTGAACGACTAGAATATGAGACTCTTTAACGATAATAACAAAATAATGTTCAAATAAAAACTTAGTCAAAGTGTCATACCAAGCTCCAGGAGCTTTTTTAAGACCATATAAGGCTTTTTCAAGTTTAAAAACATGGTTTGGTAATGAATGATTTAGAAATCTAAGTGGTTGTTCAATATATACATCCTCATTTAAAGTTTTATTTAAAAATGCACTTTTTACTTCCATTTGAAAAACTTTAAAATTTTTAAAAGATGCATAAGATAGGAAGATTCTAATTGCTTCAAGTCTAGCCACAAGTGCGAATGATTCCTAAAAGTCAATTCCTTCCTCCTGGCTGTATCCTTGAGCAACCAATCAGGCTTTGTTTCTCACAACTAAGCCATCTTCATTAAGCTTGTTTCGAAAAAACTCATCTTGTTCCAATGACCGATTGATCAGTCGACCTTGGAGTTAAATGCCACACTTTATTTCTCTCAAATTGATTCAACTCCTCTTGCATTGAATTAATCCAATCTAGCAATTCTTCATTAATATTCTTTGGCTCAATTTGAGAAATAAAGGCATAGTCTTCCATTTCATCCAATAATTGGTGTCTGGTCCTAAGAGGAACATTAGGATTGCCAATTATCAATTCAAGTGGATGATTTCTGTTCCATCTGAAGTTTGATCCTAAAGGATAAGATGTCCGATTAGATGGCCCCGCGACATCCAAACTGTCATCTATCTACTGACTTGAAGTCTAGACGTCTGGTTGACTCTCAACCGGATCAGCCATCTAATCAGATGAGTGAATCCTATTGATTGGAGCTTCATCATCACTATCAAAATCAAGAATTTTTGCTTCTAATTTGTTAACAATATCAATGACTTCATTAGAATTATTTTCAACAGATTCATCCCAAACAACATGATAGAATTCCTCAACAGTTTGTGTTTCATTATTGTATATTAAGGGCTTTACTAACTGAAGTGTATCCTAACATGATTCCACTATCTACTTTAGCATTAAAAGTGGTCAAATAATTTTTCCCATTGTTGTAATGAAGCACTTACACCAGAAAATTCGAAAGTATGAAATTGTAGGAATTCTTCCATAAATGAGTTCATAGGGTGTTTATTCAAAGCGTTTATTAATTATTGACCAGTTTTGTGTATAAAATATTGTTTTTATTGCTTCTGCCCAAAACTACTAAAGAACACATGAGTTGGCAAGCATAGATCTCGCTACTTCCTTTAGTGTTCTGACTCTTATCTTAGCAATACCATTTTACTGTGGAGTTCTGGCACTAGACAACTTGTGCCTAATACTAGACTTTTTAAGATAAGAAGTTAGTCATTTGTTGGTGAACACGGTTCCCCGGTAACTTCTAATCTTGATAATGCTTAAAGATTTTATGTTTTGAAGTCTCTTAAGGATCTTAATCAAATTCTCAGTCATCTGATCCTTAGATTGTAAGAAATGACCCATGTAAATCTTTAAAAATCTTCAATAATGACTAGGGTAAATCTCATTCCTCCCAGGCTTTTTATAGAAATTGGACCGAAAAGGTCCATGTGTAGAAGTACCAAGCATCGGTTGGACAAAGATTTCCATTTACTTTTGAACGATGATTTGCTCTTCTTGCCTAACTAGCAAGAAGGACAGACCTTGTCCTTTGAAAACTTCAAATTTGATCAACCAAAAACTAAGTCATGTGAACAAATATTGTTAATGGTTTTAAAATTAAGATGATTTAATCTCTTATGCCATAGCTAGTTTTAATCATTTGGGGCTATCATTCATACATGATTAGACATCTTATTTTTCCAGTTCATTTTGTAAGAATTTACTATTCTGCTTCCGGTTAGCAGAATGTTACCCTGCTGATCCTTAACTAGACATGCATTCATTTGAAAATCAATAGTAAATCCATTATCACATAGTTGGCTTATACTAATTAGGTTGTAACACAAGTTTTCAACAAGTAGCACGTTGTTAATGGTTAGATTACCATGGATAATCTTACCCTTACCCATAGTCTTACCCTTGTTGTTGTCACCAAACGTGATCTTAGGCCCTAAATAATATGTAACTTCGGTTAGAAGCCGTCTATCTCTAGTGATGTGTCTGGAACATCCACTGTCCAGATACCATACTGAATCCTCCAAGTATCTTATTTGTTGTACCTACACAAATACATATTTACAATTTTTTGGTACCCACATTCACTTGGGTACTCGGTCAATCAGTCCTTTATAATTCCATATTTGAGTTATTCTGATGGATTTCCCATGTTGTGTTGTAATTAGTGCATATGACTTAGACTTAGTAGACTTTTTTATACTAGTAGATGAACTGTTTACCTTAGAGGATGGTTTTTGGGTAAAACTCCTTGACTTACTATCAGGTTTTGTTTTACCAGACACGCTAACTGCTTCCTTCCTAGGTTTCAGCCAACTTACAGTATGCTTAACATAATTAATTTCATCCTTTAAGGTTAAGTCCTCATAGATTGGATTAGTCATGTTGTCAGTTAAACTACCACTAACAGAGCTTATAGTCTTAAGCTTGTCTTCTATTGGGTTTAACTTCATAGATGACTAGTCTGGGATAACATTGTCAAATCCTAAACCGAATTTACATCTGACAGGCCTCTACATACTTATATACTATCTGACTGCGTCTCCAGACCTTGTCTAGGAACTGACCACATACGTCAACTGTTGGTTTTCAGAAAATAGTGTTTGAACCCTTTTCTTTGAGCTTCTCTGATAGGATCGGCTTTATCGATAGAGACGGGGGTCTGGCTATTGATGAAGGCTTATGAAAAACAGTTTGAAAGAAATCTTGTTAAGGATTTCATTCACTTTCTATTCTACGTAAACATTTGTAAACACTTGAAACAGATTCAAGGCGGAATTGTTTACTTGGGTTTGAAGCTCAAGATGAAAGATGTAAAGATGACATAAATGAAGAACACAACAGTTTGTTTATGGATGTTCGGTGAAACTCACCTACGTCACCCCTTCTTCCAACTACCGGAAGGATTCACTATAATATGATTCGAATCAAATACAGTTTACACACACTTAGCTCACTATTGAATAGAACACACTCTGTTCAATATACAATATGAAATATATCACTCAGCTAAAGGTGTTTTTGATTCTAGCTCACTCTTGATTCATACACAGTACAATCAGAAAGCAGCTTCATAGTAAAAAGCTTAATTTCTCTCTCTGGAATAGCAAGCAGAATTGTAGATTAACTCTTTGTAAAAAATGGTAGTTCGTAAGGCTCATTGTCCGTTGTCCTTGAGATATGATAAATACTAGACAGAGACTAACGGTCGAATCTTTAGAATGATACGTGGCACTCTTCCATTGGAAAGCCTCCATTGTACACATCAGGTTCTGAGCACAAGGATCGTGGCCGTACACCACTAGTAGTGCGTCGAATATTCCATCAGAGATGTACCTGCAAAACAAATAATATGAGAAAAATTCTCTTCGGTGGCATTCGTTGGTTGGTTGCATATAGCTGTTGTACTGATCTTCACTAGAAAGTGGAGCAGGAGTAGGGTACAGCTATAGCACGTGGGTAGGCGGGTGCTAGCTTCAAGCAAACTGCTTAAGCTGAGCATAAGACGGATTTCAGTTAGACGGATTGTGAAAATCAGTCTAATGAAATCAAACATCCTCATCTAAGAACAGAGTCCATTAGACCGTCTGGTCTAATAGAATTAGACTTACGTCTAATTACAATCACTTTAGACTAATTTGAAGGAGTTAGACTTACGTCTAACTTTCACTTAATTAGGCTACACGTCTAATTATCCAATCTTAAGGAAGAAATGAGACAAATGGCATTGACAATGGAGGAAATTCAAATGAGGGATATGGAAAGAACGCAAAGGGAGACAAAATGGGCAGAAAGGGAGGCAAAAAAAAGTGTAAAAGGAGGCATAAAAGGCGCAAAGGGAAGCGGAAATGGAGGCAAAAAGGGCACAAAGGGAGGCGCAAATAGTGTAAAGAAGGGAGAAATATGAACGACAAATTGAATTCCTAATGAAGTAGTATCAACCCCCTCTAGCTAGTTAGTACACTGAAGTTATTTTTTCAACAATTGTAAACATTTTGGTTTGGCTGATAACAATGTTTGGTTTAGAATTTTGGAGTTATAATGATCTTTTTGTTTATGAATGGTATTGTATATGTTTTGGTTTGGTTGAACAGATTTTGGTTGCGTAAAAAATGAACGGCCTATTTGAGCCATTTTCACGGACAATACCGAGAGATAATAGATAATCTCTTGGAATTTCCTCTTGGGACCATACCGAAAGTTTTTCAAATAACTTTCAGTTTTCCATCGAGGGAAAAAACGAAAATTATTTGAAAAATTTTAGATATTGTCCTGAGAGAAAAACCCGAGATATTATCTATTATCTCTTAGTTTTTCTCTTGGGACAATACCAAAACTTTTTCAAATAACTTTAGGTTTTTCTCTCTAGTGTCTAAACTGAGAGATTTTGTAAATATCTCGATAAACACCCAATTAGATTTACCAAAATCTGCTATACCGGCGAATACCGAGAATTCCCTAAATTTTGTATTAATGTTATACCGATTAGATATAGAGCCATTATTGAGAGATTGTACTCTCGGTAATGACCCTCTTTCACTAGTGTTAAGAATTGATTATAAAAAAATTATAAAAATAGTTAAATTATTTTAGATAATAAATAAATATTGTAATATTACAAATTAAGATTGATCATGAAAACAAAAAGTTTATCTTATACCATCGTAGTTTAGATACCCATTAGCCTTCAAAAAAAAATGTTTGTTATGATATTTTGTACTAAAAGAATTAATATAATATAAAATTACACTTTCTACCCTCACCATGCATAGAAAAAAAATTGAACATAAAGACAAAAAAATAATAATATCACGCCATGTGCCTAGAACTTTATGGTGAGACATAACTTTAAACACTATTAATCCTAAAATTCGGATAACAATTAATCATTATTACATGTCTTGTATGTATTTTATCAACTTTTAATCTTTATTAACTAATTTAGAGGCATTATAAATTTTAAGTATTTTAATAATAATAGTTAAAACATAAAAGAGAATTTACATTGAATGTGAATGTTTTTTAACTTTCTTTAACATTGTTGCAAAATTATTGTATTAACTTGATCATATCCCATAGTGCCTAAGACAAACAAAATAATAAAGAAAAATTTACGAATTTTTGATTTACATATACATCAAAAATTTTTAATGACAAATATAAAATAATAGTATATCTACTTTGGCATTCATCTTTATACATGGGAGACATCTTTATACATGGGAGAAATATTCATTCTTCAAGTATAAATAGGCAACATGACCCACTTTTCACACGGGAAATAATAATCAAATCTTTCTGTAACCCGGGAGATCCCTTTCGTAGCTTAGCATGTGTTTTGATGATACATGGTAATACGGGGAATCCAGGATGGCTCGAGGTTCGATGGTGTCAACCTTGGTTTGCGTGTCATACCTCTTTTAAAATAAAACATTACTTTTAAAATATTTTGATCGTATCTGACATTTTTTAAAATCAATTATGTAAAAATAATTAATTTTATTTAAATTTTAATAATATGAAGATTTTCTTTAGTCGAATGACGCTTTGATTTGAAATATTATTTAAATTAATTAAACATAATTAATTTAATAAAAGATTATTTATTTGATGACAAAGTTGCAAATTGATTTTAGAAAAATTAATAAAAAGGTGTACGTGTACAAACGTACTTTATACTAGAATTCGATTTTTGGTTCAAAGTTTGGTGATACCCATCCGAAGATGGTCTCTACTTATCAAGTTGGATTTTAAAAATTGGTTGTATGTTTTAACTAATTATTCTTCTAGGCTTAGTCATGCTTCTAGGTTTACCATTATTTAAAATATTAAAACATCAATATTTAAATGCTAGTACATGTTGCGGATGATAACTAGGGTATAAATACTTGAAGAATATTAGTTATTTTTAAAAAAAAGCATTAGGATTTAGAAATAAACACCAAACAAGTCGTTGTTGAAATATTTTTGTGGAAATATCCCAAAAATTATTCAAATGCATTTTTTTAATTTTTTGAGATTTTTAGAAAATGATTTGGAGTCTCAAAATTACAAAAGTAGTTTTAGGTTTTGAAAAGTGGAATCAAACAGACCATAGGACAAGAGTCTTAAGGCTTGGGTCCATTTTATCGATTTAGGTTCAAAGACCCACGGTCTAGGCTCGAGAGCTCTTGATTTGAGTACCGAAGTCTCTCGGTTGAGGTGCTAAAGACTCTCGGTCCTTAGTTAATCTTATCAGTTTATATGTTAAAACCTATCGGTCCTATACTAACGTGGGGCTAGGTTTTCGGTCGAGGTGTATAAACCTCTCGGTCTGGGGCTCGCTCTGGGCTATGTTCTTAGGTCTTTTTTCTTGGGAGTCTCGGTCCCAAGTCTGGGATTCTCAGTCCCAAGTTTGGACCTCTCGGTCCTAGATCTTGGGAGATTTCTCAGTCATGGATCCTGGGAGTTTTAGTCCCAAGTCAAACCTCTTGGTCGTATGTCCGAACTTGATCGGTACTAGGTTGGACCTCACGATCCTAGCTGAGAATTTTCGGTTGGATTTCTCAGTCCTAGCTCAAGAACATCGGTCCTAAGTATTGTTCATAACTCAAGAATAACGGTCATAGGTCTCTATCCTGGTTTATTTATATCGGTTCTTAGTCTTGGTCCGGACCGAGGATTCTCGATCGAATCTCGCAGTCCTAGGCTCAAAGGACTTGGTCCTTACGAACATAATGATTCAATTTTTAAAATTCATATTTTCCTCTAATTATTTGATCTAAGAACTTGGGTAGCTTCACAAAGCACCTAGGAACATGTTAATCATCATCTCAAGTTATGGATCGACCTAGATGATGATCAATTTATTCAAAATAGTTTTTGATCAAAAATTGGGTTTATGATTTTAAGGTTGTTTTGAAGTGAAAAGAGATATCCAGTAGTTTTCTTATAACACATATATTTTATTAGGATCGGGTACAACAATAAAGACGGGGGTCTGACTATGTTGAACGCTTACACACTTTGTTTGATATTAATTCTGTTGGGAAAGTTTTAAACAAAGAAAGAAAAAAAATTAATTAAGAAATAAAAAGTTTGATTAACTTTAAAAGAATATAAAATATATTTATAGCGTGGAACAAAATTTTGATGATGTTAATATAATCATGATAAGTTGTTTATTTGTTTTGTGAAAGCGCAAATCTAAAATACTTTTCTACTTCAGACGCAGTCTGAAGCAGGTAATCTTATGCGTATTACATAGTTAGACGAGATAGTCTAACTCCTTTATACGCGGTCTAAAGGAAAACGTAGTTAGACGAGGTAATCTAACTCCTTTAGACGTTGTCTAAAGGAAAACGTAGTTAGACGAGGTCGTCTAACTCATTTAGATGCGGTCTAAAGGGAAACGTAGTTAGATGAGATAGTCTAACTTCTTTAGATGTGGTCTAAAGGAAAATATAAAGAGACAAGGTAGTCTAACTCCTTTAGATGCGGTTTAAAGGGAAACGTAGTTAGACGAGGTTGTCTAACTCCTTTAAATGTGTTCAAAAGGGATACATAGTTAGACGAGGTAGTCTAACTCTTTTAGACGCGATCTAAAGGGATACGTAGTTAGACGAAGTAGTCTAACTACTTTATACGTGGTCTAAAGGGAAACGTGGTTAGATGAGGTAGTCTAACTCCTTTAGATGTGGTTTAAAGGTAAACATAGTTAAACGACGTAGTCTAACTCCTTCAAACGCGGTTTAAAGGGAAACATAATTAGACGAGGTAGTCTAACTCCTTTAGACACAGTCTAAAGGGAAACGTAGTTAGACGAGGTAGTCTAACTCCTTTAGATGCGGACTAAAGGGAAACGTAGTATACGAGATAATCTAACTTCCTTAGATGTTTTCTAAAGGGAATAGTAGTTAGACGAGGTCGTCTAACTCCTTTAGACGCGGTCTAAAGGGATGCGTAGTTAGACAAGGTCTTCTAACTCCTTTAGACGTTGTCTAAAGGAATGCGTAGTTAGAAGAGGACGTCAAACTCGTTTAGACGCGGTCTAAAGAAGAACGTCTGATGCCTCGCTTTAGCAGTTGTCTAAAGGAAGAATCCGTCTAACCACGATCACTTAGTTGTCTTCTCCATTTCTTTCAACAGTCTTACAAGCCAGCTAATTCCATTAAACGAATGAATGCCACGTATGCGAATATCTCTCAATTACCTTTCCAATACAGGACAAGATTAGAGGATATTTGGCGCACTACCTGTTTAGTACGGCCACAATCCAAATTCTCACAATCTGTTGTACTCCCGTACTATAGGAGGTCGTCCTACGGATACCTGCCACGTGTCTACAAAGAATATTCGATCGTTGTTGTACATCAACCATATATAGAGGCTCAAGGACAACGGTCGAACGGCTTCACACATTCGTTTCAAACAAGTCTGAAATACTCTGCTTAACATACACACTAAATCTCTTACTATCTAGTGTGATCATATTGTAATTGCATATTATCTTTTCTATGAGAAACCTCAGTGTTGTAAGTTGAATAGAGGTTGTTTTATTAAATAAAGAGTTATTTAGATTAGTGAGTTGTATCTGATTTAAAGTCTTTAGTGGATATTCTTCCAGGTGTAGAAGAAGGGGTGACGTAGGAGTTTTATCATTGAACATCCATAAAACTTCTTGTGTTCTTTACTTACTGCCATTTGTATTCAGTTGTCTAAAGCTTCAAATCTAACGAACAGTTCTGCACTTGAATCTGTTTCAAGATTTTGGAGGATTTGTAAATAATAGAAACAGATACTAATCTCTCACAAGATTACTATCGAAGAGTTTATCGTAAGTTGTTCACAATAGTAAGACTCTAGTCTCTATTATCAACACCGATCCTATCAAGTTGTATCAGAGTCAGGTTTTCTATTCTCAAACACCAACATAATGTGAATCATGTCTATGTTTGCCACAACCAAGGTTCTCATGTTTTCAAAAGAATACTATGTCGTGTGGAAGAAGAGAGTCCATGCTCATCTATCTGCCAAAGATGATGACATGTGGCTTGTCATCACCGAAGGTCCGAAAAATAATTGAGAAAGACAGATCTGAGTGGACCAGTGAAGACAAGAGGAAGAATAACCTCGACAACTTGACCATGGATATTCTATAAAAAAAACTCTAGATGACAACATGTTCAACTACATTATATCATGCAACTCTGCCAAAGAAATCTGGGAGAGGTTGACTCAACTCTATGAAGGCAACGAGCAAACCAAAAAGAACAAACTCTTGATTTCCACACAGCAGTTTGATCTTGCATGACTAAAGGGTTTTTTACGCTATTTGCAATCTTAAAACCCTAGTTTGATCTCTAAAAGAAATCCATATCTTGCTTGTCTAATCTTCCTCTACTCAAGATGACTACTAAAAATATTGTCTCTCTCTCACACAATATCTTGCAGGTAGACTTTGATTCGGTGTACACCCTTGAACAATAAGATATTGTGGAGATGTTCAAGTCTATGGAGACATCTGGCCTCAGAAATTTCTTAGTGGTCCATTTATTCTATATGAAGAAAAAGTCTGAGAGTTCTTAAAGACAAGGAAAGTGGTTGGAGATTATGTCAAGGCAACGGTGAATGGCGTAAATATCTCCTTCTATGAATCCATTTTCACCAAGTTCTTCAATCTTTCTTCTAAGGGTCATACCTTTGATATTTCAATTCTGGCCAAGATTATCAGAGACATGCATATCAATTTCTCTAACACCGATAGTCCGATCAACATCAATGGGAAGATGAAAGCGTCAAAGCTCCATTTTTGCCTTCAGAACGACGTTGTCGCGAAGACGCTTCAGGAAAGGGCAGGGTCCTTCGACCTGTACTCCCTAGATAGGTTTGATTACATGGTGACTATAACTAGAGGGGTGACAATCAACTGGGCATCTACTATGTTTTCAACACTCTGCTAGATGGTCTTTCCAAGAAGCAAGCAGAGTGCGGGCTTTTCAGTCCAACTCGGCTGGCTTTTGGAGCATCTAGGTGTCCCTATGGGTAGGGGTGCGACCATTAACTCCTGCCGAATATTTACTAAAGTCTCATTAAAGAGCTCCTTGGGAAGGATGAAACTCAAGAAGAAATTGAATCATGAATCCTCCGGTCAATAGACGAGTGGTCAATCGATCACTCGGTCCAAGCGACTTTAAACCACATGAAGAGTGCTAAGAGGACTAAATCTTCAGTCATGGAGTCCGCTGCGAGCTCCAATAGCTAAAAGAGGGCGTCTATAAGGGACTCGGGAGAAGTCAACTCCGTCCCTGAAAAGGCAAGATAAGTGAGTAACCTATCGTTGTTATCCTTATATCCTCTTTCTCGCCATCGCCATCAGCCAGCCTAATAAAGAAGTGGGCTAAGTCATCTGCTCATGATGTTGTGATGCCTGTTGCTGAGACTTTTATAGAACAACTTATTCAGAAACCCATTAGAATTTTAACTGAACTTTCAGAAGGTGTGTTTTAAAATGCCCTCTCTCCTTTCGAAATTCTAAAAACAACTAGAGGGGCTCCAGGCATTTCTTTTAGAGAATCAATGCCTACTCCCAAACCAACCGAGGTTCCTAGAAAAGGGAAAGGTGTTGATGAAGATGTTCCGAAAAACATTTCGGAAGCCAACCTAATCTTTAACCTCATCATGGAGGGTGTTGAGGTAAAAGTTGCTAAGAAGATCGAAGCCTTCGACACCTGGAAGAATCATAGACTGAATTCACAATACGATGAAATCATCTCTAGCAACGAGATTGAAACTGAATGGAAGAAACTAGTAAAAATAGAGAAGTGTATTCTCAAATGGGAAAAACAACAAGTGTCCATGAGGCACTTAAAAGAAAAGAACTCATCGTGGCAAATGCAATGGGGCGTTCCCTTTTTCCTATACTTGAAGCGAGAAATCAAATTTCAACTCCCTTAACAGGGATTCCAATTTAGAGGAAAAGGCCCTTGAACGACTTGACCTGCTTATGAATGCCTATTATTCTACCGTCGTCTAATATGCTCATGGTACATGATCCTCCAAATTTGAAATCTTCCATTCTGAATCATCTGGGGTAGAGTTAAACTGCGAAGATGAGGAGGAACTGGTCATTCGCATTAATGAAATTCCTTCTCTGCAAGGCAAGCGTCGCCCCTTTTTAAAGCTAAGTAGACATCACCTCAGTCTGAAACTCGACAAGATCCTCCAATTCTTGAAGAAGAAGAAGTTTTTTCCCATGACACTAAGTAGGTAACTATTTGTCAGAGAGAGATGCCCGAACAAAGAAAGTCTCCATCCGTTGAGGGGGAACCCTCAAAGTCTTCAGAACAAGAACCGAGTTCACAAGTTGAGGGGGAACCTTTGAAGCCTTCTGATCAAGAGAAGACTCCATTTGTTGAGGGGGCATCCTCGAAGAGCTTTAGAGTCCAAAAAAGCTAAGTCCTCATCTTCAGAAGAAAGTTTTCCCTCTCCTCCAATCACTCGTCACTTATCTCTTGTGTGGATAGTTGATTCTCTTCATGAATATCTTTGTGAAGATCCTCCTAAATTAGTTGGATGGTGAAATCCAAGACGACATAAATGACTCTGGGACTATGAAGGATGCTCCTCCAAAACCCACCCAAGATAAGGAACTAGAGCAATCGATACATGTAAATATGCATGTTATTATATTCTCTATGTTCTAGCAAACACGCACGTTGTATCCTCTACTCCTCCTTCGCCTAAGGAAGCTTCTCCCAAAGATGCAAGCTTCTGCAATGCCATTATGGATGCGATGGGCGCTATGGAGCAGAACCTAATGGACATGTTGTCTAGACTGAAAAATCTTGAGAAGGGGTCCGCAACAAATAAAGAAGTTGTTTCCATTGTTGCCACTCAAAAGGAAACAGACAAAATTATGAAGAGAAACACATATGAAGTTAATCTTCTCCATACTCAGTACAAAAAACTAGAGAAGAATTTTCACAAACAACACTCTAATTATCATGCTGAATCAATGAACTTCAATCTAGAGCTTCATTAAGAGACAAGGTCCATGATTGAATATGTTCGGTCCCAAGTATTGGAGGTTGCCAATTCGCTGAGAAGTGCAAAATCCAAACGTTTAGAGCAAGTCGATGCTTCTGCAAGGCGTTTCTAGTTTGACGAAGATGCTTAAGTTGCAGCTGTAAAAGAAAGAGCCCTCATTGTTGTCAATCCTGATAATGTTAAAAGGGGGAAAAGAAGCAATAGAGGGGATCAACTTTCGCTCGTGGCACAAGATCCAAACAAAAAATTACTCAAGGTGGCAAAGGCAGTTGCCAATCTGATAGAGGTGGTTATGATCGTGGAGGAGACCGAGGTGGTGGTAATGGTGGTAATGGTGGTAATGGTGATCGAAAAATCACTCGACTACAAAACCTTCTAAGCGGGGAAGATACTCATCAAGGTTTTGATCCAAGAGTTAAAAGGGAATGATCTTAAATATACTATCATATTTTGTGTATTAACAATGTTTGATACTTTGGTTGATTTACTGCATTCGTATTTGTTTTAATTTGTGTTCTCAACTTAATTGTTATTGTTGAGTTTTAAAATCATCAAAAAGGGGGAAATTGTTGGGAAAATTTAAAACAAAGAAAGAAAGTTAATTAAGAATGAAAAAGTTTAATTAACTTTAAAAGAATATAAAAAATGTTTATAACGTGGAACATAATTTTGATGATGTTAATATGATCAAGCTAAGTTGTCTATTTAATTTGTACAGGCGCAAATCTAAAAGAATTTTCTACTTCAGACGCGGTCTGAAGTAGGTACTCTAAGACGTCTTACGTAGTTAGACGAGGTAGTCTAACTCTTTTAGACGCGGTCTAAGGAAAAACCTAGTTAGACGAAGTAGTCTAACTCTTTTAGACGTTGTCTAAAGGGAAACGTAGTTAGACGAGGTCGTCTAACTCCTTTAAATGTGGTCTAAAAGGAAACGTAGTTAGACGAGGTAGTCTAACTCCTTTAGATGTGATCTGAAGGGAAACGTAGTTAGACGAGGTAGTCTAACTCGTTTAGACGCGGTCTAAAGGGAAACGTAGTTAGACGAGGTAGTCTAACTCCTTTAGACGTGGTCTAAATGGATACGTAGTTAGACGAGGTAGTTTGACTCCTTCAGACACGGTTTAAAGGGATACGTAGTTAGACGAGGTAGTCTAACTCCTTTAGACGTGGTTTAAAGGAAAACATAGTTAAATGAGGTAGTCTAAATCCTTTAGATGCGATCTAAAGGGAAATATAGTTAGACGAGGTAGTCTAACTCCTTTAGACGCGGTCTAAAGGGAAACGTAGTTAGACGAAGTATTCTAACTTCTTTAGACGCGATCTAAAGGAAAATGTAGTTAGACAAGGTACTCTAACTCCTTTAGACGTTGTCTAAATGGAAACGTACTTAAACGAGGTCATCTAACTCCTTTAGACGTGGTCTAAAGGAATGCATAGTTAGACGAGGTCGTCTAACTCTTTTACACGTTGTCTAATGGAATGTGTAGTTAGACGAGGACGTTTAACTCCTTAAGATGTGGTCTAAAGAAGAACGTATGATGCCTCGCTTTAGCAGCTGTCTGAAGGAAGCATTCGTCTAACCACGGTCACTTAGTTGTTTGCTCCACTTCTTTCAACAGTCTGACAAGCCACGTACGCGAATATCTCTCAATTACCTTTCCAGTACAGTACAAGATTAGAGGATATTCGGCGCACTACTTGTTCGGTATGGCCATGATCCAAATTTTCAGAGTCTATTGTACTATCTTACTATAAGAGACTGTCCAACAGATACCTGCCACGTGTCCACAATGAATATTCGAACGTTAATGTACATCAACCATATATATAGAAGCTCAAGGACAACGGTTGAACGGCTTCACACTTTCGATTCAAACAAGTCTGAAATACTCTACTTAACATACACACTAAATCTCTTATTGTCTAGTGTGATCATATTGTAATTGCATACTGTCTTTTCTGTGAGAAACCTCAGTGTTGTAAGTTGAACAGAGGTTGTTTGTTCAACAAAGAGTTAGCTAAATTAGTGAGCTGTATCTGATTCAAAGTCTTTAATGGATATCCTTCCAGTTGTGGAAGAAGGGTTGACGTGGGATGTTTATCTCCGAACATCTATAAAACTACATGTGTTCTTTACTTTAGGCCATTTGTATTCAATTGTCTAAAGCTTCAAATCTAACGAACAGTACCGCACTTGAATTTGTTTCAAGAGTTTGGAGGATTTGTGAAGAATAGAAACGGATACTAATTCCACACAGGATTACTATCGAAGATTGTTAGGATCTAGGTCGCGGCTGGAGGACCGGGGTCTAGCCGGTTAGCGCGTCTCACTCAAAGGGTGGTAGTTTATCCAGTTAGAGATTAATACCGGAGTTTTAATACTACACAAACTATCACAAACCCTTGAACCAGGTTCAAGCGCGGAAGTGGTTTGTTTCAGGTTGAAGCAGCACACTCACAAGATAGGCAGAACCGATTTTGAATAAGATAGGTTTGGAAGTTGCTAGGTCGGTTTTGGATCTTAGAAATTCGGTTTAGGTAATGTAGAGTCGGTCAAAGAGGTATTAGTAGGTTAGTGTAAATCGGTAATAAAGTAAAGTAAGCAGAAAGCATGTAACAAGACAGTTTTTTATGGATGTTCGGATATAAAGCTCCTACGTCACCCCTTCCTCTCGAAACCGTGAGAAGGATAATAGAAAAATTAAGTAAGTTAATTTTCAAACCGGCCACACATTACAAGTTTTGAATATTTATTCTAAATAATCAAAAAGGTAGAAATTGATAGAAAAATTAAGTAAGTTAATTTTCAAACCGGCCAGACGAACTAAACAGCTGTTAACTTTCATGTGCAGGTACAGATCAAAACCGTATGAACCGGTTGGGGCATCATAAAACCGGTTGCTGATATACTTCAAAGAAATTAGTTCCAAGTGATCAAGTTAAAGATCAGAGGAACCGGTTTTCACTTTCTCAAGCGACCGGTCAGCAAAGACAAAAGCTTACATACCAGCCGGATCATACTGCACAAGACACAAAACCGGAAGATTCAAACTTCAAGAGTGACGTACCATGACGAAAGAAACGTGTCTTGAAAGAATAAAATAATATCAGATCCGATCGGAAGCATGCGAGGAAAGCAATGATGCTTTATTGATCTGAAGTTGACAAACCTGAAGTGGATGTCCAACACGTGTCCAAATCTGAAAACTGATTATGTCATCTTCTCTCAGAGCTGCCTGCATGACTGCCAAGTGTTGAGGAAGGTGAAGCGTGCAAGCAACCTCTCTGCACCGGCGTGATAACGATCAACCAATCCAAAGGAGAGAGAAGAAAATGACCGTTGGCACTTCTCAGCTATAAAAGGGAGACGAAACGTCTTCATTTCATACAAGTTGCAAGTTACAGATTACGAAAAACGAATCATAAAAGCACTAAGTTAGAGAGATAAACTCTTATCTTCAAAACCGGTGTGTCTAAAACCGGAAGCTTTCTGTTTCTTGTTGTGTTGAGTTGTTGTATTACATCAAAGTGTGAGTTGGTGTAACCGGCGAGTAGCGAAGTTGGGCTCGACCGGAAGTGTTGTTGTAACTATAAAAGTTAGTGGAGATCCTTCTCATAACCTGAGAAGAAGGGGTGTGACGTAGGAGGGTTTGCTCCGAACATCCATAAAAAATCCTTGTCTCGTATTCTTTCTTTTGCTTCCATTACTTACTTATTTAACCTAACCTCAAACCAATCGTACTCCGAAAACCGGTCCACTCATATCCATAAAACCGACTCCTCCTAAAACATCATCTAAAAGTCGCATACGTTGCTTCAACCTGAAACAGACATTTCCGCCCTTGAACCCGGTTCAAGAGTCTGTAACAGTTTGCGTAGTGTTGAGAACGGTTATAGTCTCTAACCGGACTATCACCAAAGTGTTGTGTGTGTTGTAAGAGGCCACCCTTCCTGAAACCGGAAATACCCCGGTCCTCCAAGGACGTCCCCGATCCTAACAAGTGGTATCAGAGCGAGGTTCTTAGCACTCAAGCAACCGAAGAAGATGGGAAGCATGACCCACAGCGACAAGCCGCCAATGCTAAACAGCGAAGCGTTTAGCAGTTGGAAGAAACAGATGTATCTACATCTGATTACATTTGATGATGAGATGAGTCGAGTCCTAAAAGAGGGACCGATCAAGATCAACAAGGAGGCAGACCTATGGACGAATGAAGATCGAAGACGGAGTAACCTGGACAACCATTGCATGAGACACATCTACAAGGCTATAGATGATAACACTTTGAACAAAATATCAGAGTGTGAAAATGCAAAGGAAGCCTGGGAAACGATCATTCAGATCCATGAGGGAAACGAAAGAACTAAGGAGAATAAAATCTTGGTGGCTACACAAATATGAAAACATCAGGATGAAACCGGGGGAAAACATGAAGGAATTCAGCAACCGGTTCACTAGTGTAGTCAACGAGCTTCAAACACTCGGAAAGAAGTATGACAACCGAGAAGTTATCATCAAGGCCTTAAGATCTCTGCCAAGCACATGGGATATCAAGACCATGGTGATGAGGGAATCAAGCACCCTTGGGCAGATGAAGTTGCATGATGTGTTCGAGGATCTAAAAGCCTACGAGTTCGAGATCAAGTCTCGGATCGAAGACGAAGCATCCACATCAACCGCAACCAGAGCTTTGGTTACATCGGTGGAACTGGCGGTCCAAGTATCAACCATTCCGGCTCCAGTCAAAAACACCGATCAAATCACTGAAGATGTGATGGCAATGCTAGCTCAGAAATTCGGGAAATTCATGAAGAAGAGTCAGCCACCATCTAATAATGATTTTAATTATAACTATGTAGATAAATCAAACAAAAGATGCTATAATTGTGATGGTTTTGGACATTTCAGGTCAGAGTGTAGAAAACCAAGGAGAGACGATAGAAAACCGGAAGGAAACTATCAGGGAAACAACTATCAAAGCAACCGGTACCATGGAAACAACTACCAAGGGAACAACTACCGGGGAAACAACAAACAACGAAACGACTACCGGAGAAACAATGATCAACATGCTGACGAAGGAAAGGAGATTCAGAAGGCGCTCATTGCATCCGACGGCGGAAGCGAGTGTGCATACTCCGATAATGAAGACGGTGAAGAGAAAGTAACCTGCTTCATGGAAAATGACGAAGAGGTATTTGATTTCTCTTCTGACGAGTTTACCAAAGAAGATCTGGTTTCTGCACTCAACCAAATGGTTGCTGAGTTCAGAAACATATCTGCGTACATACCGACTCCTATAGAAACTAAAACCGAACGAATAAATAATGTATATGATAAAACATGTGAAATCGAAATGCACGAACCGGATGAACTATTCTCCGATAATGAGAAGACAGTTCAACCGGTAACCGAAACCGATGAACGAGCAATGTACGTCACTGCTGCGTGGGAGAGATCACGTCAAGCGGTAAAACAAATGTGTAACTATAAAAGACACACTAAGTGTCGGTATGGTATCGGTTATGAACCAAATAAACAAAACGAATCAAAACAACCTAACGGGATGAAACTCACGAAAAATAATCTTCCGTTTATAAAATTTGTCAAGAGTTCACAAACCGAAAATAACTCAAAACTGGAAGAAACACTTAAATATGTAAATCCTACCGAATCAGAAAAATGGCTTCATCCTGAGAGAAGGAAAGTCAACCGGAAACCGAATAAACCAAATAAAACTCGACATCAAAGAAACACATCATAACATAAGGCATTCTTGAGCAACATCCAAGAAGTTAAGCCAAATATTATAAAAACAGATACCGGGAAAGTGATCCGACTTATTCAAGTCTGGATCCCAAAGGGACTAATCAACCATGGACCCAACTGAATGTGGGTACCAAAAAGATGTAAATAATTGTTTGTTGCAGGTCAGGAGGAGCAACCGTCTAAAGAATTCAGAATGGTACCTGGACAGTGGATGCTCAAGGTATATGACCGGAAACAAGGAGTTATTAACCGACATCAAGTACGAAACCGGAGCAATCATCACATTCGGAGACAACTCGAAAGGTAAAACCGTGGGCAAGGGTAAGATTATCCATGGTAATCTATCTATAAGTAATGTACTCTTAGTAGAAGAACTGCGTTTTAACCTGTTAAGCATAAGTCAAATGTGTGATGTGGGTTACAAAGTTGAATTTCATAAAAACTCATGTTTAGTTAAAAACCAAGATAATGACATTCTGTTAACCGGTAACCGGATGGGAAACATTTACAAAGTTGATTGGAAAACTGATTTTGAAAAACCTGTGTGTATGATAGCCGAAAATGATCCAAACTGTCTTTGGCATAAACGGTTAAACCACTTGAATTTCAAAACGATCAACTTTATTTGTTCCAAGGAACTAGTCCACGGTTTTCCAAACGTTAAATTCTCAAAAGATAAAGTATGTGCTGCATGTCAAATGGGCAAACAAGTAAAATCATCTTTCAAAAGTAAAGGAAATTATCAATCTGAACGATGCTTAGAACTCTTGCATATGGATCTGTTTGGTCCGGTCAAAGTAACTAGTTTAGGAGGCATGCATTATACTATGGTAGTTATTGATGATTATTCTAAATTTACGTGGGTTACTTTTCTAGCTTCTAAAAGTCAAGCAACTCCAAACCTGATTAAACTAATTTTGAGAATACAAAATGAAAAATCCATTCGAGTGAACAAAATCAGAAGTGATAGAGGAACTGAGTTTATAAACAATAATTTAACCACTTTTCTTGATGACTCCGGTATTAGACACGAGTTGTCTAGTGCCAGAACTCCTCAATAAAATAGCCTGGCTGAGAGAAGAAACCAGACTCTCAAGGAAGCCGCAAGGTCAATGATAGCTGATTCGGGTATCGCTCAAAAGTTTTGGGCTGAAGCTATCAACACCGCTTGATATACACAAAATCGATCTTTAGTAACTAAACGGTTTTCCAAAACTCCTTTTTAAATTTACTTTGATCAAATTTCAAGTGTACGGTATTTTCGAATTTTTGGTAGCAAATGCTTTGTTCACAATAACGGCAAGAATTACTTGACCGCTTTTGATGTTAAATCCGATGAGGGAATAATGTTGGGATATTCAGCTGTGAGTAAAGCCTACAGAATATACAATACTAGGACTTTAACAGTTGAAGAAACCTCACACGTTGTTTTCGATGAATCGGTTGAACGAAACACTGCGTTACCCTTCGACCTTCACAACAGAATGGAAAATTTTAATATCTATTCTGATGATGAAGACGAGGTTCCGGTTTTTAGACGATTTGTCAAGGACCAAGCGGTTGATGCTGAACCTCAGCCTGATCAAGCTGCTTTACCGCAGAAAGTTGACGCTTCAGTTTCTACTGAAGAAATCGGTCGGTCTGACTCTGTTCAACCTACCGATCAGTCTAACCTTGATGAGCCAACCGAAAACTTGGTAGACACGTCTCGGATTAACCTCAGAAGGAACAAAAATCATCCTCTTGAACTAGTAATAGGTAACATATCCTCACCCGTCCGAACTAGGCAACAAAATTTGGATCACTATGAAAACTCAGCTTTCATATCACAAATTGAGCCAAAAAAGGTGGATGAAGCAATGTCAGATCCAGATTGGATCTTAGCAATGCAAGAGGAATTAAACGAGTTTGAGAGAAATAAAGTCTGGTACCTAGTTCCTAGACCGAAGAACAAACCGGTTATAGGACCCGATGGGTATTCAGAAATAAACTCAATGAAGACGGTTTAGTTACGAGGAACAAATCCCGGTTAGTGGCTCAAGGCTATAAACAGGAAGAAGACGTTGATTTTGAAGAATCATTTGCCCCTGTAGCTAGACTTGAGGCTATTAGAATATTTTTAGCATATGCAGCTTTTAAAAACTTCAAAGTTTTTCAAATGGATGTTAAGAGTGCTTTTCTAAATGGTAAAGTAAACGAAGAGGTGTATGTTAATCAACCTCCAGGTTTCAAAAATCCAGAACACGAAAATCATGTTTACCGGCTGAATAAAGCCCTTTACGGCCTAAAACAAGCTCCAAGAGCTTGGTATGACACATTGACACAATTTTTATTTGATCACAAATTCACAATAGGTTCAGTAGACAAAACACTTTTCAAATTTGAAAGGAAAGAACAAATCTTACTTGTTCAGATTTACGTTGATGATATTATATTCGGATCAACCGATCCAAAGTTATGTGACAAGTTTTCGAAAATGATGACTGATATATTTCAAATGAGTATGATGGGAGAATTAAATTTCTTTCTAGGGCTTCAGGTTAAGCAGATTGAAGACGGAACCTTCATAAGCCAACCGAAGTACACAGCCAAACTGCTGAAGAAATTTGGAATGGATACATGTGCCGAAGCGGCTACGCCAATGAGTCTTTCCGTAAAGCTGGACAAAGATGATGATGGTCAAGCCGTTGACATCACAGCCTATCGAGGAATGATCGGGTCACTGTTATATCTAATAGCCAGCCGACCTGACATTCTGTTTGCGGTTGGAGTGTGCGGAAGATTCCAAGCAAATCCAAAGCAATCTCATTATACGGCGGCTAAAAGAATCCTAAAATATCTGAAGGGAACTCAAGAAGTGGGACTTTGGTACCCAAAAGATTCAAGTTTCAATCTTATAAGCTACTCAGATGCCGATTACGCAGGATGTAAGATTGATAGAAAGAGCACAAGTGGAACCTGTCAGTTCCTAGGTGACCGGTTAGTCACTTGGAGCAGCAAGAAACAAACATTTGTTGCAACATCAACCGTAGAGGCAGAGTACATAGCGGTTGGAAGCTGCTGTGCACAACTTCTCTGGATCCAACAGCAACTAAGGGATTTCGGGATAGAAGCCAAGGAATCTCCAATCTTTTGTGACAACACTAGCGCTATAGCGATTACATACAATCCGGTGTTGCACTCAAGAACAAAGCATATCGATATCCGACACCATTTCATCCGGGAGCACGTTCAGGAGAAACACATCCGGCTGGAATATGTCTCAACCGAGCAACAAGTAGCAGATATATTCACGAAACCGCTACAGGAAGCTAAGTTCTCTCACTTTCGAAATATCTTGGGACTTACGAATATTAGTCAACTCATATCATGATTATGCTTGTATAAAACCGGAATATGTGTTCAGGGAGAAGCTCTCGCTTCTCAAACCATATTCAAATAGGCCATTGATAAATCAAAAATGCTAACCAGGAGGAAGTCTCCGGTTATGTCCGATTACTTCATAATTTCAAATCACATGTATATTTACTATACGGTTGAAATAACCAGGTCTAAGTGGATAAAATAAATCCAAAATTGAACAAATGTTGACGTAAATCAACATTTCGTCATAATCGGAGCAAAAATATCCTACTAAAACCGGTCATGGAAAACCGCTTAGTACAAATGCATTCTGGTCTGATGGAATGAACTTCTCCGTTTAACTTGGGATGACTGACTGAGTTTTTATGCATATTTTTAAAAATGAATCCTGTAATAAATAAAAATAGTCTACCATAATCGAGATGACGACATGTGTCCATCATCAAAAGAGGGAGACTCACATCTTGTCAATAGATATTTGTCATCATTATTATCTTAGTAATAATTAGATTTTACCTTGGAAATGAACATTAGTTACTTCAACAAGTTAAAGTCTATTAAATGACTGATGACATCATCAAGTATGCTTAAAACTCATTAATCTAGCCGAACCCCTGGCTATATAAACCACCCTTAAACCTTCACAAAACTTCACAAGATTACTATTGACAAGTATCATTCTTGAGATTAACCTTCTCTCTCAAGAACATGAACTCCAACTCTCTAGCAAAGAAGATTCTATTGGCAGATTTTAATTCAATCTACCAATATGAAGATCACGAAGTCAAAGAGATGTTCTTAGCCGTAGAAAGAAGCGGGCTAAGAAGCTTCCTCGAAAACAGATTCATTCTCGACTACCTAGTAGTCGAAGAATTTTTCCAGACCGGAAAAGAAGTGCATCGAGATATAATCGTTGCACAAATCTACGGTCAGAAGTTCTTATTCAGCGAGACGGATTTCGCTGTATATTGCGGTTTTCCCAATGAAGGGGTAACCGACTTAACATACTCCCTAGTGACCATGGAAGAGATGTGTCGCCGGTTCTCAGGATCTGACATCCCGGTTAAACCCTGGGGTGCTAAAAGCCAACTTTCTCATAAGTACCAACTTCTATGTGAGATTCTGGGAAAGTCCGTTTTGGGCAGAGAGAAAAGCTACTATTACACCCAAAGGCTTTTCGAGATGATGATTGCTGTAACGGTTGGGACACCGGTTAACTGGTCCTGGATCATCTTCAGCAACCTGAAGAAAATGATCCTCTCCAACAAAACTGGCTACGCCCCTCAGCTGAGCGGTTTTTGTGCAAGTCTGGACATCCACTCCGGACCATTCGTAACTCTCCATCCAAGGCATGTGCTCACCAAGGAAAGAGTACAAGAGATGATCGATCGGTGGGAAGCAGTCAAGGCTAGAAGAAATCAAGCGGCTGAGTCATCTAACGTCTAGCCTGTTTCTGTCCCCTGTCCTATTTTATTTCTTTTCCAAAACCGGTAATTTTGTTGCACTACCGGTTTTACACCTCAATTAATGAAGCATATTTCCTTCCTCTTTCTATCCAAAATCTAAAGTCATAAATGCTCAAAACATTTAATGTGCCGTATCAAAATAAAATCAGATCACTCTTAGAAACAGAAATATTCATTCTCAATAAGCATGTCTGACGTGATTCGACAAGACATGTCTTTATTCCCTTGGAAAATCACAAAGTCATTAATGACTAGACATAAACGGCTAGATTTTTCAAATATCCTCATTAAATGCTCTCAATCGTTCCAAGCTATAAAAGGGGGTTCATTCCTCCATTTTCAAAGCACGCTTCCAGCAATCCTTCTCTCTAAAACTTGAAAGTTCAGAAAATCCTTCCAAAACCTCCCTCACTCCTCCGCATAATGTCGGCTGAACTCAGAAATACCCTTATCGTCGATTTCGAAGACGTCAAAGACAGTGCATACTACGAATGTATTTTTCAACATATCATCGAATCGGGGCTCCAAGGTTTTCTTAAAGGTTCAGACACTATCCTCGTGGAGGAGGTGTGTGAATTTTTCAACAACGGTCATGTTCTAGATGATGGCAGCATCCGCACCATCGTCGACGGTCAATTCCTTCGGTTTACCGAAAAAGAATTTGCCAACTTCTTTCACCTTCCGACCGAAGGTTTTTCGGACTTCCCAACGCCGTTCCTGCCGGCTAAGGAAGACTTCTTCCAGATTTTCTCTTCTTCCAACGCTCCGATCAAGGACTTTGGGAAGAAAGAAACCCTCGCTCCTCACTACCAAGTTCTGCATGACTTTGTTCAAAGGTCTATCATGGGCCGAATGCCTAACCAGAACTACAACCGGGAGGCTTTCGACATCATGATAGCCATCATTCGAAACTCGTCGATCCACTGGGCAACCTACCTCTTCAACAAACTGAAGCAGCTCATGACCGCTGCAAGGGGAAGGACCAGTTTCGCTCCTCAAATCACTCGGTTCCTGATGTCTAAGCGCCGCAACCTTGGAACCGGTGTTCCGGTTGGACCGTTCACCATGCTCATGATGCACAGGTGGATATCAAGGATAGAGGAACGGACACCTGAAAACACCGTGGACAAGTGGTACGAAAGAATGGTGGAAGGGAAATGGTTCAAAGAAGACTAAGTTATCTGTCTTCCCTTTTCCGGTTCTTGGTCATTTTGTTGTACGACCAAAACCGCTCAATGTTCACCATTTCCTTTTATTTATGAAATATTTAATCTTCAAAGTCTTCGGCTTTCATTCATATCTCTCTTTCCGGTCTTTAAACTTATACACAAAAACTTAAGATTAACCTAAAAACTTCCGGTTAACAAATCTTCAAGTAAAACCGGAACGTCGAGCAAACCGAAAATTTGAAAATTTAACCGCCCACGATTTTACCTCCCAAAAATTTACTGCCCATGGGTTTTCCGCATTTACCGCCGAAAGTTACTGCAGTAACTTCTGAAGGGAAAATTGGCGCCAAAAACATCAAGCGACGGTTCATCTTCTAACCGTTCGAAACCGTCATCTATATAAAGTCTAATCATCTCATTCGACACTTGTGCTTTCTCTCTCTACAAATTTCCAGATCTTCAAAAGTTTTCTTCTCTCGAATCATCATCGTCTTCACTCCCTTACCTCTCAAACTATCATGGATCTAAGCAAAGCTCCATTCCAATGGATGTTGCAAGTTGACTTCGCGGATATTGATGAACACGCCGATGACAAAAACAAGGTTGTTCTTCAATCTTTAAGAGATTCTGGGTTGGAGGAGTATTTATCTGGTCCATTCATCATTTATTTGGCGGCGGTGACAGAGTTTTTGGCGACGGCGACGCTCACAAAGAGGAAGATCTCCGCCAACGTCAACGGGAAGAACATTGTGATCACCGAAGAGCTATTTGTTGAAGCTCTCGGTTTGCCCAACACAGACCTGGATCTCAAAATTGATCTAACCGCTGGAGAATCAAACGCTGTCTGGTTGGTGATATCGTTTTCAGACCAGGATCTGGTAATCCACTCTAGCCGGAAGAATAAGCTAAAACCGGAATTCAGATGGTTGTTGAACGTCATCGCCAGATCACTTCAGGGAAGAGGAGGTAACTTCGACAACATGACAAAACCCAAACTCAAAATGCTGATGGCCATTGTCCGCGGTGACAAGGTGGACTAGGGATACGTTATTTTCGAAGAATTTTGCCAGATGGTGATTAAGAAGGATGGCCGGGTTTAGGCCTTCGCAATGCAGATCGTCAAAATCCTTAAGTTCCTTAATGTGGAACTGGGTGAAGGTGAACCGCTCCCAATCATCAATATTCTCGACTCAAAGTCAATGATTGAGAAACCGGAGAAGGCGATCAAACCCAAGTCATCCAGAACAAAGTCGTCCAAAGGGACCGGTTCTTCCGCTCCGGCTGAAGAAGTAACCAAGCAAAAGAAACCGAAAAGAAAAGCGGTTGAAACCGAAGCCCCACAAGAACCGAAGGGGAGGAAGAAGGCGGCTGCAAGGAAGAGTTCCAACAAACCGGCGGACTCCGAGAAAACTCTTTCCTCGGATAATCCACCAGAAAGAACCGCAGACGTCTTTCAACCCATTCCCATCAACACCGTTATCCCTACCCCCGTTCCATCTAACTCACCAAGGCAAACCGAATCCTCGGGGAGCCAGAAAACCGAATCAGCTTCAAAGGAGGAAGCAGAGGTAAGCGTACACTCTGAAACCTCCAAGTCTCCAAGTAAAAGAATTGAAGAGGTAATAGCCGACGTGGGCTTAAACACCTCTGAAGCAATTGAGGATGTTATCCAAGACATTGCAAGAGAAACCGAGGACGATGTGTCAAGTCGTCGCAAAACAATTGATCAGGTTGAGATATCCGATCAGAGTGAAGTACAACCGGTCGAAGAAACGGCCAAAACAGCAGACATTACACCTCCGGCTTAGGAGGGTAATCTTGAAGAACAGGAACCATGCGGTTCCACAGGGGGCAAGACAGTTCCAGAAAACCAATCGGCTCAAGATGAACCATCTGAATCAGCACCAATACCTGAAAGCGTTGTTCAGGTCAACAAAGGAAAAGAGGCTCTTGTCGAAGATTCGACGGTAACAGGAAAGGGTACGTTGCAAACCGGTCCTCAACCAGAAGTCATAACCGGGAACGAGGTTCTCTTTACCGCAGAACAAGAAGATGAAGTATTCGAGGAACTTCTCAGGGACATGAACAAGGGTGCGAGTGATGCGATAGCTCCATACCTCATGTGGGTAAAGCTCCGGTGTGAAACAAAGATATCCGACATGGCTCCAGGATTAAGCAGCAACAAGCATTGGGACAGACTCATCAGGCTGGAAGAGAGGGCCCTCCAGTTAGCTCACACCAATCTTATCCAACATGCCTTTAGCAAAACCGCAGTAATTCTTGAAAACGCTCGGTTACAAGTAGTGGAGAATGCATTTAAAGAAACTGAAGGAGCGACGCTAACTCCGATTGAAATGAGAATGTCCGAACGGTTCCATGCGGTGCGAGAAAAGCTCGTAAAAAATCTCGACCATTTTGATACGCAATGGAGGAAAGGTTGCCGAAGCCAACTCAATAATGTCGATTTACATCAAAGTAAACCATTCTATGTAATCGGGGAATCATCTACAACAGCGGAGAACCTGAAACAAGACTCTTCTCAAACTACTAAGGCTCCGGAGATTGATCAAATGAAGCAAGCGGTGGTTGAGACAATTGATTCATGCCTTGGAAGCTACAAAACCGCAACCGATGAGAGGATTGCAACAGCTGAAGCTAATCTGTCAAACACTATACGGGGATCTGTACAAACCGAAATCGCAAACACCGTCCAAACATCTATCAGGACCATGATAGATGCGGCTGTGCAAACCTCAGTTAAATCCTTGATCGCCGAGTCAATCCAAACCGCAACCGCTCCATTATTAGACATGCTATAGGAAATGGCCATTCAAATTGGAGAGTTGTCCAAAATCCAAGTCAGCAAGACTCAAACGCAAATCGAGTCTGATGCTGAAACCGCTAAGAGGCTGCAAGAAGAAGAAATGGAAAGGGAACGGGTGCAGAAGGAGATTGAAGACAAAGATTATGAGCTTGCCCAAAAGTGCAATGAGGAGGAATAGGCAGGCATCCAGGAACCTCCATCGGCTCAACCGTCCCATTCAATGAACACAAGGAATAAGAAGAAACGGAGCGCGGTTGCGAAAGTAATCAAGCGGGCAGAACAAAGAGCAGTTGTACCAGTCGTGGTGAATGCGCAACCTCTTGATGAAGAAGAAGAAGAGGACACAGAAGAACTTAACCAACGGAAGAGAAGGGCAATTGAAGGCTCAACCGCAACTCCAAGCTCCAGATCAATCATTGCTCCGCCGCCTCCTCCACCAAAACCAGTTTGTGCCAGTTTTGGATTTAGCAAAAAGACTACCGGTCACTCAAGTGTATGGGCCGGAGTGTTAATTGACACTGAAAGACGCGACAGGGAGTGGAAGGCAAGGGAAGAGGAAGAAAGAAGACGGCTTGAGAAAGAACTGGAAAAAGATCTTCACAAGGGGGGACCATCCAAACCTTAATATTTTTCTTCTCTTTCAAAACAATTTATGTTTAAACTATGTTTCTGAACTTGGTTATTTTATCATACTTCTCTCCTCGAGCTTCCACAAACTTTTCTTTTGAAAAATCAAACACATGTTTTTGAAACATTCTCTTACAAGTTTTGAATATTTATTCTAAATAATCAAAAAGGGATAAATTAATAGAAAAATTAAGTAAGTTAATTTTCAAACCGGCCACACATTACAAGTTTTGAATATTTATTCTAAATAATCAAAAAGGGATAAATTGATAAAAAAAAATAAGTAAGTTAATTTTCAAACCGGCCAGACGAACTAAACAGTTGTTAACTTTCATGTGCAGGTACAGATCAAAACCGTATGAACCGGTTGGGGCATCATAAAACCGGTTGCTGATATACTTCAAAAAAATTAGTTCCAAGTGATCAAGTTAAAGATCAGAGGAACCGGTTTTCACTTTCTTAAGCGACCGGTCAGCAAAGACAAAAGCATACATACCAGCCGGATCATACTACACAAGACACAAAACCGGAAGATTCAAACTTCAAGAGTGACGTACCATGACGAAAGAAATGTGTCTTGAAAGAATAAAAGAATATCAGATCCGATCGGAAGCATGCGAGGAAAGCAATGATGCTTTATTGATCTGAAGTTGACAAACCTGAAGTGGATGTCCAACACGTGTCCAAATCTGAAAACCGATTATGTCATCTTCTGCTCAGAGCTGCCTGCATGACTGCCAAGTGTTGAGGAAGGTGAAGCGTGCAAGCAACCTCTCTGCACCGGCGTGATAACGATCAACCAATCCAAAGGAGAGAGAAGAAAATGACCGTTGGCTCTTCTCAGCTATAAAAGGGAGACGAAACGTCTTCGTTTCATACAAGTTGCAAGTTACAGATTACGAAAAACGAATCATAAAAGCACTAAGTTAGAGAGATAAACTCTTATCTTCAAAACCGGTGTGTCTAAAACCGGAAGCTTTCTGTTTCTTGTTGTGTTGAGTTGTTGTATTACATCAAAGTGTGAGTTGGTGTAACCGGCGAGTAGCAAAGTTGGGCTCGACCGGAAGTGTTGTTGTAACTATAAAAGTTAGTGGAGATCCTTCTCATAACCTGAGAAGAAGGGGTGACGTAGGAGGGTTTGCTCCGAACATCCATAAAAATCCTTGTCTCGTATTCTTTCTTTTGCTTCCATTACTTACTTATTTAACCTAAACTCAAACCAATCGTACTCCGAAAACCGGTCCACTCATATCCATAAAACCGACTCCTCCTAAAACATCATCTAAAAGTCGCATACGTTGCTTCAACCTGAAACAGACATTTCCGCCCTTGAACCCGGTTCAAGAGTCTGTAACAGTTTGCGTAGTGCTGAGAACGGTTATAGTCTCTAACCGGACTATCACCAAAGTGTTGTGTGTGTTGTAAGAGGCCACCCTTCCTGAAACCGGAAATACCACGGTCCTCCAAGGGCGTCCCCGATCCTAACAAAGGATATTCACTTAGAAATACACACACAATCCGATTGAGACTTAGTTCCTGCTCGATAACACTCGTACAATTTTAACCGAAATTGTAGAATTACACTTCAACTTAGCGCTTAAGCTTTCTAGAGATAGAACACAATCTTATCACTTAGGCTGTAGAATGTTCAGAACTTGTAACCCTCTTGAAATCCCTTATATCACTTGTGTCTCACACTTACTCCTCTTCAGCTCCTTCTTTTATAGGTGAAATGTGCCAACGGTCACATTTCATTTCCTTGAATCTGATTGGTTGAGCAGAGGTTCAGTAATTCAGACCTGGCGGTCTAGTCTTCCAGTGTGTAGGTCAAACCGGCTAGGTTTGTCTTTTACTCAATGTGGTAACTATCGGTTAGACAGTTGTCTGTACTTGGAAGATTGCCTTTCTGATTTATCCTGAAGTAGAAAGATCTTGTAGGACTATCTTCTACAGCCTGCAGACTGTCCTCAGACTAGTATGGATATGGCAATGTTCAGTTTGTTCCTTTGGTATCATTCTCAACAGATACCCGAAGTGTCTTTTTATGCTGGTCGGTTATTAAAGTTAACCGAATGACTTCCGGTTTTTCCATGCCTTCTGATTGACCGATTGATTCTGGCCTTCTAGTTTAACCGATCTTGAATTTCTTGTGCGGTCATTTTTCTGGTCGGATTGATAACTTGATCGGTTGAGTTTCTTAACAGGTTTATTAATTTGACTGGTTCGGTCCTTTGCCTGTTCCTGCACAAGAGTTTTGTTTTTGTTAAGTTTTATTTAACCGATCTAATTTTATCTAACAATTTCTCCTTTTTTGATTATTTTATTTAAAATATTCAAAATCCTGTAAAAGTGCAAATGTAGGCCGGTTTTGAGAATTTTTATTTGGCCGGATTTTTGGAAATTAACTTGGGAGAATTTTTAGAAAAAATATTGGAAAATTTTGAGAAAAATTTTGAAAAATTCTATCTTTTTATCTTATCAATTTCTCCCTTTTTGATTATTTTATTTAAAATATTCAAAACCATGCAAGAATTGAAATATAGGCCGGTTTACAAAAATCACTTTATATATATAAGAAAACACTAAGGCAAAGAGTTATATATATGATAACCGAAGTAAACATAAGTAAAGACAGGAAATGAAGCCCCTATTTCTTTGATCTAGACGGCAGAAATTGTTCCATCATTGCATCTGTGGGTTGTCCCTTAGCCGGTCTGGAGGAGGGACCTTGACCGCCTGAGGTTTCGGTTTGAGGCTGACCGATCGTACTGATTGGAATCACATCGAAAACCCGCTGTCTTGTGGGTAGCGGCTGGACATCTTTTTTTAAATCATCCTCGGTTTGCGTAGTCGGGTTGAGAGGAGGGTCAACAACTGTCTCTGTGATTCTGTCCAGCAGCATGTTGACTTGCTCCTTCTTTGAAGGAGCTTTCCTTTTACATGTAGCCGGAGCCGAAGAGGAGGCAACTGCCTGGGACTTCTTGTGAGCCTTTTCGAAATTGTGGTATGTTTCTTGTTGAACTTTTAACCGGTTAGCCTCTTCGGCTTGTTTGGCCGCCATGGTTTTTGCGAGTTCCAGATTTTTGGCCGTTAATTTTCGTATGTGTTCGGCTATGTTCGCATCAGACCATGTCGCCTCCTTCTTTTTCCGCGTTTCCTCGTCCAGCGCATCTTGAAGTTATCGGGCCGCGAGGGCATTCGCCTCCTCAATTGCTTTATCCGCAGCAAGTTTGGCCTTTATTAACTTAGTCACCTGTTCGGTGACCGCCTTGAGGTCGGCTTCAAGCTTGGTGTTTCTTTCCTCAAGACTTGCATTAATTTTCTTCAAGGATTATGACCCTGTCAAGTGTGGAACCGGCTTGGGCACTTGACCGCTCCAGGTCCTCATCGACCTTTGTCAGCCGTTGCTCGGTCTTTTCTTGAGACCGTTCCATTTCTACTACCCTTTGGCTGACCGACTCGAGGTCATCCACCAACTTTGGAGTCATATCCTCCAAGGCCTTGGTTCTCTTAAGATGAGCGCCGTACAATACATCGGCATGACCGTAGTTGGTTTCGACCGACGTGATCCGCTTGACCGCCTCGCCAAGATCATCCCTTGTTGTCTCGGCTATCTGGACCGCTTGGACCGCGGTTTTCTTAAATTTCTTCTTCCAATGTCGAACCACGTCGTTAGCAAATTCTTCGATTATAGATATGACCCTCTCTTTTGTAATGGCCGGTTCTGAATCCCCGGGTTGATTAGATGCGCGTGTGTCGATGAGAGGTGTCTTTGTCCTTTTGTCGGTCATTTGGATAATCTGATCCACTGGAGGAGAGGCTGGCACTTCATCGATCGGGTTCTGACCGCCATCATCCATATGAGACGGTGAGTTCGTCGTATCTTGATGCTCCGGCACCGCTTCAAGCCGCGCCACTTCATCGTTCAGCTCTCTTTCCTTGACCGCAAGTAACTCCAACACCAAGAGTTGTAGTTGAGAATTCGGTGTTCCCAAGGTATACTTTTCTTTTAGGTGTTGAATATGTTCGGCTAGCTTTTGTAACCGAGCACGCGGTTCTACTATTGCGTGTCGGTCCAAGGCTTCGTTGGGATCCTGAGCTTTTGTTAGGTTGATGACTTCCTCCTCTATCTCCATCAACCTTTCGAATTTCTGTTCAGCGGTAAGACCCGGTAGCATTTGTTTGTAGAATATTTGATTCCGGTGCTGGAACCACTGACAGTATACTTCAGACGCCTCGCGAGCTTGTTGGTGGATTTCGTCTATGATTTTGTTCACGATATTCTCGTCCACCTCCTGGGTGTTGTCGTTAACATGATCATCTTCTTCCCCGAGGCCGTCTGCACCGGTATCGGCATTTTCAAGACTGGCCGATTGTTCCTCATCCATCGGTCCTTTTTCTTTACCGGACAGATTTTCTTCGGTATTCTGTGAAGCGGTTCGGTCAGAAGTGGAGGCCAAATCTTCCTCATTGGGCGTTTCGGATCGCGGATCAGCAGATTCGATCGGTTGTCTGTTTTTCTTGCTTCCGGATTTCTCTTTTACCGGAGCTGCTTTCTTAGCCCTTACCATCTTTCTTCGGCCACCCGTAGAATCGGAGGCCTTCCTTTTGCTCTTCCTTTCCGTGAATTGGCGGGACATTATGATTTTGCTTGAAGGAAGAAGAACACCAGGACCGGTGTTGATGTTGTGGTGGAGCATAATTTTCCCGAGTGGGATGGCGTATCCCATGACCGGGTTGAATCTGGAATCACCATTTCCTTTAGGTTGTTGAAAATAACCTTGGGCCAGTTTATTTGAATGTCGTTGAGTAAGCCGGCAAGCATCTCAATCTTCACCTTGGTGAGACTGTCATAATTTCCCCCTCTCGCTTGGACCGAGTTGGTGAAGATGTCACATAGCGGTTTGTATTCCGGTCGAAGTGATGTTTTCTTCCCGGAGACTTCGATAGGAACCGCGGTTGCCGAGAGAACCTAGCAAGTCGTCTCGAAGGTCTCTTGATCTAGAACCGCCGAGATGTTGCTTCCTTCCGATGGTAGTTGTAGGATTTCAGCGACCGATTCTTCTGTTAGTTCGAGTTGCTGATCGTTGATAGTTACAGTGATCATTATTCCGGTGAGAGATGCGGTTCGGAAGAACTCGTTAACCGCTTCCTGGTATAAGATAAATGGACCGCCTAGAAAATATTCGAGGCCGGACTCGGAGATCCGGGATAGGACTTGCTTTGCCGGAGCCGAACCGTTTGCCCGGATTTCTTTAAAGTCGACCTGGAAGATATGGTTGAATAGTGCAGAGTCGCGACCCATTGTTGATGATTGAATCGAGAGAGCAAGAGAAAACGTCGCAAACCGTCCCATCACTTTTAGGCGGGAATTTTCCCTCCAAGTGTATTGAGCAGGAAACTGTGGGCGGGAAGCCATTGGCGGCAAGCCTTGGGCGGGAAAACAGAGCGGGAGTTCAAAGGCGGGAAATTTCCCTCCGAAGACTTTGGGCGGATTTTTGCTTTAACCTTTGATTAAGCGGTTCTTCTTGAAACCGTTTATTAAATGATATGATTTGTTAACCGCGAAGATGCGGTTTTTGACTTTGACCGGATATTTCAACAAAGATGAAGTTGTTTATCGATTTTAACCGGTTAGTTAGATGGATGTTCTGAATTTTGCAACTTTTGACCCGGTTATTAAACTGAAATGGATTTTCATTGAAGAAAAAGTACAAGATAAAAACCGAAATATGGATCGGTTTATAAATAGAAATACATAAGAAAGATATATATAACTTATGTAATGACTACCCTAGAGAGCTTTTCTTCCACCCCATCCATATCAAGAATGTTCGAAGGAGATGCCGGTGTGCCCGGTCTAAATTCTGGACGATATTTGAGAATGAGCCGACTTATATGAGGAGCGTAACTGAGACCTTTCTTGGTCATAACCATAGTTTTCAGATTCTGGAAAATGACCGATGACCAATTGATATGCGTATTTCTAACAATGTAGGTCATCATGTCAAACATTCTCTTAGAGTAGCGTTGGTTTGGAGATTGACAAATGATAGATCGGTTAACAATCTCATGAAGGAGTTGGATGTGGTGGGCAAGGCGGGTTTTTAACCCGTAGTTTTCTACCGGTACATCGGTTCCGGAGAAAAATTCTGAGTAATCGGTTGCTGCACTTCCCACTCGGGTTGGGAAGTCGGAAAACCCTTCTGTGGGCAGGTTGAATGTTTGAGCAAATTCGGCTTCATCCAGCCAGAAGGTGTTATCTCTCACTGTGGAAACAAAGTAGTTTCCTCTTATACAAGCACTCCTGAAGAAGGTCTTGACATCCGGAAGAAGTATGGGACCGGATTCTTCGAGAAAGGTGCGAAGACCGGTGTCAATGAGGGACTCAAACATGAGCTCCTTGGTTTCCAGATCCCAATGTTCCATACAAGAATCGAAATCGATGCTCAAGAAGTTTCCTAGAGTTCGGCTCGGCATGATTCAAACTTTGCTAAGAGAGAGAGAGTTCAAGAAATTTTGTTTTGAGATGTGTTAAGTTGATTAGGGGGTGGCTCCTTATATAGATCTGAATTTGGAGGGAAAATATCAGCATTAATTGTTGAATATCAGTTTTATCTTATTAATGAAGAGAATATTTATGGTTTCAAAACGTATTGGGAAGAGGTTATTTTTGACCGGTTACGGAGCTCGAGGTAAGAATCTAGTTCAAAAGTAACCAAGTTAGTTGGATAGTAATTACTCATGTAGTTGGGAGTTACTACATTAATTGAATGTTACTTTTCATTAATGACGGATATTATAAGAAAGGTAACCGATTGAAACCGAAGATAACATAAACCAAGCCGAAATGATCATAAAAGAAGTTGAATAAAGATACAACCGGTGCGTACAGCAAAATGACCGATTGTAGGAAGGAGTGGCCTAATATCCGTTAGAGTTGGAGTGACCGTTGGAGTTGATGTTGCGGTTCCTCCTCTTCCAAGCTCTTTCAAACCGCTCATAAAATAAGTCAGTTACCTCTTTTGTGATTACCTGGGCCTGGTTCAACCCTTCGCCCGGACAGGTTGGAACTCTAAGCTCTAGAAGTAGACAGCTTAGTTGAGGAACGAGACCGACTATTCGAACGCCAATCATCCAGATTAGGTCGTCGAACAACACCCTTGACCAATTGACCGTTGTACCCGTGGTTATAGCGGCCATCATGTTGAAAGCAGCGGTACAATAAGTGTTTGTCACATCTCTTCCTAGGATGCTTCGACTGATCACATCGTTGAGAAGCTGGTACTCAGCTCTCAACTGTGATTTGGCACCGTGGTCATCAACTGGTTGATTTGACCGGGAAAAGGTTAAGGAGATCTCGGCTTTTAGTTCAGCCGGTACATTAAGATCGGTCAACCCTGGCTTTGGTAGGTCGAAACATCTTGCAAAGTCGCTTTCGGTGAAGTCGAATACAATCCCTCCCACCTTTGACTGAATATGTGTGTCAAAGTGAGGAGTTCCTCGAAAGACCCTAGCATTGTAAAAGAATTCCAAGACTGATTCAGGGTAGATGACATGTTTGTCATTTAGAAATTGCTGGAGGCTGGTGTCTTCAAGTGATTTAATCATCTTGAAGATATCGTAGCGTTCAGTACTTAGAGCAGATTTGAAATCCACTTGAAGGATGTTTGGAAACTGAGACATTTTGTCTTAGTGAGAGAATGAGTTATATCTTGTGATTGTTTTGTTTAAGGTTTGCCTAACTTATATATTAGTGGAGGGATGATCTTATTATCCAGTGTGTCACAGGTAATGATGTCTATTAACCATAGGATAAAGTATTTTGCATGAAATAAGCATATCTACAGCCTAGGATGTTGGTCATAGGCCTGGACTGTGAAAGATATCATATCTTCACGTTTTTTGAGGTATGACCAGTTTTACTTTGAAAAGGCAGTTTTTCAGAACAGAGAAGTTTAAACACAAATAATTATTCCACTTTTGTTTGGAGACCAAATAATCCGAAATAAACTATTTCCGAACCGATCAGTTATCAGTTGTTCGTCCCGATGCGGTTATTTGGTGCATGCACTAAGTAACTGGTCGGTTTACTCTGACTGATAGACCAGGCAGTTCTTCCATAGATACCTGGAAATTTGGAATCCGACAATTTAGGAGGAACTACCGGTTTTGTCTGTCCGAACCAATTTCCCTTTTTAATCATCTTTAGGGATGATCTGACTAATGTCAGTTAAACCGAGTGTGAGTCTGAATTGAGAAAACTTAGCTTCCTGCAGAGGCTTTGTGAAGATATCGGCTACATGTTGATTTGTCGATACATATTCCAGCCGGATATGCTTCAGCATGACATGTTCCCGAATGAAGTGGTGTCTTATGTCAATGTGCTTGGTTCTGGAGTGTAAAACCGGATTGTAGGTGATTGCTATGGCACTTGTGTTATCACAGAAAATTGGAGACTCTTCGGCTGTGATGTCGAAATCCTTTAGTTGTTGTTGGATCCAAAGAAGTTGTGAACAGCAACTTCCGGCTGCCAGATATTCAGCTTCTGTGGTTGATGTGGCAACTGATGTTTGTTTCTTGCTATGCCATGAAACAAGCCGATCACCTAGGAATTGGCATGTCCCGCTTGTGCTTTTTCTATCAACCTTGCAACCTGCATAATCTGCATCTGAATAACTTGTTAGGTAAAAGGATGAGTCATTTGGATACCACAAACCGACTTCAGGAGTTCCCTTTAGGTATTTCAAGATTCGCTTTGCGGCTGTATAGTGAGATTGTTTTGAGTTGGCCTGAAATCTTCCACACACACCGACCGCAAATAGAATATCCGGTCTACTTGCTGTCAGGTATAGAAGAGAACCGATTATTCCTCGGTAAGCTGTCAGGTCTACTGCTTGACCCTCATCATCTTTGTCCAATTTGACCGATGAGCTCATTGGAGTAGAGGCTGAGGAGCATGTGTCCATCCCAAATTTCTTTAACAGTTCCTTAGTATACTTGGGTTGGCTTATGAAAGTTCCTTCTTTGAGTTGCTTAACCTGAAGACCTAGGAAAAAGCTTAATTCTCCCATCATACTCATTTCAAATTTGTTAGTTATCAGGGTTGAGAATTTATCACATAACTTAGGATCGGTTGAACCGAAGATGATGTCATCTACATAAATTTGAACAAGTAGGATATGTTCCTTTTTCTCAAACTTAAAAAGTGTTTTGTCCACTGAACCGATGGTGAAGTCATGTTTTAACGAGAATGCGGTTAGGGTGTCATACCAGGCTCTAGGAGCTTGCTTTAGACCGTATAAAGCTTTGTTTAACCGGTATACATGGTTGGGTAGTTCAGAATTTTTGAAACCTGGTGGTTGTTCAACATATACTTCTTCACGTAGGTCACCATTCAAAAATGCACTTTTAACATCCATTTGAAAAACTTTGAAGTTTTTGAAAGCAGCAAAAGCTAGAAAAATCCTAATAGCTTCAATCCTTGCTACAGGGGTAAATGATTCTTCAAAATCAATGCCGTGTTCCTGTTTGTATCCTTGTGCCACTAATCTAGCTTTGTTTCTCGTGACTAGACCGTCTTCATTGAGTTTATTTCTAAATACCCATCTTGTTCCTATGACCGGTTGATCTTTCGGTTTAGGGACTAGGTACCAGACTTTGTTACTCTCAAACTGATTTAACTCTTCTTGCATTCCCAAGATCCAGTCCGGATCTAACAATGCTTCATCCACTCTTTTCGGCTCAATCTGGGATATAAAAGCGGAATTAAAGTATTCCTCCAAGATTTGACGCCTAGTTCGAACAGGTTCTGAAGGGTCACCTATAATTAGCTCAGGAGGATGATTTGTGTTCCTCTTGAAATTCAGTTCAGGAGTGTCTACCAAATTACCGTTTACTTGATCAAGTCTAGACATATCGGTAGGCTGAACAGAGATCTCAAACCGACCGATTTCCTCGGTTTGGACCGAAGTGTCAGCTTCCTATCGCGGGACAGCTTAATCCGGCTGGGTTTCATCATTACCCATTTGGTCATGGACAAACCTCCTGAAAACCGGAATTTTGTCTTCACTATCAGAATGAATATTGTTATTTTCCAATCTGTTGTGTAGATCAAAGCATGATGCAGTGTTACTTTCAACCGATTCATCGAAAACAACATGAAGTGATTCCTCCACGGTTAAAGTTCTATTGTTATACACTCTATATGCTTTACTCACTGCTGAGTAACCTAACATGATCCCAGTATCGGATTTTGCATCAAAAGTAGATAGATAGGTTTTGCCATTTATATGAATGTAGCATTTACAACCGAAAATTTTAAGGTACTTTGAAACTTGTTGATCAAAGACCGGTTTTGTGTGTGACATGCAATATTGATACCCTCAGCCCAAAATTTTTGAGCAATACCTAAATCGGCTATCATGGACTGTGCGGCTTCCTTGAGAGTTCGGTTTCTTCTCTCAGCCAGGACGTTTTGTTGAGGAGTCCTAGCACTAGACAACTCGTGTCTAATACTGGATTCTTCAAGAAATGCATTTAGAGTGCTATTTGTAAATTCGGTTCCTCTATCACTTCTAATGCTATTAATGCGTGTTGATCTTTCATTTTGCAAGCGTTTAAGTAATGTGATCAGATTTGATGCGGTTTCACGTTTGGATGGTAAGAATATAACCATGTATACCTAGAGTAATCATCAACAACTACCATAGTATAAAGCATACCTCCTAGGCTGACGACCTAATCGGTCCAAATAGATCCATGTGAAGAAGTTCTAGGCATCGGTTGGATTGAATGTTTCCTTTACTCTTAAAGGTTGACCTAGTTTGTTTACCCATTTGACATGCTGAACAAACCTTATCCTTATTAAACACTATGTCAAGAACTCCTTCAATCAACTTTTTACCGCGAATATAGTTTAAGGTTTTCATGTTTAAGTGATTTAGTCTTTTATGCCACAACCAGGTTTGATCGGTCTTAGCTATCATGCAGACAGGGTATTCTACTTTAGTTTTCCAGTCTACCTTATAAATATTTCCTAGCCTATTTCCGGTTAGTAGTATAATACCTTGAGAATTCTTAACTAAGCATGCATGTTTAAGAAATTCTAGTGTATCCAGCATCACACATTTGACTAATGCTTAGCAGGTTAAAACTTAGGTTTTCAACTAAGAGTAAATTATCAATTGTTAGGTTACCATGGACAATCTTACCCTTGCCCACAGTTCTACCTTTTGAGTTGTCACCGAAGGTGATTAATGCACCGGTTTCTATTTTGATGTCGGTTAGAAGGTTATTGTTTCCAGTCATATGTCTGGAGCAACCGTTATCCAAGTACCATTCAGAGTTTCCTAGCCGTTTCTTTATATTCTGTAAAATGTACATATTTACAACTATTTGGTACCCACATTTACTTGGGTCCACAAGCGATTAGTCCCTTGGGTATCCAGACTTTGACAAACCGGACAGCTTTCCTGGTTAAGGTTTTAACTATCTTTCTTGCACTCGGTTTTGAGTGTTTCTGCTTTCCTAAGAAGGCCTTGTGTGGGGATGATCTTTGGTTTGTCCTATGCGGTTGTGAGTTGGCTTTCCTATTTTTGGACTGGTTGACTTTCCTTTTCTGAGGGTGAAGCCAGTTCTCAGAATTAGTTGGACCTACATAGGTTAGTTTGTCTTCCGTGTAATAGGCAGTTAATTCCTCTTCAGCGGTTAGGGAACTTCTGACAAAACTTACAAAGGGAAGATTATCCTTTGTGAGCCTTACTTTGTCTAAGTGTTTTTGGTTTTTGGATCTATCGTTTTTGTATCCTAGACCAAACATGCAGAAAGGGTGTCTTTTATAACTACACATCTTTCTTACCATTTCACTAGATCTTTTCCATGCGGCCATTATATACTGGAGTCGGGCATTTTCCTCCTCGGTCAATTCTTGAACTGGCTCATTAGACTGTTCGGTCTCAGAGGGTAGTTTAGGTGCTGACTCGGTTTCTAAGGTAGGAGTTTCATCAGGTTCTATGGTCTTTGGTTCGATCAAGATGGGTACTATGAGGTCGGTTCTAAAGTTGGGTTGCTTAGGTAATAAGGTTAATATGTTCTTATACTCTGCTACCATATCATTCAATGCATTGTATAACTCATCTTTAATAAATTCTTCACAAGAAGAGTCAAATACATGTTCCTCATTTGCCATGAGGCATGTGAGTTCATCATCACTATCACTGTGAGCCCATAAGCTACCTCCATCATCGGCTATCAGTGCTTTCTGAACCTCACTTCCTTCACCGGTTTGTTGGTAGTTATTTCGGTTATTCTGATTGTCCGGTTTCCGGTCATCTCTCCTCGGTTTTCTGCATTCCCACTTGAAATGTCCCAAACAGTTGCAGTTATAACATCTTACATTAGATTTATCACCATAGTTGTAGTTGTTTGTCGGTTGGCTTCTCTTCATGAATCTCCCAAATTTTGTGCAAGCATTTCCATGGCATCCTCGGTGAACTGTTCAGCGGTTCTAATCGGTGCAGGTACAACCGGTTATGTGGATGTGATCAATGCTCTGGTTGAGGTTGAGGCTGAGACTTCTTCTTCAGTCCTAGATCTCATTTCAAACTCATATGCCTTAAGATCTTCGAATACATCGTGTAGTTTCATCTTGCTTAGGCAGTTTGATTCCCTCATTACCATTGTCTTTATGTCTCATGCACTTGGAAGAGATCTTAATGCTTTCATGATGACCTCCTTGTTATCATACCTCTTGCCAAGAGTTGCTAGCTCGTCTATCACACCTGTGAACCGATCACTGTATTCTCTCATTGTTTCTCCCGGTTTCATCTTGATGTTTTCAAACTTCTGAGTGGCTACCATTACCTTGTTTTCCTTGGTTCTTTCATTTCCCTCATGGATCTGAATCACCGTTTCCCATGTTTCCTTAGCTGTTTTGCAATCTCTGATCTTGCAATACGTGTTTCTGTCCACACCGTTGGAGATCCGGTTTCTGACATGGTTATCTAGATTGTTTCTTCTCCTATCTTCAGCTGTCCAATCCTTCATGTCCTTGTCAATGATTATCGGTCCTTCGGCTATAATGAACTGCATTTCGTCATCCATGGTGATTAAGTGTATGTGCATACGTGCCTTCCAGTTGGCAAAGTCATCACCTTCTAGCATAGGGGGCCTATCGAAAGACATGCTTGCTTGAGTATTGAAACTAACTGCTCTGATACCAATTGTTAGGATCTAGGTCGCGGCTGGAGGACCGGGGTCTAGCCGGTTAGCACGTCTCACTCAAAGGGTGGTAGTTAATCCGGTTAGAGATTAATACCGGAGTTTCAATACTACACAAACTGTCACAAACCCTTGAACCAGGTTCAAGCGCGGAAGTGGTTTATTTCAGGTTGAAGCAGTACACTCACAAGATAAGCAGACCCGGTTTTGAATAAGACAGGTTTGGAAGTTACTGGGTCGGTTTTGGATCTTAGTAATTCGGTTTAGGTAATGTAGAGTCGGTCAAAGCGGTATTAGTAGGTTAGTGTAAATCGGTAATAAAGTAAAGTAAGCAGAAAACAAGTAACAAGACAGATTTTTCTGGATGTTCGGAGATAAAGCTCCTATGTCACCCCTTCCTCTCGAAACCGCGAGAAGGATATTCACTAAGGATTACACACACAATCCGATCGAGACTTAGTTCCTGCTCGATAACAACTGTACAATTTTAACCGAAATTGTAGAATTACACTTCAACTTAGCGCTTAAGCTTTCTAGAGATAGAACACAATCTTATCACTTAGGTTGTAGAATGTTCAGAACTTGTAACCCTCTTGAAATCCCTTATATCACTTGTGTCTCACACTTACTCCTCTTCAGTTCCTTCTTTTATAGGTGAAATGTGCCAACGGTCACATTTCATTTCCTTGAATCTGATTGGTTGAGCAGAGATTCAGTAATTTAGACCTGGCGGTCTAGTCTTCCAATGTGTAAGTCAAACCGGCTAGGTTTGTCTTTTACTCAATGTGGTAACTGTCGGTTAGACAGTTGTCTGTACTTAGAAGATTGCCTTTCTGATTTATCCTGAAGTAGAAAGATCTTGTAGGACTATCTTTTGCAGCCTACAGACTGTCCTCAGACTTGTATAGATATGGCAATGTTCAGTCTGTTCCTTTGGTATCATTCTCAACAGATACCCGAAGTGTCTTTTTATGCTGGTCGGTTATTAAAGTTAACCGAATGACTTCCGGTTTTTCCATGCCTTCTGATTGACCGATTGATTCTGGCCTTCTAGTTTAACCGATCTTAAATTTCTTGTGCGGTCATGTTTCTGGTCGGATTGATAACTTGATCGGTTGAGTTTCTTAACCGGTTTATTAATTTGACCGGTTCGGTCCTTTGCCTGTTCCTGCACAAGAGTTTTGTTTTTGTTAAGTTTTATTTAACCGATCTAATTTTATCTAACAAAGAATTTATCATAAGTTGTTCGCAATAGTAAGACCATAGTCTCTATTGTCAACACTGATCCTATCAAACTCTCCTAGAAGTCAATATTCGTTTCTATTCTTCGCAAGTCATCACAAACTCTTGAACGGAGTTCAATTGCGGAAATGTTTGTTTAGACTTGAAGTAGAAGGTGAATGAGATTCAAAAGAGATGAACACAGGAGACAAGAGATTTTCAGGATGTTCGGAGTAAAATCTGGTACGTCACCCCTTCATCTCAACCTGGAGAAGGATATTCACTAGAAAATTTGATTTGAATACAACACTTGTATAAACTCAGTCGGACAATCAGGACTTAGACTGTCTGTTTCCAAACTCCTAGCACATAAACACTTTGTTGACTAGAAGCAAAATTCTGTCAACTTATAATACTGAAAACTCACACTAAATAAACAGTATGTGATACAACTTTAAAACTCTAGAAAACTTGTAAGCTTTTAGGAGTTTGAGAGCTTGAGAGAGTGATATGAAAAAACAGTGTTGAACTTATAAAATGGTATGAACGGTTGTATAAAGATATGAAAGCGGTTTAAAGACGGTTAAGTAAGTTGAAGGTACTAAACTAGTTTCAAAGTTGTGTATAAGCCATATATATGTCGTGTGTCAAATTGTCCTCTATCTTCTTAAATAGGCAAGCTTCAACGGACATATTTTCTTCAGAGAACACCTGTCCTAATTTGATTTTCTGAGTTCTAGAATAGTACATCAGAGAGGATCCTCTTTTGATCTTGTCTGTACTGGATGATAGTAAGCCAAATATCCATTAATAGAATGTGGTATACGAGGAACGTACAGCTCAGAGGATTTGTATTGTCTTGGTACGTGACATTCTTTTAGGTCTGGTTCTGCTACTATGTTAGACTATCCATAAATGATGCTTGATCAGATGCCACATTTGATCAAGAACCGAGAACGCTTGTATAGTACTGAAATGATAAAATACCGAAAGCATCGTGATATAATACCGAACTAGTAAAATACCGGAAGGCTTGGGTATATAACCGAGGGTGAGATAAAGCCAGAAGCGCTTATCTAGAAACTGATCTGGATAAACTACTAGACGTTTCTATAAAATACTGATTTGATATAAAACCGGAAGCTCACAAACTATCGGACGTGCCTTGATAAAATACCGAAGTTATGTAAAACTGGAAGCGCATCTATATAAAGCCGATCTCATAGAATACCAAACGCGTCCATTTATAAAACCGATCTCATAGAATACCGGACGCGCATTTTCATATAATATCGAATTGGGTATTATATCGATCTCAAATAAGAACCGATCTCGTATAAAAACCGATCTTGATTGAATATCGGACGCGCTCCTTTGCATAATACCGAACTTATGTAAAATTGGAAGCGCTTCTTGACATAGTACCGATCTCATATAATACTGAATTGGAGATAAAACCGGAAGCGCCTCTTTGCAGAAACCGAAGTTTGATCAAATGCTGAATTTGATCAACTACCAGACAACTTTTCTTTCCGATTTTTCTTCAATCTGCACAAGGTTAACACAACTCAGTTTTTATTTATACACTTATAATTATTATTTTGATTTAACAATTTCTCCATTTTTGATTATTTAAGATAAATTATCAAAACCTGGTAATTTTATAATCGTTAGCTAATTATCCTAAGTTAATTAGCTACTTTAATCTGACATATTTGATTGGTACCAAAACAAGAACTGGCTGTTCATTATGACCAATTCAAGAAATCAAAATTTATATTTTATTTTGAAAATTTTAATTTTGATCAAACATGATCCAAATAGTTGTGCAACATCAAGATTTCTAGGTTGTGATTCGATCGAATTAACCAAAGAACAGCAAACCCATTTTTTTATTTTTGAAATTCAAATTTGGGTTTTTGTTATTTAGATTGATTGATCGGTTATATCATATCCATATAGTTTATAAATCATCTAGGGATGAATTCTCAACCATAAAACACTATAAACAGCACGCATACAAACTTATACAATTTGAAATATAAAAATATTAAATTCAAACTATAAGTATGAATTAGAGGTTGATTTGAACCTTACCCAAAGGATGGGAGAACACTCCTTAATCCTTAGGGAAGCTTTCTGAATTCACAGATCCGAATTTGAAGGCCTTAAATAAAAATTTCAAAAAATCTAAAGCTTTGAAGTTTAAATGGCGTATTTCGGTTTTTTTATTTAAGGCTTCTATGTTGGTGGGATACCTTTGGAATGAGTTTAGGGAGTATTTATACTCATCCTAGGTCGGTTGGAGGAGACAATGATGATTCATCCCTATTTTGGTAGGGGAGAATGATCACCATCGTAGGGTGATCATTCTGGCTTTTGAATTAGTCAAAACCATCAACAAATTTCTGATTTCTAAAAAGCCAAAATCATTTCGTCTTCTTCATGCTTATCCTCGTGGCGTCGTGATGAAGAAGAAGACCGGAGCCAAAAACGACGTGGTTTCGTCTGTTTTTGACATTCCATCTTGACGATGTTGGCGTCTGGACGGTCCGTTAGCGTTACAGTTAACAGTCGTCTCATGATTTGTTGTTCCCCGAGTGCGCATCTCCTCGGCTACAACCGGATACACAGAGCTCTCCAAGGCGCTAGATGAAAATCCAGCAAGATTCAGCGTTGATCCGTTGGCCATGAATTCTTCGTATTTCAACTACACTGGATTACTTATTTATTTATTATTAAAACCTTAAGGGATTATTTGAAATTTATTTTTTTTTCAACCTTTTAACTTTAATTTTGATTTTTTAAATATACAAAATATTAAAAATAAATTTAGTAAATATTTTACCAAATTATATTTTTTTTGTTTTTATATTTTTAGAATTAAAATAAATAATTCTCTTTAGATGAAATTAATACAACAATTCATCAAAAATATTTATTTTTGTCCTTTAATTTTTCTAAAATTATTTTGAGATATTATGAGTAAAACATTTATCTCAAATAATTTTATTTTTTATTTTGGTTTTAACCCTTAATTAATTTGATTAATTAATACATTAATTAATTAAAATTAATTGTTTAAAATAGGTTTTTGGCCATTGGGTTAATTATTATGATCTTATTTATTTAAAAATAATTTAAAATATTAATTTAAAATTATAAACTGAAATGTAAATTTTTAGTGATTAAATTTTTCATTAAAAATATCACCAAAATCTGTATCAAATAATGTTAAATTAATTAAGAATATTTTTAATCTTAGACAAAAAAAATAAATAAATAAATAAACCTCAATTATGTGCTCTTAAATTATAAGAAAATATCATAACTTACAATCCTACTATCTCAATAATATTTAGAAGATATTTAAAAAAAATACATGATTAATATTACAACTCCAAAAAACTATATATAACATCTAAAAATAATAATAGACATTCATTAATCAATATTTTATTTTTCTAAGTTTAATGGTGTACCTAAAAATACTCATGCATATCATCATCAAAATAAAATGTGTATTAAAATGAATATATATATATATATATATATATATATATATATATATATATATATATATATATATAAATATAATTTATATATTTATATATATATATATATATATATATATTTATATATATATATATATATATATATATATATATATATATATATATATAAATATAATTTATATATTTATATATATATATATATATATATATATATATATATATATATATATATATATATATATATATATATATATATATTTATATATATATATAAAAATATATATATATATATATATAAAAATATATATATATATAAATATAATTTATATATTTATATATATATATATAAATAAATGTATATATATATATAAATAAATGTATATATATATATACTACCCTACTTTAAAAAAAATAATTAATAAATTATTAAAGCTTATTTTAGAAGTTTGGACATCACTGAAGAATTTGAAGTGCCGATCCCTTTTATAAAATGGTATTTTAATTTTCTGTTAAGTCCTATTTGACCACTGTTTAGACACTTTGGACATTGTAGAATTTAAATTAAAGTTAAGTATTATAATTGGTTAATAGGCATTTTTACTTGTTCTAATCAAATATTATCCCTCTTCAAATTCTTTATAAGCTCTAAATTATTTAAAATTTATTAACTATCCTAAAAATAATGGTATATAAATAATGGTATATATATATCATAACATCTTTTGACTAGTAATTATAGAAACCTCATAAAAACTAAAAAAACAAAAACAAATGTATTAAGACGTTGCAAATTATGTACCAATAACCAATAGCATAAAATAATCTATAAATATTAGTTTAGTTATAAAATAAACAACAAAGCTAATAAAAATAACAAATTATAAGACAAACATATTGATAGTGTAATAATCACTAATAAAAAATATTTTTAACGAGAACAAAATCCCTTAATGAAAGACAAAATGTATTCGGTGATTATTTTCTTTGATGGCAATAAATGCTTTCGAAAGTGTCGGTGAAGGAAAAAGAAATATCACCGAAAGCACTCAGTAACCTTAGAGATAGTTTTAAATTATCGAGAACTAAAAAACGCTCTCCAAGAAATTATGAAATTATTGTGGAGAGTTAAATAAAGACTCCTAGTGAAGGTCTAAAATAATAATATACTTTCAGATATAGAGAGAAAGAGCAGCAGAAACATGATGAGGATAACTCATCATAATCTGAGATAGGAACTGACCCACTTGGGGGCAATTTGAGCTTCTGGCTCATTAGCATAATCAAAAGATGATGATCGGACTACATGGCTCCGACATATTTTGAAACCCTTTGCAGAACAGGCTTGGGAAATTAACAAAACATTTGTACTAAAATTAGACACATATTCAAATACAGATAACACTCCAAACCCCTGATGAATTTTCTATGTAATTGGAAGTCTATATTCAACATCATATATATTTATATTTCCTAATCATCTTCTAAATGAAGAGAACAATAATCATCAGTCAACTGTATAAAAGAAATGTGTATATCCTAACACCATTTCCAATCCTCCCTATTTCAGATTTCAGAGGCAAATAATAACATTTCACATGAATTTCTCAAAGCTTCAAACTACTAAAAGATGTGTATTTGTAACCTACCTCAGTCAAGTCAACTAAAAAACCACTTTTTCCTAACCGCAAATTAAACATAGGATTTGCTAGACGATAAATTAAGAGAGCAAGGAACAGATTGCGAAGGGCGACAAATAATGGTATCCTCCTCCCTCAGGAAATGTCAAAAATATTGATGTGAATTTTAACCGATGTAACATAATCATATCACCAACCTGCATTTTAATGAGTTATTAGTCTTGCCATAAATATTATGAATGAAATGCAAGCATAAATCCTATTCAAAAGAAGATGCCAATCAAAACTTGATAGGATCTCTAAACTACTAAATTACTGTATCCAGTAATTTAAAGCAAATAAGCGTATCCTCAAAAAATCAAAATATGATAAACACCTAATCAAGTAGAAAATATCTACTTAGTTTCAACTGCTTGGCCTTCATTCATTTGTAAGCATTCTTCCGCTTGAAAAAATTCTTAGACTCAAAACTTTAATATAAAATTGCAATCAGGGGTTAGCACATCTTTATTGTAATTACTAAAAATCTATACTCTAATTTATAATATTAAAATAATAATTATTTTAAAATAAATAAGATCAAAATAATTAATTTTATGACCAAAAACTTATTTAAAACAATTAATTATAATTAATTATTGGACTAATTAATCAAATTAATTAAGAGTTAAGGCCAAAATAAAAAAAATAAAATTATTTGAGATAAATGTTATACCCATAATGACTCAAAATAATTTTTAAAAAAAATTAAAGGAAAAAAATAAATAATTTTGATGAATTGTTGTATCTATTTCATCTAAAGAGAATTATTTATTTAAATTCTAAAAATATATAAAAAATAAAAATAAATAAAAATTGGTAAAATATTACCATGTTTATTTTAATATTTTGTATATTTAAAAATATTAAAATTAAAGCCAAAAGGGTGAAAGAAAATCAATTTCAAATAAACCCTTAAAGTTTTAATAAACAAAATATGTAATCTGGTGTAGCCGAAAACAGACGAATTCACAAGTGTCAAAGTGCTTTGCGTAGCCCGTTATAGCGGAAGGAAGCACGCACTGAGGAGCACCAAATCAACTAACAGGACGTCGCCCCGTTAACCAAAAATGCCCAAAAGCCAACGGCGCTGAGCGAAACATAGATGGAACGCCGGAGTAGGCACGAAACGACGTCGTTTTGGCTTCGGTCTTCTTTTTCATCGCAACGCCGATAAGACCAAAGATTCATGTTAATCTTCTCTTTCTGGAACTCGGCCATTGGTCGATGGTTTTGACTAATTCAAAGCCTAGAATGATCATGCTACAATGGTGATCATTCTCCCTACAACCATTGGCCTTGTCACGGCCAATTCCAGCGACTACAAGACAAGAACAAATAAAAACTATTAATGGCTTTTAACTGATTATGGACACTAGGTTTCTCCAACCAACCTAGGAGTAGTATAAATATCATCCTCAAGTCATTCTAAAGTTAACCTATCAACACATAACCCTTAAACCGAAGAAAATCAATATCCGCCATTAAAACTTCAAAGCTTCGGATTTTTTGAATTTTATGTTTAAGACCTTCAAGCTTGGATATGTGCATACAGAAAACTTCCTTAAGGATCATGGAGTGTTCTCCAATCCTTGGTAAAGTTCCAATCAAACTCTAATTCATACTTACAATTTGAATTTAAAATTTTTATATTTCAAATTGCATAAACTTGTATGCTTGTTGTTTCTGGTGTTTTATGGTTGAGAGTTATCCTTAATGTTTAATGAACTATCTGGATAGGATAGAACCGATCAATCGGTCTACATAACAAAAAGCCAAATTTTAATTTCAAAAATTAAAAAAACGGGTTTGATGTTCTTTGGTTAATTCGATCGAATCATAGCTCAGAAATTTTCCCAACATGATTGTAATGATGTTTGTAAACTATTTTGATCATGTTTAATACATCCCGATCATGTTTGATTAAAATCAAAATTTTCAAATTAAATAAAAATTTTGAGTTCTTGAATTGGTCAAAATATACAGTCAGTGTTCTTGTTTTGGTACGAATCATGTATATGTGATATAAGAAAGTTATTGGATAGCTCTTATCACTTCAAAACAGCCTAAAAATAAAAAACCCAGTTTTTTTATCACAAACTATTTTAAACAAATTGATCATCATCCATGTCGATCCATACCTTGAGATGATAATTAACATGTTTTTGAGAGATTTGTGAAGCTACCCAAGCTCTTAGATCAAAGAATCAGAGTTAAAAAAACTAATTTAAAAAACCTGCACTTACATTCTTGAGGACCAAGGCTTGTTAGTCTAGGATCGGGGATCTTCGGTCCGGCCTGAGACCAAGGACTGATAAAAATAAGTTAGGACTGATACATATGATCGGTGTTCTTGAGTTGGGACCGAGACCTAGGACCGAGAAATCCGACCGAAGATTCTCACCTAGGACCAATAAAATTCGGACATGTGACCGAGAGTTTAGCCTAGGACTGAGACTCCCAAGACTCACGACTGAGTAATCCAAACCCTGGACCGAGACTCTTAAGACCTAGAACCGAGAGTTCTATTCCTGGGACCGAGAATCCTAGACCCGAGACCGAGAGCTCCCAAGTCTAGGACCGAGGAACTTAGCCCAAAGCTAGTCACGGATCAACAGGTTTATACACCTCAATTGAGAAACCTAGCCCCAAGCTAGTCTAAGACTAATAGATTTTTACACCTAGACCAATAAGATTAGCTAAGGACCGAGAGTTCTTAGCACCTCGACTAAGAGACTCCGGTACTCAGACCGAGAGCTCCCAAGCCTAAACTGGGGGTCACTAGACTCCGACCGATAAAATCAGACCCAAACCTTAGGACTTCGGTCGAGGCTTGTTTGGTTCCACTTTTTAAAATCCAAAATTATTTTTGTAATTTTGGGACTCCAAATCATTTTCTAAAAATTCTGACAAATTAAAAAAATGTATTTTGAATATTTGGGATGTTTCCACAAAAATATTTCAACAAGAGCTTGTTTGTTATTTATTTCTAAACCCTAATGCCTTTAAAAAATTACTAATATTCTTCAAGAATTTCGACCCTAGTTATCATCCACAACAGGTGTCAAATTTAAATATTGATGTTTCAATACTTTAAATAACGTTAAACCTATAGGTTTGACAAGAACCGGAAGAATAATTGGTTAAAACTCAAACGTTATACAACCAATTTTCAAAAGCCAACTTTATAAGTAGAGATTGTTTTCAAACGGGTACGGAAGATGAATCGCGAAAGCTCTTTCCCGAGTATCACCAAACTTCGAACCAAACGAAACTTCTAGTGCAAAATATATTTGTATACGTACACCTTTTTATTGATTTTTCTAAAATCAATTGGTGGCTCTGTCTTCAAATAAATAATATATTCTTAAATTACTTATGTTTAATTAATTTAAATCGAATTTCATAAAAAATCAAATCATCATTTGATTATAGCAAATCCCCAAATTATTAAAATTTGAATAAAATTAATTATTTTTACATAACTAGTTTTAAAAGTTTTCATGTACTATCAAAATCTTTTAAAATAATGTTTTATTTTAAAAAGATGCATGACACGTAAACCAAAGTTGAAACCATCGAACCTCGAGTCACCCAGGGCCCGTATTGCCACGTGTCCACCGAAACGTACTAAGCTACAGGATTCCCAGGGATTACAAAAACGATTACTAAATTGGTTCACAACCAAATCTGCCAAATTGGAAATCAATAGAGAAAAATAAAAGTGTATCCAAGCAGGGTTAGAGATATTACACTAGCAATCAAGCAATCCATGCAGCCGCCGAGAGCGAGGGAGATTAAGAAGTCGCCGCAAAATTCCAATTGACGCTCCGATTAAGCAATCCAAGCTCTAATTAGCACCCGATTAAGCAATCCATGCTATAATTGAACAAAGTCTCCCAAGGGTTCCCGATTCATAGCGAGAATGTCTTGATTGATTGATAGAGAGAATAGCGAGGGTTCCCAAAAGATAATAATAACGCTCTGATTAAGCAATCTCCCGATTGAGTGCTCCGATTGATGAATGCTGATAACCAACCCGTGGAGGAGGAGCAGCCAAGAGGAAGATTGGAAAAAAAGAGGTTGCATGCTTAAGGCAAAATATAATATTAGCCGAGAGCTTTATCGGATACTCTTGGCAATAATGTTTATCACCGAGAGAAAACTTATTCTCTCGGTAATATTAATACTTTCACCGAGAGAAATACTTTGCTCTCGGTAATATTTATATTCCCGAAAGCATTCTTTCCCTCTCAGCAATTATTCTCGATAATTGTGTTCTTTTTACTAGTGAATAATGTCCTTCAAAAAAAATTGGAACCTAACCTAATACAGGATAAAGATAAAATCAAATTAATTTAAGAAAAAAATATTTTAAAACCTTTAAAAAATTAAGATCATTATATTTTTCATAAAACATGTTTTGTAATTTCACCTAAACAAAATAAAAAGGGTAGATATGATTATTATTTGTTTACTTAAAAACTGAGAAGTTCAACTCTATGAATTCTCTAGTAATTCATTTGGATATTAGAATCTAGGTGTATTTTCCCTTGAGATAATTACACTGACGTTATAGAATTTTTTTAATAAATTTATTATCTATATACATATTAAGTTTTCTAACTATGCACATTAACTAAAATCTCAACTCTAAAGTTAATATTGTTTAAGATATTATTGTTTCAAAAATAACAGGCTTTGATCATCTGAAAAAAAAAAGTCTGTAACTATAAATAATTTTTTTACACATGCTAAATAAATAGTAATCATTTGATGGTATTGATTGTCTTAAATATCACTATTTGAGAAAACCCTAAATCTTGTCTAATATTTCTTTCATAATTTTTTATGAATGTACATGAAGAAATTATATTTGAATTCTTCCAAATAAAGAATTCAGATTTAAAAAATGAATAAATAATAAAAAATTTGAACAACAAATTTAAAGAGGAAAAAGTAATAACATTATGTTATTTTTCAAGTACTATGATTGTCAATTTCAAGATGATAAACACTTTAAACTTAAAAAAATTATTTATCCTAAAGCGACTTGACAATTACCCCGACCTCTTATACTGAAGGGTATTATGTCCAACCGACTTGTCATTATTTACCACCACCTCTCCTTACTTTGAACATTAAGCACAATCAATAAGTTATATCGAAACTCTCATATTCTCACTTTGAATAATATATTGATCATCTAATATCCTCACTTTGAACATTTTGCTCTATTTGACTCGCCATTATCGACAACCATCTACCCTCACTTTGAACATTATACACAATCGATACGTCATATTATTGATCTCCACCAACCCTCACTCTAAATATTATGCACTAACCAACTCATCATACTATTGACCATAACTTGTTATATTATCACCCAACATGTGCCCTCACTTTGAGCACATTATGTACAATCAACTTGTCATTATTGACCACCTTCTACCCACATTGAACATTGTGCTCTATTTGACTCGTCATTGTCGACAACCACCTACCCTCACTTTGAATATTATGCACAATCGACTCGTCATATTATTGATCATCACCTACCCTCACTCTAAACATTGTGCACAACTAACTCGTCATTAGTGATCACCATATACTCTCACTATAGATTACATTTGTCTTGTTATATTATCGACTGCCATATACCCTCACTTTGAACATATTATGTACAATCAACTCGTCATTATCGACCATCTTCTACTCTCATATTGTACATTTTTCTTTATCTAACTCGTCATTTTCGACAACCACATTACCCTCACTTTGAACATTTTGCTCTATCCAACTTATTATCGATAACCACCTACCTTCACTTTGAACATTTTGCTCCATCAAGCTCGTCATTATTAGGGTGGGTCGGTACGGTATACCTTAATGTTTTATCCATACCTTATACCTTACCGAAAATTTTGGTATACAAAAAATGCATACATTTACCTTACCTTAATTTCGGTATACCTTGATTTCGATATACCTTAATTTCGGTATACAAAATATTCATACATTTACCTTATCTTTATTTCGGTATACCTTAATTTTGGTACGGTATCGATATTATACCTTTGATATCTAAAAAATATATTAACTTAAAAAAATCAATCTCATCGGTATAGTAGAGATTGCATATATTGAATAATATTTCAGTATAATTATATTTTGATATTATTCAAAAATAATATTTCTATAATTAAATTAATATCAAATTTATTTAATTATTTCCTTATAAGTATTATATATATATATATATATATATATTATATTTTTTAACTTATAAATACTATTCTGGTATTTCGGTATATCTCGATATATCAAAATTTTAAAATCTCATACCTTTACCTTACCAATAATTTTGGTAACGGTATCATACCTTACCTTTTTTCGGTATACCTTAAAAATTGATATTTTCGATATATTGTGGTACGGTATTTTCGATATACTTTAATATCGGTAATTTTTTTCACCCTAATCGTTATTAACAACCAATTACCCTCACATTGAACATTATGCACAATCGAATTGTCATATTATTGATCACCACCTACCCTCACTCTGAATATTATGTACTAACCAACTCATCATATTATTGACCATAATCTTTTATCGTTTTGATTCCATCTGACTTGTTATATTATCGACCATCAACTACCCTTACTTTGAAAACATTATGTACAATCAACTCGTCATTATTGACCACCTTCTACCCTCACATTGAATATTTTTTATCCATCAAACTCGTCATTATCGACAATCACCTACCCTCACTTTGAACATTTTGCTCCATCCAACTCATTATCGACAACCACCTACCTTCACTTTGAACATTTTGCTCCATCAGACTCGTCATTATCGACAACCACCTAATCTCAATTTAAATATTATGCACAATCGAATCGTTATATTATTGACCATCACATTTCCTCATTTTGAACAATATGCACCAACTAACTCGTCATTAGTAACCATCATCTACCTTCACTTTGAACATTTTGTTCTCATCCGACTTGTTATATTATCGACCACCATATACCTTCACTTTGAACATTATGTATAATCAACTCGTCATTATTTAACCATCACATATTACTTAGCCGACCTCTCATTACCAATCTCGTGATCTTATTTCGAACATTTTACATCAACCAACCATTTAATTACCAATCTCGTGACTTATTTTAGCTAACCAATAATATCGTTCATATATTTATATAAATTTTTGTCATTGTTTTAAATTTGTCCCTAACATATTCAAACATTGGTATTGGCCTTTATAATGTAATGTGAGCACTCTAACTATTAGACAATTTAGATAATTTAGACAATTTAGACAATTTTAGATTGTTGGTTTATATTTATAATTTTATACATGAATATATAATTGATATAACTAACCATTCAAAATAAATCATTTAATTCATATTAAAAAATCAAATAAATTTTTTATTTAAACATTATATCTTTTAAATACAACATTCACATTAAAAATAAACATCATCCTTCAACCTACATAAAAAAAACGTATAAGAAATTAATAAACAAAAAAAAAAGAATGTGGAGTGGTTTTTTTATATGTTTGTTGATATTAAAATATAAATATAAATAATTTAGTTGGTTAGGGGTTACATATATAATCATAATTCAAATTTCAAGTCTTACATATATTATTTTTAATTTTGTATTTTCTTAATAAATTACTCCAAGATTTGAAGGTGGGTCAACCCGCAAATTACCCGACCCAAATATTTTTCCTCTCTAATGTATATTCAAATTAACTATAACTTTCAAACCAGAAAGTTAAAATTAAGGATAATTAATTTTTATATATATATATATATATATAATTTGGTTGATATTAAAATATAAATAATTTAGTTGGTTAGAGTGTTTTATATATAATCATTTGGTTCTAAGTTTAAGTCTTAAATATATCATTTTTAATCTTATATTTTTTTAATAAATTACTCAAAGTTTTGACAGGTGGGACAACCTACCAATTATTAGAGTCAAGTATTCAATTATCAAAATTCTAGACCAGACAAGTTAGAATTAAGAATAGTTATATAATATATTAAATTTGATGAAATTTGAGATATTTCATTATCATGTTCACTCCATTTGACAATACATTTTGCCCTATTTGTGGGATGCCAATTATTAAAATTCTAGACCAGACAAGTTAGAATTAAGAATAGTTATATAATATATAAATTTGATGAAATTTGAGATATTTCATTATCATGTTCACTCCATTTGACAATAAATTTTGCCCTATTTGTGGGATGCTTGATTTTTAATGTTTGTATATTCGTCTAGCTTGTTTTACTGTTCATGGTTAATTTTAGCATTATGTGAACTCAAAATCTTACCGATGTTATTCCAAAAAAAATTAATTAAAGCAACTAGGGATGATCTTTGGTTAGTTTTTGGATAAATTTAAATCTGGTAGTACTACACCTTTTTTTCTTAATCAATATTTTGTATCCTAGATTGAATATATCAAATATTGAGTGTTTTGATAATATTTTTTTTTAGATATTTAACCAATATAGATCCAGTCATTTATATTTATCATGTTTATAAATTAATTTTAATCAATTTTCTTATTAAGTAATTAAAATTAACTATATAAACATCAATATAATAACAAATTTAAAAAACAAATTCTTATTAAACAAAGACATAAAGATAAGTTGATAAATCTATTAAATATTTTCTTAAATCATAACTTTAATTAATATATTTTAAGCGTAAAATAAATTTATCCAAAATTATTTGAAAAGACACTGTATATGATCTCTTTTTTACATTTGAACGTAAGAAGTTAACATATACATTATCTTAATATATCGAATTTTATTATATCAAATTCTGGTTAATTTTGATTCTTCCTATTGACATCAGCTTATTCAATTTATTCGCGTGTATGTTGATATGAATCAGTTTATTTAATCGTTAAGTTTGATTCAACTTATTTAATCGGTAACGCTGGTTAAGTTTGATTCAACTTGTATATACCAACTTATTTATTTTATATATATATATATAATATTATTTAATAATTAATATTATATATATTTATTAATTTAATTTTAAATAATAATTAATTATTTACTATCATTCAAATTAATGAAATGCACTACTCTATCCAACTACTTTCATTTTCATTTGTCTGATAGTACTAAGATCAATTTCTTCGTTCATATTGTAAATTATTTAATTTAAAAAATAATTTATTTTAAAAAAAAAAGTAATATAAATATATATTTTTAAATTTAATTAAATGTAGATGATTTCTCGGTTGAAGTGTTCATGAATACATTACTTTTTTTTCTCCATTTCAATTTATATTTTTAATTTTTTCAAAAAATATTTAATTGATTCATTCATGTATGTACCTATATCCGATGGTTATATAAGTTGATCTTAGTAAATAAAGAAAAAGTAATTTATTATTATATATCTTTTCACATTTTCATATTTCCTCTTTTCTCTATATATTCCAATCTATTAATTAAGGCAGTTTGATTTTTAAAATTATAATTATAAATTAAAAAAATTACAGTATATTTATATTTTATATTTTGCTTTATTATTTTATATATTAAGATACATATATTAATAATGTATGTTTTATTATTATAATAATTTTATATAAATATATAAAAATATTAGAAATGATGGAAAAGAGGGAAATTTGATGAAATGGCTCTAATGAGGAGTCTAATTTCAAAAAAGGCCCACGCCTGATAAATCTTGCAAAAATGGCTTTTTCGCCCTACGAAATGTTCGTTCGTCTTGCCCCTCTCGCGTTTACTTACCACTCATTTATGCGAATTACCACTATAGTGGTTTGTACGTTAGAGTTCATAAACGTGTTTTATATAAACGCGTTTTATATAAAACGCATTTATGAACTCAAGTGTTTTACATAAAAATGCTAGAGTGGTAATTCACGTCCTTCATCGTATATAAATTTAATTTGCCTTAATTTAAAAAAACTATTTCCATTCACGACATCCCTCTCTCTCCACGACTTTACTCTCCAACCCACGAAACCCTATCCCTCCCTTTGCCACAATGCGTTTGACAGGGGCGGAGTCACGATTTGAAACCTATCCGGGCTAATTTTTTATTAAAAAAATCTATTCGAGCTAGTTTCGTCGCCAATACCTTTTAGCGACAGGAAATAACCAATAATGACGGTGATGTACCGTCGTTATTGATTAAATACATATAGTCTGTTTAGGGCTAACCGGGCTACAGCCCGGGCCGGCTTGTACTTGGCTCCGCCCCTGGCGTTTGACAACCTCTAGTGATCTCAGTTATCTTGGAAGAGAGGTAAATATGTGTATATATTAGTCAGTTTTCAGTACTTAGATCTGATGAATCTATTTGTATAGTGCTTGTTATTGTTCGAAATTCTAATATGGCTTTGATTCTGGTTTGTTTTCAGTGGAGAAGAGAGGTTGTCTTTGCGGGTTTTGGGATAGCTATACAAATGGATATATCTGTAGAGAAGATGATATTTGAAGTATCAGGAATTGATCCTGAAAGAAGAACTAAATTGATAACCGTTAGAATCTCTTTCCTAAATTCCATCCTTTGAAAAGCACCTTTCAAAACTTCTTAATTGATTATTGTAGGTATTTGACATTGATCTGTCATGGAGAATGCATAAGGTATCTGATGGACAAAAGACAGTGCAGATATGCATGGGTCTGTTAAAACCATATAAGGTAATATGTATAGCTTTATCAGTTTCTTTTTTAAGTAAATCAACATTTCTGTTTAACCAATGTAATTATCAGATTCTTTTCATGTAAGTTCTTCTTCTGGATGAGATTACAGTCACCTTGACGTTCTTGCAAAGACTGATCTATTGACATTTTTTTAAAAGGAATGTAAAGAAAGAGGAACATCGATTATTTATGCTACTCATATATTCGGTAGTCTGGAGGATTCGTCATCCCATATTGTATGTTTCTCCATTATCCAGGCTCTACACCTAACAATCAGGTAAGTGTTCTTATGTTGAATTTGTACCATGTGGTTATGTTTACGTCGCTCGTGGGGAGTTGCAATTGGCTTTGCCAATGGAAGAAGTTAGGAATGAAAATAACTTGTCATTGATGGTCAGGTTTTTTTCCAACTTTATATACAGACATGAAGTGTTCATTTTCTAATATGTCTAATTCATTTAGAGAACTGTTGAGAAGTGGTTGAGGAAGAAAAAAGACGAGGATAGAAATATGAGGAGAGAGAGAAAGGAAAAAGGCTTTCCTGAATTTGATAGACAAGTGAATGGTAGTCGTGTAATTGGAGATCCAGCCCGATCTGGTGCCTATACAATCATCAATGGTTTGGCTGCTGAAAGATTGAATTCCACTATTGCTGGTGAAGAGAATTTTATCCTAAGTTCTAATAGAGTACAGGTAGTAATCTTGATGGTTACTGTAATATTTTAATTCCCTTTTTGCACAATAACAGGTTTAATGTCAATCTATAATCCTCTATTCCTGGTAATTCATTTGGCGATTTTCAATTCATATTTCTACTTAATACACAATAATTGAATCTTAAAATTTGCGCATAATAATGTAAAGATATTTATGTAACCTTGATAATTATTTAAAGCATACAAAGAGGACAAACCCATGTTACTACCATATAAGTAAACATCAAAACATAAGTAATTTTTAGCAAAAAAAAATAAAGAAGAAGAACATAGATAATTAATAAATCAATCAATAACAACATTTTAAGAAATAGAAATTTAATCCAAAATTATGACATTTAATCCAAAATTATGACATCTCCATGTGAACCATATGGACAGTATCAGGCTAAGACGATTATTGCCTGCCACAAAGAAGAATAATTCTTCTTAAGTCAGATATACTAAAAAAAAAAAAAAGAACATCATAAGTTAGTTTAATAATAGGATCCTATCTTGGAGATAATGTTATTGGAAAGTCAGTTCAAGCCTTCATATAGCCCCTCTCCCGATGTAGCACACGCGCTCTAGATATACCTGCAAGAGATGCACTTTTCAATTTCAGAATTGTATTTTCTTATCATTTTTTTGGGGATGTTTTTCTTATCCTGTAGTTGAACCTACCAATGACATTGACGAAGAGAGTGTAGACCAAGTTTGTCAGTAATCTCAGCAGCATTCATGGCAATAGGCAGATCTTGCTTATTGGCAAATACAAGTAGCACAACATCCCTCAGCTCATCCTGCATATATAATCATTATTCACAAAAAAAAAATTAAAAAAATTATAAGTTGATCTGCTTCAATGGAGAATAATGTTAATGGATCAATAAAGTATCTAAATTTTTATCATACCTCATTCAGCATCATGTGAAGTTAATCCCTTGCCTCAATTACACGGTCTCTATCATTGCTATCAACAGCGAAAATAATACCTTAAGTGTTTTGGAAGTAATGTCTCCACAAAAGACGGATGTGAAAGAGAAGCACCAAATAAGAATGTCATATTCAGTTTTTCAAACAAAAAATATCCTAATTTAAAAATATAAAAATAAAAACATCTCAAGATTGTATTCTTGGAGCGTATATTGGACTAACCCTTGTGAGTTACATTGTAGGATACTAACTATTCAGGTTATTATGGTTTTAGAATGTTTATGTCACTTGACCTTAGCACTTTCCCAATCCATATAACCATATTATATCTCTAAAATTCACTATAAAATCAGTTGCTTTAAGTTGAATTGTGTGGTCGAAAGTGAACGGATGATAATAAACTAGTCATGTTTGTTGATGTTTTAAAAGAAATACTTCTCGGCGGTCCATTTGTGCAGCAGAGCATGGCTGAAAACTATAAAGAAAAATAACAAAAATACTTTATTGAATAATATGAGCATTCAGTTGTTGGACATGTACTTTAGAGAAATCTAGGATGCAAGAACAAAATAAAATTCAAACAAAATTCAAATGGACTCAACCACTCTAAGATTTATTCTACATCTGAATGATTGAAAACCCCAAGACCATATGAACTTTTAACAGTCTGAGACCATGACTAGTTGTTCAAAGGAAAGTATTTTTCCAAAGAACCATGGGCTTTAAGGATTATCTAAAATAGAAATTAAGCATTTCAAACTTATATAAACCAACACTGACCTTAAACAAAATGGAAAAAGTGTTCTCCTACATTCACTAAAATATCTCCAAAGTAATGTTATACACAATACACATTAAGCTTCTGTTTTATAAGAGCAAACTATCATAACATACTTATTTATCTAATCACCTGAACAACAATTTGAATATACCGTAGCTTTGCCTCACTGATGGTTGTCACTGCTTCAGTAACAAATTTTCTCAAGTTGACATTTCTCAACTCATCCATCAAACTGTCTATCTGTTCTTCATTAATTTTCTTAATAAGTGTTGTATTGTGTTTTATGCTGGAATCTAATGTCCGAAAAAAAATACTATTCATAAACGCGTTTTATATAAAATGCTGTCAAAGGGAGGGAAGGATAACATTTTAAAAGGATGGGATTTGGGAAAGTGATTCTAACAGTTATATATTCAGTTCTTCTTTCAGGATCAATTCCTGATACTCCAAATATCATCTTCTCTTCATATATATTCATTTGTATAGTTACCCCAAAACCCACAAAGGCAACCTCTCTTCTTCACTGAAAACAAACCAGAATCAGAGGCATATCAGAATTTCGAACAATCACAAGCACTATAAAAACAGATTCATCAGATCTAAGCACGGAAAACTAACTAATATATACACATATATACCTCTCCTCCAAAATAACTGAGATCACCAGAGGTCGTCAAACGCGCGGTGGCAAAGGAGTGTGAGGGAGGGATATGGTTTCGTGGGTTGAAGAGTAGAGTCGCGGAGAGAGAGGAAAGTCGTGAATGCAAAAAAAAAATTTAAAAATTAGGACAAATTAAGTTTATATACGAGGAAAGACGCAAATTACCACTCTAGCGTTTCAAGTAAAATGCTAGAGTTAATAAACGTGTTTTATATAAAACGTGTTTATATAAAACGCGTTTATGAACTCTAGCGTTTACAAAACGGTAGAGTGATAATTCGCGTAAATGAGCGATAAGTGAGCGCGAGAGGGACAAGACGGACATTTCTTAGGGAAAAAAGACCAATTTTACAAAGTTTATCAGGTGTGGTCCATTTTTGGAATTACACTCATTATCAGGGCCATTTCGTCAAATTTCTTGGAATAGATGAGAGAATGATTAAAAGATATTAAATACATGAGAGAGAATAAAATAAATTATTATAAATGAATAAAATAATTAACAAAGAATTAATATATATAAAACATTTAAAGTGATGAGAGAAAAACGCCGAGATTTTAAGTTTATACGTTGAGAAAGAATGTAGAGAGAAAACTGAGTTTAAACGCAAAATATATTTTATTATAATTTTGTGTGTGAGTTTATTATACAAAATTATTGTAACGACTTATTATGTAAACGTACATGTAACGTTTAAATGCTCAATCAAACATGATCTTTATATTCTTACTTTTTAGTTCGAATTGGATCGGTTGAAAATAGATATAATGGTTGAGATGCTCACTCCTAAACAAAACAAAATACAATAAAATAAAATTCCCCAAGAAAAATGATAGATAATTGAGAATTAACAACTAATTAATTATCTCAATATTATTATATCCTATTTGTATTGAAATTTCAACATTCTATATATCTAAAAGCAGATCATCTAGATAATGAGAATCTTCTTATTCAATGCATAAAAGATTTGATTCTCAGAAATTAAAAAATTAAGCTTGAGATTACGCGTACAAGTTGTTCTCCTAATCATTCAATTAATTTAAGTAAAGAAAAAAGGGCAAATTAAATTAAGTTGATATATAGAAACTAATTAACTGATGAATAAATTATATTTTAGGAATATTGATGATGTCAAGTATGAAGACTTTTAATACCTAAATAACCTAATTGAGGAAATGATTAGGAACAATGATGCTAGTTTGTTGACTTTATTGTCTCTAAATTTATTACTTATGAGCTAAACTTATATACTTAAAAAGAGGATTAACAGAAAACTAACCAATTGGTTTTGGATTTTGTTCCTTAATTTCCTCTTCCAACCAACTCCGGACTATCCCCTAGTTTGTTTTCTAGTGAGGTATGAGAGAAAGGATCCCACCCACTTACTCAAAAATTAAATATTAGGATTCTATTTTTTAGGATAAATTTTTATTATTAATATTTATTTAAATAATTGTTATTTTATTATATTTTTTATATTTAAACTTTTTTTATTTAAAAAATTAGTACGACTTTTATAGTTATTATTTTAATTTTAATTTAAGACGTTTTAAGTATAAATCGAACTCATGATATTTGTTTTCTTAAATATCGACTTTTGTTATTTGTTTTGAATATATCATTTAAAAAAATTCATAAAATAATTAACGATTATATGAACCTTTCATTAAGGAGTATAATAAAATCGGACCAACAACGATATCTTATCAACATCGAGTACACATAAGTCTGATTCTACGTATTTGGATAATCATCCCAATTATTTTTTGATATATTATTTGGTTGGAAATAAATAATTGGATCTTCAATTATCGTAGTTGTTTAATGCGTATCATTCATAATGTTATTATTACGATATTTTTTTATTCACCCCTCAAAGTTGGTGGAGTTAGTCGAGAAATTAATTATCGAGAACCCTTCTCATAATATGTTGGATAACGTGTTTGTACTTTTTTCTTCTTATTTTCATATTTGGTGACTTTTTATTTTTATTTTTTTATGTCATGTTTTTATAACTATGTTTAAACTGTTCTTGTTATTTAAACAAAAATATAGATAAGCTTGCTCGAAAGAATTAAATACTTGTTATAATAGTTATCAATCTTTTAAAAAAAGTATTATAGTTTATAACTTTCTTAGAGACACTCAAATTTATATTTATTACAAAAATCATGGATAATTCAAGTAATAGAGTATTTTACTTAAACATATACCTTTTTTTATAATTTAAATAGGGATTATGCTAATTTTCATTTGAATAAATTTCGGTCACACAAAAATGTAATCCAAACTTTAATTTTATTTAAAATAGTTTATTTTGAAGTATCTAGCAGCATAGCATAGCATGACAATGAATCAAAATCATGACCAAACTTGTAAGATAATCTCAAATAAAAATTAAATTCAATCATTGAGATTAGAAATATTTATTTTTTATTGAGAAAATAGATTCTTTACAACAAACAAGACTTCGAACACAAAGCTGAAATGTACTTGTTTAGTAAGGATGAATGAATGGTTGAAATGTTGCTTGGGAAACATATATATATATATTATAATATAAGATGTACTAATTTTACTGAAAGAATGATTAATGAAGAAATTTGAGAGGAGAGGAAACGAAGTGACAATTTATCAGTTGAAAAAAATAGAGATAATTATTTTTATTTTTTTTAACCAATTAAATTTTATAATTTTATTAAGTGTACATTTTCTTTTCCAAATTTCATCCCTTAATTATTTCTCTCTTCCTAATAAAACCCATTGTAAATAGTGTAAGTAAAAACTGAAAATTTTTAAACTGACTTTGGCTCATGTGGAACAGTGGAAGCATATGCAATTGTTGAACCTACAATGCTTTTTCTCAAGTAGGTCCACCGTAATATTTGTCGATCGGGGCCACCTTTATTATTAGATTTCCTCCTTTTTCTTTTCTTTTTTATTTCTATTTTCTTATTATTTTGGAATTTAAAACATTTAAGTTTACTTAAGGCTTTGTTCGGATTTAGGTTTTTAAAAAAACCTAGTGAAGGAAAAAGTAATGATTGGTAATGATTTTATGAATGTGATGATTATTTTTGGTAAAAAGACTTAAAGGGTATTGATATATATGAATAAAATAAAAAATAATAATTTAAAATAGAGGGTATTTTAATATTTTGGTTAATAAAATGAGTGATGTAATTGTTGAGAAGTGATTGATTGAAAAATTGATTTTGAATAGGTTTTTTTGAAAAACTCAAAAAGAACAAGGCCTAACACATTTTTTTTAATTTAAATATTATCGATAATAATTATTAAATTAGGTTAATTCTAAATAATCACTAATTATTAAGACGTTCAATTTCTGACCTGACAAAAAAATACGATACAACTTAAATACAACAAAATTAGGTTTAAGTAATGAATTTTTGAGTTTGGGTCGAAATTAGATCGACCTATTTAACTTACACAGGTCAAAATCATGTTGATCTCAATGACCTAAATAGACTTGTCAACCCCTTTATAATATTTTTGGTAAGATATTGTTTTAGAACTTTGTTATGCATTCGAGAAGAAAGGGCTAAGTTGCGGCGACTCTCACAAAAGGGGAGTATAAATGAGTATATCAAGGAGTTCATCGCTACTCTTCTTGAGATCCTTAACTACTCAGACAACGAATCCTTGTTTGCATTCACTGATAGTCTACAAATATGGGCGAAGTTGGAGTTGGAACGACGTGGTGTCCAAGATCTAAACACCGCTATTTCCGTGGATGAATCTCTTGTCGAAATGAGAAGGCAAGAGAAACCAAAGTTGACCTATGAGAGGAATGACGAGGGGAAAATGGCGGAGACCATTTTTACAGCAATGAATACCCAATTAAGTTTACGAAGACCAATGGTAGAGGAGATCGGGACGAGAACGTGGAGAGAGACCCTGGATAAAGTGTTTCTTTTGTGAAGGGTCACACAAAGAAAGAGAGTGCCCTATGAAGAACAAATTATCTACTTTGATGGAGGAGCAAGAACGCCTTCATGATGAAGCTCGATTGGGGTCGTTAAATCTCCTTAGTGTCGTTAAAGCAAAAGTTTGAGGAGCCAAAGTCCGCAAAGAAAGGACGACTATTCGTGGAAACAAAAGTAAAAAACCATGCGGTTAAAGCTTTGTTGGATACGAGAGCTAACAATAATTTTCTAGAGGTAAAAGAGGTAGGAAGACTGGAGATCAGGTACACCAAAGAGAAGGGGTAACTTAAAGTAGTCAACTCGGCACCAAGTGCAACTTATGGAGTTGCTCGTAATGTAAAAGTCAACTTGGAGGAGTGGACTGGCCTTCTGGATTTTCCATTATTGACATGGAGGACTACAAAATGATTCTCGGCATAGAGTTCCTAGACAAGGTAAATGTCTTCCTTTTCCATTTCGTCAATACTATGTATATTAAAGAGCAAGGTAATACTTGCACAATACCTTTAACAAGAGAGGGCAAGAGAAAAACTAAGAACCTCTCTACCATGCAACTCTCAAAAGGTGTGAAGAAGACCCACCCATCATCTTTTTTTATCTTAAAAGAAGTTGAAAAAACTGTGTCCCAAGAGAAGACGCCTCTAAAAGTTACATCTGTCCTAGAAAAAGTTCAAGATGTAATGCCCACTGAATTACCAGAGAATATCCACCTTAAGAGAGAGGTGGATCACGGAAAAGAGTTAGTCCAATGTACTAAACCATCGACGGTGGTCCCTTATTGCATGGAACCCTCAAATTGGAGGAGCTAAAGAGGCAACCGAATGAGTTTCTCTTCAAGGAAGGGGAGTGCGAAATTGCCATGATCGCCAAGAGAACGAAGAAATGGGGGGACAAGAAGAGAAGACACTTGGAGTTCATAGGAAACCAAATTATAGTAAAACTTCTCCTCCATCAAGGAAGATGATTTCCCAAAGTTCACAAGGGTTTTGTGAGGCGATACGAAGGTCCTTTCCTTGTGGAGAAACGGATTGGAAAATTGGCCTATCACTTAAAGTTATCGTCACATTTAGAGATGCACCCCGTATTCCACGTAAGTTTAATCAAAACTTATCACGAAGATAAAGAAGATCCAAGTAGAGGAGAATCAAAGAGAGCTCCCACGACAATCACAACCGTACCCGAAAAAGAAGTCGAAGAGATACTAGCACATCGGGTGATACCGAGAAGGGGTATCCATCCAAGTTACATCGAATATTTCTTTAAGTGGTAGGGGTTACTAGAAAGTGAGGCAAGTTGGGAAAATGAATTAGTGTTATAGAATTTCAAACACATAATCCAGGCCTACGAGGAGGATGCGATGAGGACGTCACCAGATTGAGTGGTGGAGAATGTCATAGTGCGCTTCCAAACAAGACATTACCACTGTTAAACTCAACTTATTCTCACACTCAACCTATTCCCACTCTCAACCTATTCCACACTCAACCTATTACATTTAATGCTTTCATTATCATTGTTCTTTTACTTGTAGTTTACTCAAGAGGCATATAAATACTTGTAGCTCACAATGTAAAGATCACCAAGTATTCATTCAATATAATACTAAGAGATACTTTTTCTCTCTAAAGTTCTTGTGTTTATTCAAGTGTTACTTTGAGTAAGGCTGACTAGTTATTCAATCTTACGAAGATAATAACTAGTGTCGCACGGTTCATTGGTGAAATGACCAAGTCCGTGACAATTTACACGGATAAGAATATATATAAAATATTATTTATCTATAAATATTTTAGATAAAATTAATATTATTCAAATCTAATTAATTTAAAATTAGTTTTAGTTTATAAAAATTAATTTAACCTTAAATTTAATATTAATATATATTGTATCCTTTCGGCACCCACTTAACCCCTCAATTGACTATCATCTTGTGACTCACACTTTTTCATATGCATTTTTTATCCCTTCTGTAAAGTTAAGTTTTAAATAAAAAAAAGGAAGTGGTTGAAAATGGGCCATGTAGGTGGCATGTATATTAATTATAAAAGGGATGTAATGATCAACAGTCCATCTCTCTCTGTCTTCCTTATTTCAGAAACCCAGCAAGCCTCCCTATATTATCTTTCTTCAGCCGATCATATTCATCAGTTCAACTCATCAGATTTTTATCCTCATCTCCAATAGATCTTCATTAGTTCAGCAACCGATTCTTCTTTATTTGCTTAGAAGACCCATCATTATCATCGTCAACAGATCATCTTCATCATCATTTCATTTGATTTAAAGGTAATTAAAGGGTATTTGATAATGTTATGGATGAATTAGGGTTATAAATGAAATGGAGTTTGCAGGTAGAAATAATGAAGTTGATTTATTTGATATGGTTGAATGATTTAAGGTTGTTTATTATTTAGGAAGGAGGAAGAGAAAACAGAGAATGAAGGAATATGGATTATTTGGTTTTGGATAAACTTGAAGATGAGAAAAGGTATTTAGGGTTTATGTATAAATTTGAATGTTTATTGGAAGAGAATGAAAAAGATTGTTAGATTTAAGGAAGTAAATGATATGGATTATTAGTAGGTGGAAATATAAAGGCTAATTTGAGTTTAATTTGATAATTGAAGGAAGAAAGTGTCAAAGGCTCATTTGAAAATAGCAAAGGATATTTGGTAGAGCTTAAGAGTGAAAATAACTAAATATTGGGGGGGGGGGGGGTTATGTAATAAATCATACATTCTTATAGTTTATTTTACTAAAATGTGATTATGTTGATAAAATGGTTTTATTAAAATGTGTTTCTAAACTTATGGATCAAGTTGACATGGAAATATTTTGATAAAATCTTTGATAAAAGGATTTGATAAAACGTTTGACAGAAGTGACTTGATAATGTGATTTATAAAATGATTTGCGAAACTAGTTGATAAAGTATTTTTGATAAGCCTATACTAAATGTTTTGTGAAAGACTAATACATATGTATGGATTTGATTATGTGAATAATGCAAGAATGATTTTATTACTCTAGATAGGATTCTGTACTTATTTATTTGATAATGGTTATTAATTCCTTTAGTGCTTATACCGGTAATGAGTCAACACGTGTCAGTCACGTCCGGTTGATGGTTAATGAGTCAATGCAGGACCCCAAATCCTGATTGATGGCTAATGAGTCAATGCAGGACCCCCAAATCCTCATTGATGATTAATGAGTCAACGCAGGACATTAAAGTCCCGGTTGATGGTAATGAGTTATCACAATAATGTAGTCATTATCACTATCCCAGAGTTATATAAAAAAGGGATATTGGTTATTAACAGTACATATTATATTTTTAATAAAGGTTCGATCTTTCTATACTTATATTAAATTTTTCTTGATCCAACTGTAATGAGATTATGATTCTCTTACTAGGCAAGTTTAGCTCACCCATTTTAATGTATCCCCTTTTCAGAGAAGGATCAAAATCAAGTAACAAAAGCTACTGGACAGTGAAGACTTGGATTTTGATCTATTTTTGGTAAGAAAAGTTAGCCCTCTCTTTAGAGTAGTGTATTAAGGGAGAGTTAGAACAGTGTATTTTATAAACCTTAAGATGGTAGCATTGTCACCTTGTATTTTTGGATTTTTGATGAGGTGGCAAGAACATATTTTAGCTGAAAGGATTTTTGGTTAATGAAAGAAGGGTGATATTTGATTAAGAAAGTTAGTAAAGAATTATGTTAGCCTTTCATTTTATGTTTAAGTGTATTTCAAGCAGATGACATGCGGCGGCTGGTCACGACTCGGTTCGCGGCGTGACACCCTCGGTAAACTACCCACCAATCTTAGTCAACCTCAATTGATGACACAACTCTTATATCTCGTCAAACTCAACCACTAACCCTCTAATTGACCCTTATCTTGTGAGAACACTTTTTTGTATGTCTCTTTATATTTTCGGCAAACCACTCACTAACCATAATCTTGTGACTCACACTTTTTCATATGTCTCTATCTCTCGATAAACCACTTACCAATCTTAGTCAACCTCTCTTTTACTCTCATTTCAACAAATCAACAACCAATCCCAATTGATCACAAACTCCTTATCCAACGTCAAACCAACCACTAACCACCACCCGACATTCATCTCGTGACCTCACACTTTCAAATGCTCGTCAAACCAAACATTAATTCTAACCTCACACTCAACAAACCACCCACTACTCGACATTCATCTCATGACCTTACACTTTCTAATGTTTTCCAAACCAACTACTAATTCCGACCTCACAATTGACAAACCGCCCACCACCCGACCTCCATCGTGTGACCTCACACTTTCAAATGTTTGTCATACTAACCACTAATTCTGACCTCACACTCGACAAACCACCCACCATCTGACCTCCATCTCGTGATCTCACACTTTCATATGCCTATCAATTCTTTAAAAGTTGTGTCACTATATACTATAGTCAAGAATACATTCTTGAAAATATAAATTTGCATGTTTTGGGATTCGAACCCTGGTCTTAAGCATGTAATGTGAACACTTAAACAACTAGACCACTTATAATTGTTGAAATAATTTTATTATTTTGTGTATGTATATATATTTTGTATTTAATATTTATTACTAATTAGTTAATTTTTATATTAACATAAAAATTATTTATACATATAAATCAAATATTATATATATATATATGATGAGAGAAGAAATGTATGATAAAAAAATATATTTATATAAAATTAATGAAAAAGAATATAATATAAGGTAACAAATAAATATAAAATTATGAAGGTATGTGCATTTATAAAAAAAAATTGTGTATATATATATAAATAAAATAAATATAAAAATTATGAAAGTATGTGCATTTATAATAATAATAATAAATTGTTTATATTTTGAATTAATATTAATATAGATAATTTTTTAAATGATATATGGTAAGGAAATATATATATATATATATATATATATATATATATATATATATATATATATATATATATATATATATATATATATATATATATATATGGGTAATAAAAAATAAAATTCCGATCTCATACTAGACAAACCACCCATCACCTGACCTTCATCTCGTGACCTCAGACTTTTAAATGCTCACCAAACCAACCACTAATTCCGATTTCACACTTTTAGATGCCTATCAATTATTTAAAAGTTGCGCCACCATATATTATACACAATAATATATTCTTGAAAATATAAATTTACAGGTCTTAAACATGAAATGTAAACACTTAAATCACTAGACCACTTATGATTGTTGAAATAATTTTATTATTTTGTGTATGTATATATATATATATATTATATTTAATATTTATTACCACTTAGTTAATTTTTATATTAACATAAAAATTATTTATACTCATAAAGTAAATATTATATATATATATATATATATGATAAGAGAAAAAAATGTATAATAAAAGATAAAATGTATTTATATAAAATTAATGATAAAAAATAATATAATATATATAAGGTAACAAATAAATATAAAATTATGAAGGTATGTGCATTTATAAAAAAAAATTGTGTATATATATATAAATAAAATAAATATAAAAATTATGAAAGTAGGTGCATTTATAATAAAAAAAAATATTGTTTATATCTTGAATTAATATTAATATAGATAATTTTCTAAATGATATATATATATATATATATATATATATATATATATATATATATATATATGGTAATGAAAAACAAAATTTAATTAAGAAAGAGAGAGTATGAGAAATTTGAGATAAAATATTTGATGACGTGGATTATATACTTGATGACATGGATTAATGTAGTGTTTGTTGACTTTAAGCATTATTATTAGAGTCGTCAATTTGGGTTAGGCCCGTTGGATTGGCCCGCCCCGTCAAACAATTTAGACAGATTTGGTTGAAATATTAGCAACTCATTTGGAAGTGGACATATAGGGGTCAGCCCGCTCAGGTCGCGGGCCTAGGCGGGTCGAGCTTGGTTGGCCCGTGAGTTGGTAAAAATAATATAATCTGATTTATAGCTTTATAGGCATATGACGCATAACCTTAGTTTTTTTCTCTCCTAGGCAGCACTATAGTAGTCAATACTCAATACTTCGCTCATCGACCGCCGACTACTTATTTGTTCCACATTTATTCTCTTCGTTATCGCCTTCAAGTGTTCATGGATTCAAACTTAGTTCTAGACTACAGCAATCAATACTCAATACTTTGCCCATTGGTCGTCGGCTACTTATTTGTTCCAAATTTCTTCTTTTCGTTCTCGCCTTCAAGGGTTCGTGAATTCAAACTTGGTTCCAGTTTTAGAAGTTTCACACTAAAAGTCTGAAACTTAATATTCTGTTAAATAATAGATTCATTTTCGAAATACACTTCTCTCAAAATCAAGGTATTAATTTGGATGTTGATGAATTTGAAAGTGCTAAGAATGATGAAGGTCATCTAAAAAGTCTAAGAAATATTATGATATTTGGATGATATTTAAAAATGTTGACTTTACTAAAATTTCTATTTTATGAAAATTTCAAATTTTAGTTACTTTGTTTAACTATTTGGTCAATTAATGTGTAACGATAGACAAGACTCTTGTTTGGTGTGTATTATGACTATTTGACCATGTTTTTGAACTTTTATTTTATAGAACTATTAATGATTTTTATTTATTTTTATTTATAATGAGACAACACGCGGGCTGATCCGCCTAACCTGCAACCCACCTTGTGTTGGGTTGGGTTGAGGCTTTTCAGCCCGCCGGAATGACGGGCCGACTTACCGTCGACCTGTCAAACGATGGATTTTGGTGGATAGGCTCGCCCTGCCATGGGTTAGTTCGTCTAACCACTCTAATTATTATATATATATTATATCTTATTAAATTTGGTTGAGTTCGAGTTGAGTAGGTTTAATCATGTCAGGTTGAGCTCGGATCCATTATATAGAAACAAATTATTAAATAAATTATGTTCAGATTAGTATCGCTCAACCTGTATACCTGACAATACCTGAATTGTCAGGTTTATCTGGTCCAAAATAAATAGATACTTACAAATTAACAATTTAAAAAAGAAGCTCTATTAATTTAGCACTAAATCAAATAAGTTTGTTACAATTTTTTTATATAAATATATATTTACTAAAACAATTAATTTGAATGTTATCCAATGTACTTACACAATTAATGAATAAACTAAAATAAACTAACCCTAAGATTAAGTCTATAAAGCTTTCAGAGCTATTGGGAATATTCTCCAATAACTAGTCATTCAATCATTCATCCATTAATATCACTATTTAAATCATTAACAAAATTATTAAATTTATCTTATATTTTTATTAAAAATACATATTTATACCCTTAGGCCTTTTAAATAATTTAGAATTATTTAAAATTAATCTCAAATAACTATTATTTAGTAGTTATCATATTATTTAAAAAAATACTAAAAAATTAAAATAACTATATCATATATACCTAACATAATTTTTACTCATAAGCTAATTTTTAATAACATAAGAATTTTTAAAAATAATCTCAAATAACTAGTCACTCCAATAAGAATTTTCACCTAAATAATTCAAAGTAATTTAAATTAAACAAAATAATTTAAATTTAATTTACTGTTTATCCAAATATTAACAAGGTTTAGGTTTGTACTATTGTTTTTTTCTTAAATTCAACCACAATCTAATATTATTTAATCCATTATTATATTAATCACACTACATATTTAATTTATTAATTAAAATTTTTAAAAAAATTATTTCTTTTTTAAAATATATATATTTTATCATTATATATTAATATTTTAAAATATTTTTACCTAAAAAAAATTCAAAAATTCAAAATCACCACAAACTTACTTTATTTTTCAACTAGTTTAATATTTATTTATTTATTTATTGGTATGGAAGAAAAAGAGAGGATAAAAGTAGTATAACAAAAGCATTGGTCAGATGGCCACAAAAGGAAAGACAATGATGTGGGGGGCTTCCCTTTCAATTCCAAGAAAAGTTCTTTCTCCACTTGTATTTTTTTAATTATTCTTTTTTTCCAAAGAGAGAGAGAGAGAGAGAGTAAGATGGTTGTAAATTGTGATGATAAAAGATGGGGTCTTGAATCCTACATACATATGTTGGGCTTCTCTCCAACACATAAAAGTACCAATTGTTCAACCAGACAAACAAGGGTGTTAATTAATTCTTCTAATTGAGATCGAGATCAAGATATATATATTCAAAATCAACTCTTTTGTCTCCTAATTGTGCTCCAGAAAATGGAACCAATCAAAGATCAATATCCAAGTAGAAGAAAGTTCAAGAGGATTTGTGTCTTTTGTGGGAGCAGACCTGGTTCTAAACCTGCATTTGCTCATGCAGCCCTTCAACTTGGCAAACAGCTGGTAAAAAATCATTCAAAATCTCTTTATATATATATATATATATATATATATATACATATTCAAAATCTGATTATTTGAAATGGGTTTTGTGCTAATTTTGTTAGGTTAAGAGAAATATTGATTTGGTGTATGGAGGAGGAAGTATTGGTTTAATGGGTTTGATCTCTAAAACTGTTGCAGATGGAGGTTGCCATGTTCTTGGGTACATTTATTTAAACTTTTTTTTATTTCTCAGTGATAATATCAATTATTGGCTTCCTGACTTTAATTAATTAATACATATCATTATGTAGAGTGATTCCAAGAGCTCTTTTGCCACATGAGGTAATTTAATTAATTAATCAATTGCATATCTTAAATCATTTAGGATTATAAAACCTCAACCCATATACAGGTTTCAGGAGAAACTATAGGAGAAGTGAAAATAGTTTCTGATATGCATGAAAGGAAGTCAGAAATGGCTAAACATGCGGAAGCATTCATTGCACTTCCAGGTATAATAATACTTAAAAAATTTATTTTAATTATAAAATCTTGATTCTTGAATTAATTCAATATACTTTAGGTGGTTATGGGACAATGGAAGAATTATTGGAGACTATAACATGGGCTCAGTTAGGGATCCATGAAAAGCCAGTATGTTTTATTTCATTTAGAAATATATATTATTGATTCTTAATTACTTCTTGATCTAATGGTTATTAAACTTAATTGGATTAAGGTGGGTCTACTAAACGTTGATGGGTATTACAACAACTTGCTTGCATTGTTTGATAAAGGAGTAGAAGAAGGGTTTATTGAAGATTCAGCAAGAAAAATTGTTCTTCATGCAGATACACCTCAAGAACTGCTTAACAAAATGGAGGTACATATAACTGTAAACATGAACCCTTCTTTTAAAAGGAAGAGCTAGCTTTGTTTGGAATCTGATTCATTAGAGAATTAAGTTTAAAATGGAATCTTTAATTTGTTAAGAAAATGAAGATTATATAAGCTGATGAATTATTGGAGGGTGACAAATGAGAGATCATATATGTATGTGGGTGCAGGAGTACGTGGCAGTTCATGATAGGGTTGCGACCAGACAAAGCTGGGAAGTGGGCCAAGAAGAAATCACAAGCACTAGTACTACAACTATTACTGAGGAGGACCCCAAAATTCTTAAGTCCTAATTGTAAATATTTACTATCCCCAAGTTATCTGATGTAAAGATGTTGTTGTTTTGTTGTTGATTATCTAATTAATTGAATTCCATCATAATGTATATATATTCTAAATTAAAAGGTAGCCAAAATCTACTAGCTTCCATTCTTCTCTAGATATTCAAACATATGTGGGGACAATGCAAAGATTCCATATGATCTTAATCATTATTTCTTTCTTTTTTATGCAGTTTCCACTCAAACCCAATTACTATATTTTCCATCTTTATGACCAGTACAAGTTAGGTTGATTTTTTGAAACTATCATAGAAATGAAAGACCTAAAAGTTAGTTCTTTATGATCAGTACAAGTTAGGTTGTTCTAATGGGAATCCAAAAAGTTGGTTGTTTAGTAAAATCTTATCTATGAAGAAGAAGCAAAAAAAGATAGATTTTTAAAGTTGATGACAATTATTATTGGGTTTTTCTTCATTTGGGAGAACTAGTGGGGGCAATTTGCTGACTAGATGGTGACGTGTGCAGGTGAGTATTTGGATTTAGGGTTGATGGTTGGGATCATTGGACCCCAACTTTCCCATCCCACACTTTTGTAGCTTAGTGGACATTTCAACTCTGGTATTTCTTTTTCTTTTTCTATGTTTAAAAATAATCAAATTATTTTGATTGTATCAATATAGATTATAGACTACATAACAGCTAGTGTTGTTTCAGTTAAGTTCAACAAATACAATTTGCTCTGAAAAACCAGTCTTGGACAATTCATTATAACTGTCATGTCTGAAATATAACCTATTAGGATTTTTCTCAAGAATTCAACTAATTCTCCATCAGCTAAAATAATCTGTGGAGAAACTAAGTAACAAAACGCCCACAAAATCCATACATAGAGCCAAGACCATTGTGTTTTCGGCGGTTTGTGTCAGCTCAGTTACAATAAATTGAAATTCTAAAAGATGACAAAATCAATTCTATCACCCAGACTTCATATTATTGTTAGTTTGGCCATTTCAAACATTGGTCTAAAGAACAAAGATGATTTTATTGTCATTCATTGCTCAGCACAAAATACATTAATAATAAATACCCATTTCCAAATAGTCTACTGATGATCATGAGCTATTTTCTCACGAGAAACTCTAACTGCTTGTAATTACAGTTTTCTAGAATTCAAAAGTAATCCAATTAAGCATACAGAAGTTCTTGTTCTCTTTCTATAACATACGGAGATGGAAGAACATTTATCGCCTTTGAAAAAGTATCTACACTGCCAGCTGGGGCCTCGCCAATTGGTGAATCCAAAACCGACTCTGGAATAGCTACTATAGTCTCCTCAATAAATGATTTGAATGTCTGTATATATGAACAAAAGATTTAAAATAAGGATTTCAGCATTTCCTAATGACAAAAATAAAATGTTGCAGCTGTAATTGATACCGTGCAATGTTTGAAAGCAGCGTCAGCTTTCCGCTTCCATAAGCCATTCCCGGGCTCAGAATGGAAAAGTCCAAGAAGAGGCTGTAAATATCAACGATTATAGAGTTTTTTTTTTTGCTGCGAAAATAAAATATCCAACCAACCTTGACAACATCCCGAAGGGTTGGTTTATGTCCATATTTGCCTATAACAGAATCTGCATATACTCCATACTTTTCCAGAACCTGAATTGCAACTAAGAAGTTAACCAATGGTCTCCTCCTAGGTTGGATAAGTCGGAAAAAAACAATGTAAAATTGAAGAAACCTGACCTGACGTCGTGTAATGTTAGAGGGAGATGCACCATAAACTGCAGTATCAACATGTCCCAAGACATACCAAGGGCTGCCAAGAGACAACTAACAAAATGTTACAATCTATGAAAAACAAAAACATTGACATCAGAAAGGACAAAGCAGATGTACTTGTTATAAGCTGCACGTCCAATCATAACTCCATGAGCTCCTTCGTGTAAGGCTGCATTCACCTGCACCCGAATATGGTAAAAGTGATACGGGAAGTGAATATGAGAGAGTATTAAGGATGAAACTTATGATGTATATTTTTTCGTTTTGAAAATGAGAACTGGGCATGTTCAACATCTCATTAAAAATTCTGCAATCCATTTTTATTATTAATACAAGGTTTAAAAAGGAAATGGAATCAGTGGGAGAACATATTGTCAAGTTGTAATTTCCAAATGTGTAGAACATATTGCATCCGTAGAACAATTGGTCCTCAAGTTTAAATGTGATAATAATCTGTCTCGGGTTTGTCATTGCATAGCATGGTTTGTCTTTCTACATTTGGACTGAAATTTGGTATATAGATTATAGGGTCTCAAATCTCAATCACCTATTGCACCGCTTTGGAAGTCAAGAAATTTGTCCAACAATAGAAGAATTTCAGTCGATTTTTGGAATTCCATATGGAGAAGGGTTGCCCCATTTGTGGATGATATGTTCATTGGTGATGACATAGGTTTTAAGGGAATAGGTTGAATTTTGGGTGGTTTGCACATCTGTGATAAAATTACAATACACCAGAAAACTATCCCCAATTGCAAACACTTCTTTTTGACGGATATCTCATGTGGATGTCCTCACGTTTGAAAACAGAAATCAGTTGGACACATAATAAAGAATTTATCAGTGGTTTCTCATCTGAATTTGGATTCAGATCAAGAAACATAAAGCGTTTCCAAATATATATATTTCATATTGTTAGTACTAAACTTGAGTCGTAGCTCATGAACTTACGTAGTTTTCTTTTTTTTTGAAAATGGTCAACTCATGAACTTACATAGTAATTTTGACAGCACGAATTCAAATGAATAGTCAAAATCAGAAGTACCTCATCAACACCATTTATGCCTCCATTAATGGTAAACCTCAGTTCTGGGAAGTCACGCAGTAGACCATAGAAGTATTCATATCTGCATAGTTATTATTGTAAGCTAACAAAACTACATTGAACCAATTCACAGAGCAAAACAACGTACTTGAGTGGAGGTATTTTTCGATTATCAGCAGGACTGATGCCATTGAGTAATGCTTTTCTTGAATGTATAACGAAATGCTTGGTTGGTGATCCAGAAGAAACCTTGTAAATAAAATTACCTTCAAAAGCAATTGCAGATTTTAAATTTTTAGAAGTTTATGTTAAATGAATATTGTAAAGAATATGAAAATAGATCACCCTTACAAAGCTCATCATAGGAATCATTAGCATCAACCCCAATCCGGCACTTGACACTCACAGGAACATTCGACTTCGAAGCAATCACTGACATAGCCTCGGCAACAAACTTCCCTTATAAACAAAAGAGATTTAACCATCAGGAAAATTGATTAACAAACAGAATATACAAAGAATCATAAAAGAATCAAAACCTTCGGATCAAGCATCAGACTCACACCAAAGCAACCATGCCCTGCCACCTTTGGACTAGGGCATCCACAGCTGAACAGGAAGGATTCAATTCGATTCACTTATCAGAGTAAAAAACAAACTACTTATGATATTGAAGAAAAAACAGTAGGGATAATTTTACTTCAGGTTAATCTCATCATAGCCATATTCAGCTGCTAGCTGAGTTGCTTTTGACAGACTATCAATATTACTTCCACCAATCTGAAGCACAATAGGGTTTTGCTCAGGATAATATGCCAAGAATCTGTCCTGCGACAAATTCAAACCAATTTCAGGAAATCAGACCAGATCTCTAATGGAAGTGAAAGAGATTGAAAATACCAAATTATCCTTCTGATGAACAATTGTATCTGCAGCAATCATTTCCGTGTACAGCCAAGCATGCTTGGAGATAATCCGAGCGAGAGTTCTGTAATGGTTATCTGTCCAATCCATCATTGGAGCAACACTAGAGAAAAACAACTAGTTTAGAATCAACAATCATCATAAAACTTATAAACAATCAAAATCTTGAATCATATTCACCTGAAATAAGGAGGAAGAAACCGAGGAGCAAAGATTGGAGTTTTAATATCAAGTAGATGGTTCTGATTGTAAGCAAATAAGTTCTTGGGTTTAAACGGGTCTTTTCCATGAAGTCTACTGGTTGGAAATCTACATTTGTTTTTCAGCACAATCGATTGAAGAGGAGGAGCAATAGAAGCGAATAAAGTGTGCCCACCAGACTTCATCATCGTTTAGTACTAAGCTTGAATTCGCTCGCTCCAAATCTTGAAATGGATGCGTATTTTCTGACCCTTCAACTTTGCGGCTCCGTCGTCTCTCTTAAGTCTTATCTTTTTCAAGTTTAATCACTTTTAACATATAAATATATTTTATTATGAAATAATACAATAAACCCATATAAATTCTGCGGTGGGAATTGGGAACCTTCGAAAACTCTTATCAACATTCCTCAAAGGAACACGAAAGAAGAGAGTTCTGCCTTTCAATGGCTACTCTCAGTTTTAGCCCCGCCAAAATCAGAACTCATTCCTTCCAATCTCACAAACCCATTTCCAAATTCTCTCTCCCTTCCAAACTCAACCAAACCCCATCTCTCTTTTACTCTCACCTCTCCTTAAAAACATTCAAGACTCTACATTTTCGAAACAATTCGATCTCCGATGTCTCATCTCCTCCTGAAACAGAGACTGTACCTGAACAGGATGAACAGGATGAAGAAGACAACGACCCAACAGCGGAACTCTGTTATCTCGACCCGGAAATCGATCCGGAGAGCATTTTGGAGTGGGAGCTAGATTTCTGTTCGAGACCCATTCTTGATATAAGAGGAAAGAAGATTTGGGAGCTTGTCGTGTGTGATGACTCTCTTTCTCTTCAATATACCAAGTATTTTCCTAACAATGTCATCAACAGTATTACCTTGAGAGACGCTATAGCTTCAATCAGTGATGAACTGGGTTTACCTTTGCCTGAAAAAATTCGATTCTTCAGGTTGGTTTTTTCTTACCAATTGCATTGATTTCCCCCCACCCTTTGATTATTACTTGTTGGGTTTGTAGATCTCAGATGCAGACGATCATCACAAAAGCTTGTAATGAGCTTAGTATAAAATATATTCCTAGTAAAAGAGTGAGTGTTCATATATCCCTTTTTTTACATATTCAATTGTAGTTTGAAAGATGATCCGGTTAATTTCATGTCCAGTGTCTATCACTTCTGTTATGGCTTGATGAACGCTACGAAACTGTATATAAGCGTCATCCTGGATTTCAAAAGGGAACTAAACCTCTTCTACCATTAGACAATCCTTTCCCAATGGAACTACCAGACAATCTGTTTGGAGAGAAATGGGCTTTTGTTCAACTCCCATTTTCAGGTATTAGTACTACAATATGAGATTGATTCTTCTTTACGTTTTACTTACCAAATCATTTTTGTTATATTAATCTCAGCTGTTAAAGAGGAGATCTCATCACTGCAGACAACATTTAATTTCGGTGCAAGTCTAGATTTGGATCTTCTGGGGATTGAAATAGATGACAAGACTCTTATTCCTGGTTTGTCTGTCGCTACTTCGCGAGCAAAACCCTTAGCAGGTATTCTGGATCTAGTATGAGATTATGTATGAGATTGATTCATACATTTATACAAATTCAAACATAAATCTTCAATGGATATGCAAATGAACTTGTTTTTTGTGGGTATGGGCAGCTTGGATGAATGGATTAGAAGTGTGTTCAATAGAAGCGGATACAAATCGTGCTAGTTTGATATTATCAGTGGGGATTTCAACCCGATATGTTTATGCAACATACAATAAAACAGAAGTCACTACCAATGAAGCTGAAGCTTGGGAAGCTGCAAAGAAAGCATGTGGAGGTCTTCATTTCCTTGCTATTCAAGAAAGCTTGGATTCAGATGACTGTCTTGGATTTTGGCTTCTCCTAGACTTGCCTCCTCCACCAGTATAAGTAGAACTTGTATCAAAATTCAAAACCGAAAAACCGTAATAATAGTAGTGGCTTTGGATGGGCAAGTAGGTATTATTGTAACATCATGGTTCTTTTTTTCAAGGAAACTTGTCAAATGGATGTGTAATCTGTGTAATGTTTCAGATATTTTCAAGGTTAAATTAATGATTTATTTTGTAAAATATAACTATTGTCATTGTCATTTCCTGTATCTTCTCCCAAAGTTTTTTTTGAAAAAAAAAAACTCATTTGAAAATAATCTAAGGAGATTTTATATATGAGTTTGAATGAGAAAAATGATAAATTTATGAATATATGTCTTAAGTTTAATTTATAAATCAAGGAAATTTAGATGGTTAGGTATAGCTTATTTAAATAAGCATAAATCAAAAACATTTTGGTATCCTTCTATATTTTTTTTTATCACAATTTATTAACTAAAATATTTTTTTATTTTATTATTATAAATCAATAATTTTATTTTATTATTATAAATCAGTACATTTAAGTATTTTTTTACTAAAAACAAATCATTAGACGTAATCGGGTTTTAAATTCCCAGAAACTTCACGATTATATAGCCAAAGGGTATAGGCTGCATCTAAAATCACAAGCACCGCTAATGTGGCTACTAAGCTATTTCTTTGGAAAACTCCTAAGATAAGAAATTCCCCAATAAAGCTGCTAGTACCAGGTAAACTCATATTGGCCAATGTTAGATTAAATTAATCTAGGACATTTAATATAATAATTTTATCGGGTTTTAACAATTTAGCTTAAATAATCAAAAAAGAAGAAATTGTTAGGTTAAAGTCTTTTATTAATTTTAAGTGTATCAATAAGACTGAGTTGTGTTAAATTGATTCTTTGTAGGTTCAAAGTGAAGAAAACCAAAATAGGAATCAAGTCCAGTAGTTGATCAAATTCGGTATTTGATCAACTTCGGTTTTTGAGAAGCGCTTCCCGCTTTTCATTATCTTCGGTATTTGCTAAGCGCTTCCGGTTTTTCCAGAACTTCGGTTTTATGAAGCGCTTCCGGCATTTTGTTCACTTCGGTCTTTGGAGAAGCGCGTCCGGTATTTTGATCAGCTCGGCTTTTGAGAAGCGCTCTCGATTTTGTTCATGTTCAGTTTTTAGTGAAGCGCTCCCGACTTTTCAAGCTCTTCGGTTTTATATAAAGCGCTTTCGGTTATTTAACCTCTTTGGTTTTATATGAAGCGCTTCCGATATTAACTTCTTCGGTTTTATATGAAGCGCATCCAATATTTAACCTCTTCGGTTTTATATGAAACTCTTATGGTATTTAACCTCTTCGGTTTTTGCTAAGCGCTTCCAATTTTTCCAGAACTTCGGTTTTATGAAGCGCTTCCGGTACTTGATCAAACTCGGTATTCGATCAAGTTCGGCTTTTGTGAAGCACTTCTGGTTCTTGATCAAATTCGGTAATTGATCAAGCATCCGAAATCCCTCTCCAACGCATCAGCCTTATCCGTTATTGACAGTCTGTCACAACAGCTGAGCTAAACCTATAGAAGAATGCCACATGCCAAACTAATTTAGACTTCATGTGATGTACGTTCCTCGTACACCACGATCTCTTAAAGAATATTCGGCGCACTACCATCATCCAGTACACTCACAATCAAACACGTATTCTTTGATGTACTGCCCTGTCACACATCCAACCAAAATAGGACACGTATCAGCTGAATAAAATTTGTCCTTTGAGGAGTTATCTATTTAAGGTGAAGTTAGAGGACAACTTATCTGGCTCTCGGACACACCTACTATTCTCTACTACTTTCACGAGTCTTAAGCATTTTGTGTGAACTTTCTATCATGTGCTCAAGCTCTCAAGTTTTAAGAGTCTACAAGTTTGCTAAATTATTAAGTTGTATTACATTCACTGATATTTCTGTGTGAGATTAAGTATTGTAAGTTAAAAAGAGATTGTTGTTCTAATGAAGTCACTAGTTTTGATAATTTATTCTAAACAATCAAAAAGGGAGAAATTGTTAGGCTAAGGTTTTTAATTAACTTAGGATAATTAACATAATCGATTTTATAAGTTATAAATGATTTCACTTGGTTTTGATAATTTAGTTTAAATAATCAAAGAGGGAGAAATTGTTATATTAAAGTCGTTAATTAACTTAGAATAATTAATCGACGTTATAAAATTACCAGGTTTTGATAAATTAGTTTAAATAATCAAAAAGGGAGAAATTGTTAAGTTAAAGTATTTTATTAATTCTAAGTGTATTAATAAGGCTGAGGCGCTTTAAATTGTTCATGTGTAGGGTCAAAGTGAAGAAAACCGGAATGGAAAGCTGTCTGGTAGTTGATCAATTTTGGTATTTGATCAACTTCAGTATTTTGAAGAAGCGCGTTCGGTATTTTTTCCAAATCGGTTTTTGGAAAAGCGCTTCTGGTTTATGTCAACTTCGGTATTGTAAAGAAGCGCGTCCAGTATTTTGTCCAAATCGGCTTTTGGAGAAGCGCTTCCAATTTCATGTTAACTTCGGTATTTTGCAGAAGTGTGTCCAGTATTATGTATGGCTCGACTTTTATACAAGGCGTTTCCGGTATTTAACTAGTTTGGTTTTATACAAGGCGCATCCGATATTTAACCAGTTTTGTTTTATACAAGGCTTTTCCGATATTTCACCAGTTCAGTTTTATACAAGGCACATCCGATATTTAATCAAATTCGGTTTTATGAAGAGTTTCGGTTCTTGATCAAATTCGGTATTTGATCAAGCATCCGTTATTGGCAGTCTGACACAACAGCTAAGCTAAACCTATAGAAAACTGTCACGTGCCAAGTTATCTCAAATCTCTTGTGATGTACGTTCCCAGTACACCACGATTCATTAATGAATATTCGATGCACTATCTCCATCTAGTACATCCACGATCAAAAGCGCATATCATCTGATGTACTATTCTAGCGCTCATCCAACCGAATTAGGATAGGTGTCCTCTGATGAAAATTTGTCCGTTGAGGTGTCATCTATTTAAGAAGAAGTTGGAGGACAATTTGCACTATTGGAACAACGATTTTCATCCTGGTTTTATCATAGTTTTTCACGAGTCTCAATCTCTTTGTGTGAACTTTCTATCAAGCGTTCAAGCCCTCAAGTTCTAAAAGTTTACAAGTTTGCTAGATTATTAAGTTGTATTACATATTGTTCTTTATGGGTGAGATTTCAGTATTGTAAATTAAATAGAGGTTGTTCTGTTTAATAGAGTGTGGTGTACTAGGAGTTCAGAAACAGGCAGTGTCTAAGTCCTGGTTTTCCGACTAGGTTTGTGTACGCGTTGTATTCAAACCAAATCTTCTAGTGAATATCCTTCTCAAGGTGGAGAAGAAGGGTGACATAGGAGAGTTTGCTCCGAACATTCATAAACAATCTTTGTGTGGTGTGTTCTTTACTTTCATAATCATCCAACCTTTTATCTACTGATTCAAGTCTAAACAAACAGTTCCACACTTGACTTTGTTTAAGAGTTTGTGAAGACTTGTTAAGAATAGAAACATATATTAATTCTTAATAGAGTTAATATCAAACGAAGGTTTTCGCGGTTCACAATACTTGGTCAACCCCCTGCTATTGTTGAATCCTTTCATAACAAGTGGTATCAGAGCGAGGGTTTCTATTCTTAAGCAATCAGATATCATCATGTATTTCTCCAACAAACTCCCAATGTTCTTCAAAGAAGAGTATGATGATTGGAAGATTCGCATGCAAGTGCATCTGGCATACGAAGATGACGATATGTGGTTCGTTATCACTGATGGCCCGATAAAGATTGAGAAGCCAAGATGCAACTGGACAACCAAAGATAAGAGAATGGCCAATCTAGACAATGTGGTCAAAAACATCATGTACAAAACTCTTGACAAGAACATGATTAGCAAAATCAAAACATGTTCCACTACCAAGGAGATATGGGAGAAGATTACCCAACTTTGTGAAGGAAACGAACAAACCAGAGAGAATAAGCTCATGATTACCACTCAAAAGTTCAATAGCATCAAGATGCGCCCAGGGGAGTCGATGAGCGAGTTTGACGAACTCTTTACCAGTATTTTCATTGAACTTTCCACTCTGGGAAAGGTCTATGGCAACAAAAAAAGTCACCGTCAAGGCGTTGAAGGCTCTTCCCAGTTCTTGGGACATCAAGTCAACGGTGATGAGGAAGTCTAGAAACCTCCACAAGATGGAGTTACACGACATGTTTGTCGATATGAAAGTCCATGAGTTCGAGATGAACTCTAGGAATGATGATGAGCCCTCATCCTCGACCACGACTAAGGCATTGGTGTTCGCTGTTGAGCCAACTGCTCCATCATCCATCAAGTAAGCTGAGCAGATCAACGAAGATGCAATGGCTTTATTTGTCAAGAATTTTGGCAAATATATGAGGAAAAATCAATCTAACTCATCTTTTAATAATAACTCTAATGACTTTAAGGCTAACATACAGTGTTTTAACTATGACACTTTAGGTCACTACATGTCGGAATGTCGGAAGCCAAGGAGAGATGACGCCAGCTGATCAGAAACATAAGGAGGATCATAAATCATCCAAGCATAAGAAGGATCAGAAGATGCTGCTAGCAGAAGAGAGCAAAAGCAAGTGGGCCGAAAGTGTTTCGGACTCAAGCTCATCCGACGATAGTGTTGATGAGAACATTAAATGCTTCATAGTAGATTGTTTGGATCAGGATCCAGAGTCCAGTTAAAGGTAGATCGCTTACACAACAACACACACAACACACTAGTACTAATTCAGTTAAAGATTAGAACCGCTCTTAACACTACACAGATTATCACATACTCTTGAACCGAGTTCAAGAGCAGAAATGTCTGTTTCAACCTGAAGTAACTCACACAATTCGGTTTGGAAGGTATTAGGAGAAGTCTGTTAAGGTGGAGAGAAAGCCGGTTCGGTTTGAATTAAGGGAAAGCCGGTTCGGTTGGAGTGAATAGTGTTTCGGTTCGGTTAGAGTAAATAAGCCGAAAAATAAAATGAAGAACACAAGACAGATTTTTATGGATGTTCGGAGTTGAATCTCGTATGCCACCCCTTCTTCTCAAATAGTGAGAAGGATATTCACTAACTGGAATATTCAACAAACACACTCCGATCGAGTCTTATTTACTGCTCCTCGGTTACACCACTCACAAATGATGTAATACTTTTACACAGGGTAAAATACATAGAGTTCTTAACGATTACAACTATTTTCCTTTGGATCAAGAGGACAGTATGAATTCAGGATGTTTTTCTTGGCTTGATCAAATGAAAATATGTTTTTGTAGTTCGCGCGCGTTGGATGTGTTATTCTACTGCTCTTTTCTTTTTTTATATAGAAAATATGACAACAGTCATATTTCTCTCTCATCTGTTGATTGGTCAGCCGAGCCGGCTAGAGTAGGTAGCCTTTGTTTTTTGTACACGTGGCAGCCATGCATGAAGGTAGCCGCCTGCACCGTGAGGGTTGCTTGTATATTTGGGTAAAATCTACAATCATTAAATTTGTTGCATGCCTTATATCAGATCCTTTTTTGCATGTTTCCAAGATATTTCGTTACGTCATCTTTAGATTGTTTGTTATTTTGAATGATCGTCCCGTTGACCTTATGATCTTCGATGTTTTAAGCCAGCCGAAATTGATCAGTTAGTACTTCTTACCGGACATGAGTTTGAGTTGATCCGGCTTATCTTCAACATTTGCTTTGGCTGATTCTGTTTTGTCTGAGAGAATAGATCGGTTTGGCCGATTAAGTGTATTCAGCCGATCCGGTTGAAGCTGTTCCTGCAACTGCAATTTAAGAGTTTGATTAATTTCTCTAAGCCGAAAGATTTAAGCCGAAAGAAAGTATTAGGAGAAGTCTGTTAAGGTGGAGAGAAAGCCGGTTCAGTTTGAATTATGGGAAAACCAGTTCGGTTGGAGTGAATAGTGTTTCAGTTCGGTTAGAGTAAGTAAGCCGGAAAATAAAATGAAGAACACAAGACAGATTTTTATGGATGTTCAGAGTTGAATCTCCTACGTCACCCATTCTTCTCAAACAGTAAGAAGGATATTCACTAACTGGAATATTCAACAAACACACTCCGATCGAGTCTTATTTACTGCTCGTCGGTTACACCACTCACAAATGATGTAATACTTTTACACAGGGTAAAATGCACAGAGTTCTTAACGATTACAACTGTTTTCCTTTAGATCAAGAGGACAGTATGAATTCAGGATGTTTTTCATGGCTTGATCAGATGAAAATGTGTTTTTGTAGTTCGCGCGCGTTGGATGTGTTATTCTACTACTCTTTGCTTTCTTTATATAGAGAATATGACAACGGTCATATTTCTCTCTCATCTGTTGATTGGTCAGCCGAGCTGGCTAGAGTAGATAGCCTTTGTTTTTTGTACATGTGGAAGCCATGCATGAAGGTAGCCATCCGCTTGCACCATGAGGTTTGCTTGTATATTTTGGTAAAATCTGCAATCATTAGATTTTCCGCATGCCTTATATCGAATCCTTCTTTGCATGTTCCCAATATATTTCGTTACGTCATCTTCAGATTGTTTGTTATTTTGAATGATCTTCCTGTTGGCTTTGTGATCTTCGATGTTTTGAGCCAGCCGAAATTGATCAGTTAGTACTTCTTGCTGGACATGAGTTTGAGCTGATCCGGCTTATCTTTAATATTTGCATTGGCCGATTCTGTTTAGTCTGAGAGAATAGATCGGTTTGGCCGATTTAGTGGATTCAGCCGATCCGGTTGAAGCTGTTCCTGCAATTGCAATTTAAGAGTTTGATTAAGTTCTCTAAACCGAAAGATTTAAGCCGAAAGAAGGTTAACCATCTTAATTTTTCTAACAATTTCTCCTTTTTTGATTATTTAGAATAAATATTCAAAACATGTGATTGTAGGCCGGTTTAAAATTAACTTATTTAATTATTCTAAAATAGATGATGAATACAAGGTATTTGATTTCACCTATGATGAGTTTACCTGAGATGATCTAACTACTACACTTAATAACATGATCATTGAGTATAGAAAAATGTCAAACTCCTTTAATAAAATCATTTCATAAAGCAAGTCTTATAGTTCAAGTTTTTCATCTCAAATCAATGAGGCTGATGTTTCAACAAATGAGTTCTCATCTGAGAATGATAAGCTAAAGGAAATAATCATAACTCTTTCTGTCGAAAACCAAACATTGGAATATATGATTAAATCTTGGACAAGATCTAGAGATGCGGTCAGATTGATGATCAGTCAGCTAAGACCTATTGGTCTAAAATCCGATTTGGGATTCGACAATACAAATCCAGATAAATCCAACAAAAGGTTGACTTCTGATAAAGGCAAGCTTAAATCTTTAAGCTTTGTCAAAGGAATGTCAACCAACACAGAATCCAATCCAAGCTATGATAATTTGAATTCAAAGGATGAAGTGATTTATGTTAAGCCAACTTTAAATTGGATGAAACCTGAGAGAAGGACAGTCAGTCGGTATGGCAAGGAAAAACTTTATAGGAAGTCAAGAAATGTTTACCAAAGACATTCTTTAAATCTAAAGAATCATCAACAGGCAGTAAGAGATCTGCCAAATTTACCACACATGCACACAATGAGAAATCCATAAGCATAATTATGGTATGGATTCCCAAGGGACTAATCCATCAAGGACCCAAAGAAAAACGGGTACCAGATTTGTTATTGTCTATGAATGTAGATAAAATAGAACTGTAGCGTGGAAGGTTATGCATGACATTTGGACAGTCAGCTGCTGACAGACATAGCATATGACAAGCACAAACATGAAGTAGTTAACATTTTTACGAAGTCACTTCTTGAGTCTAAGTTTTCTTACCTTAAAAATATTTTAAGATTGTTAGATTACGATAATGCCTAAACCGATTTAATTATAAACTCACCTGGTTTTTGATAATTTACTTTAAATAATCAAAAAATGAGAAATTGTTAGAATGAAGTCATTAGTTTTGATAATTTATTCTAAACAATCAAAAAAAAAGAAATTGTTAGACTAGGTTTTTAATTAACTTAGAATAATTAGCATAATCGATTTTATAAGTTATAAATAAATTCACTTGGTTTTGATAATTTAGTTAAAATAATAAAAGAGGGAGAAATTGTTAGATTAAAGTTGTTAATTAACTTAGGATAATTAATCGACGTCAAAAAATTATCGAATTTTGATAATTTAGTTAAAAAAATTAAAAAGGGAGAAATTATCAAATTAATGTATTTTATTAATTCCAAGTGTATTAATAAGACTAAAGCGCTTTAAATTGTTCATGTATAGGGTCAAAGTGAAGAAAACCAGAATGGAAAGGTGTCCGGTAGTTGATCAAATTTGGAATTTTATCAACTTCGGTATTTTGAAGAAGCGCATTCGGTATTTTGTCCAAATCAGTTTTTGGAAAAGCGCTTCTGGTTTTATGTTAACTTTGGTATTCTGAAGAAGCGCGTCCGGTATTTTATCCAAATCGGCTTTTGGAGAAGTGCTTCCGATTTTATGTTAACTTCGGTATTTTGCAGAAGTGTGTCCGGTATTATGTTCGGCTCGACTTTTATACAAGGCGTTTCCGGTATTTAACCAATTCGATTTTATACAAGGCGCATCATGTATTTAATCAATTCGGTTTTATAGAAGGCGTTTCCAGTATTTAACTAGTTCTATTTTATATAAGGCGCATCCGATATTTAATCAAATTCGGTATTTGATTAAATTTGGTTTAATGAAGCGTTTCTGGTTCTTGATAAAATTCGGTATTTGATCAAGCATCAATTATTGGCAGTCTAACACAACAGCTGAGCTAAACCTATAAAAGACTACCACGTGCTAAATTATCTTAAATCTCATGTGCTGTACGTTCCCAATACACCACGATCGATTAATGAATATTTGGCGCACGATCTCCATCCAGTATATCCACGATCAAAAGCGCATATACTCTGATGTGCTACTCTAACGCTCATCCAAACGAATTAGGACAAGTGTCCTTTGAAGCAAATTTGTCCGTTGAGGTATCATCTATTTAAGAACAAGTTGGAGGATAATTTACACTACTAGAACAACGATTTTCATCCTAGTTTTATCACAGCTTTTCACGAGTCTCAAGCTTTTTGTGTGAACTTTATATCAAGCGTTCAAGCTCACAAGTTCTAAGAGCTTACAAGTTTACTAGATTGTTAAGTTGTATTACATACTGTTCTTTTTGTGTGAGATTTCAGTATTGTAAGTTAAATAGAAGCTGCTTTTTTTAACAGAGTGTGGTATACTAGGAGTTCGGAAATAGGCAGTGTTTAATTCCTGGTTTTCTGACTGGGTTTGTGTACGCGTTGTATTCAAACCAAATCTTCTAGTGAATATCCTTCTCAAGGTTGAGAAGAAGGGGTGACGTATGAGAGTTTGCTCCAAACATCCATAAATAATCTTTGTGTCTTATGTTCTTTGCTTTCTTAATCTTCCAAACTTTTATCTATCGCTTCAAGTCTAAACAAACAGTTCTGCACTTTATTTTGTTCAAGAGTTTGTGAAGAATTGTGAAAAATAGAAACAAATATTAACTTCTAACAAAGTTAATAGCAAACGAAGGTTTTTGCGTTAACAATACTTGGTCAACTCCCTACTATTGTTGACTCCTTTCCTAACAGTTGTTCTGTTTAATAGAATATGTTGTGCTAGGAGTTTAGACCAAGGCAGTGTTTAAGTCATGTGTGTCTGACCGGGTGTGTATAAGTGTTGTATTCAAACCAAATCTTTTAGCGAATCTCCTTCTCAAGGTCGAAAAGAAGGGGGTGACGTAGGAGAGTTTGCTCCGAACATCTATAAATAAACTTTGTGTCTTGTGTTCTTTAAATTCCGAATCTCTCAACCCTTTATCTACCGCTTAAAGTCTAAACAAACAGTTATTCACTTGACTATGTTCAAGAGTTTGTAAAGACTTGTGAAGAATGGAAACAAATATTATCTTCTAACAGAGATAATATCAAAGTGTAAGTCGACGCGGTCAACAATACTTGGTCAACCCTATTATTGTTGACTCATTTCCTAACAAGTGGTATCAAAGCGAGAGTTTCTATTCTCAAGCAATCAAATATTATTATGTCTTTCGTGAACAAGCTTCCCATGTTCTGCAAGGAAGACTATGATGATAGGAATATTCGCATGCTGGTGCATCTGGCCTCCCAAGATGATGACATGTGGTACGTTATTACGAATAGTCCTATAAAGATCTACAAGCCTAGCTCATCCACCATTGTTTCTAATGGTGCTTCTCACCCTGTTGAGAATCCCCGACATGAGTGGACAACTGAAGATAAAAGGAATGCGAACCTTAATAACATGGCAAGAACACCCTTTACAAAACTCTTGACAAGAACATGTTTGGGAAGATCAAAGAATGTTCCACTTCCAAGGAAATATGGGAGAAGATTATCCAACTTTGTGAGGGAAATGAGCAAACAAGAGAGAACAAACTTATGGTTGCTACTCAGAAGTTTGATAATATCAAGATGCGTCCTAGGGAGATGTTGAACGAATTTGATGAACGCTTCACCATAATTGTCATCGAACTTTCCAATTAGTGAAAAGTCTATGGTAACAAAGAAATCATTGTCAAGGCGTTGAAGGCTTTTCCCAATGCTTAGGACATTAAGGCGACGATGATGAGGAAGTCTAGGAACCTCCACAAAATGGAGTTGCATGACATGTTTTACGATATGAAAGCCTATGAGTTCGAGATGAATTCAAGGAATGAAGATGAGCCCTCATCTTAGACCGCGACTAAGGCATTGGTGTCCTCTGTGGAGCCAGTAGTTACCTCACCCATCAAGTCGACTGAGAAGATCAACAAAGATGCAATGAAACTATTTGTCAAGAAGTTTGGCAAATTTATGAGGAAGAATCAATCCAACCTATCTTTCAAAAACAATAATAACTTTGTTAGGATCGGGGGCGCCCTTGGAGGACCGGGGTGTTTTCCGGTTTCAGGAAGGGTGACCGCTTACAACACACACAACTCTTTTGGTGATAGTCTGGTTAAAGACTAAAACCGTTCTCAGCACTGCGCAATCTGTCACAGACTCTTGAACCGGGTTCAAGGGCGGAAATGTCTGTTTCAGGTTGAAGCAACGAATGCGACTTTAGATGATGTTTTTAGGAGGAGTAGGTTTTATGGATGTGAATGACCGGTTTTAGGAGTATGATTGGTTTTAAGGTTAAGGTTAAATAAGCAAGAAATGAAAGCAACGAAAGAACACGAGACAAGAATTTGTTTATGGATGTTCGGAGTAAACCCTCCTACGTCACCCCTTCTTCTCAGGTTATGAGAAGGATCTCCACTAACTCTTTAGAGTTACAACAACACTTCCGGTCGAGCCCAACTTCGCTACTCGCCGGTTACACCAAACTCACACTTTGATGTAATACAATTACTCAACACAAACACACACAAAGAACTTCCGGTTTTGAACACACTAGTTTTGGAATATAACACTTTATCTCTCTAGAATTTAATGCTTTGATGATTTGTTTTCGTAATCCGTCACTTGCATTTAATGGAGACGATCCGTCTTCCTTTTATAGCTGAAAGTAGCCAACGGTTACTTTCTTCTCTCTCTTGCGGATTGGTCGATCATTAGCACGCCTGTTTGCAGAAAGGTTGCTTGCACGTTTCAACTTCCTCAACACCTGGCATTCATGCAGGTGACTCTGAGCATAGGATGACATAGCCGGTTTTTCAGATTGAGACACGTGTTGAACATCCACTACCGGTTGTCAGCATCGGATCAATAAGGCATCATTGCTTTCCTCGCATGCTTCTGATCGGATCTGATCTTCTTTTATTCTTTCAAGACACGTTTCCTCCGTCATAGTACGTCACTCTTGAAATTTGAATCTTCTGACTTTTGTTCTGTACTATCCGGTTTCTGTGTCTTGTGCATTATGATCCGGTTGGAATGTAATCTTTTGTTCTTCGTTAACCGGTCGCTTTGAGAAAGTATAACCGGTTCCTCTGATCTTTAGCTTGATCACTTGAAGCTGGTTTCTTTGAATTATATCAGCAACCGGTTTTTGATGCCCCAACCGGTTCATACGTTTTTAGAAGTACCTACACATGAAGTTTAACTTCTGTTTAGTTTGTCTGGCCAGTTCCAAAATTAATCTACTTAATTTTTCTATCAATTTCTCCCTTTTTGATTATTTAGAATAAATATTCAAAAATTGTAATGTATGGCCGGTTTTGAGAAAATTAACTTACTTAATTTTTCTTTCAATTTCTCCCTTTTTGATTATTTAGAATAAATATTCAAAACTTGTAATGAATGGCCGGTTAAAAATATGAGTTTGATTGCTTTGAGAGAAACGTGTTTGAAAAACATGAATTTGATTTTTGAGAGAAATATGTTTAAAAACAACATAAGTAAGATTTTTTAAGAAAAATATGTTTGAAAAACATAAGTAAGATTTTTAAGAAAAATATGTTTGAAAAACATAAGTAAAGGCAAAGTAACCAAATTCTGAAACACAATGAAACATAATTGTTCAAAAATAATCATAGAAATAGATTTAGGGCTTGGATGGTCCCCCCTTGTGTTGCTCTTTTTCCAGCTCCTTCTCCAACCGTCTCCTTTCTTCTTCTTGCCTTGCCTTGAATTCTTTATCTCGTCTGTCGGCATCAATTAGCACACCGGCCCATACACTTGAGTGACCGGTGCCCTTATTCCTAAGATTGAAGTTGGCACAAATGGGCTTTGGTCGTGGAGGAGGTGGAGCAATCGAAGGTCTGAAACTTGGAGTTGCTGTGGATTCTCCGGTTGTCCTTCTCTTCCGCCTGTTAAGTTCCTCCGGATCTTCTTCTTCTTCCTCATCAAGCGGTTCCGTATTTATCGCAACCGGTGCGGCTGTTTTCTGTTCTGCCCGCTTCATCACATTCTTAACAGCACTTCGTTTCTTCTTATTCCTTGTACTCATGGAGTGGGACGGTTGAGCCAGTGGAGGTTCCTGGACATTGGCCTGCTCTTCTTCATTGCATTGTTGGGCAAGCTCATAGTCTTTATCTTCAAGTTCCTTCTGTAGCCGTTCTCTTTCAATCTCTTCTTCTTGCAACTCCTTTGCGGTTTCAGCATCTTTTTCGATTTGCGATTGGGTTGAACTGACTTGAACCTTGGACATTTCCCCGATTTGAATGGCCATTGCTTGCAGCATGTCCAAAAGTGGAGCGGTTGCGGCTTTGACGGACTCGGCAATCATGGCTTTTACCGTTGTCTGCATGTTCGTGTCCATCATGGTTTGAAGAGTGTTTGACAGTTTATCTTCAGCCACTGAAATTCTTTCGTCGGTTACTGCTTTAAAGTGCCCAAGGCATGAATTAACTGTTTCCATCATCGCTTGCTTGATTTGATCTATTTCCAGAGCTTTGACCGGTTGAGGGGCTTCTTGTTACAGGTTCTCTGAGGTTCCGGATGTCTCACCACTTACAAGGAATGGCTTACTTTGATATAACTCGGCATTGTTGAGTTCACGATGACAACCTTTCCTCCATTGCAAGTCAAGACGATCAAGATTTCGTACAAGCTGTTCTCGCACCGCAAGAAACCGTTCAGCCATCTTCATTTCAATCGGTTCTAGCGTCTTTCCTTGGATTTCTTGAAAGGCATTCTCAACTGCCTGTAACCGAGCGTTTTCAAGGATCACTGGAGCTTTGCTGAATGCCGGCTGGATTAGATTTGTGTTAGCTAGCTCGAGTGCCCTTTCTTCTAGCTTGACGAGCCTGTCCCACTGTCTGTTACCGCTTAAGCCTGGAACCATGTCTGATAACTTGGTTTCGCATCTGAGTTTCACCCACAGGATGTATGGAGCTAGCGCATCACTTGCACCTTTGTTCATGTCTTGAATAAATTCCTCAAAGAGCTCATTTTCTTGCTCCATGGTGTATTGAAACTCGTCTCCGGTTATGGCTTCATGTTGAGGGTCGATTTGCAACGTGCCCGTTCCGGTTTCCGTTGTTTCTTCAAAAAGAATGCCTTTGCCTTTGTTTATAGGAGTGGGTCCTTCTGGAGCTGTCTTGCCTCCTGCGGAACCGGAAGGTTCCTGTTCTGCAGTATTACCCTCCTGAGCCGGAGATGCAATTTCTGTTGATTTGGTCGTCTCATCGACCGGTTGAACTTCTGTCTGATCAGGTATTTCAACCTGATTGTCTGGCTTCCGACGACTTGAAACATCGTCCTCTTCGGTTTCTCTTGTGATCTCCTGGACCACATTCTGAATTGCTTCTGAGGTATTCAAGCCCACATCGGCCAATACCTCTTCAACTTGCTTACTTGGTGACTTGGAGGTTGCAGAGTGAACATTTGCCTCTGCCTCTTCCTTGGAATTCGACTTGTTCTCCTTGCTCCCCGAAGATTCGGTTTGCCTTGGAGATGGAATGGGATCTGGAATAACGGTGTTGATGGGGATGGGCTGAAAGACATCTGCGGTTCTTTCCGGTGGATTGTCCGAGGAAAGCGTTTTCTCGGAGTCCGCCGGTTTCTTTGAGCTTTTCTTTGCATATACTTTCTTCCTCCTCTTCGGTTCTGGTGGAACTTCTGCTTCAACCGCTTTTCTTGACGGTTTCTTCTTTCTGGTTTCTTCTTCAGCTGGAACCGATGAACTGGTTCCCTTAGATGATTTAGTCTTTGAGGATTTAGGTTTGATCGACTTCTCCGGTTTTTCGGTCATTGACTCTAAATCAAGGATGTTGGAGATCGGAAGCGGTATGCCTTCACCTAGTTCCACGTTAAGGAACTCAAGAATTTTGACGATTTGCATAGCATAGGCCTGCACCCGGCCATCTTTCTTTACCACCATTTGACAGAACTCTTCGTATATGACGTACCCCCAGTCCACCTTGTCACCGCGGACAATGGCCAACAACATTCTAAGTTTCAGTTTTGTGAGGTTATCGAAGTTACCTCCCCTTCCTTGGAGTGATTTGGCGATGACGTTCAATAACCATCTGTATTCCGGTTTGAGCTTAATCTTCCGGCTGGAGTGGATCACCAGATCCTGACCTGAGAAAGATACAACCAACCGGGCAGCATTTGATTCTGCTTCGGTTAAGTCGAACTTTAGGTCCGAACCTGTGTTGGGCAGACCAAGTGCTTCCGCAAAGATCTCTTCGGTGATGAGGACGGCCTTCCCGTTGACAGTCGCCGAGATCTTCCTCTTCGACAGCGTCGCCGTCGCCAAGAACTCCGTCACCGCCGCCGGATGAATGGTGAACGGACCAGAAAGGAACTTCTCCAACCCAGATTCTCGTAGAAGTTGAAGAACAGCCTTGTTCTTGTCGTCAGCATGCTCTTCAATATCTGCGAAATCTACCTGCAACATCCATTGAAATGGAGCTTTGCCTAGATCCATGATATTTTGATGAAAGAAGATGAAGAACGATGATGATCGGAGAGATGAATGCTTTTGAAGTTCTGGAAATCTTAGAGAGAGAAAGCACGTGTGTCGAATGGGCTGATTTGAACTTATATAGATGGCGGTTCCAAACGGTTTTGAAGATGAACCGTCAATTTGATGTTTTTTTGGCGCCAACTTTCCCTCCAAAAGTTACTGCCGTAACTTTCGGCGGTAAAAGCGGAAATTCGATGGGCGGTAAATTTTGAGAGGTAAAACTGTGGGCGGTTAAGATTTTCAAGTTTGCATTTTTGCTCGAAGATCCGGTTTCTCTTGAAGTCTTGTTAACCGGAGATTGTTAAGTTAACTTTAAGTTTTTGTATAAGTTTGAGAAACCGGAAGGAATAATGTGAATGAAAAACCGGAGACTTTTTAAGAGTTGAAATATTTCATTAATACTGGAAATGAAATGATTAACATAGGAGCGGTTCTGGTCGTACAACAAAATGACCAGAAACCGAAAAGAAACCGAAAAGAAAGAGAATTATTCAGTAAACCATCCTCCTTCCAACCTCCTTTCATACCACTTCTCTATGGTGTTTTGAGGAGACCGTTCCTTAATCCTTAACATACATTTATAGATCATATCTATAGTGATGGTGTTAAAGGATCCAACCGGAACACCTTTTCCAAGGTTGCGACGCTTGGACATGAGAAACCGGGTGATCTGAGGAGCGTAGCTGATCTTTCCTCTTTTACCGGTCATAAGCTGCTTCAGCTTATTGAAAAGATAGGACGCCCAGTTGATGGCGGTTTCGCGGATGATGGCTATCATAATATCGAATGCCTCCCGGCTGTAGTTCTGATTGGGCATTCAGCCTATGATAGACCGTTGGACCAAATCTTGAAAGACTTGGTAGTGAGGAGCGAGATCTTCTTTCTTCCCAAAATCCTTAACAAGAGTGTATGAAGAAGAGAAGATCTTGAAAAAGGTTTCCTTAGCCGGTAAATACGGCGTCGGAAAATCAGAGAAACCTTCCGTTGGAAGGTGAAAGAAGGTTGCGAATTCCTCCTCAGAAAACTGGAGGAATTGACCGTCGATGATGGTGCGAATGCTGCCATCATCCAAAACATGACCGTTGTTGTAGAATTCGCACACCTCCTCCACGAGGATGAGGTCCGAACCCTTGAGAAATTTTTGCAGGCCAGACGCTATGACATGCTGAAAAATGCAGTCATAGTAGGAACTGTGTTTGATGTCCTCAAAGTCAATGATCAAAGTGTTTCTTATCTCAGCAGACATGGCGATGATTAGTGAGGAAGATTTGAGAGAGTTCTTGAGCTTTCGAGTTTTTAGAGAGAGGAATGCTTGAAGACGTGTTTTGAAAATGGAGGTTGAGTCCCCTTTTATAGCCTGGAGTGAATGAGAGCATTTAATGAGAGGATTTAAAAATCTAGCCGTTTATGCTTAGTCATTAATGTTTTTGTGATTTTCCAAAAGAATAAAGGCAAGTCTTGTCAAATCAGGTCAGGCATGCTTTTTGATAATGAGATTTTATGTTTCCAAGAGTGATACGATTTATTTTGATACGACGCATTGAATATTTTAGATTTTGACTTGGAAAGGAAAGAAATCTGTTTCATTAATTAGAGTACAAAACCGGTAGTACAGCAAAAGTACCGGTTTTGTAAAGAAAAGATAAAAGAAAAGAGGAAAGACAGGTTTAGACATTTGATGACTCAGCCGCTTGAGCGTTTGAAGCCTCAGCCGCTTGAATTCTTCTGGCTTTAACCGCTTCCCACCGGTCGATCATCTCTTGTACTCTTTCTTTGGTGAGCACGTGCCTAGGGTGAAGAGTGACGAAGGCTCCGGAGTGGATGTCCAGACTTGCACAGAAACCGCTCAGCTGAGGAGCGTAGCCGGTTTTGTTGGAGAGAAGCATCTTCTTCAGGTTACTGAAGATGAACCAGGACCAGTTAACCGGTGTCCCAACCGTTACGGCGATCATCATCTCGAAGACCCTTTGAGTGTAATAGTAACTTTTCTCTCTGCACAAGACAGATTTTCCCAGAATCTCGCAGAGAATCTGGTACTTGTGAGAAAGTTGACTCTTAGCACCCTAGGGTTTAACCGGGATGTCAGATCCAGAGAACCGGCGACACATTTCTTCCATTGTCACCGGAGAATAGGTTAGGTCGGTTACCCCTTCATTGGGTAAGCCGCAGTATACAGCGAAATCCGTCTCGCTGAATAGGAATTTTTGACCGTAAACCTGTGCAACGAGTATATCTCGATGCACTTCTTTCGCGGTCTCAAACAGTTCTTCGACTACAAGGTAGTCGATGATGAACCTGTTCTCAAGAAAACTTCTTAGCCCACTCCTTTCTATGGCTAAGAACATTTCCTTTACTTCATGGTCCTCATATTGGTAGATTGATCCAAAATCTGCCAATAGGATTTTCTTGGCTAGGGAGTTGGTATTCATGTTTTTGAGAGAGAGGATTTTATCTCAAGAATAAAACTTGTGAATAGTGAACTTGTGATGTTTTGAAAAGGATTAAGGATGAGTTATATAGCCCGGGGATTCGGCTTGATCTTTAATGAGGTTAAGCATGCCTGATGATGTCATCAGCTATTAAATAGACTTAACTTGTTGAAGTAACTAATGGTTATTTCCAAGGTAAATCTAATTATTACTAAGATAGTAATGATGAAAAATATCTATTGACAAGATGTGAGTCTCCCTCTCTTGATGATGGACACATGTCGTCATCTCGATTGTGGTAGACTTGTTTTTATTAATTACAGGCTTCATTTTTCAAAATATGCATGAAAACTAGGTCGGTCATCTCAGGTTAACCGGAAAAGTTCATTCCATCAGACCAGAGTGCATATGTACTAAGCGATTTTCCATGACCGGTTTTAGTAGGATTTTTCCGTTTGTGAAGAAAAGTTGATTAATATCAACAGTTGTTCAACTTTAGATTTGTTTTATCCACTTCAACCCGGTTATTTCAACCGTATAGTAAACATACATTTGATTTGAAATTATGAAGTAGTCGGGCATAACCGGAGACTTCCTCCCGGTTAGCATATTTGATTTATTAATGGCCTATTTGAATATGGTTTGAGAAGCGATAGCTTCTCCCTGAACACATATCCCGGTTTTGTATACAGGCATACATCGTGATTATATCAATTGATTAAGATTAGTAAGACCCAAAATATTTCGAAAATGTGAAAACTTAGCTTCCTGTAGCGGTTTCGTGAAGATGTCCGCTACTTGTTGCTCGGTCGACACATATTCCAGCCGGATGTGTTTCTCCTGAACATGCTCCCGGATGAAATGGTGTCGGATGTCGATGTGCTTTGTTCTTGAGTGCAATACCGGATTGTATGTGATCGCTATGGCGCTGGTGTTGTCACAAAAGATTGGAGACTCCTTGGCTTCTATTCCGAAGTCCCTTAGTTGCTGTTGAATCCAGAGGAGTTGTGCACAGCAGCTTCCAGCCGCTAGGTACTCCGCCTCTGCGGTTGACGTTGCAACGAACGTTTGTTTCTTGCTGCTCCAAGTGACTAACCGGTCACCCAGAAACTGACAGGTTCCACTTGTACTCTTTCTGTCGATTTTGCATCCCGCGTAATCGGCATCTGAGTAGCTTATTAGATTGAAGCTCGAGTCTTTTGGATACCAGAGTCCCACTTCTTGAGTTCCCTTCAGATATTTCAAGATTCTTTTAGCCGCCGTATAATGAGATTGCTTTGGGTTTGCTTGGAACCTTCCGCACACTCCAACCGCAAACAGGATATCGGGTCGACTGGCTGTGAGATACAACAGCGATCCGATCATTCCTCGATATGCTGTGATGTCAACGGCTTGACCATCTTCATCTTTGTCCAGCTTCACGGAAGGACTCATTGGCGTAGCCGCTTCGGCACATGTATCCATCCCAAATCTTTTCAGCAGTTCGGCTGTATACTTCGGTTGGCTTATGAATATTCCGGTTTCCATCTGCTTAACCTGAAGTCCTAGAAAGAAACTCATTTCCCCCATCATACTCATTTGAAATCTATCAGTCATCATTTTCGAAAACTTATCACATAATTTTGGATCGGTTGACCCGAATATGATATCATCAACATAAATCTGAACAAGTAAAATTTGTTCATTTCTTTCAAATTTAAAGAGGGTTTTGTCTACCGAACCTATTATAAATTTGTGATCAAATAGAAATTGTGTCAAAGTATCATACCAAGCTCTTGAAGCTTGTTTTAAACCATAAAGGGCTTTATTCAGCCGGTAAACGTGATTTTCATGTTCTGGATTTTTAAAACCTGGGGGTTGATTTACATACACCTCTTCATTTACCTTACCGTTTAGAAAAGCACTTTTAACATCCATTTGATAAACTTTGAAATTTTTGAAAGCTGCGTATGCCAAAAATATTATAATTGCTTCAAGTCTAGATACAGGGGCAAATGATTCTTCAAAATCAATGCCTTCTTCCTGTTTATAGCCTTGAGCCACTAACCGGGCTTTGTTCCTCGTAACTAAACCGTCTTCATTGAGTTTATTTCTGAATACCCATCGTGTGCCTATAACCGGTTTGTTTTTAAGTCTAGGAACTAGATACCAGACTTTATTTCTCTCAAACTCGTTTAATTCCTCTTGCATTGCCAAGATCCAATCTGGATCTGACAATGCTTCATCCACCTTTTTCGGCTCAATTTGTGATATGAAAGCAGAGTTTCCATAGTGATCCAAATTTTGTTGCCTAGTTCGGACGGGAGAGGATATGTTACCAATTACTAGTTCAAGAGGATGATTTTTGTTCCTTCTGAGGTTAATCCGAGACGTGTCTACCAAGCTTTCGGCTGGCTGATCAAGGTTAGACTGATCGGTAGGTTGAACAGAGCCAGACCGACCGATTTCTTCAGTAGAAACTGAAGCGTCAACTTTCTGCGGTAAAGCAGCTTGATCAGGTTGAATTTCAACATCAACCGCTTGGTCCTTGACAAAGCGTCTAAAAACCGGAACCTCGTCTTCATCATCAGAATAGATATTGAAATTTTCCATTCTGTTGTGAAGGTCGAAGGGTAATGCAGTGTTACGCTCAACCGATTCATCGAAAACAACGTGTGCGGTTTCTTCAACTGTTAAAGTCCTAGTATTGTATACTCGGTAGGCTTTACTCACAGCTGAATATCCCAACATTATTCCCTCATCGGATTTAGCATCAAAAGCGGTCAAGTACTTCTTGCCGTTATTGTGAACAAAGCATTTACTACCAAAAATTCGAAAATACCGTACGCTTGGAATTTGATCAAAATAAATTTCAAAGGGAGTTTTCGAAAACCGTTTAGTCACTAGAGATCGATTTTGTGTATAGCAAGCGGTGTTGATAGCTTCAGCCCAAAACTTTTGAGCGATACCCGAATCGGCTATCATTGACCTTGCGGCTTCCTTGAGAGTTCGGTTTCTTCTCTCGGCCAGGCCGTTCTGTTGAGGAGTTCTGGCACTAGACAACTCGTGCCTAATACCGGAATCATCAAGAAAAGTAGTTAAATTACTATTAATAAACTCAGTTCCTCTATCACTTCTAATTTTGTTCACTCGAGTAGATTTTTCATTTTGTATTCTCAAAATCAGTTTAATCAAGTTTGGAGTTGCTTGATTCTTAGAAGCTAGAAAAGTAACCCAAGTAAATTTAGAGTAATCATCAACAACTACCATAGTATAATGCATGCCTCCTAAACTAGTTACTTTAACCGGACCAAACAAATCCATATGCAAAAGTTCTAAACATCTTTCAGATTGATAATTTCCTTTACTTTTAAAAGATGATTTCACTTGTTTTCCCATTTGACATGCAGCACATACTTTATCTTTTGAAAATTTAACGTTTAGAAAACCGTGAACTAGTTCCTTGGAACAAATAAAGTTAATCGTTTTGAAATTCAAGTGATTTAACCGTTTATGCCAAAGCCAGTTTGGATCATTTCCGGCTATCATACACACAAGTTTTTCGAAATCAGTTTTCCAGTTTACTTTGTAAATGTTTCCTATCCGGTTACCGGTTAACAGAGTGTCATTGTCTTGATTTTTAACCAAGCATGAGTTTTTATGAAATTCAACTTTGTAGCCCACATCACACATTTGGCTTATGCTTAGTAAATTAAAGCTTAGTTTTTCTACTAATAGCACATTATTTATGGATAGTTCACCATGGACAATCTTACCTTTGCCCACGGTTTTACCTTTTGAGTTATCCCCGAATGTGATGAATGCTCCGGTTTCATACTTGATGTCGGTCAGTAGCTCCTTGTTTCCGGTCATATGCCTTGAGCATCCACTGTCTAGGTACCATTCAGAATTCTTTAACCGGTTGCTCCTCCTAACCTGCAACAAACAATTATTTACACCTTTTTGGTACCCACATTTAGTTGGGTCCATGGTTGATTAGTCCCTTTGGGATCCAGACTTGAATGAGTCGGATCACTTTCCCAGTTATTGTTTTGATAATATTTGGCTTAACTTCTTGGCCGTTGCTCAAGAATGCCTTATGTGGTGATGGACTTCTTTGATGTCGGTTTTTATTATTTATACTTGGTTTCCGGTTGGCTCTCCTTCTCTCAGGATGAAGCCAATTTTCAGATTCGTTAGGACCTACATATTTAAGCGTTTCTTCCGGTTTTAAGTCACTTTCGGTTTGTGAACTTCTGACAAATTTTATAAATGGAAGATTATTTTTCGTTAGTTTCATCCCGTTAGATTGTTTTGTTTCATTTTGTTTACTTGGATTATAACCGATACCATATCTACACTTCGGATGTCTTTTATAGTTACACATTTGTTTCACTGCTTGACGTGATCTCTCCCACGCAGAAGTAACATACATTGCTCGTTCATCGGTTTCGGTTACCGGTTGAACTGTCTTCTCATTATCTGAGAATAGTTCATCCGATTCATATGTTTCGATTTCACATGTTTTATCGTTTTCATCATTTATTTGTTCGGTTTTAGGTTCTACAGGAGTTGGTATGTACGCGGATATATTTCTGAACTCAGCAACCATTTGGTTTAGAGCAGAAACTAGATCTTCTTTAGTAAACTCATCAGACGAGAAATCAAATACCTCTTCGTCGTTTTCCATGAAGCAGGTTACTTTTTCTTCATTATCTTCATTGTCGAAGTACGCCCACTCGCTTCCACCGTCGGATGCAATGAGAGCTTTTTGGATCTCCTTTCCTTCATCGGCATGTTGATCATTATTTCTCCGGTAGTCGTTTCGTTGATTGTTGTTGTTGTTTCCCCGATAATTGTTTCCTTGGTAGTTGTTTCCCTGATACCGGTTGCCTTGATAATTATTTCCTTGATAATTATTTCCTTGATAGTTTCCTTCCGGCTTTCTGACGTCTCTTCTTGGTTTTCTACACTCTGACCTGAAATGTCCAAAACCATCACAGTTATAACATCTCTTGTTTGATTTATCTACATAGTTATAATTAAAATCATTATTAGATGGTGGCTGGCTCTTCTTCATGAATTTCCCGAATTTCTGAGCTAGCATTGCCATCACATCGTCGGTTATTTGATCGGTGTTTTTGACTGGAGCCAGTGCGGTTGATACTGAAGCCGCCGGTTCCACCGATGTAACCAATGCTCTTGTTGCAGTTGATGTGGATGCTTCATCTTCGATCCGAGACTTGATCTCGAATTCGTAGGCTTTCAGATCCTCGAACACATCATGCAACTTCATCTGCCCAAGGGTGCTTGACTCCCTCATCACCATGGTCTTGATATCCCACGTGCTTGGCAATGATCTTAGAGCTTTGATGATCACTTCTCGGTTGTCATACTTCTTTCCGAGTGTCTGAAGCTCGTTTACTACGCTGGTGAACCGGTTGCTGAATTCCTTCATATTTTCTCCCGGTTTCATCCTTATGTTTTCATACTTCTGCGTAGCCACCAAGATTTTGTTCTCCTTGGTTCTTTCATTTCCCTCGTGGATCTGAATGATCGTTTCCCAGGCTTCCTTTGCATTGTCACACTCTGATATTTTGTTCAAAGTGTTATTATCTATAGCCTTATAGATATGCCTCATGCAATGGTTGTCCAGGTTACTTCTTCTCCGATCTTCACTTGTCCATTGGTTTTCCTCCTTGTTGATCTTGATCGGTCCCTCTTTCAGGACTCGGCTCATCTCATCATCTAACGTTATCAGATGTAGATACATCTGTTTCTTCCAACTGCTAAACGCTTCACTGTTTAGCATTGGCGGCTTGTCGCTGTGGGTCATGCTTCCCATCTTCTTCGGTTGCTTGAGTGCTAAGAACCTCGCTCTGATACCACTTGTTAGGATCGGGGACGCCCTTGGAGGACCGGGGTGTTTTCCGGTTTCAGGAAGGGTGACCGCTTACAACACACACAACTCTTTTGGTGATAGTCTGGTTAAAGACTAAAACCGTTCTCAGCACTGCGCAATCTGTCACAGACTCTTGAACCGGGTTCAAGGGCGGAAATGTCTGTTTCAGGTTGAAGCAACGAATGCGACTTTAGATGATGTTTTTAGGAGGAGTAGGTTTTATGGATGTGAGTGACCGGTTTTAGAAGTATGATTGGTTTTGAGGTTAAGGTTAAATAAGCAAGAAATGAAAGCAACGAAAGAACACGAGACAAGAATTTGTTTATGGATGTTCGGAGTAAACCCTCCTACGTCACCCCTTCTTCTCAGGTTATGAGAAGGATCTCCACTAACTCTTTAGAGTTACAACAACACTTCCGGTCGAGCCCAACTTCGCTACTCGCCGGTTACACCAAACTCACACTTTGATGTAATACAACTACTCAACACAAACACACACAAAGAACTTCCGGTTTTGAACACACCGGTTTTGGAATATAACACTTTATCTCTCTAGAATTTAATGCTTTGATGATTTGTTTTCGTAATCCGTCACTTGCATTTAATGGAGACGATCTGTCTTCCTTTTATAGCTGAAAGTAGCCAACGGTTACTTTCTTCTCTCTCTTGCGGATTGGTCGATCATTAGCACGCCTGTTTGCAGACAGGTTGCTTGCACGTTTCAACTTCCTCAACACCTGGCATTCATGCAGGTGACTCTGAGCATGGATGACATAACCGATTTTTCAGATTGAGACACGTGTTGAACATCCACTACCGGTTGTCAGCATCGGATCAATAAGGCATCATTGCTTTCCTCGCATGCTTCTGATCGGATCTGATCTTCTTTTATTCTTTCAAGACACGTTTCCTCCGTCATAGTACGTCACTCTTGAAATTTGAATCTTCTGACTTTTGTTCTGTACTATCCGGTTTCTGTGTCTTGTGCATTATGATCCGGTTGGAATGTAATCTTTTGTTCTTCGTTAACCGGTCGCTTTGAGAAAGTATAACCGGTTCCTCTGATCTTTAGCTTGATCACTTGAAGCTGGTTTCTTTGAATTATATCAGCAACCGGTTTTTGATGCCCCAACCGTTCATACGTTTTTAGAAGTACCTGCACATGAAGTTTAACTTCTGTTTAGTTTGTCTGGCCGGTTCCAAAATTAATCTACTTAATTTTTCTATCAAACTTTAATGATCATAAGGTTAACATACGTTGTTTTAGTTATGACACCTTAGGTCACTACAAGTCGGAATGTCGGAAGACAAAAAGAGATGATAAGAAGACAAATGATTAGAAACATAAGGAGGATCATAAATCATCCAAGCATAAGAAGGATCAGAAAGCGATGTTGGCAGAGGAAAGAAAAAGCAAGTGAGCCAAAAGTGATTCGGAATCCAGTTCCTCAAGTGATCGTGATGATGAAGACATCAAGTACTTCATGGCTAATGATGAAGAGATATTTGACTTTTCCTCTGAAGAGTTCACTCGAGAGGACCTAATTAATACACTCAATGACATGGTCATTGAGTACAAAAAATTTTCTGCTCTCGTTTCAACTCAACCATACAACATAACTGGTAAAACAAATGAAGTATTCTCTAAGATTGAGAAGCTCAAGGAAACATTTCAATTGTTAACCAAAGAAAACGAGAGATCCAACTATGTGATCGCTGCATGGACGAAGTCTGTAGATGCAGTCAACTAGATGATAAGTCAGCTAAGGCATGTCTGATGCAAATCTGGTCTAGGATATGATTTAGGCAACCTAAACAAGTCATGCAAGAATTTGAAACCCTCGAAAGACAAACTTCCTTTTATAAGTTTTTTCAAGGATGATCCAACTAACACTCAAGCGACTAACAATGTAGATGAGTCAATAACTAAAAAGAAAATAAAGTATGTGGAGCCAACTGACAAGTCACGGTGGCTTAATCCTGAGAGAAGAAAAGCCAGTCGGTCGACTGGACGTAAACATGACAAGCGACCGAGGAGGGCCAATAAAATTCATCATACAAAACTTATGATTCATCTAAAGGCAGACAAAGAGATGTCAAGCCTAATGCAAGTAAAATTATTAAGAAAAATACTAGGAGATCCATCAAAGTAACATAAGTATGGATCTCCAAAGCTCTGATCAATCGTGGACCCAATTAAATGTGGGTACCAAAGGTAGTAAATAGTTTCATTCGCAAGTTAAACATGTCAACTGCCTTGAGGATTCAAAATGGTACTTGGACAGTGGATGCTCAAGGAATATGACTGGAAATAGAAAGCTTCTAACCAATGTTGTAAAGGAATATGGATCAAGAATCATATTTGGTGATAACTCCAAAGGTAAGACTGTAGGCAAGGGTAAACTTGTCCATGGTAACCTCACTATAAACAACGTGCTACTTGTTGAAAATTTGTGCTACAACTTATTTAGTATAAATCAATTGTGTGATATATGATATCTTGTTGAATTCCATAAGCAAGCATGCATAGTCAATGATAAAAAATGAAGTACTCTGTTGACAGGGTATAGGACAAGTAACGTCTATAAAGTCAATTGGAAAAACAAATCATCTAATCCTATTTGCATGATGTTGGGTCAAATTATTTTCACTAAGGGTCAAAGTATTTTGACAAATGGAATTTTGATGATGTGTTGGTATAAAACTTAAATTAAGCCGTCTAATTATTTTTGGTACAGGTGTATCGAAAACATGTTTTATTAGACTAAGTCTGAATGAGGTTCATTAGACTTATTGGCTATTAGTCGCATTGAGTTAGACGTGCAATCTAATAGATACATAATTAGACGTGCAATCTAACAAACGTAATTAGACGTGTAGTCTAACGGATACGTAGTTAGACGTGCAGTCTAACGTATACGTAGTTAGATGTGCAGTCTAACAGACGTAGTTAGACGTGTAGTCTAACAGACGTAGTTAGACGTACAGTCTAATATATACGTAGTTAGACGTGTAATCTAATAGATACGTAGTTAGAAGTGCAGTCTAACAGATACGTAGTTAGACGTGCAATCTAACAGATACGTAGTTAGACGTGCAGTCTAATAGATACGTAGTTAGACGTGCAGTCTAACAAATACGTAGTTAGACGTGTAGTTTAATAGACGTGCAATTTAATAGACGTGTAGTTTAATAGACGTAGTTAGACGTTCTGTCTAACGGATACGTATTTAGACGTGCAGTCTAACAGATACGTAGTTAGACGTATAGTTTAACAGACGTAGTTAGATGTGTAGTCTAACGGATACGTAGTTAGACGTGCAATCTAACAGATACGTAGTTAGACGTGCAGTCTAATAGATACGTAGTTAGACGTGCAATCTAACAGACATAGTTAGATGTTCAGTCTAACAGATACGTTGTTAGAGATGTAATCTAACAGACGTAGTTAGACGTGCAGTCTAACAGACGAAGTTAGACGTACAGTTTAACAGATGAGAGTTAGATGTGAAGTCTAACTCCTTTAGATTAGTCTGAAGGGAGACGTAGTTAGACGTGTCGTCTAACAACTGTGAGTAAGATGTGCAATCTAACTCCTTCACACTAGTCTGAAGAGAACCGTAATTAGACGTGTTGTCTAATCCGATTAGACCAAGTGATCTAATGGATCCTATTATTAGACGGGGTGTCTAACTTCATTAGAATTGTCAGTCTAAGTGAAAAACGTCTAATGCTATGCTTAAGCAGTTGCTCGATGCTAGCATCCGTCTACTCACAATCTTCTAGTTGTACGCTACTCCTGCTCCACTTTTCTGTGCAGATCATCTAATGCCATGTAAGCAAATATTCTTCCCACTACTTGTCTTGCAGGAATATCCTAGAAGAATATTTGGAGCACTACCAGATTAGTACGGCCACGATCCTGGTTCTTAGAGTTTGATGTACATGTGTACTATAGAGGCTTTCAATGGAAGTTCGCCACGTGTCATTATAGAAGATTCGACCGTTGGTACTTTCTCTCTATTTAAAGATCTTCAAGGACAACGAAAGAACTACTGGACATAATTGCTGAACACTGAGAAATACGTATACAAGAGATCTACTGAATTTACAATCTTAAGAACTACTTTCTTGCTTTACTTTGTGTTTATCAAGAGAGAGATAGAATCAAAGTATTGTCTAGCTGAGTGATATTTTTCAATATACTAAAAGTTGAACAGAGTCTGTTCGTTCAACAGTGAGCTAGCCTTGCAACTGTATTTGATTCTAAGAAACGCATACCAGCTACAAAAGGGGTTGGGTCAAATTATTTTGACTAAGTGTTGAAATAATTTAACCACTGAGATTTTGATGATGAAATAACTTATGAGTTTTAATACAGGTGTATTGAAACAATATGTTATAAGACTTGGATCTAATGAGGGTCATTAGACGGATTTTGACTTTTATTGCATAAAATTAGAATTACAGTCTAACTCATCGGAGTTAGACGTGTAGTCTAATAGATGTGTAATTAAACGTAAGTCTAATAGATACACGGAATTAAACGTAAGTCTAATGCATAGAATTAGACGTACAGTCTAACTCATCGGAGTTAGACGTGTAGTCTAATGAATGCACGAAATTAGACGTAAGTCTAATATGTTTGTAATTAGACGGGTAGTCTAATAAATGTAAAGAATTAGACGTAAGTCTAATGAATACACGGAATTAGACGCAAGTCTAATATGTTTGCAATTAGACGGGTAGTCTAATTGATATTCGGAATTAGACGTAAGTCTAATATGTTTGCAATTAGACGGGTAGTCTAATGGATATTCGGAATTAGATGTACAGTCTAACTCATCGGAGTTAGACGTGTAGTCTAATATATTTGTAATTAGACGGGTAGTCTAATTTATGCGGAATTAGACGTGTAGTCTAACTTAATGGAGTTAAACGTGCAGTCTAATAGAATGTGAAAGTTATACGTGCGTCTAACTCCTTCAGACAAGTCTGAGGTAGAACCGGAATTAGACGTGCAGTCTAACTCAGTGGAGTTAGACGTGCAGTCTAATGGTTATTGAATAATTAGACGCGTAGTCTAATTAAGTGAAAGTTAGACGTGCGTCTAACTCCTTCAGACAAGTCTGAGGTAGAACCGGAATTAGACGTGCAGTCTAATGGTTATTCAATAATTAGACGCGTAGTCTAATTAAGTGAAACTTAGACGTGCGTCTAACTCTTTCAGACAAGTCTGAGGTAGAACCGGAATTAGACGTGCAGTCTAACTCAGTGGAGTTAGACGTGTAGTCTAATGGTTATTGGAGAATTAGACGCGAGTCTAATTCTATTAGACCAGGCGGTCTAATAGACGTTTTTCTATTAGAAGGAGATGACTTATTTCATTAGACTGATTTTCACAATCCGTCTAACTGAAATACGTCTAATGCTCAGTTTAAGTAGTACACTTGAAGCTAGCATTTCACCTACCCACGTGCTATAGCTGTACCCTACTTATGCTCCACTTTCTAGTGAAGATTAGTACAATAACTATATGCATCCAATCAAAGAATGCCACGTAAGAGAATTTTGCCTCACATTACCTATTTTGCAGATACATCCCTGATGGAATATTCGGCGCACTACCAGTTTTGTACGGCCACGATCCTTGTGCTCAGAACCTGCTGTGTACAATGGACGCTTTCCAATGGAAGAGTGCCACGTATCATTCTTGAAGATTCGACTGTTACTCCTGCTCAGTATTTAACAAATCTCAAGGACAACGGGCAATCGACCTTACGCAACGAACAAGCAATCTGATTTTGCAGAGAGAGAAACTACTCAATCATCTTGCTTACTGAACTCAAACTGTGAAGCTTCTTTCTGATTGTACTGTGTGTGAATCGAGAGAGAGCTAGAATCAAAACACCTTTAGCTAAGTGATATTCTTCATGTTGTAATTGAACAGAAAGTGTTCCGTTCAATAGTGAGCTAAGTGTGTGTGTAAACTGTATTTGATTCAAACGATATTATAGTGAATCCTTCCGGTGGTTGGAAGAAGGGGTGACGTAGGAGTGTTTCTCCGAACATCCATAAACAAACTACTGTGTTCTTCTTTTCTGTCATCTTTTCATATTATATCTTGAGCTTCAAACCCAAGTAAACAATTCCGCCTTGAATCCGTTTCAAGTGTTTACACAAGTTTGCGTAGAATAGAAAGCGAATTAAATCCCTAACAGGATTTCTTTCAAACCGTTTTTCATAAGCCTTCATCCTTAGCCAGACCTCGTCTCTATCGATAAAGCCGATCCTATCAATTGGTATTAGAGCCTTGTTTCTATTCTCAAGCATCAAGAATCCGAAACATGTCTATCATCAATGAAATTCCTCTTCTGTCAAGGGAAAACTACGAATGTTGGATGATAAGAATGCAAGCTCACTTGGCTGCTATTGACTATGATATGTGGAGCGTTATTACCGATGGCCCATAAAGATTTCAAAGCCAAGAAGTGAGTGGACCACTGAAGATAAGATGACCAACAACCTTGATAATGTTGCTAAGAATATTCTGTACCAGTCACTCAACATAATGTTCTGTGAAATCAAGTCCTGTTCCACTATAAAAGAAATATGGGATAAGCTTAATCAGATCTACAGTGCAAACTCTCAAGCAAAGAAGAACAAGAAAACGTTCATTTGCAGCAAAAACAAATCCAGTTGGGCTGACAGTGATTCGGAGGAGCCTCCTTCCGAAAAAGAGAATGAAGCTGTCACATGTCTAATGGCAGATGACCAATCTAAGGTAAATGATATCTCTGCACCAAAATTCACCAACGAGGAGTTAACTAATGCACTCAATGAAATGGCTATTAAGTACAAGAAGTTAGCTGACTCTTTTTATGAAATGAAAGTTAAATATGAATCAACTGTTTTCTCTTCAAACCAAGAATCTGAACCAAACGTTTTTGATGAAAACTTAACAGAGATCTCATCTAAAAATGAGATGCTCAAAGGACAGATTCAAACTCTTTCATTTGAAAATAAGAGATTAAACTATATTGTCAGTGCATGAATAAGATCAGGAGATGCTGTCAAATATCAGATCAGCATGTTGAAACCTGCTAGATCTAGATCCGGATTGGGATATGACATCAATGACCCTAATCTGTCATGCAAAAAGTCAAAACCAAATGACAAACTTAAACCAATAAGTTTTGTCAAAGGAAGTATGACTGACATTGAATCTGATCCTATTCATGAAGAAGTTGCTTTCAAAAATGAAATAGTTTATGTCCCACCAACTGTTAGCTGGCTTAAGAATAAGCTAGAAAAGGGTAATAAGTCTGGTAATTCAAAACCTGACTTTAAGTCAAGGAGTTTTAAAAGAAAATCCTCTTCAAAAGTTAGGATCAGTGGCTAGCAGGAAGTCATTTGCTAAGTCAAAATCTTATGCATTAATCACAACTCAAAATGGGAAGTCCATCAGAATAACTCAAATATGGATTAATAAGGGACTGATTGACCGAGGACCCAATTGAAGGTGGGTACCAAAAGATTGTAAATATTTATTTATGTAGGTACAAATAAACGAAGGACTGGAGGAATCTGTATGGTATCTTGATAGCGGATGTTCCAGGCATATGACAGGAAACAGACGGCTTCTCACTGATATATCAGATTACACTGGACCTAAGATCATATTTGGTGACAACAAGAAGGGTAAGACCATGGGTAAGGGTAAGATTATCCATGGTAACCTAACTATTAACGACGTATTACTTGTTGACAATCTCTGTTATAACTTAATCAACATCAGTCAATTATGTGATAACGGTTTGTTAGTAGATTTCCAAACTCATGCATGTTTAGTTAAAGACCAATATGGAAAAATTTTGTTAACTGGAAGTAGAATAGAAAATTCATATAAAATGAATTGGCAAAAAGAGACTTCTGACCTTATGTGCATGATTGCCAAGAATGACTAGAAATGGCTATGGCATAAACGTTTGAACCATTTAAATTTTAAAACTATCAATAACATTTGTTCAAACAATTTAGTTATTGGTTTGCCCAAACTTCAGTTTTTCAAAGGACAAGATATGCACTGCTTGCCAGTTAGGCAAACAGGGCAAATCATCGTTCAAAAGCAAAGAGAAATCACAATCCATCCGTATCCCAGAACTTTTACATATGGATCTTTTTGGTCCAATTCCTGTAAAAAGTATAGGAGGAATGGGATTTGCCTTAATTGTTATCGATGACTTTTCTCGTTTTACATGGGTTGCATTTTTACCATCAAAAGATAAAACTGTTGAAAACTTGATTAGGATATTTAAAGGGATTCAGAATCAGAAATCTTTAAATATCACATGTATCAGAAGTGATCAGAGAACTGAATTCACTAACAGATACCTATCATCTTATCTCGAGGAGACTGGAATTAGGCACGAGTTGTCTAGTGCCAGAACTCCACAGCAAAACGACATTGCTGAGAGAAGAGTGAGAACTCTGAAGGAAGCAGCGAGATCTATGCTTGCTGAATCATATGTACCTCAGAGGTTCTGGGCGGAAGCCATTAGCACTGCTTGTTATACACAAAACCGGTCAATAATCAACAAACGTTTTGATAAAACACCCTATGAGATATATTATGAGAGAATTCCCACAGTTTCTTATTTTAAGATATTTGGGTGTAAATGTTTTATCCATAACAATGGAAAGGTTTATTTGACCGTTTTTGATGCTAAAGCAGATGAGGGATTCATATTGGGATACTCTTCAGTAAGCAAGGCTTACAGAGTTTACAATAAAAGAACACAGACTGTTGAAGAATCCCTCCATGTAGTATTTGATGAGCCTGTTGAGAGCAAATCTAATGAATCTATTGATCTTGCTGATAGACTAAAAGCGACTAGTCTTGAGTCTGTAAGAGAAGAAGAAGAAACTTTGGATAAGCGAATGGCTATATCTGATCTAGTGGCTGATCCGGTTGAAATTCAACTAGACCTGCAAACTCCTGTTCAACAAGAAGTTGAGAGTTTGGATGTCGTGGTGTCACCAATTCAGATGACCAATCCCCTTGGATCCAACTTCAGATGGAACATAAATGATTCACCAGAACTGATAATCGGTAACCCTTTTTCTCCTCGAAGGACAAGACGTCAACTGATGGATGAAATGGCCAATTCGACATTTATTTCTCAAATTGAACCTAAGAAAATTGGTGAAGCTATAGTAGATCCAGATTGGATCAATGCTATGTAGGAGGAGTTAAACCAATTTTCTAGAAATAAAGTGTGGTATCTTACTCCTAGACCAACTGACAAGTCAGTTATAGGAACAAGATGGGTCTTTAGAAACAAGCTTAGTGAAGATGGCTTAGTCATTAGAAACAAAGCTCGTTTAGTTGCTCAAGGATACAAACAAGAGGAATGTATTGATTTTGATAAGTCTTTTGCACCGGTTGCAAGACTAGAGGCAATCAGAATCTTCCTAGCATATGCATCATTTAAGAATTTTAAAGTCTTTCAAATGGATGTAAAAAGTGCATTCCTAAATGGAAAATTAAGTGAAGAAGTATATGTTGAGCAACCCCCTAGTTTTGTAGATCATGTTTTGCCAAATCATGCTTATAGACTTAACAAAGCATTGTATGGTCTAAAACAAGCTCCTAGAGCTTGGTATGACACTTTAACCAACTTCTTGTTTGATCATGATTTTTTTGTTGGAACAATGGATAAAACCCTGTTTAGATTTACTAAAGATTCTCATATACTACTAGTTCAGATATATGTTGATGACATTATTTTTAGCTCAACTAACCCCAAATTATGTGAGAAATTTGCCAAATTGATGCAGGACAGGTTTGAAATGAGCATGATGGGAGAACTTACATTCTTCCTTGGGCTTCAAATCCGTCAACTAGAAAACAGAACTCTTATCAACCAAGACAAATACACCAAAGAATTGCTAAAGAAGTTTGGTTTGGAGAACTGTTCTGCTGTAGCCACTCCAATGAGTTCTTCAGTTAAATTGGATTAAGATGAAGGTGGCCAAAGTGTCGATGTAACAGCATATAGATGACTCATCGGTTCTTTGCTGTATGTAACTGCTAGCAGGCTAGACATTCAATTTGCTGTTGGTATTTGTGGCAGATTTCAGGCTGATCTTAAACTCTCTCATTTTACTACTGCTAAACGTATTCTTAAATACTTAAAGGGAACTGAAAATGTGGGACTGTGGTATCCGAAGGATTCCAGTTTGAATTTAATTAATTTCTCAAATGCAGATTATGCAAGATGCAAAATTGATAAAAAAAAAGCACAAGTGGAACTTTCCAGTTCCTTGGAGATCGTCTAATTACTTGGTTCAACAAGAATCAGACATCGGTCTCCACGTCTACAGCTAAAGTAGAGTATCTTGCATCTGGAAGTTGTTGCTCTCAAGTTCTGTGGATTCAACAACAGCTCAGAGACTATGGGATTGAGGCTGATGAATCTTCAATTTTCTGCGACAACACAAGTGATATCGCAATCTCCTACAATCCAGTTCTGCATTCTCGGACAAAGCATATTGAAATCAGGCATCATTTCATCCGAGAACACGTCAATCAGAAGCAAATTCGTCTTGAACATGTTTCTACAGATCAACAAACTGCGGACATTTTCACGAAACCTCTACCGGAAGCTAAGTTTTCTCACTTTAGAAACATGCTAGGTCTTGTTGATCTTGATTGACGTATTACGTGCATAAATTAAGGGGTAACTTATTATTCAAAACGCAACTGAACAGATATGAAAGACGGATGTCTTAATCTGTCCTAAGGATTTAGAGTTTTGAGAGACACAGTTACTTAGACACTTGTATACTTTAGCAATTTCATCTTCATCTGATATCATCGTCTTGGTTATTTTAACCTGCATGGTTAGATGGATACGTCTAATAGACGATTAGACGTTTTTACGTCATGAGCAAGAGGATGCTCACGTCTAACCAGATACGCGTGTCTCACGTGATGTTATTGCAGAATTAGACGTACACGTCTAATAGACTAATTTTCAAAAGGAAGTTGAAAATGTGAAAAGGAAAATAAACATCTAACTACTGATGTATTTAGACTCATCATCTTCTGGCTATTTGGACAACTGTCCTTTAATTATTTCTGCTCTAGTTCATTTTCCCGCCGAAAAATAAATCAGTCATTCCTCAAAAGAATTGAAGACACGTGTCTCTCAATATGCAAGAAATGACTAATATTTATGACAACTTTTTCTTGTACACTTAGTATTAAACGTTCTATTTCATGATAACATTAAATGCTGTGTTTATTGGGAACTGTCTTTTTAAGTTCTCGATGGTAGGTATAATCATTAGTTCTCTTCTACATAATTAAAAACCCTGATATTGATAGGATCACTCACTCTAAAAGATAGAAGACCCTTGAAATCAATCTCTCTCTCTTTAGAATTCGAATCGTTCTAATCCTTGTTCATCAAATCATAATGTTGCCTTTCCGTCCAAAATCGATTCAAGTGGACTTTCAATCCGTATCCACTTTACAATCTCCGGGAATGCATAGGATGTTCGAATCGTTAAAAGCTTCTAGCCTGAGAAGATTCCTCACCCCTCATAAAACCTATCACGAACAGTTAGTTAACGAATTTTTCGAAACCGCCGGATTCTATCAGGATAAAGTTATTGCTGGAGTAGTAATGGGCCAGATGGTCTGTATCTCAGAAGAATCTTTTGGTGCATTTTTCATCTTCTAAGAGAAGGTATTGATGATTTCTCATCCACTCCTCCCAATCTAATGATTATGATGATGAAAGTCTTTTCAGATTCCCCTCTAGTAGACATTCATGGAAAGAAAAACCTCCTGAAGGTTGAATATGCTCTCTTACGCGATATTATATCAAAATCCCTTATGTTTAAAGAAACTTCTTACAAGTATTGTACGAAGGTTTTTCAGATAATGGTGGCCATCACCAGGGGTGTTCCTGTCAATTGGACAAGCTTCCTCTTCGGAAATTTTGTCAGAATGGTTGTCGCTAGGAAGAAAATCTTTGGATTTGACGGTCCTCTCAGCTCTTTTCTTTGTTTCCTTCTGAATGAACCCGGTAAGAGCTTTCCCCTTCCTTCTAAGATTCTGAACTACCAGAAAGTGGTAGACTACATTCAAAGGGTGGAGACGCTTAAGTCAAAGAAAAGGAAAAAAGAAGATTCCAACTCCTCTCTAACCGCAGTCTTAGAGATCTCTTAGGTTGAAGTCTATCATTTCCAGAAGTTACGACTAGGAAGAAGAAGAAGAATAGAGATTAAGTGTCTTTTTGGAAATTATTTTGAATGTTTCTTATGATGTTTTTGGTAAACTTATTTGGTTTATATTGAAAAATGTTTTGTGTGTTTCTTCTGAAAACACTCATATGCGATTCACTTGGATATTTTTGAATAATTTACTTGCATGCAAACGGCTTTGTTTATTTACATGATGAATGCATGTTTTGATATGTGTGTGCAGGTTTGCAATTTCTTCATCAAAAAAGGGGAAATTGTTGTGTCAAATTATTTTGACTAAGTGTTGAAATAATTTAACTACTGAGATTTTGATGATGAAATAACTTATGGGTTTTGATACAGGTGTATTGAAACAATATGTTATAAGACTTGGATCTAATGAGGGTCATTAGACGAATTTTAGCTTTTATTGCATAAAACTAGACTTACAGTCTAACTCATCAGAGTTAGACGTGTAATTAGACGTAAGTCTAATAGATACACGAAATTAAACGTAAGTCTAATGCATAGTATTAGACGTAGAGTCTAACTCATCGGAGTTAGACGTGTAGTCTAATGAATGCACAGAATTAGACGTAAGTCTAATATGTTTGTAATTAGACGGGTAATCTAATAAATGTAAAGAATTAGACGTAAGTCTAATGAATACACGGAATTAGACGTAAGTCTAATGTGTTTGCAATTAGACGGGTAGTCTAATTGATATTCGGAATTAGACGTAAGTCTAATATGTTTGCAATTAGACGGGTAGTCTAATTAATAATCGGAATTAGACTAACAGTCTAACTCATCGGAGTTAGACGTGTAGTCTAATATATTTGTAATTAGACGGGTAGTCTTATTTATGAGGAATTAGACGTGCAGTCTAACTTAATGGAGTTAGACATGCAGTCTAATAGAATGTGAAAGTTAGACGTGCGTCTAACTACTTCAGACAAGTCTGAGGTAGAACCGGAATTAGACGTGCAGTCTAACTCAGTGGAGTTAGACGTGCAGTCTAATAGTTATTGAATAATTAGACGCGTAGTCTAATTAAGTGAAAGTTAGATGTGCGTCTATCTCCTTCAGACAAGTCTGAGGTAGAACCGGAATTAGACGTGCAGTCTAATGTTTATTGAATAATTAGACGCGTAGTCTAATTATGTGAAAGTTAGACGTGCGTCTAACTCCTTCAGACAAGTCTGAGGTAGAACCAGATTTAGACGTGCAGTCTAACTTAGTGGAGTTAGACGTGCAGTCTAATGGTTATTGGATAATTAGACCCGAGTCTAATTCTATTAGACCAGGCGGTCTAATAGATGTTTTTCTATTAGAAGGAGATGACTTATTTCATTAGACTGATTTTCACAATCCGTCTAACTAAAATACGTCCAATGCTCAGTTTAAGCAATACGCTTGAATCTAGCATTTCACCTATCCACGTGCTATAGCTGTACCCTACTTCTTCTCCACTTTCTAGTGAAGATTAGTACAACAACTATATACATCCAATCAAGGAATGTCACGTAAGAGAATTTCCCTCATTACCTATTTTGCAGGTACATCCCTGATGGAATATTCGGCGCACTACCAGTTTTGTACGGCCACGATCCTTGTGCTCAGAACCTGCTGTGTACAATGGAGTCTTTCCAATGGAATAGTGCCACATATCATTCTTGAATATTCGACTGTTAGCTCCTGCTCAGTATTTAACAAATCTCAAGGACAACAGACAATCAGCCTTACGCAACGAACAAGCAATCTGATTTTGCAGAGAGAGAGAAACTACTCAATCATCTTTCTTACTGAACTCAAACTGTGAAGCTTCTTTCTAATTGTACTGTGTGTGAATCGAGAGAGAGAGAGCTAGAATCAAAACACCTTTAGCTGAGTGATATTCTTTATCTTGTAATTGAACAGAAAGTGTTCTGTTCAATAGTGAGCTAAGTGTGTGTGTAAACTATATTTGATTCAAACGATATTATAGTGAATCCTTCCGCCTTGAATCCGTTTCAAGTGTTTACACAAGTTTGCGTAGAATAGAAAGCGAATTAAATCCCTAACTGGATTTTTTTCAAACCGTTTTTCATAAGCCTTCATCCTTAGCCAGACCCCGTCTCTATCGATAATGCAAATCCTATCAAATTCGTTTGCTGATACTATGAAAACAGATGCGCAGGTAATTAATCATCTTAGAGGGATAATGGAGGAGTATTGCTCAACTTCTCTTAAATTCGTGCATGGCATAGAATCCTATAGCTTAGATGAATCTCGGGTTCATTCTCCTCAAACTGAGTTAAATTATTATGATGAGAACGAGCCAATGGACTTCCTTAATGAAATACAACCTCCTCAGGGCAAGGTCCATTTTATCTACAGATCTAAGCAAATTTTCGAGGGTTGCGAAGAAAAAAGTCGAAGGAATATCTAATTGAGCAGGAGAGGACTTCTATAGAGGAACGACGTTTCCAAATATTCCATATTTATGATCAGATGGGGCCATCCATTAAAGAGAAACACCATGTTCCTAAGGCAAATATGGAGCGCTATTGGGAATCTATGCGGGAAGTAGAGCCTCTCTCTAGTGAGAAAGTGTCAACGAGTGTTACCCTTTCTAAATATGATGAAATTGAGAAAGAAGATGAGGAATATCAAGCTTGTTCAAAATCGTCGTCCGCAGTTGACGAGGTTCCCTCTTCTTCTTCTCCTCTAATTGAGAATGCTCCCCCAGCAGGTACTGAATCATCTCTTACAGAAGAGCAGGCAGCTAAGGAGAAGGAGATTGAAGCACAAAAATCCAAGCAGCCGACTCCTGCTAACTCTCTTCCTAGTAAATCTATCATGTCCAAAGAAAACTCAGGTTGTATTCGTAAATTGAGCAATGAAATTCTTGGAGATGAGGTTGGTCCTCAAGAGATAATCTACGCACCTCACACTCAAGCTCCAACCCAGAACGTCAAACCTGAGTTATCCATTCAGGTTAGTTCTTATCCTACATCTATTCGATCTGTCCCTGTTGGCTCCCACCTCTCTACTCATTCCCATTCCGAAGAGGAGTTTCCAAAAAAAATCTTCGATTGAGACTCTTGCTTCTCAAATAATGGAAATGGCTAATTCTCTCAAGGCTACAGACACAAAGAATTGAAGAAGCTTATGTAGTTGTGCGAAGATTCTAAGACGAGCAAAATGCAGCTGCTGAAGCTGCTAAATAATCTGCTGAAGTTGTTGACCCTGATGATATCACTTTACAGAAATGGCGAACCAAGGGAACCTTTTCCCTCGTAGTTCTCATTCCCAACGCAGGTCAATTCAAAGCGGTCAGAGTATCCCTCCACCAATTCCTGGTGGTCGCACTAGTGGAAATTGTATGACCAAATTATTGGAGGACATCGAAGATAAAACTACAAAGGGGGATCCTAATCTTCTTTTATTCTTGTCCTTTTAATTATAACTCCTTGAATTGATTGTGTTGAATTTTTTGCTCTCGACTAATTGCATCTCTTGACTTGGTTATCAAATCAGGAAAATTGAATGATACATGTTTAAGATTTAGTCAATTGATGGTTTTGATTATTTTTAGGATAAATAATCAAAAAGGGAGAAATTGCTAAACATACATCACTGGCTTTGATAATTTATTTTAAACAATCAAAGAGCGAGAAATTGTTAGATTAAAGTTGATAATTAACTTAGAATAATTAATCAACACTATAAAATTACCAGGTTTTGATAATTTAGTTTAAATAATCAAAAGGGAGAAATTGTTAGATCAAATTAATATAAGACACTTAATATAATAATTTTACTGGGTTTTGATAATTTAGCTTAAATAATCAAAAAAGGAGAAATTGTTAAGTTAAAGTCTTTGATTAATTTTAAGTGTATCAATAAAACTGAGTAGTGTTATTGATTTTATGTAGGGTCAAAGTGAAGAAAATCGGCGGAAAGAAAATCCGTCCGGTAGTTGATCAAATTCGGTATTTGATCAACTTCGGGTTTCTATAGAAGTGCATCCGGTAGTTTGACCAAATCGGTTTTTGGATAAGCGATTCCAGTTTTCTGCAGAAGCGCGTCCGGTAGTTTATCCAAATCAGTTTTGGGTAAATGCTTCTAGTTTTATGTTCGGGTTCGGTATTTTGAGAAGCGCTTCCGGTTTTATCTTAGTTCGGTATTCTGTAGAAGCGCTTTGATATTTTGATCAGCTCAGCTTCTCAAAAGTGCTTCCGGTTTTATGCTCACTTTGGTATTTTAGAAGCGCGTCTGGTATTATGTTAACTTCGGTATTTTAGAAAGCCTTCTGGTATTTTAACCAGTTTGGTTTTATATCAGCGCGTCCGATATTTTAACAAATTCAGTTTTATATCAGTGCGTCCGGTATTTAACCAGTTCGATTTTATATCAGCTTCCGGTATTTAACTAGTTCAGTTTTATACAAGGCCTTCTGGAATTTGACTAAATTTGGTATTTAATCAAGTTCGGTTTTATAATGCTTTTCCGGTACTTAAACAAATTCGGTATTTGATCAAGCATCCGTTATTGGCACTTTGACACAGCAACTGAACTAATCGTATAGAAGACTGCCACGTGCTAATCTTATTCAAATTCCATGTGATGTACGTTCCCACTACACCACGATCTATTTAAGGATATTTAGCGCACTATCTTCATCCAGTACATCCACGTTCTAACGGATATTCTATAATGTATCCTAGCACTCATCCAACCGAAATAGGACATGTGTCCTTTCAATCAAATTTGTCTGTTGATCTGTTATCTATTTAAGAAGAAGTTGGAGGACAATTTACACAAACCTTTCATTACGATTTCTTACGAGTCTTAAGCTTTCAAGTTCAAAACATCTACAAGTTTGCTAGATTGTTAAATTGTATTACATAATGTTCTGTGTGAGATTTCAGTATTGTAGTTGAACAGAGGTTGTTTTTCTTAATAAAGTGTTGTGTGCTTGGAGTTCAGAAACAAGAAGTGTCTATGTCCTGGTTGTCCGACTGGGTTTGTGTACGTGTTATATTCAAACCAAATCTTCTAGTGAATATCCTTCTCAAGGTTGAGAAAAAGGGGTGACGTATGAGAGTTTGTTCCAACATCCATAAGAAAAATTTGTGTCTTGTGTTATTTTCTTTCCGAATCTTCCAACCCCTTTTATGACGCTTAAAGTATAAATAAACAGTTCTGCACTTGACTTTGGTCAAGAGTTTGTGAATACTTGTGAAGAATAAAAACATATATTAACTTCTATAGAGTTAATATCAAACATAGGTTTTTGCGGTTAACAATACTCGGTCAACCCCCTACTATTGTTGACTCCTTTCCTAACAGGATCTTTGGATGTAAGTGTTACATTCATAATAATGGCTAAAATCATTTGACCGCTTTTGATGCAAAATTCGATATTTGTATTATGATAGGATATTCCCATGTCAGTAAAGCTTATAGAGTGTTTAATAATCAAACTCTAACTGTTAAAGAATCATCCCATATTGTGTTTGATGAATCTGTCGAAAGTAACACCACTGTACCCATTGATTTGTCTAACAGACTAAAGGCTGTCACTCTACAATCTAATAGCGAAGATGAAGTCCTAGTTCAACAAAACATTACCTCTGACATGATGACTGAAAATGTTGAAGTTCAAAAAGATCAGACTACAATTCAGCAGGTAGCTGACAGTCTGGAGAATGCAAGCTCATCCGATCATACGAATTTTTCCTAGTTAACTGATCGGACGAGTATTGCAGGATCAGTCGGTCAGACGGACAATGTTTTGGGACCAAACTTCAAATGGAATAGAAATCATCCTCATGAGATTATTATAAGTAACCCCTCCGCGCCCCTTAGGACCAGACATCAACTGTTAGATGAGTATGCAAACTCTACTTTCATCTTTTAGATTAAGCCTAAGAAGGTTGACGAAGCACTTCTTGATCTAGATTGGATCATTGCAATGCAAGAAGAGCTAAATCAGTTCAAAAGAAACAAAGTATGACATCTAGTTCTAAGACCAGCTAATCAATCTGTTATTGGAACCAGATGGGTCTTTCACAACAAACTTAATGAAGATGGTTTGGTTACGAGGAACAAGGCTAGATTAGTGGCCCAAGGCTACAGACAGAAGGAAGACATTGATTTCGAGGAGTCATTAGCTTCTATCGCCAGATTTGAAGCCATCCGAATCTTTCTATCCTTTGTGGATTTTAAAAACTTCAAGGTTTTTCAAATGTATGTTAAGAGTTCCTTTCTTAACGGGATACTTAGTGAGGAGGTCTATGTTGAGAAGCCTACTTTCTTAACGCCCGATCCCCCTCTTGATGTCACTCCTGAAGCTCATGCCTCCATTAATCTGATAATCTAAGAGGTTGAAGCTGATGCCAATGTCAAAATTGATCTATTTAATATTTGGCTCAACGCAAGACACTACACAAGCTTCTGTGAAGTGCTCTCAGATGTTGCAGAAGATGATAAATGAAATGAACAACTGAAATTAGTGGCAGTCTATGCAAGAGGTCGTGCCCTTTTTTCATTCTATACCAGCGGTAGAATGAACTTCAATCCGTTGGTTGATACTGCAAAAACAGATGCGGAGGTGCTATACCATCTTAACGGGCTAATGGAGAAGTATTATTCAACTACTCTTAAATTCGTGCATGACACAAACTCCTCCAATTTAGATGAATCTTGGGCTCCTTCTCCTCGAACTGATTTAAACATTATGATGAGGACGAGCCAATAGATTTCTTTGACAAAATGCCACCCTTGCAGGGCAAGGTTCACTATATCTGTAGAGTTGAACAGTTCTTTAAGGGAGGTGAGGAAACGTCAAAGCAGTATCTAATCAAGCAGGAAATGTCTTCTGTATAGGAACGACGCTTTCAAATGTTTCACATTTATGATCATTTGCGGTCATCTATTAAAGAGCAGATTCCCTTTTTTTAAGGAAGAGATAGAACGTCATTGGACATCTGTGCGGGAAGAGGGGCTATTATCTAGTGATAAAGTGTCAACATGTGTTACGCTTTCTAAGTCTAAAGAAAGTGAGAAAGAAGTTTAGGGAGATCAAGCCTGTTTAAAACCAATGTTCGTAGTTGACGAAGTTCCCTCTTCTTTTTCTCCTCAAATTGAAAATACTCTCCCGACGGGTGTTGAACCATCTTCTCCAGAAGAGCATGCGACTAAGGAGAAGGAGTTTGCTCAAAACTCTAAGCAGTCGACTACTACTAACTATCTTCCTGGTATGTCTATCAACTCCGAAGAAATTTTGGACCTCATCCGTAAACTGAGCAATGAGGTTTTTAGATATGAGGTCGGTTCTCAAGCAATAATTTATGCACCTCATCTTAAAGATCCACCGCAGAATGTAGAACCGGAATTATCCATCCAGGTTAGTTCTCTTCCTACACCTCTTCGATCTGTCCCTCCAGGATCCCACTCTGTCTCCTCTGCTCACACTTTTTCTAAAGAAATATCCCCGGGGATGGTGGGCATCCACAATATGATCATGGAAGCTCTAGTTCCCTTAAAGGAGATTTTTCAATCCATTAAATCCAGAATGGACAAATTCGAGAATCAATTAGCATCTTCATCTTCTGCAATCACCGGATTAATGTTAGCTCATGGGCAAAACAACAAGCATGTATTGAAGAATACACGAGAGGTGTTGCTTATGCGTAATCAAATGTCCAAGATGGAAAAACTTCTAAGTACATAGAGCTCAAATCTCCACAACGAAACGAAGTCATTCATTGAGCTTATTAATCTTCAAATGATGGAAATTTCTAAGTCTCTCAAGGCTGCTGAAGCGTAAAGAATTGAAGATGCCGATACAGCTGCGCGCAAACTTCAAGATGAGGAGAATGAATCTATTGAGGCTGCCAAACAATCTGCTGAAGTTGATGATCCTAATAATATTACTTTGGAAGAAATGGTGAAGTGGGGGAATTCTTACCCTCGTTGCTCTCGCTCCAGATGCAAGTTGATTCGAAGCGGCCATAGTATCCCTCCACCTAATCCTGCTCTACAAAGAGGAAGACAAATTCAACTATGAAGAGGACGTGGACGTGACTCTAGTGATCATGACCCTAGAGGATTCATTGCTAAAGTCATGGGGGCATTGGCGAAAGAATTAAAAGGGAGATCCTAAACTTCTTTAACTTCTATTCTTTTACTTATGAACTACTTGAACTGATGTTGTTGAATTTATGTTCTTGACTAATTTCATTACCTGGCTTGTGTTTGACAAACATAGAACAATACTTGAAACATGATTAAGTAATAATTAGTTCTGGTGTTGATAGTTTATTCTAAACAATCAAAAAGGGAGAAATTGGTAGACTAAGGTTTTTAAATTAACTTAGGATATTGGTAGACTAAGGTTTTTAAATTATCTTAAGACACTTATCACAGTCGAATTTATAAATTATAAACAATTCTACCGAATTTTGATAATTTAGTTTAAATAATCAAAAAGAGGGAAATTTTTAGATTAATTTAATCCAGAACATTTATTATAATGATTTTACCGTGTTTTGAAAATTTAGCTTAAATAATCAAAAAGGGAGAAATTGTTAGGTTAAAGTCTTTTATTAATTTTAAGTGTATCAATAAAACTAAGTTGTGATAAATTGATTATGTGTAGGTTCAAAGTGAAGAAAAACAAAATGGGAATCAAGTCCGGTAGTTGATTAAATTCAGTATTTGATCAACTTCGGTTTTTGAGAAGCGCTTTCTGCTTTTCATTATATTCGGTATTTGCTAAGCGCTTCCGGTTTTTCCAAAACTTTAGTTTTATGAAGAGCATCCGGTATTTTGATCAGCTCGGCTTTTGAGAAGCGCTCTCGATTTTGTTCATGTTCGGTTTTTGGTGAAGCGCTTTCGGCTTTTTAACCTCTTCGGTTTTATATGAAGCGCTTCCGGTTATTTAACCTCTTTGGTTTTATATGAAATGCTTCCGGTATTTAACATCTTCGGTTTTATATGAAGTGCTTCCAGTATTTAACCCCTTCAATTTTATATGAAGCGTTTCCGGTATTTAACCTCTTCGGTTTTTGCTAAGTGCTTCCATTTTTTTCCAGAACTTCAGTTTTATGAAGCGCTTCCGGTATTTGATCAAACTCGGTATTTTATCAAGTTTGGCTTTTATGAAACACTTCTGGTTCTTGATCAAATTTGGAATTTGATAAAGCATCCAAAATTCCTCTCCAACGCATTAACCCTATCCGTTATTGGTCGTCTGTCACCGTAGTTGAGCTAAACCTATAGAAGAATGGCATGTGCCAAACTAATTTAGAGTTCATGTGATGTACGTTCCTAGTACACCACGATCTCTTAAAGAATATTCGACGCACTACCATCATTTAGTACACTCACGATCAAACGCACATTCTCTGATGTACTACCCTAACACACATCCAACCGAAATAGGAGACGTATTATCTGAAGCAAATTTTTCCGTTGATGAGTTATCTATTTAAGGAGAAGTTGGAGGACAACTTATCTGGCTCTAGGACACACCTACTATTCTATACTACTTTCACGAGTCTTAAGAATTTTGTATGAACTTTCTATCAAGCGCTCAAGCTCTCAAGTTCTAAGAGGTGAGATTCAGTACTATAAGTTAAATATAGATTGTTCTGTTTAACATAGTGTGTTGTGCTAGGAGTTCAGAAGCAGGCAGTGTTTAAGTCATGTGTGTCTGACCGGGTTTGTGTAATTATTGTATTCAAACCAAATCTTCTAGTGGATATCCTTCTCAAGGTTGAGAAGAAGGGATGACGTAAGAGAGTTTGGTCCGAACATCCATAAACAAACTTCGTGTCTTGTGTTCTTTACATTCCGAATCTCCCAACCCTTTATCTACCGTTTCAAGTCTAAACAAACAGTTCCGCAATTGACTTTGTTCAAGAGTTTGTGAAGACTTGTGAAGAATATAAACAAATATTATCTTCTAAGAAAGATAATATCGAAGTGTAAGTCGACATGGTCAACAATACTTGGTCAACCCCATGTTATTGTTGACTTCTTTCCTAACAGCCAAAGTAAAAAATAAGAATATGATAAAGAAATTTGCCATGGTTCTCACTAAACCTCCATAATATCTAACCAGTCGAGTCTCCTTAAGCACCAGTTAAAACCCGAAAACGGATGGGCAAACAAAGCGACTTATTTTCAAAGTAACTCGATCATTTGAATAACCTAAATTCAAACCCTCGGACTAACCTATTCTTGTGGAGTTTTTTTATTAATCTAGATAAATAAAATGCGAAAATACAAATATCCAGATATCAGAACACAAATATCCAGATTTTGGCCTCTTTTGAAGGGAAATTTGACGAAATGACCTTAGAAATGCCTTTAAATGCGCTGGATCACTTCAAAATATTCTGACGAAATTATTCCCGTCGTGTAACGCGAAGAGTAGGATCGTCTCGCAAAGAAAAAGTCTGTGAAAAGTTCAGAATGATCGTGCCTTTCGTGTGACGATCGTGCCCTTCGTGTTACACGACGAGGGTAATTTCACATGTTTTTCCTTCGCGAGACGATCCTGCCCTTTGCGTTACATGACGGGGATAATTTTGTCTTGAATATTTTAAAGTGGTCATTTGCGTAATGATCAGCGCATTTAAGAGAATTATTAGGGTCATTTCATGAAATTTCTGCCTTTTAAACTAATCAATTCTATCTTTCTAATTTAAAAACTAACTAATTTGATTATTCTAAGAATAAACTTAATTTTATTTATTTTTTTTTAATAACTTTATTAATATTATTTTTTTATTATTAAATAAAATTTTTATTTTATTTTTTATATATTTAAATTAATACTTTTATATAATACAATATAATAAATTTTATAATCACTTAATATTTTTATAAATATTTACTTAATACATAATTAATTTAAAATATTTTAATAATCATAACACAATAATAAATAAAAAAATATTATAAACATCTTATATTAAAATGATTGACATCTTGTTATACTTATATGACCTTATTAGTTAACACCTCAATAATAAATAAATAAATATTATAAACATCTTATATTAAAATGATTGACATCTTGTTATACTTATATGACCTTATTAGCTAACACCTCCTGTAATTATTTATTTTACTTCGAACAAGTTGACTTTATATATATATATATATATATATATATATATATATATATATATATATATATATATATATATATATATATATATATATATATATTCACATATTATTATTCATTAAAAGTAAATTTAACCATCTAAAAAAGTTTTAATTGAATAAGATGAGTATAACTTAATATAAAATTTAAAATTATATATTTAAAATTTCATAAATATTTTAAAATATAAAATATAAAATGTAAAAATGAAATATAATTAAAATTGTGATAATAATTATTTTATATAAAAATAATAATTTAATTGTGTAAATAAAAATATAAAAATAGAAGTAATTAAATTAAAAATATATTTAATAATAAGATAATATTAATAAAATCATTATAAAAATAATATAAGTGAATTTAAATAATAAATTACGTTAACTTAAAAAAAAAACAAATATGTCATTTTGGAGGGTTTAACTTCAAACAAAATTAATTTGGAAACCACCAAAAAAATATATTTTTAAATTCATAGTTAATCATTATTTTTTAAATAGTGATTAATTTAAACAACTCATTATTAATTTAACTAACACGATGCCTTACGTTGTAAAGATAAATAAAAATTATATTTACAAAGTTGAAATAAACAATACTCACATATTTGTGATCGTCATCATCATTATCATCGAATTGTTAATCGCATCTTCATCTGAACGCCAAATCCTTTTGACCATATCCTCGAATTGTCCGTGTGTCAACGGACTGCCAAGAATCAAAACGTATTCATTATCCTCTTCTTCGTCAACATCTATGATATAAACATTAGAGGAGTTTAATGTTAGGACAACCTAATGATCGTTTTCCTTCTCTCATTCATCGTTATTTTCATTATTCATAAAAAAATGATAACAAATATGATCAAAAAATATTCATTTAGCTTTTTTTTTGTCAGCACCGACCTCTTCCTCTTCCACCTCTTACTCTCATTTCTCGGTTAACCAACAATATCATTTCTTACATAATAGACCTCTAATTTACTAATCTCGTTACCTCACTTCTGCACTCAATCATCTCAACATTACCAACATCTTTTACAATCACTTTTGGAAAACTAACCATATAATCATATCACCAACTTCTTTATCCTCACTTCTTCGGTAAACCAATAAATTCATTCATATATTTAACCACCAATATTTTTTGTTCTCCAATGAACATTTCATTACTATTCTCGTGACTTCATTTTAAGTATTTTATACCTCAACCATCTCATATGATTATCATGACATATTTACCCTTAATTTAGAAACCAACCACTAATCCAATCGACCGTCATCTTGTGACCTCACTTTTACACGTCGGTCAACCAACTATCTCAATCACACATTTAATCACAAATATTTTTTCCCCAATAGATAACTCTCAGTATTAATATTATGACCACACACACTTTCATACATATCTTATCCCTCGTCAAACCAACCATTAAAATATCAATTGAACTTTCCATTTCATGACATCACACTTTAGATACCTCTTTTCCCTTAGCAAAATCAACCACCAATTCCAATCGATCTCTAATATCGTGATCTCACACTTCGGTCAATCAACATCTCATTTTTAACCACCAATCACAATTGACCTATAATCTTGTGATCCTATGATCCTTTGTTATCGATCAATTATCCTTTAGCAAACCAACCACCAATTTTAATCTTATCAACCTCTTATCCCTTGGCAAATCACCCTCTAATTCCATCGACCTCTCATCTCGTGATCTCATACTTTCATATTATTCTAATCCCTCGACCAACCAACTACCAATCAATATTGACCTCTAATCTCGTGACCTTATAATCTTTTGTTATTGCCCACTTTTCCCTCGGCAAACCAACCACCAATTCCAATTGACCTCTTATATTGTGACCTCATTACTTTCACACGCCTCTTATCTCTTGCCAAACTAACCATCAATCTCAATGAACATCTCCATCTCGTGATATCACACTTTCACACGCCTTTTATCCCTTGGTAAACCAACCACTAACCGCCAATTACAATCCCACTTTCACATGCATCTCTTATATCTCGATAAACTAACCACCGACCTCATACTTTCACATGCTTCTAATCTCTCAACAAACCAACTGCCAATCATAATGAACTCTCCAATGAACATTTCATTACAAATCGTATGACATCATTTCGAGTTTTTTGTACCTCAATAATCTCATATCATTACCGCGACCTCTTTACCCTCACTTCAAAAAACAAACCACCAATCCAATCGACCTCTCATCTTGTGACCTCACTTTCACATTTAGGTCAACTATCTCAGTCACACATTTAACCACCAATACTATTTTTCCTAATAGACAACTTTTATTACTAATATTATTACCTCACACACTTTCACACGTATCTTATCTCTCGCCAAATCAATCACTAAATTCTCGATTTACCTTTCTATCTCGTGACCTCACACTTTAGACATCTCTTATTCCTCGACAAATCAACTACCAATTCCAATCGATCTCTAATACATTGACCTCATACTCCGATAAATCAATATCTCATTCACATATATTTTTAACCACCAATCACAATTGATATCTAATCTCATGATCTTACAATCATTTATTACTGATCTCTTATCTCTCAGCAAACCAACCACCAATCTTAATTTCACTAGTCTCTTATCCCTTGACAAACTAACCACTAATCTCATTGTTCTATCATAGCGTGACCTCATACTTCCACAGTTTTCTAATCCCTTGACAATCCAACAACCAATCACAATTGACCTATAATCTCGTGACCCCACGATCCTTTGATACCGGCCTCTAATACCTTGACAAACTAACCACCAATTCCAATTGACCTCTCATTTCGTGACCTCATTACTTTCACATGCCTCTTATCTCTTGTCAAACCAAACACAAATTCCAATGAATCTCTTCATCTCGTGACATCATACTTTCACACGCCTCTTATCCCTCAACAAACCAACCACTATAACAATAACACTTTCACACACCTTTATTATCTCTCGGCAAATTATCCACTAACATCATACTTTCAAATGTTTTTAATCCATCTTCAAATAAACTACCAATCATAATTGACCATTAATACCGTGACCTTACAATACTTTGTTACCGTCCTCTTATCCTTTGACATATGAATCATTAATTTCAATTGATCTCTCAACTCATGACCTCATTACTTTCACACGCCTCTTATCTCTCGCCAAAACAACCACCAATCCCAATAAACCTCTCCATCTCGTGACATCACACTTTCAAACGCCTCTTATCCTCGACAAACCAATCATTAACCATCAATCACATTCACGTGCTTCTCTTATTTCTCACCAAACTAACCACTGACCTGAATCGACATCTCATCCCTCGACAAACTAACCACCAATTCCAATGTTACCGGCCTCTTATTCATTAGTAAACCAATTACCAATTCCAATCGACCTTTTATCTCACAACCTCATATTTTCACACTTACATGCCTCTAATCCATCATCAAACTAACAACTAATCAAAAATCAACCTTTAATCTCGTGACTTTACGATCTTTTGTTACTGACCTCTTTATCACTTGGAAAACCAACTACCAATCCTAATGTTATCATCCTATTATCCCTCCATAAACCAACCATGAATCCAAATCACACTTTCACACGCCTCTTATCCCTCGACAAACTAACTACCAATCTCAATCGACCTTTAATCTTGTCACCTCAAGATCCTTTGTTACGGCCTTTTATCCCTTGGTAAACCACATCTCAATCACACTTTCACAAGTCTCTTATCTCCCAGCAAACCGATATTACTAACATATTATCCCTTGGAAAACTAACCATCAATCTCAATCAAACTTTTACACGCCTCTTATCCCTTAGTAAACTGACCACCAATCCCAATCATATTTTGAAATGCCTCTAATCTCTTACAGAACCAACCATCAATCTCAATCACATTTTCACACGTCTCTTATCTGTTAGCAAACCAACCACCAATCTCAATCACACTTTCACACATCTCTTATCCCTCAATAAACTAAAAACCAATCTCAATTAACCTCTAATTTTGTGACCTCACGATCCTTTGTTACCGACCTCTTATTCCTCGGCAAACTACATTCCAATAACACTTTTACACGTTCCTTATCCTTAGGCAAACTAACCACCAATATAATCAACATTTAACTTCAATACCTCACATTTTGGTCAATTAAATATTTGATTCATATGTTTTAACAACTCTCATTTATCACCAGCCTCTTATCCCTTAGCAAACCACATCACAATCATACTTTTGATTCATATTTTTTAACCACTCTCATTTGTTATCGGTATCTTATTCCTCGGCCAAACACATCACAATCACAGTTGGTTAAAGGGTTACTTATTTTTGTTAGTTGCAAGTTCAAAACATACATCCGTGATCGATTTTTTTAAAAATATATTTTTTGATCAACTAGTTTGAAAATTCTGGGACCCCTTAAAATATTTATTTTTTTGAAAACGCGAGGGGAATTAATTTTAATGTTTGAAAAATTGAAGTTTTAAAAATAAGGCTTTGTAGACAACTCCATATCTTACCTTCCCGTCGAATTTGGGAGAGATTGGGAGTTTTTTAATGATAAGTGTGTCATAGGCCTTTTTTAACTTTTTTTCAATATTAATTAACCTCAGGACTAGAGAGTCGCCACCTAATTTTAAAAATTAGGAATTTAAGAGATGTGAGTCCGGCGTTTGGTTACGTGTGGGAAAGAGTTTTTTAGACACTATGTCCCACAACGCCCCTAAGGTCTCTACTAATTAATTTTGGCCTTTCTTTAAAACATATTTACGCTTTATATTTTAGAACTTTTCCATTTTAAGCATTTAATGGGTTTGCATGAGATAAACAAATAAGCAAAGATAAAAGAAAACGAGAGCAAATAATTCACACATAAAGTTATCCTAAAAATCAAAACTAGGTAAGTTATTAATCAAAATTAATTGGCCTAAGTCTAGATTAATTTTTAAGAAACTTTAGTGAATTATTTAATGGTCTAAAAGTTTACTATTTTGGGGTTTTTTATTTAAAAAAATAAATAAAAAATAAAAAATAAAAAATAATAAAATAAAAAATAAAAAATAATAAAAAAAAAAAATAAAAAAGTCCTAAATGGAAAGAAAATCCTAAGTCGGACTAGGTTAAATTTTAATTAAGGTTTAATTTTAAATTTTGTCTCTAACCTAGGATCAAGCAAGCCGCAAACTATAACTAATAAAAAAATGTCAACAAAAAAAAATCCTAAATCTAAAATACAAAAAAAAATAATAAAAAAACTGAAGACTGCAGCAAGCGTCGCCTGGGAAGCGTCAGAAGTCTGATTCAGCAGCAGCTGGAGCAGAGAAAGCGTCGTCTGGAAAGCGCCGAGACCCTGGGAGAAGTGCTGGAAACGTCGGGAAAGCATCAAATCTTTTCATGTGGTGTGGCTCTTTGGTCGGATGACACATAAATATGGTTCATTGTGCCGTTTTGACCTAATCCTACTAACTAACACTTGGTGATCCAAATGGATCCCAAATTGCAAAAAAAAAAACAAATCCAGCAAGGTTTTAAAATATATAAACACCTATATATATACAAAAACATAATCCTAACAATTATAAAATAAATAAAATAAAAATAAAAATAAAAAAATAAAATAAAATAAAAACAGATTGCTTCTTTGTTTTGGCTTTAAGTTTTATATTTTTATTTTTGAAATTGCCAATTTAAGGGCCGATTTTGGTTTTAAAGAAATTTTAGGTCAATGACCTTTATATACATTAAGTTTTTTTTTTATTTAGATTACATATTTACAACAAGAAAAGTAAAAATCCTAAACACCTATCAAAATAGAAAGCTTAAAGAAACAATATATGGAATTAAAAAAAAAAAGCAAAAAAGATTCAAATTCAAATTCAAGAAGAAAAAAAAAGACAAAAGAGCTTACAATGGGGCTGCTCTTTTGATTTTAAGGGTGGTATTTAATCTAAGATTTCCTAAGTAAATCTTGTGACCAACTTAACAAGAGTGGTGTTTGCTTAGAATTTTCAAGCAGCCTAGAGAGAGAAAGGTGAAGGTCAAGGTCGAGAGTTGAAGTCGAGAAAGTCCTTTTGCTAGGGTGTTAAGAGGGGATATTTATAGGCAAAACTATGAAACCCTATGGCCCAAAGGCCCATTTAACACACTTGACCGTTGGGAAAAAACTTCTTCCTTTATTTTAGCAATCTCTTTTTTCCTTCTTTGACCTAGGATGCTTCGCATTATTGTGTAGACACCGTTATCTTTTTATTTTTGCACGTTATCCCCTTAACACATCCCTTCATCCTACAAAAAAAGATTTTGTTAAAAACACAAATAAACAACTTTATTTTTAATTATTCCTATTTATAAGAAACAATTATAATTAAATAAATAAAAAGCTAACTAACTTATTCAAGAAATCAAATTTCAAAGTTTAATCTAAAAATCTAACAAACAAAATATAACTAACGAATTTTATATAAACGCTAATATATATTTTGTAAAATATATTTTTTTATTTTTTTTTATAAATACCCAAGGTAATCAATTAAATAAAACCTTGAATATTCTAAGTATAATAACTTCTCTAAGTGTTGTAACATAGACAAATTACTAACTTAACTTTATTAAGAATCCAAAATCAATTATTTTCAAAAACTTAATTGTTCTAAAAATAATCTTCTTTAATATAAATCGTGCAATGAGTCCGTGAATGAATTCGAGAAAATTTTATAGACTCAGATTTATATAAAGCATAAACTATAAAATTAGGTGTGAAAAATGAGTGTCTACAGAATGCCCCTCTTGGACAAAATTTGTAGAAAACACTCGGTTTAGAAAAATGCATGTCCAAGCTTGAAAATAGGCACTGCGTTTTGAAAACACCAAATTTATAGTTTATTTTTGGCTTCCTTGAATGAAAAGAGAACAAACCTGACGAGTCTCTCGGGAGACTCGTGTAAATTACCCTTCATTCTTCAAAGTCGGTTTATCATCCACTCGTTGACGATTCACCTTTGTTTAGAATATGCATCGCTCCTGGTTTATCGATCGTGTAGATCGAGCCTGGTGGTTTCGACCATATTTCTACACACCTCGCCTAGTCTTTGGATTGTACATAAGTACACATCTTGACTTAGTTTGCTGATTGTGTTTATTGTTTATTACTCTTTTCATTGAGCAATTTAATAGTCATTATAATCACAACTCCATTTAGTGATTAAGTTTGTCTCGCTTTTCACATGGAGCGAAAAAATCTTAATGATTATTCTAATCACAACTCTGCTTACTGATTATTATAGGTTTAAGTATCGCTGGTCAGTTTAGCGAAATACTATTTAATCACAACTCTACTTAGTGATTATTATAGATTTAAGTGTCGCTGGTTAGTTTAGCGAAATACTATTTAATCACAATTCTTCTTAGTGATTATATAGATTTAAGTATCGCTGATCAGTTTAGCGAAATACTTTTTAATCACAATTCTACTTAGTGATTATTATGAATCTAAGTATCGCTGGTCAATTTAGCGAAATACTATTTAATAACAATTCTGCTTAGTGATTATATAGATTTAAGTATCGCTGGTCAGTTTAGCGAATACTATTTAATCACAATTCTACTTAGTAATTATATAGATTTCAGTGCCACTGGTCAGTTTAGCGAAACACTTTTTAATCACAATTCTGCTTAGTGATTATATAGAATCTAAGTATCGCTGGTCAATTTAGCGAATACTATTTAATCACAATTCTGCTTAGTGATTATATAGATTTAAGTGCCGCTGATCAATTTAGCGAAACACTTTTTAATCACAATTCTGCTTAGTAATTATATAGATTTGAGTATCGCTGGTCAGTTTAGCGAAACACTTTTTAATCACAATTCTGTTTAGTGATTATATAGAATCTAAGTATCGCTGGTCAATTTAGCGAAATACTATTTAATCACAATTCTGCTTAGTGATTATATAGATTTAAGTATTGCTGGTCAGTTTAGCGAATACTATTTAATCACAATTCTGCTTAGTGATTATATAGATTTAAGCGTCGCTGGTCAGTTTAACGAAACACTTTTTAATCACAATTCTGCTTAGTGATTATATAGATTTGAGTATCGCTGGTCAGTTTAGCGAAATACTTTTTAATCACAATTCTGATTAGTGATTAGTATAGATTTAAGTATCGCTGGTCAGTTTAGCGATATACTTTTTAATCACAATTCAACTTAGTGATTATTATGAATCTAAGTATCGCTGGTCAATTTAGCGAAATACTATTTAATCACAATTCTGCTTAGTGATTATATAGATTTAAGTATCGTTGGTCAATTTAGCGAATACTATTTAATCACAATTCTGCTTAGTGATTATATAGATTTAAGTGTCGCTGGTTAGTTTAGCGAAACACTTTTTAATCACAATTCTGCTTAGTGATTATATAGATTTGAGTATCGCTGGTCAGTTTAGCGAAATACTTTTTAATCACAATTCTGATTAGTGATTTAAGTTCGAAGTTAAACTTCCTTAATTTTCAAAGCACTAGCGTCTTCTTCTATGGTCTTGAAATACTTTCAAGAATCGGTTCCATACTTTCTTCCTTAGAGTGTGTCGAGAGAAAACCACATGTAATCGATGTTCTTCGAGATTCATGCTATCACTTTTGGGGACTTGTCTTTCGCCGAGACGTTTTGCCCTGAGTTTGTTTGAGGGATTTGTTCGCTCGAATGCTTAATCTTTCAACCATGTGTCATGAGGTTGAGTCTCGCTTCTCAAATTCGGAGGTCAGTGTGCTTAAGATTCTATGGCCTTGGGCTCTTTTATACTCAGGGTATATTTAATAGAATCGGTACATTCTTGTTCTTGCATTGGCAATTTAGACAAGAGTCTAGATGAACAACAAATGGTAATTTTAATATCTCAACCTCTACGAGTATTTTTCTATTTTATTAGGTCTCTTTTCTTTATGACCGGTGTGTATCTGATAGATTCAAACACTTTGTTCTTGCTTAGCAATTAGATAGAATCTAAATGAACAACAGTATTGTACTTCATATCTCAACCAACACAGTCTTTGTTTAATTGATTTTATTTTTCTTGAGGTCTTAGATCTTTGGCACTTGACCTCCAATTGAGACGAGACATCGCCTTGGTTGATGACATGGTTCCGAGTTTGGGCATTCATGTTTTTATGAGCTCCCTCTTAAATATCAGTAGTTTAAGCTTTTGTCTAGGCTCTAGATAGATCCGTTTGCGAAGCGCTTTACTCGGATTCCACTAGTTACATTAGTTCAACAAGAGACATCCATTAGGGAGAAACGTATTTTCCCGCATCCCTACTTATTTCTTGCACTCGTTCATCAGTTCGCTTGACACTAAAAAAATTTAGGGGTCTATCTTGTTTTTATCTTCCACAAATGCCACAAAAGGTTTAATTGTTTTGGATAGATTTGTGATCTCAATTCTCTTTGGCTTTAACTCTTTGGGGATGTATTTTGTCCTAGCTCAAGATTTGGCTTGCTGGGGATTTGAGACCGTACTTGTGAAAAGTTGCCTATGTATTCTCAAAAAAGGAGAAATCCGGTCCGAACGTATGTCCGAAATTGTATCACGGATAGATCGTGATTCCGCATTTCGTTGAGGAATTTTCTTAAGTTTCTGCTGGAGTTGCAATTGACTTAAGCTGAGGAAATTTTCTTAAGTATCTTCTGGAGTGGCAATTGAATTAAGCTGAAAATCTTTTGAGATCATAAGTCGAAGAGAAAAAATACTTTAGCTTTGGGCGTTATATTTTCTCAAGTGAGAATCTGTGAGGATCTTGTGGTCATTTTTATTTTAATAAAAATGCCCCTAGTATTGACTAGGAGTTTGGTTTTTGAAAATGTTTAGCACCGGGCTTATACAAACTGCCTACGTATCCCATAGCTAGGGAAATTCAGGTCCAACGTAGTTCCATGCACATGCTTGTGAAAATGTTTGTTTGAATTCTTGTGAAAACGTTGAAATCCTAAGTCGAAGAGAAAAATACTTTAGCTTTGGGCGTTATATTTTCTCAAGTGGGACTCTGTGAGGATCTTATAGTCATTTTTATTTTAATAAAAATGCCCCTAATATTGACTAAGAGTTTTTGGTTTAGGAGTCAACTCAGAGTGTGATTAACTCCCTTTTTAATTTATATGCAATGAATGTATGTGATGTGATGTGAAATGAAATGTCTATTAACTTCTTTCGATAATTGATAGTAATGACCGCACCCGGGAAGGGTTGCCTACGTACTCTCGAGAGAGATCAGGTCTTACGTAGTTCACAACTTGTGAAGTTATGAACTTTGATGTATGTAATGAGCAATGAATGCATGTTATGTGAAATGAAATGTCTATCAACTTCTTTCGATAATTTATAGTGGTGACCGCACCCTGGATGGGTTGCCTACGTACTCTCGAGAGAGATCAGGTCTTACGTAGTTCACAACTTGTGAAGTTATGAACTTTGATGTATGTGTAACGAATGCATGTAATGCGAAATGTCTATCAATTTCTGTCGATAATTGATAGTGGTGACCCCACCCTGGATGGGCTGCCTACGTACTCTCGAGAGAGATCAAGTCTGACGTAGTTCACAACTTATGTAGTTATGAACTTTGATTGTATGGGATTCGACACGTATGCTTTAGACGAAATATCTTTTGAGCATGTCGACATTGAAGGGTGCTGAGAGTTCTTCTCCGTCCAAGGTAGTCAATCTCGTGGCGCCGCTTGATAAGACCTTCTTGACGAGGTAGGGTCCTTCCCATGGTGTTTGGAATTTCCCTCTAGGGTCTAGTATCCGTAAGTTCTTCTTTAGAACTAAATCGCCTTCTTGAATGTTCTTAGGTTTCACCTTCTTGTTGAAAGCTCTGGCCATTCTTCTTTGATATGCTTGCGTGTGACATAATGCGTCTAACCTCCTGTCTTCCATAAGGGCTAGCTGATTGTACCGTGACTTACACCAATCTTCCTCCACTACTTGTGTCTCGAGTAAAACTCTTAAAGTAGGAACTTCGATTTCGATAGGTTGCACTACATCCATTCCGTAGACCAATGCAAATGGAGTTTCTCCCGTTGACGTTCGAATGGTTGTTCTATATCCCCATAAGGCGTATTGAAGCTTCTGGTGCCAATCCTTGTACGTCTGAGTCATCTTCTTGATGATAGTGATGATGTTCTTGTTCGTTGCCTCTACTGCGTCGATCGTTTGAGGACGATAAGGTGAGGATTTGTAGTGTTCAATCCTGTATTCATCTAGTACTTTGAATACTTCTCCCCGGAAGTGTCCACCATTGTCTAAGATCAAGGCATGAGGAACTCCATAACGTGCAATGATGTTGTTTCGTATGAACTTGGCAACATGTGACGACTTGATAACCTTGTATGATTGAGCTTCGACCCACTTTGTGAAATTTTCCCGATGATATCTATTCCCCATGTCGAGAATGGCCATGGTGAAGTCATGTTGTAAAGTAGAGATGTTGGGGTGTGCTTCAAGTTCGCGTAAACTTGACATTGATGACACTTCTTAACCTATTCTATACATTCTTGTTCCATGTTCTGCCAGTAATAACCAAAGCGAAGGATCTTCATAGCGAGTGTCGATCCGTTCATGTGTGGGCCACACGTTCCTACACGTACTTCCTTCATAATCTGTGATGCTTGAGGTTGGTCGATGCATAGCATATTCTGACCGTCAAAGTAGCGTTGATATAGCTTTCCTGAGAGTAACACGTAGTTGGTTGCGTATTGGCGTAGAGATCTCCTCTCTTTATTTTGGAAGTCCGAAGGATACTCTCCATGCTCAACGTACTTCTGTAAAGGTTCGAACCAAGGTTTGGGCGCCACTTCGGTGTTGGCAATCGTCCTCTTCTCGATGTCTCGTTTCTGTTTCTGAGGAATCTTCAAAGGCTTGATTTTGATTCCTTCTAGGATTTGCGTCATGGCTGCTAACGTGGCCAAAGCGTCTGCGAATCGATTCTGACTTCTCGGAGCATGTGTGAATGTTACATGTTCAAACTTTTCTATTAGAGTCGAAAAGTGTTGATGGTAGGGTTTGAGGTTGTCTCCTTTGACTTGCCATTCACCATTAGCTTGTGAAATGACTAAGTTTGAGTCTCCTACAACTTCTAGACGTCTCGCTCCTTTTTCATGAGCAATCTTCAAGCCAGAGATGCACGCTTCATACTCTGCCTCATTGTTCGTCACTTGATATTCGAGCTTGACTAAGATTGGGTTGTATGTTCCCATAGGATCAATGAGTAGTATTCCGATGTCGTAACCTTGTTTTCCTAAAGCTCCGTCGAATAATAGCTTCCAGGTTATAGACTTAATAGTCATCACTTTGTTGTCTGGGAATGCTAACTCCTCTTCGTCTTCAACTTCGATTGGTTGGTCTACGAGAAAATATGCTACAACGCTCCCCTTGATAGATTTCTGGATTGTGTACACGATGTCGTACTCTAATATCATTATCATCCACTTAGCTAATCTCGGAGACAAAAGCGTTTTCTGGAATAAATGACGAATTGGATCGAGTCTTGATACTAACTTGACTGTGTGGGTTTGCATGTAATGCCTTAGCCTCTTAGTGACCCAAGATAGGGCCCAACACACCTTTTCTACTAGCGAGTAATTAAGTTCGTAGCTTGTCATGCGCTTGCTTATGTAATAGACTGCGACTTCCATCTTTTCCTCGTTTTCTTGGGCTAGTAAACTACCCAATGCGTTTTCCGTGACTGTTAAGTATAGGATTAGCGGTACACCTGGTCTTGGTGGCATCAAAATGGGAGGATTCTTGAGGTATCCCTTTATCTTCTCGAATGCGTTCTGACAAGCGTCATCCCAAACGAATCTTTCATTTTTCCTTAAAAGTTTAAACAAAGGATCACATGTCATAGTCAACTTGTTTATGAATCGACTTATATACTAGATCTTTCTTAGAAAGCCTCGCACTTCTTTCTCGCTTCGTGGAGGTGGCATTGTCGTGATCGCTTCTATCTTGCTCGAATCAACCTCAATTCCTCTTTGCGTGATTAAGAAGCCTAACATCTTTCTTGCTGTCACTCCAAATGTGCACTTCTTTAGGTTGAGCCTAAATTGGAACTTCCTGATGCGTTGTAAGAATTTGTCAAGATTTTGGATGTTCCATTCTCGATCTTTTGATTTGACAATCATATCGTCGACATAGACTTCTACCTCCTTGTGGATCATATCGTGAAGAATCATCGTGACAGCTCGTTGATACGTTGCTCATGCGTTCATCAGCCCGAAAGGCATGACTCGATAACAAAATGTTCCGACTTATGTGATGAACGTTGTCTTCTCTTTGTCTTCAGGAGACATCAGTGCTTGGTTGTAGCCTGAGAATCCGTCCATGAATGATAGGAGTTGATGGTCTGCTGCATGATCCACTAGCACGTCGATGTGTGGTAGTGGAAAGCTATCTATAGGGCTTGCTTTGTTGAGATCCCGATAGTCTACACATACTCGGATCTTTTCATATTTCTTTGCGACTGAGACTACATTGGTGATCCACTCTGGGTAATCTACCACTTCAAGGAATCCTGCGTCGAGCTGTTTCTGAACTTCCTCTTTGATCTTGTCCACGATGTCTGTTTTCATTCTTCGGAGCTTCTGCTTCACCGGTCTTGCGTCTTCATAAAGTGGTATGCGATGTTGGATGATTTCTGGATCAATGCCTGGCATATCTTTATAGGACCATGCAAAAACATCTTTGTTTGCTTTGAAAAGTTTAGTCATATTTTCTCGTTCTAAATCGTTTAAACTTTTTCCGATTAAAACAATTTGAGGATCTTTTTCTATGTTAAGATTTATTTCAATTGTTTCTTCCGCAGTGGATAAATTCTCCTCTTGTTTATCTAGATAATGCCTCATCTCATAGGTCATTTTTGATTTAAATGTTTCATCGGAGGACATATAATCAAAAGTTTCTTCTTCATTGTTAAAAACATTTTTCAAGGTGCCTAGAGACTTAGAATTATTAGGATAATGTTCTGCATGTGAATGGAATTCAGAAATGATAGATTTTAAGTTCGAATTGTTTTTAGCAAATGCATGTTTCGTAAAGTACGGATCTTCCTCCTCGATGTCTGTGACGTCATCAATTGGTTTTACCCTTAGGTACTATGATGATCTTAGCGTCGATCAGATCTTGAATCTTCTATTTGAAAGGGAAACAACAATTAGTGGAATGCCCTCTAGTCTAGTGATATTCGCACCACTCATTTGCGAACTTGCCCATTACTTCTCTCCCAGGTTCCGATGTTAACGTTTGAATCAAGTTCTTCTGCAACAAGTTCCTTAAGGCCTTCGACAATGACATCCCCAAGTCGTCAAATTTTCTACAAGGTGGAGCAGTAGTGGCACTCCTTGCTTGTGATGATTGTTGACTTTGTTTAGGCGAAATGGGTTCTTTTGATGAGTATTTTGGTTCTTGAGTTTGACGTGCTTGCATGGCTCTTGTTTTGAATAGACCTTTCTACAGCTTTCCAACCGTCCATGAATGCCTTGCTTACCCTTTCTCTTTCTTCTCGCAAGCTTTTCGGATTAAGGGGTTCGATTGTCGCATAAGTTTCGACTTCTGTTGTGAGGTCTTCAAGTTGTTGTCCCTATTGTATCAGTGTATCACGAAGATCGTCTAGCTTTAGATTAACTGACTCATTAAACCTTCTTAGTGGGTTAGTCAATGTAAATGATGATGAATATGAGTATGTTGTGTTCAAGAGAACAAAGTTAGTTCGAAACCCTTTATCAAGTAAAACAAGCAATGCGTTGCTCGTATGCACATAATCCCCAACACGCAATAGACGCTCAATTTACCCATTCACAATGTATAAAATGTAGAAAAGGATGAGTAAAATAAGAATGAGTTATTTTATTAAAAATCCTAAGTGTCATGGATAAAATCACAAACTCAAGTCATAAAATAAAATAAGAAAAGAAAGCAAGCACCCCTCATCCTTTCGTTACAATGTGTCTCATGTATCTTCATAAAGAGATTGACATTTTAAGCAAAAAGAAATCTAGTCTAAGTCTTCGAATCTTCAAGTCTTTCCATCTTTCTTGATCGTCTTTGCGCCTCATGTGTCTCTCTTGATCGTCTTTGTGTTTGACGCGTCTTTCTTGCGCTTAGAATCTGAGTAGTAAAGACACAAAGAAAGAAAACTAGTTACATTAGATTCTTCTTTTAGCTTTTCTAGGTTTCCTCGATTTTACTCCTTTAAAACTATTAGGTTTAGCCTCAAGATTTCGAAATTGTTCACATGTTTCATGTCATTTTAAAACTTTGAATGGATAAACTGAGCGCCTAAAAATATTTATATGCATACATGTATTTATCATATATAGTAGTCAAGTAAAGGGCTTCGTGACGTGGCTTTGTTGCTCGACAGGACGAGACGAGGCAACGGCTTGGAAGAATTGGCTTTTTGGATTTTTGTTCTAAAGTTGGAAATGGCTTAAGAGAGAGTTGTTCCACCGACAAGGATACTATCCCAAAAGGGATATCTCGATGTAAGGGGAGCTCTCAATTGGACATCCCCCTCACCTCTATTTCAAAATCCCCCATTTTCAATAGTAGGGGATATTTGAAAAGAAGAGAGGGTTAATCCAGGTTTTTTCCTAGTGTTTTTCTCAACTCTCAAATCACACAAAAAGCCTTTAAGGCAAGGGTTGAGGGTGTCATTCACATTGACTACCCTTAGCACATAAAATATAGATGTGTGAGCTTCATCAAACGATGTATACCCACACCTTCACATTGGAGCTCCAAGTCTCATGCAAATAATCAATTAATGTGAACATGGAGTATGAATTAAAGTGTAAGAAAGTTTAAATACTTGGCCAAAATTACTTTCAAGTCAAACGTCGAATGTCCCCAGCAGAGTCGCCAGAAAACTGTGATCGATTTTTTTAAAAATATATTTTTTGATCAACTGGTTTGAAAATTCTGGGACACTCCTTAAAAAATTTTTTTTTTTGAAAACGTGAGGGGAATTAATTTTAATGTTTGAAAAATTGAAGTTTTAAAAATAAGGTTTTGTAAACAACTCCATATCTTACCTTCCCGTCGAATCTGGGAGAGATTGGAAGTTTTTTAATGGTAAGTGTGTCATAGGCCTTTTTAAACTTTTTTTTCAATATTAATTAACCTCACGACTAGAGAGTCGCCACCTAATTTTAAAAATTATGAATTTAGGAGATGTGAGTCCGACGTTTAGTTACGTGTGGGAAATGGTTTTTTAGACATTATGTCCCACAACGCCCCTAAGGTCTCTACTAATTAATTTTGGCATTTCTTTAAAACATTTTTACGCTTTACATTTTAGAACTTTTCCATTTTAAGCATTTAATGGATTTGCATGAGATAAACAAATAAGCAAAGATAAAAGAAAACGAGAGCAAATAATTCACACATAAAGTTATCCTAAAAATCAAAACTAGGCAAGTTATTAATCCAAATTAATTGGCCTAAGTCTAGATTAATTTTTAAGAAACTTTAGTGAATTATTTAAAGGTCTAAAATTTTACTATTTTGGAGTTTTTTATTTAAAAAAATAAATAAAAAATAAAAAAATAAAAAATAATAAAAATAAAAAAGTCGTAGTAAATGTAAAGAAAATCCCAAGTCTAAGCTTGGACTAGGTTAAATTTTAATTAAGGTTTAATTTTAAATTTTTTCTCTAACCTAGGATCAATCAAGCCGCAAACTATAACTAATAAAAAAAATGTCAACAAAAAAATAAACCTAAATCTAAAATGCAGGAAAAAAAATAATAATAAAAAATAAAAAAACTGAAGACTGCAGCAAGCGTCGCCTGGGAAGCGTCAGAAGTCTGATTCAGCAGCAGCTGGAGCAGAGAAAGCGTCGTCTGGAAAGCGCCAAGACCCTGGGAGAAGTGCTGGAAACGTCGGGAAAGCATCAAATCTTTTCATGTGGAGGGGCTCCTTGGTCGGATGACACATAAATATGGTTCATTGTGCCGTTTTGACCTAATCCTACTAACTAACACTTGGTGATCCAAATGGATCCCAAATTGCAAAATAAATAAATAAATCCAGCAAGGTTTTAAAATATATAAACACCTATATACATACAAAAACATAATCCTAACAATTATAAAATAAATAAAATAAAATAAAAATAAAAAAATAAAATAAAATAAAAGCAGATTGCTTCTTTGTTTTGGCTTTATGTTTTATATTTTTATTTTTGAAATTGCCAATTTATGGGCCGGTTTTGGTTTTAAAGAAATTTTAGGTCAATGACCTTTATATACATTAAGTTTTTTTTATTTAGATTACATATTTACAACAAGAAAAGTAAAAATCCTAAACACCTCTCAAAATAGAAAGCTTAAAGAAACAATATATGGAATTAAAAAAAAAAAAGATTCAAATTCAAATTCAAGAAGAAGAAAAAAAGACAAAAGAGCTTACAATGGGGCTGCTCTTTTGATGTTAAGGGTGGTAATTAATCTAAGATTCCCTAAGCAAATCTTGTGACCAAGTTAACAAGAGTGGTGTTTGCTTAGAATTTTCAAGCAGCCTAGAGAGAGAAAGGTGAAGGTCAAGGTCGAGAGTTGAAGTCGAGAAGGTCCTTTTGCTAGGGTGTTAAGAGGGGATATTTATAGGCAAAACTATGAAACCCTATGGCCCAAAGACCCATTTAACACACTTGACCGTTGGGAAAAAACTATTTTAAACATTTACAAATGTTTAAAATAATGGAGCAATCTCCACTTGACCTCCACTTGACATGTCAATAAATATCAAGTTTTCATCCAATGAGATTTAAGCTTTATTTAATAAATGAGGTAATACTTGGTCATTTTAATTTTTAATTAAAAAATGACCAAGCCTTCTCTTCAGCTGAATTATTCTTGTTTGACAACTTATTCCTTTATTTTAACAATCTTTTTTTCCTTTTTTGACCTAGGATGCTTCGCATTATTGTGTAGACACCGTTATCTTTTTATTTTTGCACGTTATCCCTTTTACACATCCCTTCATCCTACAAAAAAGATTTTGTTAAAAACACAAATAAACAACTTTATTTTTAATTATTCCTATTTATAAGGAACAATTATAATTAAATAAATAAAAAGCAAACTAACTTATTCAAGAAATCAAATTTCAAAGTTTAATCTAAAAAATCTAACAAACAAAATCTAACTAACGAAATTTTATAAAAATGCTAATATATATTTTGTAAAATATTTTTTTTTTAATTTTTTTTTATAAATACCCAAGTTAATCAATTAAATAAAACCTTGAATATTCTAAGTATAATAACTTCTCTAAGTGTTGTAACATAGACAAATTACTAACTTAACTTTATTAAGAATCCAAAATCAATTATTTTCAGAAACTCAATTGTTCTAAAAATAATCGTCTTTAATATAAATCGTGCAATGAGTCCGTGAATGAATTCGAGAAAATTTTATATACTCAGATTTATGTAAAGCGTAAACTATAAAATTAGGTGTGAAAAATGAGTGTCTACAACATCTAACACTTTTAATTTCATTTTTGAACGTTTGAAGTTTATGGACAGATGAAATCACAATCCGATCCAACTATTCATTTACTCTCACATATATATCCAAATTAATCATAATTCTCGACTTGACAAACCAAAGAAATTCAAATTATGTATTAATATATATATATATATATATATATATATATATATTAATCCCCTCTTCTAGCCTAGAGACAACAAGATGTGAATATCTACAACCTCCTTGAGAGGTCTTGAGTTCGAGCTCATTAGGTGACATGTTCTGCGCTTAATTAAATGATTAAGTGTGTTTTCGGACTATGTGTTTAACCCTCTTGTGGCCACATTATATATATATATATTAGTTAGTTAGTTAAAAAGTTGAACTTGTTATAAATATCTTACTTTCATCAAATATTTTTTTTTGGGGAAAAATGACTTATCGTCATTTCATTAAAAAAATTCAAAAGGAGAAAAAAACCACGAGTTTTAAGGGATCATTCTAGACAGACCTATAATGATTTTGAGTTCGTAACAGTTTCTGAATAAAAACTAAAAAGAGAAAAGCGTAAATGTATTATCTCATTACAATGCTTTCAATTCTAGTGACTTACGTAAAAGATAGATTTCAATTTCTGCATATGTTCCAATTCTACTCCGTGTTTGGAATTCTCATCCATGTTCCCGTTAGGGCGTCACAATCTGAGACGATTTCTCTCCATAGCTCTTCAATGCTCTTTCGGGTTCTGCCATAAACTCTTACATTTCGCTCCTGCTAGATGTTGTAAACAACTACACCAAATCCGCACTTGAATACGTTTGTTGCGAATCTGTTTCCTTTGGCTTTGAGCACTAATGTCTCTTTGATTTCTTTCAATTCATTCGGGAAACTTAACTGGTCTAGGCTCTTTGCAAACCTATACCAAATCTCTAATGAAATATTGTAGCTCCCACACAAATGATCTATAGTTTCTTCATTTCACGTCCAGGATGCTCATATACTTGCTGATTTGGTCTGGAGTGCTAAGTCTTTCTCAGAAGGTGAGTCATAGGATGAACTGGTGTCGTGGAATGATCTTGGTTGACCATACAAGAGGATCTCAATCTACATTTCGTGCTTTTTCCCGAGTTACCTCCCATATTCTTTTTGAAACCAGCTTCCCATTGTCTTCAGCTTTCCATTCATGAACATCGGGTCTATTGTGAAGATGTATGCTTCTTATGTGATACAATATCCTCTGTCCTTCGGGAACTCTTCTCATAAGCGAGTCCCAATTCCCGTCTTTGATATTTCTGATTTTCGCCACTACACAGTCCAGGGACGGATGGAACTTAGGGTTTGGGGCTCAAACCCACCCTAGCTTGTCATAAATCTTTTTTATACAATTTGGCAATAGAATTTGGTACGATTTGAACATTGTTTAAGAGAGAGAAAAATATGTAGGTTTTAAACATTATTTGAGAGAAAGAAAAAAATGTTTTATATATATATATATATATATATATATATTATTTTAGTATAATGATTATTTGAATTTTAATTAATTTATAAGATTTTTATAGATGATTTTAGTACTTTTATAATATATAAGTATTTTTTATTTTTTAAATTTATTTATTTATTTACTTTATGTTCAAATAATATTTTATAATTAATAATTAGTTTTAAATAATTAACAATAAAATAATATATTCTTATCTTTTAAAAATATATTATTATTATTAATCTAGTGGCTACATCCACAATTTTTTTTTAAAATTATATCTCATTAATTTTTTCAGTTATATATAATTTCATCTTTTATTTTGTAGAGTTCATCCCAATTTGTTTGACCAGTCTACTTTAATTATTTCATGTATGAACCCACTTGACAATTGGCATTCCATGAAAACATATATAAAAAAATTCCTTCAATATAAATTAATAATTTTTTTTACTATCAATTAATATTTAATAATAAATGTGTTATTATAATCCTATCTCAAATCTTGATAGCGGTGATAACTTATTTTATATGTCACAAATATTGAATTTGAATTTTTTTATTATATTTAATTATATAGAAACTTAGTTAAAATTTTAAATTACAAATATGCTTTCTTTAGGACAAATTTAGGTAAGAACTGAGACGACTTAAATCCAATTTTTTTTAAGGTAAAAAAGTGAAATAACTTTTTAATTTGTATTCACTATTTATGGATGGATAACTCAACCTACTTATCCATTTACTCAAATTAAATATTTATTCTTATATATATCAAAATTAATTACAACTCTCTACTAAACAAACTAAAAAAAATTTAAATTAATTTTTATTATATATATATATATATATTAAACATATTAAATTTTACTTATATTTATAACTTTTATTATTCGGTGATTTTATTTTTTAATACTATATTATATAACAACTTAAATATATTTATTTATATAATTTAAATAAATTGCGTATTAATTAAATAATTTTAAAAAATACTTAAATTTATAATTTAATCATTATATAATATATATATATATATAATTTTTTAATATTATTTTTCTAAATAAATTAATAAATAATTTTAAATATATCTAATAAAATAAAAATTAACTATTTCTTAATATCATATTTATATAATATAAATATTTATATATAAATATTATCTATCATAATAAAAATATTATATATATATATTACCGGGGTAGTTATGCAAAGTGATCAACACACCTTATTAATCATGAATCTAATAAACATCGTCTCAAGAAATAAAAACATAAAGAATATAAAGAAAGAGGAATATGATATTCCTAAGGATTTAGACCTCCTAAATAAGTGGACAATTCCAAAAGTTGAACCTAGATTGATATATCAACTAGGAACATTTGAAAAAATGGGTTTAAAACAAGTAGTAAAAACTACTGAAGAGTTAGTCTCACTAGATAATAGTGATATGATAATAAAATTACTATCAGATATGGATATAGCATATTATAAACGATCCTATAAATTTCTACATATAGGACTAGTGCAGGTTGCATTTAAACCTTTAACCTTAGAGGGTTTACCAGAGAGCTTTATGGCAGCCCTAAGAGATGGAAGAAACCTAAATTGGAAACAATCCCTAATGGGAATAATACAATCCAGTTTAGCTCAAGGACTAGTTTATTTTAACGTTTTTCCAAACTTACAATAATCTTTATCTGATACAAATATAACTGACTCCCTAACATTAAATTTTAAAACACATGGATATAATTATGCTCCCGGATCGGAAGTAATGTGTGTTTGTTATAGAATATACTATAAACCATTATTCACTTTAAATCCACTATGTAGAATAATGGAAAAACCCAATAATGAAACAATTTTGATACAAACAAATTGTGATAAATCAAACATAACTAGTAGGAGACCAATTAAATGGGAAGAAATATCGTTCCCAGATAACTGGAAAATAGAACAAGCTGTACCTGTAAAACCACAGGTCCAGAATCATAATAATATATTAGATATTTGTCAAAGTGAGGAAGGAAGTGTCGAAGTAAGATTTGACACAAACCTAAAGTTATGTCCAATACAAAGACATAGCTCTATCAAATCATATATCTCACCATTAGATTACAAGGTTGAATATCCTTCTAGGGCATCCACCTCTCAAATAAGGGAGACAACGTTTTCAGAAGATTCAACTTCAATTACAGAAAGATTATATATCAATAGAAAAAACATTGTTAGGGAAAATAATACAAAAACCCTAAACGAACCAGAACCGACAATGTCGGAAATGAACTTTTCTATTTAAATGATTAGTACACCCAAAATAGATTTCAATACTGGTTCTCCAGCCAGAAAAATAATCTCAAATGAATTAAAAAATCCGGGTTATACCCAATTCAGAAAATGGTTTTTTGAATGTTTTTATATTTCAGAAATAAAACAATTCGAAAAAGAATTTTATGAGTTCTGTACTGCTAAAAATGCTTTAATTCCTTTTACCTCTTGGTTCATAAGCACCTATGTAAAAAATTATATTTCGGTAATTGAAAGAACTTTTAAATTAGACTCAGGGAAAACCTATTTAGGGACATATCCACCTCAACAACCTTTTCATATTGAAAAAGGAGAAAAAATAATAAATTTCGCGCCATACAAAAATTTAATTGAAAATGATACACTCCCAATAACATGCAAGCATATCAATTATATGTTTGAACAACAAAACTACACAAGTCTGTTCTTAACTATTCTAGGAGAACAGTTACACTCCATGGAAAATAAAATTGAAAATTAATAAAATTGATAAATGAAATCAAACTAGGTACATTAAAAATAACCCCAAAAGAAAAAGAAGCTTTACCAACTTTCCAACCACCTCCAATCATATCTGATTTCAAACTAAGGCCAATACAAGAATTTGAGAAAATTCTTGAAGAAAAATTTAGCAAGTTAAGTATTAAGACCTTAGACAAGGAAAACAAAGATTAAATTAATAAAATAGATAAATGGGCTGATAAGCTTATACAAAGTAAATTTTACTATAATAGACCAACACCAATGGATGTTTTACATGAAGAATACACAAATACAATTGATATTAGTTATTCAGGAAACAAAATTTATGAATGGAATATTGATGGATATTCAAACAAACAAATTTATAATACAGTACATAGGATGTTAATGTACTCAACAGTTTGTAAAAATAGTAAAAATAGTGATAAAACAATAGCGACAATGATTGTTGCTGGATTCACTGGACAATTAACGGGCTGGTGGGATAATAATTGTCCCAAGAAAATAGAGATTCTATTCTTAACACTGTAAAACAAGAAAACAATAGCCTAACTGAACATGCAGTTTATACATTAGCAATTAACATCATTGAACACTTCACGGGAAGGTTCAGTGATAATAGTGATACAATTAGAACATTATTACAAAACCTAAGGTATAAGACACTTTCAAATTTTAGATGGTATAAATATACCTTTCTAAGTAGAGTAATGGAACTACCAGAATGCAATAATGTACATTGGAAATCCAAATTTATTGACGGCCTCCCTAGCCTATTTGCTGAAAGGGTTAGAAGAAATCTCAAAAAGAGTCATTCAATGATACCATATGAAAACAATACATATGGTGTATTAATAGATACATGTATACAGGAAGGACTAGCCTTATGTAATGAAAGACAACAGTTAGGTCAATTTTGCCAACAATTTGGTATAGATAGTCCTACATCTAGAAAAGAGAAAAAGGTGAAATATAATAAATTTCACAAATATAGAAAACCACCCCGAAAATACTCAGACATAAAACATGAGAGGAGGGAAGAAAAGGTTAAAAACAAGTCGAAAAATTTCAAAAATGGTAAGAAATGCTACAATTGTGGAAAATTTGGACACACATCAAAATACTGTTGGGCAAAGAAAAAAAATTAATAATCTTGAAATCCCAGAAGACACAAAAAGATTAATAATCCAAACTCTACAAAACTCAGAATCTTAAGAATCTAATTCAGATTCAATGCCTAGTGATTCTGAAATAGATGACCTAGATAATGAAAACATTTCTGAATCAAGCTCGGAAGACTCTGAATGTGAGCCTTGTCGATCAGGATTAAGTTGTCCTAAAAAAGAAACAAATAACCTAGATCAAAATATTGACAAATCAGAATTATATAGAATCATATCTCAATTTTCAAATATGAAAGTTAATGTTTTAACATCAAATCATGCTTTTGAATTACTAAAAGCCATCAAAGACCCAGAATTAAGAATGCAGATCATAGATCAGTTTAATTCTGAAGAAGAAACTTCATCCTCTAAATATGAAGAGCCAGAAGAAAAGAGGTTCAATTATAATATTCATAATAAATCTTATACTATGAGTGAAGTAATGAATCAACTTAGACACAAGATTCAAAACAAAGAAGAGAATACAACCCTCACAAATCTTTACAAAGAAATTAATAATTTAAAGGAAGAAATTAAGATATTAAAAAAGAATAATATTATACAAGAGCCTATAATAACTAAGCTTGAGGATAAACCTAGCGAAAATAATCAATATAATGACAACAAAGCAGAAATTGAAGAAAATATCTTCTCAGAAATTTTTTTATCCACAATAGAAATGGTTAAATCCCAAAAATGGCACATAAAAATATCTCTCCTAATAGATAATCATTATACAAGGTCATTTACTGCTCTTGTTGATAGCAGAGCAGATTTAAATGTTATTCAGGAAGGACTAATCCCTACTAGGTATTTTCATAAAACAAGTCATACCCTATGGCATGCAGGGGGGATAAACTCCAAATCCAATATAAGCTTCCAAAAGCCTATATATGTATTGATAATAAATGCATTCCTCAAAGTTTTATACTTGCTAAAGATATATCAAATCAGGTCATACTTGGAACCCCATTTTTAAACACAATCTACCCTTTTAAGATGATTAATAATAAAGGTATTACAGGAACCTTCCAGAAATATGATATTTTTCTAGAATTTATTATGGAACCGTTTACTAAAATGTTACATAGTATATATGATAATATCAAAGCAAAACAAGATCAAATATACTTTCTAAAGAAAGAAATATATCTAATAACAATAGATGAACAACTAGAAAATCCTAAATTACAAGAAAAATAGCTCTGTTAAAAGACCAACTTTCAATAGATATTTTTAATGAACATCCTAATGCATTCTGGGATAGAAAGAAACATATAGTTTCACTACCATATGAGGAATCTTTTAATGAAAAGAATATTCCTACAAAGGCAAGACCTTGCCAAATGAATTCAGAATATCTAGAATTATGCAAAAAGGAGATAGATGCACTATTGCAGAAGGGATTAATAAGTCCATCACAATCACCCTGGTCATGTACGGCTTTCTATGTAAATAAACACTCCGAAGTCGAAAGAGGCGTGCCAAGGTTAGTAATAAACTATAAACCCCTAAACAAAGTATTAAAATGGATTAGGCACCCAATTCCTAATAAAAAGGATCTGTTAGATAGACTATATGATAGTTTAATATTTTCAAAGTTTGACTTAAAATCAGGATATTGGCAAATTCAAATTGAAAAATCTGACAGGTATAAAACAGCATTCAATGTCCCTATAGGACATTATGAATGGAATGTAATGCCATTTGGATTAAAAAATGCTCCATCCGAATTTCAAAAAATTATGAATAATATCTTTAATCCTTATAGCACATTTATAATTGTTTACATTGATGACATATTAGTTTATTCAAAAACAATTGAAACTCATTTTAAACATTTAAATATGTTCAAAACAATAATAACTCAAAATGGACTAGTAATTTCTAAACAAAAAATGGATCTTTTCAAAACAAGAATAAGGTTTTTAGGTCATATCATTGAAAAGGGAAATATTACTCCTATTAATAGAAACATAGAATTTGCGGAAAAATTCCCTAATATGATCACTGATAAAACACAGTTATAAAGATTTTTAGGCAGCCTAAATTATGTGGCTCCATACTATAAAAATCTAACAGAAGATACATCAATCTTATATGAAAGACTGAAAAAGAATCTAAAACCATGGTCAAATCATCATACAGAGGCTATTAAAAGAATTAAAAATAAAGTAAAGGTACTTCCTTATTTAATGATAAGTAACCCAAATTGGGAAAAGGTAATTGAGACTGATGCTTCTGACATAGGATTTGGAGGAATACTAACTCAATTAGATCCAGAAACAAAACAAGTCTATCTTGTCAGGTTCCATTCATGGAAATGGAACAATGCGACAGCCGCCAATGAAATTCTGGCGATAGTCAAATGTGTTTTAAAATTCCAAGATGATTTATATAATCAAAAATTTATTATACGAACAGATTGCAATGCAGCTAAATTCATGTTCCAGAAAGATTTTAAACATGATGTATCAAAACAAATGTTCGCCAGATGGCAAGCTCATTTAGCCCCATTTGATTTTGAAATAACATACAAAAAAGGGATAGATAATAATCTTCCTGATTTCTTGACCCGTGAATTTTTAAATTTACAGTAATGAGCGGAAGGGGTTATGAATATTTCTCTAATAGAGGAAGAGGATCCTCCTATATCATAGGAAGAGGTCGGGATAGAGCACCAGAGATCATATCTCAGTATGGTAAACAAAAGCTGATAGCAATGGATCTATCCCAAAGTACGGACAATCAAAAAGACAATCCAACGTACGCCAGAATACTGGAAGATGAAGAATCAGAATCTAATAATATTGGATTTATGAGAAATGAATATAAAGAAATTATATTTCTCCTAATAGAAAAGGACCTCAAATGGAAGAGTGAGCCATGGACAATAATGCAAAGGTATTTGGATAATACATTCACACCATCAAGGACTTACAAGACCCGAATATTTTACGAACAAATACTTATTCAAAGTGGGTCATGTGAAATACCACATTTCTCTGGGGCAAACAAAGAAATTTATAATTTCAACAAAATAATAATAAAAAAGACAATTTCGTTGGAAGATTGGGGAATATCCCCAATGAAAGAAAGAGAATTGTCGTTTAATAAGACGACAACAATCAAATTTAATTATTGGGATTATTGTGATGCCTTCACTAAGGCACTAAATTATGAGAATAATAAATATAAACATTCCTGGTTCATCAAGGTATGTGCAAATGTCTATAGAGGAGATATTCCCCACTGGTTCATAGACTGGTTTTACTGTTTTGGTCCTAGTCCAAAGGTTTTACCAGAAGAAATCAAGGTCCTATTTGATAAATGGAGCGAGGTATCTCCCCAGCTTCTGAGAAAACAAGAAGCTAATTTATATATTGAAGGATTAGCTTCATGTTTCTTTTTTATTGAATTTTCCATTCCATGGATTTGGAAATGGATTCTTGAATTTGGCTATACCAAAATAGGCATTCCCTGTCTGTTTAGGTCATCTCATTATAAATTTTGGGATAAAATGATGAGAATAGATCAGGAAACAAATGAGCGATTCGGGAAGGAGACAATGGACCTCCTACACTAGCAAATAAGTATGTATGAAGAAAAACGACAAGTAGCGGAAGCACCGTCCCCGTTTGATTATATCTCCAAAAAATTTCGAATGAGGTCAGAGAACTTATCAAAGAGTCAGATGATATCTGCATATATTGAAGAAATAAAGAAAGACTTTATGTTTAAATTTGTAGATGATAATAAATCAAACAAATCAGATTCAACTATGGCATCTGATTATCTCCAAGACGCTCAAAGTGATGTCGCCATTGAAGACATTTTTGAAGCAATCAAAGACACCTTGGTTGAAAAATTTCAAGAAAAGACGTTGGATCATCATCATCATCCAGCCAATTCAAAATTTAATGGGAAACAAGATCCGAAAGATGCGGAAAAAAACTTATCCCGGGAATCCCGGGAGGTACTGTTTGCGGAAGAATAAGACAAGATCCGTAATTTGCGGAAAAAACTTATCTCGGGAATCCCGGGAGTCATTGTTCAAGTTTATAACTTTTTTTTAAATGTTTTATTATAAATAGTTGTTTATGTTGGGTTGGAAGGGGAGGCGAAAACGACCCCTGAAGTCTGTATTGTACTCTCTCTCTCTATTGTACTCTCTATCACCATCAACCTGTTGTAATATATTGGAAGTGGCATCAACAAAGTTTGGATCTCAGTGTGTTTAAAACCTTCAATTCCGGGTACGTTCCAAATCGTACTACTATTTAATTATTTGCTTTAAATGTCAAGCCTAATAGGCTAATAAAATTAGGTGTTGATCATGACCGCTAACTACCCTACCTAAAAAACAATTAATAAAAAATGGTAATTAATAAAAAATTAAAGCTTATCTTAGAAGTTTGAATGGACATCTGGCATGGATTTGAAGTGTCGATCCCTTTTATAAAATGTTACTTTAATTTTGTGTTCCTGTTTAGTCCTATTTGGCCACTGTTTAGGCATGTTGGAAATTATGGAACTTTAAATTAAAGTTAAGTATTATAATTGGTTGATAGGCATTTCTTTTTATCCTAAACACATGGGTTGTTCCTCGTCAGACTTTCTTTGTAAGCTCTATTTTTTATTTATTATATCCGATCCTAAAAATAATGGATATATATATATATATATTCTCTATATTTATCTCTTAATATATAATATTTATATAAATATTTTATTTTATCATAATTAAATATATATCACAAAATATATATATATATATATATAATATTTATATATATATATATTGAGGAGTGATAGAGTAAGGGAATTTAATAAGGGAATTTGGTGAGGGAATGACGTGTCATCACCTTCATTGGTTGGAAAAGGTAAAAGTAGGAGGAAAGAGAGAAAAGAAAGAAATTATTTGATTTTTTCAGCGAATAAAATTATGCCACGTCATTCCCTCACCAAATTCCCTCACCTAATCATTTCTCATATATATTTATGAGATTTTTATAAATTATTTTGTATTTGACCATATTTTTTTTAATTATACAAAAAAATTAATTTGTTTTCTCTAGTTAAATTAAATTAAATTTATATAATATATATATATATATATTTATTTATTATAATTTAATTTGAATTGAAAATGAATAGGAATTATAATAGAAGTTATATGTGACGGTGTGAAACTTAATCTCATCATAATATAATATAATATACTATATATAAAGTTATTGATAAAAAATAAAATATTTAGTATGATTAGTGAGAATATATGTATATTATATATATTTTTTATAATTATTTTTTCTTTCATTAATTATATATATAAATAAAATAAAAGGTAAGAATATTTAATTAATATATATATATATATATTGTATATATAAATTATTGATAGAAAAATATATATTCTACATGATTATATATTAGATATTAGATATTATATATATATATATATATATATATATATATATATATATATATATATATATATATATATAAAAAAAATGAATGAGAGAGAAAATAATTAGGAAAGAAAAAAATATAAAATAAAATATATTATAGTAAAAAAAATGCATTATTTAAAATATAATTTTACATATTTTAAGATCTGAATTATAATATTAAGCATTAAATATGAACATTTTAACCCCTAAATGACTTGTAATTATTGAAATTTTATTATTATTATTATTATATAAATATATATATTAGGAGAGAGAAAATAATTATTAGGAAAGAGAATTAATGACGTGAATTATTGTTGTGCCTTGTTGACTTTAATCATCATATATATACATTTATATTTTCTTTCGAAATCATTTTTCTTATTAGTCGACTTCTCATTCGAATGTCCCATCTTTAAGGACAGTTTATGAGATCCGAAATTAGTCAGTCACATGTCTTACTTATCATTTTGAGGTTTCTTCCGTTGGAGGGGACGTAACAAAAAACATAAATAGTAGACTCAACACGTACATTGTTTTTGGAAAAAACTTTTCCATGAACGTTATGTACATTGAATCTCATAAAACGTTGATCATTCGTTCAAAGGTTGTCATGTCTTTATAAATGAGAAACCGAAATAAAATTCTATAACAAAGACCTTTCCCATTTGGCTCATACATGATTTATATTAGTACGTATTAAGATGTGATAAGCTAATTGACTTCGAGAGTCTCCACTTTAATTTACTTCACAAAGAAACTGAATGAAATAAAATCAGAGATTTTTTGAAAGGTCTAGTACTTGGTTACACATTAAAAAATTGTGTACGATGTTATGTCTTATGCGCCTGTCCTGATGGATAGTCTATACTCAAACATAGTTGACCATTATTTGAGAGAATTGTTACACATGCGTCCTGAGTTCATAACTCTTTTGCTCTTGTGATTATCCTAACATGTGTTGTTATGATCGATGTCAACAACTAAAGAGGGGTTGAATATTGTTGAGTTAATCATGACTTTTAGTTTGGGTTTAATCCTATTAGCGACTTAAAACCTATTTCTATTCTACACAAATCGTCGCAAACTCTTGAAAGGATACAAGAGCAGAAATTCTTGCTAGATTTGAAGCGACAAATGCAAGACGAAAAGATGCGGAAAGTAAATAACACGAGAGTTTTACAGATGTTCGGAGAAAAAACTCATACGTCTCCCCTTCTTTTGTTTTCAGAAGGACTCTACTAGAAGACTTTGGTTTATATAAAGCATATACAAATCCAGTCAGAAATCCAAGACTTAAAAACTGCTTATTCTAACCTCTTAGAACTCACTCTATTGAACAAACAACTTTTCTTCAACTTAATACAATGAATATACTCTTTGATTATACAATGTATGCTTTTTACAATTAGAAAGAGAGTAAGAACTTAGAGCTTGTGTAAATCAGAACTGTGAGAATAGTAGTGTCACCGTTGTACTTTGAATCACTTTTATAGTGAAGTGTAACAACGGTTGACTCTGAATCTTGGATTGTGAAATGACCAGGAAAGATTTGTCGTACCTCGAATCCAAATATTCGGGGATCCGCTGTATCGAAAATACAGAAGTCCGCCGTTCACAAATCTAGGGATTCAACATTGTACTTTGATGTTGAGATATAGGCAAATGTCGAGTTTGATATATGTCGTCTTTCTTGTGGTTGAGCACTTGGTGGAAGTTGTAATAAGCTGACTAGGAAGTTTGCTTATAACCTACTCTACTGTCCACTATGCTGATGAGCTATGTAGATAAGTAGAGCACTTCTTCAAACGACTCCTGAATTAAGGTTGTTGCCAGCACTTCTTCAGACGGCTATTGAAGCAAGTCGTCTGCTCGCGCTTCTTCAGACAACTGCTGACACAAGGCGTCTGCTCACGCTTCTTCAGACCACTACTAAAACAAGGAGTCTGATTGCGCTTCTTTAGACCAATACTAAAGCAAGGAGTCTATTTGTATTGAGACGTCTACCCGAAGTAAGACGTCTACTCGTTTCTTAAGACCGGGACATCTTCTTGCACTAAGACATCTACTTGCGCTTCTTGAGATTAGGACGTCTGATTGCACTAAGACGTTTACTTACGCTTCTTGAGACCAGGACGTCTGCTTGCACTGAGAAGTCTACTTGCGATTCTTGAGACCAGGACGTCTACTTACACTAATACGTCTAATTGCGCTTCTTGAGACAAGGACATCTACTTGCACTAAGATGTCTACTTGCTCCTTGAGTTGTACCTGCGCATTGACATTTGCATAACATAGTTTTATTCGCTTATTCATCATCAAAACTATGTTGTCTAAGAATAAACTAAGTTTTATCTAAGTTCATTTTAATCAATTAATACATTTAATCTTAATTAATTATTTCTTCTTCTTCATTTATCTTATTCTAACAATTTCACCTTTTTTTATGATGATGTTAAAACTTAGTTAAGTGTAGAGAGAAAATAAAATTGTAAATATTTTCATAAATACAAATGTACAAGTAAATAAAGAAAAGTTCTCCTTTTTTTTCAAATGCTTCATCCTTCGAGGCCTCTATCGCCGAAGAGGAGTTTTTCCAAGTCTCCACTCATACCTCCTCCTCTTCCTCCTCCACAACCTCCTCCCCTTGGTTGTTTCCCGCTCGACTACTACCTTCCCCCCTTTTAACATTATCATAAGCATCTTTAGCATCAGTATCCTCAACTTACTTGGTTGTTGCATTAACAACTTCAATGCGTTTATGTTAGGATCGGGGACGCCCTTGGAGGACCGGGGTATGTTTCCGGTTTTAGGAAGGGTGGCCGCTTATAACACACACACTACTTTGGTGATAGTCCGGTTAGAGACTAAAACCGTTCTTAGCACTGCACAAACTGTCACAGACTCTTGAACCGGGTTCAAGGGCGGAAATGTCTGTTTCAGGTTGAAGCAACGTTTGCGACTTTAGATGATGTTTTTAGAAGGAGTAGGTTTTATGGAGGTGAGTGACCGGTTTTAGAAGTATGATTGGTTTTGAGGTTAAGGTGAAGTAAACAGGAAATGAAAGCAAGGAAAGAACACGAGACAAGAAATTTGTTTATGGATGTTCGGAGCAAACCCTCCTACGTCACCCCTTCTTCTCAGATTATGAGAAGGATCTCCACTAACTCTTTAGAGTTACAACAACACTTCCGGTCGAGCCCAACTTCGCTATTCACCGGTTACACCAAACTCACGCTTTGATGTAATACAATTACTCAAACAAACACACACAAAGAACTTCCGGTTTTGAACACACCGGTTTTGGAATATAACACTTTATCTCTCTAGAATTTAATGCTTTGATAATTTGTTTTCGTAATCCGTCACTTGCATTTAATGAAGACGATCCGTCTTCCTTTTATAGCTGAAAGTAGCCAACGGTTACTTTCTTCTCTCTCTTGCGGATTGGTCGATCATTAGCACGCGTGTTTGCAGAAAGGTTGCTTGCACGCTTCAACTTCCTCAACACCTCGTTCATGCAGCAGCTCTGAGCATAAGGTGACATAGCCGGTTTTCAGATTGAGACACGTGTTGAACATCCACTACCGGTTGTCAGTATCAGATCAATAAGGCATCATTGCTTTCCTCGCATACTTCTGATCGGATCTGATCTTCTTTTATTCTTTCAAGACACGTTTCTTCCGTCATGGTACGTCACTCTTGAATTTTGAATCTTCTGACTTTTGTTCTGAACCATCCGGTTTTTGTGCCTTGTGCAGTATGATCCGGTTGGTCTGAAATCATTTGTTCTTCGTTAACCGGTCGCTTTGAGAAAGTGAAACTGGTTCCTCTGATCTTTGACTTGATCACTTGAGGCTGGTTTCTTTGAAGTATATCAGCAACCGGTTTCTGATGCCCCAACCGGTTCATACGTTTTTAGAAGTACCTGCACATGAATTTTAACTTCTGTTTAGTTTATCTGGCCGGTTCCAAAATTAATCTACTTAATTTTTCTATCAATTTCTCCCTTTTTGATTATTTAGAATAAATATTCAAAAATTGTAATGTATGGCCGGTTTTGAGAAAATTAATCTACTTAATTTTTTCTATCAATTTCTCCCTTTTTGATTATTTAGAATAAATATTCAAAACTTGTAATGTATGGCCGGTTAAAAGTATGAGTTCGTTTGTTTTGAGAGAAATATGTTTGAAAAACATGAGTTTGATTTTTGAGAAAAGTATGTTTCAAAAACATGAGTTTGATTTTTGAGAAAAATATGTTAGAAAAACATGAGTTTGATTTTTGAGAAAAGTATGTTTCAAAAACATGAGTTTGATTTTTGAGAAAAATATGTTAGAAAAACATGAGTTTGATTTTTGAGAAAAATATATTAGAAACTATTAGAAAGAGCAAAGTAACCAAGTTCTGAAACACAGTGAAACATAATTGTTCAAAAATAATCACAGAAATAGATTTAGGGCTTGGATGGTCCCCCCTTGTGTTTCTCCTTTTCCAGCTCCCTCTCCAACCGTTTTCTTTCTTCTTCTTGCCTTGGCTTGAATTCTCTATCTCGTCTTTCGGCATCAATTAGCACACCGGCCCATACACTTGAGTGACCGGTGCCCTTATTCTTAAGATTGAAGTTAGCACAAACTGGCTTTGGTGGTGGAGGTGGTGGGGCAAGCGAAGGTATGAAACTTGGAGTTGCCGTGGATTCTTCGGTTGTCCTTCTCTTTCGTCGGTTAAGTTCCTCCGGATCTTCTTCTTCTTCCTCATCAAGCAGTTCCGCATTTATCGCGACCGGTGCAGCTGTTTTCTGTTCTGCCCGCTTCATCACGTTCTTAACAGCACTTCGTTTCTTCTTGTTCTTGTTCCTTGTACTCATGGAGTGGGACGGTTGAGCCAGAGGAAGTTCCTGGACATTGGCCTGCTCTTCTTCATTGTATTGTTGGGCAAGCGCATAGTCTTTATCTTCAATCTCCTTCTGTAGCCGTTCTCTTTCAATCTCTTCTTCTTGCAATTTCTTTGCGGTTTCAGCATCCTTTTCGATTTGCATTTGGGTTGAACTGACTTGAACCTTGGACATTTCCCCGATTTGAATGGCCATTGCTTGCAGCATGTCCAAAAGTGGAGCGGTTGCGGCTTTGACGGACTCGGCAATCATGGCTTTTACTGTTGTCTTCATGGTCGTGTCCATCATGGTTTGTAGAGTGTTTGACAGTTTATCTTCAGCCACTGCAATTCTTTCGTCGGCTACGGCTTTAAAGTTTCCAAGGCATGAATCAACTGTTTCCGCCATTGCTTGCTTGATTTGATCTATTTCCAGAGCTTTGACCGGTTGAGAGGCTTCTTGTTCCAGGTTTTCAGAGGTTCCGGATGTCTCACCACTTATAAAGAATGGCTTACTTTGATATAACTCAGCATTGTTGAATTGTCGTTTGCAACCTTTCCTCCATTGCATGTCAAGACGATCAAGATTTTGAACAAGCTGTTCTGGCACCGCAAGAAAACGTTCAGCCATCTTCATTTCAATCGGGTTTAGCGTCTTTCTTTGGGTTTCTTGAAACGCATTCTCAACTGCCTGTAACCGTGCATTTTCAAGGATCACTAGAGCTTTGCTAAATGCCGGTTGGACTAGATTGGTGTTAGCTAGCTCGAGTGCCCTTTCTTCCAGTTTGACGAGCCTGTCCCATTGTTTGTTCCCGCTTAAACCTGGAACCATGTCTGATAACTTGGTTTCGCATCGGAGCTTCACCCACAAGATATATGGCGTTAGCGCATCACTTGCACCTTTGTTCATGTCTTGAATGAGTTCATCAAAGATCTCATTTTCTTGCTCTATGGTGTATGGAAACTCGTCTCCGGTTAGTTGAGGGTCGATTTGCATCGTGCTCGTTCCGGTTTCCGTTGTTTCTTCAATGAGAATGCCTTTGCCTTTGTTTATTGGAGTGGGACCTTCTGGAGCTGTCTTTCCTCCTAAGGAACCGGAAGGTTCCTGTTCTTCAATATTTCCCTCCTGAGCCGGATGTGTGATTTCTGTTGATTTGGTCGTCTCATCGACCGGTTGAACTTCTGTCTGATCAGGTATTTCAACCTGATTATCTGGCTTCCGACGACTTGAAACATCGTCCTCTTCGGTTTCTATTGTGATCTCTTGGACCACATTCTGAATTGCTTCTGAGGTATTCAAGCCCACATCGGCCAATACCTCTTCAACTTGCTTACTAGGTGACTTGGAGGTTGCAGAGTGAACATTTACCTCTGCCTCCTCCTTGGAATCTGACTTGTTCTCCTTGCTCCCCGAAGATTCGGTTTGCCTTGGAGAATGAGGTGGAACGGGATCTGGAATAACGGTGTTGATGGGGATGGGCTGAAATACATCTGCGGTTCTTTCCGGTGGATTGTCCGAGGAAAGCGTTTTCTCGGAGTCCGCCGGTTTCTTTGAACTCTTCTTTGCAGATACCTTCTTTCTTCTCTTCGGTTCTGGTGGAACTTCTGCCTCAACCGCTTTTCTTGACGGTTTCTTCTGTCTAGTTTCTTCTTCAACTAGAACCGATGAACTGGGTCCCTTGGATGATTTAGTTTTTGAGGATTTTGGTTTGATTGTCTTCTCCGGTTTTTCGGTCATTGACTCAGAGTCAAGGATGTTGGAGATCGGAAGCGGTATGCCTTCACCTAGTTCCACTTTAAGGAACTCAAGAATTTTGACGATTTGCATAGCATAGGCCTGCACCCGGCCATCTTTCTTTATCACCATTTGACAGAACTCTTCGTATATGACGTATCCCCAGTCCACCTTGTCACCGCGGACAATAGCTAACAGCATTCTAAGCTTAAATTTAGTGAGGTTGTCGAAATTACCTCCCCTTCCTTGGAGTGATTTGGCGATGACGGTCACTAACCATCTGTATTCCGGTTTGAGCTTGATCTTCCGGCTGGAGTGGATTACTAGATCCTGACCTGAGAAAGATACCACCAACCGGGCAACATTTGATTCTGCTTCGGTTAAGTCGATCTTTAGGTCCGAACCTGTGTTGGGCAGACCAAGGGCTTCCGCAAAGATCTCTTCGGTGATGAGGACGGCCTTCCCGTTGACAGTCGCCGAGATCTTCCTCTTCGACAGCGTCGCCGTCGCCAAGAACTCTGTCACCGCCGCCGGATGAATGATGAACGGACCAGAAAGGAACTTCTCCAACCCAGATTCTCGTAGAAGTTGAAGAACAGCCTTGTTCTTATCGTCAGCATGCTCGTCAATATCTGCGAAATCTACTTGCAACATCCATTGAAATGGAGCTTTGCCCAGATCCATGATAGTTTTGAGGAAATAAGATGAAGAACGATGATGATCGGAGAGATAGAAGCCTTTGAAATTCTGGAAATCTTAGAGAGAGAAAGCACGTGTGTCGAATGAGCTGATTTGAACTTATATAGATGGCGGTTCCAAGCGGTTTTGAAGATGAACCGTCAATTTGATGTTTTTGGCGCCAATTTTCCCTCCAAAAAGTTACTGCCGTAACTTTCGGCGGTAAAAACGGAAATTCGATGGGCGGTAAACTTTGAGAGGTAAAACTGTGGGCGGTTAAGATTTTTCAAATTTTCATCTTTGCTCGAGAGGCCGGTTTCACTTGAGATCTCGTTAACCGGAATTTTTAGGTTAACTTTAACATTTTGTATAAGTTTGAAAAACCGGAAGGAATACTGTGAATGAAAAACCGGAGACTTTTGAAGAATTGAAATATTTCATTAATACGGGAAAGGAAATGATTAACATAGGAGCGGTTCTAGTCGTACAACAAAATGACCAGAAACCGGAAAGAAAACGAAAAGAAAGAGAATTATTCGGTGAACCATCCCCCTTCCAACCTCCTTTCATACCACTTCTCAATGGTGTTTTGAGGAAACTGTTCCTCAATTCTTGTTAACCATTTGTGTATCATTTCTATGGTGATGGTGTTGAAAGATCCAACCGGAACACCTTTTCCAAGGTTGCGACGCTTGGATATGAGAAACCGGGTGATCTGAGGAGCGTAGCTGATCCTTCCTCTTTTACCGGTCATAAGCTGCTTCAGCTTATTGAAAAGATAGGACGCCCAGTTGATGGCGGAGTCGAGGATGATGGCTATCATAATATCGAATGCCTCCCGGCTGTAGTTCTGATTGGGCATTCGGCCTATGATAGACCTTTGGACCAAATCGTGAAAAACTTGGTAGTGTGGAGCGAGATCTTCTTTCTTCCCAAAATCCTTAACAGGAGTGTAGGAGGAGGAGAAGATTTTGAAGAAAGTTTCCTTAGCTGGTAAATACGGCGTCGGAAAATTAGAGAAACCTTCCGTTGGAAGGTGAAAGAAGGTGGCGAATTCCTCCTCAGAAAACTGGAGGAACTGACCGTCGATGATGGTGTGAATGCTGCCATCATCCAAAATGTGACCGTTATTGTAGAATTCGCACACCTCCTCCACGAGGATGAGGTCCGAACCCTTGAGAAAGCCTTGCAGGCCAGACTCTATGATGTGTTGAAAGATGCAATCATAGTATGAGCTGTGCTTAATGTCTTCAAAATCAATGATCAGGGTGTTTCTTATCTCGGTAGACATGATGATGAGTAGTGAAGAAAGTTTGAAAGAGTTCTTGAGCTTTCGAGTTTTTAGAGAGAGGAATGCTTGAAGGCGTGTTTTTGAAAATGGAAGTTGAGTCCCCTTTTATAGCCTGGAATGAATGAGAGCATTTAATGAGAGGATTTGAAAAATCTAGCCGTTTATGCTTAGTCATTAATGTTTTTGTGATTTTCCAAGAGAATAAAGGCAAGTCTTGTCAAATCAAGTCAGGCATGCTTTTTGATAATGAGGATTTATGTTTCCAAGAGTGATATGATTTATTTTGATACGACGCATTGAATATTTTAGATTTGACTTGGAAAGGAAAGAAATCTGATTCATTAATTGGAGTACGAAACCGGTAGTACAACAAAAGTACCGGTTTTGTAAAGAAGAAAGAAAAGAAAAGAGGAAGGATAGGTTAGACATTTGATGACTCAACCGCTTAAGCATTTGAAGCCTCAGCCGCTTGAATTCTTCTAGCTTTAACCGCTTCCCACCGGTCAATCATCTCTTGTACTCGTTCTTTGGTGAGTACGTGCCTTAGGTGAAGAGTGACGAAGGCTCAGGAGTGGATGTCCAGACTTGCGCAGAAACCGCTCAGCTGAGGAGCGTAGCCGGTCTTGTTGGAGAGAAGCATCTTCTTCAGGTTACTGAAGATGATCCAGGACCAGTTAACCGGTGTCCCAACCGTTACGGCGATCATCATCTCGAAAACCCTTTGGGTATAATAGTAACTCTTCTCTCTGCACAAGACAGATTTTCCCAGAATATCGCAGAGAATCTGGTACTTGTGAGAAAGTTGACTCTTAGCACCCCAGGGTTTAACCGGGATGTCAGATCCTGAGAACCGGCGACACATTTCTTCCATTGTCACCGGGGAATAGGTTAGGTCGGTTACCCCTTCATTGGGTAAGCCGCAGTATACAGCGAAATCCGTCTTGCTGAATAGGAATTTTTGACCGTAGACCTGTGCAACGAGTATATCTCGATGCACCTCTTTCGCGGTCTCAGACAGTTCTTTGACTACAAGGTAGTCGATGATGAACCTGTTCTCAAGAAAACTTCTTAGCCCACTCCTTTCTATGGCTAAGAACATTTCTCTTACTTCATGATCCTCATATTGGTAGATTGATCCAAAATCTGCCAATAGGATTTTCTTGGCTAAGGAGTTGGTATTCATGTTTTTGAGAGAGAGGATTTTATCTCAAGAATGATACTTGTGAATAGTGAACTTGTGATGTTTTGAAAAAGGATTAAGGATGGTTTATATAGCCCGGGGATTCGGCTTGGTCTTTAATGAGGTTAAGCATGCCTGATGATATCATCAGCTATTTAATAGACTTAACTTGTTGAAGTAACTAATGGTTATTTCCAAGGTAAATCTAATTATTACTAAGATAGCAATGATGAAAAATATCTATTGACAAGATGTGAGTCTCCCTCACATGTCGTCATCTTGATTGTGGTAGACTTGTTTTTATTAATTACAGACTTCATTTTTCAAAATATGCATGAAAACTAGGTCGGTCATCTCAGGTTCACCGGAAAAGTTCATTTCATCAGACCAGAGTGCATATGTACTAAGCGGTTTTCCATGACCGGTTTTAGTAGGATATTTCCGTTTGTGAAGAACAGTTGGTTAATGTCAACAGTTGTTCAACTTTGGATTTATTTTATCCACTTCAACCCGGTTATTTCAACCGTATAGTAAACATACATTTGATTTGAAATTATGAAGTAATCGGTCATAACCGGAGACTTTCTCCCGGTTAGCATATTTGATTTATTAATGGCCTATTTGAATATGGTTTGAGAAGCTTTAGCTTCTCCCTAAACACATATCCCGGTTTTATATACAAGCATACATTATGATTATATCAATTGATTAAGATTAGTAAGACCCAAGATATTTCGAAAATGTGAAAACTTAGCTTCCTGTAGCGGTTTCGTGAAAATGTCCGCTACTTGTTGCTCGGTCGACACATATTCCAGCCGAATGTGTTTCTCCTGAACATGCTCCCGGATGAAATGGTGTTGGATGTCGATATGCTTTGTTCTTGAGTGCAACACCGGATTATATGTGATCGCTATGGCGCTGGTGTTGTCACAAAAGATTGGAGACTCCTTGGCTTCTATTCCGAAATCCCTGAGTTGCTGTTGAATCCAGAGGAGTTGTGCACAGCAGCTTCCAGCCGCTAGGTACTCCGCCTATGCGGTTGAAGTTGCAACTGATGTTTGTTTCTTGCTGCTCCAAGTGACTAACCGGTCACCCAGAAACTGACAGGTTCCACTTGTACTCTTTCTGTCGATTTTGCATCCCGCGTAATCGGCATCTGAGTAGCTTATAAGATTGAAGCTCGAGTCTTTTGGATACCAAAGTCCCACTTCTTGAGTTCCCTTCAGATATTTCAAGATTCTTTTGGCCGCCGTATAATGAGATTGCTTTGGGTTTGCTTGGAACCTTCCGCACACTCCAACCGCAAATAGAATGTCAGGTCGGCTTGCCGTGAGATACAACAGCGATCCGATCATTCCTCGATATGTTGTGATGTCAACGGCTTGACCATCTTCATCTTTGTCCAGCTTCACGGAAGGACTCATTGGCGTAGCCGCTTCGGCACATGTATCCATCCCAAATCTCTTCAGCAGTTCGGCTGTATACTTCGGTTGGCTTATAAAGATTCCGGCTTCAATCTGCTTAACCTGAAGTCCTAGAAAGAAACTCATTTCCCCCATCATACTCATTTGAAATCTATCAGTCATCATTTTCGAAAACTTATCACATAATTTTGGATCGGTTGACCCGAATATGATATCATCAACATAAATCTGAACAAGTAAAATTTGTTCTTTTCTTTCAAATTTAAAAAGGGTTTTGTCTACCGAACCTATTGTAAACTTGTGATCAAATAGAAATTGTGTCAAAGTATCATACCAAGCTCTTGGAGCTTGTTTCAAACCATAAAGGGCTTTATTCAGCCGGTAAACGTGATTTTCATGTTCTGGATTTTTAAAACCTAGAGGTTGGTTAACATACACCTCTTCATTTACTTTACCATTTAGAAAAGCACTCTTAACATCCATTTGATAAACTTTGAAGTTTTTGAAAGCTGCATATGCTAAAAATATTCTAATTGCCTCAAGTCTAGCTACAGGGGCGAATGATTCTTCAAAATCAATGCCTTCTTCCTGTTTATAGCCTTGAGCCACTAACCGGGCTTTGTTCCTCGTAACTAAACCGTCTTCATTGAGTTTATTTCTGAATACCCATCGTGTGCCTATAACCGGTTTGTTTTTCGGTCTAGGAACTAGGTACCAGACTTTATTTCTCTCAAACTCGTTTAATTCCTCTTGCATTGCCAAGATCCAATCTGGATCTGACAGTGCTTCATCCACCTTTTTCGGCTCAATTTGTGATATGAAAGCAAAGTTTCCATAGTGATCCAAATTTTGTTGCCTAGTTCGGACGGGTGAGGATATGTTACCTATTACTAGTTCAACAGATCCATATGCAAGAGTTCTAAACATCTTTCAGATTGATAATTTCCTTTATTTTTAAAAGATGATTTCACTTGTTTCACCATTTGACATGCAACACATACTTTATCTTTTGAAAACTTAACATTTGGAAAACCGTGAACTAGTTCCTTGGAACAAATAAAGTTAATCGTTTTGAAATTCAAGTGGTTTAACCGTTTATGCCAAAGCCAGTTTGGATCATTTCCGGCTATCATACACACAGGTTTTTCGAAATCAGTTTTCCAATTTACTTTGTAAATGTTTCCTATCCGGTTACCGGTTAACAAAGTGTCATTATCTTGATTTTTGACCAAGCATGAGTTTTTATGAAATTCAACTTTGTAGCCCACATCACACATTTGGCTTATGCTTAGCAAATTAAAACTTAGTTTTTCTACTAATAGCACATTATTTATGGATAGTTCACCATGGACAATCTTACCCTTGCCCACGGTTTTACCTTTTGAGTTATCCCCGAATGTGATGAATGCTCCGGTTTCGTACTTGATGTCGGTCAGTAGCTCCTTGTTTCCGGTCATATGCCTTGAGCATCCACTGTCCAAGTACCATTCAGAATTCTTTAACCGGTTGCTTCTCCTAACCTGCAACAAACAATTATTTACACCTTTTTGGTACCCACATTTAGTTGGGTCCATGGTTGATTAGTCCGTTTGGGATCCAGACTTGAATGAGTCGGATCACTTTCCCGGTTATTGTTTTGATAATATTTGGCTTAACTTCTTGGTCGTTGCTCAAGAATGCCTTATGTGGTGATGGACTTCTTTGATGTCGGTTTCTATTATTTTTACTTGGTTTCCGGTTAGCTTTCCTTCTCTCAGGATGAAGCCAATTTTCAGATTCGTTAGGACCTACATATTTAAGCGTTTCTTCCGGTTTCAAGTTACCTTCGGTTTGTGAACTTTTGACAAATTTTATAAATGGAAGATTATTTTTCGTTAGTTTCATCCCGTTAGATTGCTTTGTTTCATTTTGTTTACTTGGATCATAGCCTATACCATATCTACACTTCGGATGTCTTTTATAGTTACACATTTGTTTCACTGCTTGACGTGATCTCTCCCACGCGGCCGTGACGTACATTGCTCGTTCATCGGTTTCGGTTACCGGTTGAACTGTCTCCTCATTGTCTGAGAATAGTTCATCCGATTCATACGTTTCGATTTCACATGTTTTATCATATTCATTATTTATTTGTTCAGTTTTAGGTTCTACAGGAGTTGGTATATACGCAGATATATTTCTGAACTCAGCAACCATTTGGTTGAGTGCAGAAACTAGATCTTCTTTAGTAAACTCATCCGAGGAAAAATCAAATACCTCTTCGTCGTTTGCCATGAAACATGTTACTTTCTCTTCACCATCTTCATTATCGGAGTACGCCCACTCGCTTCCACCGTCGGATGCAATGAGAGCTTTTTGGATCTCCTTTCCTTCATCAGCATGTTGATCATCATTTCTTCGGTAGTCATTTTGTTGGTTATTGTTGTTTCCCCGATAATTGTTTCCTTGATACCGGTTGCTTTGATAGTTATTTCCTTGATAATTATTTCCTTGATAGTTTCCTTCCGGTTTTCTGACGTCTCTTCTTGGTTTTCTACACTCCGACCTGAAATGTCCAAAACCATCACAGTTATAACATCTCTTGTTTGATTTATCTACATAGTTATAATTAAAGTCATTATTAGATGGTGGTTGGCTCTTCTTCATGAATTTCCCGAATTTCTGAGCTAGCATTGCCATCACATCGTCGGTTATTTGATCGGTGTTTTTGACTGGAGCCGGTGCGGTTGATACTGGAGCCGCCGGTTCCACCGATGTAACCAATGCTCTTGTTGCGGTTGATGTGGATGCTTCATCTTCGATCCGAGACTTGATCTCGAATTCGTAGGCTTTCAGATCCTCGAACACATCATGCAACTTCATCTGCCCAAGGGTGCTTGACTCCCTCATCACCATGGTCTTGATATCCCACGTGCTTGGCAAAGATCTTAGAGCTTTGATGATCACTTCTCGGTTGTCATACTTCTTTCCGAGTGTCTGAAGCTCGTTTACTACGCTGGTGAACCGGTTGCTGAATTCTTTCATATTTTCTCCCGGTTTCATCCTTATGTTTTCATACTTCTGCGTAGCTACCAATATTTTGTTCTCCTTGGTTCTTTCATTTCCCTCGTGGATCTAAATGATCGTTTCCCAGGCTTCCTTTGCATTGTCACACTCTGATATTTTGTTCAAAGTGTTGTTATCTATAGCCTTATAGATGTGCCTCATGCAATGGTTGTCCAGGTTGCTTCTTCTCCGATCTTCACTCGTCCATTGGCTTTCCTCCTTGTTGATCTTGATCGGTCCCTCTCTCAGGACTCGGCTCATCTCATCATCTAACGTAATCAGATGTAGATACATCTGTTTCTTCCAACTGCTAAACGCTTCACTGTTTAGCATTGGCGGCTTGTCGCTGTGGGTCATGCTTCCCATCTTTTTAGGTTGCTTGAGTGCTAAGATCCTCGCTCTGATACCACTTGTTAGGATTGGGGACGCCCTTGGAGGACCGGGGTATGTTTCCGGTTTTAGGAAGGGTGGCCGCTTACAACACACACACTACTTTGGTGATAGTCCGGTTAGAGACTAAAACCGTTCTTAGCACTGCACAAACTGTCACAGACTCTTGAACCGGGTTCAAGGGCGGAAATGTCTGTTTTAGGTTGAAGCAACGTTTGCGACTTTAGATGATGTTTTTAGAAGGAGTAGGTTTTATGGAGGTGAGTGACCGGTTTTAGAAGTATGATTGGTTTTGAGGTTAAGGTGAAGTAAACAGGAAATGAAAGCAAGGAAAGAACACGAGACAAGAAATTTGTTTATGGATGTTCGGAGCAAACCCTCCTACGTCACCCCTTCTTCTCAGATTATGAGAAGGATCTCCACTAACTCTTTAGAGTTACAACAACACTTCCGGTCGAGCCCAACTTCGCTACTCGCCGGTTACACCAAACTCACGCTTTGATGTAATACAATTACTCAACACAAACACACACAAAGAACTTCCGGTTTTGAACACACCGGTTTTGGAATATAACACTTTATCTCTCTAGAATTTAATGCTTTGATAATTTGTTTTCGTAATCCGTCACTTGCATTTAATGAAGACGATCCGTCTTCCTTTTATAGCTGAAAGTAGCCAACGGTTACTTTCTTCTCTCTCTTGCGGATTGGTCGATCATTAGCACGCCTGTTTGCAGAAAGGTTGCTTGCACGCTTCAACTTCCTCAACACCTGGCGTTCATGCAGCAGCTTTGAGCATAAGATGACATAGCCGGTTTTCAGATTGAGACACGTGTTGAACATCCACTACCGGTTGTCAGCATCGGATCAATAAGGCATCATTGCTTTCCTCGCATGCTTCTGATCGGATCTGATCTTCTTTTATTCTTTCAAGACACGTTTCTTCCGTCATGGTACGTCACTCTTGAATTTTGAATCTTCTGACTTTTGTTCTGAACCATCCGGTTTTTGTGCCTTGTGCAGTATGATCCGGTTGGTATGAAATCATTTGTTCTTCGTTAACCGGTCGCTTTGAGAAAGTGAAACCGGTTCCTCTGATCTTTGACTTGATCACTTGAGGCTGGTTTCTTTGAAGTATATCAGCAACCGGTTTCTGATGCCCCAACCAGTTCATACGTTTTTAGAAGTACCTGCACATGTATTTTAACTTCTGTTTAGTTTATCTGGCCGGTTCCAAAATTAATCTACTTAATTTTTCTATCAGTTTAGCATATACTATCTATAGAGAATTGGATATTTCGAGACGCTGAAGGCCGAAGGATTGCAATTTTATTTTTGTCTCTTTGTGGAGAGCGAAGAAATTTTTTAGTAGAGTAGTCTTCATACTGGGCAGTGTATTCTGAATCATCGACACTTCAATAGAAGTCATCGATATATCTTTAAGAGATTTTGCTTGCGCCAAAGCTAAATCGGCTGTAGCTTTGGAGTTCGAGGTAGATTGCTCCTTTAGACACTTCAACTCACCAAAAATAATTTCGATGCTTTACTGCATAGGCGCAAGAGCATTGATGATGAAGTTCTTGAGTTCTGCCTTTCCCTAAGAGGATTTCTCAGGGAAAAAGGGTTCATTCGCTCCAAATGAGAACCTACTGGGACAATGCGAAGATGAGAGACACAAGTACTTAGCTCAATTTTAGACGACGCTGGGTTCTTATCGGAAGTAGAGGCTCGGGGTACATTGATTTTGCATGAGACTCGTCGTCTTCTCCTTGAATTTCTTTGCACGGATCTTTGATGAAACCACTCAATTTTTCAGAGTGAAATGATTTAGTAGTAACGAATTTATACTTCGAATAAGTATGAGTAGGAAGTTTGGATTTTGAGGAGGATCTTCTTTCTTCAGACATCTGCCATTGTCTAAAGAAATCATTTGAACAGTAGGAGATCACTTATTCTCTGAAGAAGGACAGGAGAGCTGATGAATAGTTCTAGAAGATGTCTTCTTGGAAGTTGGGTTGGAATGCTGCTCAGCAGGTGTAGAAATCTCCTTCTCAGCAGACGACTTATGCTCAGACGAGATATGTTCTTCAGTAGCTTTGAAAACTAGCTCTTCAGTAACAGAAGACGCATGCTTCTTAGCACTTGAGGAAAGTTGCTGCTCAGCAGTAGGAAGAGGCTGCTTCTCTTCAACAATCAGAAACTTCTTCTCAACAGCAGCAAAGGGCATCTTTTCCTCAGCAAACATGGAGGATTCGGTGCCATGGACGAATGACAGAGCGGTTGAACTATAAGAATTAAAGATAAATTGAAAATGGTCGTTCACTTTGCCATCTATCCAGGTTGTTCTTTGAAAATAGTTGAACTAAAGGCTGCTGAGAAAATCAACATCTTTGATACTTGGGTGAATTACAGAAAGGAAACTCAATTCGATGAGATGTCCTCAGAAGAGGAGATCTTGAATGAATGGAAAAGCGTAATAAGAAATGCGAAAAGAATTTTAAGATGGGCTATGATAGACGTGGTTTTTGAACCCCCCAATCGAAAGGAACTGGTGGTTGCAAAGATCATGGGACATATCCTTCTTCCCAGGTTAGAAAAGAGAAAAGTTAACTTCAATCATCTTGACAGAGATGCTCGTACGGAGCATAATGCTTTGAAGAGTCTAGATCTCATTATGCACAGTTATTGCAACGTTATTTTGATGATGTACGAGTAAAACTTAACTATGATTAAAAGTTGAATGAAAGAAGCTAAGTCGTCTAATTGTTTCTATGCAGGTGCATCAGATTTGGCTAGCTTAGACGTGGTCTAAGAAGGTTAATTAGACGTGTAACGTAGTTAGACGTGCCAGTCTAACAGATACGTAGTTAGACGTACTAGTCTAACAGATACGTAGTTAGACGTGCTAGTCTAACAGATACGTAGTTAGACGTGCCAGTCTAATAAATACATAGTTAGACATGTCAGTTTAACAGATACGTAGTTAGACGTGCCAATCTAACAGATACGTAGTTAGACGTGCCAGTCTAAAAGATACGTAGTTAGACGTGCTAGTCTAACAAATACGTAGTTATACGTGCTAGTCTAATAGATACGTAATTATACGTGGCAGTCTAACAGATACGTAGTTAGACGTGGCAGTCTAATAGATACGTAGTTAGACGTGCCAGTCTAACAGATATGTAGTTAGACGTGCCAATCTAATAGGTACGTAGTTAGACGTGCTAGTCTAATAGATACATAGTTAGAAGTGTCAGTCTAACAGATACATAGTTAGACGTGCTAGTCTAACAAATACTTAGTTAGACGTGTCAGTCTAACAGATACGTAGATAGACGTGCCAGTCTAATAGATACGTTGTTAGACGTGTTAGTCTAACAGATATGTAGTTAGACGTGCTAGTCTTACAGACACATAGTTAGACCTGCTAGTCTAATTGATATGTAGTTAGACGTGGGCGTTTAACTCCTTCATATTAGTCTAAAGTGATATGAAGTTAGACGTTGCAGTCTAACTCCATTAGACGTGGTAGTCTTAGGGATGCGAAGTTAGACGTGGCAGTCTAACTCCATTAGACGTGGTAGTCTAATGGAACTCGTAGTTAGACGTTGGCGTCTTACTCCCTTAGACTTGGCAGTCTAATGGAGCACGTCTAATGCCTCATTTCAGCAGCCGTTTGAAGTTAGCATACGTCTACCCCACGATCAAATAGTTTTACGCTACTCCTGCTCCACTTTCTCTTGCAGATCAGTACGCCAGCTATTTGCATCCAATGAATGAACACCACGTACGCGAAGATTCCTCCCACTACTTATTCAGTATAGGATAGTTGTAGAATGATATCCCGCGCACTACCGTTCAGTACGGCCACGTTCTAGAAGCACAAAGTCTATTGTACTTTGTCCTTTAGGCGACCATCCTATGGGCGCGTGCCACGTGTCCAAGAAGAATATTCGATTGTTGGTGTCTGTCTACTACAAATAGATGCTCAAGGACAACGGCCGAATCACTGGTTATTCTGCTCATTTTTCTACAATCTTACTCATCTACTCTTGCACTTACTGATTGTAAATCTTTTCAAGTTCAAAAGAGAGAATATAACATTGTTTAGTTGATAGATATTATTGATCATATTGTAAGTTGAACAGAGTGTATTCTATTCAACAGAGTGTTAGTTATTCAGTGATTTGTATTTGATTTAAAGAAGTTTAGTGAAATCCTTCTGGTTGTTGGAAGAAGGGGTGACGTAAGAGAGTTAGCTTCGAACATCCATAAACAACTTGATGTGTTCTTTACTTTATGTCATTCATCTTTCATTGGTTCAAAGCTTCAAACTCAAACAAACATTTCCGCATTTGAATCGTTTTTAAGAGTTTGTGAAGGTTTGCGAAGAATAGAAAGAGATATTAATCTCTAATAGGATTTCTTTCAATCCGTTTATTCGAAGTTGTTATCAATAGTCAGACCCCCGTCTCTATTGATTACACCGATCATATCACGAGCTTTGCCCAGGGAGTGGGACATCAAGACCATGGCGATGAGGGAGTCCAACGACCTCAATAAGATGGAACTCTTTGACTTGCTTTCCGATTTGAAGGCCTATGAGTTCGAGTTGAACTCTAAGAATGAAGAAGAACACCCCACATCCACCATCATTACCAAGGCATTGGTGACTACTGAGGAGCCACCAGTTTCCACTGAAGTAAAGACGGTTGCCCAGCAGCTCAGCAGCGATGCAATGACTCTCTTAGTGAAGAAATTCGGCAAATTCATGAAGTAGAGCAATTCTAACTCAAAATTTTTAAACATTAACAATGATGATAAGATTAACTCTAAGGCTAACGTGAAATGTTTTAACTGTGGAAAACTAGGTCATTACAAATTGGAGTGTAGGAAGCCAAAACGTGATGAGAAAAAGAAAGACAACGAGAAATAGATGAAGGCTCTCATGGCGGCTGATAGCAAGGCTAAGTGGATACAAAGCGACTCAGATGACTCATCATCTAGTGATAGTGATGATGAAGAGGTTTCCTGCTTCATGGCAAGAGAAGAGGAAGACTCTAAGGTATTTGATTTCTCTTCAGAAGAGTTTTCACGAGATGATTTAGTTACTGTACTCAATGACATGGTCATGGAGTACAGAAAGTTATATGAATCTCACAATGAAATAAGATTAAAATATAAAATCGATAAATCTATTTTATCTCAAACTACTGATTCAAAAGTTTTTGAAAACAGCATGGTCGAGATCTTATCTAAAAGTGAGAAACTTAAATAAAAGGTTCAAATTATGTTTTCTGAAAATCAACGTTTAACTTATATTGTCAGTTCTTAGACAATGTCTGGAGAAGCTGTCAAATATCATAATAGTCTGTTAAGGCCTGTCGAATGCAAATCCAGTTTAAGATATAACAAAGCTATCCCAGAGGAGTCGAGTGAAAAGTTAAACTCAGTAACAGACAATGATAGGATTAGTAACACCAATAGAGACGGGGGTCTGACTGTTGATGTCCACTTAAGAAAAATTGTTTGATAGAAATCCTGTTATGGATTTAAATCACTTTCTATTCTACACAAACCCTTGCAAACTCTTGAACGATTCAAGTGCGGAAACGTTTGCTTAGGTTTGAAGTTAATAACTAAGAATGATAAGATGACATAATGAAGAAGACACAGCAGTTTGTTTATGGATGTTCGGAGAAAAACTCTCCTACGTCACCCCTTCTTCCAACCACTAGAAGGATTCACTATACACTTTCCTAAAGTGAAATACAGTCGCACAATTAGCTCATTGTTGAACAGAATATACTCTGTTCAACTTACAATATGATGAAGTATATCACTTAGCTAAAACAATGCTTTGATTCTAACTCTCTCTTGATAAATACACAGTAAAGCAAGAAAACATCTCTTAAGATTGTAAATTTAGTAGATTTCTCGTATGCGTATTTCTCAGAATTAAGCAATTGTATCCGGCTATGGATTCCAGTCATTCTTCCGTTGTCATTGAAGATCTTTAAATAAGGAACAGGTACCAACGGTCGAAACTTCCATAATAACACGTGGCGAGCTTCTATTGGAACGCCTCCATAGTACACAACAGACTCTGAGTTCCAAGATCGTGGTCGTACCAATCTGGTAGTGCACCAAATATTCTTCTAGGATATTCCTGCAAAAACAAGTAGTGGAAAGAATACTGTCTTACGTGGCATTAATCAATTGGTTACAACTGGTTGTCGTACTGATCTTCACTGGGAAGTGGAGTAGGAGTAGCGTATAACTAGTTGATTGTGGGTAGACGTATACTAGCTTCAAGCAGCAACATTAATCATGACATTAGACGTATTTCACTTAGATGACCTCGTCTAATAGTAGGATCCATTAGACCACCTAGTCTAATGGGATTAGACAACACGTCTAATTACGGTTCCCTTTAGACTAATCTGAAGTAGTTAAACTGCACATCTCACTATCGTACGTTAGACTGCACGTCTAACTACGCATCCCTTAGGACTAATCTGAAGGAGTTAGACTGCACGTCTAACTCTCATAAGTTAGACTGCACGTCTAACTACGCATCCTTTCAGACTAATATGAATGAGTTAGACTGCACGTGTAACTCGCATATATTAGACTACACGTCTAACTACATATCTGTTAGACTGCACGTCTAACTACGTATCTGTTAGACCGCACGTCTAACTACCTATCTGTTAGAATGCACGTCTAACAACGTATCTGTTAGACTACACATCTAACTACGTATATATTAGACTATACATCTAACTACGTATATGTTAGACTGCACGTCTAACTACGTATCTGTTAGACTTCACGTCTAACTACGTATCTGTTAGACTGCACGTCTAACTACGTATCTGTTAGACTACATGTCTAACTACGTATTTATTAGACTACACGTTTAACTATGTATCTGTTAGACTGTACGTCTAACTACGTATCTAATGGCCAATCAGTCTAATGAACCTCATTTGGGCTTAGTCTAATATAACCTGTTTTCAATACACCTGCACCAAAAACGTTTAGACAACTTAAATTAAGTTTTAAACACACTCATCATCAAAATTCTAATAGTCAAAATACTTTGAAACTTAATAAAAATAATTTGACCAACAATTTCCCCCTTTTTGATGATGATGTTAAAAACTTTGCATGGGTAACAAAATAAGCATTATTCATATAAGTAATGCAATAAATACCATAATCAGATAAATGCAAAATCAGGAATGTTTTTGAATAGAAAAAAGAAACACGGAAACACCATTCAAAGACAACAAAACGAAATAAGTTCAGAACAACACAAGACAACCCAAAAAGAATTCCTATCCTCCTTTCTCTCTTCTCTCTTCCCCCTTTTTAACATCATCTAGGAAGAGAATCACCAACTGACTCCAGGGCTAAGGTTAGAGCCGAATTAAGCTGGTCCATGTTTCTCTTCTTCGATCTGAGCCAGTTCACCCTAAGAATATAAGCGAGAACCGTCTCGCTGTTCAAGATTTTGGAAGAGGAATGGAACCCGTGACCAGGTTCATCAAGATTAATGCAAAGGAAAGTGCAAAGAGGACTGTCATACACGAAGATCTTCTTTCTGGCAGATATCATTCTAACCAGGTTGTTGAAGAGGAATTTTGACCAGTTGATGGCTACACCCCTCGTGATGGCCACCATTATTTCAAAAACCTTCGTACAATAGTTGTAGGAGGTGTCTTTTGCTAGGAGAGATTTCTAAATGATGTCATTGAGTATGTCATACTCAACTTTCAGGAAGTTACTCTTCCCATCATAATCCACAGGAAGGGTTTCTCCTTCGACGATTTTATCTGAAAAGATATTCATCATTTCAGACAGGATCTCGTTGGAGGAAGAAACAAACTCATGGATTCCTTCGGTTGGGAGTCTGAAGAACAAACTGAATGTTTGTTCATCGAAGCAGATCAATCGTCCACGAATAGTCGCACAGATGTATTTGTTGTTATAGAAGCTGGCGGTTTCGAAAAACTCACGAACAACTTGTTCGTGATAAATTTGGTGAGGGCGAAGGAATCTCTTCAACCTAGAGGTTTTCAATGATTCAAACATTTGAACCATTCCAGGATTCATCAGAGTAGAGATCGATTTGAAATCTACTTGCAGGGATTTTGCAAGGAAGAAAGACATTTTGGCAAGATGATCGAACGAGCACAAAAGTTTGAGGACTCATCTATCTGAGTGACTCCTTTCATTAAATTTCGGAAAGCTAACGAATAGTAATAAATGTTTAATGATCATTTCAACCGTCAAAACTCTTAGACACCTATTCCCAAGGGACACAACTATCAATTAATTTAATCATAAACTGCACAATTAATATAAGACGTATAGACGAAATAATCAGAAATGTCAATCACTTTTGACAGATTGAGAGACGCATGTCTTCAATTTATTTGAGAAGTGTCTGGTTTATTTTTGGCGGGAAAAAGGTACATGGACATATTCATATGCAGATGACAACTGTCCAGATAGCCAGAAGATGAAAAGTCTACGTACACAAGTAGTTAGATGTTTATTCCACATTCTTCACTTCTAATTGGGAAATCTTTCTATTAGACATTGTTGTCTAATCAAGTTTGTCTTATAAACGTCTAACGGCTATTAGACGTAGACGTCTAATTGCGCATCAACATCACGTGCTGCACGTGTATTAGGTTAGACGTGTGCTATTATCATAAAAAAAATTTAACGTCTATTAGACGTATACGTCTAACTCTGCAGGTTAAATAAACAAGACATGAGTTCCCGAAAGAAGATAAAGCTTCTTGAGTAGACGTACGTCTAAGTAGTTATGCTTTTTAAACTTTTAGTCCATTGGACGTATTGAGACATATGTCTTCTTGTTTGTCCAGTTACGTTTGAACAACATGTTCCCCCTCAATTTATGCACATAACAACATCAATCAAGATCAACAAGTCCTAAAATGTTTCTAAAGTGCAAAAACTTAGCTTCAGGTAGAGGCTTCGTGAATATGTCTACAGTTTGTTGATCTATTGGGATGTATTCAAGACGAATCTGTTTCTGCTGATTGACATGCTCTCGGATAAAGTGATGCTTGATTTCGATATGCTTTGTCCGAGAATGCAGAACTGGATTGTAGGTGATTGCGATAGCACTTGTGTTGTCGTAGAAAATTGGAGATTCTTCATCCTCAATCCCATAGTCCCTAAGCTGTTGTTGAACCCACAAAAGTTGAGAGCAACAACTGCCAGTAGCAAGGTACTCTACTTCAGCTGTAGATGTGGCAACTGACGTCTGATTCTTGTTAAACCATGAGATAAGACGATCCCCAAGGAATTGGCAAGTTCCACTTGTATCTTTCAATCAATTTTGCATCCTGCATAATCTGCATCTGAGAAACTAGTTATATTGAAACTGGAATCCTTCGAATATCACAATCCCACATTTTGAGTTCCCTTTAAATACTTCAGAATGCGTTTAGCAGTAGTAAAATGACAGAGTTTAGGATTAGCCTGAAATCTTCCACAGATACCAACAACAAGTTGGATATCTGGTCAACTAACGGTAAAATAGAGGAGTGACCCGATTAAATCTCTATAGGTTGTGACATCTACACATTGGCCACCTTCATCTTTGTCCAATTTACTAGAGGAGCTCATTGGAGTGGCTGCAGCATAGCAGTTCTCCATCCCAAACTTATTTAGTAACTCTTTGGTATAATTGGCTTGATTGATGAAGGTTCTTTTCTCCAGCTGACGAACTTGAAGACCGAAGAAGAAAGTTAATTCTCCAATCATGCTCATTTCAAATTTGTCATGCATCAGCTTGGCAAATTTCTCACACAACTTGGGGTTAGTTGATCCAAATATAATATCATTAACATATATTTGAACAAGTAAAATGTGAGAGTCTTTAGTGAATCTAAATAATGTTTTATCCACAGTTCCAATAACAAAGTCATGATCAACAAAAATTCAGTCAAAGTTTCATACCAAGCTCTAAGAGCTTGTTTCAGACCATATAAAGCTTTGTCAAGTTTATAAACATGATTTGGTAAAGTATGATCAACAAAACCAAGGGGTTGCTCAACATAGACATCTTCATTTAATTTTCAATTTAAAAATGCACTTTTCACATCCATTTGAAAGACTTTAAAAATCTTAAATGATGCATATGCCATGAAGAATCTAATTGCCTCAAGTCTTGCTACAGGTGCAAAAGACTCATCAAAGTCGATACCTTCCTCATGTCTGTATCCTTGAGCAACTAAACGAGCTTTGTTTCTAATAACTAAGCCTTATTCACTAAGCTTATTTCTAAAGACCCATCTTGTTCCTATGACTGACTGGTCAGTCGGTCTAGGAGTTAGATGATGCCACACTTTATTTCTCACAAATTGGTTTAACTCCTCCTTCATGGCATTGATCCAATCTGGATCAAACACGTCTTCACCAATTTTCTTAGGTTCAATTTGAGAAATAAAGGCAGAATTGGCCATTTCATCCATCAATTGACGTCTTGTCCTTCGAGGAGAGAAAGATTTCTGATAATCAATTCTAGTGGATAATTCTTGTTCCATCTGATGTTGGATCCAAAGGGATTGGTCATCTGAACAGGTGACTCCGTGACGTCTGAACACTCAACAGTTTGTTGAATAGGAGTTTGTACGTTTGGTTGAATTTCAACCGGATTAGCCATAATAGGGTCAGTCAACGAAATCCGCTTATCTAGAGCTTCTTCCTCACTTAGACTCAAGATTCCTCGCTTCTAGTCTATTGGCAAGGTCAATGAGATCAATGAATTTGCTCTCAAGAGGCTCATCAAAGACTATATGGAGGGATTCCTCAACAGTTTGTGTTCTGTTGTTGTATACTCTGTAAGCCTTGCTTACTGAGGAATATCCCAGCATGAATCCAGAATCTACTTTAGCATATAAAACGGTCAAATAAACATTTCCATTATTATGAATAAAACATTTACACCCAAATACTTTAAAGTATAAAACCGTAGGAATTCTCCCGTAATACATGTCATAGGGAGTTTTATCAAAACGTTTGTTAATTATTGACCGATTTTGTGTATAGCAAGCTGTGTTTATGGCTTCTGCCCAGAACTTCTGAGGTATGTCTAATTCAGCTAACATGAACCTTGCTGCTCCTTCAGAGTCCTCACTCTTCCCTCAGCAATGCCATTCTACTGTGGAGTTCTGGCACTAGACAACTCGTGCCTAATCCCAGACTCCTCGAGATAAGATGAGAGGTATCTGTTAGTGAACTTAGTTCCTGGTCACTTCTAATGTAAGCAATATTTAAAGATTTCTGATTCTGAATTCTTTTAAATATTCTAATCAAGTTTTCAGCAATTTTATCTTTTGATGGTAAAAATGCTACTCATATAAATCGCGAAAAATCATCAATAATAATTAGGTCAAATCTCATTCCTCCTAGGCTCTTTACAGGAATTGGACCAAACAGATCCATATGTAAAAATTCTAAGCAACGGTTGGATTGAGATTTCCTTTTACTTTTAAACGATAATCGGCCCTGTTTGCCTAACTAACAAGCACAACATATCTTGTCCTTAGAAAACTGAAGTTTAGGTAAACCAATAATTAAATTGTTTGAACAAATGTTGTTGATGGTTTTAAAATTCCGATGGTTTAACCTTTTATGCCAAAACCATTTCTGGTCATTCTTGGCAATCATGCACATAGGATCAGAAGATTCTTTTTCCAATTCATTTTATATGAGTTTCCTACTCTAGTACCGGTTAGTAACGTATTACCATGTTAATCTTAAACTAGGCATGCATGAGTTTGAAAATCAACTGATAGACCATTATCACATAACTAACTAATACTAATCAGGTTATAACACAAATTGTCAACAAGTAGCACATCATTAATGGTTAGATTACGATGGATAATATTACCCTTACCCATAGTTTTACCCTTCTTGTTGTCACTAAAAGTGATCTTAGGTCCAGAACAATCTACTATATCAGTGAGAACCCGTCTGTTTCCTATCATATGACTGGAACGACCGTTATCCAGATACCACACAGATTCCTCAAGACCCTCATTCACTTGTACCTACACAAAACAATATTTACAATCTTTTGATACCCACATTCAATTGGGTCCTCGGTCAATCAGTCCCTTAGGAATCCATATTTGAGTTATTCTGATGGATTTTCCATTTTGTGCAGTAATTAATGCGTATGATTTCGACATAGTAGACGTCTTCCTGCTATCCACTGATCCCTTAGTCTTTGAAGATAATTTTCTTTTAGAAATTCTTGACTTCTTGCAAGTTTTAGATTGTCAGACTTGCTAGTTGCTTCTAATTTATTTTTCAGCCAGCTAACAGTCGGCGGAACATAAGTTATTTTATTCTTCAAAGCAACTTCGTCATGAGTTGGATCAGATTCACTGTCAGTTAAACTCCCCTTGACAAAGTTTATAGGTTGAAACTTGTCATTTTTTGAGTTTGACTCTTCGCAGGACTAGTTTGGGTCATTTCCATCACATCCTAAACCGAATCTAGATCTAGTAGGTTTCAACAGACTAATCTGATGTTTGACAGCTTCTCCAGACCTTGTCCAAACACTTACAACATAGTTTAACCATTTGTTTTCAGTAGAAAGAGTTTGAATCTGTTCTTTGAGCATCTCATTCTCGGATGAAATCTCTACTACTTTCTTTTCAAAAACATTTATTTCAGAAGTTTTATGTGAAGAAGAAATGTTGGCCTCATATTTCACTTTCATTTTATAAAATAAATCTGATAACTTCTTGTACTCAATGGCCATTTCATTGAGTGCAGTAGTTAATTCTTCATTGGTAAATTCTGGTGTAGAAACATCATTTACCTTGGATTGATCGTCTGCCATCAAGCATGTTACAGTTTCAGTCTCTTTTTCTGCAGGAGAATCCTCTGAATCGTTGTCAGCCCATTTGGATTTGTTTTCAACACACATGAAAACTTTCTGATCTTTCTGATTCTTCTTTGCTTGAACATTTCGACCATAGATTTGAGTCAGCTTCGCCCATATTTCTTTAGCAGAGGAACAAAACTTGATCTCATAGAATATGTTCATGTTGATCGATTGATACAAAATATTTTTGGTCACATTATCTAGATTGTTGGTCATCTTATCTTCAGTAGTCCACTCAAATCTTGGCTTCGAAATCTTTATGGGGCCATCGGTAATGACGCTCCACATATCACAATCAAGAGCAGCCAATTGAGCTTACATTCTCATCATTCAGTATTCACAATTGTCCCTTGAGAAAATGGGGATCTCGTTGATGATAGACATGATTCACGTGCTTGATGCTTGAGAATAGAAACAAGGCTCTAATACCAATTTATAGGATCGGTAAAACCAATAGAGATGAGGGTCTGACTGTTGATGTCGGCTTAAGAAAAACGGTTTGATAAAAACCCTGTTAAGAATTTAAATCACTTTCTATTCTGCACAAACCCTTGCAAACTCTTGAACGATTCAAGTGTGGAAATATTTGCTTAGGTTTGAAGCTAACAACTAAGAATGATAAGATGACAGAATGAAGAAGACGCAGCAGTTTGTTTATGAATGTTCGAAGCAAAACTCTCCAACGTCATCCCTTCTTCTAACCACTAGAAGGATTCACTATAACTTTCCTAGTCAAATATAATCGCAAGATTAGCTCACTGTTGACACAACATAATCTGTTCAACTTACAGTATGATGAAGTGTATCACTCAACTAAAACAATGCTTTGATTCTAACTCTCTCTTGATAAACTCACAGTAAAGCAAGAAAGCAGCTCTTAAGATTGTAGATTCAGTAAATTTCTCGTATGCTTATTTCTCAGTATTCAACAATTGTATACGGCTATGGATTCCAGTCATTCTTCCGTTGTCCTTGAAGATCTTTAAATAAGAAACATGTATCAATGGTCAAAACTTCCATAATGAAACGTGGCGAGCTTCCATTGGAACGCCTCCATAGTACACAACATACTCTGAGCACCAGGATCGTGGTCGTACCAATCTGGTAGTGCGCCAAATTTTCTTCTAGGATATTCTTGCAAAAACAAGTAGTGGAAAGAATATTAGCTTACGTGCATTAATCAATTGGTTGCAACTGGTTGTCGTACTGATCTTTACTAGAAAGTGGAGTAGGAGTAGCGTACAGCTACTTGATCGTGGGTTGACGTATGCTAGCTTCAAGCAGCTGCTTTAAGCATGGCATTAGACGTATTTCACTTAGACGACCTCGTCTAATGAAATTAGACGCCCATGTCTAATGAAATTAGACGCCCATGTCTAATGAAATTAGACGCCCATGTCTAATAACAGGATCCATTAGACCACCTGGTCTAATGGGATTAGACGACACGTCTAATTATGGTTCCCTTCAAACTAATCTAAAGGAGTTAGACTGCACGTCTAACTATCATACGTTAGTTTGAATGTCTAACTACGCATCCCTTCAAACTAATCTGAAGGAGTTAGAATGCACGTTTAATTCTCATAAGTTAGACTGCATGTCTAACTATGCATCCCTTCAGACTAATCTGAAAGAGTTAGACTACACATCGAACTCTCATATGTTAGACTGCACATCTACTTACGTATTTGTTAGACTGCATTTCTAACTACGTATCTATTAGATTTACACGTCTAACTACGTATCTGTTAGACTGCACGTCTAACTACGTATCTGTTAGACTGCACGTCTAACTACGTATCTGTTAGACTGCACGTCTAACTACGTATCTGTTAAACTGCACGTCTAACTACGTATCTGTTAGACTGCACGTCTAACTACGTATCTGTTAGACTGCACGTCTAACTACGTATCTGTTACACTACACGTCTAACTACGTATTTGTTAGACTGCACGTCTAACTATGTATCTGTTAGACTACAAGTCTAAATATATATATGTTATACTGTACGTCTAACTACATATCTGTTAGACTGTACGTCTAACTACGTATCTGTTAGACTACACGTCTAACTACGTATCTGTTAGACTGCACGTCTAACTACGTATCTAATGGATAATTAGTCTAATGAAACTCATTTAGACTTAGTCTAATATAACCTGTTTTCAATACACCTACACCAAAAACGATTAGACAACTTAAATTAAGTTTTAAACACACTCATCATCAAAATTTCAATAGTCAAAATATGACACTTAGTCAAAATAATTTGACTCAACAGACAAGTTTAAGCCAATAAGCTTTGTTAAAGGGAGTTTAACTGATAATTGAACTAATCCAAGCTGTGAAGATCTAACCTTAGAATATGAGATTACTTATGTTCCATCAACTATAGGCTGGTTGAAACCTGGAAAGGAAGCAGCCAACAAGTCTGGCATATCAAATCTTGACAAGAAGTCAAGGAGTTTTAAACAAAAATCATCCTCTAAAGTTAAGAGATTAGCTGCTAGAAGGAAGATGTCTGTTAAGCCTAAATTATACGCATTAATCACAACACCAAATGGGAAATCCATCAAAATAACTCAAATATAGATTTCTAAGGGACTGATTGACCGAGGATCCAAGTGAATGTGGGTACCAAAAGCTGTAAATACATTTTTGTGTAGGTGATATAGGACAACTACATGGAGAAAACATAGAGCACACTCTTTTGAGAACATGCTCCAGCAGATCAAGAAGTGGCACATTTGTCACTCCTATGGACTAAGTTTTTCTTCCTTAAAATTATTTTTGGGTCTTGAGGACCTCAAATCATTTATTTATTTATTTTAAATATGCATAAATTGAGGGGGAAATTTAATGTTTAAATTGTTCAAACAGATGCACGCAGACGAAAACTTTAGTCGGTCTAATAGACGAGGTCGTCAAAAAGAAAAGCAAGTACTTAGACGTATATTTTCTTATACAGTCTGTACTTCTGTGTTGGATATTTTTCTTGGTTTAAAACCTTCGCAGGTTAGACGTCTGAAAAACAAGCGTAGTTAGACGCTCACGTCTACATATCTGTTAGACTGCAGTTTAACTACGTATCTGTTAGACTACACGTCTAACTACGTATCTGTTAGATTGCACGTCTAACTACGTATCTAATGGCCAATTAGTCTAATGAACCTCATTTAGACATAGTCTAATATAACCTGTTTTCGATACACCTACACCAAAAACGATTAGACAACTTAAATTAAGTTTTAAACACACTCATCATCAAAATTTCAATAGTCAAAATATGACACTTAGTCAAAATAATTTGACCCAACAGACAAGTTTAAGCCAATAAGCTTTATCAAAGGGAGTTTAACTGATAATGGAACTGATCCAAGCTGTGAAGATCTAACCTTAGAAGATGAGATTACTTATGTTCCATAAACTATTGGCTGGTTGAAACCTAGAAAGGAAGCAACCAACAAGTCTGGCATATCAAAACTTGACAAGAAGTCAAGGAGTTTTAATAAAAAATTATCCTCTAAAGTTAAGGGATTAGCTGCTAGAAAGAAGATGTATGTTAAGCCTAAATCATACGCATTAATCACAACACCAAATGGGAAGTCCATCAAAATAACTCAAATATAGATTCCTAAGGGAATGATTGACCGAGGACCCAAGTGAATGTGGTACCAAAAGTTGTAAATACATTTTTATGTAGGTGATATAGGACAACTACATGGATAAAACTTGGAGCACATTCTTTTGAGAACATACTCCAGCAGATCAAGAAGTGGCACATTTGTCACTCCTATGGACTAAGTTTTTCTTCCTTAAAATTATTTTTGGGTCTTGAGGACCTCAAATCATTTATTTATTTATTTTAAATATGCATAAATTGAGGGGGAAATTTAATGTTTAAATTGTTCAAACAGATGCACGCAGACGAAAACTTTAGGCGGTCTAATAGACGAGGTTGTCTAAAAGAAAAGCAAGTACTTAGACGTATATTTGCTTATACAGTCTGTACTTCTGTGTTGGATATTTTTCTTGGTTTAAAACCTACGCAGGTTAGACGTCTGAAAAACAAGCGTAGTTAGACGCTCACATCTAACCAGACACACGTCTAACACGTGATATTCAAGCATAATTAGACGTCTAGTCTAATAGACATCTAGACGTCTGTAAGACAAGCGTGATTAGACGCCCATCCAACCTAGATTCTAGAATGTAGATAGAAAGTTAGATGCTTCATCTTCGGACTAATTGAGGACAATTGTCATCGATATATGTGTTGTAATCTGATTTTCCCCCTAAAACATTAACACTGTTATTTTCTAATTTGAATAACTTAAAGACATGTGTCTTTCAATGTTTAAAAAAATAAGTAATGTATCCTTAAATATTAAGATATTTTAGTAAAAAACACAGTTAATGATGACTACTTTTGGGAAAAAGCGTCTAAAATCAATTGATTGGTTTCTTTCTCAAATTGTGACGGTTAAACATGTGACTGTTTGAATTTTATTTAAAGACATTTTGCATATGTTCTGGGTTCTTACGCTTCATATTTTCTTAGAACCCTAGATTTCTCTCTACCTTCTCTTTAAGAAACTTTGTTTATTTCCATACTAATTCGTTTCCTACTCTTAAAATGGATGACAAGAAAGTTATATCTCTTTCTCACAACACCCTGTAGGTGGATTTTGACTCTGTCTACTCTTTCGATCAATAGGATATTGTGGAAATATTCCGTTCTCTCGAGTACTCCGGCCTCAGGAAATATCTCGACGGTCCTTATGTTTTCTACAAAAAGGAGGGCCGTGAGTTTTTCAAGACAGCAAATGTGGTTGGAGATTCGACAACAGCGACAGTGAATGGAAAGTCTATCTCCTTCTATGAATCGTTGTATGTTGAGTTCTTTGAACTATCATCAGAGGGTCACACATTTGACATTGCGCTTCCAGCCGGATCTATTTCGTAAATGTAGATCGCTTTTTCAAACGATGGTAGTTTGATTAGACTGAACGGGAAGAAGAAGGTCTTCAAGCCCCACTTCATTCTTCTAAACGACATTGTAGCAAAGGCTCTTCATAGCATGGCATGTTCATTCGACCTATATAGTCAAGTCCCTTTCAATTACATGACGACTAGGTCAAAAGGTATGTCGTTCAATTGGGCATCCACCTTATTTTCAAATCTCTTCCAGTGGGTTTATTCAAGGAACAAGTAGAGTGTAGACTTCTTAGTCCAACTCGGTTAGTTCATGGAGCATTTGGGTATTCCTATGGGTGGGGGTGGGGCTATTTACCCCAGTCGTATTTTCACTAACTTCTCCGTGAAGAGCACCCTTGCAAGATTGAAGCTCTCAAAGGAAATGAATTTTGGTTCATCTAGCCAATAGAAGGGTGGCCAGTCGGTCACTCGGTCTAAACGCCAATCTACATCCATCCTCTCTACGGGTGCTAAAAGAGAAAATCTTCAGTCATGGAGTTTGTGGCTAGCTCTAATAGCCAAAAGAGTACGTCGAATAAGGTATTTAGAGTATTTGATTCAATTTCTGGAAGGGAAAGACAAGGAATTCCTCCCCTCGCCGCCATTCCAATCTCTTCTTTATCCCCTTCTCCCGTTCCAATGAAAAAGGCGTCTAAGGTGTCTAAGGTCGCCAAGAAATCTACCAAGGTAACTTCCTCTACTCCTCTGGTTGTAGTGCCTAGTATTGATGTTCTTGTGTTGGAACAAGTTAAAGGACCGACTGTTAAGCCAGTTAGTCCAAATATTGAATGCTTTGACAGGGATTTATCGCATGTCCTCCCTGAAAAATTAGTAGTTGCTGAGGCTACTGATAAAAGCAATATTATTGATGAAACAGAGCAAGTAATCGCTCCAACTCTTGTAGTTGTTATATCCTCTGAACAAGCTCTCATTCAGCCGAATGTTGAGATGCTTGTTGATGAAGTTGTTAAAGATCAACCTGTTACTAAGGGAAATGGAATAGTATATGTACTTCTATAAGGGGCCATTCCAAAGGTTATGTCCCCTTATGAAATTATAAGAGTAGTTAGGGGGGCTCCTAGCATTACAATGAGAGAACCTTTTCCCACTTCCAAACTAACTATAGTTTTTGGAAAGGGAAAAGACATTGCTGAAGAAATTCCATAAAAGGTTTTGGAGGTTAGGTGCATTGTCAATCTTGTCATGGAACAAGTTGAAGAGAAAGTTGATGAGAAGATTGAAATCTTCGGTACCTAGTTGAATCACAGGCTAATCACACAATTTGAAGAAATTATTTAAGGGGGTAAATGTTAGGATCTAGGTCGCGGCTGGCGGACCGGGGTCTGGCTGGTTAGCGCGTTTCACTCAAAGGTTGGTGATTAATCCGGTTAGAGATTAACACTGTGGTTTCAATACTACATAGGCTGTCACAAACCCTTGAACCGAGTTCAAGTGTGGAAGTGGTTTGTTTCAGACTGAAGCAACTTTCACGCTGAAAGGATAGAACCAGATTTGAATAAGATAGGTTTGGAGTTCGCTGGGTCGGTTTTGCAACTTAGTAAGTCGGTTTAGGTGGTGTAGAATCGGTTAGAGCAGTATGAATAAGTTAGTACAGATCGGTTAGAATGAAGAACCAACAAAAAATAAATAACAAGACAAAATTTTATGGATGTTCGGAGATAAACTCCTACGTCACCCCTTCCTCTCGAAACCGCGAGAAGGATATTCACTAAGGAATACACAAACATAATTCGATCGAGACTTATTTTCTGCTCGATAACACCCGTACAATTGTAACTGAAATTGTAATCACTCTTCAACTACACACTTAAGCTCTTTCAATTTACAGAGATAGAACACAATTTGTAACTTAGGTTATATAAAACTCTCAGAACTTGTAACCGCATTTATTCCTCTTCAGCTCCTTCTTTTATAGGTGAAATGTGCCAACGGTCACATTTCATTTCCTTGAATCTGATTGGTTGAGCAGAGGTTCAGTGATTCAGATCTGGCGGTCAACTCTTCAGACCTGGCGGTCTAGTCTTCCAGTGTGTAGGTCAAACCGGCTAGGTTTGTCTTTTACTCAATATGGCAACTGTTGGTTGGACAGTTTCTTGTACCTGGAAGATTGCGTTTCTGATTTATCCTGAAGTAGAAAGATCCTGTCGGACGATCTTCTACAGCCTACAGATTGTCCTCAGACTTTTATGAATATGGCAATAGTAAAGTCTGTCCCTTCGGTATCATTCTCAACAGATACTCGAAGTGTCTTTTTATACTGGTCGGTTGTTTATGTTAACCAGATGACTTCCGGTTTTTCCATAGCTTCTGATTGACCGACTGTTCAATGATTTTGGCCTTCTGATTTGACCGATCTTGTCTTTCTTGTTCGGTCAGGTTTTTGGTCGGTTTGATTGCTTGACCGGTTGAGTTTCTTAACCAGTTGAGTAATTTGACCGGTTGAATTCTTTACCTGTTCTTGCACAAGAGATTTGTTTTTATTAAGTTTTATTTAACCGATCTAATTTTATCTAACAGTAAAATTAAAAAGGAATGGAAGAAATTGATTAAGATGGAGAAGAAAGTCCTGAAATTGGAAAGGACTTTTGAGGTCGCTGAAGACCTCAAAAGAAAGGATCTCGTGGTAGCGAATATTATGGGTCGTGCTCTCTTTCCCATGCTTGAGGCAAGAAAGGCTAATTTCAACCCGTTTGACTAGGGTTGTAAATGAATCAAATACTTTTGATTCGATTCGGTATTCGTATTCGAATTTTGATATTCGTATTCGTAATTTTGTGATTCGAATTCGAATAAAAATATTCGATTCGATTCGACTAATAAACGAATACGAATACAAAATCAAGATATTCGATTCGGTATTCGCTAATATTCGATTATATATATATATACCGTTTTATTAATTTTAATTTTATAAATATTATTTATTCTAAAACCCTAGTATATATACATTATTATTTAATTTTCATTAGGTAATTTTATTGAATATTGTTATATATTATGTAAAAATATTAATTTTCAAATTTTCGAATATATTGTATAAAATATGTTTTAAAAAAAATCGAATCGAATACTCGAATCGGATCGAATAATACGAATATCAATTTCAAATCGAATACGAATCACAATAATTATTCGAAAAAATTTCAAATACGAATACGAATATTCGAATAGTTTCACGAATACGAATCGAATACAGTAATATTCGCTTCGATTCGATTCGTTTACAACCCTACGCTTGACAGGGATACTCTTGCAGAGCAGAATGCATTGAAGTGACTTGATTTGATTATGAATAACTACTGCTCCATAGTCCTTCAACACGTTCATTACACTGAGTCTTCCAGGTTAAATTTGTTTGATGATATATCCTCTAGTCAAGACGAGCCGATACAAATCATTGAAGATGATCATCCTATTTCCAAATAAGAAGAGTAGGTTGTTGCCCATCTTATTGAGGTGACCAATATATCATTTGAAGAAAAGCGCTTAATGGCCCAGCATATTATTGAACAGACTCATGTCTTGGTTCAATATAATATTAACATAAAAGAGGAAGTAGTTGCTAATGAAGCTGATCATACGCCCAGTCCATAGAAGGAGACATCTGAAGTGGCTCCTGCTATATTTGAAGAAGAAAAATCTCCATTGATTGAGGAAGAATCATCAAAATTAGCTGATCAGTCACAAGGGTCACAGGCTGAGGGGGAACCCTTGAATCAAGTAAATTCTAAGGAGATTTCATCTATAAAGGGGAACAATCTGAAAAAAATATGGGTCATCCTCATCCTCAGAAGAAGCACATGTGGAATAAAATCATATTCCTTCTCCTCATGTTCATCGATCATCCCTCATCAGGACAACTGCATATATTGTTGACAACGTTGTTGATCTACCTCTTCACTCTGAAGATATTTTAGAGTGTATTCATCAGGTATGTGTCGATATTTTAAATGAACAGAATCAGTCTAAGGATACATCAAAGGATCCCTCTTCCCTCCCAAAGATAAAGAACCAAAGCGTTCTTTACAAGTAAATATGTATGTGAGCCTCATTCGCACTACTCCAACTTGTTTCCAAGCCGTATCTTCGGCTGCTCAATCTTATGAAGAATCTTCTCATAGAGGAGAAAACTTTTGTAATTTGATCATGGATGCGCTGAGTTCTATGCAACATAATATAATGGACATATCGTCCAGATTGGGTCATCTTGAATAGGGGCTACTTCAAGTAAAAAAGATGTCTCTTCTATTCTTGCCACACAAAAAGAAACTAAGAAAATTCTGAAGCGGAATACATATGAAATCAACATCCTTAATACTTAGTACAAGAAGTTTGAAAAGAATTTCTTTAATCATCAATCGGAGCATCATGCTGAAACAAAGGCTTTCACCTTAGAGCTTCACCAAGATATTATATCATCAATGGAACTTATGCGGGCACAAGTGATGGAGATGTCAAACACATTGAATAGGGAAGAGGCTGAACGAATGGAGCAGGCTGATACATTTGCAAGGAAAGTTCAAGCTATAGAAGAGGATGAAGCTGTTGTAGAGAAGGAAAGAGTTCTTATTGATGTCGACCCTGATAATGTTAAAAAGGGGGAAGGAAGCACAAGAGGGGGGTCAACGTCTGCTACAGGAACTCGATCGAAATCAAAGCAAAAAGCTGATGGAGGTGGCAAAGACGGTTGTGCACCAGCAAAAAGAAGTCCAGGTCGTGGAGGCAACAGAGGTGGTGGTAGTGGAGGCCGAGCGATCACATGATTCTATAACAACCTAACTGGCGAATCAATGCTTGAAAGCGACGCAGATCTAATAGTAAAAAGGGAAGGACCTTAAATCTTTCTCCTTATTTCTCGTACTTTTAAACTTATGCTTGAATACTTTGGTGAACTACTTTGATTTAAATTTTATTTTGATGTGGGTTTATTTTTCTTTATTAAGGATGCATAGTTTTAACATCATTAAAAATGAGAAAATTGTTAGGAAAATTAAAAATAGAGTAAAGAAAATAGTTAATTAAGTGAGAAGTAATTAACTTAAAAATAAACAAGAACTATGAAATATTAAACAACTGAATTTTGATGATGTTTAATTAGAATAAAGCTAAGTTGTCTATTTTGTTTTGTACAGGTGCATAACACTATGCTAATTTAGACGTGGTCTAAGCAGGATAATTAGACGTAGTTAGACGTCCTCGTCTAACTACGTTTCCCTTTAGTCTAAAGGGTAACGTAGTTAGACGAGGTAGTCTAACTCCTTTAGACTTGGTCTAAAGGGAAACGTAGTTAGACGAGGACATATAACTCCTTTACACTTGGTCTAAAGGGTAACGTAGTTAGACGAAGACGTCTAACTCCTTTAGACTTGGTCTAAAGGGATGCGTAGTTAGACGAGGATGTCTAACTCCTTTAGACTTGGTCTAAAGGGATGCGTAGTTAGACGAGGATGTCTAACTCCTTTAGACTTGGTCTAAAGGGTAACGTAGTTAGACGAGGTAGTCTATCTCCTATAGACTTGGTCTAAAGGGAAACATAGTTAGACGTGGTAGTCTAACTCCTTAAGACTTGTTCAAAAGGGATGCGTAGTTAGACGAGATGTCTAACTCCTTTAGACTTGGTCTAAATGGATGCGTAGTTAGACGAGGACGTCTAACTTCTTTAGACTTTGTTTAAAGAGATGTGTAGTTAGATAGGGACGTCTAACTCCTTTAGACTTGGTCTAAAGGGATACGTAGTTAGACGAGGATGTCTAACTTCTTTAGACTTGGTCTAACGGAGCACGTCTAATGCTTTGCTTTAGCAACCGTCTAAAGAAAGCATACGTCTTCTAAAGTAACCCATATTCCTTCTTTGGATATAGAGCCCATTGTTATTCCTATGGTGGAACCTATTTCTGAGCCAACTAGTGAGTCAGTTGGAAATCCTATTGAAGAAAGATCTATGGGCAACGTTATTGCTGCTAAACCAACTACTGAAATAGTTGGACCACCTATTGAGAAGAGATAGGGGAAGACGTTGATGTCTCCCCTGTCGCACTAATGACTGCTGAAGCTGCTGGTCAATATGGTGTTATTATACCTGTTCAGACGACTTCATCTCCTACCAAGGAGTCGTCTACTACTCATATAGTAGAGTAAGTGGATGTGCCTACGTCTCAAGCTGTTGTAATTGAAGGACTTGTTGGTCTGATTGCTAGGCAAACCAATGAATCAGCACCTGTTTAGACATCTACTAGTTTTGCTGCAGCTACTCTGGAAGATGTTTTTCCTAAGACTACTTTTCCATTCGCTATTCTAAGAGTAGTCCGAGGGGCTCAAGACATCACCTTTAGAGAGTCTGTCCCTGACCCTAAGCCTGCTGAAGTTGTAGGGAAGGGAAAGGACAAGGCTAACTACATTTTTGAACTCTCGTCTGAAGAAAATTAGACAATCAACATCATTCTTGGGGAGGTGGAGCTTATTGCCTCAAAAAGAATCGAACTGTTCGATAAATGAATGTGCACAAGGCTCCACACAAAGTTCAGTGATCTTATCAAAGGTGTCGATGTGGCCAAGCAATGGAATGAGCTATTTAAGATGGAGAAACTGGTCATCTCTTGGACCCGCACTAAAGACGTCAATGAAGCTCTCAAGAGAAGAGAGCTCGTTGTAACAACCGCTAAAGGACACGCTCTCTACCCCATCTTCTGCCAAAAGGAAAAAAATTTAACCCTTTGGACAGAACGACAAGAACAGATGGGAAGATTTTCAAATTTCTTCAACTACTCCTGGAATCCTACTATTCCATGGCTCTCTGTTTTGTCCATGGCACAGAGTCGTCCCATTCTAATGAACTTCGGAACGAGGTCTCGAGCAGAGCTGAATTGTTTAGATGAGGCTGAGCAAATGTCTTTCATTGATGAGATGTTGTTCACTCAAGGTGAGCCGCATTCTATATATACTACTAAGCAGATTATCTCAGTAGTTTAAGAGCAGATGACTCTTCACATCATCGAGCATTAGTAGACGTCCGTTGAAGAAAGGCAGTTCTTTGCTCTTCACTCTGCTGAACAGATGCTCCCTCCATCTAAAGTGCACCAGACAATCCCTTCTGTTGAGAAGGAGCTTTCTTCAACTTTGTCTAAGCAGCAGCCTCCGTCTACTTAAAGAGAACTATCTGTAGTTGTTCCCCCTACGTCCGAACAGAAGTAGACCCCGTCTTTTGAGGGGGAACCTTCTAAGTCTGTTGAGCAGTGATCATCTCCTATCTCTAAGAAGACCCCGTTTGTTCAGTCCATCTCCTCAGACGGGAAAGTGTCTAAAGAGAAGAAAGTCAGCCTCCCTAAATTCTAATCAATCTTGACCTTCAAAATCCAATAAGTCCCACTCTGGTAAATCTCTCAGTTCTGAAGAGATTTCGGGACATATCAATGATCTTCCTGATGAAATTAATAGAGTAGACGGTGGATCTCGAGCTATGATAAACGTGCCTCGTGCGTCATCTCTAGAGAAGGAACTAGAGCAGTCCATTCAAGTAAATCTTCATCCTGAACCTATTCGCTCTATTTCTACTGATTCCCATATCGTCTCTTTGTCTCTGGATTCTTGTAAGGAGGCCTCTCTAGGAATGATGGACTTCCGCAAGTTCATTTTGAAAGCTCTTGCGCCGATGCAGTAGAGCATCCACTCCATATCTAATAGGTTGGAAAATCTAGAGAAGAGAACTACCGTGAAATCCTCAGCGACTTCTGACCTTACCTCGGCGCAAGGAAATTCCAACAAAGACCTATCAAAGACTACGTTAGAAGTGGCAATTCTCCGAACTCAGATGTCCAAGATGCAAGCTCTTCTAATCAATACCAACTTTGATCAGCACAATCAGACGAGGTCTTCAATAGAAATTCTCACCCACCAGCTTGTGGAAATTTCCAAATCCCTCAAGACTGTGGAAGATGGGTGAATCAAAGATGCTGACGCGGTCTCTCGACGCTTCCAAGCTGAAAAAGATGTGGTTGTTGAAGCTGCTACAGCCACCGCCCTTGTTGTTGCTGACCCTAATAATGTTAAATAGGGAGAAGATAACAATCAAGGGGGAACCAGTTCTCATAGAAATCGTTCCAGAATGAAGCTAGTCCAAGGTGGTCGAGGTAGTTGTCAAGCAGATCGACGAGATAGTTGTGGAGGTGGTCGCGATGGTGGTCAAGGTGGAGGTGGTCAAGGAGGAAGTCGACTGCAACGACTTGTGTTTAGCGATCATTATTAAAAGGGAGGGAATCTTAAACCTTATATCTTATGTTTCTCATATTTATATAAATATATTGACTACCTTTTTAATTTAGTGTCCTTAACTCAATTTTAACTTAGTTTTAATATCATAAAAAAGGGGAAATTATTAGATTAAGTTAAATAAAGAAAAAAGAAAATTAATTAAAAGAGAAATAATTAATTAAGGGAAAATGTTTTAACAAACTTAGGTCAATAATTTTAAATTAGTACGACATAATTTTAGTGATGTGGTCTAAATAAAACTAAGTTGTGTAAATTGTCTTTGCGCTGGTACGTCTAAAGACGTCTTCCTTCTTTCAGATGTGTTGTCTGAGCAAGCGCGAGCAGACGTCTAACTTCATCAGACGTGAAGTCTAAAGAAGTGCGCGAGTAGATGTCTAACTTCATCAGACGTAAAGTCTGAAAATGTGCGCGAGCAGACGTCTAACTTCATTAGACGTGAAGTCTGAAGAAATTCGCGAGCAGAAGTCTAACTTCATCAGACGTGTAGTCTGAAGAAGTGCACGAGCAGACATCAAGCTTCTACAGACGTGCAGTCTGAAGAAGTGTGAGCATATGCTCTACATCAGCAGTCGTCTGAAGAAGCATTCGCTTATCTACTCAGCTTATCATCTTGGCAATCAACAGTGTTCGTTATCAGTCGTCTGCGAAGGTAGCTCAACCTGGTATAACTATTTATCTTCCACATACTCAAATATTCCTCCAGCCCACGTCATGTACTGTCCCATACACCACATTCTAGCGAATATTCTCCAGTACAATCTGGTACGCCGCGATCCAACGAATTTATTCTTATGTACGTTCCCGTACACCTAGAGTACATCCAACAGATAGCTGACACGTATCAAATAAGAAGATTCGACCTTTGCTACGACTTCAGTATAAATAACATGTATAGTACAACGGCAAATCTCTCTGTCTCACCTGAAGAATTTCACGAATTCTGAATTACTAAACTTTATTTTTACTTTCTGTGTGATTCACTAAGTTAAGCTAAGAAATTGTTTATTGTCCTTTCTGTATGAAATTTCAGTATTGTAAGTTGAACAGAGGTTGTTTGTTCAACAGAGTGTTAGCTAGAAGTTCAGAAGCAGACAGTTGTCAAGTCTTGTGTGTCTGACCGGGTTTGTGTAGTTTTCTATACGAATCAAAGTCTTCTAGTGAAAAACCTTCTAGAAATAGAAGAAGGGGTGACGTAGGAATTTTATCTCCGAATATCCATAAAACTCCTTTGTGTTCTTTCATTTCTGCAACTTCCAATCTCTTATCTGACGCTTCAAATCGAGCAAGCATTTCCGCACTTGAATCCATTCAAGAGCTTGCGAAGATTTGTGAAGAATAGAAACAGATTATAATCTCTAAAATGATTAAAATCTAATTGAAATTGTCTTAAGTTGTCAACTATATTTAGACCTCTCTCTATATTTGCCACCGATCCTAACAAATTTAATATATTTTTTTAAGATTTACGAATTTTAAATTGACAAACTTGCCTAGCTTCCACTATCAAACGCTCCCAGCTAAAAGCAGGCTAAAAAATGTTTGATGTGTTATAATATTTTAAAAAAATCAAAAAGAGATAAATTTGATATTATTTTTTACAAAATATTGGAAGATTATAATTTTCTGTATACGATATAACGTTTCGTTTTGGATGTATTTATTTTTAAATTGAATATATTTTTGAGACCTACACATTTTAAATTGTTGAACGCGATTTATATGCCTTAGAAATATGTGATTGAGTGGAAGAATTCCAAAAGAAAAAATTAATATTTTTTTTAAAATTATGAATTAGTTAGAAAAAGAAAATATTATGTCAAGTTAATAAGGGTGTTAATTTTTATGACAAAATTTAAAATGACTAAAATTGTAACTTTTCAAAATTTATGTACCACAATTAAACACTCTAACTATATTTGTTAAAAATTTCAAAATTCTATCTATATAATTATAATATAATTGATCCAATTAAATTTTAATAATGGTTCTTCAAAACAAAACAAAATATCACGCATCACTCTTTTTCTCTCTTATGTGTACCCAATTATTTGTTAAGAGTTGTTGACCATAAAAAGCAGAACGTGCTATAAAGGTAGGCTCCACCCGTATAAGGATTGTTTGATTAGGATAAAATGGTATAACAATGTGTTTAGAGTTTGATACATTTTTAAGGTGCGCACAAGTTTATATTACTATATAATTTATAACTCATATATTATATAAATTTTTATTAATATCTTAGTTAAAATAATAATTTATCAAACTTAACTTTTAATATATATATATACATATAAATATATATATATATTTATATATATAAATATATTTATATAAATATATATATATATTTATATATATAAATAAATATATATAAATATATATAAATATTTATATATATATATATATATTTATATAAATATATATAAATATTTATATATTCTCTTCCAATTGGTTGGACCGTAGGTGCGATGATTTACTTCACGGGCGAGGTCTTGGTTCAAGTCCAGGATGGCCCAGTTGCGCCAGGGAAAAGAATAGAAGAAACATTTGACTCCTTCATGCATGCTCACTTGGCTCGGGGGTTATAGCTCAGTTGGTAGAGCTCCGCTCTTGCAATTGGGTCGTTGCGATTACGAGTTGAATGTCTAATTGTCCAAGCGGTAATGATAGTATCTTGTACCTGAATCAGTGGCTCACTTTTTCTAAGTAATAGGGAAGAGGACCGAAACATCCCACTGAAAAACTCTACTGAGACAAATATGGGCTATCAAGAAGGTAGAGGAGGTAGGATGTGCAGTTGGTCAGATCTAGTATGGATCATACATGGATGGTAGTTGGAGTCGGCGGTTTCCTAGGGTTCCCTCATCTGGGATCCCTGGGAAAGAGGATCAAGTTGACCCTTGCGACCAACTTAATGTACTATCTCCCTTCAACCCTTTGAACGAAATGCGGCAAAAGGAAGGAAAATCCATGGACCAACCCCATCATCTCCACCCCGTAGGAACTACGAGATCACCCCCGAATATATATATATATATATATATATATATATATATATATATATATAAATATATATATATATATATATATATATATATATATATATATATATAAAAGTATATATATAAATATATATATATATATATATATATAATATATATATATATATATATATATATATATAATATATATATATATATATATATATATATATATATATATATATATATATATATAAAAGTATATATATAAATATATATATATATATATATATATATATATATATATATATATATATATATATATATATATATATATATATATATATATATATATATATATATATATATATATATATATATATATATATATATATATATATATATATATATACTTATATATATACATATATATATATATATATATATATATATATATTTATATATATATATATTTATACATATTATATAAATATACATATATATATATATATATATATATATATATATATATATATATAAAAGTATATATATATATATATATATATATTTATATATATATATATTTATACATATTATATAAATATAAATATATATATAATATATATATATTTATATATTTATATATTTATATATTTATATATTTATATTTATATATTTATATATTTATATATTTATATATTTATATATTTATATATTTATATATTTATTTATTTATTTATTTATATATTTATATATTTATATATTTATATATTTATTTATTTATTTATTTATATATTTATATATTTATATATTTATATATTTATATATTTATATATTTATATATTTATATATTTATATATTTATATATTTATATATTTATATATTTATATATTTATATATTTATATATTTATATATTTATATATTTATATATTTATATATTTATATATTTATATATTTATATATTTATATATTTATATATTTATATATTTATATATTTATATAAGTATATACTTATATATTCATATATTTATATTCTTATATACTTATATATTCATATATTTATATTCTTATATATTCATATACTTATATTCTCATATATTCATATACTCATATACTCATATACTCATATATTCATATATTCATATACTCATATATTCATATATTCATATATATTTATAAATATATATATATATATTTATATATATATATATATATATAAAAATATATAAAGTCAACCACCACTCTATTAATACACGTCATTAACTATATAATTCATTTATTTAATTTTAATTATATTTGGGGGTGGCCAAACCTATGGATCGGATCCGATCCGGTATTTCGGATCGGATCCGATCCGGTATTTCGGATCGGATATCCGACTTTTTTTTTACAAAAATTGCGATCCGTATCCGATCCGGTATCCGATCACTATCCGATCCGAAAATACTGGATCGAATCGGATCGACTAGACGGATACCCGCTGGTCCGATTTTTTTTCATATGCTAGAAAATTGAAATAGTTCATTAAGAATCTCAAAATTCAACTCATAAGTACAATACATACCAAAAATATAATTCAAATACCATAATGAAATCAATATGTTTTTAAAACAAAAAGACATTGGTCAACCCAAATGACTCAACATTTTATAATACTTGTAGGCTGCAACCTTGTAGGAAGTTCTATCTACTTTAGTGGCTTCTTCTTCTTCAGTGAGTCCCAAAATTTATGAGCTTATTCTATAAAACAAAAACAGCACAATATCACAATAGTTTCACATATTTTACCTTAACGATTTATTCAATCAAACATTACAAGATTATGCACCTTTACATTTTTCTATTTCTGGTATGATAGACTTAAGTCATAACTCTCATCATCAATTATAAAGCTTGGTTGCTCTATAGTTAAATCTTTCATTCCTACGAAAATCAATAATGAATAATTTATAAATATCAGTATTAGTAAATTTAAAAACATATTAATCAATTAAAAATTAAATAAAACAATAAAACATTAAACCTTCTTCAAATTACTTCAATGATGCTAAACTTTCTTCAATTATCACAGTCTTAGTTGTTCGTTCCCAATCTTGGGTACAAATAAGAGGCTCAATTATTCTCGGGGTTAAAGAAGTACGAAATGAGTCAAGGACGCGACCCCGGTACTGAAAGTCGACTTAGAAGCAATAGTTGTCACAGGTATAGCAAGTACATCACGGGCCATCTTTGCAAGAATAGGAAATCTCCTTTGATTATTCTTCCACCAAGACAAAATATTAAAATTCTCATAATCATTCTCAAGTGGCTCTTCTAGATACTTATCCAACTCAGATTTGTTCCTTTGAGCATGATCAAAACCTTGATTTGTTCCTTTGAGCATGATAAAAACCAACATCCATTTGAAACCTTGAAGTCAACAACTTTGCAAAATCCATAACTTCCCCTTAATGATTCTCATTCCTATTTTTCAATGGATTATTTGAAGAGGAACTTGTTTGCTTATCTTCTTGAGGCATTGAAGAAGTGTAGAGCTTGAACATTTCATCAATAAGAAGCTTCACATTCAAATTGAAGATTGTGCTTTTGGTATAATCAAAGCAATTACGCACAACCCAATCAACTAGATGCATCTTATGCCTTGGATCAAGTAACATAGAGATAAATATCAAATAATTGATGTTAAGAATGTCGCCCCAATACTTATCATACTTCACTTTCATATGTTGTGCCTTTTTCCTACATCCTTCATCATCATTTTTGGCAAACACACTTTGTGCACAACTATTACAAGTGACATAACGAGAACCGGATAACATCAAAGTAGCATCATAAAAAACCTTAAAAATTGGCAAGAAATGACTAACCATTCTCCAATCCTCATCATTAGGACCTCCACCCACCTTCATCATCTCTTTATGGCAAGAGGAGTCCCTAAATATCAAGTTATCAAATGCCTTCTTAAACTTCACAACACACTCAAGCATCAAATATGTTGAATTCCATCTTGTTTCAACATCCAAACAAACAAGACTTTTACTTTCTATCTTCTCTTCTTCTACACAAGTTTTAAACATTTGAAGTCTTGAAGGAGAAGATCTAACATATCTCACCATAAAACGAACTTTCATAATAGATAAATCCATATTCTTCAAACCATCCTTTACAGCCAAATTGAAGATGTGAGCAACAAACGAATATGTAGAAATTTTCCATCCAAAATACTAGATTCCCGATGATTAAGTCTTTTTCTCAAATAATCAACTGCCAAATCATTAGAACTAGCATTATCTATAGTCATAGTCATAATATTCTTAAGTCCCCAATCAATCAAACATTTTTCAACACCTCAACCTATCAAATACCCAGAATGGCCAACAAGAGGACAAAAATTAATGATCCTTTTATGCAAAACCCAATTGTCATCAATAAAATGAGTGGTAAGATACATATAGCTTAAATTTTGACCAAAAGTCCATGCATTGGTTGTCAAACTAATTCGAGAATAGAGTGTTTTGAAAATAGCTTTCAACTTTCGTTTTTCTTCGATAAAAAAGCTATAACAATCTATAGTAATGGTCTTACGTGATGGAATTGAAAATATAGGATTCAAACACTTACAGAAGTATATAAATCCCTCATGTTCCAGAAAAGCAAAAGACAACTCATCAACAATAATCATCCTATCAAGGGGCCTTTCTACAAGTTGTTTGATTAAATTGCCAATAAGACGTAAGAGAAATTGTTTCAAACACACCATCATCACGGACAATAGTTTTTGTTTCAACTCCCATAAGTTTTTGTTTCTTATCCATATTAGCAGGAAGTTGCTTACATCTCTTGATATGATTAACTAAAGGAGTTGTTCCATTTTTTGCCTCACAACCAATTTTTGTAGCACAATATTTGCACTTTGCATAATTTATATCATCCATTCTATCAAAATGAGACCACCAAATAGAATTTTTTTCTTTTATTATCACAGATAGAACTAGAAGAAGAAACATCACTAAACGTAGGATGTTTTAGTGATTTCTGACTTGTAGAAATAAGTATTTCATTTCTCTCAGACATAGATTTCTCACTCATGTTTGTAGATCTTGAATACTAATAAGATCTGCAAGTTACATCAGTAAAAATGGAAAACATATACTTAAACACTAGGAACTGGAAACAGATACTTAAATAGATACTAGAAAACAGATACTTAAACACTAGGAAGTAGAACTGGAAAACAAATCTAGAAATGGAAGAAACATCAGAAATGGAAAACAAATCTACAAGTTACAGCAGCAGAAATGGAAAACAGGTACTTACAAGTTATCGCAACAGTTCCAAGCCTCCAACTCCAGCCTCCAAGCTCTAATGAGGCAACGTCTAATGACGATTTGAGAAATACGTCTGGAAAATGTGAGGAAGAAGAAACAGATCTGGAATTTGATATGGGTTTGTAAACAAAACAGAAAGGAAAAGAAAAGAAAAGAAAACAAAAGAAAAGAAAAGAAAGGTAGAGCCGTAGAGAGATATATATTTATTTTATAATATTTTTGTTTTTAAATTTATTTATTTAATAAATTTTAAATATCATCGGATCGGTTTCGAGTATCCGATTTTTTTTTGCTCGATTCGTATTCGATCCGGAAATCCGGTAAAAATATCTGATCGAATCGATATCAAAATCCGATCTATCGGATACGGATTTCTTTGGATTGGATTGACCAGATCAACGAATCGGATCTTTCGAATCGGATTTTTTGGCCACCCCTACTTATATCCTTATATATATATATATATATATATATATATATAAATAAAGTCAACCATTACCCTATTAATACACGTCATTAACTATATAATTCATCCATCAAATATTTTCTCACTCCTCACTACTCTCTCCTATTATCTCTTTTTCTTAATTAAATTTTATTTTCTATTAATATATATATATATATATATATTTCCTTATCATATATTATTTACAAAAATATCTATATTAATATTAATTCAAGATATAAACAATTTTTTATTTTTATAAATGCATTTACCTTCATAATTTTTAAATTTATTTTATTTATATATATTTATATATAAACAATTTTTTTTAATAAATACACCTACCTTTATAATTTTATATTTATTTGTTACCTTATATATATATATTATATTATTTTTCATCAATAATTTTATATAAATACATTTTATCTTTTATCATACATATTTTTTCTTATCATATATATATATATATAATATTTTCTTTAAAAGTATAAATAATTTTTATGTTAATATAAAAATTAACTAAGTGTTAATAAATATTAAATACAAAATATATATACATACATAAAATAATAAAATTATTTTAACAATCATAAGTGGTCTAGAAGTTTAAGTGTTGGCATTTCATGTTTGAAATTAGGGTTCGAATCCTAAAACATGCAAATTAATATTTTCTAGAATGTATTCTTGACTATAATATATGGTGTTGTAACTTTTAAACAAATGGTAGACATTTGAAAGTGTGAGGTTGAATTAGTGGTTAGTTTGGCGAGCATTTGAAAATATAAGATCACGAGATGGAGGTCAGTTGGTGGGTGGTTTTTCGAGTGTTAGGTCTGAATTAGTGGTTGGTATGACAAACATTTGAAAGTGTGATGTCACGAGATAGAGGTCAGGTGGTGGGTGATTTGTCGAGTGTGAGGTCAGAATTATTTATTGGTTTGACGAGTATTTGAAAGTGTGAGGTCACGAAATTGAGGTCGGGTGGTGGGTAGTTTGTCGAGTGTGAGGTCGGAATTAGTGGTTGGTTTGGCGAGAATTTGAAAGAGTGACGTCAGGAGATAGAGGTCATATGGTAGGTGGTTTGTCAGTATGAGGTTGAAAATAATGGTTGCTTTGACGAGCATTTGAAAATGTGAGGTCACGAGATGAATGTCGGGTGGTGGTTAGTGGTTGATTTGACGTTGGATAAGAGATATGTGATCAATGGGGATTTGTTGTTCATTTGTTGAAGTGAGAGTAAAAGAGAGAGTAAAAGAGAGATTGACTAAGATTAATGAGTGGTTTTTCGAGAGATAAAAGTATATGAAAAGTGTGAGTCACAAGTATAGGGTCACTAGGTGGTTTCCTAAAGGGATAAAGAGGCATATGAAAAAATGTTAGTCATAAGATGAGGGTCAATTAGAGGGTTAGTGGTTGAGTTAGACGAGATATAAAAGGTGTGTCATCAATTGAGGTCGAATAAGATTGGTGGGTGATTTGTCGAAGGGATAAAAAATACATATGAAAAAGTGTAAGTCACAAAATTAGAGTTAATTGAGGGGTTACGTGGGTACCGATGATATAAAATATAGGTTAATATTAAGTTTAAGATTAAACTTAATTTTTACGAACTAAAACTAATTTTATATTAATTAAATTTGAATAATATTAATTTTATATAAAATATTTATAAATAAATAATATTTTATAAATATTCTTCTCCATACAAATGCACGGGAAATATTTAATTTAGTATTATATAATAATGTTAGCATATAATTTATTTTATTTTAATATATAATATAATAGTTTTTACAATTATAATTTTATTATTTATAAATTAATAATAGTTTTATTAATTATTATTATTATTATCATTTTTCAATAATTTAATTAAATTTTAAATAATATTATTTATATCTATTATTATATTTCTTTTGTTAAAAAATAATAACATTTAAAACTAGATCAATGCAATTCACATCAAAATTTATATTATAATTAAAATTTTATTAAATATAATAATTAAAATATTAAATATTAATAATACAATTATTTAGAATAATAATAATAAATAAATTTTAAAATATTAATAATAGTTTAAGCACTAAAATTATAGCTCCCAAATATATAAATATTAAATAATTATTTGAATAAATATATTTAAAATAATTAAATTTAAGGTGAAATTAATATAATTAATTAGGATAATTATTGTGATAATTAATCACAATTAAATTAAAATTATTATATAGGCAAAATAATTAATTTGAGATAAATTTTGTATTAATTCTATTTCAAATTAAGAGGTCTCAAATTAATAAAATAAATAATTTAAGATCGATGTTGTATACATTTGAATCTCAAATTAATTATTTATAAAGCTCTAAAAATATAAAATAAATAGACAAAATAAATATTTATGTCTATGTAAATATTTTGTAGGTTGAAAATAAAGCCAAAAGGAGTGAAGAAAATCAATTTCATATAAGTTCCAAGGCTGAAAAATGGTCGTGATTCAGTGCAGTCCAAGATAGGAGAGAAACAACTACAATAGACCACACAACTATCAGATGAGCGACCCGACAGCAGAAGGCGTCGCCTACTACAACAAATCTAAGCACTTCTGCGCATCACCGGATCAACTAACGCGTGCTTCAACGTCGTTTCCCAAAATGCGAAAAGAATTTCCGAGAGCTAATGGATGAAAACAGAACGCTGCGCTTAGATGCCCACACACTGTCTCAAAACGACGACTTTTCAACTCGAGCTTGTCTTCTTCCACGCTACGAGTTAGATGAACATCGACTGAAACTTTTAATTTTTTAAAAGTGAAACTTGGTCGATATAACCAAATGGAGTGATTCAAAGGCTGAAATGATCACCATCATTTCACCTACAATCATATGCTCACTCATGGCCTAATTGGGAGAGAACGATCGAATACAAACAAAAAGTAATTAATGGTCTTTTGTCTCGAATTCGATCCACTTGATCATCCAACTGACTTGAAAGGCTATAAATAGCCCTAATTAGCCAAGACGAAGACAATGATATGAATCTCAAGCCTCCAATCCAGTCTTCATATAATCCGCCATTAAATTACATTTTAATTTGAATATAATATTGGAGTTTTAATAAAACTATTAAAAGAATAAATATGTAAATATTATAAAATAAGGTACAACTTCAAACACTAATAATGTTTTATGCCATTATATGTCATTTACAGTAAATAAGTAAATAATGTTTAAGAAAACTTGAAAACTATATCACAACCATGTTGGGTTTTGCAACAACAAAACTATGGATCTTCTTCGAAATCAAACCTGTAACAAATCAGTTTCTAAATCGTCTATGACGACAAACAAATTATGAAGACTGAAATAGCACAAAGCAATAAACGACAACACAATATACGTGGTTCGGTCAAAATCGACTTACGTCCACGGGAGGGATAAGTTTCACTAAATCAAACAAATGTCAATAGTAGAAACTTACATGCCCTGCTCTCAAATTAAAGAAGTGATTACACTAGGAATGTGTTAGATAAAATTAGACCGGTTAAATAGAACTTAACAAAAACAAACTTCATGTGCACGAACGGTTAAAGAATCCAACCGGTCAAGCAAACCAACCGACCAAAAACCTAACCGATCAGAAAGACAAGACCGGTCAGAAGAAAAGACCAAAACCGGAAGTCATCCGGTTAACCTAAACAACCGATCTGTGCAAATAGATACTTTGAGTATCTGTTGAAGATGATACCAAAGGACAGATCTTAGTATTACCATATTCATACAAGTCTCAGGACAATCTGCAGACTGCAAAAGACCGTCCGACAAGATCTTTCCACTCTGGGATAAATCAGAGACGCAATCTTCCAGGTACAGGTAACTGTCCAACCGACAGTTGCCATACTATGTAAAAGACAAACCTAGCTGGTTTGACATATACACTGGAAGTCTAGACCGCCAGGTCTGAATCACTGAACCTCTGCTCAACCAATCAGATTCAAGGTGATGAAATGTGACCGTTGGCACATTTCACCTATAAAAGAAGAAGTTCAAGAGGAATAAATGCATCCCTAGAAACAAGATTTTCCAGCAACAAGCTACAAGAGTTATTAAGTTCCACCAACCACAAGCTTTAAGAGTTATTACAAGTTTATCTTTCTAAGATCAAAAAGAGCTCAAGTGTTTATATGAAGTAAGATTACAATTTCGGTTAAAATTGTACGGTGTTATCGAGCATAAAATAAGTCTCGATCGGATTATGTTTGTGTATTCATTAGTGAATATCCTTCTCGCGGTTTCGAGAGGAAATGGTGACGTAGGAGTTTTATCTCCGAACATCCATAAAAACCTGTCTTGTTATTTACTTTCTGCCGACCTTACACTCTAACCGATTCTACCTAAACTGACTTACTAAATCCCAAACCGACTCACCATACTCCAAACCGACCTTATCCAAATCTGGCTCTGTCCATCCTGTGTGTGTGTTGCTTCAACTTGAAACAAACCACTTCCGCACTTGAACTCGGTTCAAGGGTTTGTGACAGTTTGTGTAGTATTGAAACCCCGGTGTTAATCTCTAACCGGATTAATCATCAACCGTTGAGTGAAAGGCGCTAACCGGCCAGACCCCGGTCCGCCAGCCGCGATCTAGATCCTAACAATTGGTATTAGAGCAGTTAGTTTCAATACTCAAGCAAGCATGTCTTTTGATAAGCCTCCAATGCTATAAGGTGACGACTTTGCCAACTAGAAGGTACGCATGCACTTGCACCTAATTACCATGGATGACGAGATGCAGTTCATCCTGACTGAAGGACCGGTAAAGATTGATAAAGATAGAAAGGATTGGACAGATGATGATAGGAGAAGAAACAATCTGGACAATCATGCTAGAAACCGTATCATCAACGGCTTGGACAGAAACACTTTCTGTAAGGTCAGAGATTGCAAAACCGCTAAGGAAATATGGGATATGGTGATTCAAATTCATGAGGGAAACGAAAGAACCAAGGAAAATAAGATAATGGTGGCTACCTAGAAGTTCGAAAACATTGAGATGAAACCGGGAGAAACAATGAGGGAATACAATGACCGGTTCACAGATGTGATAGACAAGCTATCAACTCTTGGAAAGAAGTATGATAACAAGGAAATCATCATGAAAGCGTTAAGGTCTCTTCCAAGTGCATGGGATATAAAGACAATGGTGATGAGGGAATCAAACTGTCTAAGCAAGATAAAACTACACGATGTAGGATTAAAGATGAAGTTTCCGCCTCAACCTACACAAAAGCATTGGTCACATCCATAGAACCGGTTGCTCCGACACCGATCAGAACCGCTGAATAGTTTACCGAGGATGCCATGGCAATGCTTGCACAGAAGTTTGGCAGATTCATGAAGAGAAGCCAACCGACAAATAACAACAATTATAACTACGGTGATAAATCTAATGTTAGATGTTATAATTGCAATTGTTTGGGACATTTCAGGTGGGAATGCAGAAAACCGAGGAGGGATGACCGAAAACCAGACGATCAGAACCACTGAAATAAATATCCACAAACCGGTGAAGGAAGTGAAGTTCAGAAAGCACTGATAGCCGATGATGGAGGAAGCTTATGGGCTCACAGTGATAGTGATGACGAACTTACATGCCTCATGGGAAACGAGAAACATATATTTGACTCTCCTTGTGAAGAATTTACTAAAGATGAGTTATTTAATGCACTAAATGATATGGTAGTAGAGTATAAGAACCTATTAACACTATTACCAACCCAAGTCAACTTTAGAACCGACCCCATAGAACCAGCCATGTCCGAACCCAACACTAATAGTATTCAACCTAACAAAATCTTAGAAACCAAGGCAGCACCTGAACTATCCTCTGAGACCAAACAACTCAAGGAGTCAGTTCAAGAGTTGACCGAGGAGGAAGATGCCAGAACCCAGTATCGAATAGCCGCATGGAAGAGATCTAGTGAAATGGTGAACCAGTTGTCTAGATATAATAAACATCCCAAGTGCATGTTTGGTCTTGGATACAAAAACAACAGATCCAGCAATCGGAACCATTCCGAGAAAATGAGGCTCATAAAGGATAACCTTCCCTTTGTAAGTTTTGTCAAGAGCTCCTCAACCAACGATGAGGAACAAAGTGCCTCATATCTGGAAGACAAACTAATCTATGTAGGTCAAACTGATTCCGAAAAATGGCTTCATCCTAAGAAAAGGAAAGCCAATCGGCCTAAAGGTAAGCAAGCCGATCTACGACCGCATAGAATATATCAAAGGCCACCTCCGAGTAAGGCACTCTTAGGAAAACAGAAAGACGCCAAACCGAGTGCAAGAAAACTAGTCAAAACCATAACCGGAAAAGTTGTCCGACTTATTAAAGTCTGGATACCTAAGGGACTAATCACTTGTGGACCCAAGTAAATATGGGTACCAAATAGTTGTAAATATGTATATTTTGCAGGATATGAAGAAACGGCTAGGAAACTCTGAGTGGTACCTGGACAGCGGTTGTTCCAGACACATGACTGGAAACAACAACCTTCTAACCGACATCAGAATAGAAACCGCTGCAATGATTGTCTTCGGTGATAATTCAAGAGGTAGAACTGTGAGCAAGGGTTAGATTGTCCATGGTAATTTAACAATTGATAATGTACTTTTAGTTGAAAACCTACACTTTAACTTGTTGAGCATTAGTCAGATGTGTGATGCTGGATACACTGTAGAATTTCTTAAACATGCATGCTTAGTTAAAAACTCCCAGGGGAACATACTACTAACCGGAAATAGGTTAGGAAACATATACAAGGTAGATTGGAAAAATAAAGTAGAACATATTGTTTGCATGGTAGCTAAAACCGATCAAACCTGGCTATGGCATAAAAGGCTAAATCATCTAAACCTGAAAACTTTAAACTATATCCGTGGTAAAAAGCTGGTTGAAGGAATTCCTAATATAGTATTCAATAAGGATAAGGTTTGTTCAGCATGTCAAATGGGTAAACAAACTAAGTCAACCTTAAGAGTAAAGGACACATTTAGTCTAACCGATGCTTAGATCTCATACACATGGATTTATTACGACCGATTAGGGTCGTCAGCCTAGGTGGCATGTTATACACTATGGTAGTTGTTGATGATTATTCTAGGTATACATGGGTAATATTTTTGGCATCCAAACGTGAAACCGCATCAAATTTAATTACATTGCTTAAACGTTTACAAAATGAAAAATCAACACGCATCAACAACATTAGGAGTGATAGAGGAACCGAATTTACAAATAGTACTCTAAATGTATTTCTTGATGAATCCGGTATTAGGCACGAGTTGTCTAGTGCTAGGACTCCTCAACAGAACGGCCTGGCCGAGAGAAGAAACCGAACTCTCAAGGAAGCCGCAAGGTCCATGATAGCCGATTCGGGTGTTGCTCAAAAATTCTGAGCTGAAGCTATCAGTACTGCATGTTACACGCAAAACCGGTCTTTGATCAACAATTTTCACAACAAAACACTGTATGAAGTATACTTTGATAGGATTCTCAACATTAGGTATCTTAAAATTTTCGGTTGTAAATGTTACATTCATATAAATGGAAAAAATTACCTATCTGCTTTTGATACAAAATGCGATATTGGGATCATGCTAGGTTACTCAGCAGTTAGTAAAGCATATAGAGTGTATAACACTAGAACTTTAACCGTGGAGGAATCTTTTCATGTTGTATTCGATGAATCGGTTGAAAGTAACACTGCATCATCCTTTGATCTACACAACAGATTGGAAAACAACAATATCCATTCTGATAGTGAAGATGAGGTTCCGGTTTTCAGACGGTTTGTCCATGACCAAATGGGTGATGATGAAAACCAGCCGGATCAAGCTGTCACACAGTAGAAAGCTGACACCTCGGTTCAAACTGAGGAAATCGGTCGGTCTAACATCATTGTTCAGCCTACCGATATGTCTAGCCTTGATCAAGTAAACGGTGATTTGGTAGACACTCTTGAACCGAATCTCAAAAGGAACACTAATCATCCTCCTGAGCTAATTATAGGTGACCCTTCAAAACCCGTTCGAACTAGGCGACAAATTCTAGAGGAATACTTTAATTCCGCCTTCATATCCCAGATTGAGCCGAAAAAGGTGGATGAAGCATTGTCAGATCCGGATTGGATCTTGGGAATGCAAGAAGAGTTAAACCAGTTTGAGAATAATAATGTCTGGTACCTAGTATCTAGATCGAAATATCAACCGGTCATAGGAACAAGATGGGTATTTAGAAATAAACTCAATGAAGACGGTTTGGTCACGAGGAACAAAGCCAGATTAGTGGCACAAGGATACAAATAGGAAGAAGGCATTGATTTTGAAGAATCATTTGCCCCTGTGGCTAAGATTGAAGCTATTATGATTTTTCTAGCCTTTGCTGCTTTCAAAAACTTTAAGGTTTTTCAAATGGATGTTAAAAATGCATTTTTAAATGGTGACCTACGTGAGGAAGTATATGTTGAACAACCACCCGGTTTTAAAAATGCTGACTTACCTAATCATGTATACCGCTTAAACAAAGCACTATAAGGTTTAAAACAAGCTCCTAGAGCTTGGTATGATACACTAACCGCATTTCTGTTAAAACATGATTTCACCATCGGTTCGGTGGATAAAACACTATTTAAATTTGAGAAAAAGGAACATATCCTACTTGTTCAAATATATGTGGATGATATCATCTTCGGTTCAACCGATCCTAACCTATGTGATAAATTTTCAACCTTGATGACTAACAAATTTGAGATGAGTATGATGGGAGAATTAAGCTTTTTCCTAGGCCTTCAGGTTAAGCAACTTGAAGGAGGAACTTTCATTAGTCAACCTAAATACACAAAGGAACTTCTAAAGAAATTTGGGATGGACACATGCTCCTCTGCGGCTACTCCAATGAGCTCATCAGTCAAATTGGACAAGGATGATGACGGTCAAGCAGTAGACCTGACAGCCTACCAAGGAATCATCGGTTCTCTCCTATACCTGACAGCAAGCAGACCGGATATACTATTTGCGGTTGTAGTATGTGGAAGATTCCAGGCTAATCCAAAACAATTTCACTACACAACCGCAAAGTGAATCTTGAAATACCTAAAGGGAACCCCTGAAGTCGGTCTATGGTATCCAAAGAACTCATCTTTCAACCTCACAAGTTACTCGGATGTAGATTATGCAGGTTGCAAAGTTGACAGAAAGAGTACCAGCGGAACATGCCAATTCCTAGGTGATCGACTTGTTTCATGGCACAGCAAGAAACAGACATCGGTTGCCACGTCAACCGCAGAAGCTGAATATCTGACAGCTGGAAGTTGTTGTTCACAACTCCTGTGGATCCAACAACAACTAAAGGATTTTAGTATCACCGCCGAAGAGTCTCCGATATTCTGTGATAACACAAGTGTCATAGCAATCACATAAAATTCGGTTCTACATTCTAGAACCAAGCACATCGACATAAGACACCACTTCATCCGAGAACATGTCATGTTGAAGCATATCCGGCTGGAATACGTATCAACTGAATAACAAGTAGCCGATATCTTCACAAAACCCCTGCAGGAAGCTAAGTTTTCTCACTTCAGAAACATACTCGGTTTAACCGATATTAATCAGCTAATTTCTTAAAATGTCTAAAAGGAAAATCGGTTTGAACAGACAAAACATGTAGTTCTTCCTAAACTGTCGAAAACTGAATTCACCAAGGTATCTATTGAAGAACCGCTTTGTCTATCAGTTACAGTAAACCGACCGGTTACTTAGTACATGCACCAATTAAACGCATCGGAACAAATGACTGAAAACCGACCGGTTTGGAAATAGTATACTCCGGATTATTTGGCTTCCGAACATAAATGGAATAATTTTCTATGTTTAGATTTATCTGTTCTGAAAAGATACCTTTTCAAAGAAAAATGGTCATACCTTAAAAGACGTGAAGATATGATATCTTTCACCGTCCAGGCCTATGACTCACATCCTAGGTTGTAGACATGTTTATTTCATGTAATATGTTTTATCCAATGGTTAATAGATCAAATCACCTACTATACACTGGATAATACTATCATCCCTCTACTAATATATAAGTTAGGTAAACATTAGACAAAATATTCACAAGCATAAATTTATCCTCTCACTAAGATAAAAATGTCTCAGTTCCAAAACATTCTTCAAGTTGATTTCGACTCATCTCAAAGTACAGAGCATTATGAAATCTTCAAAATGATCAAGTCGCTTGAAGACACCGGTCTAAAATCTTTTCTAGATGACAAACATGTCATCTTTCCCGAAACCGTTCTGGAGTTCTTCTATAACGCCAGGGTTTTCCGAGGTACCCCTCACTTCGACACCCTCATTCAATCTAGGGTCGGAGGGACCGTGTTTGATTTCTCGGAGAGTGACTTCGCTAGATGCTTCGATCTTCCGAAGCAAGGGCTCACCGACTTAAACGTTCCGGTCGAACTAAAGGCCGAAATCTCTCTGAACTTCTCTCGGTCGAACCGTCCGGTCAGTGACCACGGTGCTAGGTCATCATTGAGGGTTGAACACCAGCTTCTCAATGATATCATCGGTCGGGGCATCCTAGGTAAGGATGTGACCAACATCTATTGTGCTACAACTTTCAATATGATGACCGCTATCACAACAGATACGCCGGTCAACTGGTCCAGGGTGTTATTCGATGTCCTGATCTAGATGATCACCATTCGCCAAACCGGCCTCATTCCCCAGATCAGCTGCCTACTTATGGAACTCGGGGTTCCACTCTGTCCGGGCGAAGGACTGAATCAGGCCTAGGTCATCACAAAGGAAGTTGCCGACTCATTCTATGAGCGTTTCGAGAAGGCTTGGAAAAGGAAGAACTGACACCTCAACTCCTCCGGCAATTAAGTGACTCCTTCCTACAATCGGTCATTTTGTTGTACGTATCGGTTGTATTGTCATCCTACTCCGTTATGATATTTTCGGTTAATCTATTTGTTTCTTTCGGTTTGTTGTGACTCCACTTTCATTAATGAAAAGTAACTTTCAATTTCCAACTACATGGGAAATTACACAAACTTAGTTACTTTCTAACTAGATTCTCCCCTCGAGCTCCGCAACCGGTCAAAAGTAACTCCTTCCCAAGGAGTTTTGGAAACATAAATATTCCCAACACTAATAAGACAAAATGGAATATCAGCATTAAATGCCCCTATTTTCCCTCCAATCTCAAATCTATATAAGGAACCTCCTTCATCCATTGAGCATACCTCCAAACAACTTTTAATTTCTTAAACTCTCTCTCTCTCTCTCTTAGATTTGAAAGAATGTCTAACCATACTCTAAGAAATTATTTATGCATCGATTTAAACTCCGTCCTCCAGATTGAGGATATTGAAGTAAAGGAACTCCTCTTCGAATCCCTCATCGACACCGGCCTTAGTGTCTTTCTCGGAGAAGCCGGACCCGTCTTCATTCCAGAGGTAATGGAATTCTTCAATAATGCAGCCATATCCGGTGATGCCATTACTTCCATTGTGAAGAACCACATCTTTGTTCTTCACGAAAGCGAATTCTCCCGGATGTTCAATCTTCCCACTGAAGGGTTCTCTGACTTTCCATCTCGAGTGGGGAGTGCAGCGGTCGAATATGCAGAACTGTTCTCCAGAACAGAAGTGCCGGTTTAGAACTACGGTATAAAAACCCGCCTCGCCCGTCACATCCAACTTCTTCACGAGATCGTCAACCGATCTATCATCTGTCAATCTCCGAACCAACACTATTCTAAGAAAGTCTTCGACATGATGACCTACATCATCAGCAATACCCCCATCAACTGGTCATCGGTCATCTTCAATAACCTGAAGACAATAGTCGAGACAAAGAAAGGTTTTGGATATGCCCCCCACATTAGTCGGTTCCTTCGTACACACCATCCAAATCTTGGACCAGGTACCCCGATGTGCTTTTCAAGTGTTCTCCACGAGGAAATGGTGGAGGACAGACTCTCTAAAATGATTGTTACATAATTCTGTTACCTTATGTACTATAAATCGATCATGTATCGGTATCTATTATGTCCTTCCTTTTTAATCAAATGATCATTTAAATCAATGAGTTCAAAATTCGGTAAAATCAAAATTCGGTTCAGATTCGCAAAATTAAAAGTCGGTCTAAAAATCTCAAACGGTTAAACGTAATCCGAGTCATAACCGGTTAAATAACCGTCTCATGAATACAACGGTTACATTAAATAACCGCCTCATCACCGGTTAAATAACCGCATCAAAAGCCCGCTCAAACTTCTCGCCTACCGTTTGCCGCCCAAAGTCTTTTTGGAGGGAAAATTCCCGCCCAAACTTGACGTGACAGTTCGCGGCGGTTGAAATTCCAACCCGCGACTATAAATATGGTTCTTAGCCATTTTATTTCATTCTTACGCGAAACGACTTTCTCTCTCTCTAGCTTTCAAATCTCTCAAATCTCTCACACTTTCGATCTCTCGGTCTCTTTAACACATAATGGGTCGCGAATCTGTGCTTTTCAATCACATCGTCCAGGTCGAATTCGATGAAATTCGGGCAAAAGGATCGGCGAAAGCAAAACGGGTGTTAACCCAAATCTTTGAGTCCGGTCTTGAACACTTTTTGAACGGACCGTTCATCCTGTATCAAGAGGCGGTTACTGAATTCTTCCAAACCGCCGCACTCAACGAAGGAACAATAACTGCAACAATCGGCGGTATGTCTTTTCAACTCACCAAGGAGTCGGTTGCTGAGGTCCTCCATCTACCAACCGAGGGGAGCGACTTTTCGGTGGTTACAGACGAGGTTACATTCCAAGCGGTTTGCCGGGATGTTTCGGATACTGTGGTACCAATAGCAGTATCCGGTAAGAAAACCTCCCTCAAACCGGAACTTAGACCGCTATGCGAGATTCTGTCTATGTCGGTTCAAGCGCGGGGAGGCAACTATGACAGCCTCATCCGAATAAAGATAGATATGATTGTCGGTTTAGTCAACGGCACCAAAATCAACTGGACAAAGGTAATCTTCTCCAACTTATGTGAGATGGTGGATCCATCATCTAAACGGTCATGGTGATACGCCGTTCCACTCGGCAAGCCGATGCGCCATTTCAACGATGACACCGGCCCCAGTGTTTTTCTTCCCCGCAGAAAATCATAAAATCCCATCACTTCATTAGACCGGAGGAGAAACAGGGCAAGACAAAGATTTCCGGCAATTTAAGCGGCCGAAGAAAGATACAAGCTAGAAAGAAAAAGGCTCCGGCCAAAGAAAAATCCGGAAGCAAGGCGGATCAGCAACCGACCGGATCGGCTAACCCTCAGTCCGATACCCCTAATCCGGAGGACTCGGCCTCAAGCTCTGAACGAACGCCCTCTCACCACACCGAGGAGAATCGGACTGGGAAAGGGAAAGAGTCGGTGGTCGAAGAACAATCGGCCAGAACTGACAATGTCGAATCCGGTCCGACTGGGCAAACGGAAACCGCGGATGAAAGCATTCGGAAAATGGGAGAGGACCTCGTCAAACAAATCATGAATGAAATTCACATTCAGGCTCACGCTGCAAGCGACGTCTACTTTCAATGGGACCTGAACCGGTAGGAAATCTTCTACACCAACATGCTAACGGAACATCCCGCTGACCGGAGATACGAAAAACTGATTGAGATGGAAGCGGAAGTCATCAACCTTACAAAGGCTCAGAGCGTCTTGACCGCTCTTCGAAGAAATACAATGGTCGAACCGCATGCCCGGTTACTAGGGCTCACCGAACATATTCAACATCTTCGTGAAAAACATATCCCAGGGACGGAGGAATCTCAGTTCGAGCTCTTGGTGTTGGATATGCTAGCGTTCAAACAACGGGAACTGACCGATGAGTTGGCACAGTTGGAAGCAGAACCCGAGCACTGAGAAGTGTCAACCTTCTCCAATCTAATCCTGAGGATGAGGGCGGTCCGAATCCGACCGAAGTCGAGCATATCTCCCCTCAACGGGAACCTATAATCAACGACACCGAACTCGGGACGAGTACACCTCCCACTGATCAACACGTATCTCTTCAAACCGACAATGAATTGATACCGGCTGTAACAGAAGAAAGGGTCAAGGATCTAATCGAGGAATTTGTCAATGCCGCCATCATGCCGTGGAAAAAGAAGATAAAAGAAACCGCGACAAAATCCATCGAGATGATCGAGTCCACCGATAAACAACTTGAAGCTGCGGTTGGACGGATTACGTCCGTTGAGGACAAATAAGGTCTTACCGATCATTTGTTCAGCGACACAACTGACAGAACTAAGGTACTGAAGACCGTAAGTAAAAAGTTGGAAACCGATCTCGCTCATACCAGCCAAAAGGTTGGTTTGATAGACCTACACCTCATAACAACCGACCAAACGCTGAAAAAGATTGAAGGGGATCTGTCTCAATCCGGTGTCTAGGCCGGATCCACACTTGAGAGAGTGGCAATGCTTGAGGAGAAGCATGCCAAGACCGAAGCCGATCTAAAGGCGGTCACCGAACAGCTGGCGGAGATGGTAGCGGCAAAGCTAGCAGCCGACAAAGCACTTGAGGAAGCAAATGCGCTTGCGGCTCAGAAGATTCAGGATTCCTTGGACGAGCAAGCCCGACTTCAAAAGGAAACGGCAGAGGTGGATGCGAACTTGGCCGGACATATGCAAACATTAGAAAACGTTGCACCGGCCATAGCGGTTCAGCAAAATGAAGATGCGGCTCGACTGATCGGCCAACAGTTAGCATTTGATGAGTTCGCCGACGCCCATAAGAAATTAAAGGCGGTTGCCTCCCCATCCGGACCGACTACCAGAAAAAGAAAGAATTCTTCCAAGAGGGCGGCAATTTCAAAGCTATTGGACAATGTTGCTGACACAGTTGTCGATCCCCCAATCAACCCGGTTTCGCAAGACGACGAAGAACTCGAAGATGGAACCATACCGCTGGTCAAAAGACCGCGAGGTCTCGAAGTGGCTCCACTAAAATCGGTTGCTCCACCGGCCTCACCTTTCACCGGCACTTCAGGCGGTCAAGGATCCTCCTCCAGACCGGGCGTCGATCCTCGCAATCTAGGCACGGGAACGATGACTGCAAAAATGCTGGACAAATACCTGCCCAAGAAAAAGAAATAGAAGCTTTCTTTAATTATATGTTTTGCCTATGTTTACCTTAGTATTATTTTATACATATATCAAATATTTTTGGGAACCGGCCTACTTCTTACTTCTTACATGGTTTTGAATATTTTAAATAAAATAATCAAAAAGGGAGAAATTGATAAGATAAAAAAATTCAAAAGACAAAATTTTTCGAAAATGTTTCGAAAATTTTTTCTAAGTCATTTCCCAAAAATCCGGCCAAATGAACTATTTAAAACAACCGGCCTACATTCTAATCCTTACATGGTTTTGAATGTTTTAAGTAAAATAATCAAAAAGGGAGAAATTGTTAGATAAAATTAGACCGGTTAAATAGAACTTAACAAAAACAAACTTCTTGTGCAGGAACGGTTAAAGAATCCAACCGGTCAAACAAACCAACTGACCAAAAACCTAACCGATTAGAAAGACAAGACCGGTCAGAAGAAAAGACCAAAACCGGAAGTCATCCGGTTAACCTAAACAACCGATCAGTGCAAATAGATACTTTGAGTATCAGTTGAAGATGATACCAAAGGACAGATCTTAGTATTACCATATTCATACAAGTCTCAGGACAATCTGCAGACTGCAGAAGACCGTCCGACAAGATCTTTCCACTCCGGGATAAATCAGAGACGCAATCCTCCAGGTACAGGTAACTGTCCAACCGACAGTTTCCATACTAAGTAAAAGACAAACCTAGCTGGTTTGACCTATAAACTGGAAGTCTAGACCTCCAGGTCTGAATCACTGAACCTCTGCTCAACCAATCAGATTCAAGGTGATGAAATGTGACCGTTGGCACATTTCACCTATAAAAGAAGAAGTTCAAGAGGAATAAATGCAGCCCTAGAAACAAGATTTTCCTGCAACAAGCTACAAGAGTTACTATGTTCCACCAACCACAAGCTTTAAAAGTTATTACAAGTTTATCTCTCTAAGATCAAAAAGAGCTCAAGTGTTTATTTGAAGTAAGATTACAATTTCGGTTAAAATTATACGGGTGTTATCGAGCAGAAAATAAGTCTCGATCGAATTGTGTTTGTGTATTCATTAGTGAATATCCTTCTCGCGGTTTCGAGAGGAAGGGGTGACGTAGGAGTTTTTATCTCCGAACATCCATAAAAACCTGTCTTCTTATTTACTTTCTGTCGACCTTACACTCTAACCGATTCTACCTAAACTGACTTACTAAATCCCAAACCGACCTTATCCAAATCCGGCTTTGTCCATCCTGTGTGTGTGCTGCTTAAACCTGAAACAAACTACTTCCACACTTGAACTCGGTTTAAGGGTTTGTGACAGTTTGTGTAGTATTGAAACCCCGGTGTTAATCTCTAACCGGATTAATCACCAACCGTTGAGTGAAAGGCGCTAACCGGCCAGACCCCAGTCCGCCAGCCGCGATCTAGATCCTAACAGAATGATTGGACTACTCCACAATCAAAAGCTCCCCCAATCTTTCTATCTGGATCAACCAAAGAACAAGAAGAAGAAGGAAACCAGAAACCCTAGATCTGTAATTCACTCTCACTCAACTTTTCTCTGTTATGAGAAAAATACCCAAAAAAAAGTATTTATACTCTAACCCGTTTTCTAAAAGAAAACCCTGACCCGTTTACCCGAAATTAAAAAAAACCCGCCCGCAATGGCAAGGAACACATCAACAATTCTCCCCCTTCCGAGCCATGGGAGAATGTTGCTATAAACATTCATCATCGTGACGCTTCTTCCAGAACCATTCCGGCTTTGGCACAAAATATCTCATGTTTATCTCTTTGCAAGCCCTTTGTCATCATATCTGACCCGTTCTCATCTGTATTCACTTTCTTTAAGTATAACTCCTTCTTCTCGAGCACATCACGGATCCAATGGTACCTTCTTTGGATATGTTTATAACGTGAATGGAAACTTGGATTCTTACTCACATGTATAGCACTCTGTGAGTCACTAAACACCATAAACCTATCTTGTGAAATGCCTATTTCTTTCAACAATTCTTTCATCAATCTCATTTCTTTACAACATTCAGTAATGGCAATATATTCAGCTTCTGTAGTAGACAAAGCAACACATTTCTGTAGACGAGACTGCCTTGATACAGCTCCTCCTCCAAAGGTAAACAAATACCCTGAAGTTGATCTTATAGTGTCAATATCACCACTCATATCTAAATCAGAAAACCCTTGAACATGTGGCTTTCCAGTACCATAACACAAAGCGTATTTGGAGGTACCTCGAAGATATCTCATTAGCCACTTAACCGCTTCCCAGTGTGTCTTACCGGGATTTGAAAGGAAACGACTATGTACTCCAACCGCATGAGCTATATCCGGTCTTGTAAGGACCATTGCATACATCAGACTGCCTATTGCTGAAGCATATGAAACACTGCACATTTCTTGTCTTTCCTCTTCGTCCTTGGGAGACATTGTCTTGTTTATTTTCAAGTGTGTAGCCAATGGACAAGCAACTGACTTTGCCTTGTCCATACAGAATCGATTTAGAATCTTCTCAATATATCTCTCTTGAGACAACCATAGCCATTTTCTTCACCCGATCACGAATGACCTGCATTCTAAGAATTTGTCTTGCTTGAACCAAGTCTTTCATCTCAAAAGACTTAGCCAAATCCTTTTTCAACTTGGCAATCTTGAGTTTGTCTCTCCCAACAATCAGCATGTCATCAACATATAGGAGAAGTATAATAAAATCATTAGAAGCAAACTTTTGCACAAAGACACAGTGATCTGTAGACGTCTTAATGTATCCATGGATGGTCATGAACGACTCAAACATAAGATACCACTGCCTTGGTGCTTGCTTCAAACCGTACAGACTTTTAACAAGTTTGTACACCTTGTTTTCCTCATCTTTCGTATTATAACCTTCAGGTTGCTCCATATAAACATCTTCATCCAAATCACCATGGAAAAATGCAGTCTTGACATCAAGCTGTTCAACCTCAAGATCCATACAAGCAGCTAGACTTAACACCACCCGGATAGAAGTCATCTTCACTACCGGTGAGAAAATCTCATCATAATTGATTCCATGTCTCTGGCCAAAACCTTTGACAACCATCCTAGCCTTGTATCTTCTCTTGCTATCATCACCTTCTTGCTTGATCTTTTACACCCATTTATTTTGTAATATTTTTCTGTTCTTTGGTCTTTGAACCAGTTCATATGTGCCATTTTTCAGCAACGACTTCATCTCTTCATCCATGGAAGCTATCCATTCTTCCTTATGAGCATACTCAAGAGCCTCCTTGTAACATATAAGCTCCCCATAATCAGTTAGAAGGACATACTTTATAGCAGGGTACTTAGAACTTGATCTTTTCTCCCTAGTAGACCTCCTAAGTACCTCTGTTTGTTGATTCTGTTGATTTCCATCTTCTTGTTGAACTTCAAAATCAACCTCAACATTATTACCAAGATCAGTTTCAGTATTAGTATCATTTCCATGGCCTACAGCTTGACCCTGAGGAACATCATCATCACTATCTGAGTCTGAAGCTACATGTGGTCTTGTCTCCTCAACATCATGAGACAACTCAAGACCAGAAAGATCACGTATGTATGCATCAAGTTTTTCACAATCTTCAAAATTCTCAATAGTCTGATCTTCAAGGAATACCACATCTCGGTTTCTCAAAACCTTCTTATCAACTGGGTCATAACACATGTATCCCCACTTTTCATCACCATACCCCAAAAATATGCATTGTCTGGTTTTTGCATCTAGCTTAGACCTCTCGTCTTTTAGAACATGCACAAAAGCTCTGCAACCAAAAACACATAAATAGTCATAATTAACATCTTTACCTGACCATACGCTTTCTGCACACTTATTATTCAATGTCTTGGAGGGAGAACGGTTGATCACATACACTGCAATGCTCATGACTTTAGCCCAAAAATGCTTAGCCAACCTGGCATGGGAGAGCATACTCCTCATCCGTTCCAACATTGTTCTGTTCATCCTCTCTGCCACACCATTTTGTTGTGGTATCTTGGGCACAGTCTGTTCATGTTGAATACCATGCTCTTTGCAATAATCATCAAATGAGCCTATGTACTCTCCCCCATTATCTGACCGCGCCCTCATCAGTTTTTTTCATGTCTCTCTTTCAACCAGCTTGTGAAAGAACTCAAACCTTGCTGCAACCTCATCCTTGGACTTTATAGCATAAGCCCAAACCTTCCTAGATGCATCGTCTATGAAGGTTACAAAATAGGAAGCACCGCCTATAGATTTAATCTTCATAGGACCACAAACATCTGTATGGACCAGTTCAAGGACATTCTTTTTCAGTTCAACTTTTGACTTATTGAAGGAGACTCTGTTGTGCTTACCCTTCAAGCAATGTTCACAATTTTCAAGATGAGCATCCTTGAGATTTAGCAACTCATTCCTCTTGATCAAAACATTCAGCCCCTTTTCACTAATGTGACCTAGTCTCTTGTGCCACAACTCAGAGGATGACTCCATCAAAACAGAATATGCTGCATTATAAAAAATTTTCAAATTTGTCTTATATAAGGAACAACATTTATTACCTCGTGCAACAACCAATGAACCCTTGCTTAGCTTCCATGCTCCATCACTAAAAACATTATGGTAGCCTTCATCATCGAGCTTACCTGCTGAAATCAAATTCATTCTCAAATCAGGAACATGTCTTACATCTCTCAATGTCAGGAAACAACCCATGTTTGTCTCGATTCTAACATCACCAAGACCAACTATCTTGGACACACCACTGTTACCCATGCGAACCTCACCATAATCACCATCTTTGTAGGACTGGAATTAACCTTTGTGTGGAGTAATATGGAATGAGGCACCTGTGTCAACAATCCATGTTGTTTCATTTGAAGATGTTCTAAGACAAGAGTCTTGATAGTTAGAAGCATATGTCAGTTCACCATCTGAAGCATAAGCAGATGTATCTGCACTCTGTTCTTTCTTTTATCTGGGCTTCACTGTACCCTTCGCTTTATCATTTTTAAATTTCCAGCACTCATTTTTCCAGTGACCCATTTTTCCACAATAATGGCAAGCACCATCCTTCTTTGGAGCTCTAGACTTGCTTCTAGACTTTCCCCTGCTCGAACCACTTCTATTATCTTTTTATCTTCCTCTATCAGCCACCAACATATCAGACTTAGAGGGTTTATCCCCCTTTCGATTCTCCTCATCATGTAAGGAACTAGTGACAAATGCCATGTTGACTTTACCATTTGGTGCTGAGTTGCTGAGAGTGATAATAAGTGTCTCCCAACTTGCAGGCAAAAATCCAAGGACTAAAAGTGCTTGCACCTCATCATCAAAGTTTATCTTCATACTACTCAGCTGATTCAAAATATTTTGAAATTCATTCAAGTGCTCAGCAATTGATTTATTATCAATATACTTCAGATTCACCAGCCTTCGTACCAGTGCTGCTTTATTCCCTGCTAATCTCCCAGCATAAAGAGCTTCAAGTTTGCTCCACACACCATACGCCGTAGTCTCGTTCTCAACATGGTGCACAACATTTACACCAACCCAGGAACGAATAAAGCTATAGGCCTTTCTATCTGTCTTTTTCCAATCAGCCTCTTTTGTAGTCTCAGGTCTAACACCCTCATTTTCAATTGCTTCATTCAAATCATCTGAAACTAACAGATCACAAATCATCAGTTTCCATTGCCTGTATTTTGTACCATTCAGACTCACCATATCAGGTCTAGATTTCCCCATTATTACTGCCTTAACAACTGACAAAAACCCCAGCAAAGAAACCACTTGATCTCTTCTATAAATTTCGCCAAATAATCAGCAGAGCACTCTACTCCAATGTTAAAACAGATAACCAATCAATATTGCTCTGATACCACTGTTGGGTTTTGCAACAGCAAAACTATGGATTTTCTTCGAAATCAAACATGTAACAAATCAGTTTCCAAATCGTCTATGACGGGAAACTCGTCTATGACGACAAACAGATTACGAAGACTGAAATAGCACAAAGCAATAAACGACTACACAATATACGTGGTTCGGTCAAAATCGACCTACGTCCACGGGAGGGATAAGTTTCACTAAATCAAACAAATGTCAATAGTAGAAACTTTACATGCCCTGCTCTCAAATTAAAGAAGTGATTACACTAGAAATGATTGGACTACTCCACAATCAAAAGCTCCCCCAATCTTTCTCTCTAGATCAGCCAAAGAACAAGAAGAAGAAGGAAACCTGAAACCCTAGATCTGTAATTCACTCTCTCTCAACTTTTCTCTGTTATGAAAAAAATACCCAAAAAATTATTTATACTCTAACCCGTCCATTTTCTAAAAGAAAACCCTTACCGTTTACCCGAAATTTAAAAAAAACCCGCCCGCAATGACAACGAACAAATCAACAAACCATATCAATCAAAATCACACATATTGATAAATCATCAATCACTTTTGACGCTTCCTACTTCGCTGCTGCCATTACGGCTGTGCAATGAAATTCAATGAACATGATTGGCTAAATCCGACCGATAAAATATTTTTCGAATTTAACCCATTAGCTTCGTCAAATTTCCCAAATTAATTATCTATTTAAATTAATTGTCTTTGTTTTTCTCACAATATTTTGTACTCATCTTGACATCCATATCACAAAAAAAGTCAAACAATGAGAGCCAGAATCACTCCATCAAGAAACTTTGAAATAGTAAAAAAAGCTGAGTAAGATTCATAAAAAAAAAACATATCAAACTAGCTCAGGAAAAAATGAAGCAAAGGAATCTACAACCAACTTCACAAGCTTTTCACATTGAGGATACATAATCTTTAAAAAAAAATTATTGAGATTAATATATCAAAACACCCTATTATTTTTCAAGATTAATATAATAAACTATTATTGAGATAGTTTTGATATTTTAATAGATAAAAAGAATGATAAGATTGATGATATGATGATTAGATTTTAAGTAAAAATCCTTTAAAAAAACTCAAACAAGTTCTAATTGAAGTAAAAAAATGGAGTTATTCCATTGAAACTTTAAGATAGTACAACAAATACAAATCTATGAAACATACTTATAAATGGAATCACAATAATTTGCTATTTGCTTCAGAAAGTGAGGAGTTTCTTTTCCACAAGGCTTTCAATTGTATCCTTTACACTCACCTCCAAAGGAAGAAAATCAACTCCCAAACTCTTTGCCTTTTCCTTGCTTACATTATACAATGGTGGCTTCGGCTTCTTCAAATCCTCTTCCCTGATCCATTGATTAGGAGCACAACCCCATCAAATAAACGCAAAAAAAAAAAAAAAAAAAAATGTTTCCTTTTTCCTTTACCTAATTGTATTTGTCAAATTAAGAGCAGGATAAAGTTGTCTCAAAATCTTGACAACCTCGGAGGAATATGCGACAGTTCCCACCATCAAGTACCTCCCCTTAGCCGAAGAAACTTCAAACGCTTTAATATGAGCAAACGCCACATCTCTAACATCCACATATCGATATCTTCCGTCAGAGAAAAAGTCATGTCCTGCTCAATAACTTGCTTAAATCAATCAATGTTAGAAGATATGAAGAACTGTGTTTGTTGATTCATTCATATGAGCAGATATAATGACCTGTTTTTATGAGGTTGGGAATAGCCTCACTGGTTACATTCAAATTTGGCTGTAAAAGAGGACCTATAACAAATCCAGGATGGATTGTAATCAAATCCATCCCATTTTCTTCACCAAATTTCCAAGCAGCTTCTTCAGCTAAAGTTTTTGAAACCATATACCACATCTGTAATTAAACATAATAATTAATCTATAGCTTCTTATCTCATTTAATAACATCTTACTATATTTAGCCAAACCTTTATTTGTTGACAATAAGCTGCATCAGAAAACCAAGTCTCATCAACTACAACATCAGCATTCAAAGGTTTTCCATTGAAAATAACAGAAGCCATTGATGATGTTATAACTACCCTTTTGATAGATGGGACTTTAGAACAGGAATTGAGAACATTAAGTGTTCCTTTTACGGCAGGATCAATCAATTCTAAGTTTGGGTCATCGACTGACATAAGAACAGGAGATGCTGTATGAAAGACACAATCACAACCTTGGACAGCAGTATCGAAAGATCCTTCATCAATTAGGTTTGCTTCAAAGAGTTTAAGTCTTTCCTTTGCTCCATCTAGTGCTAGTAAATGTTCTGTCTTCTTTGGGTCATCTTATATAAGAGTAAGATCGATCAACATGACAATTGACAAACAAATGAACACAGTTTCGATTTTCTAGATTGTCAATTTTGAGATTAACATGCATCGATTGAAAGAAAGAAAATACTCACGAAGACTTCGGACGGTGCCTTTGACGGTATAGCGACGGTCCAACAGCAGCTTCACCAGCCATGAAGCAATGAATCCCGACGCCCCTGTTACGCACACCACTTTCCCTTCTCCGCTCATTCTCTCTCTCACTCTCTCTCTCTCTACAGTCAAGTATGAACCGATAAGAACAAGTGAAAGAGAAATCTTTCCTTCACATCTTATATAATATATCAAATGATAAAAATGATAAGGGATGTAATTTTTTCAATTTCACTCAAAGATTCTTAACAGCTAACATAAATAAATTATGTGGTCGTCTTTAACAAAATAGGGTATGTTCGAAAAAAAAAAATCACAAACATGAACCTGATCGGGACAAAAAAACTCTCAAACATGACAATGTTTGAGACAAAAATCTTCTTAACATGAGCATGTTTGTGATAAAATCTCCTGAACATGCCATTTTTCATAAAAAAAAAAAAAAAAATTTCTTTTCTCTATATATGTTGAGTATTAAATAAATAAGAGAAATTATTTATTTATCTCCTATTAATTAGTATATGTTTAATTAGTATATGTTGCAGCTTGATAAATGATAAAATATTAAATAAATAAAAAAAATTATTTATTTATCTCATATTAATTAGGCTAAATATAATAAAAGTATTGTAAAGATTATTCATTCAATCAATAATATTCATTCAATCTTTCTCTTCAAAAACTCAATCAAATAGTCTTGTTTATTTTATCAATTCAAGAAATCTAACTTGGTATCAGAGCGTATAAGAGGGAAAACTCCCGAAAACGATTTCAATGGAAGAACAATATCACTCCTCAGTTCTACCAATAATATCTGGAAGCGTAAAGCTTGATAAATATAATTATATCTATTGGAAATCACAAGTTACTCCAATCATGATAGGTTATGATTTTATAGATATAGTAGAAGGAAATCTTGAAACTCCTCCCAAATTTCTTCAAGAAACAGATGGTCAAAATAATACAATTCAATTCAAGAATCCAAAGTTTAAACAATGGCGTATCCAAGATCAAAAGGTACTTGCATGGCTCTTTTCAACATTGACCGACGAGATTCGTCAACAAGTCTCAAAATCATCTTCGACACAAGAACTTTGGAAAACCTTAGAGAAAATCTATGTTTCTCAATCAAAGAGCCGACTATTTGAGTTACGGAGTCAACTCCTAAACGCACACAAAGGTAGTGGTTCTCTTCTTAACTTCATTCAACACATCAAAAACCTATCAGATGCACTTATCGCTGCCGGACAATATATTTTTGATTAAGATCTGCAACTAACTCTACTCAACGGACTTGGAGACGAGTTCGAGCCGATGATATGTGCTCTAACTTCCGGACAAGATCTATTGTTTAATGAGATGACAGACATCCTTCTAAATTATGAACAACGACTTATATTCAAGAAAAGAAAATTCCATTATGAAAATATTTCGCGCTCAAACGTTTCGGCGAATGTTGCTTATATTTATAGGCATGGAGGCGGAAAGAACCAAAGACAGGACCGAGACAATAATCGTCCGCAATGTAATTTTTGTCATAAAATTGGTCATCGCTCCGAAAGTTGTTTTTATAATCCACCTTGTCAAATATGTAATGTACAAGGACATAGTGCTCTCGAGTGCCCTCGTTTTAATCCTTCTAAAAATCCCACGACAATGTTAGTTACATCGTCTACTATTGTAAACCAAAGACAGAAGCGAGACAATAATCGTCAGCAATGTAATTTTTGTCATAAAATTGGTCATCGCTCTGAAAGTTGTTTTTATAATCCATCTTGTCAAATATGTAATGTACAAGGACATAGTGCTCTCGAGTGCCCTCGTTTTAATCCTTCTACAAATCCTACGACAATGTTAGTTACATCGTCTACTATTGTAGATCCCACTTTGTGTCCAGATTCAGGTGCTACCGACCATATTACTTCTGATCTTAATAATCTACATATACATGCTCCTTATACAGGCACTTAAACTATCAAAGTCGGAAACGACCGAGATACGAAGATAGTGCTTCTTAAGGGATTACTCAAGGACAGACTTTATTGCGTTGAACCTACTGAAAGTTCGTTTTCAACATGTTCTAATAAACAAGCATTTATTGGTATTAGATCTCCGGCTCAAATTTGGCATTCACGACTTGGACATCCTTCTAGCGCTACTACATCTTTAGTTATATCACACTTTAAATTATCTGTTTTAGGTAGTAATACTATTTCTTTTTGTGGATCATGTCAATATGGGAAAGCACATAAACTACCTTTTTTAGCTTCAAAATCTACATCTATGACTCCTTTAGACCTAATTCCTTCAGATGTTTGGGGACCTGCTCCTGAATTTTCATCTAATGGTTGTCGTTATTTTGTACATTTTGTGGATGATTTTAGCAAATTCACGTGGATATATCCGCTAAAGAAAAATTCGGATGTCTTGAATACGTTAATCAACTTTCTTTGACTTATTGAAAATTTATTTAGTCGTAAAATCAAAATATTGCAAACTGATTGGGGAGGAGAATATAGAAATTTCAAATCATTAACAGATAATCATGGTATTTTACATCGTTTATCTTGCCCACATACTAGTGAGCAAAATGACATTGCTGAACGAAAAATTTGTTATATTACGGAAACTGGTCTCACTTTATTAACTCATGCATCTATGCCATTATATTATTGGAGTGAAGCTTTTGAAACAATCACATATCTAGTACTGAATTTGAAAACTGTGCTCTTGCATATACAACTGTTGATCTTTGTTGGATTCAATCTCTACTTAGTGAACTTCGAGTTTCACTTTCTTCTTCCCCGGTTCTATGGTGTGATAATATTGGTGCCGCATTCTTATCAGCACACCCGGTATTTCATGCTCGCACAAAACATATTGAAATCGATTTTCACTTTGTTCGGGAAAAAAAAAGTTGCTCGTAAACAACTACTCATTTAGTATATTCCTACTGAAGATCAAGTGGATGATATTTTCAACAAAGGTCTTTCTTCTCATCGATTTTCTCTTTTACGTAGCAAGCTCACGGTTTGTGCCTTACCTTTTCGCTTGAAGGGGATGATAAAGTATTAAATAAATAAGAGAAATTATTTATTTATCTCCTATTAATTAGGCTAAATATAATAACCAATTCCTATATTTTCTCAATTTAGTTATTTCTCTATTACTATTATAAATAGATAAATATGGTAAAAATTATTCATTCAATCAATAATATTATTTCAATCTTTCTCTTCAAGAACTCAATCAAATATTTCTTGTTTATTTTATCAATTCAAGAAATCTAACTCAGCTCACATCGGATTCGTGTCCTTCTTTCGTTATAATTTTATTTTCGAAATAATTTTTCGACTTTAAAAGTTTTATTTAAGAGATAATAATAATAATAATAATAATAATAATAATAGAAAATCTTTATTTAGAAAGAAAGAACAGAACTATGCAAATTTGAATGGAGTTGCCGTCCAATTATTTTTCTGTCTTTTATTTTACAATTATTTATTGGATGGAGTTGCCGTCCAAAACCACGATGATATTAAAGTTCCATGAGAAGACACAATTTATTAAAATAGGGACACGACGAAAACATGTTTTTTTTTGTTAAACAAAAATCAAAACAGGAAAGAAAAAAGAAAAGCATCACTGAGTAATATTTGTGCTAACCTTTAGAATGTAATAATTAAAAATTTTGAAATCTTTATTTAAAATATTTTTATTGTATTTATTAAAACTAAAAATTAAGGGGTTGTTCGGATTGGAGTTATCCAAATAACCGAAAAATAACGATGGGTGATAATTTTGAAAAGGTGAATTTTTTTTAAATGACTTAAAGAGTATTAATATATAATTATAAAATAAAAAATAATAATTTAAAATATAGGATATTCTACTATTTTTGTTTTGTTAACGAATTAAGTAATGTGATAATGGAGAAAGAAAATGATATGATGGTTTTAGGTTATGATTATTTAAATAATCCTAGGAGAACAATAAAATTATGAAAAATAAAATTAAGTGTGAGTTGATTAATTTATTAAAACATAAATATCAAATAAACTAAATAAGTTAATAAATATGATCTTACTTTGAGTGAATTTAAAAATAAGCTAAAAGAGGTTTTCGAACTCGATAATCGTGTCACATAATTTATATTTTTCTCGAGTCTGTCGAGAAACTAAAATGGTAAACTTGACTATAATGCATTTAAAGATGTTGTTATAGACTACTTTTGATTTTTTTAGAGTAGTGACCTAATTAAATCATCGATAAATTAAGAAAGAAAAATATTTCTCATGTATAAGTGCATTTTAGAGATTTTATTATTGGTTTGGTGTCTGGTTACACGTGAGAATGACATCGATGATATATCTTATGTGTCTGTCGATGACGATCTCTACTTTAAATTCTTGACCATTTAAACACTGGTGAAAAAAGGGTCAAAACCGAGAGTTAAAACTCTCGGTTTTGACCCTATAACTTTCGGTGAAGACACCTTACCCTATATGAAAACTTTCGGTTTATTCTCTTTGTGTAAAAAACGAGGGTTTTACAAGAACTTTCGGTTTTTCTCTTTTTGGAAAAACCGAGGGTTTTATAAAGACCTTTCGGTTTTTCTCTTTTGTGGAAAACCGAGGGTTGTATATATACCTTTCGGTTTTCTTCTTTTTACAAATAACCTTCGGTTTTTCTCTGTGTGGAAAAACCGAGGGTTTTGCAAAGAACTTTCGGTTTTACCCGAAGAGGAAAACCGAAGGTTATTTACAAAACTCTCGGTTTTCCTCTTCGGGTAAAACCGAGAGTTTTCCACTAACTCTCGGTTTTTAGCCAAAGAGAAAACCGAAAGTTATATTAAAACTCTCGGATTTTCTCTTTAGGATAAAAACCGAGGGTTTGTCATATAACTCTCGGTTTTCACTTTGGCTAAAAACCGAGAGTTTTCTAACATCTCTCGTTTTTTCGAAAAAGAGAAAAACCGAGAGATTTCAATATTACTTTCGGTTTTTTCCCCTACATTTTTAAAAATGTGCGAATTATTTTGCTCGCAACCAAAACCTGTTCAGCCAAACCAATATATTAATGATAAAAGAAATGCAACATACAATAAACGATCACATTAATTGATCGTGAACATTACAAAATTCGAAACCAAACAAATATTCCGAACAATCTGTTACAAGTTCAACTACTATACTGAAAACATGTTCATAATCGAAACAACCTTAGCTTGTGGGGGGAGGAGGTGGTTGTTGCCTCATATATAATTCCACTCTCTCCATTCTCGCGTTCATCTCTGCCTTCTCCCTCTCCATTCTCGCGTTCATCTCTGTCTTCTCCCTCTCCATTCTTTCCACAATTTCTTGCTTTTCCAATTGCAATTCATCCATTTTCCGCCTTCTTTCTTCATCTCTCTTCTCCAGTTCCTCCAGCTTGAGCTTCATTATTTGATTCTCTTCTAACAATCGCTCATTGTTTCGCTGTGAACTGTTTCCACTCCGACGATCATCACGAAAGTGTGTGGGCCGGACGCCTGATCCCATTCCGAACACTACCCCGTGTTTTTGTTGTCCGAACACCCTCTCCGTCAATTCAAAATCTGATATTCCGGGTTCGTTACTAACAACCTCCTCCATCTCAGCCTGCACAATTCAAATAAAATATCATTTATATAATAAAAAACTAGGCATATTCAAATCACTTACAATTTTCTCTTGCACGTGTTCGTCCGGGACGGGTGTTGGGTTTTCTTGTGTCGGTTTTGGTGTACGGGTCCTCTTGAATACTTCAATTACAGACGGTGGCCGTCCCATTTCAATCGCCTGTTGAAATAAATGATTTATATAATTAATAACAATCTTTATATTAAGTTATTACAAATAATTTACTTACCAACTCGTCTTCAATTTGTGCAAACGGTCTACTTCCCGTTCGATGTGGGAATTTCAGATTCTTTCGATTCTTCATATTTGTAGTACTGTGTCTCTGTATTTGAAATAACAAATGAAGTTAGATTAATTAATATCAACTCTTATTTGAATTATGAAACCTTACCTTAAACGTTTCTGTGAAGAAATGGTTGCGACACACGAATTCCCAATCGTCTCGATCGTAGTCCGGTGGAGGATTAGCCAGTACCGCCGCCTCGTCTCCGTTGTGGACGCGGATATAATTCTTGTTCAAATCCGACCGCCATCTATCCCATATCTGATTGGCGTGTCCCAACCCCGTCGTTCGAAAAGACTCAATGTCACCATTAGTCGCTTCGAACGGATCCTGAAAAAAATAACATCCAAATGTGAAAAATAATTATTTAATAACGTAATGTTTAATCAAGTAATAATTATTAACCTTGATAGCAGTCCACAGTGAATCCAATTGGTCTGCACTTAAAGCCTTCCACTTGAGAAGACGGTGTGAGACGGCTGCGGGGCTCCGGATAATCGACCCCACATGTCTAGACCAACGTGTCCTTCCCACGTCTGTACCGCCTGGCCTCCCATCCTTGTCTCTAAACGTTAGAGGGATCCTCGTCCCCGCTAGCCTCTTAGACAGCGCAATATTCTTGTTCTTCCCCCGTCTCTTGCGGGCAGAAGATTCTTCAAAATTATCAAAATCTTAATTAAATATGTCAATCAATTGAAACACTAACTAATTTGTAAACGAAATACCTGTCGATGATGGGTCGGGAGTGGTCCCGTGCTCCTCCTCGTCATCCTGCTCCTCGATAGGCTCCTCAAGACCCTCGTCTTCAGCCTCAGCGCTAGGCAGGTTATCAGCAGCGAATGTGCTCTCTATATACTCTGCGATGTCATCAATATCGTCTTCACTCTCGTATGTTCGGGGAGGCGCAGTAGCTATCGGGACCACAGGAATCGGTGGTTGGTCTCTCGAAGACGATCCTCGTTGCTTTAACGCCTCGGATTGGGCAAGTAGGTTTTGGTAACTCTTATCCAATTTCTTGGGTGTCTTCCTCATACTCTTCCAAACTGTTTTAGGACCTTCAGACATTCTTAATTCACACCATTAATAAAAATGAGTGAATACTTGAAATAAAGTAGTAAGAAAAATGAATATAAAGTTAAAAACATAATTAAATCTACCTAATTAATTAATATGAACTATATGTTTGTAAACCGCGGTTTTATTTTTGTCACAATCTTCCAACCGGGTCGGGCTGACATATCAGGGGCGTAGAATACTTGTTTTGCTTGACTCGCCAATATATACGGGTCTTGACTTTGCGTTTTCAATATTCGGTTTACATTTACACTTACGAAGCCATATTTATCCACTTTCACTCCTAGTTCCCCCGAGTGTGTATCAAACCACTTACACTTGAATAAAACAACTCGTTTGTGAGAATAGTATTGTAATTCGATTATATCCGTCAAAACTCCGTAGTATGACATAGTTTCAGATCCGTTGTATCCCTCAACAACCACCCCACTATTTTGAGTTGTCAAACCTTCGTCGTGTTTTTCTGTACAGAATTTGAATCCATTTACTTTACACCAAACATACATAGACGAGTACATACTTGGACCTTCTCCTAAGATCTTGAGGTCTCTTGATATGTCGTTACTTTCTGCTAAATGGGCGACCTATATATGTATCCGAAATGTAGTTGTTAATATAAATAAGAAGAGTTAGGATATATGGTTTGTAATTTACTCACTCGATGCTTGAAATATGCGGCAAACGTTTCTCCACTGGACTCGTTGTTATAATCTCTACAAATAGATCGAATGCTAATTAGTAACACTCTTTAATGCTAATTAGTAACAGCAACTTTGAAACTTACATGTAAAAAGGTTCTGCTTCGGGACAATTTTTCAAAATGTAAGAATGAGCTGTCACTCGATCTATATAATCCAAGTTGTGTACTTTTCCGTTGGATAGGTCTTCCAATGATGCAAATATTGAAATCCCCGAGATTTCAGGTTGTGCATTTTCTTGATCTTGTTCCTCCATATACCTGGCACATAAGCTAATACTTTCGTTAACAAGATAGCTCTCGCTTATAGAGGCTTCGGGGTGGTTATTATTCCGCAAATATCTTTTCATTGTACCCATGTAATGTTCAAAGGGATACATCCATCGATACTGAACAGGTCCTCCAAGCAAAGCCTCAAATGACAAGTGAACCGGGAGATGCATCATGATGTCGAAGATTGACGGCGGAAAAATCATTTCAAATTTGCAAAGCGTCAATGTAATATCCATGTACAATTGTTCCAGGTCCTCTTGAATCAACTCTTTGAAGCACAACAACCGAAAGAAACGAGACAAATTTACTAACGCATCATACACATACTCTGGAAGCAATCCACGAGTTGCTAAAGGAATTAGATATTCCAACAAAATGTGACAATCATGACTCTTTAATCCCGAAAGTTTTTTCTCTTCCAAATTTACACAACCCCCGATATTTGAGCAAAACCCATCAGGCAACTTGAGATCTTTCAAGAAGTTACAAAGACGTATTTTATTTTCGGATGTCAAAGTGAAAGGCGCTTCTGGATAATGAACAACTCCTTCATCATTTATAGGATGTAACCATGATTTTATGCCCAAGAGTTCTAAGTCTTTACGAGCTTTAGGACCATCCTTAGTCTTCTCTTTCACATTCATTATTGTTCCCAGCACGCTATCACAGATATTTTTCTCAATATGCATCACATCCAAATTATGTCTCAATAATAGCGATTTCCAATAAGGTAGACGGAAGAAAATGCTAAGTTTGTTCCAATTGTCGCCCCGCGTTTCATGATATATCTTGGTTCTCTTGCTCATATCCGCACTAAGAATAATGTCTTCTAGGTCTCGTGCTTGTTCATAACTTTCTTGGCCCGTTAACAATCTAGGGGGATCCCTATAATCAGTTCGACCATCAAACGACTCTTTATCCCTTCTGTATTTGTGCTTCGGTGGAAGGAAACGTCTGTGACCCAAGTAACATTGTTTGGAACCATGGACCAATCGAAGGGATACCGTGTCGTTGTTACAACAAGGACAAGCAAATTTACCTTTCGTACTCCAGCCTGATAAATTCGCGTATGCGGGAAAGTCGTTAATGGTCCACAACAACGCCGCTCGCATGTTAAAGTATTGCGAGGTGTGTGCATCAAACGTTTTCACACCTGTTTGCCACAGTTCATGCAACTCATCGATCAATGGCTGGAGAAATATGTCAATTGCATCTCCCGGACTCTTTGGACCCGGAATTAACATAGATAAAATGAAATTGCTAGAATCCATGCAAGTCGTGGGTGACACATTATAAGGGACGAGAATTACCGGCCAAACACTGTATGATTTTTTCCCATTTGCAAACGGTTGAAATCCATCGCTTGATAAACCAAGTCTTACGTTTCGGGATTCTGAAGCAAAATCTGTATAATTTTCATCAAACGTCTTCCAAGTTAAGGAATCAGCGGGGTGTCTCAACGTATCACTGTCAACTCTTCCTTCTTTATGCCATCTCATCATTGGAGCCGTTTTTGAGGACATGTATAGTCTTTGCAGTCTTGGTATTAAAGGGAAATATCTCAACACCTTTTTTGGAATGAATTTCCCGTTTTGCTTCTCCCGAACTGTCCCACTTGTTTGGTCGACTTTCCATCTTGAAAGACCGCAAACTCTGCACGAATCTTCATTTATGTCGTCCTTCCAAAATAGCATACAGTTGTTCTTACATGCGTCTATCTTCTCATATTTAAGCCCGATATCAGTAATGAATTTTTTACTTTCGTAGTACGAGTTTGGCAATTGAGCGTCAATCGGTAATATGTAGTCTTTAAGCAGACGCAGCAACATATCGAACGAAGAATTCGTCCATTGACATACATTTTTTATGTGAAGTAGTTTCAGTAGTGCCGATGATTTCGTTATTCGAGCACCTTCATACAATGGCCGTTTGGAATCATCAAGCAATTTATAAAATTTTTGCGCATCTTCGACTGGTTCATCGTTGCTCGGGACGTCATTAACGTTGGGGAACATATCGTTTATAAATTCGTGCATATAACGTTCTTCGTTGACCTGTTCATTAACTGTATTATTCATCTCCTGTCTCGGATCGTTGAATTCCGGCACGGCATCCTCCGACTGATCATCGTCGTCATCATCATCGTAGTCATCGGCATCTTCATCGACATCTTCATTAACCACTTCAGTAGTACGTCTCTTTTCTCCATGAAAATACCAATACTCATAATGAATATTTATTCCATAAACGATGAGGTGAGTCTTCACTTCGTCTATTTCCATAAACGGCGTGTTCAAGCATTTCACGCAGGGACATTTCACGGTTTGTCGGGATGTATTCCTAACAGCATACTCGAGGAATTTGTCAACACCTTCCTCGTAATCTGGATGATCTCGACGTAAGGTCATCCATCTTTTATCGGGTACTTCCATATTTCTAATAAAATGGAAAACAACCCGGATTATTATTTACTTATATTTGTCTAAATTAATTAGGCTTACATAATGCTAACATAATTTCTATCTAATCTATCATTATCCAACCAATAATCAATTTAATCTAATATTATCGAAGCCCAATTCCACATAAACAAACAATATTTCATTCATATACATTTCAAACCTAATTTCACATTATTTCATTCATATACATTTCAACAATATCTAACATCATCCAAGCCAAATTCCACCTAAACAAACATTAATATGTCATTTATATACATTTCAAACCTAATCTAACATTATCCAAACCAAATTCCACATAAAGAAACATTATTTCATCATAAGCATTTCAATCCAAATCTAACCTAATCCAACCAATCTGGCACGGCAGTCCTCAATCTGGCCTAATTCAAATAACCAATCATTATGAATCTAACCAAGTTTTTAAACTAATCAAACCTAGTCAAACACTATTTCAATCATACATAATTCAAACAATATAATTGATACCTAAAATCCAATATAATCCTAACAACATAAAAATCCCTAAAAACTGACCTTTTTTAGCTGGAGAGGCGCGGCGACGGTGGAGAGGCGCGGGGACGGTGGATGAGGCAGTTGAAGGTGGAATAACCTCGGTGATCTTCAAGAGACAGACGGTCCTAATCCAAAATCAGACACAATCAAACCATGTAATGTAACTTAAATTCGACATGAATCCAACATTAATCAAACAATTTCACACTAAATCTAATAACCTAAACCAAACTCAATATAAACAAATTTTTAACATTAATCAAACCTAATAACCGAACCTAAATCAAAATCAACAACCATTAATCAAACCAATTAACCATACATCAATCAAACCCAATATAAACCTAGTGTTAACATTAATCAAACCAAAATCAAACATAAATCAAACCAAAATCAAACCTCAATCAAACCTCAATCAAACCTCAATCAAACCTCAATCAAACCTCAATCAAACCTCAATCAAACCTCAATCAAACCAAAATCAAACCAATCTTAACTAAATCAAACAAAAATCAAACCTCATTCCAACCAAAAACAAACCAATCTAAACTAAGTCAAACAAAGATCAAACCATAATCCTAAATTAAACAAAATGTAACATAAATCAACAAATCCAAACCAAATCTCACATATATAACATCAATCATTCAAACAGATTCAATCAGATTCAATAATAAGATTAATAATTCATAATTCTAACAAATCCTAAAAACTAACCCTAAAATCCCTAAAATCAAACATATATAACACTAATATATATAAATTAACTTGAAATCCTAACATATATAACACTAATATATATAAATAAACCTGAAATCCAAGAACTCACCTTCAATCGTCGTCGGAGGCTGGCTGAGGCGCGGCTGAGAGCGGCGGAGGCGCGGCAGCAGAACTTCAATCGGGTCCGCGGCAGATCTTCGACCGGTGGCGGCTTCAAGATGGCGACGTCTTGGCGGCTTCGAGGCGGCGTCGTCTTCTTCAAGATGGGTGTCGTCTTGGCGGAGGGTGTCGGCTGAGAGCGGCGCTGGCGAAGAGAAGCGGCGGGAGAGAGAGAGTCGGATCGAAGAAGAAAAAACGGGGAAGAAAGAAAGAAGGGTTTTTTTTTAATTAAATAGTTGATTCCCGAGAGTTTTCTGAAAACTCTCGGAATTTAAATATCCAAGAACCGAGAGTTTTCATTTAACTCTCGGTTTTATGAAAATAATCAAAACCGAGAGTTATATGAAAACTCTCGGTTTTTGGATATTAAAATTCCGAGAGTTTTCATATAACTCTCGGTTTTGATTATTTGTTTACATTTTCACTATTAAAATTAAATGCACAAAACCGAGAGGTTTTAGTAAATCTGTCGTATTTTATGCATATTTCCGAAAGTTATTTATTTAACTTTCGGTTTTATAAAATGACAAATTATTAAATTATTTGGATTCTCACTTTCTAATAATGATGAACAACATGAATTTAACACATTTGATATCCTTAAAACATTTCTCAATCCATATGATCAAACATTATACAAATACATAGAATAATCCTACATAAACATTCATATACACTTCTCTTTATGATCTAACACATTCTTGAACATTTTAACATGAAACACAAACTAAAATTTTAAAATAAAACACACACTTGATAATATTAGTTAGGAGTCTAGATTATAACCAAAAAAACCAATTAATTTAACAATTTGGGACATATTAATTCCGAGAGTTAATCATAAAACCCTCGGTTTTTATGAGTATTTCCGAAAGTTTTACCCTAAACTCTCGTAATTTCTATGTCACAAAATGTTAAATTAATTGGTTCCTAATCTTCTAATGGATTTGAACATTATTAATTTAACACATTTAATACCTTAACACATCACCCATATGATCAAACTTTATACACATTCATGTCATCATATATAAACACAAACATATAAATACACTTCTTTATATAATCAAACACAATCATAAACATTTTAACATTAAGCACAATCTTAATTTTTAAAAAACAACACACACTTTATTAGATTAATTAAGATTCTAGATTGGAGTGTATCAAACAAATAATTTTCCAAATTATGATTTGGTAACACCGAAAGTTAATAGTTAAACTTTCGGTTTTTTGCGTGTCACCGAAAGTTTTAAGGAAACCTCTCGGTTTAAAGTAGGGTAAAAACCGAAGGTTTATTTGAAAACCTTCGGTTTTTACCCTCCCCATACTTAGAAAATTTTCAAAATTTTTTTAATGTAAGGTAAAAACCGAAGGTTTTCAAATAAACCTTCGGTTTTTACCCATTCCCATACTTAGAAAAAAAATCAGATATTTTAATGAGGGGTAAAAACCGAAGGTTTATTTGAAAACCTTCGGTTTTTACCCTCCCCATACTTAGAAAATTTTCAAAATTTTTTTAATGTAAGGTAAAAACCGAAGGTTTTCAAATAAACCTTCGGTTTTTACCCATTCCCATACTTAGAAAAAAAATCAGATATTTTAATGAGGGGTAAAAACCGAAGGTTTATTTGAAAACCTTCGGTTTTTACCCTCCCCATACTTAGAAAATTTTCAAAATTTTTATAATGTAAGGTAAAAACCGAAGGTTTTCAAATAAACCTTCGGTTTTTACCCATTCCCATACTTAGAAAAAAAATCAGATATTTTAATGAGGGGTAAAAACCGAAGGTTTATTTGAAAACCTTCGGTTTTTACCCTCCCCATACTTAGAAAATTTTCAAAATTTTTTTAATGTAAGGTAAAAACCGAAGGTTTTCAAATAAACCTTCGGTTTTTACCCCTCATTAAAATATCTGATTTTTTTTCTAAGTATGGGAATGGGTAAAAACCGAAGGTTTTCAAATAAACCTTCGGTTTTTACCCTTCCCCATACTTAGAAAAAAATCTTGAGGGGTAAAAACCGAAGGTTTTCAAATAAACCTTCGGTTTTTACCCATTCCCATACTTAGAAAAAAAAATCAGATATTTTAATGAGGGGTAAAAACCGAAGGTTTATTTGAAAACCTTCGGTTTTTACCCAATCCCATACTTAGAAAAAAAATCAGATATTTTAATGAGGGGTAAAAACCGAAGGTTTATTTGAAAACCTTCGGTTTTTACCCATTCCCATACTTAGAAAAAAAATCAGATTTTTTAATGAGGGGTAAAAACCGAAGGTTTATTTGAAAACCTTCGGTTTTTACCCTTCCCCATACTTAGAAAAAAATCTGATTTTTTTTAATGAGGGGTAAAAACCGAAGGTTTTCAAATAAACCTTCGGTTTTTACCCATTCCCATACTTAGAAAAAAAATTAGATATTTTAATGAGGGGTAAAAACCGAAGGTTTATTTGAAAACCTTCGGTTTTTACCCCAATTAAAAAAAAAAATTGGTCAAAACCGAAGGTTTGCAAATAAACCCCTCGGTTTTGACGATGCGGTTTTTTTTTAAAAAAATTGTGAAAATTCAACAAAACAGAATTATTTAATAAAAACATATTAAACCAAACAAAACAAACATAATAACAATAATTCATAAATATTAAAACATAACTGTCATAAATCCATAAGAAATCTACAAATTAATTATTAGATGGGGTGGAAGGAGGGGGTGGTTGATTCAGTCGACTCCTCAACAAGACAAGTTCCTGTTCGAGATTCTCTAATCTCTGAGACATTTCGGCCCGGTCCGCTTTGATTTCACTAAGCAAACGACCTCTTTCGGCATCCCTTAGTCGGATTTCTTCCATTTCCAGCGTCATCTTTCTGACCTCTTCCTCACGTGCCGCAATTTCAGATTGTGTTATTAGATTCTGGTAACACGGATGCAGTTTCTCCGGTGTACGCCGAAGTCTCTTCCATGTCGAATCATCACCCATATCCTAAATGCATTTCAGATATATGTATATATATATATTCATCAAACAAAATAACTTAAACTAACATAAATCAGATCTATAATATATATATATATATATACAAACTTAAGAAAAATCTAAATCTCACAATAAACAAAACAAAAAAACCAAATCAAACAAATTACCTGAAGAGAGGAGAAGAACTCGCGGCTTGGAGGAGGCAGGCGGCGGCGGCGGCGGAAGAGAGAGAAAGGAGAGAAGCGGAATGATAAAGAGAAGGGTTAGGGTTTGTATTTATAGAGGTTGAGGCCGAAGGGTTTCATAAAACCTTCGGTTTTGATATTAGTCAAAACCGAGGGTTTATTAAAAAACCTTCGGAATAAACAATTTCAAAAATTTGAATTTTTTTTAAATGAGCAAAACCGAAGGTTCTTTGTAAAACTTTCGGAAATGAAATTTTCAAAAATTCCTAAACCGAAGGGTCTTTGAATAACCTTCGCAATTAAAAAACCAAGGGATTTCAAAACCGAAGGTTTTTCAAAAAACCTTCGCAAATAACCCACACCCAACACTTAGAATTTTTTTGGGTTTTTTGGGAAGTTAAAAACCGAAAGTTCTTTGTAGAACTTTCGGTAATAATTAATAAACCCGAAGGTTTCACATCCCACTCGGAATCTATTTTTAATTCCGAAGGATTTGTTCCTCTCGGGAGTATTTAGGAGAGGTTTAGAAAACCTTCGGGAAAAACCGTCGGTAAAGATCCTTTTTTTACCAGTGAAAATAATATTATTTTACACCTTATTTATTTATTTTATCTTAAAACATGCCTATAAGGTGAATCAAAGTCTAAACATGTATCTAGTTTTGATATAATTCGTTCTTAAAAATATGTCTACATTGTTATTATAAATCTTAAGTCTAAAATGTAATAAAATGAAATAGAATGTACCTATAGGCTAGTAGTGAATTTCGAGAAAATTTACCTATAAAAAGTAAAACATTAATTTAAAAATAAAACAAAATCCAAACAAACTCATAGAATTTTTCTTCTTAAAAAGAATATATTTTTTGTTACATTTTTTTGAGTTAATACAGGTACTTAAAAACAAAGAAAGGCAAAATTTAAAACAAAAAATAAACCAAATAGGCGAGCGATTCAGGCCGTGATTGGCTTGGAACAGGCTCATGGACATTGACTGATTGTGGATCGGCCTTGGAATTAACAGAGTGTGTTGGACTATCTTCATTGTCCACATCTAAATCCTCAAAGGGGTCTTCAATCAGGGGACTTTTCATTTTCAAGCCTTCACTATCTAAAGTGTCCCCAACTGCCACCTTCAGAGGATCTTCCCTATTTACACAACACTCTGCATTCACTTTCAAGTGTTTTATGTACACTTCTGACTCTGTCAGATTCAGGAAACCGGCCTCAAAAATAGGCTTAGGATCGATGTTGAGTTTCTCCAACTCGCCTAATAGATATAACAGTTGTTGTGCCATATCATTAAAAGTCTGAGAGACTTTGGATGTTAACATCTGTAGACTAAAATTACAATAGTTTATTAGTCTCAAAAACATGAAATTATATACAAATGTAAGTGAATTTGTTCATTCAACATTTTCTTTGTTCATTGGATTATTAAAATTGATCATCTCGTGTTCAGGTAATTCCAATAAATAAACTAGAATTTGAGTTAATTTCAAATAATTAAATAGAATCTCAAGTTCATTTTCATTAACTGGTAGGCGTGCTCTGCCCTCCCATGTTCAAAACCACCTACTCCAATTCTAACATGCTAATCTCTGACAATGTGGTGTCATCCCAGCAAGAGATGATTGAAAAAGACATTTGATAAGGATGTCGTACACCATTTACAACAACACCATCTAGGTAGCATAACTGAAAGAAAAGGGAAACATATTAGTGAATATTTCATATCTATAAAACATATACAAAAGACTACTTATAAGTGAATAAAATATCTACCAATAAAAGGGTTAGAGGTCCAACAAAATAGGTTTGTTTATCTTTTGCATCATTTGTATTCCATTTTCAGGCACTTTCAATCAATCCTTGTAGTGTGAATTTGCACTAGTTCAAGTTCTTTATGTTCTCAACATCCATTAAAGATTTGAGAATTTTGAACCTAAATTAATATAATATATGTGTAAGTATTCACAAATACAAATAGATATATAATAGATTTGAAAAAATGTTTACCTAGATCGTGAATTTTGAACTGGACATAAAAAGCTGGAGACAACAAAGAAAACGAAGTCGATTTTGAAATCTTTGTCTGCACTTGTGTTACTTAATATTTTGGTTATCATAGAATTTGTTTCAGGAGATGAAGTTGATTCTTTTACGCTCCATCTGACCCTCCAAACCCTCAAGAATGAATAATAGTTAGGGTCATGTATGTCCATCCCAATGGACTCAACTATGTCAATTGGTCCTCTAGGGAGGTTCATCACGAACTAGACAAGGTCTTCATCGATAAGGATGTGATCACCGTTGGCCAATACCAGAGAACTCTTCTCGTGGTCTAAAATTCTGACTACGTGTTTCAAAAAATGAAAAGGGCACTTGGAGACACCCCATGTAAGAAGAGAACTAAACCCGATTTCTTTCATAGCTTCATTTTTGTTCTTCACTAAGTTTTTGAATATGTTGAAAAGGCCACTCGGAGATGATCTTGTTTTAAATACTACTTTCCTTTTTTTGGTTTTGGGGGGAGTTGATAATTCTTAATCGAGAGGTGTAACTGTAGCCGTATCAGTAGTTGTAGATGCAAGAATAGAAAATGATTCATTAGTCGATGACTTCGTCTTCGTCTTCCTCTTCCTTTCATATTGATTCTTTATGACCCTACAATACAAAATTTTCAGTGTGAGAAGAAAAATCAGTAATTTACAAATGAGATGAAATAAACTAGTGTAATAGTAATGAAAATACTAAAAACACAATATAAATCAAAATAAACTCCCTCTCTAATTTATCGCCGGCGTCGTCATTGGATATAAGGCCGATTTCGTTTATGCTGTTACACATCGCCAAGAAGAGATCTCGGGCGTTGGATAATTCCATTGTCATGTTTGTATCTTCGTTTTGTGACATTTTTGCAAGAAATCTTCGTAGAGTAGAAGAATAGTACTAGGGTTTCAAAGTTTAAAGATGATCGATGAGAGAGAATGTGAATAGTTTCTTGAGAAAGTGAATAGTGGAATTGCATCGGGAAAATTTTGTTTTAATCCTTCATTGAGTGATTTTAGCTTCACTTAAATTAACTCCTATTAGCGCTTATAAAAACAGAAAAGAAGAAAGTTTCACTAGCTAGGTTGCGCTTGTAAAAACAAAAAAGAAGAAAGCTTCACTAGGTTATGCTTATAAAATAGAAAAAAGAAAGTTTCACTAGGTTGCACTTGTAAAAATAGAAAATAATAAAGTTTCACTAGGTGCTTGTAAAAACAGAAAAGAAGAAAGATTCACTAGGTTGTGCTTGTAAAAATAGAAAAGAAGACAGCTTCACTAGGTAACGCTTCATAGTTCACTGGTTAGCACACTTGTTTCAGCATTTTTAATCTTCCAGTAGGTTATACATACATGAAGAAATAAATATTTTTATACGAACGCTTAAAAGTCTTTACATTAATGTGTTAGAGGTTTTCCATGAAATTTTTTAAAGGCATATAAACTGAGTGAAGCGAAAGAAGTTTCACTCAATAGCGCCTCTCTTCATTATATTTTACATGGCGAGTGAAGCGAAGGAAGCTTCACTTAATAGCGCCTCTCTTCATTCTGTTTTACATGGTGCTTCAGATGAACTCAAAATAAAATATGGGTTACAGTTCTCTCTCTCTTCCTTTCAACCCGACCCCTTATTTATTATTAAAATAATGCTGCTGAAATTTGATTGGTCTGGAATAGGGTAACACTCCATTCGGTAGTAGAAGATCTTATTTGCCTCTCTTCTCCTTCCATTTTCAAACGGTCAAACACCTCTTTTTATTCTCATTCGTCAATCTTTCAAATTCTTTCTCCATCAAAGACCTTGAAGCATTTATTTTTTGGATTCTACTATTAGCGAAGCAGCTTATTCATTGCTTTCACTATTTCGAATATTGTAGAATTTGAAGATCATTATATGTCCACTGCATTATATTGTCAAACTTGTAATATTTGTGATGAACATCTTTTAAATATTTAATTTTGTTTGTAATTTTTAAATTAGATGTTTGTGATTGAATGATTATCTTTAAATTATGTGATGATATTTATATTTCTTATTCTTAAATAATGTTGTGATTATATGTGTAGTTTGTGAAATATATATATTATATTATGTTTGAAATATTATTTAATGGTAAAATATAATTTTCGATTTTTCGAGTTCGAGCTCGAGTAGTTCGAATTGTAATCGAGTCAAGTTCAAGTACAAATTTTGATACTCAATCGAGTTTGAGTTCGAGTATTTCCAATACAATTCGATTCGAGTAGTATGGTACTCGACTCGACTCAACTCGTTTACGCCCCTAGGTGATACTACTGCATCTTATTATTTTGATGGAAATTTTCACTAAGTTGCAATTTAAATATAAATAATATACCTATCTCATTTTTAAAAGTTTTATAGAATGGTTACTCATACCAAGGCTAGATTTCATAGTCACTACGATGAAATTTCATTTTGAAAAAATTATGACCATATTTTATATTTATAATAATCAAATTTGATTTATATGAATTCTTTAAAAAAAATAATTATATATATATATAATCATATAACATTATTATTTTTAAATATTTATATGATAAATATATATTATTTTTACTAAGTGAAATATTATTTATTAATTTAAATATAATTAATAATAAAAACTAAATAAGATAAATATTAAAATAATATTAGGGTAAAATAATTTTATTTTTATTTTTATTACTTTTCTTATTTCACAAGCCAAACACAAAATTATAAAATATATACAATTTATACCTTTTTTTACATCCAACCAAACACATGTAACCTATATAATTTATACATCTTAATACCCTCTTATAATATTTTTTTGAAAAATGTTCTCTTATAACTTATACCTCCTTACACCATATACCCATATAATTAGTACTATATACCAAACGATATTATAGTTTTATAAATCAAACTAGTCTTAATTAATTATCTGAGTACCTATTATAATTGAAATGAATCATAGCCGGAATGAATGATGATAGGAAAAGGGTGAGATGACCCAAAAATGAATTGATTATTGAAAGATTGAATAGAGAGATGAGTATGAAAATATAAAAAAATATATAATAATAAATTATTTTTCTTGATTGACTATAATCAATTTACATAACCTTGAATAATAGATACATGAATGAATTATTTAAATATTTTTTGAAATATTTTTAAAAATAAAAATGGAGACAAAAGAGAAATTTTCAAATAAGAGAGAAGGAGGCTGAAAATATTATAATATTATTAAATATATATATATATATATTTGTATATTTTTTATATCATATTTATATTAAATATATTTAAAATTATGTATATATAAAGTAATAAATTCATATCATTATTTTAAAATATATTATTTTTTAATTTAAGTCATTTATTAATATTTAAAATTATATATTAATAAATTATTATAAAATTAATATAATTTATTTTTAAATATATTATTTTTTAATTTAAATCATTTATTAATATTTAAATTAAATTAATAAATATATATAACATTATAAATAATATTAATTATTAAATAATATTATAAATATAAAAAATAAATAAATTTTGCGTATAAACTAAATCAAACCTGCCAAACTTATTAAATAAGCTAGATAATATGAAACATATTTACAAATAAACTAATATAAACTGAATCAAACTAGTCCATAATATAATTATTTTAAACAATTTTTTAATAATGTTTCTTCAAAACAAAACAAAATATCAGCATCACTCTTTTTCTCTCTTATGTGGTACCAATTATTTTGTTTAGAGTTGTTGACCATAAAAAAGCAGAACGTGCTATAAAGGTAGGCCGTATAGGAGTGTTTGGTTAGGGCAAAATTGTATAACAATATGTGTTTAGAATTGATACATTTTAAAGGTTGGCACAAGTTTATATTTACTATATAACTTATAACTCATATATTGTATAAATTTTTATTAATATCTTAAATAAAATAATTATTTATCAAACTTAACTTTTAATTCAAATTATACCCTTAGGCTATGTTTGGTATCTAGTACAAGTAGATAAAGTATATGTATAACTACAGTAAATTATAAATGTTGTTTGATTAATTTATATTTATATATACAATATTCTTTAGGTATAATTTATACCTTCAAAATGGTATAATATTATACCTACACATACATGTTATAAGACGGTATAACTTTTATAAAATTTAATATTTCATTTTATTCCTTAATTTTGTTAAAATATTAAAAATTTAATTTCTTTGGTATATTTTAAAATATAATAATAATAAATTATAATTAAATATTTATTTATATTTAAGTGTGTTTAATTATTTAATTTAAATAATAATAATAATTTAATTACTTATTTTTATTTTAATTTTAATTTTTATATATATATAAATATTTTATCTCTGTAACAAAAAATTATAGCATTTTAAATATAAAATTTTCATTGTGATAAACTAATAATGTTAAGTAGAAAAATAGTAGTCATATATAAAATTAATTTATAAAATAAAATTGTATTTCATTATTAATGAACATATTTACAATTATTATATAAATTATATAAATTAGTAATATTATTATTAATTAATACAACTTATATATATAATTTATTTCAAAAACTAATTTATAATCTTATCATTCTAATTTAAAATTGGATTTTATTAATATTTGATTTATATAAACAATTAATATTGTTTTAATATACAAAAAATTATAATAATAATTTTTTTAAATTAATATATAAATAAGTTATAGGAATTAATATATAAATAAATTATAAGAATTATATATAAAATAATATAATTAATATAATATAATAAGATTATTTATTTTTAAAATATATTTATATAATAATTAGATTTTTTATTAATTTTAATATAATTAATAATATAAATTACATATAAGATAAATATTAAAATAATATTTTTTCTAAATATAAAGATAAAATAGTCTTTTATACTTCTTATAATATCAACCAAACACTAAATAATAAAACCTATATAACTTATACATATTTTATATTCTCAACCAAACACTAAAAAATTATATAACTTATACCTCCTAATACCTCCTTACAATTTATACCCCTTATAACTTATACCTATATAACTAATACCGCATACCAAACACTACCTTATTATATTTAATTTAGTATTATACAATAATGTTAACATATAATTTATTTTATTTTAATATATAATATAATAGTTTTAAAATTATAATTTTATTATTAAAATTATACTCATAAAGTAATAATAATTTTATTAATTATTATTATTTTCATTTTTATATAATTTAATTAAATTTTAAATAATATTATTTATATTTATTTTGTTAAAAAAATAATAACATTTAAAACTAAATAATTGTAATTCACATCAAAATTTATATTATAATTAAAATTTTATTAAATATAAAATTAAAATATTAAATATTAATACAATTATTTATAATAATAATAAATAAATTTAAAATATTAATAATAGTGTAATAAATAAAATTATAGCTCCTCACTTTATAAATATTAAATGATTATTTTGAATAAATACATTTAAAATAATTAAAATTAACGTTAATTATTAAATAATTATTTTGAATAAATACATTTAAAATAATTAAAATTAACGTCAAATCAAAATAATTAATTAGGATAATTAGTGTGATAATTAATTCTAATTATATTAAAATTAAGTTAAGGCAAAATATTTATACATTCTATTTCAAATTAATTAAAGAGGCTCAAATAAATAAAATAAATAATTTGAGATAGATGTTATTAAAATCTCAAATTAATTATTTATAGAATTCCAAAAATATAAAATAAATAGACAAAACAAATATTTGTGTCTATGTAAATGTGTTTGTAGGTTGAAAATAAAGGCAAAAGAAGTGAAGAAAAAGTTAATTTTAAACAATTTCCAAGGTTGAAAATTGATCCTGATTTAGTGTAATTAAAAATAGGATAAACAACTACAACATACCACACAACTGTTAGGATCTAGGTCGCCGCTGGAGAACCGGGGTTGGACCGGTTTAGCGGGTCTCACTCAAGGGTGGTGATTAATCCTGTTAGAGATTAACACCGGGGTTTAAATACTACACAAACTGTCACAAACCCTTGAACTAGGTTCAAGCGCGGAAGAGGTTTGTTTCAGGTTGAAGCAGCACACTTGTGTGATAGACGGAACCGGTTTTGGATGATATAGGTTTGAAAATTGATGGGTCGGTTTTTGTAACCTGGTGGTTCGGTTTGGATAGAGTCAAGTAGGTTAGAGCGGTGTAGGTAAGTTAGTGCAGGTCGGTTATAAACTAGAGCCGACAGAAAAGAAATAACAAGACAGGTTTTATGGATGTTCGGAGATAAAACTCCTACGTCACCCATTCTTCTCGAAACCGCGAGAAGGATATTCACTAAGGAATACAAATACAATCCGATCGAGACTTATTTCCTGCTCGATAACACTCTTACAATTTACACCGAAATTGTAAAATACACACTTCAACTTTAGCACTTATGCTTTTTAGAGAGATAACACACTCTTATCACTTGTAAATTAATTGCTCGCTGTGTCACTTGTGTCTCGTATATTGTCTCTCATTTACTCTTCCTCAGCTGCTCCTTTTATAGGTGAAATATGCCAACGGTCATATTTCACTTCCTTGAATCTGATTGGCTGAGCAGAGGTTTAGTGATTCAGACCCTGCGGTCATCTTTTTAGACCTGGCGGTCATCTGTTCAGACCTGGCGGTCAACTCAACAGACTTTGCAGTCTGTTCTTCCGGTGTGTAAGACAAACCTGCTAGGTTTGTCTTTTACTCAATGTGGTAACTGTTGGCTAGACAATTGTCTGTACTTGGAAGATTGCCTCTGATTTATCCTGAAAGTGGAAAGATCATGTAGGACTGTCTTCTGCAGCCTGCATACTTTCCTCAGACTTGTATGAATATGGAAATGTTCAGTCTGTTGCTTTGGTATCATTCTCAACAGATACCCAAAGTGGCTTCTTGTGCTGGTTGGTCATTTGGCTTTTCACCGGATGGCTTCCGGTGTAGTCGGTTTAACCGGACAGCTTCCGGTTATTCCTTTGTCTTGTGACTGATCGGCTGTGTGGTATTTCCGGTTTTTAGCTTTGGCCGATCCTTTCTTTGTGCGGTCATGTTCCGAATGTCCTTGGTCGGTTTACTGTCTTGACCGGTGAATCTTCTTAACCGGTCCGTTTTGTTTGGCCGGTCCGGTTCCTTTGTTCCTGCATGGAAAGTTTATTTGTTAAGTTCTGTGAACCGGTCCAATTTTATCTAACAATTTCTTCCTTTTTGATTATTTTATTTAAAATTATCAAAACCATGTAAGTTTGCAAACGTAGGCCGGTTCTTTGTTTAGACCGAATGTTTTGAAACTGATTTGGGAGAATTTTTCGAAAAATTTGGAAAAATTTTGAGAAAATTTTTGGAAGGTTTATTATCTTTTATCTTATCAATTTTTCCCTTTTTGATTATTTTACTTAAAATTATCAAAACTATGTAAAGATGCAAGTATAAGCCGGTTTCAAAAATAGATTTATATATATAGATAAATAACCGAAAATAGACACAGAAATAAACATAGTTTAAGGAAAGTGAGCCCCTATTCTGAGTCGGAGAAGTTGAAGCTGGCCATCATATCCTTGGTCCGTTTTCTCTTAACCGGTTGATCCGGTCTTGAGGATGAGCCTCCAGCCTGCGTTTGACCAACCGTGCTGACTGGAACCGTATCGGAGACTCGCTGTCTCGTAGAACGCTCCACCAGATGCTCTTCATCTTCATCTTCGGATTGCGGTGGAGTATTGACGTTTGTTTTCGTGATCCTATCCAACAAGTTTCTTGCTGGAACTTTCCTCTTTTGTTTCACCGGAGCCGAAGAGGAGGAAGCTGCCTTTTTCTTATTCTTGTGAGCGGTTGCAAATTCTTCTAGCCCTTATTTTTGTGCATTGAACCGCTCTGCTTCTTTGGCCGCTTGAACCGCTATGGACTTTGCAAGGTCCGGATACTTAGCCGCTGTGAGTTGTTCCCGCTCGGTTATTTCTTATTCAGATAGTCGCGGGGGCTCCTTTTCTCTCCGCTCTTCTTCATCTAGCGCATCTTGTACTTCCTTAGCCGCTCGGGCGTTTGCCTCCACAATCGCTAGATCCGCATTCAACTTGGCCTTGATCAATTCATTTACTTGTGCGGTCAGCGCCTTGAGGTCGGCTTCGAGCTTGTCGTTGCGGTCTTCAAAGCTCGCATTCTTCTTTTCCAGTTCTGAGACCCTGTCAAGTGTCGAGCCGACCAGATCCTCAGTGACCTCTGTTAATCGTTGTTCGGTTTGCCTTTCAAGCTGATCCAAGTCATCCTTTATCCCTGAGGTCTTTTCTTCCAAGTCTTCGGTTCGCCGAAGATGATTGTTGCGCAAAACCGCTTCGTCCCGGTAGTCGGATTCGATTTGTGAGATCAGGTCATCTGCCTTTACGAGATCATTCCTCGTCTTGTTGGCGAACCGGAGTGCCAGGCACACGGTTTTCTTGATTTTCTCCCGTAGCGGTTGAATGGTTGAGTCGTCAAACTCTTGGATAAGGGACTGAACCCTTTCTTCAGTAATGCCCGGTTCTGAAACCCCATGTTGCTCGGTTTGAAGTTGCGCGGTGAGAGGAGTCTCTTTCCTTTCACCGGTTTCGTTTATCACCGGATCCGCCCGAGGAGGTGTTGCACCGTGATTTTGACCGTCATCGGTCTCAGGAGCTAGGGAGTGCGGTCTTTCTCGCTGTCTTCACACCGGCTCAAGCCGATCAATTTCTTCAGCGAATTCTCCTTTCGCTATCTCAAGCTTTTCTAACACCAAGAGCTGTAAGTTAGCCTCCGGTGTTCCCTCAACGTACCTTTCCTTAATCTTCCGGATACGTCCGGTTAGCTTTTGTAGCCGAGCTCGCGGTCTCACGATGGAGCATCGGTCCAAGGCTTCGTTAAGAGTTTCTGCGTTCGTGAGGCTCATGACTGTTTCCTCTATCTCCTTCAGCCTTCTGAAGCATTGTTCGTCGGTTAGGCCCGGTAACATGTGTTTATAAAGTTTGTTGAATCGGTACTCGTGCCATTCCCGGTATAATTCGCCAACCGCTTGAACTCGCAGGTCAATGTCCTCCAGGATTCGGCGCGCTATAATATCGGTCTTCTTCTGGTCGTCTTCAGGGGAAGCCTCCTCCTCCTCACTGCTGTCTGCACCGGCCTCGGCGTTCTCAGGGCTACCGGCCGCACCGGTATTGTTGGGACTTGTACCCGAATGCTCTTCATCATTCGGTCTTTCTTCATCGGTTTTCTCAGAATCGGTTCGTTCAGACGTGGAGGCCGACTCTTCCTCATCTCTTGTTTGTGATGGCGGTTCCGAGAATACTATCTTCTCCTTGCCCTTGCTTCTGGTCTTTTCTTTTGCCGGGGCCGATTTCTTGGCGGATTTCTTCTTTCGGCCACCTGTGGAACCGGGGGCCGGCTGCTTCCTCTCTAGGAAGTGTTTGGATCTTATTAACCTTCCTGATGGGATAATGACACCAGGACCGGTGTTGATGTTATGATGGACCAGGATTTTTCCAAGAGGGATGGCGTATCCCCATGACCGTGTGGAGTCCGGATTTACCATGTCTTTCAAGTTATGGAATATTTCCTTCGCCCAGTTGACTTTCGTACCTTGTATCAGACCGACTAGCATCTCGATCTTGGCCTTGGTGAGGCTGTTGTAATTGTCACCTCTTGCTTGAACCAATTTTGTGAAGATGTCACAAAGCGGTATATACTCCGGTCGTAGCGTTGCTTTCTTACCGGATACTTTCACCGGTTCTTCCTTGGTTGCTGAGAGAATCTGGCAGGCTGCCTCGAACGTTGTTAGTTCTAGATCCAACACTGCATCTTGGCCGTCTGTTGGAAGGCGTAGGCTCTCCGCAACCGATTCTTCTGTTAACTCGAATTCAGTACCGCTGACAGTCGCGGTGATCTTGTCGCCAGATAGAGTTGCGGTGTTGAAGAATTCTTCAACCGCTTCTCTATATAGAATATGGGGACCGCTGAGAAAATACTCAAGTCCGGCTTCGGTTACCCGGTTAATAACTCCCTTTGCTGCAGGCGTGCCCTTTTGTCGGATTTCCTCGAAATCCACCTGAGTCATGTGTTTGAACAAAGCCGAATTGCGCCCCATTTTAGATGATTGAGAGAGTTTGAAAAACACGAGAGTAAATAACCGCTGAGAGAATTTGAGAGCTTAGAGAGAGAAAGCTGTTTCGCGTGAGAGTGGAATGAAATGGCCAAGAACCCCTTTTATAGGTGCGGTTTGGAAACCCAACCGTCCCATCAACATTTGGCGGGAGTTTTCCCTCCAAGCCGAATAGGCGGCAAACCGTGGGCGGGAAGCCAAAAGGCGGTAATCGAAACAGCGGCAATTGAAAAGGCGGTAATTCAATGGGCGGTAAGCCAGGAGGTGGGAAGTTTGAGCGGGAGTTTTGGGCGGGAAATTTCCCTCCAAAGTTATTGATTTCGACTTTGATGACGTAATCTCTCCTTTGAAACCGTTTGATGCTGCGGTTTTCTTAACTTAACCGGAGAGTTTGGTTATCGAAAGTTAACCGGTTATTTTGAACAAGCAGACTATTTGCAATCTTTTGAGTTTAAGCGGTTTTCTTTGAGACCGGATAGGAGCGCGGTTATTTGACAATGTTAACCGGTTACTTAGATAGATATTCAAAATATTAAGATGACTCGGTCATTTAGACTTAAAATAGAATTATATTGAAAGAACATTACAGAATAGAAACCAAAAAGTGGATCGGTGTGAAAATAGACATACATAAGATGAAACGATACAACCTATGTAATAACCACTTTAGAAAACCTTTCTTCCACCACATCCATGTCAAGAATGTTTGAGGGAGATGGCGGTGTGCCCGGTCCAAATTCTGGTCGGTATTTGAGAATAAGCTTACTAATGTGAGGGGCATAACCGAGACCTTTCTTGGTTAGCACCATGGATTTCAGGTTTTGAAAGATGACCGTTTACCAGTTGATGGTCGTGTTGCTAACAATATGGGTCATCATGTTGTATGTGTTCTTGGATTACCGCTGATTTGGAGATTGACAAATGATAGACCGGGTCACAATCTCAAGAAGGAGTTGGGTGTGATGAGCGAGGCGGGTTTGTAACCCATAGTTTTCCACCGGAACAACGGTTCCAGAGAAGAATAGTGCGTGATCATATGCCGCACTTCCCACCTAGGTTGGAAAGTCAGAAAACCCTTCTGTGGGCAAGTTGAACATGTGGGCAAATTCGGCTTCATCAAGCCAGAAAGTATGGTCTCTCACCGTAGAGACGATGTAGTTACCTCTGATGCAAGCGCTTCTGAAGAACGTCTTGACATCCTCAATGAGTATGGGACCGGATTCTTTGAGAAAGGTTCGAAGGCCGGTGTCAATGAGAGATTCAAACATGATCTCCTTTGCATGATCTCCGTCCCAATGTTCCATGCATGAGTCGAAGTTGATGCTCAAAAAATTTCCCAGAGTTCTGCTCGGCATGATTCTAACTTTGCTACTAGAAAGAGATAGAGTTTAAGATGTGTTAATTTCATTAGGAAATGTCTCTTTATATATATTCGGTTTTGGAGGGAAAGTATTTGCATTGAATGACAGTTTTGTCTCATTGGAGAAGATAATCTTTATGTTTCCAAGGTTCATTGGGAAGAGGCTGATTGCGGAGCCCGAGGTAGGTGTTAGTTGAAAAGTAACCAAGTTAGTTGGGTATTGATTACTTATGTGGTTGGGGGTTACCTCATCAATTAAATATTACTTTTTCATTAATGTACCAACACAATGGAAAGTAATCAAGGGAAACCGAAAGAGAAATGGATAAAACCGAAGAGAACGTAAATAAAGCCGAAGAAAACATTGATAAAACCGAAGCGATCATAGGTAGGTTGAGTGAAGATACACCCGGTGCGTGAAGCAAAATGACCGGGTGTAGGAAGGAGTGACTTAGTAACCGCTGGATGTGACTGCACCGTTGGGGTTGTTGCAGCGGTTCCTCCTCTTCCAATCCTTCTCGAACCGCTCATAGAAGGAGTCGGTTACTTCCTTGTTTAGAACTTGAGCTTGATTCAGACCTTCGCCTGGACAGGTCGGTACGCCAAGCTCAAGAAGCAGACAGCTCAGCTGGAGAACGAGGCCGACTATTCGAACGCTAATCATCCAGATTAGAACGTCAAACAGTACTCTTGACCAGTTAACCGGGGTCCCGGTTGTTATGGCAGCCATCATGTTGAAAGAGGCGGTGCAGTAGGTATTCGTCACATCTCTTCCCAAGATGCTTCGACCTATCACGTCATTGAGGAGCTGATATTCAACCCTCAATAATGACTTTGTGCCATGGTCATCGACAGGTTGGTTAGACCGGGCAAAAGTTAGAGAGATCTCAGACTTTAAATCGGCCGGAACGTTAAGGTCTATTAAACCTTGCTTTGGCAAGCCAAAGCATCTCCCAAAGTCATTCTCCGTGAAGTCGAATACTATACCGCCCACCTTTGACTGGATATGGGTGTCAAAGTGCGGTGTGTCTTTGAAGACCCTTGCGTTGTACAGGAACTCTAGAACAGATTCTGGATAGATGACATGCTTGTCATCCAGGAAGTATTGAAGACCTGTGTCCTCAAGAGATTTGATCATTTTGAACACATCGTAGTGTTCAGTGCTCTTCGCAGATTTGAAGTCCACTTGGAAGATGTTTGGAAACTAAGACATTTTTGTCTTAGTGAGGGAATGAGTTATGACTTGTGATTGTTTTGATTAAGGCTTGTTCATCTTATATACTAGTAGAGAGAGAACCCTATTATCCAGGTATCACAGATGATGATGTCTATTATCTAGAGGGTAAAAGGTTTTGCATAAAATAAGCATGTCTACAGCCTAGGGGTGTTGGTCATAGACCTGGACCATGAAAAATATCAAATCTTCACGTCTTTTTAGGTGTGACCAGTTTACTTTGAAAAGGAAATGTTTCAGAACAGATAAGCTTAAACATAGATAATTATTCCACTTTTGTTTGAAGTTCAAATAATCTAAGATAACCTATTTCCGAACCGGTCAGTTATCAGTTGTTCGTCCCGATGCGGTTATTTGGTGCAAGCACTAAATAACCGGTCAGTTTACTCTGTCTGATATACTAGGCGGTTCTTCCATAGATACCTTGAAGATTTGAAATCCAACAGTTTAGGAGGAACTATCGGTTTTATCTGTCCGAACCGGTTTCCTTTAAGCATCCTTAGGAAGGATCTGACTAATATCGGTTAAACCGAGAGTAAGTCTAAATTGAGAGAACTTAGCTTCTTGTAGAGGCTTGGTGAAGATATTGGCTACTTGTTGATCTGTCGGTACGTATTCCAACCTGATATGCTTCAGCATGACATGTTCCCGAATGAAGTGGTGCCTTATATCAATGTGCTTGGTTCTGGAGTGTAGAACCGGATTGTAGGTGATTGTTATGGCACTTGTGTTGTCACAAAAGATCAGAGACTCTTCGGCTATGACACCGAAGTCCGTCAGTTATTGTTGGATCCAAAGTAGTTGTGAACAACAGCTTCCGGCCGCCAGGTATTCAGCTTCTGCGGTGGATGTAGCCACTGACGTTTGTTTCTTGCTATGCCATGAAACAAGTCGGTCACCTAGGAATTGACATGTTCCGCTAGTGCTCTTTCTATCAATCTTGCAACCTGCGTAGTCTGCATCTGAATAGCTCGTTAGGTTGAAGGATGAATCCTTTGGATACCACAGGCCGACATCAGGTGTTCCCTTTAGATACTTCAAGATCCTCTTTGCGGCTGTGTAGTGAGATTGTTTTGGATTGGCTTGAAATCTCCCACACACACCAACTGCAAATAGAATATCCGGTCTACTTGCTTTCAGGTATAGGAGAGAACCGATGATGCCCCGGTAAGCTATCTGGTCTACCGATTGACCCTCATCATCCTTGTCCAATTTAACCGATGAGCTCATTGGAGTAGCCGCTGAGGAGCATGTGTCCATCCCAAATTTCTTTAGGAGCTCCTTGGTGTACTTGGGTTGGCTAATGAACGTTCCTTCTTCAAGTTGTTTAACCTGAAGACCTAGGAAGAAACTTAATTCTCCCATCATACTCATTTCAAACTTGTTAGTCATTAGGGTTGAAAATTTGTCACACAACTTAGGATCGGTTGATCCGAAAATGATATCATCTACATAGATTTGAACAAGTAAGATATGCCCCTTTTTCTCAAACTTGAAAAGTGTTTTGTCCACCGAACCGATGGTGATGTCATGTTTTAACAAAATTGCGGTTAGTGTGTCATACTAGGCTCTAGGTGCTTGCTTTAGACCGTATAAAGCTTTATTTAACCGGTATACATGGTTTGGAAATTCAGCACTTTTGAAACCAGGTGGTTGTTCAACATACACCTCTTCACGTAGGTCACCGCTCAAGAATGCACTTTTGACATCCATTTGGAAAACCTTAAAGTTTTTGAAGGCAGCAAATGCTAGAAAAATCCTAATAGCTTCAATCCTAGCTACAGGGGCAAATGATTCTTCAAAATCAATGCCTTCTTCCTGTTTGTAACCTTGTGCCACTAATTTGGCTTTGTTCCTCGTGACCAAACCGTCTTCATTAAGTTTGTTTCTAAATACCCATCTTGTTCCTATAACCGGTTGATCTTTTGGTCTAGGGACTAGGTACCAGACTTTATTACTCTCGAACTGGTTTAGCTCTTCTTGCATTCCCAAGATCCAATCCGGATCTGACAATGCTTCATCTATTCTTTTCGGCTCAATCTGGGATATGAAAGCGGAATTAAAGTATTCCTCCATAATTTGACGCCTAGTTCGAACAGGTTCTGAAGGGTCACCTATAATTTGCTCAGGAGGATGTTTGGTGTTCCTTTTGAAATTCGGTTCAGAGGTGTCTACCAAATTACCGTTTATTTGATCAAGGCTAGACATATCGGTAGGCTGAACAGGGTTGTCAGACCGACCGATTTCCTCGGTTTGAACCGAAGTGTCAGCTTCCTGTTGTGGAACAGCTTGATCCGGTTGGGTTTCATTATTACCCATTTGGTAATGGACAAACCGCCTGAAAACCGGAACTTCATCTTCACTATCAGAATGGATATTGTTGTTTTCCAATCTGTTGTGTAGATCAAAGCATGATGCAATATTACTTTCAACCGATTCATCGAAAACCACGTGTAGTGATTCCTCCATGGTTAAAGTTCTATTGTTATACACTCTATATGCTTTACTCACTGCTGAGTAACCTAACATGATTCCAGTATCGATTTTTGCTCAAAAGCAGAAAGATAGGTTTTACCATTTATGTGAATGTAGTATTTACAACCGAAAATCTTGAGGTATTTAAGGTTGGGAATCCTATTAAAATAAACCTCATACGGTGTTTTGTTGTGAAACTTGTTAATTAGAGACCGGTTTTGTGTATAGCATGGGGTGTTGATAGCCTCAGCCCAAAATTTCTGAGCAATGCCCGAATCGGCTATCATGGACCGTGCGGCTTCCTTGAGAGTCCGGTTTCTTCTCTCGGCCAGGCCATTTTGTTGAGGAGTCCTAGCACTAGAAAACTCGTGTCTAATACCGGATTATCAAGAAATGCGGTTAAAGTACTATTGGTAAATTCGGTACCTCTATCACTTCTAATGCTATTAATGCGAGTTGATTTTTCATTTTGCAAACGTTTAAGTAGTGTGATCAGGTTGGCTGCGGTTTCACGTTTGGATGGTAAGAATATTACCCATGTAAATCTAGAATAATCATCAATAACTACCATGGTGTAAAGCATACCTCCTAGGCTAATGACCTGAATCGGTCCAAATAAATCCATGTGTAAGAGATCTAAGCATCGGCTAGATTGGATATTTCCTTTACTCTTAAAGGTTGACTTAGTTTGTTTACCCATTTGACATGCTGAACAAACCTTATCCTTATTAAATACTATGTCAGGGATACCTTCAACTAGCTTTTTACCGCGAATGTAGTTTAAAGTTTTTATGTTCAGATGGTTTAGTCTCTTATGCCACAACCAGGTCTGATTGGTCTTAGCTATCACGCATACAGGATATTCTACTTTAGTTTTCCAGTCTACCTTGTAAATATTTCATAGCCTATTTCCGGTTAGAAGTATGGTACCTTGGGAGTTCTTAACTAAGCATGCATGTTTAAGAAATTCTACCGTGTATCCAGCATCACACATTTGACTAATACTTAACAAATTAAAACGTAGGTTTTCTACTAAGAGCACACTATCAATTGTTAGGTTACCATGGACAATCTTACCCTTGCCCACAGTTCTACCTTTTGAGTTGTCACCGAAAATGATTAGTGCACCGGTTTCTATTCTGATGTCGGTTAGCAGGTTGTTGTTCCCGGTCATATGCCTGGAGCAACCACTATCCAAGTACCATTCAGAGTTTCCTAGCCGTTTCTTTATATCCTGCAAAATGTACATATTTACACTTGTTTGGTACCCACATTCACTTGGGTCCACATGCGGTTAGTCCTTTGGGCATCCAAACTTTGACAAACCGGACGTCTTTCTTTGCTAAGGTCTTAACCGTCCTTTTGGCACTCGGTTTTGGATACTTCGATTTTCTACAAAAGTCTTAAATGAGGGTGATCTTTGTTTTGACCTATGCGGTTGACGATTGGCTTTCCTATTTTTGAGCAGGTCGGCTTTTCTTTTCTCAGGGTTAAGCCATTTCTCAGAGTCGGTTGGACCAACATAGTTGTAGTTTAGTTTTTCTTCCGTATAATATGCGGTCAACTCTTCTTCAGCGGTTAAGGAGCTTTTAATGAATCTTAAAGAGGAAGGTTATTCCTTGTAAACCTTACTTTCTCTACGGGTTTTTGGTCTTTAGATCTATCCTTTTTGTATTCTAAGCCGAACATGCAAAAAGGATGTCTGTAATGACTACACATTTTCTTTACCATGTCACTAGATCTCTTATATGCGGCCATCTTATACTGGAGTCGGGCATTTTCCTCCTCGGTTAGTTCTCTAGCTGGTTCACTAGATTGTTCGGTCTTAATTGGTGGTTCAGATTCTGACTCGGTTTCTAAGGTAGGAATTTCATCAGGTTCTATGATCTCCGGTTCGGTTACAACAGGTACTTCTGGTTCTGTCGGAATGGGTACTATGGGGTCGGTCCTAAAGTTGAGTTGCTTAGGTAATAAGGCTAACAGGTTCTTATACTCTTCTACCATATCATTCAATGCATTATATAACTCATCTTTAGTAAATTCTTCACAGGGAGAGTCAAATACTTATTCCTCATTTGCCATGAGGCATGTGAGTTCATCATCACTGTCACTGTGAGCCCATAGACTTCCTCCATCATCGGCTATCAGTGCTTTCTGAACCTCACTTCCTTCACCGGTTTGTTGATATTTATTTTGGTTATTTTGGTAGTCCGGTTTCCGGTCATCCCTCCTCGGTTTTCTGCATTCCCACTTGAAATGTCCCAAACAGTTGCAGTTATAACACCTTATATTGGATTTATCACCATAGTTGTAGTTTGTTGGTTGGCTTCTTTTCATGAACCTCCCAAACTTCTGTGCAAGCATTGCCATGGAATCCTCAGTGAACTGTTCGACGGTTCTGATCGGTGCAGGGGCAGGTGCAAGTGTAGGTGGTTCTATGGATGTGATTAGTGCTCTGGTTGAGGTTGAGGCTGAGACTTCTTCTTCAGTCCTGGATCTCATTTCAAACTCATACGCCTTAAGGTCTTCGAATATATCGTGTAGCTTCATCTTACCTAGGCAGTTTGATTCCCTCATCACTATTGTATTTATGTCCCATGTACTTGGAAGAGATCTTAGAGCTTTCATGATGACCTCCTTGTTGTCATACCTCTTGCCAAGAGTTGCTAGCTCATCTAACACACCAGTGAACCGATCACTGTACTCTTTCATTGTTTCTCCCGGTTTCATCTTGATGCTTTCAAATTTCTGAGTAGCTACCATCACCTTGTTTTCCTTTGTTCTTTCATTTCCCTCAAAGATTTGAATAACCGTGTCCCATGTCTCCTTCGCGGTTTTGCAGTCTCTGATCTTGCAGTATGTGTTTCTGTCCACACTGTTGGAGATCCGGTTTCTAGCATGGTTATCTAGGTTATTTCTTCTTCTATCTTCAGATGTCCATTCCTTTCTGTCCTTATCAATGATAATCGGTCCTTCGGCCAGAATGGACTCCATCTCATCATCCAAGGTGATTAAGTGCAGGTGCATGCGTGCCTTCCAGTTGACAAAATCATCACCTTCTAGCATTGGAGGCCTATCGAACGACATGCTTGCTTAAGTATTGAAACTAACTGCTCTGATACCAATTGTTAGGATCTAGGTCGCCGCTGGAGGACCGGGGTTGGACCGGTTTAGCGGGTCTCACTCAAAGGGTGGTGATTAATTCTATTAGAGATTAACACCGGGGTTTCAATACTACACAAACTGTCACAAACCCTTGAACTAGGTTCAAGCGCGGAAGAGGTTTGTTTCAGGTTGAAGCAGCACACTTGTGTGATAGGCGAAACCGGTTTTGGATGATATAGGTTTGAAAATTGATGGGTCGGTTTTTGTAACCTGGTGGTTCGGTTTGGATAGAGTCAAGTAGGTTAGAGCGGTGTAGGTAAGTTAGTGCAGGTCGGTTATAAACAAGAGCCGGCAGAAAAAAAATAACAAGACAGGTTTTATGGATGTTCGGAGATAAAACTCCTACGTCACCCCTTCCTCTCGAAACCGCGAGAAGGATATTCACTAAGGAATACAAATACAATCCGACCGAGACTTATTTCCTGCTCGATAACACCCTTACAATTTACACCGAAATTGTAAAATACACACTTCAACTTTAGCACTTATGCTTTCTAGAGAGATAACACACTCTTATCACTTGTAAATGAATTGCTCGCTGTGTCACTTGTGTCCCGTATATTGTCTCATTTACTCTTCCTCAGCTGCTCCTTTTATAGGTGAAATATGCCAACGGTCATATTTCACTTCCTTGAATCTGATTGGCTGAGCAGAGGTTCAGTGATTCAGACTATGCGGTCATCTTTTCAGACCTGGCGGTCATCTGTTCAGACCTGGCGGTCAACTCTGCAGACTTTGCAGTCTGTTCTTCCGGTGTGTAAGACAAACCTGCTAGGTTTGTCTTTTACTCAATGTGGTAACTGTTGGCTAGACAGTTGTCTGTACTTGGAAGATTGCCTCTGATTTATCCTGAAAGTAGAAAGATCCTGTAGGACTATCTTCTGCAGCCTGCATACTTTCCTCAAACTTGTATGAATATGGAAATGTTCAGTCTGTTCCTTTGGTATCATTCTCAACAGATACCCAAAGTGGCTTCTTGTGTTGGTTGGTCATTTGGCTTTTCACCGGATGGCTTCCGGTGTAGTCGGTTTAACCGGACAGCTTCCGGTTATTCCTTTGTCTTGTGACTAATCGGCTGTGTGGTGTTTCCGGTTTTTAGCTTTGGTCGATCCTTTCTTTGTGCGGTCATGTTCCGAATGTCCCTGGTCGGTTTACTGTCTTGACCGGTGAATCTTCTTAACCGGTCCGTTTTGTTTGGCCGGTCCGGTTCCTTTGTTCCTGCATGGAAGGTTTATTTGTTAAGTTCTGTGAACCGGTCCAATTTTATCTAACCATCGGATGAGCGACCAAACATCATTCAACAAACAACAACAGATCACTATAAAAAATCTAAGTGCTTTCGTGCATCACTAGATCAATTAACACGCGCCTCAACATCGTTCCCCGAACAGGAAAATAACGTCCGAGAGCTAACGGATGGAGACAGAACACTACGTCCAGACACGCATTGTCTCAAAATGATGACGCTTCAGCTCGAGCTTGTCTTCTTCCTCGCGACGAGTTGGATGAACATTGACCAAAACTTTTGATTTTTCAAAAGTGGAACTCGGCCGATACTCAATCAAATGGAGTGATTCAAAGGTTGAAATGATCACCCTAATATAGTGACTATTTCTCCTACGATCATAGGCGCACCCATGGCCTAATTGAATGAGAATGATCAAATATACACAAAAGTCATAAATAGTCTTAACATGTTCATATTTTGTTTGATCTTAACATGTATAAGGAAGCTATTGGTAAACTTCTTATACTAGATTTAACCTTAAAAATCGAAATCCCATTTTTTACTCAAGAATTGCTCGAATCAAATTGAACCTCTTCCCGATTGATTAATATATCGGGATGATATTAAAAATGATCAATGAGAGTAGTGAAAGCTTTTCATGACTTCAGATTGAAAGATGGAAGCTCCATCCAAAACTTGCAAACCTATAGTGTTTTTTTGGCGTCCGACCGAGAAATCTTGACCCCAACCGAGAAATCTCACGATCGACCAAAGAACCAACATGCGCGACCAAGATCTTAGCCTCCATGTTGACCGAGTGCCCAAACCTGTTGACCCGGTTTCCTACCCAATTCGTGACTCGGACACTTGCCTTAGGGGTTGGGGATTTTAATTTTCATTGTTTTTTAACAATTATAAACTCTAAACTATTTTTTTAAAATTCGAAAAAATATAAAAATATTTTTAAATATTATCACAATTTTTTTAATAAAGGTATGTTTGAATTTATTTTTAAATTCTGACACTCATTCTTATATTTTTCTACTACTTTCCTCGACAATTCTCGACATCAATTTCAAGTACTACAATTTAAATATTATTTTATAATTTTAAATTCAAGAAAACTCATAATACATATCTAGAATTTAAAAATTAATTAGTTAAATAAAACGTAATAAAATCAAACTTTCAAACAAATATCTAAAATTTTATGAATTAGAGACCGTCTTTCACAGGTACAGAAGATATAGCGCTATAGCCTTTTCTCGAGTATCACAAAATATCGAACTCAACAAATCTCTGATAAAATTACGTTTATACACGTATAAAAATATTTGTATACAACACTTTTAATGAAATAAATAATCTTTTATAATTAATTATTTTTAATTAATTTAAAATAAAGATTTTTTTTAATTAAATTTTAATTTGATTATTTTAAATTTAAAAAATTATTCAAAATTTAATCAAAAATTAATTATTATTATAATTAATTTTAAAATTCCATAAATATATTTTTATAAATTTTTAAATAAAAGATTTTAGATATACAAATCGAGGTTAAATAATTTTCCAAAATAAAGCCTTCTACAAAAACTCTCCAAAAATGAAAGAATTTTCGGGTGTTACAATTAGAAAAAAAAAAAATTAAGCTCATAGTTTAATCAGTATTAATTAAAAATATTTATATATTTTTATCATTATATTACATTTTTCTAATATATATCATACACAAAATCATAAAACATATACAATTCATATCATTTTTTTTTTTATAATTTAAACAAAAATAACAGATCTATACAATTATATTATATAACTTGTACCTCATATCAAACACCTCATAAAGTTAAGAGAAAGTTGTCTTTCAATCGTGATTTTTTAATAAGTTGTGTAATAAGGTCAAATTAATCATCTATTTTTTAAAATATTAACTATTATGTTAACTTTGTTATCTTCGCCCAATTGACTTTTTTTTCTAACAATATTTTGTACTCATATCTTGACATTGATATCATAAAAAAGTCAAACAATGAGAGCCAAAATTACTCAAGAAACTTTGAAATAGTAAAAAAATGAGTAAGATTCCATAAAAAATAGATCAAACTATAAGGAAAATGAAGCAAAGGAATCTGATAGCTAGTTATTAGCTACAAACAACTTCACAAGCCTCATCACATTGAGGATACATAATTTTTTTCAAGTTTGTTCTAATCCAAAAACAAAATTATGTTCATTAAGAAGTCATTTTGAGGGAGTCTTTTTTTTTGGGTTTTTTCTTAAATAAAACCTTGTTTGATAAATTATAAATAAAACAGTTTACTGAGATTAATATATCAAAACACCCTATTATTTTTCACTAACTTCTTTTTTTAGGTTAATAAAAGATAATTTTAATAAATAAAAAGAGTGATAAGATTGATGAAATGATGATTAGATTTTAAGTAAAAATGCTTAAAAAAACTCAAAAATCAAACAAGTTTCTCTAAGTGAAGTAAAAAATGGAGTTATTCCATTGAAACTTTAAGATAAGTACAACAAATACAAATCTATGAAACATACTTATAAATGGAATCGCAATAATTTGCTATTTGCTTCAGAAAGTGAGGAGTTTCTTTTCCACAAGGCTTTCAATTGTATCCTTTACACTCACCTCCAAAGGAAGAAAATTAACTCCCAAACTCTTTGCCTTTTCCTTGCTTACATTATACAATGGTGGCTTCGGCTTCATCTCATCCTCCTCCCTGATCCATTGATAAGGAGCACAACCCCATCAAATAACCGAAAAAAAACAAATAAAACTGTTTCCTTTTTCTTTTACCTAATTGTATTTGTCAAATTAAGAGCAGGGTAAAGTTGTCTCAAAATCTTGACAACCTCGGAGGAATATGCGACAGTTCCCACCATCAAGTACCTCCCCTTAGCCGAAGAAACTTCAAACGCTTTAATATGAGCAAACGCCACATCTCTAACATCCACATATCGATATCTTCCGTCAGAGAAAAAGTCATGTCCTGCTCAATAACTTGCTTAAATCAATCAATGTTAGAAGATATGAAGAACTGTGTTTGTTGATTCATTCATATGAGCAGATATAATGACCTGTTTTTATGAGGTTGGGAATAGCCTCACTGGTTACATTCAAATTTGGCTGTAAAAGAGGACCTATAACAAATCCAGGATGGATTGTAATCAAATCCATCCCATTTTCTTCACCAAATTTCCAAGCAGCTTCTTCAGCTAAAGTTTTTGAAACCATATACCACATCTGTAATTAAACATAATAATTAATCTATAGCTTCTTATCTCATTTAATAACATCTTACTATATTTAGCCAAACCTTTATTTGTTGACAATAAGCTGCATCAGAAAACCAAGTCTCATCAACTACAACATCAGCATTCAAAGGTTTTCCATTGAAAATAACAGAAGCCATTGATGATGTTATAACTACCCTTTTGATAGATGGGACTTTAGAACAGGAATTGAGAACATTAAGTGTTCCTTTTACGGCAGGATCAATCAATTCTAAGTTTGGGTCATCGACTGACATAAGAACAGGAGATGCTGTATGAAAGACACAATCACAACCTTGGACAGCAGTATCGAAAGATCCTTCATCAATTAGGTTTGCTTCAAAGAGTTTAAGTCTTTCCTTTGCTCCATCTAGTGCTAGTAAATGTTCTGTCTTCTTTGGGTCATCTTATATAAGAGTAAGATCGATCAACATGACAATTGACAAACAAATGAACACAGTTTCGATTTTCTAGATTGTCAATTTTGAGATTAACATGCATCGATTGAAAGAAAGAAAATACTCACGAAGACTTCGGACGGTGCCTTTGACGGTATAGCGACGGTCCAACAGCAGCTTCACCAGCCATGAAGCAATGAATCCCGACGCCCCTGTTACGCACACCACTTTCCCTTCTCCGCTCATTCTCTCTCTCACTCTCTCTCTCTCTCTCTATACAGTCAAGTATGAACCGATAAGAACAAGTGAAAGAGAAATCTTTCCTTCACATCTTATATAATATATCAAATTTGTAAGGATAAAAATGATAAGGGATGTAATTTTTTCAATTTCACTCAAAGATTCTTAACAGCTAAGATAAATAAATTATGTGGTCGTCTTTAATAAAATATGGTATGTTCGAAAAGAAATCACAAACATGACCATATGATCGGAAAAAAAACTCGCAAACATGACAATGTTTTGGAAAAAAAACTTCTGAACATGGAAATGTTCGTGACAAAAATCTTCTAAACATATTTATTTTTCATAAAAAATAATTTTTTTTCTTTCCTCTGTATATGTTGCCGCTCACATCGGATTCGTGTTCAGTTTTCGTTATAATTTTATTGTCGAAATAATTTTTCGACTTTAAAAATTTTATTTTAAAAATAATAATAATAAAAAATCTTTATTTATTTAGAAATAACAGAATTATGCAAATTTTAATTCAGTAATTTTAGTAAAACTTTTATCATTTTTGATAAACATAAATATGAAAAAAAAAAATTTAAAAATTCTATATAAAAAAACAATTATTTTCTGTCTTTTATTTTACAATTATTTATTGGATGGAGTTGCCGTCCTACATCACGATGATATTAAAGTTTCATGAGAAGACAAAATTTATTAAAATAGGGACACGAAGAAAACATGTTTTTGTTAAACAAAAATCAAAACAGGAAAGAAAAAAGAAAAGCATCACTGAGTAATATTTGTGCTAACATTTAGAATGTAATAATTAAAAAATTTGAAATCTTTATTTAAAATATTTTTATTGTATTTATTAAAACTAAAAATTAAGGGGTTGTTCGAATTTGAGTTATCCAAATAACCGAAAAATAACGATGGATGATAATTTGAAAAGGTAATTTTTTTTTTAAATGACTTAAAGGGTATTAATATATAATTATAAAATAAAAAATAATAATTTAAAATATATGATATTTTAGTATTTTTGTTTTGTTAATGAATTAAATAATGTGATAAAGGAGAAAGAAAATGATATGATGGTTTTAGGTTATGGTTATTTAAATAACCCTAGGAGAACAATAAAATTATGAAAAATAAAATTAAGTGTGAATGGATTAATTTATTAAAATATAAATATTAAATAAACTAAATAAGTTAATAAATATGACCTTTAAAGTAAGAGTGAATTTAAAAATAAGCTAAAAGAGGTTTTCGAACTCGATAATCGTGCCACATAATTTATATTTCTCTCGAGTCTGTCGAGAAACCAAAATGGTAGACTTGACTATAATGCATTTAAAGATGTTTATATAGACTACTTTTGATTTTTTTTAGAGCAGTGACCTAATTAAATCATCGATAAATTAAGAAAGAAAAATATTTCTCATGTATAAGTGCATTTTAGAGACTTTATTATTGGTTTGGTGTTTGGTTACACGTGAGAATGATATCGATGATATATCTGGTGTGTCTGTCGATGACGATCTCTACTTTAAATTCTTGACCATTTAAAATAATGTTATTTTACACCTTATTTATTTATTTTATCTTAAAACATGCATATAAGGTGAATCAAAGTCTAAACATGTATTTAGTTTTGATATAATCCGTTTTTAAAAATATATATATTGTTATTATAAATCTTAAGTCTAAAATATAATAAAATGAAATAAAATGTACCTATAGGCTAGTAGTGAATTTCGAAAAAATTTACCTATAAAAAGTAAAACATTAGTTTAAAAATAAAACAAAATCCAAACAAATTCTATTAGAATTTTTTTTCTTAAAAAGAATATATTTTTTTGTTACATTTTTTTTTTGAGTTAATACAGGTATTTAAAAGCAAAGAAAGGCAAAAATTAAAACAAAAAATAAACCAAATTGACGGACGATTTAGGCCGTGATTAGCTTGGAACAGGCTCGTGGACACAGACTGATTGTGGATCGGCCTTGGAATTAACAGAGTGTGCTGGACTATCTCATTGTCCACATTTAAATCCTCAAAGGGGTCTTCAATCAGGGGACTATTCATTTTCAAGTCTTCACTATCTAAAGTGTCCCCAACTGCCACCTTTAGAGGATCTTCCCTATTTACACAACCCTCTGCATTCACTTTCAAGTGTTTTATGTACACTTCTGACTCTGACAGATTCAGGAAACCAGCCTCAAAAATAGGCTTAGGATAGATGTTGAGTTTCTCTAACTCGCCTAATAGATATAACAGTTGTTGTGCCATATCTTTAAAAGTTTGAGAGACTTTGGATGTTAACATCTGTAGACTAAAATCACAATAGTTTATTAGTCTCAAAAACATGAAATTATATACAAATGTAAGTAAATTTGTTCATTCAATACATTTTCTTTGTTCATTGGATTATTAAAATTCATTGTCTCGTGTTCAGGTAATTCCAATAAATTAACTAGAATTTGAGTTAATTCCAAATAATTAAATAGAATCTTACGTTCATTTTTATTAACTAGTAGGCGTGCCCTGCCCTCCCATGTTCAAAACCACCTACTCCAATTCTAACATGCTAATCTTTGACAACGTGGTGTCATCCCAGCAAGAGATGATTGGAAAAGACCTTTGATAAAGATGTCTTACATCATTTACAACAACATCATCTAGGTAGCATAACTGAAAGAAAAGAGAAACATGTTAGTGAATATTTCATATCTATAAAACATATACAAGAGACTACTTATAAGTGAATAAAATATCTACCAATAAAAGGGTTAGAGGTCCATCAAAATAGGTTTGTTTATCTTTTGCATCATTTGTATTTCATTTTCAGGCACTTTCAACCAATCCTTGTAGTGTGAATTCGCACTAGTTCAGGTTCTTTTTGTTCTCAACATCCATTAAAGATTTGAGAATTTTGAACCTAAATTAATATAATACTTGTGTAAGTATTCACAAATACAAATAGATATATAATAGATTTGAAAAAAATGTTTACCTAGATCGTGAATTTTGAACTGGACATAAAAAGCTGGAGACAACAAAGAAAACGAAGTCAATTTTGAAATCTTTGTCTACACTTGTGTTACTTAATATCTTGGTTATCATAAAATTTGTTTCAGGAGATGAAGTTGATTCTTTTACGCTCTATCTGGCCCTCCAAACCCTCAAGAATGAATAATAGTCAGGGTCATGTATGTCCATCCCAATGGACTCAACTATGTCAATTGGCCCTCTAGGGAGGTTCAGCACGAACTAGACAAGGTCTTCATCGATAAGGATATGATCACCGTTGGCCAATACCAGAGAACTCTTCTCGTGGTCAAAAATTCTGACTACGTGTTTCAAAAAATGAACAGGGCACTTGGAGACACCCCATGTAAGAATAGAACTAAACCCGATTTCTTTCATAGCTTCCTTTCTCTTCACTAAGTTTTTGAATATGTTGAAAAGGCCACTCGGAGATGATCTTGTTTTAAATACTATTTTTCTTTTTTTGGTTTTGGGGGGAGTTGATAATTCTTAATTGAGAGATGTAACTATAGCAGTATCAGTAGTTGTAGATGCAAGAATAGAAAATGATTCATCAGTCGATGACTTCGTCTTCGTCTTCCTCTTCCTTTCATATTGATTCTTTATGACCCTACAACACAAAATTTTCAGTATGAGAAGAAAAATCAGTAATTCACAAATGAAATGAAATAAATTGGTGTAATAGTAATGAAAATACTAGAAACACAATATAAATCAAAATAAACTACCTCTCTGATTTATTGTCGGCGTTGTCGTTGGATATAAAGACGATTTCGTTTATGCTGTTACACACCGCCAAGACGAGATCTCGGGCGTTGGATAATTCCATTGGCATGTTTGTGTCTTTGTTTTGTGACATTTTCGCAAGAAATCTTCGTAGAGTAGAAGAATAGTACTAGGGTTTCAAAGTTTAAAGATGATCGATGAGAGAGAATGTGAATAGTCTCTTAAGAAAGTGAATAGTGGAATTGTAGCGGAAATTTTTTTTTTAATCCTTCATTGAGTGATTTTAGCTTCACTTAAATTAACTCCTATTAGCGCTTATAAAAACATAAAAGAAGAAAGCTTCACTAGGTTGCGCTTGTAAAAACAAAAAAGAAGAAAGCTTCACTAGGTTATGCTTATAAAACAGAAAAGAATAAAATTTCACTAGGTTGCGCTTGTAAAAATAGAAAATAAGAAAGTTTCACTAGGTTGCGCTTATAAAAAATAGAAAAGAAGAAAGCTTCACTAGGTTGCGCTTGTAAAAATAGAAAAGAAGACAACTTCACTAGGTAACACTTCATAGTTCACTGGTTAGCACGCTTGTTTCAGCATTTTTAATCCTCCAGTAGGTTATACATACATGAAGAAATAAATATTTTTATACAAACGCTTAAAAGTCTTTACATTAATGTGTTAGAGGTTTTCCATGAAATTTCTTAAAGGCATATAAACTGAGTGAAGCGAAAGAAGTTTCACTCAATAGCGCCTCTCTTCATTCTGTTTTACATGGCGAGTGAAGCGAAGGAAGCTTCACTCAATAACGCCTCTCTTTATTCTGTTTTACATGGCGCTTCAGATGAACCCAAAATAAAATATGGGTTCCAGTTCTCCCTCTCTTCCTTTCAACCCGATCCCTTATTTATTATTAAAATAATACTGTTGAAATCTGATTGGTCTGGAATAGAGTAACACCTCATTCGGTAGTAGAAGATCTTATTTGTCTCTCTTCTCCTTCCATTTTTAAACGGTCAAACACATCTTTGTTTTCTCATTCGTCCATCTTTCAAATTCTTTCTCCATCAAAGACCTTGAAGCATTTAATTTTTGGATTCTACTATTAGCGGAGCAGCTTATTCATTGCTTTCACTATTTCGAATATTATAGAATTTGAAGATCACTATATGACCACTGCATCATATTGTCAAACTTATAATATTTGTGATGAACATCTTTTAAATATTTTCGTTTGTAATTTTTAAATTAGATGTTTGTGATTGAATGATTATTTTTAAATTATGTGATGATATTTAAATTTCTTATTCTTAAATAATGTTGTGATTATATATGTGTGGTTTGTGAAATATATATTATATTATGTTTAAAATATTATGTAATGGTAAAATATAATTTTAATTAATCAAATTTAATTTTCGATTTTTCGAGTTCGAGCTCGAGTAGCTCGAATTGTAATCGAGTCAAGTTCAAGTACAAATTTTAATACTCGATCGAGTTTGGGTTCAAGTATTTCCAATGCAATTCGAGTCGAGTTCGAATAGTATGGTACTCGGCTCGACTCAACTTGTTTACACCCCTAGGTGAGACTACTACATCTCATTATTTTAATGGAAATTTTCACTAAGTTGCAATTTAAATATAAATAATATACTTATCTCAATTTTAAAAGTTTTATAGAATGGTTACTCGTACCAAGGCTAGATTTCATAGTCAGTAAGGGCATAAATTACATATACATACTAAGGGAATAAATTACATATACATACAGATGAATATTCCTTTTGAAAAAATTATCACCATATTTTATATTTATAATAATAATTTGATTTGTATGAATTCTTAAAAAAAAATTAAAAAATATATATATAATCCTATAACATTATTATTTTTAAATATTTATATGATAAATATATATTATTTTACTAAGTTAAATATTATTTTATTAATTTAAATATAATAAATAATAAAAACTAAATAAGATAAATATTAAAATAATATAAGGGTAAAATAATTTTTTTATCTTTTTATTACTTTTCTTATTTCACAAACCAAACACAAAATTATCAAATATATACAATTTATACATCTTTTGTATATCCAACCAAACACATGTAATTTATACATCTTAATACTCTCTTATAATATTTTTTTGAAAAATGTTCTTTTATAACTTATACCCATATACTTATATAATTAGTACCATGTACCAAACGATACCTATAACTTTAAAAATCAAACTAGTCTTAATTAATTATTAAAAAGTATTTATTATAATTGAGATGAATCAAACGTAGCCGGAATGAGCCGGAATGAAGGATGATAGAAAGAGGGTGAGAAAACCCGAAAATGAATTGATTATTGAAATATTGAATAGAGAGATTGAGTATGAAAATGTGAAAAAATATATAATAATAATAAATTATTTTTCTTGATTGACTATGATCAATTTACATAACTTTGAATAATAGATACTTGAATGAATTATTTAAATATTGTTTGAAATTTTTTTAAAAATAAAAATAGAGACAAAAGGTAAATTTTTAAATAAGAAAGAGGTGGAGACTTAAAATATTATAATATTATTATTATATATATATATATTTTATATCATATTTATATTAAATATATTTAAAATTATGTATTTATAAAAATTAATAAATTCATATCATTATTTTAAAATATATTATTTTTAATTTAAGTCATTTATTAATATTTAAAATTATATATTAACAAATTATTATAAAATTAATATAATTTATTTTTAAATATATTATTTTTTTAATTTAAATCATTTATTAATATTTAAATTACATTAATAAATATATATAACATTATAAATAATATTAATTATTAAATAATATTATAAATATAAAAAATAAATAAATTTTGCATATAAACTAAATCAAACCTACCAAACTTATTAAATAAGCTAGATGATATGAAACATATTTACAAATAAACTAAATAAGTTGTTAAGATATCAATAAACTGAATCAAACTAGTACATAATATAATTATTCTAAACAATTTTTTATAATGGTTCTTCAAAAACAAAACAAAATATCAGCATCACTCTTTTTCTCTCTTATGTGTACCAATTATTTTGTTTAGAGTTGTTGACCATAAAAAAGCAGAACGTGCAATAAAGGTAGGCTCCACCGTATAGGAGTGTTTGGTTAGGGCAAAATTGTATAACAATATGTGTTTAGAATTGATACATTTTAAAGGTTGGCACAAGTTTATATTTACTATATAACTTATAACTCATATATTGTATAAATTTTTATTAATATCTTAATTAAAATAATTATTTATCAAACTTAACTTTTAATTCAAATTATACCCTTATTATATTTAATTTAGTATTATACAATAATGTTAACATATAATTTATTTTATTTTAATATATAATATAATAGTTTTAAAATTATAATTTTATTATTAAAATTATACTCATAAAGTAATAATAATTTTCTTAATTATTATTATTATCATTTTTCTATAATTTAATTAAATTTTAAATAATATTATTTATATTTATTTTGTTAAAAGATAATAACATTTAAAACTAGATAATGGTAATTTACATCAAAATTTTTATGATAATTAATTTTTTATTAAATATTAAATTAAAATATTAAATAATAATACAATTATTTATAATAATAATAAATAAATTTAAAAATATTAATAATAGTGTAATAACTAAAATTATAGTTCCTCATTTTATAAATATTTAATGATTATTTTTGAATAAATACATTTAAAATAATTAAAATTAACGTCAAATTAAAATAATTAATTAGGATAATTAGTGTGATAATTAATTCTAATTAAATTAAAATTACAATAAGGCAAAATGTCTATTCATTCTATTTCAAATTAATGAAAGAGGGCTCAAATAAATAAAATAAAAAATTTGAGATAGATGTTGTATACATTTAAATCTCAAATTAATTATATTTATAGAACTCAAAAAATATAAAATAAATAGACAAAACAAATATTTGTGTCTATGTAAGTGTGTTTGTAGGTTAAAAATAAAGGCAAAAGAAGTGAAGAAAAAGTTAATTTCAAACAAGGCTGAAAATTGATCCTGATTTAGTGTAGTTAAAAATAGGATAAACAACTACAACATACCACACAACCATCGGATGAACGACCAGACATCATCCAACAGACAACAACAAATCACTACAACAAATTTAAGTGCTTCCGCGCATCACCAGATCAATTAACACGCGCCTCAACATTGTTCCCCGAACGAAAACAGCGTCTGAGAGCTAACGGATGGAGACGGAACACTGCGCCCAGACACACATTGTCTCAAAATGATGACGTTTCAGCTCGAGCTTGTCTTCTTCCTCGTGACGAGTTGGATGAACAATGACCAAAACTTTTTATTTTTCAAAAGTGGAACTCGGGCGATACTCAACCAAATGGAGTGATTCAAAGAGTGAAATGATCACCCTAATATGGTGACTATTTCTCCTACGATCATAGGCGCACCCATGGCCTAATTGGATGAGAATGATCAAATATAGACAAAAGTCATAAATGGTCTTTTATCTTGAATTTGATCCACTTGATCATCCAATCGACCTTGGAAGGCTATAAATAACCCTCCTTAGCCAAGACGAAGTCAATGATATGAATCTCAAGCTTCCAATCCAAACTTCATATACACCATTAAATTTTTCTCAAGCGCTTAAAATTTTTCTGTAAGACTTTAAGGTTCATTTCTAAATCATCACAAAACTTCATAAAGAGTTTAAGAGTGTTCTCCAACTCACTAAAAACTTTAATTCATATTATAATTCGAATTACATATTCAAATTGAAATTTCTACATTTCAGTACGACTAGTTTTGAATACTGATTGATTATCCGTTTTCTTGATTTGAATTTGATCATAAGATTATTTCAACGTTTTCTACTTAAATCAATTTGAACGAATCAAGCAAAATCAGAAACACCCAAATTCAATTTTGAAAATTCTCAAAATTTGATTTTTGTTCTTTAACTTTAGCTCAAGAACAACAGTTTAAAAACATCAAGTAGTTTTGGATCAATTCCAATCGATTTGAGGTATGTTTATAAAAGAACCAAAATTTTCAAAAATTTTGGAAAAATTCAGTTCTTGAATGGGTTAAAATCGATGGTTAGTGTTCATATTTTGTTTGATCCTAACATGTATAAGGAAGCTATTGGTAAGCTCCTTATACTATATTAAACCTTAAAAATCGTGACTGAGTGCCCAAACTCGTTGACCTGGTTTCCTACCCAATTCGTGACTCGGACACCTGCCTTAGGAAATGTTTGTTTGGGGATTTTAATTTTCATTGTTTTTTAACAATTAGAAACTCTAAACTATTTTTAAAAAATTCAAAAAAATATAAAATATTATCACAATTTTTTTTTTAATAAAGGTATGTTCTAACACCCATTCTGATATTTTTCTACTATTTTCCTCGACAATTCTCGACAACAATTTCAAGTACTACAATTTAAATATTATTTTATAATTTTAAATTCAAGAAAACTCCTAATACATGTCTAGAATTTAAAAATTAATTAGTTAAATAAAACGTAATAAAATCAAACTTTCAAACAAAAATCTAAAATTTTATGAATTAGAGACCGTCTTTCACATGTACGGAACATATAGCGCGATAGCCTTTTCTCGAGTATCACAAAATATCGAACTCAACAAATCTCTGATAAAATTACGTTTATACACGTATAAAAATATTTTTATACGACACTTTTAATGAAATAAATAATATTTTATAATTAATTATTTTTAATTAATTTAAAATAAAGATTTCTTTTAATTAAATTTTAATTTGATTATTTTAAATTTAAAAAATTATTCAAAATTTAATCAAAAATTAATTATTATAATTAATTTTAAAATGCCATAAATATATTTTTATAAATTTTTAAATAAAAGATTTTTGATACACAAATCAGGTTAAATAATTTTCCAAAATAAAGCCTTCTACAAAAACTCTCCGAAAATGAAAGAATTTTCGGGTGTTTGAATTAGAAAAAAAAAAGAATTTTAAGCTCATAGTTTAATCAGTATTAATTAAAAATATATATATTTTTATCATTATATTACATTTTTTTAATATATCGTACACAAAATCATAAAACATATACAATTCATATCAATTTTTTTTTCAATTTTTTTTTTTATAATTTAAACAAAAATAACAGATCTATACAATTATATTATATAACTTGAACCTCATATCAAACACCTCATAAAGTTAAGAGAAAGTTGTCTTTTAAATCGTGATTTTTTAATAAGTTGTGTATTAAGATAAAATTAATCATCTATTTTTAAAATATTAACTATTATGTTAACTTTGGTATCTTCGCCCAATTGATTTTCAAACAATATTTTGTACTCATATTCTTGACATTGATATCATAAAAAAACTCAAACAATGAGAGTCAAAATTACTTAAATAAAACCTTGTTTGATAAATTATAAATAAAACAGTTTATTGAGATTAATATATCAAAACACCCTATTATTTTTCACTAACTTCTTTTTTTAGGTTAATAAAAGATAATTTTAATAAATAAAAAGAGTGATAAGATTGATGAAATGATGATTAGATTTTAAGTAAAAATGCTTAAAAAAACTCAAAAATCAAACAAGTTCTTCTAAGTGAAGTAAAAAATGGAGTTATTCCATTGAAACTTTAAGATAAGTACAACAAATACAAATCTATGAAACATACTTATAAATGGAATCGCAATAATTTGCTATTTGCTTCAGAATGTGAGGAGTTTCTTTTCCACAAGGCTTTCAATTGTATCCTTTACACTCACCTCCAAAGGAAGAAAATTAACTCCCAAACTCTTTGCCTTTTCCTTGCTTACATTATACAATGGTGGCTTCGGCTTCTTCTCATCCTCTTCCCTGATCCATTGATTAGGAGCACAACCCCATCAAATAACCGAAAAAAAAAAAAAAACAAAACTGTTTCCTTTTTCTTTTACCTAATTGTATTTGTCAAATTAAGAGCAGGGTAAAGTTGTCTCAAAATCTTGACAACCTCGGAGGAATATGCGACAGTTCCCACCATCAAGTACCTCCCCTTAGCCGAAGAAACTTCAAACGCTTTAATATGAGCAAACGCCACATCTCTAACATCCACATATCGATATCTTCCGTCAGAGAAAAAGTCATGTCCTGCTCAATAACTTGCTTAAATCAATCAATGTTAGAAGATATGAAGAACTGTGTTTGTTGATTCATTCATATGAGCAGATATAATGACCTGTTTTTATGAGGCTGGGAATAGCCTCACTGGTTACATTCAAATTTGGCTGTAAAAGAGGACCTATAACTAATCCAGGATGGATTGTAATCAAATCCATCCCATTTTCTTCACCAAATTTCCAAGCAGCTTCTTCAGCTAAAGTTTTTGAAACCATGTACCACATCTGTAATCAAACACAATAATTAATCTATAGCTTCTTATCTCATTTAATAACATCTTACTCTATTTAGCCAGACCTTTGATTTTTGACAATAAGCTACATCAGAAAACCAAGTCTCGTCAACTACAACATCAGCATTCAAAGGTTTTCCATTGAAAGTAGCAGAAGCCATTGATGATGTTATAACTACCCTTTTGATAGATGGGACTTTAGAACAGGAATTAAGAACATTAAGTGTTCCTTTTACGGCAGGATCAATCAATTCTAGGTTTGGGTCCTTGACGTCTGATAGAAGAACAGGAGATGCTGTATGAAAGACACAATCACAACCTTGGACAGCAGTATCGAAAGATCCTTCATCGATTAGGTTTGCTTCAAAGAGTTTAAGTCTTTCCTTTGCTCCATCTAGTGCTAGTAAATGTTCTGTCTTCTTTGGGTCATCTTATATAAGAGTAAGATCGATCAACATGACAATTGACAAACAAATGAACACAGTTTCGATTTTCTAGATTGTCAATTTTGAGATTAACATGCATCGATTGAAAGAAAGAAAATACTCACGAAGACTTCGGACGGTGCCTTTGACGGTATAGCGACGGTCCAACAGCAGCTTCACCAGCCATGAAGCAATGAATCCCGACGCCCCTGTTACGCACACCACTTTCCCTTCTCCGCTCATTCTCTCTCTCTCTCTCTCTCTATACAGTCAAGTATGAACCGATAAGAACAAGTGAAAGAGAAATCTTTCCTTCACATCTTATATAATATATCAAATTTGTAAGGATTAAAATGATAAGAGTTGTAATTTTTTCAGTTTCACTCAATGATTCTCAACAACTAGGATGAAATAAATTATGACCGTACGCGTCTTTCTCAAAATAAAATAATTTTAAATTAACAAATTAAAAAAAAATAATAATTATTATGTCGTTACATTCAACCAAACGGTATAAAAAAATCATATCTAGAAATAAAATAATAAGTTACCAAAGTAAAAATTGTCCTTATGTTAAGCATTAATTAATGTAGAAAAATGTTTTGAAAAAAAAATAAAAGAAGTGAGGAAATTATTCATATTATAAATATTGGGGATAAAAAATTCAGTCCAACAATATGAGAAAAACAAAATGTAATCCAATACTAAAATGGATTTTATTTTTAAATAACATTTCAATTTTTTTTAAGAGTTGTAAAAACTTCTTGGTTGGTCAATTAGTTGTTCAAGTGTGTAGGAGAGAGAAATAAAAAAATAAAAAAATAAAAAAAATTATCTCTTCTGCACATGACAATGTTCGGAACAAAAATTCTTCCGAACATGGCCATGTTCAGGACAAAAATCTCCCGAACATGGTCATTTTTTCGAAATTTTTTTTATCTTACCTTCCGAATATGGCAATGTTCGAGACATTTTTGTCTCAACATGGCCATATTCGGAACAAAAATCTTTCGAATATGGGCATGTTCGGGATAAAAAATTTCTGAACATGGCCATGTTTGGGACAAATATCTCCCGAAAATGGTCAATTTTCATAAAAAATTTTAAATTAATTTTTTTTCTTTCTCATGCATATATTGTATTTCACGTTGGATTTGTGTTACTGCTTTCGTTATAATTTTATTGTTCAAATCATTTCTCTCTTTTCAAAATATTATAATAATAAAACCGCAAAATTGAATTCAGTAATTTTAGTAAAACTTTTATAATTTTTGATAAACATAAATACAAAAACTATTATTTTTTTTTTCTAATAATAATATATAAAAAAAAACAACTATTTTCTGTCTTTTATTGTACAATTATTTATTGGATGGAGTTGCCGTCCTACACTAGGAAGATATTAAAATTTCATGAGAGGACAAAATTTATTAAAATAGAGACACGAAGAAAACATGTTTTTGTTAAACAAAAATCAAAATTGGAAAGAAAATAGAAAAGCATCATTGGGTAATATTTTTACTAACATTTAGAATGTATTAATTAAAAAGTTTGAAATCTTTATTTAAAATATTTTTTTATTGTATTTAATAAAACTAAAATTTAAGGGGTTGTTTGGATTGAGGTTATTCAAATAAAGTGGTTATTTGGAAAATAATGACGGTGATAATTTTGAAAAAGTGATGATATTTTTTAAATGACTTTAAGGGTATTAATATAATTATAAAATAAAAAATAATAATTTAAAATATAGGATATTATAGTATTTTTGTTAATAAATTGAGTGTGTGTGATAATATGATAGTTTTGGATTATGGTTATTTAAATAACCCGAAGTGAAGAAGGCCTAAGTATTAAATTATGAAAAATAAAATTAAGTGTGAATTGATTAATTTATTATAACATAAATATCAAATAAACTAAATAAGAGTTAATAAATATGACCTTTAAAGTAAGGGTGGATTTAAAAATAAGTTAAAAGAGGTTTTTGAACTCGATAGTTGTGCCACATAACTTAAATTTCTCTCGAGTTTGATGAGAAATCAAAATGGTAGGCTTGACTATAATGTATTTAAAAATGTTGATTTAGACTATTTTTAATTTTTTTAGAGTAGTCACCTAATTTACTCATCGATAAACTAATAAAGATAACATATTTTGCATGTATAAGTGTATTTTAGAGATTTTATTATTGATTCGGTGTTTGATTACACGTGAGAATAACATCGACAATATATCTCGCGTGTCCGTCAATCACGGTCTATACTTTTAAATTCTTAACCATTTAAAATAATGTCATTTTACATCTTATTTATTTATTTTATCCTAAAACATGCAATCTAAGGTGAATCAAAGTCTAAACATGTATCTAGTTTTGATATCAATCCGTTCCTAAGAACATGTGTCTACGTTGTTGTCATAAATCTTAAGTCTAAAACGTAATAAAATGAAATAAAATGAACCTATAGGCGAGTATTGAATTTCGAGAAAATGTACCTCTAAGAAGACTATCCATAAAGGATCTTGTCATATCTGTTTGAGATGAGGAACAAAAGTGGAGTTTTATATCATAAACTTTCCTTGTTTAGCCCGTATAGGTTCCAAATTAGTACGTGTACAAAACGTAGTAATCCGGTTGACTTTAAGAGTCGCCAATTTAGTTTACTTAAAATAAATAAATAAAAGAAAACACAATATTCACGGATTAAGGGTATGATGCTTGGTTATGCATAAGGAAAGGGCCGCAACATTTATGTTATATGCGCATATTCCGTGGGATAGTCTCTATTCGAATGTAGATGGCCATTTTTTGTGTGAAGATACATTACACGTTTTCATTCTGAGTTCACAATTCTTCTGTTTGTGTATGTCCTAACTTTGCATATAATCTAAAAGTTGTAATTATAGCTTTGATTAGATCTCGATAAAGGTTGACATTAAGCCATTAGAATTCTCTTTGTTTCCATTTATCGTGTCTTAAGTTTATTTAACAAAACACCATATGTTTAGTCCGTAAATGATTATGGAATCTCATTAGGTTTTCCTAGACAAAAGAAGATATAATGGAATCTCAAATGCACTTTCCGAGAACACATGTGAACCACAATGTGATCTCTCACATTTGTAATTTACTTAGAATTTTTCTTGTTGATCTGAATTTTAAATCATTGTACGAAAAGGACTTCACTAGTGTATCGGGATGTGGATTAAAGAACAAAGAGGTGAATTAGAGCCTCAAAGTATGCAACAATGAAAATCGAGAATTTTCCAAAAGAGTTGGAAAATCCTGAAAGTTTTTGTGCATGTCGAACTTATTTTTAGAAACATTTTGCACTTGATTTTGGAACTTTTCAGGGTTAAGAGACACCCGTTATGCTCCGCTAAAACAAGTGCCAAATTTTCATAGTTTTCTGGGCCATGAAACTCAAGATATGAGCGTTTCAAAATAAGTCATTCTTCAAACGAGCCTCAAAATTTATGAAAAATATATTATTATTGTTGAAAATAATAATTTTGACCATTCATGAATTTTTGGAATTTTTCTAAAATCATTTAGAGGCTCCAATTAAGAAACAAAATTGTTTGGTGTAAAATGAACCAAACAAGTCCTAAGGAATTTCCCAAAAGTTGAAAATTAAAACTTTATATCCAAAATTGGACAAATATAAAGTTGTAGGATCAAATTAAACGTACATAATAGTCCAAAGACCAAATGTATTCGAATTCTTTAAAAATATATCGAATATGGAAGTTTGTGTCAAAATTGCACAATGCAATTAGTTTGGGGCTTATTAATTCTGAATTAAATAATAATTCTGAATTAAAGTTCCTAGGAAAATTTAAACATCCAAATAGTCCAAGGGCCAAAATGAAAGTGCCTTGGAACTTTGAGGAATATGAAATTTCGAAATAGGAAAAGCTGCATCAAAGCTTTGTCGTCTTCCTCCAATTGTGCTTCCGCATCGTAGATTCCAGAAGCTGTGCAAGGAGATTCCTCGACCGAAAACAAATGGTAGTAGTCGCCTTGGAATCACTTCATCTTTCGCCTAGTTGCTCGTCTAGAAGCGTTCTGGAATCCGATGCTAAAGAATAGAGACATGCTTTATCTTCCCCGATCCAAACTCCCGACATCCGATAGTGTCTCGGTCTGGCCTCTCTTTCGTCTTGGTTGGCTGGAATTCTTTGCTATGGAGGTTCTCTAGAACATTCACAACCTCATGTAATAATTTTGACACATAGAAGAGAAGATCTAGAATACGATCAATGGTTACCTCCTGTTCGTCTAAACATTAGCTCCACAAACATCATAAGAATGTTCCTCGTCCTCCAAAGCTCTGATTGCGCCTTCTCTTTATCGAGGAGGCGGTCTAGAACATCTTTGAAGAACTGGCCGACAAACAGTGTAATAAGCTGTATACGGGTGTGTAATTGCTATAAAATGAGCCATCTTAGACAATCTGTCTACTATAACGAAAATTGCAGTTTTACCTTGTGATTTTGGAAGGCCCTCAATAAAATCCATAGAAATGTCAGTCCAAACATGATTAGGAATTGGAAGGGGTTGTAATAATCCATTTGGGAGATGTGAGTCAGGTTTGTTTTGTTGACAAACTTGACAATTACGCACATATTCCCGAATGTTTTTTGTCATACCCTTCCAAAAATATGCGAGTTGTATTTTCTTTGTGGTTACATTTACTCCCGAATGTCCTCCCACCGATGATGTATGAACTGTTTCTATTATTTTATTTCTAAGATCCGTGTCAAATCCTATTACTAGTTTGCCTTTCCTTCTAAGATGATTGTTAGTATAAGAATAGTAAGGGTGAGTGTCTGCATCTTTCTGAATATCCATAATAATATTTTTAAGATTTAGATCAGTATTCCATAATGATGAAATAGTATCTAAAAAAGGTGAATGAATAGTAGAAAGAGCCCAACAATGACCCTCCACTCTTGAAAGAGCATCTGCAACAATATTTTCTTTACCTTTTTTATAGGTAACAGAAAAATCAAACCCTATAAGCTTATATAACCATTTTTCTTGACTAACTGTGTGTATTCTCTGCTCCAATAGATATTTTAACGGTTCATGATCAGTTTTAACTATGAAAGGCTTAAATTGTAGATATGATTTCCATTTTTTCACAGCCATAATTAACGCAAGTAACTCTTTCTCATATGCAGGAAGAAGTTTATTATTAGGAGAAAGAGACTTGCTTATGAATGCTATGGGTTGCCGTTTCTGAATTAAAACAGCCCCCATACCAATATTACTTGCATCTGTCTCTACAATGAATGTGTCATTAAAATCAGGTAATGCCAACACTGGTGGGGTACACATTGCTGTTTTTAATTTTTCAAAAGCTTCTTGTGAGATTTCAGACCATACAAAACTATCTTTTTTCAACAAATTAATTAGTGGTCTAGCAATTAAACCATAATTACATATAAATCTTCTATAATAGCCTGTTAGTCCTAAAAACCCTCTTAGCATTTTAATTGTTGTAGGAATAGGCCAATGTTTCATTGCTAACAATTTATCAGGATCTGCTTCTACTCCATCAACTGAGATAATATGACCTAAGTATTCTATTTTTTTTGAGGCAAAAGAACACTTAGATTTTTTCAGAAAGAATGTATGTTGTTTTAGAATATCGAAAACTAATCGAATATGAGTTAAGTGATCCTTCCAATTTTTGCTATACACAAGTATATCATCGAAAAATACCAAGACAAATTTTTGCAAATATGGTTTGAATATTGTATTCATGATACATTGAAATGTAGAAGGAGCATTAGTTAGACCGAACGGCATGACTAGAAATTCATATAACCCTTCATGAGTTTTAAATGTTGTTTTATGTATATCTTTTGGGTTCATACGAATTTGATGAAATCCAGCTTTTAAATCCAGTTTGGTATATATACAGCTAGCATGAAGTTCATCAAGTAATTCCTCTATAATAGGTATAGGAAACTTATTTTTAACTGTCATGCTATTTAGTTTCCTATAATCTATACAAAGTCTCCAACTCATATCTTTTTTCTTAACTAAAATTACAGGTGCTGCAAATGCACTGTTACTAGGTCTAATTATACCTTGTTTAGACATTTCTACAATCAGTTTTTCAATTTCTGTTTTATACAATGCAGGGTACCTGTAGGGGTTAAGGCTAATTGGGATCGCTCCCTCCTTCAGAACAATCTGATGATCTTGCTGTCTAATGGGAGGCAGCTCTGTTGGATCCTGAAATAAAAAGTTAAACTCATCCAAAAGTAAGTTTAGTTGTTCTATTGGCATCTCAAAACTGGTGTTAGTATAGATTGAAAAAAATTGAGGAGATAGTGAAACACAATTTGTCAATGATGTAGCTTTGTCAAACTTAATTTCTTTTTTGAAACTTGTCGTTTGTTTTCCCTCATGAGGTATAGTAGATGTAAGACTATTGATCGTAAACCTTTTATCATGGGAAGAAAATGACATTGTTAATTGTTTGAAATTCCATGAAATATCTGACAATTTAATAAGCCACTCTATTCCTAGAATCAAGTCATAACTAGTCATTTTTAAAATTCTCAAATTCGTGTTAAAATGGTAATCTTGTATTGAACATGGTATTTGAGAATAAAATTGTGTACTCTGTAATGTAGATCCATCTGCTACTGAAACCTGCAAAGGATTAGTAACTGAAACAGGGTGATTAATTAAAGGCATTAGGTTAGCATTTATGAAATTATGTGTACTGCCTGAATCGATAAGAATATTGACTGCTACTTCTTTGATATACCCAGGTATTGTCATTGTTTTATAATAATTTGTTCCTATCAAGGCATTCAATGAAACTGCAGATAAGTCTTCTATTTCTGTATCCGTAACTTCTATTTCTTCGTCATTAGGCAGTTCAAATATTTTCGGAAGCTTCCAATGTATAAACAATTGCCTTGCATTTGTGTGTAGAGTCAAATTTTTCTGGACAATGATAGCATTCTCCTCTTGCCCTTTTTTCCGCTGCGACTTTAGGATCTATTCTTTTGAAATTGAATCTGTTAGAATTATTGTTGAATGGTCTTTTGGCCGGAGTTGGGAGCAATGGAGGACCGTTGTTGTACAAATGTGCTTGTTTAGCATAAGACGTATATGTTGCTTCTTGAACTCGGGCCATTGCCATAGCATCATTGATATTTGTAGGATTGAGTAGTCTAACCGGATTAGCAATTTCTGGTCTAAGTCCTCCAAAGTAGCAATCCATCATGTAATCATTGGGCATTCTAGAAAGTTTGTAGGAAATTTCTGTAAATTTGTCATTATGTGCTTCTACAGTTCCTGATTGTTTAAGGTTCATTAAATCGCTCATTGGGGCATCAAAGATTGTTAAACCGAACTTTTTTTTAACTTCTCCTTTAAGCATATCCCATGTTACTATCATATTCGGGTCTAACCTTGATCTGTAGTTTGTATACCACATTCTTGCTTTGTCGATGAAGTGTAATCGAGCAATTCTTGCCTTAATATTTGGAGGGGTGTCGTCAACCGCAAAAAATTCTTCTGCTGAATATATCCAGCCATCCACATCTTTTCCGTCGAATTTAGGAAAATCTATTCTTGTTAGACTTTTATGAATGTGATATGGTCTTGGCTGTCCGAAATTGTGTTGATCATGATAATTATTATATTCTTGAAATATAAAATTATCTTCTTCACGGTTAAGATCCCTTCTTGCATTTATATTATCCGGCTGAACGTTGTTTGTATTAGGAGTTTGAACGTTACTTGTATGAGCTCCTCTTGTATTTGGATTAACGTTTAATGCTGGATTGTTATGATACCCTCGATGTTCTCTTGGATTGCCATGATTGCTGTTAGTATTATTGCTGCTAATCTGTTGTATCAATGTTTCGATCGCCGTCTCGAATCCCTTTTGTAAATTGTTGAATTTTAGATCTATTTGAGCATTAAGGTCCTCGAAACTCTTTTTCTGAATACTTAACTGCTCATTGATTTGTAGAACAGAATCTTCTAAGCTTTGGATTATAGAATTGTGTTCCTCCAAACATTCGTTGATGTGATCCGGGTTTTTCTTGGAATCTTGATTCTCCATTTTCGATCTTTTTCCAACCATGACGCGAATAACCAGTTCTTGTTTCTTTTTCTTGCAGTGAAAGCGGGAGAAAAAAAAATGGATTTCCAATGGTCGGAAGATCGTTGGCTCTGATACCAGTGTAGCGTGCTGCTTGTACTGTTTGTGGATGATGTCAAACAGGTAGGGGATGAAGATGGTGAGTTTGAAATTAGGAGAGATGAGATGAAGATTGAATGAGAAAAGAGATGGAATCAAGAAAATAAGAAAGAAGTAAGTTTTTCATTAAATCAAAAGTGATTCTCTTTTGTACAAGTCTAATCCCTTTATATATATGAATAAGGGTATTTAGGTAATTATCGAATATTTCATTAATTAATAATAAACAGATTAATTATAAATGTATGTTATAATATGAGCCGTTGGATTGTCTTGTATTCATCTTGACCGTCTATTCTATTCTTGAAACCCTTTAGTCATTTAGGTTTAGACCTTTTAGATGGATGCCGTAACACAATGGTTACCTCCTGTTCGTCTAAACATTAGCTCCACAAACATCATAAGAATGTTCCTCGTCCTCCAAAGCTCTGATTGCGCCTTCTCTTTATCGAGGAGGCGGTCTAGAACATCTTTGAAGAACTGGCCGACAATTCTTCCTCCAACGACCAATGTTTGATGATTCCAGCGATGATAATTTTTAGAAATGAGGCTAGTCAAAACCTATCATCTTTCTAACTAGGACTATAACAACTAGATTAACCAATCGTTCAAACATTATTTACACAACAATTCGTCACTTAATTTCAAAACATAAATTAATTAATAAATTGGATGAATACAAAGATCGTCGACGTTAGTGTACAGATCTGAAGCCTCGAATGAATTACAACATAGCTAGAAATATAAGACATACCTGAAGCAACAAAAACACAAGAAGAACGATCAAAGTGAAAAGCTCGACGAAGAAATTGTTATCTTCGCTGGAATCACCTTTAGATGTTCTTGAATTGATTTCTTTGCTCTCATGCTTCTTCTCTCTCTTGTGTAAGTATAAAAGTTAAGAAATGAATCCTCCCTTTTTTTATTTAATAAGAGAATCTCCATATATACTTCTTAGGCAAGGGTAAAATTGAGACATTTATTTTTGGAGTTAGCTCAACTGGCAACTCACTTAGTGGGTCACCCCGGACTGAGTTTTAGCTCATTTCGGCTGAGGTCAAGCTATATGTGTAGGTAAACCTTCCACCTTCATTCTCCAACTTTAAACAGGTCAAATGATAGAGTGTGGCCCTAGTTACATAATTTCATATTAGGCATCTTTTGAATTCTCGGTTTCAGCCAACATGGAATAACCGTGACTTCAAATAACCATAACTTTTGACTAAAGACACTTTTGAGGCTGAGCTAGGGTGTGTTGGAAAGGTGTGCTTTATAGATATATCATTTGTATTGGGAAAAATCTTCAAGCCTAGTTGTAGCTCCATGAAATTCTTGATGGAACTCCAGTTGTCTCAAAATTGGAAACTTGGCTTACGGGCGACCTAGCGTAGGTTGTAGGTCGAATCATGAGTGCTACTTGGTATTAAGAGAAATGTAACTCAAATTCCTTTCTAATGATATCTCATTTTCTCCAAATGGTTGAGTTAATCAAAAGATACGAATTTTCAAAGTTATACCATGCTTTAGTTCGCTCCAAGACCGAAGTGGGTGAACTTGTATCGAGTTGTCGAGCTAAATTAACTACCCTAGTCGTCGAATGGAGTCATGGGACTGATTACATTCGAACGGGCTATGTCTTATTTTTCAAACCGTAGATCATAATCCAAAAACAAAGCATTACATCTTTAGTTATAAATTATACAATCCAGACATATTTGGTTTGATCATATCTTGGTTACACATCTTGTACTACCATTTTAATGGGTTAAGAGTTTCAAATTCATTTATATATATAAACGAATATTGTAGAGGACTCTTTAGGCTTTCGAAATCATCCAAAATTAGCTAATTCCGTTAAGTATAGTGAATTTCTAACTTGATAGTCTCTCCAGAATTTCTTCAGCAAAGCAAAACACCTAATACACACATTTGGGCGTTTTTCAAATAATTCCGTTCTTGGCGTCAATATGGTATCAACACGCGTGTAACCTCAGAAAAATCTTTTGGAGCGGGTTTATAATGAAAAGCTCGAGGTTCGAGAAATTCAACCTTAGTTTGCATGTCAAGAATTTTCTTTTAAAATAAAATATTATTTTAAAAGATGTCATTGATTCCTAGCAGCCTTTTGAAATTATTTGAAAGCAATTAATTTCGGGAGTTCAATTATAAATTAATAATCTGAGGATATATCAAATTACAATTTGATTTAAAAATTCATTAATTTAAATTAATTAAACATAATTAATTTAAAAGATTATTTATTTTGAAATAGAGTCGCCAATTGATTTTTTTTTTTGAAAATCAATAAAAGTTGGCATACGCATACCAACGTATTGACCAAAAATTTCTTTTAGTTCATTGTTTGGTGATACTCAAGAAAGGGCTTCCGCGCTTCATCATCCGTACTCATTTTAAAAACGGTCTCTACTTATAAAGTTGGGTTTTGAAAATCAATTGTATAATGTTTGAGTTTTAATCAATTATTCTTCTAGTCCTAGTCATGCTTTTAGGATTTAGCGTTATTTAAAATAGTGAAACAACAATATTTAAATTGCTGGTACCTATTGCGGATGATAACTAGGGTGGAAATACCTAAACAATATCAATCATTTTAAAGGCATTAGGGTTTATAAATAAACACCAAACAAGCCTTTGTCGAAATAATTTTGTGGACACATCCCAAAAATATTTAAAATTAATTTTCTAATTTTCGGGATTTTTATAAAATGATTTGGGGTCCCAAAATTACAAAAATAATTTTGGATTTTTCAAAGTGGAACCAAACAGGCCTTAGGACCGTAGTCCTTAGGCTGAGGTTCACTTTCTTCGGTCAGGGTCCGGAGACCCTCGGTCTGGGCTCGGAGCTCTCGGTCTGAGTACCAAAGTCTATTGGTCGAGGTATTAAGGAAATTTCAACAATTGGCTGATCTTACATGTCTATGTGTAAAAATCTATAGGTCCTAGACTAGCTTGGGGCTAAGTTTCTCAGTCAAAGCGTATAAATCTCTCTATTCGGAGCTAGCTCTAGGCTATGTTCCCCGGTCCTGGGCTCATGAGCTCTCGGTCGTAAGCTCAGGATGCTTTGTCCCAAGGTTAGGCTTCTCGATTCTAGATCTCAGCAATCTCGGTCCTAGACTCAAACTTCTCGGTCTTAAGGTTAGACCTCTCACTCCTAGATCTTATGAATCTCGGTCCTGGACTCAAACCTCTTTGTCCTTGGGTTAGACCTCTTAGTCTTGGGTTCGGGATTTTCGGTCCCAGACTCAAACCTCTCGGTCATGGGGTTAGACCTTTCGGTCGCATCCCTTAATCCTATAATGAAACCTCTCGGTTGGATCCCTTAGTCCTAGCTCAAGAACATCGATCCTGACTCAAGAATATCAGTCCTAGGTCTCGGTCATAGCTCGATTTTTTGGTCCTTGTTCTCGGTTCGGACCGAGGATCCTCGGTTGGATCTCTCGGTCCCAAGCTCATAAGCCTCAGTACTCAAGAACACAAGTGCATGCTTTTTAAATTAGTTTTTTAGTTCTAATTCTTTGTTCTAAGAGTTTGGGTAGCTTCACAAAGCTCTCAAGAACATGTTTGTTGGGTCAAATTATTTTGACTAAGGATCAAATCATTTTGACTAACGAAATTTTGATGATGAGTTTGTATAAAACTTAAACTAAGCCGTCTAATTATTTTTTTGCAGGTGCATCAAAAACGTGCTAAATTAGACTTAGTCTGAATGAGGTTCATTAGAATTACTGGCTATAAGACGCATTGAGTTAGATGTGCAGTCTAACAGACGTAGTTAGACATGCAGTATAACAGATACGTAGTTAGATTGCAGTCTAATAGACGTATTTAGACGTGCAGTCTAACAGGAATAGTTAGACGTGCAGTCTAACAAATACGTAGTTAGACGTGTAGTCTAACGGATACGTTGTTAGACGTGCAGTCTAACAGGCATAGTTAGACGTGCAATCTAACAGGTGTAGTTAGACGTGCAGTCTAACAGACATAGGTATACGTACAGTCTAACAGATACGTAGTTAGACATGTAGACTAACAGATACATAGTTAGACATGCAGTCTAACAGATGCGTAGTTAGACGTGCAGTCTAACTGGCGTAGTTAGACGTGCAGTCTAACAAGCGTAGTTAAATGTGCAGTTTAACATATAAAAGTTAGGCGTGCAGTCTAACTAATGTAGTTAGACATGCAGTCTAACAGATGAAAGTTAGACGTGCAGTCTAACTCCTTCAGATTAGTCTGAATGGACTCGTAGTTAGACGTGTCTTCTAACTACATTAGACTCAGTGGTCTAAAGGATCTTACTATTAGACGGGGCGTCTAACTTCATTAGACTTGTCAGTCTAATTGAAGCACGTCTAATGCCTTGCTTCAGCAGTTGTTTTAAGCTAACATCCGTCTACCCACGATCAACTAGTTGTACGCTACTTCTGCTCCACTTATCCGTGCAGATCAGTACGACAACCAGTTACATCCAATGAATTAGTTCCACGTAAGCAAATGTTTTTCCCACTACTTGTTTCTTGCAGGACAATCCTAGAAGAATATTCGGCACACTACCAGATTGGTACGACCACGATCATGGTGCTTAGTGTCTGTTGTACATGTGTACTATGGAGGCTGTCCAATGGGTATTCACCACGTGTCATTCTAGAAGATTCAACTGTTGGTACTTGTTCTCTATTTAAAGACATTCGAGGACAACAGACGAAGACACACACAAACACACAAGTTTAATACACTAACGAACTACCGAACTTACAATCTCACGAATTGTTTTCTTGTTTTATTGTGTTTGTACATCAAGAGAGAGATAAAATCAAAGCATTGTCTAGCTGAGTGATATATTCTTAAATATACTGTAAGTTGAACAGAGTATGTTCTGTTCAACAGTGAGCTAGCCGTGCAACTGTATTTGATTCTAAGAAAATTATAGTGAATCATTCCGATGGTTGGAAGAAGGGGTGACGTAAGAGAGTTTTGCTCCGAACATCCATAAACATCTCTTTGTGTCATTTACATTCTGTCATCTTCTCCTTCATTGGTTCTCAGCTTCAAACCTGAGCAAACATTTCCGCACTTGAATCGTTCAAGAGTTTGCAAGGGTTTGTGAAGAATTGAAAGTGATTTAAATCCCTAACAGGATTTCTATCAAACTGTTTTTGCACGAAGTTATCATTAATAGCTAGACCACTGTCTCTATTGGTGCCACTAATCCTTTCAATTGGTATTAGAGCTTTGTTTTCTATTCTCAAGCCGTAAAGAACCTGAATCATGTCTATCATCAATGAGATCCCGTTTCTTTCGAAAGAAAACTACGATTATTGGATGATGAGAATTCAAGCTCACTTGGCTGCTCTTGATTGTGATATGTGGAGTGTCATTACCGATGGTATCATAAAAATTTCGAAGCCAAGATGTGAGTGGACAACTGAAGATAAGATGACCAATAATCTGGACAATGTGGCCAAAAATATCATGTATCAATCGATCAACATGAATATATTCTACGAGATCAAATCCTACTCCTCTACTAAAGATATTTGGGAGAAGCTAATTCAGATCTATGGTCGAAACGTTCAATCCAAGAAGAACCAGAAAGATCAGAAAGTTTTCATGTGTGTTGAAAACAAATCTAAATGGGCCGATAACGACTTAGAGGATTCTCTTATTAAAAAGGATACTGAAGCCGTCACATGTCTGATGGCAGATGATCAATCCAAGGTAAATGATATTTCCCCACCAGAATTTACCAACAAATAGTTAACTACTGCACTCAATGACATGACCATTGAGTACAAGAAGTTATCAAATTCCTTTTATGAAATGAAAGTAAAATATGAGACCAATATTTTTTCTTCACACAAAGTTTCTGAATCAAATGTCCTGGAAAAGAAAGTAGTTGAGATCTCATCCGAGAATGAGATACTCAAAGAACAAATCCAAACTCTTTCTTCTGAAAATAAAAGGTTGAACTATGTTGTTAGTAAATGGACAAGGTCTGGAGAAGCTGTCAAATATCAGATTAGTTTGTTGAAACCTGCTGGATCTAAATCCGGTTTAGGATTTGATAGCGATGACCTAAACCAGTCCCGCAAACAGCTAAACTCAGCAACTGACAAGCTTAAGCCAATAAGTTTTGTCAAAGGGAGTTTAACTGATAATGAATCTGATCCAATTCATGAAGAATTATCTTTGAAGAATGAAATAACTTATGTTTTGCCAACTATAAGCTGGCTGAAAAATAAGTTAGAAGCAGCCAGCAAGTCTGGCAATCTAAAACACGACTCAAAGTCAAGGAGTTTTAAAATAAAATGATCTTCAAAAACTAAGGGATCAGAGGATAGCAGAAATGTGTCTTCTATGTCAAAATCATACGCATTAATCACAACACAAAATGGGAAATCCATCAGAATAACTCAAATATGGATTCCTAAGGGACTGATTAACCGATGACCCAATTGAATGTGGGTACCAAACGATTGTAAATATTATTTTGTGTAGGTACTTGTGAGTGATGGCCTGGAGGAATCTGTCTGGTATCTAGATAGCGGCTGTTCCAGACATATGACAGGAAATATACGACTTCTTACTAATATAACAGATTGCTCTGGACCTAAGATCACTTTTGGTGACAACAAGAAGGGTAAGACCATGGGTAAGGGTAAGATTATTCATGGTAATCTAACCATTAATGATGTGTTACTTGTTGACAATCTGTGCTATAACTTGATTAGTATTAGTCAATTATGTGATAACAGTTTGTCAGTTAATTTTCAAACTCATGCATACATTGTTAAGGATCAACATGGTAATACTTTATTAACTGGAAGTAGAGTAGAAAATTCCTATAAAATGAACTGGAAAAATAAAGTATCTGATCCTATGTGCATGATTGCCAAGAATGACCAGAAATGGTTATGGCATAAAATGTTAAACCATCTAAATGTTAAAACCATCAACAACATTTGTTCGAATAATTTAGTATTCGGTTTTCCTAAACTATAGTTTTCTAAGGACAAGATATGTTCTGCTTGCTAGTTAGGCAAACAGGGCAGATCATCGTTCAAAAGTAAAAGGAAATCTAATTCCAGCCGCTGCTTAGAACTGTTACACATGGACCTGTTATGTCCAATTCCTGTAAAGAACTTAGGAGGAATGAGATTCGCCCTAATTGTTATTGATGATTTCTCACGATTTACATGGGTAGTATTTTTACAATCAAAGAATAAAACTGCTGAAAATTTGATTATAATCTTTAAAATAATTCAGAATTAGAAATTTTTGAATATTGCTTACATTATAAGTGATCAAGGAACTGAGTTCACAAACAGACACTTTTCCTCTTATCTCGAGAAGTGTGGGATTAGGCACGAGTTGTCTAGTGCTAGAACTCCACAACAGAATGACATTGCTGAGAGAAGAGTGAGGACTCTAAAGGAAACAACGCGGTCTATACTAGCTGAATTAGACATTCCTCAGAGGTTCTGGGAAGAAGTAATTAACATAGCTTGCTACACACAAAATCGGTCAATAATTAACAAACGTTTTGATAAAACTCCATATAAACTGTATTACAGAAGAATTCTTACAGTTTCGTTCTTTAAAGTATTCAGGTGTAAATGTTTTATCCATAACAATGGAAAGATTTACTTGACCGCTTTTGATGCTAAAGCATATGCTGGATTCATGCTGGGATATTCCTCAGTAAGCAAGGCTTACAGAGTATATAATAATAGAACTCAAACTGTTGAGGAATCCCTTCATGTCGTTTTTGATGAGTCTGTTGAGAGTAACTCCATCGATCACATTGACCTCACTAATAGATTAGAAGCAACGAGTCTTGAGTCTATAAGTGAGGATGAAGCTCTAGATAAACGGATTTCGTTGTCTGATTCTGTGGCTGATCCGGTTGAAATCCAACCAGACGTACAAACTCCTATTCAACAAATTGTTGAGAGTTCAGACGTCGCAGAGTCACCTGGTCAGATGACCAATCTTTTAGAATCCAACTTCAGATGGAACAAGAATCATCCACCAGAATTGATCATCGGAAATCCTAACTCTCATCGTATGACAAAACGTCAATTGATGGATGAAATGGCCAACTCTGCTTTTATTTCTCAAATTAAACCCAAGAAAATTGGTGAATCAGTGGTTGATCTAGATTGGATCAATGTTATGCAAGAGGAGTTAAACCAATTTGTGAGAAATAAGGTGTGGCATCTAACTCCTAGATTGACTGATCAGTCAGTCATTGGAACAAGATGGGTCTTTAGAAACAAGCTTAGTGAAGATGGTCTAGTTATTAGAAACATAACTCGTTTAGTTGCTCAAGGATACAGACAGGAGGAAGGCATCGACTTTGATGAGTTTTTTGCACCTGTAGCAAGACTTAAGGCAATTAGAATCTTCCTAGTTATGCATCATTTAAGAATTTTAAAGTTTTTCAAATGGATGTGAAAACTGCATTTTTTAAATGGTAAATTAAATGAAGATGTCTATGTTGAGCAACAAACTGGTTTTGTAGATCATACTTTACCAAACTATATTTTTAAATTTAACAAAGCTTTATATGGTTTGAAACAAGCCCCTGGAGCTTGGTATGACACCTTGACTGAATTTCTATTTGATCATTTCGTTATTGGAACTATTAATAAAACACTATTTAAATTCACTAAAGACTCTCACATTCTGTTTGTTTAAATATATGTTGATGATATTATATTTGGATCAACTAACCCTAAATTGTGTGAGAAATTTGCGAAACTGATGCAGGACAGATTTAAAATGAGCATGATGGGAGAATTAACTTTCTTCCTCGGTCTTCAAGTTCGTCAGCTGGAGAAAGGAACCTTCATCAATCAGGCCAAGTATACCAAAGAGTTACTGAAAAAGTTTGGGATGGAAAACTGCTCTGCTGCAGCTACTCTAATGAGCTCCTCTAGTAAGTTGGACAAAGATGATGGTGGTCAAAGTGTAGATGTCATAGCCTATAGAGGTCTCATTGGGTCATTGCTCTATCTTACTTCCAGTAGGCCAGCCATCCAATTTGCTGTTGGTGTCTGTGGAAGATTCTAGGCTAATCCTAAACTTTTTCACTTTTCTGCTGCTAAACGCATTCTGAAATATTTGAAGGGAACTCAAAATGTGGGACTATGGTATCCGAAGGATTCTAGTTTCAATTTAACTAGTTTCTCAGATGCGGATTATACAGGGTGCAAAATTGATAGATAAAGCACGAGTGGAACTTGCCAGTTCCTGGAGATCGTCTTATCTCATAGTTCAGCAAGAAGCAGACGTCGATTGCCACGTCTACAGCTGAATCAGAGTACCTTACTGCTGGTAGTTGTTGTTCACAACTCTTGTGGGTTCAACAACAGCTTAGGGACTATGGGATTGAGGCTGAAGAATCTCCAATTTTCTGCGACAATACAAGTGCTATCGCAATCACCTATAATCCAGTTTTGCACTCTTGGACAAATCGAAATCATACATCTTTTCATCCGAGAGCATGTCAATCAGAAGTAGATTCGCCTTGAATACATTTCAACAGATCAACAAACTACATACATCTTCACGAAGCCTCTACCCAAGACTAAGTTTTCTCACTTTAGAAATATTTTAGGACTTGTTGATCTTGATTGATTTTATTATGTGCATGAACTGAGGGGGAACATATTGTTCAAATATTACTGGACAGACAAGAAGACAGAGGTCAATTCGTCCAATGGATTAGAAATTTAAGAAGCATAACTACTTAGAAGTATGTCTGCTCAAGCAGATTTTATCTTCTTTTGGGGATTCATGTCTTGGTCAATTAACCTGCGCGGTTAGACATATACGTCTAATAGACGTTAGACATTTATAAGACAAGAGCAATTGGAAGGTCACGTCTAACCGAACACACGTCTAGCACGTGGTGTTTATGCGTAATTAGACATTCTAAGTCTAATAGACTTGTGACCGTCTATAAGACAAGCGTGATTAAACGTTAAAGTCTAATAGACGCATTTCCCAATTAGAAGTGAAGAATGTGTAAAGTAGTTTAAACGTTTAACTACTTGTGTACTTAAACTTTTCATCTTCTGGCTATTGGGACAACTGTCCTCTGTCACTGTATTTGTCTATGTACTTTTCCCGCCAAAAATAAACTAGTCACTTCTCAAATAGATTGAAGACATGTGTCTTTAAATGTTTAAAAGAGTGACTAAAATTTCTGATAACTTTCCTCTATACGTCTAACATTAATAGTGCATTTTTATGATTAATATTAATTGATAGTTGTGTCCCTTGGGAATAGGTTTTTGAAATTTTTGACGGTTAGTATAATCATTAAAGTTAAATGTCACACGTTAGCTCTCTTGTATTTAATTAATGGTTTCACTCAAATGGTTGAGTACTTTTGAATCCTTGATTCTCTCTCTAGAATTTGAATCGCCAAGATCCTATGTTCATCTTGCTAAAATGACTTCTCTCTCTCCGAAATCTCTGTAAATAGACTTCAAGTCTGTTTCAACTCTAATGATTCCAGAAATGGTTTTAATGTTTGAATCCTTGAAAGCTTCTGGGCTTAAAAAATTTCATTGTCCTGCATCTTTCACGAATAAGGAGTTCGTGAATTCTTTGAAACAACTGGATTTTATCATAATCAATACATTCGTGCGAATGTACATGGCACGAATATCTGTTTCTCTGAAGAAACATTCGGCATGTTCTTCAGACTTCCAACCGAAGGGATCCATGAGTTTCCTTCTTCTTCCAATGAAATTATGTCTGTAATGATGCTCATCTTCTCAAATCAAGTCTTCGAAGGGCAACTCTTTCCGGTTGTGTCTCACAGAAAGAGTAATTGTCTGAATGTTGAGTTTGCCCTACTCAACGACATTATCTCCAAATCCGTTCTTGCGAAGGACTCTTCTTACATCTACTGTACGAAAGTCTTTGAAATAATGGTGGCAATCACAAGTGGTGTAGCCATAAACTGGTTGAAATTCCTTTTCAACAATCTGGTTAAAATGATTTCCTCTCGAAAGAAGATCTTCGGATACAATGCTCCCCTTAGCGCACTCCTTTGCTGTCTCCTTATGAAACCTGGTCATGGGTTTCACGCCAATCCTTCCAAAGTCTTGAACGGTCCAAGGGTTCTCGATTATGTTCTTCGGGTGGGTAGGCTTAGGTGAAAGAAACAAAACAGGGAAACCTATAACTCGGCTTTACCCTTATCTCTAGAATCGTCCGTAGATTCCCTCCCCGAAAGATGTTAAAAAGGGGGAAAGAAAGGGAAAAAGATTAGCCTTAGATTTAGGGGGAAGGGAAAATCTTTTGATGTTTTTGGGAATAAAAACATGTTGATGTTTTTCAAATGTGTTTATGTATTTTCTTTTTAAAAAAAGTTCATGATGTTTCAATCTAAGTTATTATTTGTTATGAAATATGAACAGTTTATTGCCATCTACTGCATTATTGAATATTCTAATCTTTTAATTGTGCAAAGTTTTAACATCATCATCAAAAAGGGGGAAATTGTTGGGTCAAATTATTTTGACTAACGAAATTTTAATGATGAGTTTGTATAAAACTTAAACTAAGCCGTCTAATTGTTTTTGTGTAGGTGCATCAAAAACGTGCTAAATTAGACTTAGCCTGAATGAAGTTCATTAGACTTACTGACTATTAGACGCATTGAGTTAGATGTGCAGTCTAACAGACGTAGTTAGATGTGTAGTCTAACAGATACGTAGTTAGACGTATAGTCTAACAGACGTAGTTAGACATATAGTCTAATGGATACATAGTTAGACGTGCAGTCTAATAGACGTAGTTAGACGTGCAGTCTAACAGATACGTAGTTAGACGTGCAGTCTAAAAGGCGTAGTTAGATGTGCAGTCTAACAGGCGTAGTTAGACATGCAATCTAATGGATACGTAGTTAAACGTACAATCTAACAGATACGTAGTTAGACGTACAATGTAACAGATGCGTAGTTAGACGTTTAGTCTAACAGGCGTAGTTAGATGTGCAATCTAACAGGCGTAGTTAGACGTGCAATTTAACAAGCGTAGTTAGACGTGCAGTTTAATAGATGAAAGTTAGACGTGTAGTCTAACAGGCGTAGTTAGATGTGCAGTCTAACATATGAAAGTTAGACGTGTAGTCTAACTCCTTCAGATTAGTCTAAAGGGACTCGTAATTAGACGTGTCGTCTAACTCCATTAGACTCGGTGGTCTAATGGATCCTGCTATTAGACGGGGGCGTCTAACTTCATTAGACTTGTCAGTCTAATTGAAGCATGTCTAATGCCTTGCTTCAGTAGTTGCTTGAAGCTAGCATCCGTCTACCCACGATCAACTAGTTGTACGCTACTCCTACTCCACTTATCCGTGTAGATTAGTACGACAGCCAGTTACATCAATTAATTAATGCCACGTAAGTAAATATTCTTCCCACTACTTGTTTCTTACAGGACAATCCTAGAAGAATATTCGACGCACTACCAGATTGGTACGGCCACGATCATGGTGCTTAGTGTTTGTTGTACCTGTGTATTATGGAGGCTCTCCAATGGGTATTCACCACGTGTCATTCCAGAAGATTCGACCGTTGGTACATGTTCTCTATTTAAAGACATTCGAAGACAACAGACGAAGACACACGCGAATACACAAGATGATACACTAACGAACTACTAAACTTACAATCTCACGAATTGCTTTCTTGTTTTACTGTGTTTGTACATCAAGAGAGAAATAAAATCAAAGCATTGTCTAGCTGAGTGACATTCTTTAATATACTGTAAGTTGAATAGAGTCTATTCTGTTCAACAGTGAGCTAGCCGTGCAACTGTATTTGATTCTAAGAAAAGTATAGTGAATCTTTCCGGTGGTTGGAAGAAGGGGTGACGTATGAGAGTTTTGCTCCGAACATCCATAAACATCTCTTTGTGTCATTTACATTCTGTCATCTTCTCCTTCATTGGTTCTCAACTTCAAACCTAAGAAACATTTCCGTACTTGAATCGTTCAAGAGTTTGCAAGGGTTTGTGAAGAATAGAAAGTGATTTAAATCCCTAACATGATTTCTATCAAACTGTTTTTGCACGAAGTTGTCATCAATAGCTAGATCCTTGTCTCTATTGGTGCCACCAATCCTTTTAATGTTGATCATCATCTTAAGGTATGGATCGACCTAGATGATGATCAATTCGATCAAAACAGTTTATGATCAAAAATTGGGTTTTTAATTTTATAGTTGTTTTCAAGTTAAAAGAGCTATCCAATAACTTCCTTATATCACATATACTTGATTGGTACCAAAACAAGAACACTAGTTGTTCGTCTTGACCAATTCAAGAACTCAAAATTTTCATTTTATTTTGATTAAACATGATCCAAATAGTTATCCAACATCAATACAATCAATACTGAAAAGCTTTATGGGTTTTGATTCAATCGAACTAACCCAAGAAAAACAAACATTTTTTTATTTTTAAAATTCAAATTCAAATTTTTGTTATTTAGATTAGTTGATCAGTTTTATCCTATCCAGATAGTTTATAAATCATCTAGGGATAAATTCTCAACCATAAAACACCATTAACAACAAGCATAGAAGCTTATATAATTTGAAATATTAAAATTTCAAATTCAAATTGTAAATATGAATTAGAAGTTGATTTGAACCTTAACAAGGATTAGAGAACACTCCTTGATCCTTAAGGAAGCTTTCTGGATGCTTAGATCAATGCATGAAGGCTTTAAAAAGAAAATTCAAAAAATCTGAAGCTTTGAAGCTTTAATGGTGGATTTTGATTTAATGGATAGGTGTTGGTTCCTTAGGTTCGAAATGACTTGAGGGGTACTTATACTCATCCTAAGTTGGTTGGGGAAGCCAAGTGGGTTGAATTAGTTAAAAGTCATTAACTTTTGACTACTCTTGGCTTGTAGTCGCCGGAAATAGGTAGTGACGAAGCCTACAATGGGCTATGCGGAGCTTTCTTGGGCGTTAGATGAAAATCCACTGCTCTTTTGATGGAAATAAATCCTGATGCAACGAATCTTCTAGATTTCAGCTACAATGGATTACTGATATTTGTTTTTATTTAAAACCTTAAGGATTTATTTGAAATTGATTTTTCTTTCACTGTTTTGACTTAATTTTGATATTTATAAATACACAAAATATTAATTAATTATTTTAAATAGGATTTTGGCCATGGGGTATTATTTTGATATTATTTATTTTAAAATAATTCAAAGTAATTATTTTAATATTATAAATTAAAGTGTAGATTTTTACTACTTACAACACTGTAAACACGTGTTTTTTAATTCTTTTTGCTGTATGGTCTAATATATTGACTCATCCTAGACTCGCACAGTTCAACTCGGGTTTTTTCCGTTTTTCCTCTTGAAGGAATTCTACACAAAATTCCAAAGCTCAATATTATACTCAAAATTCATAATTTTTTGAATTGGTTAATCTGAACGTTTTAGGTCTCCCGAATTCCAATATTTTATGAAAATGATGTTTGGACGCACAAACAAGCCTCAAACTAGTTGTTTTGTATAGTTTTCCAACAATATTGTACACAAAGTTCATGGTTTATCAAAATGATCATTCTTTACGTTTGAAAACGTATGAAGCTCGAGTATTTTTGGAAATTTGCGTTTAGACCACTATTCGAAGGTCAATTTAAGCCAATTTCTAAAATTATTTTTAACTTTTGCTCTCCTGCTCCAATAATCAAGTATGAACATCATATTTGACCCGACAAATTTATTTTAATTTCGGGGGTATAAAAATTGAGTGTCTACACCTAGCCTATAAAATTATTTTTCTAAAAATCATATATAGACTCATTACAATAGAATTGGAAACTAAATAATTAATTTAGAAATGATGTTATGTCAATCTTATCCCAAAACAATTAAATTACGTACAATTTTCAATTTATATATAATAAGTAAGCAAATAAATAAGATAAATAAATTAAATATATATTAATGTTAGTTTATTTATGCAAATAAATAGACAAAATAAAATAATATATATATTGATTTTTGTTTTTTTAAAGAGTTAAGAAATAATTTTGTAAAAAATGAATGTTTATCGGAGAAAGAGGAAACTAGTAGTGCTAAATAATTGATAAATTTACAAACTAGGGAGAAAATAATACATTTAAACTATTAAAAATAGTTTTCTAAAGGACAAGGAAAAGAAGACAGAAAAAATGACAACTATTCAAATCCTTCAAGACACTTCTAATAATTAGGTGTTTACGAAACTTCTAACAGTTTTTTAGGAAGCATCTAATATCAATTTTCATATAATATTTCATTTATAGTTTTTTAATCCATTAACTTTATATTATATTATAATACTCAAATTTAAATTTTAAAATTTTAAAAAAGGGTTTGTTATTTTTGAAATTTTGCTAAAGAATAGAAATCTCAAATTTTATTCAAAAACTAATTGCATGTTTTGTAGTTGGAGGTTGAAGGTTGAAGATGAAATTCATACACCAACACTGAACCGCGAGCCCATAACCTAACATGTGTCTGACACAAGCCCAAACTCGGGGTTAACTCTTTCTTCTACTTAGTGAGCTTCCTTCGTAATAGGGAAGGGATCATGAGAAGAAAATATTAGGACATCCCATTTGAGAGCACTCCTTACATCGGCGGTCTTTGGATCGCCTTTGTCAGTAGAACACATCTCTATTATCACGAAAAACATATACACGACATTCCCAAACACTTTTAACTAGACTCATTGACTCGTTGTGCCTGATCAATATAACCATGTTGAAGAGCCTATTATGTGTTTAATATATATAGATGGGATAGGCATCCAAAAGTACATTCTAAAAACATTCTAAAAACATGTTTGAAAATAAAAGGGAAAAAATACATAACCTAACGAGTTGTTGTCTTTTAGTCTTTATTACACATATACTAGATCGTTAGCCATTTAGATTAGAAAATTCAAACGTTATCTACGAGATAAGAAAGCCCATTCAAGAAGGCTAATTGATCTGACGGACAACATACATGATGAAAACAATACAAAGGCAGTCCGAAGTTAGAAATGAAGGAGCAAACAAACAATGAAGGACTTAGACTAAATTTATATTGTTATTTCTTAGTTAATTTTCCTTTTTGAGTGACTTGCAAAGTGAGAAAAGAGGGGTTTATGTTTGTATCTCCGAAAAACCCGTTTGGATCCTCTAGAGCTCGAGGTTTGAGATTTTCAACCTTAGTTTTCATGTCAAAAATCTTTTTTAAATAAAATATTATTTTAAAATATTTTAAATCATTCATAATAGTTTTTTAAATGAAATAAAAAAAACAATTTGGGTTCAAATTTAAATAATCTAGGGATTTGATTCAAATTGGGGGTTTTTCGTTTAAGGTTGATTTGATTGATTCTAATCTAAGAAAAAAGTTTGGAAATGATCTTATGATCAATTTCCAATCCTAAAATTCAACAAACATACAATATAAAAACTTGTGAATATTGAAATATAAAATTTTTAAATTCAAATTGGAAGTATGAATTAAGAGGTGATTGGAAACATACTAAGTATTTGAGAACACTCTTTAGGCCTTAAGGAAACTTTAGAATGCCTAGATCCAAAATTTAGAGCCTTAAACAGAATTTTGAAAAATCCAGCAAGCTTGTGATTTAATGGAGGATTTTTTTATTTCTTTTGATTTGAAGTTGGAGATTGAATCTCTTGACTTCAAAATTGTTGAGGGAAGCTATTTATAGGTTTTCGAAGTTGGTGGAGGGCTTCAAGTGGATTAAATCGACCAAACGCCATTAATGGCGTTTTGGATGTTCTTCATCTCACTTCACTTCACTTGTTGATATAATCAATGATTATTCCTATAGATGTAGGGGAAATGATCACCGAAGTAGGGTGATCATTTCACCTTTCGAATCATTCGAAAAGGTTGAGAAACAGCTGAGTTCCATCTTGGAAAAATCAAGGATAGAGAATGTTCTTATCCTTCCAGCGATCGCAACGAATATGACGGTTGCAGGTTAAATTACGTCGTTTTGGGCGTATTTGGCGAATGCGTGCTCTATTGGCATTTTGTTGCGTCCCGTTAGCGATCTAGGCGCTCCCTTGCGTGTCGGCTAACGGCGGTGAGGCACGCATTAGTTGATGTGGTGCGGGCGCGCACCTTCTTCATGACAGTGGGGTACACGGGCTTCTCTTAGGCGTTGGATGAAAATTCATCGTCCATCCGAAGGTTGTAATTCTAGTTGTATCAAATCCTTCGGGTTTTTGCTACACTAGTTTACTGCTTTTTTTATTTTAAAATATTAATAGTTTATTTGAAATTGATTTTTATTTCAATATTTTGGCTTTAATTTTTTTCTTTTAAAATACACAAAATATTAAAAATAAATATGACAAATATTTTGCCAATTTATTTTATTTTTATTTTGTTATATTTTAGGTTAAATAAATAGTTTTTGGGGGTACCTCATTTCATCCAAAATTATTTATTTTTATCCATTGATTTTTTTCTAAAATCATTTTAAGATAAAATGAGTACAACATTTATCCCAAATAATTTTATTTATTTTATTTAGTCATTTCCCTTAATTATTTAGGTTTTAATTATCATAGTAATTAACATAATTAATTGTTTTAATTAAGTTTTGGCATTGGGTTAATTATTTTGATCTTATTTATTCGAAAATAAATCAAAATAATTATTTTAATTTTATAAACTAAGTGTATATATTTTAGTGCTTATAAAATTATTAATGTTTATTTCACATCGAAATACAACACTCTTGTTTTTTAAATTAAAGTGAATTGTATATTGGACTCTTATTATAATTAGGACACATACGTGCATAATGGTGACATTACTTTCCCCTACTACTTGTTTTGAGTTCACTCTTCTCATTGATTCCACATACTTAAGATTTTTCCACCATGGACTGTACACGAGATCCCACCACCAGATGCTTCATTTAAAAAATTTATGATACGGAATGACAACATAGTCTACTTCACCCACTATGCCACCCAAACAAGGAGACCGAGGGAAAACTACTTCAGACATTATTTATGCGAGCCAGATATAGGACGTTAATGAGAAGATGTACATGATAATCGACTACATGAAGTAGTTACTCACTCCACCCTCTATCCAAATGAATCCTTTGTTTAGGGCCACTAATAGGCCCACTAAGCCACTTGAGCTCAATGTGTTGGCCACTCATACACCACATAACCCTAAAGATGAGGTTACAGTAGAATCATGGTATGCCTCAAATGACGAGGAATCTTGGGAAGTTGCTCTTGAGATGATGCTATAACATATCCTACATGGGAAGAAAGTCACTGTGGAAGAATAGAAAAATAAAGAATTGATCGTACGGGGCGTGCCTCTAGAATGGAAAAACTGAACAATCTGTAAAGACATAAATCTCTTCACCTATTGGAGCCTAAACTACATCTCCACTACTCATCCTGACACTACTAGTACAACAAGCTAGTTAGAGAGACGAACTAGCGCAACTTATGGCTTATTAGATCGAAATAAAAGTGCATATATATGCTCTAACTAAAGAGAAGTCAACATACAAAGTTAAGAGTTGGAAATTTAAATTGGAGGCAGCTAAAAGTGCCTTGGTCCCTTACGGACTGAAATTACCACATCTGACCATGTACATCATGAATAAAGATCCACCAGTCTATATGAATATCTAATTCATGAATATTATGCCATTGCATCTCAGGGAGAAATATTATAGGCGTTCCCTTAATATCTTTAAAAATTGGCACTTGAGTGATATTTATGTCAAAACATAGCCCAATACTAGACTATTGACGAGTTAACCAAGGACTTCATAAGTCGGATCGGTATGTTCTTCAAGGTAGACAAGACTGAAAGAAAATTCAGGAGTATTAAGTAAGGTTCAAGTGAAACCTTTGAACCGTATGTTGAAAGGTGGAAGGTCGTGGCTTCACTAATCGAAGAACTACGAAAAGAACAAACTCAAGTAGCATGATCTACGTTAATATGAATATAGATTAAACAAAAGTCACTTCGGTTAACAAGTACAATTTAATGGAGCAATTGATCTCTTTCTAAATGGGATACGACGACGCACTAAAGAAAAAAGTCATCGAGGGAAAGTCGTCGTACCAAGACAATCCTCTTATTAATTAGAAAAAGATTAAGCTATAAGTAAACTACACGAATGAATATTAATAATTGTGAATGTCGGACCAAGTTGCCTTCAGGGATTATCCATTAGTTGCTAACTAACCTATCCCACGTCGTCTAAAGAAGTTAGCTCATTTTCACCTAAGTCACCTAGTAAGTTCGACAATATAGACACGACATTATCTAAAGCTCTCGAGGTTTTAAGACAAAAGAACATAATCCAGGTCCAGACCCTGAATCCCGATACACTTATATTAGGGAGGTTTCCGAATGAGTGGTATGAATAACACCAGATTAAAGAGTGCGTGACTAAGTATTTTCTTTCACTAAGAGGCGTGATTCTGAAACATATCGAAAAAAGATCATCCTAGTCTTATAAGTCAGGATGAATTCCATACTAGCTCATATAGTGAATCTAATTGAAGTGCATAAAGATCTGATAGACAAGAGAGATTTGTCGGATTTGATTGTTGAAGATGAAAGGCTGATAGTCATTACCGATATTTATAGTGACGATGTCAAAGAGCTGAGCTACGTGTAGATAACAAATAATTAGGGTTTGAGTTACACGTCAATGTAATTAGAAATAAGAAATGGAAAGCTAAATGAGGAAGACATTTTATGACAAGGTTGATTTGACTTCTTTTTGTAAATTTAACTACGTCAGAACTGATTTTCTCCTATTATTAGAGTACGTAGATAGCCTTGCATGAGGTTTGATCTCCAATAAAACCAAAAAATTCATTTCCATTGTAAATATAACTATGTTGGATCTGACTTCTCCTTTTATAAGAATATGTAGGCAATCTCTCACGGGATTCGGTTAAAATAATGTGGAAAATAAACCCCCTATGTAAACAATAGGGGAACTCCATGAAAGAATAATTTTAAGTAATTCTATTTTAAGTTTGAACTACGTTTAACTTGATTTCTCCTTTTATGAGAATATGTAGGTAGCCTATCACGGGCTCGGTCCTGATAAAAATATAAAAAATAAACTCTTATGTCAATAATAGAGACATTTCTATTAAAATAAAAAAAATAAAAATAAAAAATGATAATAAAAAAACCACGAAGACATTTTCCGTGGACTCGATGAGTTAGATCCAAAGCACAACAAATGAAAATGCTCCATCAACTATCAGATGTGTACAAACGCAATCGATCCGTCAAAAGGATGTGACATTCAAAGAACCCTCAACATCGACATGTTTAAAGGTACATTGTTTGGGAAGCAGATGAGTCCTAAAGTTGAATGGCATACATTATTCACATAGTATCGAGAAAATGAGATTATTCTAGGTGTACAGATGAATCCAAGCACCCATCATCAAAAGTATGGGTATTGAGCACAACCTAACGCTTTCAGATGTTTAGTTAAGATCACGTCTATGTTAAACACATTGAAAAGAATGCAAACATTTGACCCTTTAGCGAAGAGCATGTAAAGAAAGAAACACGATGACTGAGACGAGAATTTAGAAAACAAGTAAAGATAAGGAAATGTCAATCGTTTCCTTGACTCTCTCAAAAGGAGCCAAAATCATTCTTGAAATTCGAATAGAGTACAATCCGATGAACTCACTCAAAAGTCTTCTAGAGCGTCAATAAATTTGTTGAAAAAACTTGTGGAAAAGTCAATTCCCAAACTCATAACCATTATTTGTAACGGAGGAGTTTCATCTTTAATGGAGGTTATGCGTGAGAACTCAAGGTGTTTAAAAAAATTAAAAGACAAGAAGTTGCATCAAACAAGACTAAATTCGTTGAAATCTTGAAATCACCATTTATTGTTCAGCCTAGTGTCTTGTATGGATTGCTAAATACAAGAACAAAAGTGTATTGATTTTATTAGATATACCTAGTCATATAAAAGTAGATGATGAAAGTGAAACTCGTAGTGGTTGAGATATTTGTAATCACCACTTGTTGTTCGCCTATACTTTTGTTTGGTTTGCTAAACGAGTGTATCGATTTTATCAAATATATCTCGAGTATATTTAAGGAAAAGAATTTTGAGGCCCAAAGTTTTAAATACATAACTTCTAGAAGAGATGTGATATCAAACATCATTGTACTTGGTTGAAAGATTAAACTTGACATAAACTTCAAGTATTGATGTTCGAGCATATGAAAATCCTTCGAGGAAAATTGATGATATCGTTCCTACTAGAGTTAGAATTCATAAGTGATCAAGTATATACTGAAGAAATATATTAGGATCGGGATCGTCTTTGGAGTACCGGGGTTCCGGTTTTGGAAGGGTTGACCGCTTACAACACAACACACGCTCTGATTGGTGATAGTCCGGATAGAGACTACAACCGTTCTCAACACTACGCAAACTGTCACAGACTCTTGAACCGGGTTCAAGGGCGGAAATGTCTATTTCAGTTTGAAGCAACACACAAGATTTGGATGATGTTTATAAGGGATCGGTTAGACAAGATAGATAGTCCAGTTTGGTTAAAGACAAGGTTTATGTTTTAGTTTGATTTGAAATGAGTAATAGTTCGGTTTGTAGTAAGTGAGCCGGAAACAAAGAAAATAACACGAGACAATATTTTTTATGGATCTTCGGAGCAAACTCTCCTACGTCACCCCTTCTTCTTAGATTATGAGAATAATTTCCACTAACTTGAATGTTACAACACTCAAACAATGCTGGACGAGCCTTAATCGCTACTCGTCGGTTACACCACTTCACTCTGATGTAATACAATGATTCAATACAACAACAACGCTTTCAATAATTGAAACATCTATTTAGGATCGCGCGTGAGATTTCTTTCTCTCTCTTAAGAAATTCGAAACCGTATTTAATGAAGTCCCTTCGTCTTCCTTTTATAGTGAATAATGTCCTAACGGTCATTTTCTTCTCTCTCTGTAGGATTGGCCATTCTGAAACCACGCCGGTTCAGAAATGTTGCGTGCACGTTTCACCTTTCTGACACTTGGCAACCATGCGTGCACCGGTTAGACTTTGATGATGTAAGCGGTTTACAGTTTTGGACACATGGCAAGCATGCACGTTCCGGCTGTCTAATTCGGATTTTGCTTTGGATCTTGGATAAGCAGATCATCATTGTTTTTGAGGAATGCTTCTGATCCGGATCTTATCTTCTTGTATTTCCCCAAGGAGTATCATATTAAATCATCTTATATTTTGAAGTTTCCGGTTGATCTTTTCGTAGTATGATCCAGCTGGAATTGAGAACTTTCTTGCTAGCCGGTCTGGTTGAGATGTTTGAAGCCGGTTCCACTTGATCATTTAGAGCCGGATTACTTTGGTATGTTCTCCAACCGGTTTATGCGGCTTGATCTGTTCCTGCACATGAAGATTTAGATTAATTAAGTTTTCTGGCCGTTTAAAATTAACCTACTTAATTTTTCTAACAATTTCTCCCTTTTTGATTATTTAGAATAAATATAAAAATTGTATTGTGTGGCCGGTTTTTGAGAGAATTTAAGTTTGGCCGGTTTTGAAAAAATATGTTTAGCAATTTCTCCCTTTTTGATGCTTTTCAAAGAAAAGTTTCAAAATAAGTTAGTTTTTCAAAGATGCGAATTATAATATAAATTTGAGATCTTATTAAATAACTAAGTTCTTAAAAACGACGATAGGTAAAGTAAACAAGTTCATAAAGTAAAGTAAGGTAATAAGCTAAATTTCGAATGGTCCCCCCTTTTCTTTTTCTTTTCGCTTAGCCTCCTCTTCTTTCCATTCTATGTCTCTTCTGTCCGCGTCTATGCACCAGCCGGTAAAGAGACTTGTTCTTCCGGGAGGACGTTGGTTGAACCAAAAGAGGCCGCCTGCTGGTCTAGGTGGTCGAGATGGTTGACAATTAACGGTCCCTGACTTGGTGATGCGACTGATGATGCTACGGCTTTCTTCTTCCCCGGGTTGAGGTGTTCAACATCTTCTTCTTCTTCATCAAGAGGTTCTTCGAGCTGACCAACCGGTTGAGAACCTTCAATGCCGCTTTGTTCCACCTGTTTTAACAAGCTCGCAATTTGCTTTCTTTTACCCTTCTTCCTTGTTACCATTGAGTGCTGGACTTGAGTTGGCGTAGATTCCGGTTGTGCGGCTTTTTCTGCCTCATCATATCTCTTGGCTAACTCGTGGTCCTTGTCTTCCATTTCCTTTCTCAACCGTTCCTTGTCTACCTCTTCGGCTTGGATTCAGAGAGCTGTTTCGGCATCCATTTGAATCTGATCTTGATTTATAGCCGCTTGTGTCTTAGTCAGCTCCTCAATCTTAGCTTCCATGACTTGCATCATCTCGAGAAACAGGGTGGTTGCCGTTTCAACTGACTTTTCGACCATTGTCTTGATTGATGCTTGAACCGTTTCAATCAGTTCGGCTTGTATAGATGAGATTCTAGCGTCCGTGACTGTGTTGAATTCGTTAAATGAGGAAACGACAATATCGGTAATGATCCATTTTATGCGCTCGAATTCCAGATTCTGATCAGCGTGAATTGGAGATTTGGCCCGGTTATTTTCGTTCTCAATTTCTTGCGGTTGAGGTCCCTCTTGCCCGTTTCCTGCCGACTTGGATGATTCACCGATTTGAAATATCGGTCTACTTTGAAACTCTTCGGGATGTAGAAAAAGAGGTTTGTAGCTTTCTCTCCAACCTGCCTCTAGCCGGTTAATGTTATTGATGATGTCTTCTCGTACCTTTTTGAACCGCATAAACATTTTCAATTCCATCTGATTTAATTCTTCTCCATCCGCTTTCATCAATGTTTCGGTTACCGCTTTCAACTTAGCATGTTCGTCAATCAGCTCCGTTTTGGCATAGGCTGCTTGGATAATTTTAGTGCCTGCAAGTTCGAGAGCCTCCTACTCTAACCGCAAAAGCTCCGTCCAATATTCGTTTCATGTGAAGTTGGGGATCATGTGGCAGAGCTTGGTTTCACTTGAGTCTGACCCACAAGTGAAATGGGCCTGCAATTCCTTCGGCTTCCTCATTCATATCACCGATGAATTTTTGGAACATAGCTTCTTCTTCCTCCGAAATCGGAACTTCAGCGTCTAGAGTGATTTCAGGTTCAGTGGGACCGGTTGGATTTCTTTGTGAATCACTTCCTCCTTGTACCGGAGGATTTTCGATTAGTACCTATTTTCCTTTGTAAACCTAAGATGGACCTTCAGGTGTGATGGATGGATTGGATGGCCCATCTTGGGCCGGTTGTGAGTTGGATCCGGTTGGAACAGATTTGTCCCCAGCTGAGTCGGATGGCTGCCTTTCGTCATTGTCTCCCTCCCGCACCGGGGGGATAATATTTTCAGAGTTGGCCACTTCTTCGGCCGGGTTAACTGGTTACTTGTCACATCGTCTTCATTAGCACGATTGACATCCTGAATCACATTCTCTATCGCCTCCATAGTCTACATCTGAGTAGCTTATGAGATTGAAGCTTGAATCTTTTGCGTACCAAAGTCCCACATCTTGAGTCCCTTTCAAATATTTTAGAATCCTTTTAGCCGCGGTATAATGTGATTGCTTCGAATTGGCTTGAAATATCCCGCATACTCCGACCGCGAACAGGATGTCCGCTCGACTGGCTATTAGGTAAAGTGATGACCCAATGATTCCTCGATATGATGTGATGTCGATGGCTTGACCATCTTCATATTTGTTTAGCTTTACGGAGGAACTCATCGGTGTAACCGCCTCAGCACATGTGTCTATTCCAAATTTCTTCAATAGTTCTGTTGTGTACTTTGGCTGGCTTATGAATGTTCCGGTTTCGACCTGTTTAACTTGAAGTCCTAGGAAGAAACTCAGTTCTCCTATCATACTCATTTGAAATTTGTCAGTAATCATTTTTGAGAATTTATCATATAATTTTGGATCGGTTGATCCGAAAATGATATCATCAACATAAATTTGAACAAGTAGTATGTGTTCCTTTTTCTCAAATTTGAAAATGGTTTTATCAACCGAACCTATTGTAAACTTGTGATCAAATAGGAATTTTGTTAATGTATCATACTAGGCTCTTGGAGCTTGTTTCAAACCGTAAAGGGCCTTGTTTAGCCGGTAAACATGATTTGTGTGTTCTGGATTTTTAAAATCTGGAGGTTGATTAACATATACCTCTTCATTTATCTCACCATTTAGAAAAGCGATTTTAACATACATTTGAAAAACTTTGAAATTTTTAAAAGCTGCAAATGCCAGAAATATACTAATGGCTTCAAGTCTAGCTACAGAAGCAAATGATATTTCAAAATCAATGCCTTCTTCCTGTTTATAGCCTTGAGCCACTAGTCGGGCCTTGTTCCTCGTAACTAATCCGTCTTCATTGAGTTTATTTCTGAATACTCATCGTGTTCCTATGACCGGTTTGTATTTCGGTCTAGGGACTAAGTACCAGACTTTATTTCTCTCAAACTCGTTTAATTCCTCTTGCATTTCTAAGATCCAATCGGGATCTAGCAACGCTTTATCCACCTTTTTCGACTCAATTTGTGATATGAAAGCTGAGTTTTCATAGTGTTCCAAATTTTGTTGCTTAGTTCGGACGGGTGATGAGATGTTACATATTACTAGTTCAAGAGGATGATTTTTATTTCTTCTGAGATTTATCCGAGACTTGTCTTCCAAGCGTTTGGTTGGCTGATCAAGGTTAGACTGATCGGTAGGCTGAACAGAGTCAGGCCGACCGATTTCTTCAGTTGAAACTAAAGAGTCAAGTTTTTGCGGTAAGGCAGCTTGATCAGGATGAGGTTCAGCATCAACCGCTTGATCATTGACTAACCGTCTATAAACCGGAACTTCATCTTCATCATCAGAATAGATATTGAAATTTTCCATTCTGTTGTGAAGGTCGAAGGGTAATGTAGTATTTCGTTCAACCGATTCATCAAAAACAACGTGTTAGGATCGGGGACGCCCTTGGAGGACCGAGGTGTTTCGGTTTTAAAAAGGGTGGCCGCTTACAACACACATAACACTTTGGTGATAGTCCGGTTAGAGACTATAACCGTTCTCAGCACTACACAAATTGTCACAGACTCTTGAACCGGGTTCAAGGGCGGAAATGTCTGTTTCAATTTGAAGCAACATATGCGACTTTAGATGATGTTTTAGAAGATGTCAGTTTTAGAGAAATGAGTGGACCGGTTTACGGAGTACGATTAATTTGATTTGAGGTTAGGTTAATTGAGTAAGTAATGAAACGAAAGAAAAGACACGAGACAAGATTTTTATGGATGTTCGGAGCAAACCCTCCTACGTCACCCCTTCTTCTCTGATTATGAGAAGGATCTCCACTAACTTTTGTAGTTACAACAACACTGCCGGTCGAGCCCAACACGCTACTCGCCGGTTACACCAACTCACTCTTTGATGTAATACAATAACTCAACACAACAAGACACAAAGAGCTTCTGGTTTATGATAGATCGGTTTTTGGATCGTAAAAGTAAAAGTTTATCTCTCTAACTTATAGCTTTTCTTAGAAAATTGTGATTGATATTTTTCACTTGATGATTCGCATTAAATGAGGACGTTTCATCTTCCTTTTATAGCTGATGAGATCCAACGGTCATTTTCTTCTCTATCCTCTGGATTGGTTGATCATTATCACGCCGGTGCAGAAAGGTTACTTGCACGTTTCACCTTCCTCAACACTTGGCAATCATGCAGACAACTCTGAGTGTATGATGACGTAATCGGTTTTCAGATTTGAGCACGTGTCGGGCATGCACCTTCGGTTGTCAACTTCGGATCAGTAAAGCATCATTGCTTTCCTCGCATGCTTCCGATCGGATCTGATCTTCTTTTATTTTTTCGAGACACGTCTGTTTCGTCATGTTACGTCACTCTTGTAGGTTGAAGTATCCGGTTTATCTCTTGTGCAATATGATCCGGCTGGTATGTGAACTTTTATCTTTGCTGGTCGGTCGCTTGAGAGAGTGAAAAACCGGTTCCTCTGATCTTTGACTTGATCACTTGGAACTGGTTTCTTTGAAGTATTTCAACAACCAGTTTATGAGGCTCCAGCCGGTTCATACGATTTGGCCTCCACCTGCACATGAAAGTTAACAACTGTTTAATTTTTCTAGCCAGTTTCAAAAATTAACTTTTCTTAATTTTTCTTATCAATTTCTCCCTTTTCAATTATTTAGAAAAAATATTCAAAACTTGTAATGTGTGGCCGGTTTTGAAAATTAACTTACTTAATTTTTCTTATCAATTTCTCCCTTTTTAATTATTTAGAATAAATATTCAAAACTTGTAATGTGTGGCCGGTTTTGAAAATTAACTTGTTTAGCGATTTCTCCCTTTTTGATTATTTTCTGTTTGAATAAAATTTTTCAAAAACATGTGTTTGAATTTTCAAAAATGTATGTAGAGACTAATGAATTCAAAAGTATGATAAAACGACTGAGTTCTGAAACAAAGTTAAACATAGGTTGTTTTTTAGGAAAGAAAAAGAGACTAAGGCTTGGATGGTCCCCCCTTTTCAAGTTCTTTCTCCAGTTCTTTTTCGAACCGCCTTCTTTCTTCCTCTTCTTTTGCCTTCCACTCCCTGTCGCGTCTTTCAGCGTCAATCTGAAGTCCGGCCCACACACTTGAGATGCCGGGAGTCTTTTTGCCGAATCCAAAACCGGTACAGACTGGTTTTGGTTGATGAGCAACAATTGGTCTGGAGCTTGGAGTTGCGGTTGACCTTTCAATTGTCCTCTTCTTGCGCTGGTTAAGTTCTTCGATATCCTCCTCTTCTTCATCTTCTTCCTCATCAGCAACAGGTTGCACGTTCAGCCCGACCGGTACAATTGTTCTTTGGCTGCTTTGTTCTGCCCGCTTTATTACCTCCGCAACCGCCTTCCGTTTCTTCTTGTTTCGTGTTTTCATAGCATGAGACGGTTGAGCCGGTGTGGGTTCCTGGATAGCTGCCTGTTCTTCCTCGTTGCATTTCTGAGCAAACTCATGATCTTTCTCCTCAATTTCCTTCTGCAACCGTTCCCTTTCCCTTTCTTCGTCTTGCAACCTCTTAGCGGTTTCGGCATCAGACTCGATTTGCTCTTGAGTTTTGCTTACTTGGAGTTTGGATAACTCCCCAATTTGAATAGTCATTGCCTGCAGCATATCTATCAGAGGAGCGGTTGCGGTTTGGATGGATTCTGCTATCAAGGATTTGACGGAGGTTTGCACAGCCACATCTATCATGGATTTGATAGATGTTTGAACGGTGTTGGCTATTTTGGTTTGAACAGATCCTCATATAGTGTTTGACAAATTCGCTTCAGCTGTTGCAATCCTCTCATCGGTTGCAGTTTTGTAATTTCCAAGACATGAATCAGTGGTATCAATCACCGCCTACTTCATTTGATCAATTTCCGGAGCCTTAGCAGTTTGAGGGGGATCTTGTTCCCGGTTTTCCTCTGTTCTAGATGTCTCCCCAGCAACAAAGAGGGGCTTACTCTTATATAGATCGGCATTGCTAAGTTGGTGTCGGCAGCCGTTTCTCCATTGTGCATCGAGATGGTCAAGGTTTTGCAGGAGCTTTTCCCGCACCGGAAGAAATCGTTCAGACATTTTCATTTCAATCGGAGTTAGCGTTTCTCCTTCCACTTCCTTTAATGCGTCTTCAACTGCTTGTAACCGAGCGAATTCGCGAATTACCGCGGTTTTGCTGAAGGCGGGTTGAATAAGGTTTGTGTGAGCCATTTTTAGGGCCATTTCTTCTAGTTTTATGAGTCTGTCCTAATGCTTGTTGCCGCTCATCCCCGGAGCCATATCTGACAGCTTTGTCTCGCAACGAAGCTGTACCCATAGGAGGTATGGTGATATCGCATCACTGGCACTTTTGTTCATATCCCTGATGAGCCCTTCGAACAATTCTTCCTCTTGTTCTGCTGAAAGAGTGGTCGTGTCCCCGGTTGAGATTTCTGGTTGGGGGCCGGTTTGTAGAGTACCTTTTCCCGTCACCGTTGAATCTTCAACTAGAACCTCTTTTCCTTTGTTAACCTGAACTGACCCTTCAGGTATTAAAGCTGAATCGGTTGACCCATCTTGAGCCGATTGAATTGTGGTGACATCTGGAACTGACTTGTTCCGTGCGGAACCGGATGGATCCAGTTCTGTAGTGTTGCCCTCCTGAGCCGGAGGAGTAATGCTTGCGGTTTTGGCCGTTTCTTCGACCGGTTGAACTTCACTTTGATCGGGTATCTCAACCTGATCAACTGACTTACGACGACTTGACACATCGTCTTCGGTTTCCCTTGCAATGTCTTGGACTATGTTCTCAATGGCTTCAGAGGTGTTTAAGCCTACGTCGGCTATTACCTCTTCGATCCTTTTGCTTGGTGACTTGGAGTTTTCAGAATTGATACTTACCTCTGCTTCCCCCTTTGACACTGACTCGGATTTGTGGCTTCCCGAGGGTTCGGTTTGCCTTGGTGAGTGAGAGGGAATAGGAATAGGACGAACGGTATTGATGGGGATGGGTTGGAAGATGTCTCCGGTTCTCTCTGGTGGATTATCCGAGGAAAGGGTTTTCTCGGAGTCCGCCGGTTTGTTGGAGCTCTTCTTTGCAGAGGACTTCTTCCTCCCCTTCGTTTCTTGTGCGGCTTCGGTTTCAACCGCCTTTCTCTTCGGTTTCTTTTGTTTTGAGGTTTCTTCAGCCAGAGCGGAAGAACTTGTTCCCTTGGAAGACTTTGTTCTGTAGGACTTCGGTTTAACCGCTTTATCGGGCTTCTCAATCATCGACTCAGACTTGAGAATATTGTTAGGTGGGAGCGGATCACCTTCACCAAGATCTAACTTGAGAAACTTGAGAATCTTGACGATCTGCATTGCGAAGGCCTGAACCCGGCCATCCTTCTGAATCACCATTTCATAGAATTCGTCGAAGATGACAGCTCCCCAATCCACCTTGTCACCGCGGACAATGGCCATCAACATTTTGAGTTTAAGTTTCGCCAGGTTATCGAAGTTACCTCCTCTTCCCTGAATTGAACGAGCGATGATATTTAGCAGCCACCTGAACTCCGGTTTCTGCTTGTTCTTCCGGCTTGAGTGAATCACCAGATCCTGATCTTTATCCGAGATTACCAACCGGACAACATTAGACTCTGCATCGGTTAGGTCGGTTTTGAGATCCAAACCGGTGTTGGGCAAGCCGAGGGCTTTAGAAAATAGTTCCTCGGTGATTAGAATTTCCTTGCCGTTGACGGTGGCGGAGACCTTCCTCTTTGTAAGCGTCGCCGTCGCTAGAAACTCCATTACCGCCGTTGGATATACGATGAATGGGCCAGATAAGAACTCCTCCAATCCTGAATCTCGTAGAGATTGAAGAACAGCTTTGTTTTTGTCTTCAGCGTGTTCATCAATGTCTGCGAAATCGACTTGCAACATCCATTGGAAGGGTGCTTTGCCTAGAGCCATGGTAGATTTTGAGAGGGAAGGATGAAGACGATGATGATCGGAGTTTAGAATGCCTTTGAAGATCTGGAAATTTTAGAGAGAGAAAGTGTATGTGACGAATGGGCTGATTTGAACTTATATAGATGACGGTTCCGAACGGTTGGAAGATGAACCGTCACTTGATATTGTTTTGGGCGCCAATTTTCCCTCCAAAAGTTACTGCAATAACTTTCGGCGGTAAATGCGGAAAACCAATGGGCGGTAAATGTTGGGAGGTAAAACCGTGGGCGGTAAATTTTCAAACTTTTCGTTTTGCTTGAGATTCCGGTTTTACTTGAAGCATTGTGAACCGTTCCTCAATCCTCGATATCCATCTCTCCAGCATGGATATGGTGATGGTGTTGGACGGTCCGACCGGAACACCGGGTTCAAGGTGACGGCGCTGAGCCATCAGAAACCGGGTGATTTGAGGGGCGAATTTGGTCCTTCCCCTTGAAGCGGTTATGAGCTGCTTCAGGTTGTTGAAAAGGTAGGTTGCCCAGTTGATTGACGAGTTGCGGATGATGGCTATCATGATGTCGAAAGCCTCCCGGTTGTAGTTCTAGTTAGGCATTCGTCCCATGATAGACCTTTGAACCAAATCATGCAAGACTTGGTAGTGAGGGGCAAGTTTCTCTTTCTTCCCAAAGTCCTTGATCGGTACGTTGGAAGAAGATAAGATCTGGAAGAAGTCTTCCTTGGCCGGAAGGAATGGCGTTGGGAAGTCCGAAAAGCCTTCGGTTGGAAGGTGAAAGAAGTTTGCAAATTGATCTTCGGTAATCCGAAGAAATTGGCCGTCGATGATGGTGCGGATGCTGCCATCATCTAGAATGTGGCCATTATTGAAGAACTCGCACACCTCCTCTACGAGGATAGTGTCTGAGCCTTTGAGGAATCTTTGAATCCCCGATTCTATGATCGGTTGGAAGATGCAGTCATAATATCTGCTATCTTTTACGTCTTCGAAGTCGACGATGAGAGTGTTTCTAAGTTCAGCAGACATTGTGAGAAAGAGTGATAAAGGTTGAAGAGATTTTCTGATCTTTCAAGCTTTAGAGAGAAGGGTGAAGAAAACGTGTTTTGAAGATGGAAGATTGAGTCCCCTTTTATAGCTTGAAACGGTTGGATGCATTTAATGAGGATATTTGAAAAATCTAACCGTTTATGTCTGGTCATTAATGGCTTTGTGAGTTTTCAAGAGAATAAAGATATGTCTTGTCGAATCAAGTCAGGCATGCTTATTGAAGATGGAGATTTCTGTTTCCAAGAGTGATTTGATTTGATTTGGTAAGACGCATTAAATATTTGATCATTTATGATTTTAGATTTGAGATTAAAGTGGAAGGAAATAAGAAGAGGACAATTATGGTACCAAACCGGTAGTACAACAAAATTACCGGTTTTGGAAAAGAAAAGAAGGGGAGACAGAAGGGTAAACAGACTAAACGTTAGATGATTCAGCCGCTTGATTTCTTTTAGCCTTAACTGCTTCCCACCGGTCGACCAACTCTTGTACTCTCTCTTTGGTGAGCACATGCTTTGGATGCAGGGTTACGAAGGGTCCGGAGTGGATGTCCAAACTAGCACAAAAACCGCTCAGCTGAGGAGCGTAGCCGGTTTTGTTGGAAAGGAGCACTTCTTCAGGTTGCTGAAGATGATCCAGGACCAATTGACCGGTGTCCCAACCGTTACGGCGATCATCATCTCGAAAAGCCTTTGGGTGTAATAATAGATTTTCTCTCTGCCCAAGATGGACTTTCCCAGAATCTCACAAAGAAGCTGGTATTCGTGAGAGAGTTGGCTTTTAGCACCCCAGGGTCTAACCGGGATGTCAGAGTTTGAGAACCGACGACACATTTCTTCCATGGTCACCGGAGAGTAGGTTAAGTCGGTTACCCCTTTAGTGGGCAAACCACAGTATTCAGCGAAATCCGTCTCGCTGAATAGAAATTTCTGACCGTAGACTTGTGCAACTATTATGTCTCGATGCACTTCCTTTGCGGTCTGAAAGAATTCTTCGACTACTAGGTAGTCGAGAATGAATCTATTTTCGAGGAATCCTCTTAGCCCGCTTCTTTCAACGGCTAAGAACATTTCTCTAACTTCATGGTCTTCATATTGGTAGATTGGGTTAAAATCCGCCAATAGAATCTTCTTTGCTAGAGAGTTGGAGTTCATGTTCTTGAGAGAGAGTTTTAATCTCAAGACTGTTTTTGTGAATAGTAATTTTGTGAAGATTTGTGAAGGTTTAAGGGTGGTTTATATAGCCAGGGGTTCGGCTAGATTAGTAGGTTTAAGCATGCTTGATGATGTCATCAGTTATTTAATAGACTTTAACTTGTTGAAGTAAATAATGTTTATTTCCAAGACAAAAACTAATTATTACCAAGATTTTCATGATGATAAAAATCTGTTGACAAGATGTGAGTCTCCCTCTCTTGATGATGGACATATATCGTCATCTCGATTGTGGTAGACTGTTTTTATTTATTACAGGCTTCATTTTTCAAAATATGCACGAAAACTCAGTTAGTTATCCCAAGTTAACCGGAGAAGTTCATTCCATCAGACCAGAATGCATTTGTACTAAGCGGTTTTCCATGACCGGTTTTAGTAGGATGTTTTGTTCCGATTGTGAAGAAATGTTGAGTTACGTCAACATTTGTTCATCTTTGGATTTAGTATATCCACTTCAACCTGGTTATTTCAACCGTATAGTAAGTATACATGTGATTTGAAGTTATGAAGTAATCGGGCATAACCGGAGACTTCCTCCTGGTTAGCATTCTTGAATTATCAATGGCCTATTTGAATATGGTTTGAGAAGCGAGAGCTTCTCCCTAAACACATATCCCGGTTTCTCATCGTTATGCATGCGTAATCATGATATGAGTTGATTAACATTAGTAATTCCCAAAATATTTCGAAAGTGAGAAAACTTAGCTTCCTGTAGCGGTTTTGTGAATATATTCGCTACTTGTTGCTTGGTTGAGACGTATTCCAGCCGGATGTGTTTCTCCTGAACGTGCTCCTGGATGAAATGGTGTCTTATATCAATATGCTTTGTTTTTTAGTGCAACACCGGATTGTATGTAATCGCTATAGCATTGGTGTTATCACAGAAAATTGGAGATTCCTTGGCTTCTATCCCGAAGTCCCTTAGTTGATGTTGAATCCAGAGAAGTTGTGCACAGCAGCTTCCGGCCGCTATGTACTCTGCCTCTGCGGTTGATGTTGGAACAGATGTTTGTTTCTTGCTGCTCCAAGTGACTAACCAGTCGCCTAAGAACTGGCAGGTTCCACTTGTGCTCTTTCTATCGATCTTACATCCTGCGTATTCGGCGTCTGAGTAGCTTATAAGGTTGAAACTCGAGTCTTTTGGATACCAAAGTCCCACTTCTTGAGTTCCCTTCAGATATTTTAAGATTCTTTTGGCTATAGTATAATGTGATTGCTTTGGATTTGCTTGGAATCTTCCGCATACTCCAACCGCAAACAGAATGTCAGGTCGGCTGGCTGTCAGATATAGCAATGATCCGATCATTCCTCGATATGCTGTGATGTCAACGGCTTGACCATCTTCATCTTTGTACAGTTTTACAGAAGGACTCATTGGCGTAGCCGCTTTAGCGCATGTATCCATTCCAAATTTCTTCAACAGTTCGGCTGTATACTTCGGTTGGCTTATGAAGGTTCCGGCTTCAATCTGTTTAACCTGAAGTCCTAGAAAGAAACTCAATTCTCCCATCATACTCATTTGAAATTTGTCAGTCATCATTTTTGAAAACTTATCACATAACTTTGGATCGGTTGATCCGAATATAATATCATCGACATAAATCTGAACAAGTAATATTTGTTCCTTTCTCTCAAATTTGAAAAGTGTTTTGTCTACCGAACCTATTGTGAATTTGTGATCAAATAAAAATTGTGTCAATGTATCATACCAAGCTCTTGGAGCTTGTTTCAAACCATAAAGGGCTTTGTTCAGCCGGTAAACATGATTTTCGTGTTCTGGATTTTTGAAACCTAGAGGTTGATTAACATACACCTCTTCATTTACTTTACCGTTTAGAAAAGAACTCTTAACATCCATTTGAAAAACTTTGAAATTTTTAAACGCTGCATATGCTAAAAATATTCTAATGGCCTCAAGTCTAGTTACAGGGGCAAATGATTCTTCAAAATCAACGCCTTTTTCCTGTTTATAGCCTTGAGCCACTAACCGGGCTTTGTTCCTCGTAACTAAACCGTCTTCATTGAGTTTATTTCTGAATACCCATCGTGTTCCTATAACCGATTTGTTTTTCGGTCTAGGAACTAGGTACCAGACTTTATTCCTCTCAAACTCGTTTAATTCCTCTTGCATTGCTAGGATCCAATCGGGATCTAACAATGCTTCATCCACCTTTTTCGGCTCAATTTGTGATATAAAAGCTGAATTTTCATAGTGATCCAAATTATATTGCCTAGTTCGGACAGGTGAGGATATGTTACCTATTACTAGTTCAAGAGGATGATTTTTGTTCCTTCTGAGGTTTATCCAGGACGTGTCTATCAAGCTTTCGGTTGGCTGATCAAGGTTAGACTGATCGGTAGGTTGAACAGAGTCAGACCGACCGATTTCTTCAGTAGAAACTGAAGAGTCAACTTTCTGCGGTAAAGCAGCTTGATCAGGCTGAGTTTCAGCATCAACCGCTTGGTCCTGGACAAATCGTCTAAAAACCGGAACCTCGTCTTCATCATCAGAATAGATATTGAAATTTTCCATTCTGTTGTGAAGATCGAAGGGTAATGCAGTGTTTCGTTCAACCGATTCATCGAAAACAACATGTGCGGTTTCTTCAACTGTTAAAGTCCTAGTATTGTATATTCTGTAGGCTTTACTCACAGCTGAATATCCCAACATTATTCCCTCATCGGATTTAGCATCAAAAGCGGTCAAGTAATTCTTTCCGTTATTGTGAACAAAATATTTGCTACCAAAAATTCGAAAATACCGTACGCTTGGAATTTGATCATAGTAAATTTCAAAGGGAGTTTTGGAAAAACGTTTAGTTACTAAAGATCGGTTTTGTGTGTAGCATGCAGTGTTGATAGCTTCAACCCAAAACTTTTGAGCAATGCCCGAATCAGCTATCATTGACCTTGCGGCTTCCTTGAGAGTTCGGTTTCTTCTCTCAGCCAGGCCGTTTTGATGAGGAGTTCTGGCACTAGACAACTCGTGTCTAATACCAGAATCATCAAGAAAAGTAGTTAAATTACTGTTTATAAATTCAGTTCCTCTATCACTTCTGATTTTGTTTACTCGAATGGATTTTTCATTTTGTATTCTCAAAATCAGTTTAATCAGGTTTGGAGTTGCTTGGCTTTTAGAAGCTAGAAAAGTCACCCAAGTAAATTTAGAATAATCATCAATAACTACCATAGTATAATGCATGCCTCCTAAACTGGTTACTTTAACCGGACCAAACAGATCCATATGTTAAAGTTCTAAACATCGTTCAGATTATAGTTTCCTTTACTTTTGAAAGATGACTTTACTTGTTTGCCCATTTGACATGCAGCACATACTTTATCTTTTGAGAACTTAACATTTGGAAAACCGTGAACTAGTTCCTTGGAACATATGAAGTTAATTGTTTTGAAATTCAAGTGATTTAACTGTTTATGCCAAAGCCAGTTTGGATCATTTCCGGCTATCATACACATAGGTTTTTCAAAATCAGTTTTCCAATTAACTTTGTAAATATTTCCCATTCGGTTACCGGTTAAAAGAATATCATTATTCTGATTCTTAACTAAGCATGCGTTTTTATAAAATTCAACTTTGTAACCCACATCACACATTTGACTTATGCTTAACAAGTTAAAACGCAGTTCTTCTACCAGTAATACATTACTTATGGATAGATTACCATGGACAATCTTACCCTTGCCCATGGTTTTACCTTTCGAGTTGTCACCAAAAGTTATGATTGCTCCGGTTTCATACTTGATGTCGGTTAGTAGCTCTTCGTTTCCGGTCATATGTCTTGAGCATACACTGTCCAGATACCATTCCGAATTCTTTAACCGGTTGCTCCTCCTAACCTGCATCAGAAAATTATTTACACATTTTTGGTACCCACATTCAGTTGGGTCCATGGTTGATTAGTCCCTTTGGGATCCAGACTTGAATAAGTCGGATCACTTTCCCGGTATCTGTTTTTATGGTATTTGGCTTAACTTCTTGACTGTTGCTCAAGAATGCCTTATGTTGTGATGAGTTTCTTTGAGATCAAGTTTTATTTGGTTTCCGGTTGACTTTCCTTCTCTCAGGTTGAAGCCATTTTTTGGATTCAGTAGGGCTTACATACTTAAGTTATTCTTCCGTTTTTAAGTCATTTTCGGTTGTTGAACTCTTGACAAATTTTATAAATGGAAGGTTGTCTTTTGTGAGTTTCATCCCGTTAGGTTGCTTTGATTCGTTTTGTTTATTAGGTTCGTAACCGATACCAAACCTACACTTAGGGTGTCTTTTATAATTACACATTTGTTTTACAGCTTGACGTGATCTCTCCCACGCAGTCGTGACGTACATTGCTCGTTCATCGGTTTTAGTTACCGGTTGAACTGGCTTCTCACTATCGGAGAATAGTTCATCCGGTTCATACATTTCGGTTTCATATGTTTTAACAGAGACATTATTTGATGGTACGGTTTTAGATTCTGCCGGAGTCGGTATGTACGCAGATATGTTTCTGAACTCAGCGACCATTTCGTTGAGTGCAGAAATCAAATCTTCTTTGGTAAACTCGTCAGAAGAGAAATCAAATACCTCTTCGTCGTTTGCCATGAAACAAGTCACTCTTTCTTCATTGTCTTCATTATCGAAGTACGCCCACTCACTTCCACCATCGGATGCAATGAGTGCCTTCTGAATCTCCTTTCCTTCGTCTGTATGCTGATCATCGTTTCTCCGGTAGTCGTTTCGTTGGTTATCGTTTCTTTGGTAGTTGTTTCCCTGGTAGTTGTTTCCCTGGTACCAGTTGCCTTGATAATTGTTCCCTTGATAGTTTCCTTCCGGTTTTCTATCGTCTCTCCTTGGTTTTCTACATTCTGACCTGAAATGTCCAAAACCGTCACAGTTATAGCATCGTTTATTTGATTTATCTACATAATTATAATTAAAATCGTTGTTAGATGGTGGCTGTCTCTTCTTTATGAATCTCCCGAATTTCTGAGCTAGCATCGCCATCACATCTTCAGTGATCTGATCGGTGCTTTTGACTGGAGCCGGAACGGTTGATACTTGGACCGCCGGTTCCACCGATGTAACCAAAGCTCTGGTTGCGGTTGATGTGGATGCTTCATCTTCGATCCGAGATTTGATCTCGAACTCGTAGGCTTTTAGATCCTCGAACACATCATGCAACTTCATCTGCCCGAGGGTGCTTGATTCCCTCATCACCATGGTCTTGATATCCCAAGTGCTTGGCAGAGATCTTAAGGCATTGATGATTACTTCTCGGTTGTCATACTTCTTTCCGAGTGTTTGAAGCTCGTTGACCACACTGGTGAATCGATTGCTGAATTCCTTCATGTTTTCCCCCGGTTTCATCCTGATGTTTTCATATTTCTGTGTAGCCACCAAGATTTTGTTTTCCTTTGTTCTTTCGTTTCCCTCATGGATCTGTATGATCGTTTCCCGGGCTTCCTTTGCACTATCACAGTCTGATATTTTGTTCAAGGTGTTATCATCTATAGCTTTGTAGATGTGCCTCATGCAATGGTTGTCCAGGTTACTCTGTCTTCGATCTTCATTTGACCATTGGTCTGCCTCCTTGTTGATCTTGATCGGTCCCTCTTTCAGGACTCGGCTCATCTCATCATCTAACGTAATCAGATGTAGATACATCTGTTTCTTCCAACTGTTAAACGCTTCGCTGTTTAGCATTGGTGGCTTGTCGCTGTGGGTCATGCTTCCCATCTTCTTTGGTTGCTTGAGTGCTAAGAACCTCGCTCTGATACCACTTGTTAGGATCGGGGATGCCCTTGGAGGACCGGGGTGTTTCCGGTTTTAAAAAGGGTGGCCGCTTACAACACACACAAAACTTTGGTAATAGTCCGGTTAGAGACTATAACCGTTCTCAGCACTACACAAATTGTCACAAACTCTTGAACCGGGTTCAAGGGCGGAAATGTCTGTTTCAATTTGAAGCAACATATGCGACTTTAGATGATGTTTTAGAAGGAGTTGGTTTTAGAGAAATGAGTGGACCGGTTTACGGAGTAAGATTAATTTGATTTGAGGTTAGGTTAATTGAGTAAGTAATGAAACGAAAGAAAAGACACGAGACAGGATTTTTATGGATGTTCGGAGCAAATCCTCCTACGTCACCCCTTCTTCTCTGATTATGAGAAGGATCTCCACTAACTTTTGTAGTTACAACACTGCCGGTCGAGCCCAACACGCTACTCGCCGGTTACACCAACTCACTCTTTGATGTAATACAATAACTCAACACAACAAGACACAAAGAGCTTCCGGTTTATGATTGACCGGTTTTTGGATCGTAAAAGTAAAAGTTTATCTCTCTAACTTATAGCTTTTCTTAGAAAGTTGTGATTGATATTTTTCACTTGATGATTCGCATTAAATGAGGACGTTTCATCTTCCTTTTATAGCTGATGAGATCCAACGGTCATTTTCTTCTCTCTCCTCTGGATTGGTTGATCATTATCACGCCGGTGCAGAAAGGTTACTTGCACGTTTCACCTTCCTCAACACTTGGCAATCATGCAGACAACTCTGAGTGTATGATGACGTAATCGGTTTTCAGATTTGAGCACGTGTCGGACATGCACCTTCGGTTGTCAACTTCGGATTAGTAAAGCATCATTGCTTTCCTCGCATGCTTCCGATCGGATCTGATCTTCTTTTATTTCTTCGAGACACGTCTATTTCGTCATGTTACGTCACTCTTGTAGGTTGAAGTATCCGGTTTTATCTCTTGTGCAATATGATCCGGCTGGTATGTGAACTTTTGTCTTTGCTGGCCGGTCGCTTGAGAGAGTGAAAAACCGGTTCCTCTGATCTTTGACTTGATCACTTGGAACTGGTTTCTTTGAAGTATTTCAGCAACCGGTTTATGAGGCTCCAGCCGGTTCATAAGATTTGGCCTCCACCTGCACATGAAAGTTAACAACTGTTTAGTTTTTCTAGCCGGTTCCAAAAATTAACTTTTCTTAATTTTTTTCTTATCACAACGTGAGAAGTTTCTTCAACTGTTAAAGTTCTAGTATTATAAATTATATACGCTTTACTTACAGCTGAGTATCCCAACATTGTTCCTTCATCGGATTTAGCATCAAATGCGGTCAAATAAGTTTTGCCGTTGATGTGAACATAGCATTTACTACCAAAAATTCTAAAATACCGGATGTTAGGGATTCTGTCATAGTATATTTCAAAAAGGGTTTTAGAAAATCGTTTAGTGACTAGAGACCGGTTTTGAGTATAACATGCGGTATTGATAGCCTCAGTCCAAAACTTTTGAGCAACGCCCGAATCGGCTATCATTGACCTTGCGGCTTCCTTGAGAGTTCGATTTCTTCTCTTAGCCAGGCCGTTTTGTTGAGGAGTTCTAGCACTAGACAACTCGTGCCTAATGTCGAAATCGTCAAGAAAAGTAGTTAAATTACTGTTTGTAAATTCGGTTCCTCTATCACTTCTGATTTTTATTACCCGAATGGATTTTCATTTTATATCCTCAAAATCAGTTTAATAAGGTTTGGTGTTGCTTGATTTTTAGAAGCCAAGAATGTCACCCAAGTAAATTTAGAATAATCATCAATTACTACCATAATATATTGCATTCCTCCTATGCTTGTTACCCTAACCGGACCAAACATATCCATATGCAAGAGTTCTAAACATCGTTCGGATTGATGGTTTCCCTTACTTTTAAAAGAAGATTTTATTTGTTTACCCATTTGACATGCAACACATACTTTGTCTTTTGAAAATTTGACATTTGGAAAACCGTAAACTAATTCCTTGGAACAAATGAAATTTAATGTTTTAAAATTCAAATGGTTTAGCCGTTTGTTCCAGAGCCAGTTTGGATCATTTCCAGCTATCATGCATACAAGGTTTTCAATCTTAGTTTTCCAATCAACTTTGTAGATATTCCCTATCCAGTTTCCGGTTAGTAAAATGTCATTTTGATGATTTTTAACTAAGCATGCATTTTTATGAAACTCAACCTTGTATCCTATATCACACATTTGACTGATGCTCAACAAGTTGAAATGCAGGTTTTCTACCAACAATACATTATTTATTGTCAGGTTACCATGGACAATCTTACTCTTGCCCACAGTTCTACCTTTTGAGTTGTCACCAAATGTGATTATTGCTCCGGCTTCATGAATAATGTCGGTTAGTAGTCCACTGTTTCTGGTCATGTGTCTTGAACATCCACTGTCCAGATACCATTCCGAGTTTCTTAGCCGATTGCTTCTCCTAACCTGCAAAAAAGAAATATTTACACATTTTTGGTACCCACATTCAGTTGGGTTTGTGGTTGATTAGTCCCTTTGGGATCCAGACTTTGATAAGTCGGATCACTTTCCCGGTAATGGTTCTAATAGTGTTTGGCTTAACCTCTTGTTGTTTGTCCAATAGTGCCTTGTGTCGTGGTGATGAGGGATTTTGATTAGTTTGAGGAACGCGTGTTTTGGTTTGTTTATCTCTTGACCGGTTGGCTCTCCTTCTCTCAGGATGTAACCATTTCTCCGAGTCAGTTGGACTTACATATTTTAGTTCTGGTTTTATGATAGTTTCTGCCTCACTGTTGGTTGAAGAGCTCTTGACAAATCGTACGAAAGGAATATTGTCTTTTGTGAGCTTCATCCCGTTAGAGTTGTTTGATTTGGCGGATTTGTTTTGTTTGTATCCAATACCAAATTTACATTTAGGGTGCCGTTTATATTTGCAAATCTGATTTACGGCTTCACGGGATCTTTCCCAAGCAGTCGTAATATATTGTGTTCGTTCATTTTTTTCGGTTACTGGTTGAACTGTCTCCTCATTTTCTAAGGATAGTCCAGCCGGTTCATATACCGTGGTTTCGCATGGCTCACCAAAGGTTCCACTTGACTCTCCGGTTTCATGTTCTAACCGGGTCGGTATATAGGCAGATATGTTTCTGAACTCAGCGACCATTTCGTTGAGTGCAGAAATCAAATCTTCCTTAGTAAATTCATCAGAAGAGAAATCAAATACCTCTTCGTCGTTTTCCATGAAGCAGGTTACTCTTTCTTCATCATTTTTGTTGTCGGAATATGCCCAGTCGCTTCCACCGTCGGATGCGATGAGTGCCTTTTGTATTTCTTTTCCTTCATCGATCTGCTGGTTGTCGTTCCTTCGGTAATCATTTCTTTGGTTGTCATTCCTCCGGTAATCGTTCCCTTGATAGTTGTTACCCTGGTAGCGGTTACCTTGATAGTTGTTGCCTTGATAGTTGTTGTTTTGGTAGTTGTTTTCCAGTTTTCGGTCGTCTCTTCTCGGTTTCCTGCATTCCGACCTGAAATGTCCAAAACCGTCACAGTTATAACATCTTTTATTAGATTTATCAATATAATTATAATTGAAGTTGTTGTTAGTTGTTGTTAGATGGTGGTTGGTTCTTCTTCATGAATCTCCCAAATTTTTGTGCTAGCATCGCCATCACGTCTTCACTGATCTGGTCAGCGTTTTTGACTGGAGCCGGAACAGTTGATACACGGACCACCGATTCCACCGATGTAACTAGAGCTCTGGTTGCGGTTGATGTTGATGCTTCGTCTTCGATCCGAGACTTTATCTCGAACTCGTATGCTTTCAGATCTTCAAACACATCGTGCAGCTTCATCTGCCCGAGGTTGCTTGATTCCCTCATCACCATGGTCTTGATATCCCATGTACTCGGTAGTGATCTTAATACTTTGATGATTATCTCCCGGTTATCGTATCTTTTTCCAAGTGTTTGTAGCTCGTTGACCACACTGGTGAACCGGTTGCTGAACTCTTTCATATTTTCTCCCGGTTTCATCCTGATGTTCTCATATTTTTGAGTAGCCACCAAGATTTTGTTTTCTTTTTTCCTTTCATTTCCTTCATGAACCTGAATGATCGTTTCCCAGACTTCCTTTGCATTTTGACAATCTGAGATTTTGTTTAGTGTGTTGTCGTCTATGGCTTTGTAGATGTGTCTCATGCAATGGTTTTCCAGGTTACTTCTTTTCCGATCTTCAGTTGTCCATGCATCTATCTCCTTGTTGATCCTTATCGGTCCTTCCTTCAGAACTTTGCTCATCTCATCATCCAGCGTAATCAGATGTAGGTACATTTGTTTCTTCCAACTGCTAAACGCTTCATTGTTTAGCATTGGTGGCTTGTCGTTGTGGGTCATGCTTCCCATCTTCTTCGGTTTCTTGAGTATTAAGAACCTCGCTCTGATACCACTTGTTAGGATCGGAATCGCCCTTGGAGTACCGGGGTTCAGGTTTTGGAAGGGTTGAACGCTTACAACACAACACACACTCTGATTGGTGATAGTCTAGTTAAAGACTACAACCGTTCTCAACACTACGCAAACTGTCACAGACTCTTGAATCGGGTTCAAGGGAGGAAATGTCTATTTCAGTTTGAAGCAACATACAAGATTTGGATGATGTTTATAAGGGATCGGTTAGAAAAGATAGATAGTCCGATTTGGTTAAGGACAAGGATTATGTTTTGGTTTGATTTGAAATGAGTAATAGTTCGGTTTGTAGTAGGTGAGCCGGAAACAAAGAAAATAACACGAGACATGATTTTTTATGGATGTTCGGAGCAAAACTCTCCTACGTCACCCCTTCTTCTCAGATTATGAGAAGGATTTCCACTAACTTGAATGTTACAACACTCAAACAATGCCGGACGAGCCTTAATCGCTACTCGCCGGTTACACCACTTCACTCTAATGTAATACAATGATTCAATACAACAACAACGCTTTCAATAATTGAAACAGCTATTTAGGATCGCGTGTGAGATTTCTTTCTCTCTCTTAAGATGTTCGGAACCGTATTTAATGAAGTCCCTTCGTCTTCCTTTTATAGTGAATAATGTCCTAACGGTCATTTTCTTCTCTCTCCGTAGGATTGGCCATTCTGAAACCATGCCGGTTTAGAGATGTTGCGTGCACGTTTCACCTTTCTGACACTTGACAACCATGCGTGCATCGGTCAGACTTTGATGATGTAAGCGGTTTGCAATTTTGGACACATGGCAAGCATGCACGTTCCGGCTGTCTGATTCGGATTTTGCTTTGGATCTTGGATAAGCAGATCATCATTGTTTTTGAGGCATGTTTCTTATCCGGATCTCATCTTCTTGTATTTTCCCAAGGAGTATCATATTACGTCATCTTATATTTTGAAGTTTCCAGTTGATCTTTTCGTAGTATGATCCGGCTGGAATTGAGAACTTTCTTGCTATCCGGTCTGGTTGAGATGTTTGAAGTCGGTTCCACTTGATCATTTAGAGCCGAATTACTTTGGTATGTTCTCTAACCGGTTTATGCGGTTTGATCTGTTCCTGCACATGAAGATTTAGATTAATTAAGTTTTCTGGCCGGTTAAAATTAACCTACTTAATTTTTCTAACAAAATATACTTATGGTTGGTCTCCTTCTAAACAGCTAAAGGGCCAATATACTAAACCGATTCTTGAAGATGTTATGATCCAACGTCACCAAAATGTGAGAATACATAGGCACTTAATACCTAGAGGGTTAAGAAGGTCTACATATTATTTCTCATATGTCGCTAACTAATCAAGTGAAGAAAAAATAAGGAACCCTATATAATAGGAGTATTTTATTAAAAATAAAAATGGAAAATGATTTAGTTACATAGCTTAAGTGGACAGTCTAAGTTCTAGCTTAAGTTAACAAGCTAGGTTGAATGACAAAGAGTGTCAAATTCATAGTTTAGGTGGACAAGTTAAGTCAAACGCATAAGATTTTAGCTTAGTTAACAAGATAAATGGTTGAAAAGCTAAATGTAGAAGATGTTTAACTTAAGTGGACAAAATAAGTCAAATACATAATACTTAGCTTAAGTGGACAAGCTAAGTATTTTAGCTTAAGTAGACAAGAAAAACATATAATATTTTAGCTTGAGTGGAGAAGTTAAAAGACTTTTTAATCTCTTAGTGTAAGTGTACAAACTAAGCCATAATCGAGTCAAAAACATAGGCACTTTAGGGTTATTAGTTTTTCTTAGTTTAAGTGGACAAATTAAGTCAACCATAAGCATTTTCGTTTCTTAGCTTAAGTGAACAAGTTAAGTCAAATACTAAATCAATTTTAGTTTTTAGTTTAATATGATAAACTAATCCCTAGTCGGGTCAAAATCTAAAAGTTATCAAGTTCTAGATACACCAAATAGATATTCATTGTAATCTCAATCCTCCAACAAACGTCATACGAGTATTAGGTTAGAAATATTGTGAACATGGACATCATCAAGTTTATCTTTCTATGTTTTAATAATTTCATTAATAAAATAAGTTCGAGAAAAAAAATTATAAATTGGGAAAATTCAAATAAAATGCTTATTAATCAAGCTTGGACATGCATTTTACTAAAATCCAGATATTTTGTCCAAATTTTGTCCAAGAGGGACATTATGTAGATACTTATTTTCTATCCTCAATTTATGTTTAAAATAATCCCCCACCTATAAATTAATTTTCTAAAATCATATAAAGGCTCATTTCAAGGGAATTGAAAAATAAATAAATAGATGTCGTGTTAATCGTAGTCCAAAATAATTAAATTACGGACACTTTTTAATATATATATATATATATATATATAATAAGTAAGCAAAAATATGATAAATAAAATAAATATATATTAATGTTCGTTCATTTGTGCAAATAAATAGACAAAATAAAATAATATATATTGATTTTTGTTTTTTGTTTTTTTACAAGAGTTAATGAAAAATAAATAAGTAAAAATTGACTATCGAGATAGAGGAAACTTGGGGGTTGGTTAATTGCTAATTTACAATCATTAATTCTCATTTTCTATCCACACACAAAAGTTAAATCAATCGTGGAGGAAGAAAGACATTTAGCCCCACTATAAATTGCTTTCCAAGAGCGAGGAAAAGAGGATAGAGAAAGTGACAACTACTAAAATCAACTTGAATTTTACATCGACAATGACAACTTGAATTTTTTATGGGATCTCTCTTTTTGAAAAAAAAATTGAAAACAAGTTAAATGTGAGGAGAATTAATTTTAAGGTTTGAAAATTATAAATTTATAAAATGAGGCTTTGTAAACAACTCCATAACTTACCATTCCATCGTATCTGGGAGAGATTTAGAGTTTTCTTAATGGAAAGTATGTCATAAGCCTACTTTAAAAAATTTCAATGTTAATTTCTCACAACTAGAGAGTTGTCACCTAATATATAAATATTAGGTAATATTGAGTTCGACGCTTGGTTACGTGTGGGAAAGGATTTTTAGACGCTATGTCCCAAAACGCTTGTATGGTCCTTACTAATTAACTTTGACCTTTTTTAAAAAAAAAATCTACACTTTACAATGTTTTTTAAGATATGTATATGCTAACCTAGGATCATATAAGCCACAACTTGCATAAAAATAAAGCCAACAAAAATCCAAATAAAAAGCTTAGCTTAAACATGACATAAAAATATGAAAAATACAAACAAGTACCTTGGTTAGCTCCACAGTCCCATAACCTATATTTTAGTCAAGGTGCAAACCCAGCTCGGTTAGAATTTGCACCCTTGGTAAAACAAAGTGTAGCATCATCGGTCCCTAGTCAGCAACATTGGTCTCGGGTGCACATCAGGTTCAGATTCTCGACCGCAACATGTAGTAGCATCGATCCTTAGTCAACAGAAGCGGTCCCAAGTGCAACAGACATCATTGATCTCAAGTGCACAGTAGGTTCAAATTCTAGGTCGCAAGGTGCATCCTCTCGATCATGGGCTAGCAGTAGGTTTCCTTCAGGTGAAAATCATCGGACATGGGTTTGCAACAACTCAGCATCAGTCTTAAACAGATAGTATGTTAAATTAAGTTAAATAAAGAAAAGAGAAATAATTAAAAAGGAAATAATTAATTAATAAACTTAAGAGAATAAGTACGACATATTCTTAATGATGTGGTGTGAATAAAACTAAGTTGTGAAAATTGTCTTTGCGTAGGTACAACTCAAAAGATGTATGTATTCAAATATGGTCTGAAGAAGTGCGCGAGCAGACGAAGTCTAAAGAAGTGCGCGAGCAAACGAAGTCCGAACTTCATCAGACTTGTAGTCTGAAGAAGTGTGCGAGAAGACGAAATTTGAACTTCATCAGACTTATAGTCTAAAAAAGTAAGTGAGCAAACGAAGTCTGAACTTCATCAGACTTGTAGTCTGAAGAATTGCGCGAGCAGACTGATAGGATCGGCGTAATCGATAGAGACGGGGGTCTGAATATTGATGACGGTTTCGAACAAACGATTTGATAGAAATCATGTTAGGAATTTAAATCACTTTCTATTCTTCACAAACCCTTACAAACTCTTGAACGATTCAAGTGCGGAAACGTTTGTTCATGTTTGAAGCTAGGAACCAAAGAATGAGAAGATGATAGAATGTAAATGACACAGCAGTTTGTTAATTGATGTTTGAAGCAAACTCTCATACGTCAACCCTTCTTCCAACCACCGGAAGGATTCACTATACGTTTCTTAGAATCAAATACAGTTGCACGGCTAGCTCACTGTTGAACAGAACAGACTCTGTTCAACTTACAATATATTGAAGAATATCACTCAACTAGACAGCACTTTGATTCTATCTCTCTCTTAATATACACACAGTAAAGAAAGAAAGCAGTTCGTTCGTGTATTAACTTGTATGTTCACGTATATTCTAATCGATCGAGTTCTCTCTAATTCTGGTTGTTCGTCCGTTGTCCTTAAGAATATTTATATTTATATAGAGAGCAGGTACCAACGGTCGAATCTTCTATAATGACACGTGGTGAACTTCCATTGGAACGCCTCCATAGTACACAGGTACAACAGACTCTAAACCCCTGGATCGTGGCCGTACCAATCTGGTAGTGCGCTAAATATTCTTCTAGGACATTCCTGAAAGAAACAAGTAGTGGGAATAATATTTGCGTGCGTAGCATTAGTTATTTGGTTGCAACTGGCTATCATACTGATCTGCACAAAAAAGAGGAGCAGGAGTAGCATACAACTAGTTGATCGTGGGTAGACGGATGGTAGCTTCAAGCAACTGCTTAAGCATGGCATTAGACGTTTTCACTTAAACTGACAAGTCTAATGAAATTAGATGCCCATGTCTAATAGCAAGATCCATTAGATCACCTGGTCTAATGGGATTAGACAACACGTCTAATTACGGTTCCCTTCAGACTAATTTCGAGTTAGACTGCACGTCTAACTTTCATTTCCATTAGATGACACGTCTAACTACGCATCCCTTCACACTAATCTTAAGGAATTAGAATACACGTCTAACTTTCATCTCCGTTAGACGGCACGTCTAACTACGCATCCCTTCAGACTAATCTGAAGTAGTTAGATTGCACGTCTAACTTTTATCTCTGTTAGACTGCACGTATAACTACGCCTGTTAGACTACACGTCTAATTATGCATGTTAGACTACACGTCTAACTACGCCTATTAGACTGCACGTCTAACTACGTATCCGTTAGACTGCACGTCTAACTACGCCTATTAGACTACACGTCTAACTACGTCTGTTAGACTGCACGTCTAACTACGTATCTGTTAGACTACACGTCTAACTACGTCTATTAGACTACACGTCTAACTACGTCGGTTAGATTGCACGTCTAACTACGTATCCGTTAGACTGCACATCTAACTACGTTTGTTAAACTACACGTCTAACTACGTATCTGTTAGACTGTACGTCTAATTACGTATCATTTAGACTACACGTTTAACTACGTCTGTTAGACTGCACGTCTAACTACGTATCCGTTAGACTGCACGTCTAACTACGTTTGTTAGACTGCACGTCTAACTACGTCAGTTAGACTGCACGTCTAACTACGTATCCGTTAGACTTCACGTCTAACTACGTATATTAGACTGCACGTTTAACTCAATGCGTCTAATAGCAAATCAGTCTAATGAACCTCATTCAAACTTAGTCTAATATAACATGTTTTCGATACACCTGCACCAAAAATAATTAGACGACTTAGTTTAAGTTTTATATCAACTCATCACAAAATTCCATTAGTCAAAAATTTCTTTGACCCTTAGTCAAAATAATTTGACCCACCAATTTCCTCCTTTTTGATGATGATGTTAAAACTTTGCACAATTTAAGAGATAAACATCCATCTAATAGAAGAAAGAGTCAAACGTGTTCACCAGTCTTATAGAAATAAGTTCCAAAAACCAATATTCAGAAACCAAGTTTAAAGAACCAAGTTCACAAACAAACAGAAGATAGTTTAGGAGAAAAGAGATTATTGATCTTCCCTTTTCACGAGTGGGTCGATTGGGTAACGAGATCCTTGACATCTGAATTCTTCACCAGTTAGAAGGTTTCGAAACGGAGGGAGAGAACGGCCACCACGACCACTTCCACCACTTTTGCCACCACGATCACTGCTGCGACCTCCGCCTCTTATGATTGGCCTATTACTATCATCACCGGTTTGCTTTCTCTTTGATCTGGTGTCTGTTGAAACACCACCACCTCTTCTGCTGTTATTGTCATCGCCTTGAGTAATGAGATTCTTCTCTTTCTCGGCAGCAGCATTAACATCTTCTTCAGCTTGAATCTTCCTTGCAAAGAAATCAGCCTATTCTAACCGCTCAGCATCAGCTCTACTTATATAACCTTGAATCACAACCATCTGATTTCGAAGTAAACTAATTCCATCCATGACTTCATTATGGATTTCAACGGCATTTTCCCTTTCATAGTCGATCAAATCGCTTTGTTGTCTGAAGAAGTTCTTCTCAAATTTGGTGTATGACTTGTTGAGGATATGAATCTCGTACGTGTTTTTCTTCAGTGTCTTCTCCATCTCATTATGGGTTTTAAGAAGATCGGCAAATTCCTTCTTGTTTTCTTTCTGAGTCTTCATAATCTTTACCATATTTGATTCCATTACAACCATATTCTTCTGAAGAGTTCCAATCAATGCTTTCACAAACTTCATAAGCTTTGTACCATCAGCAAATTATCCTTCATTAGATGAAATCTCTTGAGAATCTACTGGAGCGGACTGAATGGGACTGATATGGGTGTGAACTTGCATGGACTGCTCAGGTCCATCCTTCTCTGAATCACTTTCAGACTTTCATTCTACTTCATCATCAAAAATTTCTTCACATACCTTGTGAATCGTATCGGACAAATCTCCTGAATGAGGAGGAAGGTTGACAACATCATCATGAATATTCGCAGCATTGATATTAGAAAATGGTCGGGGCTTGGGAGATCCTAGAATGAAACATTGAGACAACGAAAGCCCTTTTGTAGATTCATCATTTTAGCTTGTTCTCCCTCAGATGAGGAACTCTTCTCTAATTCCTTGTCTTTTAAGGGTTCCCCCTCAGATGGAGCTTCATCAGGATGACAAACTTCAGCCTCCTTTTCTGGAGATGCCTTTGCTTCAAGAACAGGGAACTCCAACACTTCATTTTCCTTGGTAATAAGAGCTTGAGCGGGTTCCTTAACAACTTCTTCTTCTTTGATAATGGGATTGGATTGAACGGGTTCCACAATTTACTCAATTCTGGGTTGAGCCATTAGACATTTTTCTTCAGTTGAAAAGATTCCCAGTTCTATAAGAAGAGCATCATCTTGCTCATCTTCAACAACATCATGATCATCGGACAAATCTATAAGTTCATCTTCATCTAAGGAACTTCCAAACGGACTAACTCCTGAGAAATTTGCTCCATGAACGTACCTAACAATGGTAGAAATGTAATCTTGCATAATCTCGTCTAGTCTTTTTAGAGCTTTTCTTCTACTTTAGCATTCCTCTCAAGAGAATTGAAATTGGCTCTTCTAGCTTGAATAATCAGAAAGAGAGCTCTTCCTCTCAAATTTGCTTCAACTAGCTCTTTTCTCTTAAGAGCTTCATAAACTTTCGATGTCTTAGCCCATTTCAGGACTCTCTTTTCAGTGCTGACTAGCTTCAACCATTAATTATTTATGCCTTTACCCTTGATGACCTCATCATACTTAATAGACATTATGTTCAAGACCCAAGTATCAAAAATCACGATCTTTTCAGCAGCATTTATATTGGCCTGATCCATCATAAGGTTGACAATGCAGGTTGCTTCAGAAACCTCCTCATTAGAATCGGTTGCAACATCCTTCCCTTTTCCAATAACCTCAACAGGCTTTGGAATAGGTCTTGGTTCCCCAAACGTGATTCTAGCAGTCATTTCTTGTGGAACGCATTAACTATTGAGCAGAAAGGGGTCTAGCAAAGAGTCCTGGCATGGCTTCAGACTGAACAAGCTTTCTAGTCACTACGGACTCTATTGGGACAGGATTGGAAACATGGGGCTTTTCAACCGGAATAGATGGGTCTTTTCAGATGCATCACCAGTAACAAGGGAAGGGCAGCACCTTGCTCTAGTTCAAGGGACACTATAGCATCAGTAGCTACAAAATCGGGTTGACGGACATGAGACAAAATCCTATCAAGATTAATAATGTTTGGACCAACTGGCTCAACAGTTGGCCCGACAGCAGGTTCCTTAATAGGAATAGAAACAGATTTATTTTGTTCCACCACAAGAACATTAAATTTAGGCACTTCGGCCTGAGATTGAGATGGGGTTACCTTAGACGATACTTTCACAGACTTAGACGCCCTGGGCGCCTTTGATTTCTCTCCTCTTGAAGCGGAGGACTTAGCAGATTTTCTTAACTGACTCGCGGCTGGAGACAGGGGAGACATTGGGATAATAGAAAGTTCAATAGGACCTTGCTTAACTCGGGAATTGACTATTCTAGAGTCCTTCTTCGAAGAGCTTTTCAAACTAGTGGAACTAGCCTCTGATTCATTGATTGTTCTTGTTTTCTTAGCTCCTGTCAACAGAATAGAAGCCAAATAGGATGCTTTGTTGAAAGAGATTTGAGTATCATTCACCGTTGCAGTAATGGAATCGCCGACCATCGTCGCCGATTTGAAAAACTCCCTAAGTTCTTTTCCGTGGAATATGAATGGCCCTCCGAGGTACTTCCCGAGACCGGAATATTCAAGGGATCTGAACATGTCGACCACATCTTGATGATTGAATGTATACACGGAAGGGAAATCGACCAGCAGAGTACAATGACCAAGTGTGATTCTCTTGTTGCCCATTTTGAAAGAATACGAACAGACACAAGATGAACGAGGGTTTCTTAGAGATAAAAACGAACAAATCTAGGGTTCTTAAGAGATTTTGAGAGAGAAACAGCTTTTTCAATCTCATGCAGAATGTCCTTATATAGACTCCCAAGAGTCGTATGAAGTAACTGTCATATTTCCTAGGGGTAGGACCCATTCATTAAAATTAGACGTCCTTTCCAAGCGGTCAACATTATTCTGAGGGTATATTAATCATTCTCTTTTAACTTGAAAGACATGTGTCTTCATGTTATTCGGAGATGACTATGTTTATGTTTGAGCGGGAAAAATTAGACATCACAACACGTGGGACAACTGTCCTTGATTAGTCTAATACACACGTAGTTAGACGTTTTTCTTACTACACCAATCTATGAAAACTAAACGTCTATTAGACGCATGGGTCTATTAGACGCAAGCGTCTAATTACGTGTCTTATAAACGTCTAACGTCTATTAGGCGTCGACGTCTAATTACGCATGAACAACACGTAATAGACGTGTGTTTGGTTAGACGTGAGCATCCACTTACTCTTGTCATAAAAATGTCTAACGTCTATTAGACGTATACGTCTAACCGCGCAGGTTACTAACCAAGACACATAGACTTGGATGCATATAGTGTAAATAAAAATACGTCTAAGTACATGTTTTTACTCTTAGACGACCTCGTCTAATAGACCGATAAAAGCATATTGTTTGCATGTGTCTTTATTTTCAAAATAAATTAATGAATAAACAAATGTTTTGAGGTCCTTAAGACCAAAAATATTTTTAAAACATAAAAACACTTAGTCCTCTAGAATGGAAAAGACCATTGTTGATCTTCTAAAATATATACTCAGAGGAGTATTCTCCATGCTTCCTTCCTGCATCTCTCCTGTATCACATACATAAGAAAATATTTATAAACTTTGGTACCAACATTCAATTGGGTCCTTGATCAATTAGTCCCTTAGGAATCCATATTTGAGTTATTCTGATGGATTTCTCACTTTGTGTTGTGATTAATGCGTATGATTTTGACTTAGCAGACTCCTTCCTGCTAGCCACTAATCCTTTAGCTTTTGAAGATGATTTTCTTTTAAAACTCCCTGACTTTGAGTAAGGTTTTAGATTTCCATACTTTATGGCTGCATCTAACTTATTTTTCAGCCAACTAACACTCGGCGGAACATAAGTTATTTCATTCTTCAACGCTACCTCTTCATGAATCGAATCCGATTCAGTATCAATCACACTCCCTTTGACAAAACTCATTGACTTAAGCTTGTCAGTTGCCGAGTTTGACTTTTTGCAGGACTGATTTGGGTCATTTCCATCAAATCCTAAACCGGATCTAGATTCAACATGTTTCAACAGACTAATATGATATTTTACAGCTTCTCCAGACCTCGTCCAAGCAATAACAACATAGTTTAACCTTTTGTTTTCAGAAAAAGAGTTTGAATCTATTCCTTGAGCATCTCATTCTCAGATGAGATCTCTACTACATTCTTTTCAAAAACATTTGATTCTTGAGTTTGAGATAAGATCGGTTGAGACACCTTAGATGAAGATTTTGTTTCATTTAGGGATTCTGCTAGCTTTCTATACTCTATGACCATGTCATCTAGTGCAGCTACCAGTTGTTCCCTTAAAAACTTTTTAGAGGAGAAGTCAAATACCTAAGTTTCGTGGGTATCTTCTTCTTCTCTTGCCATGAAGCAAGCCACCTCGTCTTAATCACTATCGTTGGATGAGAAGTAAAAATCACGATGGTTTCGTCTGTTCTTCCTGTCCCCTGCCATAAGAGCCTTCAGCTCCTTTTCATTGTCATTTTTCTTCTCTTCGCGCTTAGTCTTCCGACATTCTGATTGGTAATGACCTAAAATACCACAGTTATAACACTTAACATTAGCTTTGGATTTCTTATTATCATTAAAATTTGAAGAGCTTGAGGTAGAGTTGCTCTTCTTTATGAAGTCGCCAAAATTCTTCACAAAGAGAGACATAGCATCGCTGCTAAGCTGCTGAGCTTCTGTCTGCACATTAGGAGCAGCAAGAGGCTCTTCAGAGGTCACCAACGCTTTGACAATGATAATGGATGTGGATTGATCTTCTTCAATCATTGAGTTCAACTCGAACTCATAGGCCTTGAGATCAGGAAACAAATCAAAGAGCGAGATCTTGTTGAGGTCTTTGGATTCCCTCATGGCCATCATTTTTATGTTCCATTACCTTGGAAGAGCACGCATGACCTTGATATCAAGCTCTCTGTTGCTATAGGTCTTGCCAAGAATAGATAGAGTGGAGACAATTTGGCTAAACCTTGTGTTGAACTCGTTCATCGTTTCTCCGGGACGCATTTTGAAACTGTCAAACTGTTGAGTTGCAACCATAATCTTATTCTCCTTGGTTTGTTCATTGCCCTCACACAGTTGGGTAAGTCTGCCACAGATCCCCTTGGCAGTATCACACTCGATGATGTAGTTGAACATGTTGTAATCAAGAGATCTGTACAAAACGTCTAAACTCATGTTGTTGAGGTTGTTCTTCCTCTTGTCTTCACTGGTCCATTCGGATTTCTCCTTATCGATTTGGATGGGACCATTTGTGATAACACTCCACATGTCATCATGAAGAGAAGAAAGATGAGCACGAACTCTCTTCTTCCACACGATATAGTTTTCTCTTGAGAATGTGGGGATTGTCGTAGCACTAGCATCTTTGGTTATGGTTGATATTCTTAGTGAAAGCTTGAGAATAGAAACAGGGCTCTGATACCAATTGATAGGATTGGCGTAATCGATAGAGACGGGGGTCTGGCTATTGATGAAGACTTCGGACAAACGATTTCATAGAAATCCCGTTAGGGATTTAAATCACTTTCTAATCTACACAAACCCTTGTAAACTCTTGAACGATTCAAGTGCGGAAACGTTTGCTCAGTTTTGAAGCTAAGAACCAAAGAATGAAAAGATAACAAAATGTAAATGACACAGCAGTTTATTTATAGATGTTCGGAGCAAACTCTCCTACGTCACCCCTTCTTCCAACCACCGAAAGGATTCACTATACGTTTCTTAGAATCAAATACAGTTGCACGGCTAGCTCACTATTGAACAGAACAAACTCTGTTCAACTAAAAATATATTGAAGAATATCACTCAGCTAGACAGTACTTTGATTCTCTCTTTCTCTTGATATACACATAGTAAAGCAAGAAAGTAGTTCGTTCATGTATCAGCTTGTATGTTCGCGTATATTATAATCGATCGAGTTCTCTCTAATTCTGGTTGTTCGTCTGTTGTCTTTGAGAATATTTAAATAGAGAGCAGGAACCAACGGTCGAATCTTCTATAATGACACGTGGTGAACTTCCATTGGAACGCCTCCATAGTACACAAGTACAGCAGACTCTGAGCACCAGGATCGTGGCCGTACCAATTTGGTAGTGCGCCAAATATTCTTCTAGGATATTCCAGCAAGAAACAAGTAGTGGGAAGAATATTTGCTTACGTGGCATTAGTTAATTGGTTACAATTGCCTGTCGTACTGATTTACACAGAAAAGTGGAGCAGGAGTAGCATACAGCTAGTTGATCGTGGGTAGACGGATACTAGCTTCAAGCAACTACTTAAGCATGGCATTAGGCGTTTTTCACTTAGACTGAAAGTCTAATGACATTAGACGCCCACGTCTAATAGCAGGATCCATTAGACCACCTAGTCTAATGGGATTAGACGATACGTCTAATTACGGTTCCCTTCAGACTAATCTGAAGGAGTTAGACTGCACGTTTAACTTTCATCTCCGTTAGACGACACGTCTAACTATGCATCCCTTTAGACTAATCTGAAGGAGTTAGACTGCACGTCTAACTTTCATCACTGTTAGACTGTACGTCTAACTACGTCTATTAGACTGCACGTGTAACTACGTCTGTTAGACTGCACGTCTAACTACGCCTGTTAGACTACAAGTTTAACTACGCTTGTTAGACTACACATCTAACTACGTATCCGTTAGACTGCACGTGTAACTACGTCTGTTAGATTGCACGTCTAACTACGTCTGTTAGACTGCCCGTCTAACTACGTCTGTTAGACTGCATGTCTAACTACGTTTGTTAGACTACACGTCTAAATATGTTTGTTAGACTACACGTCTAACTACGTCTCCGTTAGACAGCACGTTTAACTACGTCTGTTAGACTGCACGTCTAACTACGTCTCCGTTAGACAACACGTCTAACTACGTCTGTTAGACTGCATGTCTAACTACGTCTGTTAGATTGCATAACTAACTACGTCTGTTAGACTGTACGTTTAACTCAATACGTCTAATAGTCAATCAGTCTAATGAACCTCATTCAGACTTAGTCTAATATAACATGTTTTTGATACACCTGCACCAAAAACAATTAGACGACTTAGTTTAAGTTTTATACCAACTCATCATCAAAATTCCATTAGTCAAAATACTTTGATCTTTAGTCAAAATAATTTGACCCAACATAGACGTAGTCAGAACTTTATCAGACTTGTAGTTTGAAGAAGTATGTGAGCAGATGAAGTCTTAACTACATCAGACGTGTTAGTCTGAAGTTGTGTGTGAGCTGACGTAGTCTGAACTACATCAAACGTGTTAGTCTAAAGTAGTGCGCGAGCAGACGTCGTCTGACTTCATCAGACTTATAGTCTGAAAAAGTGCGTAAGCAGACGTACTCTGAACTACATCAGACGTGTTAGTCTAAAGTAGTGTGTGAGCAGACGTTGTCTGGGTCATAAGAAGTGCGCAAGAAGACGCGTTGCATCAGTAGCCGTCTGAAGAAGCGTCCGCCCTTCTACTCAGCCCATAAGCAGCGTCTATTATCAGTTGTTTGCCCAATATGCATATCAAGCTGTAACCACTCATGTTCCACTTACTCAATATTCCTCTAGTCTGTTTTGTACCTTCCCGTACATCATGTTCCAGCAAATATTCTCAAGTACAATCCTCTATGCCACGATCCAACGAATATACTTTTGTGTACCTTCCCGTACACCTGGCGTACATCCAATGGATAGCTGACACGTATCAAAGAAGAAGATTCGACCGTTGTTGAGTCATCAGTATAAAAGGTGATCCAAGGACAATGGTGAATTAGTCTTACTCTCTTGACACTCTTGAATATCGCTCTCTCTTGCTCGGTTCTCGAATTCTCTAACTCAAAAGCTCAAGCGCAAATTTCTCACTTTGTGATTACTACTATTCTTTCTATGTGAAATCTCAATATTGTAAGTTGAACAAAGGTTGTTCTGTTCAACAGAGAGTTAACTAAGAGTTCAGAAACATGCAGTTGTTAAGTCTTGTGTATCTGACAATATTTGTGTAGTGTTCTATACTAATCAAATCCTTCTAGTGAAAAATCTTCTAGAAACAGAAGAAGTGGTGACGTAGGAGTTTTATCTCCGAATATCCATAAAAATTTGTGTGTTATTTTTTTTTCGCTCCTTGCATTCGTTTTCCTAACGTTTCAAATATAGCAAGCAGTTCCGCACTTCAATCCGTTTAAGAGCTTGCGAAGATTTGTGAAGAACAGAAACATTTCTTAATCCCTCACAAGATTAACATCGAATTAAAAGTTGAAAGTTGTAACTATTTTCAAAAACCCCTCTCTATAGTTGACACCGATCCTAACAAGTGGTATCAAAGCCAAGATTTTTTATGCTCAAGCATCATTAGCTTCCTAATTATGTCTATTATCAACAAGATCTGTTCTCGGAGAAAAACTATGATTCCTGGAAGTTAAGAATGCAAGCGCATTTGGCTGCCCTAGATGATGACATGTGGTATGTCATCACTAATGGCCCAATGAAGATAATGAAGGCCACCTCCACTACTAACCCCGATGGCACTCCTATGATGAAAGAGAAACTGAGGTATGAGTGAAATGGTGAAGATAAGAGGAAGAACAACATCGACAATATAGAAAAATACATTCTCTACAAGACACTGTACGATAATATGTTCAGCAAGATCACCACATGAACAACTGACAAAGAAATTTGGGAAAGGCTGACTCAGTTGTGTGAGGGAAATGAGTAAACAAAAGAAAACAAACGCTTGGTTTCCCACATCAATTCCACAACATCAAGATGCGTCACGGAGAGAAAATGATTGAATTTGATGAAGGATTCAATAAGATTACTGTTGATCTCTCCAATTTGGGCAAGACATACAACAACAAAGAGGTTGTAATCAAAGTTATGCGTGCTCTGCCCAGAGAATGTGATATAAAAACGATGGCCATGGGGGAATCTAAAGACCTCAACAAGATGGAACTGTATGATCTATTCGCTGATCTAAAGGCCTACGAGTTTAGGATAAACTCTAGGAATGAAGATTAGCCATCCACATCATCCATCTCAACCAAGGCACTGATGACTACTAAGGAGCCACCCCTCGCCAATGCCGTGAATACTGCTGAGCAGATGAGTAGCGATACCATGGCTCTTTTCGTGAAAAAATTCAGAAAATTCATGAAGAAGACTCATCCTAACTCAAGCTCTTCAAATAATAATAATAATAATAAGAGTGACTACAAGTCTAACTTGAAATGTTTTAATTTTGATAAACTAGGACACTTCAAGGTTGAATGCAGAAAGTTGAAGCGGGATGACAAAAAGAAGGATGATAAGAAGAAGCAGCAGAAGGCTCTTATGACTGCTAAAAGCAAGGGAAAATAGGCCAAAAACGATTCGGATGACTCGTCATCTAGCGATAGCGATGATGAAGTCGTCACATGATTCATGGTAGATGAAGAATTTGAGGTATTTGACTTCTCCTTAGAAGAATTTACATGAGATGACTTTATTGCTGCACTCAATGACATGATCATTGAGTACAAGAAGTTGTCAGACTTTTTCAATGAGATAAATTTGAAAAAAAAACTGATAACACCTCTTCATCTCAAGCATCTGAGTCAAATGATTTTGAAAACAAAATGGTTGAGCTCTCATCTGAAAATGAGAAGCTCAAGAAAAAGAATCAAATTCTTTTGTCTGAAAACCAACATTTAACTTACGTGGTCAGATCCTAGAAAAAATTTGGGGATGCAGTCAGATAGCAGATGAGTCTGTTGAGGCCTGCCAGATGCAATTCCGATTTAGGATTTGACCATGGCAACCCAAATAAGGCCAATAAAGAGTTGAACCCGGTGAAAGGCGAGCTTAATACTATAAGATTTGTTAGGGGACATTTAACTGAAAAAAGAACTGATTGAAGTTATGAACATCTAACTTTAAAGGATGAGGTTAAATATATGGAGCCAACTGAAAGCTGGCTGAAGCTTAAGAAGAGGGTAGCCTATAAGTCTGGAAAACAAAAACTTGACAAGAAGTTTTCCATAAAACCTATCCTCTAAAGTTAACGGAACAACTTCTGGAAGGAAGACGTCTGCCAAGCCTAAATCATACGCATTATTAACCACATAAAATGGGAAATCATTCAAAATAACCCAAATATGGATTCCCAAGGGAGTGATCAACCGTGGACCTAATTGAATAACCAAAATTGTAAATATGTATACTTGTAGGTACATCAGGTCAGCTTCTTGGAGGAGTCTGTCTAGTATCTAGACATCAGCTTCTCTAGACATATTGACGGGTGGCAAATGTTTGCTGACTAAAGTAACAAAGTGCACTGGGACTAATATCATCTTTGTGTTAACAACAAAATTAAAATTGTGGGTAAGGGTAAGATTATTCATGGTAACCTCATCATTAACAACGTGCTACTTGTTAAAAATTTGTGTTATAACCTGATCAGTATAAGCCAGATGTGTGACAATGGATATATTGTTGATTTTCAAAAACATGCCTGCCTTGTTAAGAATCGGTAGGGTAACACCCTGCTGACTGGAAGTAGAGTAGGAAATTCTTATAAAATGAATTGGAAAATAAGATATCTTATCATGTATGCATGATAGCCAAAAATGATCAAAATTGGCTATGGCATAAGAGATTGAATCAACTTAATTGTAAAACCATTAACAACATCTGTTCAAAAGATTTAGTTTCTGAAATGCCAAAATTAATGTTTTCAAAAGACAAGGTCTATCCTACTTGCCAGATGGGAAAACATATCAGATCAATTTTTAAAAGAAAATAAAATCTAAATTCAAAAGGTAACTAATTTAGGGGGAATGAGATATACCCTTGTCATGATTGATGTTTTTTCAAGATTTACTTGGGTTATTTTCTAGCATCTAAGAATCAAACAACTGAGCATTTGATTATGATCCTTAGAAGACTTCAAAATAAAAAATCTTTGAGCATCATAAAAATAAGAAGTGACCAGGGAACCGAGTTCACCAACAGATGCTTGTCTTCTTACATTTAGGAGTCTGGTTTAGATACGAGTTGTCTAGTTCTAGAACTCCAAAATAAAATGATGTTGCTGAAAGGAGAAAAACATTGTGTTAGGATCGGGATCGCTGAAAGAGACTGGGGTCTCGCTAGGATGAACACTTATACAACACGTCAGTTGATATTAACTCAGTTAAAAGTTAATATTGGTCTCTATTTTATGCAAACTCTCACAAACTCTTGAACCGAGTTCAAGTGTGGAAATGTTTATTTCGATTTGAAGTAAAACACACACGGATTGGACAGCAATGAAAAGGTATGAAATGGAGAAGAAACACAACACAAGATTTATGGATGTTCGGAGATAAAACTCCAACGTCACCCCTTCTTCTCAAACACTGAGAAGGATATTCACTAAGAATATTCAACACACTTTACAATACGTCAAATAACCGAGGCTTATTTACTGCTCGTTATTACACAGAATGAATGGAATTGTAATGCAGTCATCACTTTGGATAGTATGTAAATAAGAACAGTTTAGGATTTAATTCAATTCTAAAATATGTTGTCTCATTGTCTTGTGTCACTTGTAGGTGTTGGTCACTTCGTGTATATGGTATGTTGCTGCTATTCTTCAACCTTCTCTGAAATAGTGGAATATGACAACGGCCATATTTCTCATTCAACAGATACCTGAATGGTAATCCTTGATTCTGATTGGTCGGTCAAAAAGTACAACATTGTACTAAATGCGGTTGATACTTCCTAAGAAACATATCAGCAGGTCGTTTTATCTTATATTGATTTGATCATCTAGAGCGGTTTGACACATACTTGCTCCTTGGGGACTGTTGTTGGACTTATACCAAAATAGGTATCTGATCACTTTTGACGGTCTTCTGCTTCCCAAGGTCTATAATCAGACTTGTATCAAAATGGCAATAATAGTCTGTACACTGGAAAACCTCTTTTGTATATTTCTAAAGTCTTCTAAATTGCACCAAAATGGAAACTTCCAGTTGTTCTCAATTTAAATCTGTTTTATCACAATATTGGTTCCATATCTTGGATCTGATCGGTCAGCCTACTGGTCATTTTATATCTTTTATAGAAGCTTAGGATTGCACCAAGTATTTAACCGGACAGATCATCGGTTGTGCTGTCTTTTCAGTATCGGTCGACCGGACATATTGAGGAAGAATAATAGTTGATTTCTCTTCGAGGTGTAGATGATAGGTTTACCGATCATACAGCTGAGCGATAAAGCCATTTTTCACTGCAAAGCCGATCCTCTACTTGTTTTGTTGTAAGGATAGCCGAATAGATGGTTTGATTTAGAGAATCCCGGTTTGCGCTGCCTTTGTGGTATAAGTTGACCGGACTAGAAAGATAGAGTCGTTTTAAGAGTATGTTAGGATCGGGGACGCCCTTGGAAGACCGGGGTGTTTCCGGTTTCAGGAAGGGTGGCCGCTTACAACACACACACTACTCTTTGGTGATAGTCCGGTTAAAGACTAAAACCGTTCTTAGCACTGCACAAACTGTCACAGACTCTTGAACCGGGTTCAAGGGCGGAAATGTCTGTTTCAGGTTGAAGCAACGAATGCGACTTTTATATGATGTTTTTAGAAGGAGTAGGTTTTATGGAGGTGAGTGACCGGTTTTAGGAGTATGATTGGTTTTGAGGTTAAGGTGAAGTAAACAGGAAATGAAAGCAACGAAAGAACACGAGACAAGAATTTGTTTATGGATGTTCGGAGCAAACCCTCCTACGTCACCCCTTCTTCTCAGGTTATGAGAAGGATCTCCACTAACTCTTTAGAGTTACAACAATACTGCCGGTCGAGCCCAACTTCGCTACTCGCCGGTTACACCAAACTCACGCTTTGATGTAATACAATAATACAACACAATAACACACAAAGAACTTCCGGTTTTAGACACACCGGTTTTACAGTATAGACTTTATCTCTCTAGGATTTAATGCTTTATGACTTTCAGAACTTATGATGCTCACAACTACAACTGTCGAACTGCGTTGAATGAAGACGATCCGTCTTCCTTTTATAGCTGAAAGTAGCCAACGGTTACTTTCTTCTCTCTCTTGCGGATTGGTCGATCATTAGCACGCCTGTTTGCAGAAAGGTTGCTTGCACGCTTCAACTTCCTCAACACCTGGCATTCATGCAGGTGACTCTGAGAATAGGATGACATAGCCGGTTTTCAGATTGTGACACGTGTTGAACATCCACTACCGGTTGTCAGCATTGGATCAATAAGGCATCATTGCTTTCCTCGCATGCTTCTGATCGGATCCGATCTTCTTTTATTCTTTCAAGACACGTTTCTTCCGTCATGGTACGTCACTCTTGAATTTTGAATCTTCTGACTTTTGTTCTGAACCATCCGGTTTTTTGTGTCTTTTGCAGTATCATCCGGTTTAAAGGGTATAATCTTTCTTCTTCGTTAACCGGTCGCTTGAGAAAGTAGAACCGGTTCCTCTGATCTTTAACTTGATCACTTGAGGCTGGTTTCTTTGAAGTAGTAGCAACCGGTTTTTGATGCCCCAACTGGTTCATACGGTTTTGATCTGTATCTGCACATGAAAATCAACAACTGTTTAGTTTGTCTGGCCGGTTCCAAAAATTAATCTACTTAATTTTTCTATCAATTTCTCCCTTTTTGATTATTTAGAATAAATATTCAAAAATTGTAATGTATGGCCGGTTTTGAGAAAATTAACTTACTTAATTTTTCTATCAATTTCTCCCTTTTTGATTATTTAGAATAAATATTCAAAACTTGTAATGTATGGCCGGTTTTAAAAGTATGAGTTCGATTATTTTGAGAGAAATATGTTTGAAAAACATGAGTTTGATTGTTTCGAAAGAAATAGATTAGAACCTATTAGAAAGAGCAAAGTAACCAAGTTCTATAACACAATAAAACATAATTGTTCAAAGTAAATAGAGAAAGAGATTTAGGGCTTAGATGGTCCCCCCTTGTGTGGCTCCTTTTCCAGCTCCTTCTCCAACCGTCTTCTTTCTTCTTCTTGCCTCGCTTTGAATTCTCTATCACGTCTTTCGGCATCAATTAGCACACCGGCCCATACACTTGAGTGACCGGTGCCCTTATTCTTGAGATTGAAGTTGGCGCAAACTGGCTTTGGTGGTGGAGGTGGTGGAGCAATCGAAGGTCTGAAACTTGGAGTTGCTGTGGTTTCTCCGGTTGTCCTTCTCTTCCGTTGATTGAGTTCCTCCGGATCTTCTTCTTCTTCCTCATCAAGCGGTTGAGCATTTATCACGACCGGTAAGGCTGTTTTCTGTTCTGCCCGCTTCATCACGTTCTTAACGGCGCTTCGCTTCTTCTTGTTCCTTGTATTCATGGAGTGGGACGGTTGAGCCAGTGGAAGTTCTTGGACGTTGGCCTGCTCTTCTTCATTGCATTGTTGGGCAAGCGCATAGTCTTTATCTTCAAGCTCCTTCTATAGCCGTTCTTTTTCAATCTCTTCTTCTTGTAATTTCTTTGCGTTTTCAGCATCCTTTTCGATTTGCGTTAGGGTTGAACTGACTTGAACCTTGGACATTTCCCCGATTTGAATGGCCATTGCTTGCAGCATATCCAATAGTGGAGCGGTTGCGGCTTTGACGGACTCGGCAATCATGACTTTTACTGTTGTCTGCATAGTCGTGTTCATCATGGTTTGTAGAGTGTTTGACAGTTTATCTTCAGCCACTGCAATTCTTTCGTCGGTTATGGTTTTAAAATTACCAAGGCATGAGTCAACTGTTTCCGCCATCGCTTGCTTGATTTGATCTATTTCCAGAGCTTTGACCGGTTGAGAAGCTTCTTGTTCCAGGTTTTCAGAGGTTCCGGATGTCTCACCACTTATAAAGAATGGCTTACTTTGATATAACTCGGCATTGTTGAATTGGCGTTGGCAACCTTTCCTCCATTGCATGTCAAGACGGTCAAGATTTTGAGCAAGCTGTTCTCGCACCGCAAGAAACCGTTCAGCCATCTTCATTTCAATCGGGTTTAGCGTCTTTCCTTGGGTTTCTTGAAAAGCATTCTCAACTGCTTGTAACCGAGCATTTTCAAGGATCACTGGAGCTTTGCTAAACGCCGGTTGGACTAGATTGGTGTTAGCTAGCTCGAGTGCCCTTTCTTCCAGTTTGACGAGCCTGTCCCACTGTTTGTTACCGCTTAAACCTGGAACCATGTCTGATAACTTGGTTTCGCATCTGAGCTTCACCCACAATATATATGGCGTTAGCGCATCACTTGCACCTTTGTTCATGTCTTGAATGAGTTCATCAAAGATCTCATTTTCTTGCTCTATGGTGTATGGAAACTCGTCTCCGGTTAGTTGAGGATCGATTTGCAGCGTGCCCGTTCCGGTTTCCGTTGTTTCTTCAATGAGGATGCCTTTGCCTTTGTTTATCGGAGTGGGACCTTCTGGAGCTGTCTCGCCTCTTGCGGAACCGGAAGGTTCCTATTCTTCAATATTTCCCTCCTGAGCGGAGGTGTGATTTCTGTTGATTTGGTCGTCTCATCGACCGGTTGAACTTCTGTCTGATCAGGTATTTCAACCTGATTATCTGGCTTCCGACGACTTGAAACATCGTCCTCTTCGGTTTCCTTTGTGATCTCTTGGACCACATTCTGAATTGCTTCTGAGGTATTCAAGCCCACATCGGCCAATACCTCTTCAACTTGCTTACTGGGTGACTTGGAGGTTGCAGAGTGAACATTTACCTCTGCCTCCTCCTTGGAAACTGACTTGTTCTCCTTGCTCCCCGAAGATTCGGTTTGCCTTGGAGAATGAGATGAAATGGGAACTGGAATAACGGTGTTGAGTGGGATGGGCTGAAATACATCTGCGGTTCTTTCCGGTGGATTGTCCGAGGAAAGCGTTTTCTCGGAGTCCGCCGGTTTCTTTGAACTCTTCTTCGCAGCTACCTTCTTCCTCCTCTTTCGGTTCTGGTGGAACTTCTGCCTCAACCGCTTTTCTTGACGGTTTCTTCTGTCTGGTTTCTTCTTCAACTGGAACCGATGAACTGGCTCCCTTGGATGATTTAGTCTTTGAGGATTTTGGTTTGATCGTCTTCTCCGGTTTTTCGATCATTGACTCTGAGTCAAGAATGTTGGAGATCGGAAGCGGTATGCCTTCACCGAGTTCCACTTTGAGAAACTCAAGAATTTTGACGATTTGCATAGCATAGGCCTGCACCCGGCCATCTTTCTTTATCACCATTTGACAGAACTCTTCGTAGATGACGTACCCCCAGTCCACCTTGTCATCGCGGACAATAGCTAACAGCATTATAAGTTTAAGTTTTGTGAGGTTGTCGAAATTACCTCCCCTTCCTTGGAGTGATTTGGCGATGACGGTCACTAACCATCTGTATTCCAGTTTGAGCTTGATCTTCCGGCTGTTGTGGATCACCAGATCCTGACCTGAAAAAGATACCACCAACCGGGCAGCATTTGATTCTGCTTCGGTTAAGTCGATCTTTAGGTCCGAACCTGTGTTGGGCAGACCAAGGGCTTCCGCAAAAATCTCTTCGGTGATGAGGACGGCCTTTCCGTTGACAGTCGCCGAGATCTTCCTCTTCGACAGCGTCGCCGTCGCCAAGAACTCCGTCACCGCCGCCGGATGGATGATGAACGGACCAGAAAGGAACTACTCCAACCCAGATTCCCGTAGAAGTTGAAGAACAGCCTTGTTCTTATCGTCAGCATGCTCGTCAATATCTGCGAAATCTACTTGCAACATCCATTGAAATGGAGCTTTGCCTAGATCCATGATATTTTTTGAGAGAAGAAGATGAAGAACGATGATGATCAGAGGGATGAATGCCTTTGAAATTCTGGAAATCTTAGAGAGAGAAAGCACGTGTGTCGAATGGGCTGATTTGAACTTATATAGATGGCGGTTCCAAGCGGTTTTGAAGATGAACCGTCAATTTGATGTTTTTGGCGCCAACTTTCCCTCCAAAAAGTTACTGCCGTAACTTTCGGCGGTAAAAACGGAAATTCGATGGGCGGTAAACTTTGAGAGGTAAAACTGTGGGCGGTTAAGATTTTTCGAATTTTCATCTTTGCTCGAGAGACCGGTTTCACTTGAGATCTCGTTAACCGGAAATTTTAGGTTAACTTTAACATTTTGTATAAGTTTGAAAAACCGGAAGGAATACTGTGAATGAAAACCGGGGACTTTTTAAGAATTGAAATATTTCATTAATACGGGAAAGGAAATGATTAACATAGGAGCGGTTCTGGTCGTACAGCAAAATGACCAGAAACCGGAAAGAAAACGAAAAGAAAGAAAATTATTCGGTAAACCATCCTCCTTCCAACCTCCTTTCATACCACTTCTCCATGGTGTTTTGAGGAGACCGTTCATGAATTCTTAACACACATCTATAGATCATGTCTATTGTGATGGTGTTGAAGGATCCAACCGGAACACCTTTTCCAAGGTTGCGACGCTTGGACATCAGAAACCGGGTGATCTGAGGAGCGTAGCTGATCCTTCCTCTTTTACCGGTCATAAGCTGCTTCAGCTTATTGAAAAGATAGGACGCCCAGTTGATGGCGGAGTTGCGGATGATGGCTATCATAATGTCGAATGCCTCCCGGCTGTAGTTCTGATTGGGCATTCGGCCTATGATAGACCTTTGGACCAAATCGTGAAAGACTTGGTAGTGAGGAGCGAGATCTTCTTTCTTCCCAAAATCCTTAACAGGAGTGTATGAGGAAGAGAAGATTTTGAAGAAAGTTTCCTTAGCCGGTAAATACGGCGTCGGAAAATCAGAGAAACCTTCCGTTGGAAGGTGAAAGAAGGTGGCGAATTCCTCCTCAGAAAACTGGAGGAACTGACCGTCGATGATGGTGCGAATGCTGCCATCATCCAAAATGTGACCGTTATTGTAGAATTCGCACACCTCCTCCACGAGGATGAGGTCCGAACCCTTGAGAAAGCCTTGCAGGCCAGACTCTATGACATGCTGAAAAATGCAGTCATAGTATGAGCTATGCTTGATGTCTTCAAAATCAATGATCAGGGTGTTTCTTATCTCGGCAGACATGATGATGAGTAGTGAAGAAAAGTTTGAGAGAGTTCTTGAGCTTCCGAGTTTTTAGAGAGAATAATGCTTGAAGGCGTGTTTTGAAAATGGAAGTTGAGTCCCCTTTTATAGCCTGGAATGAATGAGAGCATTTAATGAGAGTATTTGAAAAATCTAGCCGTTTATGCTTAGTCATTAATGTTTTTGTGATTTTCCAAGAGAATAAAGGCAAGTCTTGTCAAATCAAGTCAGGCATGCTTTTTGATAATGAGGATTTATGTTTCCAAGAGTGATATGATTTATTTTGATATGACGCATTGAATATTTTAGATTTTGACTTGGAAAGGAAAGAAATCTGATTCATTGATTGGAGTACGAAACCGGTCGTACAACAAAAGTACCGGTTTTGTAAAAAGAGATAAAAGAGAAGAACAGGGAACAGTTTAAACATTCGATGACTCAACTACTTGAGCGTTTGAAGCCTCAGCCGCTTGAATTCTTCTGGCTTTAACCGCTTCCCACCGGTCGATCATCTCTTGTACTCTTTCCTTGGTGAGCACGTGCCTTGGGTGAAGAGTGACGAAGGCTCCGGAGTGGATGTCCAGACTTGCACAGAAACCGCTCAGCTGAGGAGCGTAGCCGGTCTTGTTGGAGAGAAGCATCTTCTTCAGGTTACTGAAGATGATCCAGGACCAGTTAACCGGTGTCCCAACCGTTACGGCGATCATCATCTCGAAAACCCTTTGGGTGTAATAGTAACTCTTCTCTCTGCACAAGACAGATTTTCCCAGAATCTCGCAGAGAATCTGGTACTTGTGAGAAAGTTGACTCTTAGCACCCTAGGGTTTAACCGGGATGTCAGATCCTGAGAACCGGCGACACATTTCTTCCATTGTCACCGGGGAATAGGTTAGGTCGGTTACCCCTTCATTGGGTAAGCCGCAGTATACAGCGAAATCCGTCTCGCTGAATAGGAATTTCTGACCGTAAACCTGTGCAACGAGTATATCTCGATGCACCTCTTTCGCGGTCTCAAACAGTTCTTCGACTACAAGGTAGTCGATGATGAACCTGTTCTCAAGAAAACTTCTTAGCCCACTCTTTTCTATGGCTAAGAACATTTCCTTTACTTCATGATCCTCATATTGGTAGATTGATCCAAAATCTGCCAATAGGATTTTCTTGGCTAGGGAGTTGGTATTCATGTTTTTGAGAGAGAGAGGATTTTATCTCAAGAGTAATACTTGTGAATAGTGAACTTGTGATGTTTTGAAAAGGATTAAGGATGGTTTATATAGCCCGGGGATTCGGCTTGATCTTTAATGAGGTTAAGCATGCCTGATGATGTCATCAGCTATTTAATAGACTTAACTTGTTGAAGTAACTAATGGTTATTTCCAAGGTAAATCTAATTATTACTAAGATAGCAATGATGAAAAATATCTATTGACAGGATGTGAGTCTCCCTCTCTTGATGATGGACACATGTCGTCATCTCGATTGTGGTAGACTTGTTTTTATTAATTACAGGCTTCATTTTTCAAAATATGCATGAAAACTAGGTCGGTCATCTCAGATTAATCGGAAAAGTTCATTTCATCAGACCAGAGTGCATATGTACTAAGCGGTTTTCCATGACCGGTTTTAGTAGGATATTTCCGTTTGTGAAGAAAAGTTGATTAATGTCAACAATTGTTCAACTTTGGATTTGTTTTATCCACTTCAACCCGGTTATTTCAACCGTATAGTAAACATACATTTGATTTGAAATTATGAAGTGATCGGGCATAACCGGAGACTTCCTCCCGGTTAGCATATTTGATTTATTAATGGCCTATTTGAATATGGTTTGAGAAGCGATAGCTTCTCCCTGAACACATATCCCGGTTTTATATACAAGCATACATTATGATTATATCATTTGATTAAGATTAGTAAGACCCAAGATATTTCGAAAATGTGAAAACTTAGCTTCCTGTAGCGGTTTCGTGAAGATGTCCGCTACTTGTTGCTCGGTCGACACATATTCCAGCCGGATGTGTTTCTCCTGAACATGCTCCCGGATGAAATGGTGTCGGATGTCGATATGCTTTGTTCTTGAGTGCAACACCGGATTATATGTGATCGCTATGGCGCTGGTGTTGTCACAAAAGATTGGAGACTCCTTGGCTTCTATTCCGAAGTCCCTAAGTTGCTGTTGAATCCAGAGGAGTTGTGCACAGCAGCTTCCAGCCGCTAGGTACTCCGCCTCTGCGGTTGACGTTGCAACGGACGTTTGTTTCTTGCTGCTCCAAGTGACTAACCGGTCACCCAGAAACTGACAGGTTCCACTTGTACTCTTTCTGTCGATTTTGCATCCCGCGTAATCGGCATCTGAGTAGCTTATTAGATTGAAGCTCGAGTCTTTTGGGTACCAGAGTCCCACTTCTTGAGTTCCCTTCAGATATTTCAAGATTCTTTTGGCCGCCGTATAATGAGATTGCTTTGGGTTTGCTTGGAACCTTCCGCACACTCCAACCGCAAACAGAATGTCAGGTCGGCTTGCCGTGAGATACAACAGCGATCCGATCATTCCTCGATATGCTGTGATGTCAACGGCTTGACCATCTTCATCTTTGTCCAGCTTCACGGAAGGACTCATTGGCGTAGCCGCTTCGGCACATGTATCCATCCCAAATCTCTTCAGCAGTTCGGCTGTATACTTCGGTTGACTTATAAAGATTCCGGCTTCAATCTGCTTAACCTGAAGTCCTAGAAAGAAACTCATTTCCCCCATCATACTCATTTGAAATCTATCAGTCATCATTTTCGAAAACTTATCACATAATTTTGGATCGGTTGACCCGAATATGATATCATCAACATAAATCTGAACAAGTAAAATTTGTTCTTTTCTTTCAAATTTAAAAAGGGTTTTGTCTACCGAACCTATTGTAAATTTGTGATCAAATAGAAATTGTGTCAAAGTATCATACCAAGCTCTTGGAGCTTGTTTCAAACCATAAAGGGCTTTATTCAGCCGGTAAACGTGATTTTCATGTTCTGGATTTTTAAAACCTGGAGGTTGGTTAACATACACCTCTTCATTTACTTTACCATTTAGAAAAGCACTCTTAACATCCATTTGATAAACTTTGAAATTTTTGAAAGCTGCGTATGCTAAAAATATTCTAATTGCCTCAAGTCTAGCTACAGGGGCGAATGATTCTTCAAAATCAATGCCTTCTTCCTGTTTATAGCCTTGAGCCACTAACCGGGCTTTGTTCCTCGTAACTAAACCGTCTTCATTGAGTTTATTTCTGAATACCCATCGTGTGCCTATAACCGGTTTGTTTTTCGGTCTAGGGACTAGGTACCAGACTTTATTTCTCTCAAACTCGTTTAATTCCTCTTGCATTGCCAAGATCCAATCTGGATCTGACAGTGCTTCATCCACCTTTTTCGGCTCAATTTGTGATATGAAAGCAGAGTTTCCATAGTGATCCAAATTTTGTTGCCTAGTTCGGACGGGTGAGGATATGTTACCTATCACTAGTTCAAGAGGATGATTTTTGTTCCTTCTGAGGTTAATCCGAGACGTGTCTACCAAGCTTTCGGCTGGCTGATCAAGGTTAGACTGATCGGTAGGCTGAACAGATTCAGACCGACCGATTTCTTCAGTAGAAACTGAAGCGTCAACTTTCTGCGGTAAGGCAGCTTGATCAGGCTGAATCTCAACATCAACCGCTTGGTCCTTGACAAAGCGTCTAAAAACCGGAACCTCGTCTTCATCATCAGAATAGATATTGAAATTTTCCATTCTGTTGTGAAGGTCGAAGGGTAATGCAGTGTTTCGCTCAACCGATTCATCGAAAACAACGTGTGCGGTTTCTTCAACTGTTAAAGTCCTAGTATTGTATATTCTGTAGGCTTTACTCACAGCTGAATATCCCAACATTATTCCCTCATCGGATTTAGCATCAAAAGCGGTCAAGTAATTCTTGCCGTTATTGTGAACAAAGCATTTACTACCAAAAATTCGAAAATATCGTACACTTGGAACTTGATCAAAATAAATTTCAAAAGGAGTTTTCGAAAACCGTTTAGTTACTAAAGATCGATTTTGTGTATAGCAAGCGGTGTTGATAGCTTCAGCCCAAAACTTTTGAGCGATACCCGAATCGGCTATCATTGACCTTGCGGCTTCCTTGAGAGTTCGGTTTCTTCTCTCAGCCAGGCCGTTCTGTTGAGGAGTTCTGGCACTAGACAACTCGTGCCTAATACCGGAATCATCAAGAAAAGTTGTTAAATTACTGTTTATGAACTCAGTTCCTCTATCACTTCTGATTTTGTTTACTCGAATAGATTTTTCATTTTGTATTCTCAAAATCAGTTTAATCAAGTTTGGAGTTGCTTGATTCTTAGAAGCTAGGAAAGTAACCCAAGTAAATTTAGAGTAATCATCAACAACTACCATAGTATAATGCATGCCTCCTAAACTGGTTACTTTAACCGGACCAAACAGATCCATATGCAAGAGTTCTAAACATCTTTCAGATTGATAATTTCCTTTATTTTTGAAAGATGATTTTACTTGTTTCCCCATTTGACATGCAGCACATACTTTATCTTTTGAAAACTTAACTTTTGGAAAACCGTGGACTAGTTCCTTGGAACAAATAAAGTTAATCGTTTTGAAATTCAAGTGGTTTAACCGTTTATGCCAAAGCCAGTTTGGATCATTTCCGGCTATCATACACACAGGTTTTTCGAAATCAGTTTTCCAATTTACTTTGTAAATGTTTCCTATCCGGTTACCGGTTAGCAAAGTGTCATTATCTTGATTTTTGACTAAGCATGAGTTTTTATGAAATTCAACTTTGTAGCCCACATCACACATTTGGCTTATGCTTAGTAAATTAAAACTTAGTTTTTCTACTAATAGCACATTATTTATGGATAATTCACCATGGACAATCTTACCCTTGCCCACGGTTTTACCTTTTGAGTTATCCCCGAATGTGATGAATGCTCCGGTTTCGTACTTGATGTCGGTCAGTAGCTCCTTGTTTCCGGTCATATGCCTTGAGCATCCACTGTCCAAGTACCATTCAGAATTCTTTAACCGGTTGCTCCTCCTAACCTGCAACAAACAATTATTTACACCTTTTTGGTACCCACATTTAGTTGGGTCCATGGTTGATTAGTCCCTTTGGGATCCAGACTTGAATGAGTCGGATCACTTTCCCGGTTATTGTTTTGATAATATTTGGCTTAACTTCTTGGCCGTTGCTCAAGAATGCCTTATGTGGTGATGGGCTTCTTTGATGTCGGTTTTTATTATTTTTACTTGGTTTCCGGTTGACTTTCCTTCTCTCAGGATGAAGCCATTTTTCAGATTCGTTAGGACCTACATATTTAAGCGTTTCTTCCGGTTTTAAGTCACTTTCGGTTTGTGAACTTTTAACAAATTTTATGAATGGAAGATTATTTTTCGTGAGTTTCATTCCGTTAGATTGTTTTGTTTCATTTTGTTTACTTGGATCATAGCCGATACCATATCTACACTTCGGATGTCTTTTGTAGTTGCACATTTGTTTCACTGCTTGACGTGATCTCTCCCACGCGGCCGTGACGTACATTGCTCGTTCATCGGTTTCGGTTACCGGTTGAACTGTCTCCTCATTATCTGAGAATAGTTCATCCGGTTCATACGTTTCGATTTTATGGTCGTTATCATATTCATTATTTATTGGTTCGGTTTTAGGTTCTACAGGAATTGGTATATACGCAGATATATTTCTGAACTCAGCAACCATTTGGTTGAGTGCAGAAACTAGATCTTCTTTAGTAAACTCATCAGACGAGAAATCAAATACCTCTTCGTCGTTTGCCATGAAGCAGGTTACTTTCTCTTCACTATCTTCATTGTCGGAGTATGCCCACTCGCTTCCACCGTCGGATGCAATGAGAGCTTTTTGGATCTCCTTTCCTTCATCAGCATGTTGATCATCATTTCTCCGGTAGTCATTTCGTTGGTTATTGTTGTTTCCCCGATAATTGTTTCCTTGATACCGGTTGCCTTGATAGTTATTTCCTTGATAATTATTTCCTTGATAGTTTCCTTCCGGTTTTCTAACGTCTCTTCTTGGTTTTCTACACTCCGACCTGAAATGTCCAAAACCATCACAGTTATAACATCTCTTGTTTGATTTATCTACATAGTTATAATTAAAATCATTATTAGATGGTGGCTGGCTCTTCTTCATGAATTTCCCGAATTTCTGAGCTAGCATTGCCATCACATCGTCGGTTATTTGATCGGTGTTTTTGACTGGAGCCGGTGCGGTTGATACTGGAGCCGCCGGTTCCACCGATGTAACCAATGCTCTTGTTGCGGTTGATGTGGATGCTTCATCTTCGATTCGAGACTTGATCTCGAATTCGTAGGCTTTCAGATCCTCGAACACATCATGCAACTTCATCTGCCCAAGGGTGCTTGACTCCCTCATCACCATGGTCTTGATATCCCACGTGCTTGGCAATGATCTTAGAGCTTTGATGATCACTTCTCGGTTGTCATACTTCTTTCCGAGTGTCTGAAGCTCGTTTACTACGCTGGTGAACCGGTTGCTGAATTCCTTCATATTTTCTCCCGGTTTCATCCTTATGTTTTCATACTTCTGCGTAGCCACCAAGATTTTGTTCTCCTTGGTTCTTTCATTTCCCTCGTGGATCTGAATGATCGTTTCCCAGGCTTCCTTTGCATTTTCACACTCTGATATTTTGTTCAAAGTGTTGTTATCTATAGCCTTATAGATGTGCCTCATGCAATGGTTGTCCAGGTTACTTCTTCTCCGATCTTCACTTGTCCATTGGTTTTCCTCCTTGTTGATCTTGATCGGTCCCTCTTTCAGGACTCGGCTCATCTCATCATCTAACGTAATCAGATGTAGATACATCTGTTTCTTCCAACTGCTAAACGCTTCGCTGTTTAGCATTGGCGGCTTGTCGTTGTGGGTCATGCTTCCCATCTTTTTAGGTTGCTTGAGTGCTAAGAACCTCGCTCTGATACCACTTGTTAGGATCGGGGACGCCCTTGGAGGACCGGGGTGTTTCCGGTTATAGGAAGGGTGGCCGCTTACAACACACACACTACTTTGGTGATAGTCCGGTTAAAGACTAAAACCGTTCTTAGCACTGCACAAACTGTCACAGACTCTTGAACCGGGTTCAAGGGCGGAAATGTCTGTTTCAGGTTGAAGCAACGAATGCGACTTTTAGATGATGTTTTTAGAAGGAGTAGGTTTTATGGATATGAGTGACCGGTTTTAGGAGTATGATTGGTTTTGAGGTTAAGGTGAAGTAAACAGGAAATGAAAGCAACGAAAGAACACGAGACAAGAATTTGTTTATGGATGTTCGGAGCAAACCCTCCTACGTCACCCCTTCTTCTCAGGTTATGAGAAGGATCTCCACTAACTCTTTAGAGTTACAACAATACTGCCGGTCGAGCCCAACTTCGCTACTCGCCGGTTACACCAAACTCACGCTTTGATGTAATACAACAATACAACACAATAACACACAAAGAACTTCCGGTTTTAGACACACCGGTTTTACAGTATAGACTTTATCTCTCTAGGATTTAATGCTTTATGACTTTCAGAACTTATGATGCTCACAACTACAACTGTCGAACTGCATTGAATGAAGACGATCCGTCTTCCTTTTATAGCTGAAAGTAGCCAACGGTTACTTTCTTCTCTCTCTTGCGGATTGGTCGATCATTAGCACGCCTGTTTGCAGAAAGGTTGCTTGCACGCTTCAACTTCCTCAACACCTGGCATTCATGCAGGTGACTCTGAGCATAGGATGACATAGCCGGTTTTCAGATTGTGACACGTGTTGAACATCCACTACCGGTTGTCAGCATCGGATCAATAAGGCATCATTGCTTTCCTCGCATGCTTCTGATCGGATCCGATCTTCTTTTATTCTTTCAAGACACGTTTCTTCCGTCATGGTACGTCACTCTTGAATTTTGAATCTTCTGACTTTTGTTCTGAACCATCCGGTTTTTTGTGTCTTTTGCAGTATCATCCGGTTTGAAGGGTATAATCTTTCTTCTTCGTTAACCGGTCTCTTGAGAAAGTAGAACCGGTTCCTCTGATCTTTGACTTGATCACTTGAGGCTGGTTTCTTTGAAGTAGTAGCAACCGGTTTTTGATGCCCCAACCGGTTCATACGGTTTTGATCTGTATCTGCACATGAAAATCAACAACTGTTTAGTTTGTCTGGCCGGTTCCAAAAATTAATCTACTTAATTTTTCTATCAGAGTATGACCGATCCCTACATCTCCTGCACAAACGGCGGATTTGGTTAGGTTCTTTAGATAGTTACTTACCTACTAATTAACTATCTATTTTATCTAACAATTTTTCCTTTTATGATTATTTAAGTTAAATATTCAAAACTTGTAATTGTTGGCCGGTTAAATTTAATATTATTTGAGATTTGATAAAAATTTTGAGAAAATTTTGTAAGTTAATTTATTTAGCAATTTCTCCCTTTTTGATATTTTGATTTAAAATTATCAAAACCAGCATTTTGAAAATAAACCGGATCATTACGTTCCCAAAAATAGTCATAAGTTCCCAAAGTAATAGTTGTAAGATAAATATTGTAACATAAAGATAAGCATAGGTAGAAATTAGTGTCTCCCTTCATCCGGTTTGTTTATCAATTCGTTGAAGAAGCTACGCACAAAACCGACGGCTGGTTGTCCAGGAACGTTGTACTTAGAACTCCTTGTCGATTGTACAAGAATATCAAACTCGACATTTCTTTCTCTTTGAAAGGCATTATCGGCAGAACTTCCACCACCTCTACGGATTCTTCGGTCTGACCGGGCACTATGAGGGACAGCTCGAAGCGGTATTTCCTCGATCGGTTAGGACATTGTTCTTGGTCTACGAGTTAAAGGTTGATCATCCTCTTCATCTTCTTCACAGGTCGGATTTTCAGTGCCTGGAGTAGGATTTCCAGCCAGTGTTGCAATTTCCGGTCGCGCATTTATTACTTCAGACTATTGAGCTCTTTTTCGTTTAGCCGCTCTAGTCTTCTTGGCAATCGGAGGAGACTCATCTTGTTCTTTATTAATTTCCTCCTTAATTATTCTAGTCACTTCCTCATTGGCTAGCTTAGTTGCCTTAGCCTTGGCATCCTCTTCTTCTTGGAACCGTCGGGTAGCCTCTTCATGCATCCTTAATTTTCCCGCGTTGGTAGTGCCTTAATTATATACTAGCTCATAGAGCTTTAATGACATAGTTTGACCAAAGATAAAGTCTGAGAGACTACCTCCTATACTTGCACCAATTTAATATCGTGGGATTGAGATGATGAAACACGTTCTTTGAGAACTTCAGTTACCTGGGCCTCCATGGATGCCTGCCATTGGGCCATAGATTTTTGAATCATTTCCTCAATGAGCATCTTTAGACGTTCTTCAGAGATTGGAAGCGGTGAACCGACAGACTGGTGTTGCACTGGAGGTGCCCCATGAGAATTGGCGTGAAGAGATATTTCGGTTCCGGCCGGTCTATCAACACTAGTTTCTCTTGACTTATATCGGTCAGAAGACTTACCCAAGGTAGAGTTGGCCGGTTTAGTGAGAGATGGGTTGGATTTTGCCTTGTCTTTTTCTTCATCATTTTTTGACCTTTTGGAAGGAGAGTTCGGTTGACCAGAAGATTGCTTTTCTTCTGACTCAGCTTGGCGTTCTTCCCTGGTTTTGATTCCATCAAACATTTCTTGTTCTACCGATGGGGTCCATGCCGGTTTGGAAGATTGACCGACTTCAAAGCAAGACTTAGGTTGTGTTTCATCTCGGTGAATATGCTCTCCTTCAACCAGTCTTTCTTCATCTTTCTAAACAATTGCAATAAGATCCTCCATGGCAGTTTTGAGCAATGTAAGAACAATATCATCCATAGTGGCATCCCCATTTAAATTTAAATTTTCCTCCCTCTTTGCAATGATCGGTGATAATGTTCTCCGCTTAGCATTCGCTTCGGCAATGTGATATTTGGTTAGAGCTTCATGAACAGAGGTAGTTCTTGCTAAACCGAGAGCCACCTCTTCTAAAGACAAGAGCGTCGACCATTTCTCTTCCTCCGGTACCTCAGGGAGTACATCTTTGAAAATTATTTCAATTCTTGCATTCGCCCATGCATAGAATATGTTGGAGGTCTTCAAAGCCTTTTCATAAACCTCTTTGAGTATACCGGTCACAATATTTTCCGCCTCTTTCTCGTTTCTTTGGAGGCCTAGTGATTCATTAGGGTCTTCAATAATAGCATCGATTTTCTTCTCACGAGGACTTGGAATGGCCCCGGTTTCAGTCTAGGCCATTTCCTGATCTTCATTAGAGAGATTAGGAACATTGATCTCTGGATTACCGGTGTTAGATTTAGTCAGCTCCCTAATCTCGATTTTTTCTTGATCAATGTCAGTCAGTCGATCTTCTTCAGTTTTAGAACATTTCCGATCGGTTTCAGCAATCCGACCGGTTGCACCATCATCACTTGTCTGATCGATTTCAGCCATTCGATCGACCCTAGCAATAATATTGTTGATAATATCTGATATTATCGGTTGAGCTTCAAAAACTGCAAGCGCAACCGGTAGTACTGCAGTATCCTTAAGATCAGTAATAGGAGAAGAGATAGATATATATATTTAACTCAGGGTGGGCGGTTTGTTCAGGGAGAGAAGTCCCCTTTTTTTTAGAACGACTAAAAACGCTAAGAGTAGACTCGGCATGAGCCTGAAGGTTGATCTGTGTGGGTGTGCGGTTTTCTAGAGTGGGAATCATGGGACCGGATTCAGTTTCTTCACTATCAGTTTCTTCAACAACTGGTGTCTCAAGCACCTGTTCTTTACCCTTTATAGCTTTAACTTGGACACTTTGCCCTTTGATTCTTTAATCTTGGGTTCTTTACCCTTAGATTGTTTGCCCTTTATAGCTCTAGCACATTATTTCTCAATATTGCTCGTATAAAATTTTGTTGTTGGAGAGAAGAATACCTAAACTGGTGGGGATATTAAGATGGACCAGAATTTTGCCGATCTACATGGCGTAACCTAAGCATCGGTTGGTCTTGGGAGATACCATTTCACACCGAATTTCGAATAATACACTCCCCTAGTTAATCCGGTTGCCTGACAAAATACCGTCCATCATATCGAATTTCGACCGAGTAATACTGTCAAAATTTCCTCCTCTGGCCTGAATCGTCTTTGACACGATATCGCAAAGAATCCAGTATTCGAAACCCATAGAGTTCTTTTTTCCATTGAACTGTACTAGTTCACCGGTATTAGAGAGGATCATTTGAATGTTGAGAATTGAAGATTCAGATAGTTCGGTGGAGAAGTCACGCCCCTCCGTCGGAAGTTGAAGAGCTTCAGCAAACACTTGTTCAGATATCTCAAACTTTACTCCGTTCACCTCAGCATGAATAACCTTCTTCTTTATCTTTGCGGTTTTGAAGATATTGATCAGGTAATGGAAAGCATTTATTCATATGCTTTATTTAATATAACTGGACCTCATATAATGCTGAAGGCATTTAACTAGAGCTCATTTAATGTGGAAGGTATTTAACCGGAGCTCATTAATACAAAAGGAATTTTACCGGAGGTCATATAATGCTGAAGACATTTAATCGGAGCTCATTTAATGCGGAAGGCATTTAACCGGAGCTCATATAATGCTGAAGTAGACTGGAAGTCTCGCTAGGACGAACACTTACACAACACGCCGGTTGATATTAACTTGGTTAGAAGTTAATATCGGTCTCTATTCTACGCAAACCGTCACAAACTCTTGAACCGAGTTCAAGTGTGGAAATGTTTATTTCGATTTGAAGTAACACACACACGGATTGGAAATCAATGGAAAAGTATGAGATGGAGAAGAAACACAACACAAGATTTATGGATGTTTAGAGATAAAACTCCTACGTCACCCCTTCTTCTCAAACGTTGAGAATGATATTCACTAAGAATATTCAACACACTTTACAATACGTTAAATAACTGAAGCTTATTTACTGCTCGTTATTGACTTACAACTCTCACTTCTTACACAATATGAATGGAATTGTATAACACTCAGCACTTTCGACAGTATGTAAACAAGAACAGTTTAGGTGTTGGTCACTTTGTGTATCTGGTATGTTGTTGCTATTCTTCAACCTTCTCTTAAATAGTGAAATATGACAACGATTATATTTCTCATTCAACGGATACCTGCATGGTAATCATTGATTCTGATTGGTCGGTTAAGAAGGTACAGCATTGCATTAAATGCGGTTGATACTTCCCAAGAAACATATCAGCCAACTGGTTTGTCTTCTTTTGATTTGATTATCTGGAGCGGTTTGACACATACCTGCTCCTTGGGGACTGATGTTGGACTTATACCAAAATAGGTATTTAATCACTTTTGGCAGTCTTCTGATTCCCAAGGTCTATCATTAGACTTGTATCAAAATGGCAATAATAGACTGTACATTGGAAAGCTTCATTTTGCATATTCCTAAAGTCTTCTGAATTGCACCAAAATGGAAACTTCTAGCCGTTCTTAGTTTAAATCTGTTTTATCACAATACCGGTTCCATATCTTGGGTCTGATCGGTTAGCCTACCGGTCATTTTATATCTTGTATAGAAGCTTAGGATTGCACCAAGTATTTTACCGGACAGATCACCGGTTGCGCTATCTTTTCAGTATCGGTCGACCGGACATACTGAGGAAGAATAATAGCCGATTTATCTACGAGTTATAGATGATATATTGACCGATCATACAGTTGAGCGGTAAAGTTGTTTTTCACTGCCAAGATGATCCTCTACTTGTTTTGTTGTAAGGATAGCTGAATAGATGGTTTGATTTAGAGAATCTCGATTTGCGTTGCCTCTGTGGTATCGGTTGACCGGACTATAGAGATAGAACCGTTTTGAGAGTATGACCGATTCCTATATCTCCTGCACAAACAGTGGATTTGGTTAGGTTCTTTAGATAGTTAATTACCTACTAATTAACTATCTATTTTTTCTAACACATTGAAGGACGCAGCGAGAACATGCTAGCTGACGCAGGTGTCTCTTAAAGTCTTTGTGCAGAAGCCATAAACACAACATGCTACACTCAAAACAGGTCAATGATTAATAAATGTTTTAAAAAAATACCTTACGAGATTCTCTATAGTAAAATTCTTGAATTTTCATATTTTAGGATATTTGGTTATAAGTATTTTATTCATAACAATGGGAAATATTCTATCTTCTTTTGATGTTAAGGCAGATGCTGGTATTATGTTAGGTTATTATTCAGTTAGTAAAACTTATAGAATCTATAATAAACGAACTCAAACTGTTAAAAATCTCTCCATATTGTCTTTGATAAATATGTTGAAATCAATTCTAACGAAGTCATTGAAGTTACTAACAGGTTGGAGGCTGCTACTTTTCAATCTGATAGTGATAATGAAGTTTCGGTCAATAGGATCAACGCATTTGATCAGACAGCTTATCTGGTTGATATTCAACCAGACAACTAGACTACAAGTTAGAAAATGGATGACAGTCCGGACATCGTAGGGCCATCTGACCAGACGTATGATCCTTTATGACCAAGCTTCAAATGTAACATAAATCATCCACACGAATTAATAATAGGTAATCCTAATGCTCCTCTTAGGACCAGACACCAATTATTAGATGAATTTACAAACATCGTATTTTTCTTTCAAATTGATCCTAAGAAAATCGATGAAGCACTTCTTGATCCAGATTAAATCAACGCCATGCAAGAGGAGTTGAATAAATTTGAAAGAAATAAAGAGTGACATCTGATTCCACGACCAAATGATCAATCGGTTATTAGAACCAGATGGGGATTTTCGAAACAAGTTAGTGAAGATGGCTTGGTTGTGAGAAACAAAGCCCGATTGGTAGTTCAAGGCTATAGGCAGGAGGAAGGAATTGACTTTGAGAAGTCATTTGCCCCTGTCGCTAGACTTGAAGCTATTCGAATCTTCCTAGCTTTTACATCGTCTAAAAACATTAAAGTTTATCAAATGGATGTGAAAAGTTTATTTTTAAATGGAATTATAAATGAGGATGTGTATGTTGAACAACCGCCTGACTTTCGAGATCACTCCTTGCCTAAATCATGTTTTTAAACTTTATAAAGCTTTATATGGTCTTAAGAAAGCTCCTAGAGATTAGTATGACACATTAACTAAATTCTTGTTTGAACATGATTTTATCATTGACACAGTAGATAAAACATTGTTTAGATTTGTTAAAGACTATCATATATTGCTTGTTCAAATTTATGTTGATATATTATATTTGGGTCAATTAACCCCAAATTATGTGAGAAATTTTCTAAGTTGATGCAAGACAAGTTTGAGATGAGTATGATGGGAGAACTAACATTCTTCCTTGGTCTTCAAGTTTGTCAACTTGAAGATGGAATATTCATCAATCAAGCTAAATACACTAGGGAGCTAGTGAAGAAATTCGGCATGGAGAGCTGCTCAGTTGTTTCAACTCCAATTAACTCATCCAGCAAACTTGATAAGGATGAAGATGGCCAGAGTGTCGATATCACTGCCTTTAGAGGAATAATTGGATCTCTGCTCTATATAACTACCAACCGATTAGACATCCTATTTTGATGGAGATTATGTAGGTTGTAAGATCGATCGGAATATCACTAGTGGGACTTTCTAGTTCCTTGGTGATCGTCTGATATCTTGGTTCAGCAAGAAACAGACATTTGTCTCCACGTCTACAGCAAAGGCTTAACACCTTGTTGCAGGCAGTTGTTGCTCTCAGCTATTGTGGGTTCAACATCGGCTAAGGAATTACGACATCCAGGCAGATGAGTCTTCGATCTTCTGTGACAACATCATCGTAATTGCCATAACGTACAACCTGGTGTTGCATTCCAGAACCAAGAATATAGACATCCGACACCATTTTCATCCGAGAGCATGGAAATCAAAAACATATTCGGCTAGAATATGTTCCAATAGATCAACAAGTGGTAGACGTCTTCACGAAGCCATTCCCCGAGACTATGTTTTCTTACTTTAGAAATGTTTTGGGTCTTTTAGACCTAAATTAATTTAATTAAGTATGCACAAATTGAGAATGAAATTTGTTGTTAAGTTGACTGGACAGACGTATTAAGACAGATGTCTCAAATCAGACTAATCAGATTAGTCGTCTAAAGAAACCATGTATTAGACGAGTTGTGCTTAAGCAACTTGCAATTTAAGCGTATTTAGACGCCTAAACGTGAAACAGACGTATGTTAACTCGGATATCGCCATGCGTCAGCAGACGCCTTCCAAACATATGTTTTACCAAGCTTAAATGCAAGGTATGCGGATAGCATAGACATATGTTTGTCTACATGCGTCTTCAGACGCCTCATATTAAGACGAGTGGGACAACTGTCTTACATGTTATGCATTGTCCTTGTACTTTTCCCACTTAGAGAATAAACCGTCGTATTTCGAAATATTTGCAAGGAAATATTTATGAGAATATATAAAATCTTTTAAATATCTCCAAATATCGAATAACATGAAGATGTGTGTCTATCAATGTTAAAAATATGACTAATATACCTGACGGTTCATTACCGCACAGTTTTAAATTAATAATAACTTTTATGATAATTTAAATGACGCCTTTTAATAATGACTTTTTGAGAAACGTTTTAATTTAATTGACGTCTTTTAATGACGACGTTTGGGAAACATGTTGGCCCATGTTGTTGTTGTTCCTCTATTCTCTGCCCCTCCATATCCATTAACCAATGTTCTGGCCAATCAATTCAAGGTGTTGGTTGAGGGATCTACTTTAGCTTCTAGTCAAATGGCGTATGTTCTTGCTTCTGGTTAGACGTCGTCTATTCTTGCTTCTAGTCAGACGACACCTGTTAATCCTAATAATCAAACAAAGGTGTCCCCTACTGTTCAGACAACCTCCGAGGTAAACATCATTCCTAATTTGGATGTAGAGCTCGTTATTATTGAAGTTCCCGTTCTGGAACATGTTCTTGCACCAACTGCTGAGAAAGTTGGTCAAACTGATGAGAAGAATCAGGGGTAAGACAATATTGTATTCCTTGCCGAACTAGTGGCTGTTGAAGCAGCTGGTCATGATTTTCCTTTAGCAGAGTAGGAGGTTGTGCATGCGCCTAAAATAGTTAATACTAAAGAAAATGTTGGTCCTGCTGCAGCTATTCTAGCAAATGTGTTTTCGAAGAACATTTATCTATTGTTATGCTTAGAGCAGCCCGAAGGGCTCTAGGCATCTCATTTAAAGAACCTGTTCCTGATCCCAAACCTGCCTAAGTTGTTGGGAAAGGAAAAGACATAGTCGTTGAAACTCCCGAACTCTCGTCTAAAGCCTCTCAGATAATTAACCTTATCCTGGAGGATGTTGAGGCTACGATGTCTGTTAAAATCGATTTGTTCGATAAATGGGTATGCACCAGGCTACACACGAAGTTTAGTGATGTTATCAAAAGCAAGAATGTAGCAAGAGAGTAGAAGGAGCTGCTGAAAATGGAGAAGGAAGTCCTCTCTTGGACGAAGACTCAAGATGAACGAGGCTCTCAAGAGAAGAGAGCTCGTTGTGGTAAATGCTAGAGGGCGCGCTCTCCTCCCCATCTTCTTCCAAAGGGAACAAAATTTCAATCATTTGGACAAAACATCTCAAACTTATGCGAAGGTTATTCGACGTCTTAAACGTATCATGGAATTGCACTACTCAACAGTTCTCCAATACGTCCATAGGACTAAGTCGTCTCAATCTGATGCTCTTCGGAATAAGGCACCTCAGGCAGATCTAAACAGATATCATTTATTGAGGAGATGTCATTCACTGAAGGTGAGTCGAATCCTATCTCTATTGTTGATCAGTTGCTTTCGGTGGTTGAAGAGAAGACGACTCTTCACGTCATCGAGCAGCAACAATTGTCTTTTGAAGAAAAAAGATTCCTTGCTCATTACTCGGCTGATCATATGTTCATCCCTTATGAACTAACGTCTGAGCAGCACCTCCTGTCTTCTCAGAAGGAAAGGTCTGAAACTACTCCCCCCATGTCCGAACAAGAGTAGACCTCGTCTGTTGAGGGGAACCTTCTAAGCCGTCTGAACAAGAGATGACCCCGTCTGCTGAGGGAGAACATGTATGTTCTAAGAGGGCGTCTGAAGCCGAAGCTTCTAAGTCCTCTTCTTCTTCGTTTGAGAAGACATCCAAAGGGGTCGATCAGCCCTTAGACCCCATCTCCTAGAGGGAGTCTGAAGAGAAGGTTTTTGAAAAGAGTCAGTATGCCCCTCAAATATCTAAAAAGTCCCTCCCTGATCAACCTCTCCTTTCTGAAGATATATCAGGTCTTATCAAGGAGTTATGCACCGAAATCCAAGGAGATGGAGGTGATTCTAGGGCGTTGATCAATGTACCTCGGGTATTTTCTCAAGACAAGGAACCGGAGCAATCCATACAAGTAAACCTTCATCCCGATCATATTCGCTCTATTCCAGCAGGCTCCCATATCGTTTACTCTGCTCCCTCGTCTTCTGAGGAGGTCTCTCCGGGAATTGTGGATCTCTTTAAGATTATCTTGGAAGCTCTTGCTACGTTGTAGGAGAGCATCCATTCCATTTCCAATAGGCTGGAAAATATTGAAAAGCCATCTGCGATGAACTCCTCAGCGAATGCCAGCTTAGATTCGGCTTAAGAGAGTACCAATAAAGATCTGTTGAAGACTACGCATGGCGTAGTGATAATCCACACTTAGATAAGAAAGATGCAAAAATTTATGATCACATAGAGAAATGAAATTCATGACAAGACTAATTCTCTCAATCTTGAGTTTCATAATGAGACTAAGTCTTCGATTGAATCCTTCACTCTTCAGATAGTCAAAATTGACAAATCCCTCAAGACTGTGTAAGCGGAGTTAATCAAAGATGTTGACGCGGTCACTCGACACTTCCAGGCCAAAGAAGATGCAGCTGCCAAAGCTTCTAAAGCCAAAGCCCTTGTTGTTACTGACCCTGATAATGTTTAAAAGGGGGAGGTAGAAATCAAGAGAGTACACTTTCTCATGGCACTTTCTTCAAGAAGAAGTCAGTCCAAGGTGGTCGTGGCAATTGTCAAACATATTGAGGAGGTGGTCATGGAGGTGACCGCGGTGGTGATGGTGGAAGTCGAGGAGGAAGAGGTCGACTACAACAACTTGTACTCGGTGATCATTATTAAAATGGAGGGAATCTTAAACTATCTTATATATTTTTTATTTTTATAAATATATTGATTAATTTTTTAGCTAGTGTTCTTAACTTGACTTTTTAAACTTAGTTTTAACATCATCAAAAAGTGAGAAATTGTTGTATTAAGTTAAATAAAGAAAAGAGAAAATTAATTAAAAAGAGAAATAATTAATTAATAAATTGAAGAGAATAAGTACGACATAATTTTAATGATGTGGTTTGAAAAAAACTAAGTTGTGTAAATTGTCTTTGCGTAGGTACATCTCAAAAGACTTATATCTTTAGACATGGTCTGAAGAAGTGCGTGAGCAGACGACGTCTGAACTTCATCAGACTTGTAGTCTGAAGAAGTGCACGAGCAGATAATATCTGAACTCATCAGACTTATATTCTGAAGAAGTGTGCGTGCATACAAAGTCTGAACTTCATCAGACTTATATTCTGAAGAAGTGCGTGAGCAGACAAAGTCTGAATTTTATCAGATTTGTAGTCTGAAGAAGTGCGCAAGCAGACATAGTCTGAAGAAGTGAGTGAGAAGACGATGTTTGAACTACATCAGAAGTGTTAGTCTGAAGTAGTGCACAAGTAGACGTAGTGTGAACTATATCAGATGTGTTAGTCTAAAGTAGTGTGCGAGCAGATGTATTCTGAACTACATCAGACGTGTTAGTCTGAAGTAGTGCGCGAGCATACGTCGTTTGAGCAAAAGCAGACGCATTGCTTCAACAGCCCTCTGAAGAAGCGTTGGCCCTTCTACTCAGTCCATAAACAACGTCTTTTATCTGCTGTCTGTCCAGTCTACTTATCACGCTATAACCACTGAAGTGCCACGTACTCAATATTCCTCTAGTCCATTTTGTATCTTCCCATACATCACGTTCCAGCGAATATTCTCTAGTACAATCCGATACGCCGCGATCCAACGAATATATTCTTGTGTACCTTTCCGTATATCTGGCGTACATCCAATGGATAGCTGACACGTATCAAATAAGAAGATTCAACCGTTGCTGAGTCTTCAGTATAAAAGGTGATCCAAGGGAAACGACGAATTAGTCTTACTCTCTCTAGACACTCTTGAATCTCGCTCTCTCTTGTTCAGTGCTCGAATTCTCTAACTTAGAAACTCAAGCACGAATTGCTCACTTTGTGATTATTATGTAATCAATCTACTGTCCTTTCTGTGTGAAATCTCATTATTGTAAGTTGAACAGAGACTATTCTATTCAATATAGAGTTATTTAGGAGTTCAGAAACAGGCAGTTGTTAAGTCATGTGCATCTAACCGAATTTGTGTAGTGTTCTATACTAATCAAAGCTTCTAGTGAAAAACTTTCTGGAAAACAAAAGAAGGGGTGACGTAAGATTTTTATCTCTGAACATCCATAAAACTCCGTGTGTTATTTCCTTTCCGCTCCTTGCATTCGTTTTCCTAACGCTTCAAATCTAGTAAGCAGTTCCGCACTTGAATCCATTCAAGAGCTTGCGAAAATTTGTGAAGAATAGAAACAGATATTAATCCCTTATAGGATTAACATCGAATTGAAAGTTGTTAACTATTTTCAGAACCCCCTCTCTATAGTTGACACTGATCCTAACATAGTAGGTCCCTCTTGGGTGCCAATCATAGCCCAAAGAAGCTAATATACAAAATATAAATATAAATAAATAAATAAAATAAATTCTAAAGGATGATTATAGAGGTCAAGTGTGACGAAATTATCCCGAGGCTAAGTTTTCTCAGATGGATGAAGAGCTTCGGGTATAGAAAGCATCGGTCCTCGATCTCAGTCCTCGGTCTCTGTCTCTCTCATTGGTCCTCGGTCCTTGGTCTTCCATCCTCAGTCCTAGCATGCGAATAGCACCGGTCCTTGGTCCTGTGTGCAGAAGAGCTCCTCGGTCGGCCAACATCCGCATGCGCTCTAGTGTGCCTATTTCTTTGTCGAAGGCTCTACTAGTGCGCTCCAAGATGCATGTTTCTTGATCGGAGGCTCTTCTAGGGTGCTTCTACAATAGTAAGGTCCATTGCTTCTAGTTTTTTTGACCTATATCTTAACTAACTAAGTTTTGGTGATCCAAATGAATCCCAAATTATATGAAACATTCCAGATTTGATTTTAACATATAAACAAACATTGATATAAACTAAAAATTTTAGTTCTAATAATTATAAATTTAAAATCAAACAAATCAAATGAAGGCTTTCTTTTTCATGTTCTTGGAAAAGTTTGTTTTTTTTTTGTTTTTTATATTTTATTTTATTTGCATGTTATATTATTTATATATTTACATTGATAAAGATGAAAACCCACACTAGAAAATCATACAAAAAAAATTACATATTATAATGGAAAAAACAAAGACAAACACTTTTATTGATAGCAAAAGACAAAGACAAAGGATAAGAGTCAAGAACTTACAAAGTGGTTGCGCCCTTGACCCTATTGGGGTGTGGACTCTAAGTAATTCTTATGAAATATTTGACAAGAATTGGTGATTGTTTAGAGGGTTCTCTTTAGGGATGCTTATATGTGTAAAAATAAAAAGGATATGGATTTGCAACCTAGGGGCAGATGGGAATGATAAAATGTTGTCATTTACAAGGTGCTAAGGGGTGGTATTTATATAGAAATTATGAGAAATTCTAAGGCCCAAGGCCCATTTATCACCTTAACAACATGAGGAAAGGTTCTTCATGACCTTGTCAACAAACTACTTTTTATCTATTTAATTTAAATGCCTAATTTCAAGCTTTTTTAATTAAAAAAAACGAGTCACTTCTCTATATTTCCTTGCTCACTCACGGTTGGGAGAAAGATTTATAGGTCCTTCTATATAATTCCATGGGTCGGATCTTGGGAATGTGTGGGTCCATAATTCGGGTCATTGGTCGGATGCATCAATTGGATCATTTCTTTGACTTGACTTCGGGTTGACTTTCCTTTGATTTATATTTTTGGCTCCTTTAAAAAATCTGATCCGAATCTTACATATGGATCTTAGATGGATCCTTGAAGATTCACACGTTTCACTTTAGCCTATAAAAAGTGTTTGTTAAAATGAAATTAAAATAACAATTGATGAAAAGAAAAAGATTTTATTTTTAATTATTCATATTCCTAATGAACAATTCTAATTATTCCTTATGAAATAAAATACTAAGTAACTAAGTCAACTTTTAAAAAAAAAAATAATTAATTTATAAAATCAAAGCTAACAACTAATTTAATCGATAACTAAACTAATTAATTAATAACAAAACAAATCCTAATTATATAAACATAATATTAATACATTCTTTTATAAAAACGTTAACATGTATATATATTTTAAAAACTTTTTTAATTTTGGGGATTTATAATATCGACGGTAGTTAATTAAATAAAACCTTGAATATTCAAAGTATATAATAACTTTTCTAAGTGTTATAACTTAAAGAAATTATTATCTTAACTTATTTAGAATCCAAAATCAATTATTTTCAAAAACTCAATTGTTCTAAAAAATAATGGCCTTTAAAATTAACTATGCAATGAGCCTAGGAATGATTTTGAAAATTGTGTATAGACTCGGATTTATTAAAAATCTAAACTATAAAATTGGAGTAAAAAATAAGTGTTTACAAAATTCTCCTCTTGGACAAAGTTTGTAGAAAATACTTGATTTCAGAAAATGCATACCCAAGCTTGAACATAGGCACTACATTTTAAAAATACTAATTTATAGTTTATTTTGGATTCAATGAATGAAAAGAGAACAAACCTGACGAGCCTCTCGAGAGACTCGTGTAATTAATCTTTGTTCTTCAAAGTCGGTCTACAATCCACTTGTTAAAGATTCATCTTTATTTAGAATATACATCGCTCCTAGTTTATTGATCGTGTAGACTGAGCCTGGTTATGTAGATTATATTTCTACGCACCTCGCCTAACCTTTGGTTTGTACGTGAGTACACATCTTGACTTAGTTTATTGATTGTGTTTACTTGGAATTGATACATTGCTCTTAATCTTAGTGTGTTGACTGTATATATATCGCTTTATAATCTTAGTGTGTTGATGTATCACTCCTGATATTTGTTTGTCGACTGTATGTGTCGCTCCATAATCTTAGTTTGTTGATTGTTCGCTCCTGATATCAGTGAGCTAATTGTATGCATTTAGAATATACATCATTCTTGGTATGTCTGTTGCATGGATTGACACCTGGTTAGTTCGATTATATTACTACACACATCTCCTAACCTTTTAGAGTGTACATGAGTACACATCTTGATTTAGTTTTTTGATTGTGTTTATTTCGCTCCTCTCATTGGTGCGAAAAATTTAACAATTATTTCATAATAAACCAATCGTCTTTGATTAAAGTTCAAGTGAATTTGTGATAACACCAATTGCCTTTGGTTGGGGTAGAAAATAAAACCAATCGCCTTTGATTGAAGTTTGGGATAAAATCAATCGTCTTTGATTGAAGTTGAAGATAAAACCAATCGCATTTGATTGAAGTTAAAAATGGAATCAATTGCCTTCAATTGAAATTTATGGAATTTGTAATTAAAATCAATTGTGTTCGATTGAAGTTTATGGAATTTGGAATTATACCAATCACATTCGATTGAAGTTTAAGTAATTTTAATTAAACTAATTGTGTTTGATTGAAGTTTATGGAATTATGAATTAAATTGATCGCGTTCGATTGAAGTTTAAGGAATTTTTATTTAAACGAATTGCGTTCAATTGAAGCTTATTAACTTGATCACGTTCGATCGGAGTTCATTTAACTTTGAATTAAGTCAATCACGTTCGATTGAATCTTATCAACTCGATCACGTTCAATCGGAGTTCAATAACGTTCGATTGAAGCTCATTAACTCGATCACGTTCGATCGGAGTTCAATCATGTTCAACTAAAGCTCATTAAACCAATCATATTCGATCGAAGTTCAATCATGTTCGACTGAAACTCATTAAACAAATCACATTCAATCGAATTTCAATTAAACAATCACATTCAATTGCAGCTCATTAAACCAATCATGTTCGATCAGAGTTCATTTAACTTTGAATTAAGTCAATCACGTTCTAATGAAGCTTATCAAATCGATCACGTTCGATCGGAGTTCAATCACGTTCGATTGAATCTCATTAAACAAATAACGTTCGATTGGAGTTCATTTAACTTTGAATTAAGTCAATAACGTTCAATTGAAGCTTACCAACTTGATCATGTTTGATTTGAGTTCAATCACGTTTGATTGAAGCTCATTAAACCAATCATGTTCAATCAGAGTTCATTTAACTTTGAATCTGTTAGGGTCTAAAATCAAAGTCTCGGTCCTAGAATAAATTCCAGCAACCTTTCTCGGCACCCGGTCTCGGTCCTATGGTGCACATGGGCCAGATTTCTGTTTTGTTGTATTATTATTTTGTTTTGCTTTCCTTTTCTACTTTACAAACTGAATTCTGTTATTTTCTAGTTATTGTTGTAACCGAATATTATGGGGCAAGACATCACCTATATAAGGCTGATCTTTCTTCCCCAAGGACCCATGAATGGAATAATGAAGATATGAACTTCTGCCCTATTCATCTATTATTATTTACTATGGACTGTTTGGTATAGATCAACAGTATTTCTCTTCGCACCCTTGATTCTTCTATCCCTTCCCCCCCAAATTCTCTATCGAAAACCTTCCGCTGCCCTTTGATTGTAGAATTTCACCGGTCTTATAGATCAAGAACGTGATTCTTGAACCCAAAACACCTCTTACGAAACAAGTCGTAACATTCTTGGTATTAGAGCAAGACGATTCTCAAATGAAAGAAACCAGATAGCAGCAAAGATGGATGATCTTAAGACCCTACTCGAAGGGCTGACCCAACAATATGCCTCCGTGAATGCTGCCCTGCAACAAAATATGACCGAACAGGCTGCCTTGCACAATGCTTTTCAGCAAAATATGGACAGAAAGTATGCTGCTGGAAAAAACTTGACAGCCATTGAAAAAGGTGCGTTTAATAATGGCCAAGATCCCCGCACCCGACCCCATGTTATTGCTTCTTGCTACCTTCCTTCAACCCGGCTCACAAATATTGATATTCCTGAATTTGATGGGACTGATTTGGAGGGCTGGCTCTTATTTGCCGAGCAAATATTTAGGGAGAGCAAGACGAATGATGCCACAAAGTTGGACATTGTCCGCACTCACTTCTCAAAAGAGGCAAGAACGTGGCATGAATTATATTTGCGGAATCGCAACCATATGAAAGCATTGACGTGGCATAAATTCAAGAAAGATCTCTTGCTGCGATTCGGTCGCAGACCCTTGTACAGCGCCAAACCGCCGCTGCTGCCCACGCCTTCCATTGTTAACACGGTCTGGCCGAGCACAAACCAGATGACCGATCCCAAGGAAGACCGGCGCTACACTTGCAATGATAATTGGGAGCCCAATCATAGGTGCAAATCCAGATTGTTCATGGCCCCAGCTGATCATCAAGAAGTCCAAGAAAGCGTTCAAGAACCTGTCCAAGAATCAGATTTTTGTGACCCACCTTTGTTGCTTGAGACAAGGGACGAACGTGTCATTATCTTACACACTTTCTCGGTCCAGCAAGGTGCCCCTCGGTCGCGGGTCGACATAATACAAGGCAGCCAGCTAGAAAAGGCCTTGGAAAATCATAATTTTGCTGCCACGGTACAAATAAAGAGCAAAAACGAATGCCAAACTGTTTCACTTGTTTTGGAAGACGTTGCTGAAAATTTCCAAAAAATAATCAAAGGGCTAACCCAGCAACCCAACAACCGAACACCAGCCAGGAAGGTAGTCGGAAGACATGGCTATGTTGTTGCGCATGTGTTGCTGGTCTGGATAAAGGACTGGGCTTGGTTATTTGAAGACATTCTAGAATATGCCCAGAAGAAAGATGACCCTTTTGCTGCACTTGGCGTGCTGGGCCGAAGGAAGGACTGGTCGTGGAGCAGGAAGGCCGAAGGCTTCTAAGAAATGCGGTCTTAAGACTCCGACACTTGCTGGATTTGCTGAAGTCCGACCGAATTCTTTGAAATATTCAGCATGCGCATTAGAGGCTCGGTAGACTCGGCAGACCACGGTCTTTTTCGTCGAGGGCGACGAATTTCGAAGGGGGAGATAATGTTAGGGTCTAAAATCAAAGTCTCGGTCCTAGAATAAATTCCAGCAACCTTTCTCGGCACCCGGTCTCGGTCCTATGGTGCACATGGGCCAGATTTCTGTTTTGTTGTATTATTATTTTGTTTTGCTTTCCTTTTCTACTTTACAAACTGAATTCTGTTATTTTCTAGTTATTGTTGTAACCGAATATTATGGGGCAAGACATCACCTATATAAGGCTGATCTTTCTTCCCCAAGGACCCATGAATGGAATAATGAAGATATGAACTTCTGCCCTATTCATCTATTATTATTTACTATGGACTGTTTGGTATAGATCAACAGTATTTCTCTTCGCACCCTTGATTCTTCTATCCCTTCCCCCCCAAATTCTCTATCGAAAACCTTCCGCTGCCCTTTGATTGTAGAATTTCACCGGTCTTATAGATCAAGAACGTGATTCTTGAACCCAAAACACCTCTTACGAAACAAGTCGTAACAGAATCAAATCAATCATGTTCGATTGAAGCTTATCAAATCGATCACGTTCGATCGGAGTTCAATCATGTTTGATTGTAGATCATTAAACCAATCGCATTAGATTGAAGTTCATTTAACTTTGAATTAAGTCAATCACGTTCGATTGAATCTTATCAACTCAATCACGTTCAATCGGAGTTCAATCACGTTCGATTGAAGCTCATTAACTAATCACATTTGATAGGAGTTCATTTAACTTTGAATTAAGTCAATTACGTTCAATTAAAGCTTATCAACTCGATCACATTTGATCGGAGTTCAATCACATTCGATTGAATCTCATTAAATCAATCAGGTTCGATTGGAGTTTATTTAACTTTCAATTAAGTCAATCACATTCGATCGGAGTTCAATCACCTTCGATTGAAACTCATTAAACCAATCATATTCAATTAAAGCTCATTAAACCAATCTCGTTTGGTCGGAGTTCAATTAACAATCGCGTTCGATTGGAGTTTAATTGACTTTAAAATTTGTTTCGTTATTTCTAAAAACATTTTCAAATTTTGGTTTTGTACATCCTCCTTTGGAATGTGTATCGAGAAGACAACGTGCAATAGCGTTCTCTAAGATTGACAACATCGCTTAAGGGACTTGTCTATCGCCATGACGTTTCGCCCTGAGTTTTTTCGAGGGATTTGTTTGCTCGAACACTTAGTCTTTTAACCGTGCATCATGAGGTTGAGTATCGCTTCTCAAATTTAAAGGTCGGTGTGCTTCAGATTCTAAGGCTTTTAGGCTCTTTTTATACTTAGGGTATATTTAATACAATATTTACAATTTTGTTCTTGCATTGACAATTTAAATAAGGCTCAAGATGAACAGCAAACGGTTATTTCAATATCTCAAACTATGTGAGTATTGTTCCATTTTTTCATCATCTTTTCTTGATGATCGGGGTATATCTGATAGACTTATTATATTATTCTACTTTGTTCTTGTTTGGCAATTAGGCAAAATCTAAATGACAACAGTATTATATTTCATATCTCAACCAACGCAGTCTTGTTTGATTAATTTATTTACTTGACGTCTTAGATCTTTGCACTTGACCATCGATTGAGAAGAGACTTTGTTGGGTCAAATTATTTTGACTATGTGTTGAAATAGTTTGACTATTGGAATTTTGATGATGAATGAATTATCTATGCGTCTAATTGTTTTTGATGCATGTGTATCGAAATCAGATTACATTAGACTTGGTTCTAATAAGGTTCATTAGATCGATTTGGCTTTAGATGCAAGAAGTTAGACGTGTAGTCTAACTAGAGAAGTTAGACGTGTAGTCTAACTAAGCAGTATTAGACGTGCAGTCTAACTAAGCGGTGTTAGACGTGCAGTCTAACTAGTGAAATTAGACGTGCAGTCTAACTCGTGGAGTTAGATGTGCAGTCTAATGGAAAGAGAAAGTTAGAAATGTAATCTAACTCCTTCAGATTATTCTAAAGGGATTTGTAATTAGACGTACAGTCTAACTCGTGGAGTTAGACGTACAGTCTAACTCGTGGAGTTAGACGTGCAGTCTAATGGAAAGAGAACGTTAGACGTGCAGTCTAACTCCTTCAAATTAGTCTGAAGGGATTCGTAGTTAGACATGCAGTCTAACTCGTGGAGTTAGACGTGCAGTCTAATGGAAAGTGAAATTAGACGTGCAGTCTAACTCGTGGAGTTAGACGTGCAGTCTAAATAGAAGGTGAAAGTTAGACGTGCAGTCTAACTGGTAAAAGTTAGACGTGCAGTCTAACTTCTTCAGACTAGTCTGAAGTATAACCATAATTAGACGTGGAGTCTAATAGAAGGTGAAAGTTAGACGTGCAGTCTAACTGGTAAAAGTTAGACGTGCGGTCTAACTCCTTCAGATTAGTCTGAAGTGATTGTAATTAGACGTGTAGTCTAATCCCATCAGACCAGGTGGTCTAATGGATTCTGTTATTAGACGGGGACGTCTGATTTTATTAGACGAGGTCGTCTAATTGAAATACGTATAATGTCATGCTTAAGCAGTTACTTGAAGCTAGCACCCGCCTACCCATGTGCTCTAGCTGTACACTACTCCTACTCCACTTTCTAGTGAAGATCAGTATGACAGCCAGCTGCAACCAATCAACCAATGCCACGTACACGAATATCCTTCACACTACTTGTTTTGCAGGTACATCTTTGAAGAATATTCGGCGCACTACTTGTTGTGTATGGCCATGATCCTTGTATTCAGAGTCTGCTGTGTACTATGGAGGCGTTCCAATGGTAGCTCGCCATGTGTCATTATGAAGATTCGACCGTTAGTACATGTTCCTTATTTAAAGAATCTAAGGGACAACGGACAATCGCTCTCGATCTCTCTCGCTTGCATTATAAGAAGAATCTCTGGAATAACTGAGAAATCAAGCTCTTGAACTTTCAAACTATTAGTTGCTTTCCTGATTTACTATGTGTTAATCAAGAGAGAGTGAGAATCAAAGTACTATTTTAGCTGAGTGATATTCATCATATTGTAAGTTGAACAGAGTCTGTTCTGTTCAACGGTGAGCTATTCGTGCAAACTGTATTTGATTTAAAGAATATTATAGTGAATCCTTCTGGTGGTTGGAAGAAGGGTGACGTAGGAGAGTTTGCTCCGAACATCCATAAACAAACTGTTGTGTTGTTCATTTCTGTCATCTTTTCATTCTTGATCCTAAGCTTCAAACCTATGTAAACATTTCCGCACTTAATTCTGTTTCAAGTGTTTACAAGGGTTTACGTAGAATAGAAAGTGAATTAAATCCCTAACAAGATTTCTTTCAAACCGTTTTTCCTAATGCTTTATCAATCGCCAGACCCCCGTCTCTATTGATTAAGCCGATCCTATCAGACTTCGTCTATGTTGATTACATGGTTCCAAGTTTGGGAATTCATCTTTTATGATCTCCCTCTTAAACATTAGCAGATTAAGCTTTCGCCTAAGCTCAAGGTAGATACCTTTGCGAAGCGCCTTACTCGGATCCCACTAGTTACATTGGCTTGTCAAGAGACATTTGTTGGGGAAAAACGTTTTTTCCCGCATCTCTACTTATTTCTTGTGCTCACTCATCAGTCTTCTTGGAACTAGAAAGGTTCAAGAGTCTAATTCATTTATCTTCCAAAAATTCCCCAAGTTTCGATATAGGAGTTTGATTGTTTTTGGATATATTTGTGATTCCATGTTCTTGTTGGATTGAACTTTTTAAGGATGTATTTTGATTGGGACTGAACTCGTGACAAGTTGCCTACGTATTCTCATAAAATGAGAAATTGAGTCCGAACGTAGTTGCTAAATTTTACCACGGATAGATCGTGTTGTGTTGTGCCACCTGTGTCGATCGCGCTTCCTTAAAAATCTCCAGAGTTTTTCTATCTCTTTCTAGGGTTTATATAATGAGACGGTTATTAGCACAGCGGAGGAAGGGTATAGGGTTGCATATTATCTTCATTTAGTTCCAATGGAGAAGATTGCTAGAGTTTTCACTCAGGAAGAAGCTTCACCACCACCACAAACAGCAGCATCATCAAATTCAGTGTTTTTATAGAAATAATGTTGATCATTCACAAAGATGTTAATCATGAGCATGTTGGAATTCGAACGATCTCATTCGAGAGTGGATCGACACAAGGTCAGTTTACATCGGAAGTGTTCCAACAGGCTGTCTCGAATCCTCCACAGATCGAGCAAGTGGTTGAAGAAACAGACCAATGTGATGGTCTACCCACTCCATGGTCAGGTGGACACATTGGGAGTGATAAAGGACTTGTTCAATACATGAACATGACCGATATCTTGGAAGAATAACCTCGAGTGACACTTGATTTTGAAGAGTTAATGTTAGCACAGATGGAAGAGTCGTCTTGCTACAAGCGATTCACAACTACAATGAGAAGAAGTAATGACTAAAGAAATTGAAGTCATCGAGAAGAATGAGACGTGGTCTCTCGTCCCATTGTCGGTTAGACACGAGGTAATTGGACTCAAATGGGTATTTACGCTCAAGAAAAATTCAGATGGTGGGGTGATTCATCACAAAGCTCGCTTAGTTGCAAATGGATATGTGCAACGATAAGGCATTGACTTCGAAGAAACCTTCGCTCTAGTCGCTTGAATGGACACAATTCGAGTCATTCTTTCCTTAGCGACTAATCGTGGTTGGAAAATACATCATCTCGATATAAAGTCAGTTTTTCTCAATAAAGAACTAGAAGAGTAAGTGTACATGACACAACTAGAGGGATTAAAAGTCACAAGGAAGGAAAATATGGTGCTTAAATTTTAAAAAAAAATGCATTATATGGCCTAAGACAAGCTCCTCGAGCGTGGAATCTAAAGTTGGACAAAACCTTGAAATAAATGGGTTTCATAAAGTGTACACATGAGCAAGTAGTGTACACAAGAGGCAACACTAATACCCAAATTATTGATGATATTTACGTGGATGATCTCATTTTAACAAGTGAAGATCTAAAGGGTGTCAAAATCTTCAAGAAGCATATGATGGGGGAGTTCGAGATGACTGATCTTGGATTGCTTTCGTAGTACCTTGGAATTGAGGTTAGGTAGCTTAGTTTAAAGGAGGTATCTCGATCAAGCAGACAACATATGCAAAAAAAAGGTTCTTAACCAATTTGGAATACTTGATTGCAATTCAACAAAGGAACCAATAGAGCATAAGGTTCAACTCCATAAGGATTCTGAAGGACAATCGGTTGATGCAACTGAATATCAAAAAGTCATTGGTTGTCTACGTATTCTCCTTCATACAAGTCCAGAACTTTCTTATGATAATGGAGAGGTCAACTGAGATACATCACAAGGTAGTGAAGCATGTGCTTCGATACCTTTGAGGCACTGTGCACTTGGTCTAGTACTTCGAAAAAGAGATGGTGACGAGGAAATAGTGGGCCACTCTAACAGTGATCTCACAGGTACCTAGATGATCGGATTAGTACGGGGAACATGGCATTTTACATTAATGATAGTCTTGTTTCGTGGAACTCCAAAAACAGAAGACAATGGCACTGTCCACATGTGAAGTAAAGTTTATGGATACAGAAGTGGCAGCGTGTCAAGAACTTTGGTTGAAAATTGAAATCATTGCTGTTCGAACTAAGTGGTTTGAAATTTAAGGTACTGAAGCTCTATGTCGATAACAAGCTTGAACTTGCACTCATAAAAAAACCAATTTTTCACGGTCGTAGAAAACACATCGATACGAAGTATTATTTCATTCGATAGTGTGTTGTAGGAAGTCAAATCAATGTAGAGTTTGTTCAAACGGATGAACAAAAGGCCGATATACTTACAAATGCCTTGCAAGCATCAAGACTGGTCATGATGCGACACATGTTCGAGTGTCTGTGATCTCGAATTACGCCAAGACTAAGTGGGAGAATGTTGCATTATTCCTGGCCACTATAAAAAAAATAAAAGGTCTACAATAATGTGAGAAATGGATGGTCTGTATTAATGAGGAAAATGGAAGGTCAGCAATAAGTTTGATTAAATGTAGATTCAGAGTTTTTCCTTATTCGTATAAATAAAAAAAAATTGAGAGAGCATTAATATTATATTTTTCTTGAAGATCTTATAAAATTTCTTCAAGTTCTTATGAGTTTTTTTTTGTACCTAGGCCAACAATCTCTACTAGTATTAATGGATTTGGAATCAAGATTATATAATTTATAAGTTTTATGTACATGACTAAAACCAAGAAAGATACCTTTAAAAGCACATAGATCAAATTTGGTTTTATGAGGGAGAGTATTAGATACAAAACACAAATACTTAAATACCCGTAAGATAGAATAGTTTGAAAGATGTATATTAGGAGTTGGTAAAGAGTTCTCCATGCAAGGATAGAAGAGGGTAATTTATTTATGATATGAGTAGCATGTATGATAGAAAATAGCTAAATAAAATGGTCAAAATTAGATTGGAACATTAGGGCTCGTGCAACCTAAAGAAGGTGTTTATGTTTTAGTTCAACTACATCATGTTGTTGTGGTATATAGTTGTTGTGGTATATAGACCGAACGTCTTTGATGTATTATACTCAAAGTGTGTAAAAGTGGAATGGATAAAAAGTAAACTTTGATTCATTGTCAGATCTTAAAATTTTTACACAAGTTATATTGTGTTTTGTCATTTAAAGAAAAGTGTCATAGTGCAACGGCTATAATCGTCAACAATAGTGTCATCATTTAAGGGGTATTTATGATAGATGTTCAATTGTAAGGACCTCGTATATCTACATTTATTAATTGGAAGGGAGAAGTTGATTTTATAGATTTAGATGAAAAAGATAATCATTGTTGTTTAGCTATTGGACATGCTTCACAAGAAAAAATATCATTAAATTTTGGAATAGAAATAGAATCAACAGGTACAATGTGTTTAATAACATTGAGGAGGCATCTCCTAATCTCTGATGACATATATTTGGAGGATTGATAGAAGTACTGGAATAGAAGGAAGAAAAGTAGAAGTTGGAATAGTAGAAGTATTTTTGGTGCATGGCTAGTGAAACATGTAAAGGTTGACAGAGTTTCTCTAAAGCGAGAGTTTCATCAGTAAGAAGGTCCTGCAAGATGAAAAATGTATGATGAAAAATGTATGATGAAAAATGAATTTAATCTTCCTATCATGGGTTAATGTAGATACAGAAAGAAGGTTGTGGTGAAATGTCCCTATAGCCAAAACACTTGGTAGCTTTATTTGTTTACTAAGATATACTGAACTAGTGTGAGTTACTGTTTTGATTGATCCATCTGGTAAATATACTGGAATGGATTTTATTGAAATGATTTAATGCATCATATTTAGATCATAACATATATGCTTGCTAACACCACTGTCTAATATACAACCATTAGTTCTCATATCATAATTAGCATTGAAAGCATAGTAATTCATACATGAATACTCTTTCAGATGAGCAAAGTTCACAGCTACTTCAGAGGGTGTTTTCCCTTTCAGCATCTTTGTAAGCTCTTGTTGAACGAGTGCAGATATGTTGTGGGTCTGTGTGCCTTCTTATTGATCAAAATCATTCAAATCAGAAAGAGTTCCAGCCATATTCACTCTAGATTTGTAAGTTGTCTTGCCTTTTGTATCCCACTGGCCTTTGTACCAATCGGGATAACCAAGAATCTTAAAACATGTATTTATCATGTGCTCATCCATATTGCAACTAGTACAATATTGTCTCACCATACTAACAGCCCTCTTATTTCTTTCAAAACTGAAAGGCCTATATTTTGTCATTTCTTAGAACACTTGTAAAAGTCTTTTTTAAAAGATTGATCCCTTACAGCCATAGTTGATTATTCAATTTTATCAGGATAGGCAGTTTGTATTTCTAAATGTTTTTATACTGTCACAGCCATGGAAAAGGCTTTATTCATAGAGGCCAAAGGATCCATAACTAAAATATGATTTCGCATATGAGTACAGAACTCATTCAGACCCATCAAAAACTGTATTAGTCTAGTATTATCATACATATCAGTGAGTTCTTTAATAGCTGAACAGTTGCATACCAAGTAACAAATGCATATGGGAGTAGGTTACAAACATTGCATGTCATCCCATAGTTTCTTAAGTTTAGTAAAATATTTCTCAAGCGTTAAAGAACCCTGAGCCATTGAACTAATTTCTCGTTGCAAGTGATACAATAGGGGTCCATTACAACCCCTTATCTTTCTTTTATCTCATCCCAAAGTATCTTAGAGTGGGAGTGTAGATAAAAGCCTCAATTAATTCCTTTGAAAGAGAGTTTAGTATTTATGACCGCACCATACAATCAGCATTTTCCCATTGTTGAATCAGTATTGGATTGTCAATAGGTTTGTGTTACAACTTAAATCTGTAACAGGGGTTAAGAGTTCTTGATCTTAAGGACCAAGTGGGAAATCTATGATCAAAGTGCAGCGAAAAAATTATGAGAAAAAGATTTCAAGATTACAGGAGAAGAAAAACAAAAATTAGAAGAAAAAAATATTGCTAGTATATACCTAATAGTCCAAGACAAAGAGCCAAATCGAAAAATATAATTGGGATTAAGAACTTTCACAAAGTTTTTTTCATTCATGCCCATTGGAAAGTGAATTCAGCATATATAGCAGCTAAATTCCACTAGAATATTTAGTTACGACTGCTCAAATTGGGAAAAAGAATTTAACAAGAAGTAGTTTGCAAATAACAAAAATTTAAACAAACATATAACCAACACTAATTGTCCAGGATTGTATCATTATCCCCTCTTCAAATATTCGTCGTCCTCGACCAAAAGACCTTGGTATGGTCAGCCTCCAATGCCCATCATTCAATCTCTAAAGAGATTTTTTTCTCTTGTTGTCTCGTTGCAAATGATAAAATAGGGGTCCATTATAACCCCTTATCTTTCTTTTACCTCATCCCAAAGTATCTTAGTAGTAGAAGTGTAGATAAAAGTCTCAATTAATTCTTTTGAAGTATTCATGACTGCACCATACAATCAGCATTTTCCCTTTCTTGAATCAGTACTAGATTGTCAATAGGTTCATGTTACAACTAAAATCTGTAACGGGGTTAAGAGTTCTTGATTTCAAGGATCGAGTGGGAAATCTATGAGTAAAGTGCAGCGGAAGAATTAAGAGAAGAAGATTTTAAGATTATAAGAGCAGAAGAAACAAAGATGAGAAAAAAGTATTTCTAGTATATACCAAACCGTCCAAGACAAAGAGCCAAATCAAAAAATATAATTGGTATTAAGAACTTTCACAAAGTTTTTCATTCATGCCCCATTGGGAAAGTGAGTTCAGCATATATAACTGTTGAATTCCCCTAAAATATCCAGTTACAACTGCTCAAAGTGGGAAAAAGGATTTAACAAGAAGTGGTTTGCAAATAATAGAAATTAAAACAAACATATAACCAACATTAATTGTCCAGTATTGTAGCATTATCCCCTTCTTCAAATATTCGTCGTCCTCGACGAAGAGACCTTGGTATGGTCAGCCTCTAATGCCCATACTTCAATCTCTAAAGAGATCTTTTTTCTCTTGGTGTCTCGTTGCAAATGATGAAATAGGGGTCCATTACAACACCTTATCTTTTTTTACCTTATCCCAAAGTATCTTAGCAGTAGGAGTGTAGATAAAAGTCTCAATTAATTCTTTTAAAAGAGAGTTTAGTATTCATGACTGCACCATACAATCAGCATTTTCCCTTTCTTAAATCAGTACTAGATTTTCAATAGGTTCGTGTTACAACTTAAATCTGTAACTGGGGTTAGGAATTATTGATCTCAAGGACCGAGTGGGAAATCTATGATTAAAGTGCAGCGGAAGAATTAAGAGAAGAAGATTTTAAGATTATAGGAGAAGAAGAAACAAAGATGAGAAAAAAATATTTCTAGTATATACCTAACAGTCCAAGACAAATAGCCAAATCAGAAAATATAATTAGGATTAAGAACTTTCACAAAAATTTTCATTCATACCCCATTGGGGAATTGAGTTCAGCATATATAACAGTTGAATTACCCTAGAATATTCAGTTACAACTGCTCAAAGTGGGAAAAGGAATTTAATAAGAAGTGGTTTGCAAATAACAAAAATTGAAACAAACATATAACCAACACTAATTGTCCAAGATTGTAGCATTATCCCCTTTCCAAATATTCGTCGTTCTCGACCAAGAGACATTGGTATGGTCAGCCTCCAATGTCCATCCTTCAATCTCTAAAGAGATGTTTTTTCTCTTGTTGTCTCGTTGCAAATGATGCAATAGGGGTCTATTACAACCCCTTATCTTTCTTTTACATTATCCCAAAGTATCTTAGAAGTAGGAGTATTGATAAAAGTCTTAATTAATTCTTTTGAAAGAGAGTTTAGTATTCATGACTGCACCATACAATCAGCATTTTCTCTTTCTTGAATCAGTACTAGATTGTCAACAGGTTTGTGTTGCAACTTAAATCTGTAACAGGGGTTAAGAGTTCTTGATCTCAAAGACCGAGTGGGAAATCTATGATTAAAGTGCAACGGAAGTATTAAGAGAATAAGATTTCAAGATTATAGGAGAAGAAGAAACAAAGATGAGAAAAATATATTTCTAGTATATACCTAACAGTCCAAGACAAATAGCCAAATCAAAAAATATAATTGGGATTAAGAATTTTCACAAAATTTTTCATTTATGCCCCCATTGAGAAAGTAAGTTCAGCATATATAACAGTTGAATTCCCCTAGAATATTTAGTTACAACTGCTCAAAGTGGGAAAAGGAATTTAACAAAAAGTGGTTTGCAAATAACAGAAACTGAAACAAACATATAACCAACACTAACTATCCAAAATTGTAGCATTATCCCTCTCATCAAATATTAGTCGTCCTCGACGAAGAGACCTTGTTATGGTCAGCCTCCAATGCCCATACTTCAATCTCTAAAGAGATCTCTTTTCTCTTGTTGTTCTACAACTCTTTAATACGATTCTGAGATATTTTCAGCAGGGCCATAAAGGGACGGACTATGGAATCGTAGCCTTTGACAAACCTTTGATAACATCTTTTTAATTATTTTACTGGTTGCGGAATTCGTCATTTCCTCATTATCTTTAGTTTTTCCATTTGTTTGCACCCTAAGCTAAATTTTCTTTTGTTGATTGTCAGGATTTGGTGTAGATTAAAAAAAAATACTTCCAGCTTCGACTATACACTAGAGTGTCATCAAAAATTCATGACAATTTTTTCTTTTAGATCAGCACTACTGGGGCAACAAAAGAGTCATGGCTTCTAATTACTCCTTGTCCAGCAAATCATTGACTAATTGCTCAACTTTTCTTTCGCCAAGCAGGATACCAGTATGAGCAAATGCACACAAATTATGTGTCTTCTTTTAAAGAGTTTCGATGATGTTGTTCCCTGACTAGTGGTAGCCTGGTAGACCTTCGAGTTATTAGAATAGAGTGTTGAAGTATTCGAGCAGTCATTGGAGATTCTCAAAAATCCCTTCTAATATCGTTGTAGTAAGTGAAACAAATTGGCCTTCCTGCTTAGTTCTTATTTGCAACTGGTATTTATATACATCACATGGGACTAATATTATATTTAAATAAAGGAATCTAACATAGAAAAATTTAGAAAGGAATATGTACGGCTAGTGACTATGTGTAATTAAAGATGGCAATTTAAAACCGCCCCGCAAAAACCGAATTGAATTACTCCGTTTGGGATGGTTTTTCCCCGAAACCGAACGAGAATGAGGCGGGGATGATAATTGTGTCCCCCGACCCGTCCGATTTCACCCCGATTTTGCCCCAAATACCATAAACATAATTAAATATATTAAATCACCAATATATTTATTTATTTATTATATTTTATAAGAGTATTAAAATTATTTCTTTATAATAATATAAAATTTTAATATATTACCATATATATTATATTTAAAAAATTAGTTTATATAATTTTATTGTATAATATTTATTTATTTATTTAAATAAAAATTATTTACGGTGCCCCGCGGGATTCCCCGAAACCAAAAAAACCGAACGGGACGGGGATGGTATTAAAACGGGACAGTGATGATAATTGCATTCCCCGCTCCGAACCGTCCCATTACCGTGCCTATGTTTAATGTACTTATGAATACGACTAGCTCTTCCGAGTCAAAACGACAACGTTCATTATAACAAGTAGCCACAATTATTGATGTGATGATCATTCAAAATATCTCATCATCATCTCTATCATCCATCCACCTCGTTTACGAATGACAATGGTTCTCTTCGCTCCACTTTCAGCATCTCCTCTTTCGCTCTCCGTCTCAATCTCTCGCCCTTCTCACTCTCGACGCCGCCCATTGCTACTGCTTTCATCTCTGCCTTCCGAATCCTCATCGTCTTCCACAACAGGAAGCGTTTTGTCATCGGATCATTCAACCAAACCGCTTATTGAATCAAGCACCTTGAAATACTCTCTTCCCAACCCTAGTAGCAACGCAGTTGCACGTTTTGTCCAATCCGCCGAATCTTCAGTCGAAAGGGTAAATTAACATTTTCTATTCTTCAATTCAATCCCTTTGCATAACTTTTCAAATCTCTATTTTGTGTCACATACAGGTAATCTTTGATTTCCGGTTTTTTGCACTTCTGGCTGTAGGCGGTTCTTTAGCCGGCTCCTTACTCTGTTTTCTAAATGTAAGTTTTCATTCCTCAATTGGTTGTATAATCTATGAACAAGATCTTTGATCATAGTTTTTTTTTCGATTTGTCAGGGCTGCGTTTACATTGCGGATGCATACAAAGTATATTGGACAAGCTGTTCAAGAGGAATTCACACAGGACAAATGGTTCTGCGCTTGGTTGAAGCAATTGGTGAGTGATTTTGAGATACCTATGAATGCCATATTCTTGCAAGTTTTAATTAATGGGTAATTCATAGTTTTATGGAACTCTGACTATTTCAGATGTATATCTTGCTGGGACTGTGATGTTAAGATTTTGAGATAACTATGAATGCTAAATGCACTGCAAATTATAATGGGTAATTGATAGTTTTATGGATCTGTCACTATTTCAGATGTATATCTTGCTGGGACTGTGATGTTAATATTTGGGATGGGATTATATGGACTATTCATTAGTAATGTGCCTAACAATGCTCCTCCAAGTGCTGATCGTGCTGTTACGGGTTCTTCGTTGTTTGGGATGTTTGCTTTGAAGGTATGAAAAAACTTGGCAGATTGTTGGTGTGAAGGAGCAATGATTTGATTTTGTGTTTGGTGATGAAATGCAGGAGAGGCCGAAATGGATGAAGATTTGTTCACTTGATGAGCTTAAGACTAAAGTGGGTCATGTTATTGTTATGATCCTTCTTGTAAAGATGTTTGAGAGAAGCAAGATGGTGAACATTACAACTGGTGTGGATCTACTTTGTTACTCCATTTGTATTTTCTTGTCTTCTGCATCTTTGTACATTCTTCACAATTTGCACAAGGGAGAAGACTAGATAGATGTACACTAGAACCCTCTCTTCATTACTACTCTTAATAAACATCTTGTTTATTGCTTCTTATTGTTATAAAGTCTTACACAGTATTATATCAACGTAAACTCACTTAAATAAAATTGTTCTTAATTAGAATCGAGAATGAGACCAAAGTTTGTTAGAGCATCTCCAACCGATCCTCAAACCACATTTTTCTTTCAACCGACACCCAAATCACATTTTTCTTCCAACCGACACCCAAACCACATTTTTCCTCTAACTGACACTCAAACCACATTTTTTTCCCTCTAATCGACACTCAAAATGGATTTTTTACCATTTTCTCTCTTGGAAACTCACACGCACTGTTCATCAAACTCAAAAGTTCTTTTATTATAATTCAACCCTAAACTTAATTTAGGTTTATTTTATATACTAAACTTATTTATATAATTTAATTATTTAGTTTTATTCATTATATAATAATTTTTATATAACATAAATTTATAATAATGTTCAAAAAAATTATAATAATGTTTAAAAAAATTATAATAATGTTAAAAAAATATTTTTTAGTTTGTGTATTGTAATTTTTGAATATTAATAAAAAAATTTAATTAATTTATAAAAAAAATTAAAATAATAGGGTGATATTAAAATATTCTAGTATAATTTATAACATTGTAAAATATATGGGGTGACATTAAAAAGTTATAAAATTTATATAAAAAAAATATCATAAGAATATATTTTTGGGATTTAAAAATGAGTTTTTTCAGTTGGAGAAGAATTACTATTTGATGAGACATTTATACCAAAAATGAGTTTGAAAATGAGTTTTTCAATTAGAAATTGTCTTACATCAATCATTATTAAATTCATTATTAAATTCAGAGTAATAGTCATACACCTATATCTCTTGGTGTGGCAGAATCTCATATCATTAAAGGATTTTGTTTGTAAACATGAGAAATGGTTCTAAAAATTAATTGGGACTTCAGAATTCTTGGTTTATCCAACATTTAAGAGAAAATGAAAGTTCATGAAATCACAAGTCACAACACATTCATCTATAACATGGAACGAAGATATTATTAGACAACTTTTTAATAAGGACATCTCATTAGAAATTTTATTTTATAAAGTCGTTAATTTTGCCATACACAGAGGATGATAATTTCAGTATCAAATCAACTACCCGAAAAACTTTAAAAAAATTAATATTGATGTAGCATTTGATCAAACAATCGGACAAACAGTAATTGTAATGATCCGTATAAACAATCATGGTCTATTTTTGTTTTAAAATGAAAGTATTGGGAGATTTGTGGAAAAATCCAATTATGAACAATGTTATTATTTAAAATTTTAAATAGACTATGAGAAGAACTTTCTATATTTGCTCAATTTTTGAAATGAATGTAAGGATGTAGGGTCATGTTAAGATCGTTCAAAAAATTACTTGCTCATTTATTAATCTTAAGTTGTATTACAACATTTAATTAATGAATTAAGTCAATTTAATCATCTACTTTGCCCAATTTATAAGGATTAAATTGTCGATTTGGGTCCTTATTGGGCCAATTGGAATTTTACTCTTTTATCAAACCTCACAATTTGAAACTCTGTTTTAACGGTTTTAAATATCGTTAACTTATTATCTACGTGATATTTTTAAATAAACAAAAAATTAATGTCACTAATTTAATTGTCAACGAATTGATAATTTTGACTACCGAATTTTAGAGAATCGGTAGTCAAAACTCTCAATTCGTTGAAATTCGGTAATTATATTAGTGAAATAAATCTTTTATATATTTATTTATAAATGTCACGGATATAATAAGTTAATTGTGTTTGAAACCATTAAGGGTGTGTTTGATGAGTGAGAATTGAAATTGAAATTAGCATTAAAATTTTAATTCCAATTCCATGAAAATTGGCATTAAATTACAATTCAATTTCAATTCCTATGTTTGAGAAAATGATAGAATTGTAATTCAATTCCAATTTCTATGTTTGTAAAATAAAATATCGGTTTAAAATGTTAACTTCTTAAATATGTTTTCACGTTTTTGACATGTTTAACACAATTAATAAGTTTTTGAAATGTTTAACACATTTTTAACACATTTTGGCACGTTTAACACGTTTTTGACACGTTTAAACACGTTTTTGACATGTTTAACACGTTTTCACACGTTTAACATGTTTTTCACGTTTTTGGTGTGTTTAACACATTTTTGACATTTTTAATACGTTTAACATGTTTTTCACACGTTTTGACAAGTTTAACACGTTTTTCACGTTTTTGGCACGTTTTTGACATGTTTAACACGTTTTTCACACGTTTAACATGTTTTCACATTTTTAGCACGTTAAACACGTTTTTTGGCAAGCATGGAGCTGATCAGTTTTCCGAGCGAATGGAATGAAATCAAAGAAACAACACTACTCAAAGCCAAGTGAAATAGATTTGTAACAAGCGTGTTCAAGTGCGGTTTTGAAGCAATGATGTATAACATTTGGCAAGAACGGAATGCAAGGGTATATGGTAGAACCCGTAAGACCGTTGAAGAGTTATGGAAAGATATTGTATCGGATTGCAGCGCCCTCGCAGGAATGTGGAGAAGAATTCCAAGTACGGAGCAAAACTGGAATATTTGTAAGAACTAGAATTTATTGTTTTTTAAACTCACTAGAATTAAAAGCATTGTAATTAGATAATTCATTTACGTTTTTAGCTTTTTAGTTTTTATTCACAATGTTACGACTTCAAAATCATTCTAGGCCTGTCTAAAATAATCTCTTAAACTCGTGTTTTTTTTTCCCAATTTTGAGAATTTTTAATAAAATGACGCTAGGTCGTTTCCCCCCCCAAAAAAAACACGTTTTGACATGTTTAACACGTTTTCACACATTTTTGACACGTTTAACACGTTTTGACACGTTTAATACATTTTTCACACGTTTAACACGTTTTTCATATTTTTGGCACAGTTAACACGTTTTTGACATTTTTAATACGTTTAACATATTTTTCACATGTTTTGATAAGTTTAACACATTTTTCACATTTTTGGCCCGTTTAACACGTTTTTGACATGTTTAACACATTTAACATGTTTTTCACATGTTTGACACGTTTAACACGTTTTACACATTTTGGCACGTTTAACATGTTTTTAACATGTTTAACACGTTTTTGGTACGTTTAACACATTTTGACAAGTTTAACACATTTTTGACACATTTAACATATTTTTCACATTTTTGGCATGTTTAACATATTTTTGACATATTTAACACATTTTAATAATGTCATAAGTGTGTTAAACGGACCAAAATGTATTAAAGATGTCAAATATGGTAAATGTGCCAAAATTTATCAAATGTGTTAAACGTGCCAAAAATATGTTCAACATACCAAAACGTGTTAAACGTGCCAAAAATATGAAAAACGTGTTTAACGTGCCAAAAACATGATAAACGTGTTTAATGTGTTAAAAACGTAAAAACATGTTAAAAATGTAAAAACGTGTTAAATGTATCAAAATTGTGTTAAACGTGCTAAATAAGTGAAAAACGTGTGAAACGTGTCAAAACGTGAAAACGTGTTAAATGTGTTCAAAACGTGTGAAACATGTCAAAAACGTGTTAAATGTGTTAAAATGTGTCAAACGTGTAAAAAACATAAAAAAAAACATGTGAAACGTGTCAACAACGTGTTAAACGTGTTTAATGTGTTAAGAACGTTTTAAACGTGTTAAAAATATGAAAACGTGTTAAACGTGCCAAATATGTGAAAAACTTATTAAACGTGCTAAAACATGAAAAACGTGTTAAACATGTCAAAAATGTGGTAAACGTGTTAAAAACGTAAAAAAATGTGTTAAACATGTTAAACGTGCCAAAAACATGATAAACATGTTTAATGTGTTAAATATGTAAAAAAAACGTGTTAAATGTGTCAAAAACGTGTTAAACGTGTCAAAAACGTGTCAAAAACGTGTTAAACGTGCCAAAAACATGAAACGTGTAAGCGTATTTAGTATGTGAAAACGTGTTAAAAATGTCAAAAACGTGAAAAATGTGTTAATTTGGAATTACAATTACGACCTAAAAGATTGGAATTGAGAACTATCAAATTACACTATATTGAATTTTAATTCCAATTTCAATTCTTAATATTAAAGTGTCTAATAAACTTAAGAATTGAAATTGATTCTTCAATTTTAATTTCAATTTCAATTTCAATTTCAATTTTAATACCAATTCCAGGGTTACCAAACACACCCTAAGAGAAAACATTGTTTTTAATAATAAAATTGTAAGATTTGAAATAAAAGATAGGAAAACTCAATTGACTCAACAAGGAACACAATTTAATTTGACAATAATTGGTAAAGATGAACAATTTGACAAAGTTTAATGATGAAAATAAGATAGAAGGGCAGAAAAGATGGAGTATGAAAAGTTGAAGGATAAGTTGGGGTTAATTCCTTAAAAAGAATTTGATAACAAGTTAGAAACGGACGCCCTAAGTTTTTGTTGTTGTTCTAACCTCCCTCCCCTCCCGACAAAAATCGACAAGTCATATATTGGTTTCCCATTTGATCCCCGACTCCCTTCCCTCTCTCGCTTGAATATAGCCTGAAAGCTCGTTGTTTGAATAGCAATCTCTTTTCAATTCAATTACATCATCATTGTCGATACAAAATTGCTCTACTTCTCTTGCATCATTACGATTCATCATCCCCAATTCCATACCGCCACTTTTCAAGGTCCTGTAAATTCCTCCTCCATTTCTCTTTCTTAATCCAACTAACATTTTTAGGGTTTTAGTTCGCACGTTCTCATGAATAACAATAATAATAATAATACTCGAGGACGCTATCCACCTGGGATCGGCGCTGGGACTGGTCGTGGGGGTTCGAATGCAAACCCTAATCTCCAACCGAGACATTATCATCAGCAGCAGCAACACCACCACCAACAACACCAACAACAACACCAACAGCAGCAGTATGCACAGAGGGGTCCAATGCAGAACCATCAACATTATCAGAGTCAACAACAGCAGCACCAGCAGCACCAGCAGCAGAATCAGAATCAGAATCAGAATCATCAGTGGATGAGGAGGAACCAACTAGGGACAGATTCTGGCGCCGTTGAAGTTGAAAAGACCGTGCAATCAGAGGCTGTCAATTCGAGGTATGTTATCCCTATGTCCTTTTCATTTCGGCTTTGATAAATTTTTGGAGGGATTGGGTGATGGGCCACACAACATTTCCATCCAACATAATTTGTTGAAGAATTGTTATTGGTAGTCTTGTTTCCACTTTTTTATTTGGTAATGGTTTTTGTTGACTTCTGGGATTCTTTAATTTTGTAAAGAAATTTGCATTTACTTAGAAAAGAACTGTAGTAAACTACCCATTTCAGAAAACCATCTTACATAAATAAAGAAATAGAAATGTAGTAGGAAATTTGGTGTTGGGTACTTTGGGGCTTAGAAGTTTACTGTGCATTTTTCAGCAATATATTTTTTGAGTCTCTGCAGTGTGTGATTTCTTAAATTTGGTACCATTTATGTTGTTATGTGGTTTACTCTATGTAGAATGTTACTAGTAGAGCATTATTAAGGCGTATATCATTGATTCTTGAATCTTGATCCCATTAAGGATACCATTTTACTGTCCTTTTCAGTTCTCAAGATTGGAAGACATCACTAAAGATTCCTCCTGCTGATACTAGGTTTAAGACAGAGGTACACACTATTCTCTGCACATATTGAGTTGACATGGTTTAATCTAACTAAATATTGCTGTAATTGGCTGCAATTCCACATTTGACATTGAGCTTTATTTAAACATTGTTATCTGGTTTGCAGATTCTTGTATGTTGGAATATGGAACCAATTACACATTAGACACAAATTTTTATTCTGAATGATTGTTTGGTCACCTTACTCAAGTAAACCTTGTAAAGATGAGTTAAAGGTCCTTTAATAAGAAGTATATTAATTCTTATAGCATTGTGGCTATGAGTTTGGACACCTATGAATGTCTTTTCTTGCCAATAAAACTTGTGTCTTCATTTGCGACTTCTAAGTTTCATTCACTCTGGAGATAGAATAACTACTTTGTCTTTCAAGAAGAGTGAAAGGAGACACACCAGTGCATCTCCCAAATTTACTTGGTATGGAAGTTAGAAGTGTCATTTTCTGGAGTGTAAAGTTTATGCCTGCATATTCACTTTACTATATTTACATGGTTTAGTGGCATATGCAAGTTGCAAACCAGGTTACCCTTTTCGAGAGTCAGCTATACCTGATACAACCTAAGTCAATGAATTTAAGTTCTTAATTCGTATTTAGGAGCCCCTTTTTCTGACAGTGTGGCCCTTTGTTTCTTTGCTAGTCTTAGTTGAACTTAGTGTTGTGTAACCTGTTCTTTTTTCTTTCCAGGATGTCACTGCTACGAAAGGAAATGAATTTGAAGACTACTTTCTGAAGCGTGAGCTACTGATGGGTATATATGAGAAGGGTTTTGAAAGGCCATCGCCTATTCAGGAGGAAAGCATTCCCATTGCACTAACTGGAATTGATATCCTTGCTAGAGCTAAAAATGGAACTGGAAAAACTGCTGCCTTTTGCATTCCTGCCTTGGAGAGGATTGATCAAGAGACCAACGCCATACAAGGTTCTAATTACTGAGATTTTGGTAGTAAAGACTGATGTAGCATGTAATGACCTATGATTTACCTTTGAGGGTTTCATCAGGATATGTCTTGATCGTTCATTTATGTCTTTCTTATTATCTTTACCAACTTGCCTTGATTTTATTAGGCGGCCAAGTCTCTAATCCTAAAAATTTACTGATAGGATATCTGATATTTGATTTGGAGTAAGTTGAGGCCATGTTATGACTTTTCTTCTTAGATTTGGTTGGCGACTTGGTACGTGATGCTTCCTTCATGATTAGACTAGATGAAAAACTTGTAAATGTTTAATTTGAATAAAGTTGATATTAAAGTTAGGTCATTAATGGTAAGAGGCAGAATATCACATGCTGCAGTGCAGTAGCAGGAGCTGTTCAATAAGTATTAGTAAACAGAGAAAACCATCAGTAATAGGTTTCTTGATTGCCTTTTAATTTAATGATTTTGTAAGCCATTCTGAGTTCATATTTTAATTTTATACTGCCTGTTGTCCTTCCATTCTTGGCATGCTTGGGTTTTTCTCTATGCTCTGTTCTATAATCTTGTTTTCTTGGCTATTGTCTAATGTTTATCTTGTTGTGCAGCTGTTATACTTGTTCCAACAAGAGAATTGGCCTTGCAGACATCTCAAGTATGTAAGGAGCTTGGAAAACACTTGGAAATTCAAGTCATGGTTAGCACTGGTGGAACCAGTCTAAGGGATGATATTATGCGCTTGTATCAACCAGTTCATTTGCTTGTTGGGACTCCTGGAAGGATTCTGGATCTCTCAAAAAGGGGCATCTGTGTTTTGAAAGATTGCTCAATGCTCATCATGGATGAGGTACATGTTACTTCCCTTTACCGTTTCATTTAAAACTTTATATGCTGTTATTGAAAACATTATCTAGTACTATTCACACATTTAAGATAATTACAAGCTCAAACTACAGAACAATATGATTATCTCTCTGTACTTTGGTATGCACGTTTTGGATAATGGATGGCGACATTCTGATATGAAGAATTTCGAAAATAACCTAGATTTTAAATGAATTTGTAAGAACCAGAAGTATACGAGAATGTAGTGGAAAACAACATACAAGAACCCATCCAACTTTATTCACACATTTACAATACTGTTCTTTTAATATTTTTACTAATATTATCTAACTATCTTCTTGACTCTCTTGGACTAGACCCATAAACAGTCCAATTGCAGTTTTCAATCCACTAAAATATTAAAAATACCCTAACATTGTATCATTTCTCCCCCACAAAAACTTCATTTCCCTCAATCAAGGAAACTCATTAACTGTACAAAAAAAATTCAAACACAAACAAAACAAAAAAATTATTTTCTCTTCAAACTGAACTCTTTTCATTCTACTTTCATTCATTAAAGTTTTGGACTTCTTTGATCTCTACCTTCCCAAGACTATTTTGGCCCATTACTAAATCATTTTCCAGCCCTTCCACTTGCCTCATTTACTGCCGTTGCAGAAAAAAACAACAAGCTTTCCCTTCCATTAGCCATTGGATTGAAAATCCTTAGTTATGTTGAAGGTGGTCTATGCAACTAACAGAAGCTGTGGTTGTAGGTATTGAAGAGAACTAAAAGACAAAAAACAACTCACAACATCGACTACTTCTCATCTCCGGTTTATTGATCTTTATTTTTTCAATAGATATTTCATCCTCTTTTTCTTAAAAAAAAAATGTCAACTTTTTATTAAAAATAGCGCAAGATGCGTTCAAACGTTACAAAGGGAAAAAAGCAAAGCAAAGCAGAAATAAAAAACAACCTAAAAATTTTAAATGCTTAGTAAGATCGAAAATTCCCATCCCGTACAAGCCTTCCTTTTCCATAACTTTTCCCTTCGAAGACTCTTCTATTTCTTTCTTTCCATATTGTCCATCACATGATGAGGGGAATTGGTTTCCAGTCGTCCGCAATGTTGTTGCTAGAGCTCCTGTTAATTCATTTGACCCAAAAGTCAGCGACATTTGTTGGTATCCCATTGAAAATGAAGAAAGTTCTGTAGAAGAGTCCACATGCTCTTCGCAAGGTCACAATAAAGAAAAATATGATCAATGAATTTTTCACCCTTCAAACAAATGTTGCACCTACTAGCCAGATGAAATCTGTTCTTTTTCAGTATCTTAGATGTAAGACTCCTCCGTTCATAGCTTCCGAGGCAAAAAAACGAGATTTTTGACAGAATTTTTGCTTTACACACCTCTTTCCAAGGAAATTAGGATGGAGTCTTTGGAATGGACGCATGGTAAATGTAGATAGTCTTGAAATCGGGAGAGCCGGTCAGAGAAAACTTGCCGTTGGTCTCCAACTGAATCGAAACATGGGTTAGAGCATCCACGAGAAGAGTCAGTCTCCTCTTCGATGGAGAGTCGTCTATTTAGAGGGATTCTTCTCCAAACAATTTGATTAGATGTGAGACGAAAAACAGTCGGCTACTTTAGCCTCCAATAAATATTTCAATATTTCATCCTTAATTCCTCTTTATTTGCTTAGGGATTCCGTCTACATTCACCCCTCCTTAAAAATTGTTTGTCCTTAAACAAACATTAGATTATGAAAAAAAATACAGTAACTTCATTTCCAGATGTCATTTGTTTGTGTTGATTGAACTTATAAAAATTGACTATCAGAAACCTTGTTACATCCAGAGGCTTTGTGGGGGTTCTAGGTTCATATCCATCATTGTGCAAATGCGGCTAAAAAATGCGCACCTCCTACATTCCCCAAAAGACAGAGACCAAAATTTTGCAACTTTTCACCACTTTCTTTTTTTGAATTCATAAATGGGTCTGTTTGTAACCAATGAATAACACATGGCTTTGGTTGCTCTAAGGGAATCTGTTCTTGAACAAGTGTTGTGTGAGTTTCTGCTAAAGGCCTCACTTATAAAATATTCTTGCACTCCTATTGAACATTTTCTTGGAAATATTGCTTTAGAGAAAAATCTGAAATTACAAACATGGTACTGTTGCTCATACTGATTTTCTTTTGATCACTCTTCTTTGGCAGTTCTTGATCATCTTCTTGAATTATTGTCGGTTACAAGATTTCAGATTTTTTTATAAGATCGAGTCCAATCCACTCTTTCTTTGGCCTCTTCATTATTTGAACATCTCCGCAAAATCTTTCAAAACATTTTCAATAGCTGCTCTCCCGTCTCAGGTTTAGAGATCTTGCAATGGGAACCTCCGGTTGAATCAAACAAAATTGACTTATAATTGCTCCATTAGTTCCATCCATGTTAGAGCTTTTGATGGATTTCTAGAAAAAATAAAAGAAGAATACCAATTTCCAACTGATTCCTTTATATTCCTGTTGCAACTAGTATTTTTCTTCTATTGTCATATTCTCCAGTCCAGAGAACTTATCGGCTTCCAAGATCCATTGTTCATGTCGAATCTGGGGAGACATTGGCTTTTCTCCCAATAGTAGATATCCATTTCTCTTTGATGCAACAACTATCACTCAAGAAAAAATAATAATTTGATGGAAACTGGCATTGGCTGAACAAAATGTGAAAAAAGAAAAGAAAAAGAATTGGTGCTGATTTGATTTTTTTTTTTAAAGTAACCTTAGAATATTATACTAATATTATCTAACTATCTTCTTGACTTTCTTTGACGAGGCTGTAACCAGCCCAATTATAATTTTCAGTCACTAAAACATTTTAAAAGTACCCTAACATTGTATCACATTCATGTAGAGAGTGGGTTGCCACACCATGTTCTTAGTGAAAGTTTCAGCAGTGTCTTATATAATAGTAGAACTGTTTTACATTTTACTAGTATTGCTAAATAAAGTGAAACACATATTGCAACATGATACAAACTACTGGATATCTTTAAGGTGAAGATTTATTTTTAAAGTTATTCAATATTTCTATGGGAGATATAGCTTGTACCTTATGGAAAGTATAATTTTTATTTGAGATATTGCATGTATGTAACTTTTAGATACTCATGGACTGGGTTCAGTTGCATTAATTATTTTGGTTGGAATTGAAGAGGTTGATTCAGTTAGATGAATTTTTCAGGCTGATAAGCTCTTATCACCAGAGTTCCAGCCCTCGATAGAGCATCTGATTAGTTTCCTACCAGCGAATCGTCAAATTTTGATGTTTTCAGCTACATTTCCTGTAACCGTGAAGGATTTCAAAGATAGATATCTTAGGAAGCCCTATGTTATCAACCTCATGGATCAGCTGACTCTAAAGGGTATAACACAGTTTTATGCTTTTGTTGAAGAGCGACAGAAGGTTCATTGTCTAAATACACTGTTCTCAAAGGTTTGAGCTTAACCTGGAGTTGAGTTTTTTTTTCATTCCACAAACATTTTTTTGCTTACACCTGAGTCTTGATGATGGATTCTTCTTACAGCTTCAAATAAACCAATCCATCATTTTTTGTAATTCGGTGAACCGGGTTGAGTTGCTGGCTAAGAAAATTACAGAACTTGGCTATTCTTGTTTCTATATCCATGCCAAGATGCTTCAGGATCATCGTAACAGAGTGTTCCATGATTTCCGTAATGGTGCATGCAGAAATCTAGTTTGCACAGGTATGAGATTTGATTTTTTTTTCTTCTTGTTTTTGTTTGTTTGTTTCTCATCCTTAATGAATTTGAGCTGCAGATCTCTTTACTAGGGGGATAGACATTCAAGCAGTCAATGTTGTGATTAATTTTGATTTCCCTAAGAACTCAGAAACATATCTCCACAGGGTAAGCTTTTATTTTATTTTATTTTATTTTTTAAGTTTGTCGGTAGAATGCTTGGTTAATGGTTGTTCTGGCTGTCACTTTCAGGTTGGACGATCTGGAAGGTTTGGACATCTAGGACTAGCGGTTAATTTGATCACATATGAGGATCGTTTCAATTTGTATGTGCAATTGCATTTTAGTTATTATATATTTTAGCGGTTGCATATGATCTTGACTGATTAATTTGAGATGGATGCAGGTATAGGATTGAACAAGAACTTGGAACTGAAATTAAGCAAATCCCTCCTCACATAGACCAAGCTATATATTGCCTGTGACTTTTGTGTTGTTTGAACCAACTTATGAGAGAATGAATAACGGAAAATCTGGTGAGTTTTTGTTTGTTTTTTTGTACTTGTGTGAATCGATGGACATGTCGATGTTCAATGGATGGATTCATTGGTGCCTAGGTCAGGTGGTAGTGATGTTGATGAATCAAACAAAGATAAACAAACATGAGCATGACGCTTTCTTTCGATGATAATATCTGTAGGACTTTTATTATTAGATAGTTGTCCTGTAAACCAGATTGTTGCGGGTTCGATTAGACTTTGGAATATTAAGTTACATTTCCTTCTATGTCCAGATTCAATCTCTCAACTCTAGTATTATCTTTTGTACTTTCATGTTTGGATTCTTTTTCTCCTTACATTTCATGTGTAGAAGAAGAAGAACTATCTTTTCTTCTTGCAAATTTAAGGGAATAATTGCTTTTTCATCTTTTGTTACATTTGGGATCTTTCTTTATATTGTTTTTGTATCTAATTTTAAAGAACTTTATTTTATTTTAATTAAATAAAATTAATTCTAAAAAATTATCAAACATAATAAAATTTTTAAATAAAATAAATAATTTTACTTATAATAAAATAACTTTAGTTAATATAATTTGAGTGTATATTATTTTAATATTCATATAAGCATTGTAATATATTACTTTTTGGTTCAATTGCTATTTGAATATTGTATTTGGATTGTTTATTTTTTCTAATTAATTTATCATGTTATTTTAAGATTTTATGGCGTATTTTATTAAATTTCTGAGATTGACGTATTTTTATTTGTTGAATTCGTTTTTAAGTTACTAAAAAAATTGTTATATAAATAAAGATTTGAGAAAATTTAATCAAATTTGATATTTATTAATTTTATTTTATTTTTTTTAACGTATAAAATATTTGTAATGTTTGGTAAATTTTAAAAATAGTTTATTATTTATAAATTAGTTCAGATAAAAAAAAAGTAATAATATGTAACTAGTACTTATAATCCAATTCAAAATTGGATTCATATTTATATAATCAACTAAATTTCAAGAGGATTAGTTAATTTGGCTGTTAATATTAATAGCCTATGATCTAGTTAATTTAGCTGTTAATATTAATTGCTTATGATCTTGACAGCAATAGACTACAGACTTTTTCTTTTTTTTTTTTTTTTTTTGTCAACCCATGTTTTCAAATCTCAAAGAGAGTAGTGAAGATTTGTGCAACCCTAATTACACGTTTTTCTTTTCAAATCAGTTTTCTACACCTCTTTTTTTCATTTTGAATAAAAACTTTAACTATTTGTCTTTTCAATTTTATTAAAATTAGTATATTTTATTTTATTTTATTACTTTTGTTTCATACATTGTTTCTAACTTTGAGGATTCTTTATAATAGTTTCAGTTAAAAGAGAGGACTTATTGAAGGTAGGATTGTGGTTATCTGATTTAAAAAAACCTTAAAAAATGAGGGAAACCATAAATAAGTTTTAAAAAGTATTTTCTAAATATGATTTTAACACTTTGAAACAAGTAGATTTCAAAGTTTTAAGGATTTTATTTATATCAACAAATGAAAATGGTTTAATCTATAAATAATTTTCTATCAAAATTATTAAAAATCATTCCTGACCCTTGATACATTCTTGCCCTTGAAATCAATGGCTCTCTTTTTTTTTTCCTTTTTATTTTGGGTAGAATTATTCTATAGTTGACTGTTAGGTAAGTTAAGAGTGTGTGATAAGTTCTAGTATATCTTTTTTTTCTTCTTTTTTTTAGAATGGTAGGTACCTTTTATTATTCTTAAATTGTTATTGAATTTTATATTTCTTATGTAATTTAATTATTTATATTTATTTATCTAGTTATTATTTATTTTAATTTTTTTTATTTAAAACTATTATTATTTATAGATTTAAATTTAATATTTATGTTTATATTTAATACTTTTGTTTTAAAATTATTATTTTATTAGTGTTTTCTTTAAAAGATAATTGAGGATGATGAAAGAACATAATTAAATAAATCTAAAAGATAACTTTTTCTATAATAAAATAATAATTTTTTTATAGAAATTATAATATAATATATTAAAAATATATATTATTATACAGAAATAAAAATTAAACTTTTTATAAAATAAAGAATAAATAAATATATTAATAATTTTATATATTTAATTGAATTTAATGAATCAAATTTGGGACAATTCATAATCTGTTGTGCAAATTATAATTGGCAATTTTTTACACATGATTTTGATAAAACAATACAAATAAAATTTAACTCTTAATTTTTTTTGTTTATAAAATAGACTAACAAATCAAAATTAGGTAACTCTCAAGACTATAAATTATTTAAAATTTGATTTTATAAAACCAAATTAATTTTTTATATTTAAAATTTTAAAAATAAATTATTATATATTTAAATAAATATATATACAAATAATAATAGTTAACTAATATATATTTTTAAAAATTCTCAATAAATTTTCTATTTGATTAGTATGTAAACAGTTAACTATTTTTTTTTTGAAGTAAATTCTGAATTTTGAAGTAAATAAAATATGCTATGAAAACAAACTGAACCTAGATGACGATATAATGGGAAAATATCTTAACCGATTACAGGAAAAAAGGGAAAAGGATTGAATAGAATTAAAAAAAAGCATTTATATATAATAAATAAATTAAAAGTACTTTGACTTAAAAATAAAATAATATAGAGTTAGGTTAATTTTAGCATCTATTTTTTAAAATATTTTATTTTTATTTTCTTAAGGAATAAAGAAAAGTATTAATTAGAATTATAGAAAGTAAATAATTAATTATATTAGTCAAATAGGTTATATATATCCTTCAAGCCTTCTTCTCTCAAGAGATCATCAAGAGAGATATGGAGAAAGTTGATAATGAAATAGATAATCAACCAAACACGACCTTAGACGAAGCACGAAGATTATTGCCGCCATGGGAATCGTCGAAGACAACCAAGACTCCATTAATGAATACTACTATGGTTGCCTTCATCATCTGCTTCCTTTTCTTCGGAGCTTTTGCGTTTTTTCATTTCAAAAACGACGTAAGTTTTCGTTCTTTTCAAAATACTTGACTTTGTAACGAATTATTGTTCGTTACAAATAATTTTGTTTCAATTGATTAGATTAATTGTATAAGGTTTTGAATATGAATCACAATTAATAACTTTATAAATTTGTATTTCTCAAATTTTTAATATCTGATTAATTATAATAAATTATATTTTATTGTCAACCCTTAGATAAAGATTGGAAAATATTCAAAAATATGATCGATATCTATTATGATTTGAATTTGAATTTAATAATAGATATTTATAATGAATTATTAATTTAGTATCAATTTTTTCTATAAGGATAATGCGATTTGAAGATGATGGGTGTTTAGTGGAATTATAATTGATTAGATGTAGACTTTTTATTATTTTTTCTTTAATTTTAATCTCATAAAATTAATATTTTTTATTATCAAATAATAGTTGCTTTTGTTTTTTTTTTTCAAATATTTTGAAACGTTAAACTTCTTCAGATCTCTACAAAGATGATATTTTTTTTTAAAAAACAATGAGAGACTCTTAAACAAAATTTTTGATTGTTTTTTCAGAAATGGAAAACAACAAACCTTCTATTAATTAAAACATCATAATTTAAGCCTTAATTTAAATCAATGATATATTCTTCCAAGAATAAATCCTATTTGTAATGTTAAAATAGAATAAAATAAAATAAAATAAAATAAAATAAAATAAAAATCATCTTAGTCTAGTTAACTAACATTGGGTAATTAAATCAAAGTCAACTAACTTTGTTTTCTTACCAAACAAATTCCATTATTGTGGCAAATTTGTAATTATACCTAAATTGATATACAATTATTTACTAGGATATTGAAAAAGTAGACCCTCACCAATAAAGATTAGAAAATTTTATTTATTCAGTTTTCTATTTTATTTTTAATTTTTTTTAATTTGATATTAGTTGCAATGATATTTGTGTATACGATTCTGATTTGGATATTATTTCAAATACTAATAAATTTAATTAAATATATATCATCACTATATATTTATTTATTTATTATAATATGAATTTATAATATATATATATATATATTAGAAATTAAGATATTAAAAGGTAAAATTTTCAAAGTCGGTCAAGGTAGGATGAGAATGATAAATTCATTTTTCTATTGTCATTCCTAATTTTTTATTATCTATTTAAATTATTAAATATTCAATAAATTAATAATAAAAAAATATTATATTAAATTTCTAATTTAGTTGGTTTTGAAATATGTGTGGTGCAGTCAAATTTCTTAGGTTATTACTCCCGGAAATCAAGTCCAAGTAATCTTTCACCAGAGTATGAAGTTACATATTTACCCTCACTGAATTGCACAAGAAGTGAAGATGATAAAAAAGATTACATATCAGTTAAAAGGGCAAATCGGACATACGAGATTCCATCAAATATGACGTGTCCAAATTACTTCCGTTGGATTCACGAAGATCTACGGCACTGGAAGAAGAGTGGAATCACAAAGGAGATGTTAAACAAAGCCAAAGAAAAAGCAAACTTCAGGGTAATAATCATCCGCGGGCGTCTCTACATAGAAACATACAGCAAAGCATTTCAAAGCAGAGATGTTTTCACAATATGGGGATTTATCCAATTACTAAGATGGTATCCTGGTAGAATTCCTGATCTTGATCTGATGTTCAATTGTGATGATCCTCCAGCCGTTGGATCATCATCTATGGAGTACCATAATAATGGTGGTCCTCCTCCTCTGTTTAAATATTGTTCTGATAAAATGAGTCTTGATATTGTGTTCCCTGATTGGTCATTTTGGGGATGGGCTGAAGTTAATATTAAGCCATGGAAGAGTTTGATAAAGGAAATGAAACAAGGGAATAAGGTTAGGAATTGGGAAGATAGATTTCCAGTTTCTTATTGGAAAGGAAATTCTTATGTGGCTACAACTAGGAGAGATCTTTTCAATTGCAATATTTCAAATATTCATAATTCTCATGCTCTTCTTTATCAACAAGATTGGATTAAGGAATCCCAACAAGGGTTTAAGGAATCTAATCTTGCCAATCAGTGCATTCATAGGTATGTATTATGTAACATCATTTGTTATGTTCCTTTAGCCACGGTTTTGAAGAACCGTCGCTAATATGTTGTGTTGTTTGATGATTAAATGTTTGTTTATGTTTGAAGATACAAGATATATATAGAAGGAAGGGCATGGTCTGTGAGTGAGAAATATATAATGGCGTGTGATTCACCGACTTTGTATGTTGATTCGAGTTATTACGAGTTTTTCTCGAGGAGTATGTTTCCGATGGAACATTATTGGCCTATAAATTCTAATGATAAATGTAAATCTCTCAAGTTTGCTGTGGAATGGGGCAATAATCACACTTCAAAGGTATGTATTTTATTTTCAGTCTTTATCTAACTCTTATTATAATATTAAGACAAATGTATATTAACTCATGAACTCAATATGAGTTCATTCTTTAAATATGAAATTCTAGAAAGTAATCTATGTATATGATAATGATGATGCAGGCAAAAGAGATAGGGAAAGAAGGAAGCAATTACGTAATGGATCAAGTAAAGATGGAATATGTGTACGATTACATGTACCATTTATTAAAGGAATACGCTAATCTCTTGAAGTTTAAACCGGAGGTGTCCGTAAACGCGACAGAGATGTTCCCGGAATCCATGGCGTGCACCGCAGACGGTGTCTGGAAGGAATTTATGATGGAATCGTGGGAGACGGATCCCAGTGAGAGATCGCCTTGTTCTTTATCTCCGCGTTTCAGTAAGAAAGAGCTTAAATCTCTCCGTCTCAAGAGAGAAAGATCGATTAAGAATGTTGAATCAATGAAAAACGATTATTGGAAGAATCGGAAATGGTAACTAATACTCAATAGTCACCATTGTCTAATGTATTAACAAATTTTTGTCTTTTTTTTTGTTTGTTAATGTAAGACTTATAAAACAATGGTCAAAACAATATAGAACTTACATCTTAGAATTACCCATATAGTAATAATTAATAGATCGTGGCAGAAACGTTGGATTCAATTATACCTTTTTTTCTTCTCAATCTCTCCCTTCCCTTCATATATAAACAGGTTTTCCTACACACCAAGTTTCTCTTATCACAAGTGAGGATGAAGAACATCATCAATATACAAACCGCTATTATTATGCTATTGATTTTCTCTATGGAAGTTAACAGTTGCATGCCAAGTGGGCGAATAAGAGCCAAAAAACACCCTCCAAACTACTGTAATCTTGTTGGCGATGACATCTGTTGCATTCAAGGAAGAATCTACACCACTTACAACTGTTCGCCTCCTTCGATTACTCATAATTCAGGTAGTTATAACGCGCTTCTCACACTCAACACCTTTGAAGGTGGCGGTTACGGGCCAAGCCAATGCGATCATCATTACCACTCCGATAAATTGCTGGTGGTGGCTTTATCGTCGGGTTGGTTTGATCACGGAAATAGGTGCCTAACAAATATTACTATCAATAATGAGGCTAATGGAAGAAGTGTGAAGGCTATGGTGGTGAATGAGTGTGATTCCACCTCCGGTTGCGATAAAGAAAGTAGTTACTTGCCTCCGTGTGGAAACAATATTGTCGATGCATCTGAAGCTGTGTGGAGAGCTCTCGAAATTCCTATTAATGATTGGGGCGAGCTTAATGTGACGTGGAGTGATGCTTAGTTAATGTTTTAATGAAATAAACAAACAAATTTGTCTTATAGACATCCTATGAAACTAGAAAACCTTCCGTGTATTTCGCCAAGTTGACCTAACTCCAATCCACAAATATTTTGCCAAGTTGCCATAACTTCAATCCTGCAATCAAGCCTTGTTAATAAGATAAAACTAAATACAAAACAAAATTAAAAGCCTCGTCGAGCAAGATTTCAGCTGAAATCAAAAGATCTTTGTTGCTTTGTTCATTGACAACTTAATGAAGCTTATTAGGATGATAAAAATAACCCATCTTAAGAGGATAAAACAACATTTTAAGAATTTGGTGTTACTAAGAGTATTGAAGCATATAAATTGTACTAACTAAAAGATCAAGAGTTAGAGATATACATATATTTACTTAAAAGATAGACAAAAGAGAAAGGAAAAGAAAGATGGCTAGCATTCTACTTCAATACATAGTGAAGGTTTTGAGTTCCTAATTCAACTTACTCTTTCCTCACCCCCATTGCAATGCTTCATACAAAATTAATCAGGACAAAGAAATGAAATGCTTTTAACTAAATGGGGTCAAGTTCTTCTGTTATATATATGGCAACAGTAGTTCCATCTGTTTTTCCCAATTTAACCAAAACCATAAGTTACTCGACAAACTTTCATCGCCATTGAAAAATGTGATTTCTTGGATTACTACTGAGAATTCTTTTCCAGCTTCATCCATACATACGAGGATCTCCAATAAATTCTTCCCTACATACAAACCATGACAACAACCCAGGATGAACAGTTGGTATATATGCTGCAGATCAGAGACATCTTGATTGGTTAAAGGGGTAGTAGTAGAAGAGCCTGACAATCATTTTCACAAGTTCCTTCATTTGCATAGTCACTGAAGATCAAGAACTGCTTCCCCTGTAGTGCAAATCAAATGGGGTTGTAAGTAATTTAATCCTAAGTGAAATAAAAAAAAGGGTTAAAGGGTTTCAGATTTTCAGATTTTCATTTTTCTATTGAGACCATGATTTTATTTTCCCCGAAACTATACTACAACATCCCACTTCCACGACTCCCACTTCAATCAAGGTACTTTGAGTGGAAATCGAATTCGAGACCTCATCCTCTTAGTTCAATACTCTTACTACAGTCTTACCATTTAAGCTACTATGGGTGAACAATTACAATGTATTGTCTTTCAACATTATGTTAGCTACATACCCATTTCCAGTTAATCAGCAACATATACAGATATAAATTGGAAACAACTAGTCTAGCAATTTTAGGAACACAAATTGGTCAAGACCTGGAATGAAACAAAATTCTACTAACCAAGTTATACAAGGACCCTATACTATATCAAACTCTAAACAAAATTCTACTAAACAACTAGTGTAGCATTCCTTCTCCTATGATGTTTGTTTCATTTTTTTTTTCTTTCCAGTTTGTCAAGGTAGGGTGCCTGTCAGCAATGCAGTCCCATCCTCTTCAAACTATATCAAATAACTAGATCATAACAGGGGATAAAGAAATACAATTTCTGGCAGACACCACAATAGCATGCTAAGATTTCTAACATATTCCTAATTCAGATTGAGGAAGAGTGTATTTAGTATTTCAATCTTATATTCAAATCAAGAAAACAAATCAATTTTGTCTTGTGGTCTCTAACTCTCTATCATCAGCACATGCAATGAGCTTAGAAAGCAAAAGGTTGCAGCATGAAGTTTTAGCTTTAAATTACAATCCAACTAAAATAAAAAGAATTTGCATTGAGTTGTATAACAATCATAAGGGTAGAGATTCAGTTCTTACCATGCATTCTCTTGACAAATCTTTCAAACTCTACGAAATTGTGCCGTTCCATGAGAAGGGGGCTCAGTCTAAGATAAGTAAAAGCAAATAAATGTCTCCCATCTGGATCATTGAATGGTTTAGCTCTTTCAAGTATGTTGTTGTAGCTTTCTCTATCATGACAGGGAAGAATGTTTTCACTAGCAACTGGTATACAATCATCCCATGCTGCATTCAATACCTGAAAATGAAAATTGGCTATCAAAAGGCAAAAAGCTGTGGATGATAAAAGTATATTTGGCAAAAATGAAGAATTAAAATCATTTCAACAGACATGAACTTGTAAGAAGCAAATCAGGAATTTTCTTAGAAATATGTTGTAATCATGATTGATGATACGAGGAAGAATTAGGGTTAGGTTACCTAACCCTAGACTAAGCTGGCAGGGCATTATGCTGAGTTGGCAAACAAATAAGCTGGATTAATTCAGCAAGTTTTTATACATTGGTTCATTACAGCTATTAAATAGTTAATTAGCTTTTAATAAATGACGGGAGAGTGACATATAAAAGGAAAGGGGAGAAGAAGGCTGCTGGCAAGGGCAACTAAACAACTAAATACATTTGTGAATTGCTGACTTCTTTCTCAAGGTCCAACTCTCTTTCCCTTTCTAATCTCTTTACATATCGCACCTATTATTCTAGCTCCTCTCATCTTCAATCTTATGCCATCTTCTACAGTTGTAATCCTTATTCTTCCTAATCTAATAATCTACACTTCTCAACTAAATAAAGGTACTATTCTAATTCTCAAAGCTAGGTTTAGCTCAATTCTAATACCTAGCATAAAAGTTAGTTACAATCTTATTTATCTTTTTCTAGGAATGAATTTGTGATGTTTTTATGAGTAATGAGCTCATACATAAGAGGTTTAGGCCTTGTTTGATTAAGGGTTATTTGTATTAAATCCAAATAACCCCTTATCCATCATCAATTGTTTCATCATTCAAATCATCAACTAATAACCTTACTTATTTTTTATAATATTTTAAATATTAAATTAAAGGATATTTTAATCATTTAACCCAAATAATAAACTGTTTCATCAACAAGATTTTTTTCAAAAGTCAGATTATTTCAAACAAGCTCAACCACCCCCAAAAAGGAAAATGATCAGGCTAAATTGCAACTTGGCTACAATTAACACTTTTCTCATAGAAATTAACTTGTTCTTACTTGCCAAGATAGCCCATCAGGATCCGCAAATCCGTCAGAGTAGTCAATATGCTGCTCTAGCATGCCCAGTTCTGCACACCTAAAGTTTACGGAAACCTCGTGCTTCTTAAACATTGACATAATTGCGGGATAACCATCACGATTTGATGGGTTATAAAATCCAGCAGTTAATTCAGCAGCATGGCTCGCTGTCTTATACCACCAGTGAATACCTGATAGCTGCCCATATATTATAGAGAAGAAATGATTTAGTCATATAATATTCATATCGTAAGCACATATTATATATACACATGATTTTGCAAATCCATGACTAAACTCAAAGGGACATGTATTCATACCTAAACATGATTTTATAAGCTTTACCCTTAAAATAGTTGTGTAATTCCTTTATTACATATTAACATCTTCATCCATAACCTAATTGGACGAAGAATTTTGAGACTAAAGAACTTAGTAGCCATCTCAATGCATGCTTCAAGCCTAAGAACTCTTTGTGAGACAAAGAAAGAGTATCACAGCTGACTTACTTTTGAAGCAATGCGTGTGTCTTCGAAAGCCAACTTTGCTAGAGAAAGTACGCGGTCACAATGGTCTACTAGAACCTGAGAGTACCAATTGAGGAAGAATCTGCCGTAATAACCATCATAATCACCACCATCACAGAAAAAACCAGTCTCATGTGGCCGCGAAATATAGGAACCTGCATTATCTGGTCCTCGTGCCCAAAAAGAGTGCCCTCTTGCTTCTGCTGCCTTCCTCAGGCTTTTTAACAAGTACTGATCATAGCACTGCAATGAAGCTTTTATTATTCTACCAATACTACTTTGATCAGTAATTTCACATCATACAAGTGTAGTATATTCCAGGAGAAAGTTTGGGAAAGTTTGAAGCAATATGATTCTATAATAAAGCTACTAACACTAAAAGCTATGCCCATCAGACTGACATAAGCTATCATATTCTGCTAGAGAGGTCTCATCATTGACCAGAATTCAAGTATTCAATGGAAGGGGAAAGTCAGTATAATAAGAAATGGAACAATACCAAGAAAAAGGATAAGTGGTTTCCCACCGCTACTTAAGAAACAAATTACTACTTTTTGATATATGAAGGAAAGAGAAAGGAAGAACATTATAAAGCTAATACAGTGAAAACCCAGTCATATATGAAGATCAACCCCTATTCATCCTTCATTCTGGTTTGTCTTGCTCCTTCCTAAATGGAATTAACCATGGTACTACAAACTAATTACAGTGAAACCCAGTCACATTAGCTTTAATTTACAAAAAATTTACATTGAAGCCTACCCACCCTCATTTATATGCACATAAATATACCTTATAGCAGGAGGAAATGGGATAGAAGAATGTGGAATTTAAGAATAAAGTTCTCCATTTAGGGAATGTCATCTCTAAATACGGGGAACAAAGAAAAGCAGAAAAAATAAAGCACCCAACTTTATATTTTAGCTCTGGAAAATAGAATTCATACAAATACCTGAAATTCACCAATGCCAGGATATCCCCAACCATGCTTGACAGGATTAGATGGGTATCGTAATTCTCCACAAGGACCCATCCCTATCTCTATCATGGAAATGACATCTTCCTCAAAGAATTCATCAAATTCCACCCGGAAGCTTCTCATGTAGTCAAAATAAACCTAAACCATTTTTACACAAATTCGTAAGTTGCCAAACTCCTGCTCACAAAGATACAAGGGACAATTAAGTGAAAAACTGATTCACGTAGAAGCCTATTGAATTGATATAGCTAGGTCTATAAAAAGCCTAGAAGGTTCAGTTGTAGGTCAAGGAGAAAAATCATCAGTAAAAGTAGCAAAATGTGGTGATAACGCATATTCTCAAGATATGTTTCAGCAATATCATTTTTCTTATACATCATAGGGAACATTAATGACTCAAAAACCTCGATAGCAGTTCTGCCTCTTAAAACACGTTCCTTGTCAACTCCCCATGAAAGACACTCATGGTTGCGTCTTCCTTCTCGATCTGTGAAAAATATGTCAGGATTGCATCTACCGATCTCAGCCACCCAATGGGGAAGTGGAATACAAACATCATCACCGACGTTGCCTCCACATTCATGAAATGACATTACAACCTAAACACATTTCCGTGAACACCATTATTAGCATAACACAGGCAGAAGTATAAAGCAGAAATGAAGGACAATTTGATGAATACAACTTATTCCCACATTTTTACAGTCAACCTGCATACCCGAGAAATCTAATGCATACAATTGATCAGGGATCGAAGCCACAATTCTGTCTTGTTTTGAAATTATTTTGTGTATCTCATCAATATGTATGTTATTGCTTCTCATTCCTACATCTCATGTGTTCAATGCATGTGCTTTGTGTTTCTCATCAATATACATGCTACTATTTCTCAAAGCTATATCTCAGGAAGAACCCCCAACATTTGAGTGAAGATGTGAAAGCCGCAGAAATGAAGGACAATTTGTTAATATAAATCTAAAATTTGGTCGTCCACTATGGTAATCAAGATACAGTAGATATATGCAGAGACAAACATTCCACAAAGTACAGTAATTTTGTTATCCAATTTTCTAAAGATCCAAGAACAGAGAAATCTCCAACTATAAAAAATACAAAAAAAAAGAGGCAGTGCTCAGAAACGGTAAAAAGCAGGGGCAGCGAAACTATGAAACTAAACCAGTAAGCAAATATTCAATTTACCTGCAATTTCATCTTAAGCTCACGTATGATTTGAAATAATCTTTTATACCCATTCCACTTATACTCTAGGGGATTAATTGCTTCCACTATGCCCCACCAACAATTAACCATAACGCCATCGATGTTAATAGATTTTAGCAATCTTAGCTGCTTTACAAGAGCATCTGTATCAACAAGCTCACATTTCATATTGATGATGCCCAACTGCCACGCAAAAGAAACCCATTAGAGTTGCATACTAACTGAACAGATTTCAAGCTTCCAACTTAGGAAAGCTGGAAAGGGAGTGCAAAGAAATATGAAACATCTGAAAATGGGCAATGTTAAACATAGTTTTTTTTCTCTCAGCTAATGGGAAAGGAGAGCGGGGTTAGTAACAAGCTACTCCTTCTAGACATAACTATAGATGCACTTAACCACTACAAAGTACTCAAATTCACCGATAGCTCCTCCACTAATAAGGGAACAAGTTTGCACTTCTTAATCCTTGAGGAAAATAGATTGAACTCGTAACCTTAAAGAGAATTTGCAAGCCTTTCAACTAGACAAGCGGTTTTCAGTAATTATAAAAGCCCACAACAAATAATGAACAGAAACTGGTAAAATATCATGAAATCCTACATATAAATGGAACTTATGGTCATAGGGTAAAACAAAAAAGAGCATACAAATTTAGGTTAGTGTTGGGATGCAATGTAGTCCAAATCAACATAATAAATAATCAGGAACTGAAGCAAACTTACAGGTAACATCACATAAACAGGGACATAGGAAGTTCCGGCAAAATCACGCTCTTGTAACTTTGAAGGTATATCAATAGCCTGAAAAAGTCAACATACCTCAAAAGCAGTCAACTAATTGATATGTACTATTTACAATATGAAAGGAAAATATTCACTATCCTATCAAAATAACTAAATGTAGCCATGGGAGCAGAACATTTTGAAGATTAACATCTGCCCTAATTCCATAATATTTCTTTTTTTGAAAAATGTAATAGTATTATTTACAAGCCCTAATTCCTTGATATTGTTCGTGTTACCTAACAAGAATTCCATAATTATCATGATGTTCAGTTTGTGTTAAGAAAGAATTTGTAGATGAAAAGTAGGGCATACAAAAATAATGTTTTTTATTATCTATACTTTTCTTTTAAGTTTTAAGTCACGTCCATGATTGGATCATTATGGAACAAGCAATACTGAATGGAAAGTACAATTCTATACTTTCTTCATGTAATTTACTTTTTCAAAGGTTTGGAATGCATTTAAGTGCATGAGTAAGAAAGTAGAATAGAGAAGATACACATTGAAGGTTAAGAAACTATCTGCAGTTGGAGTTTTGTTATGAGTATGCAGTATACTTGATTTCTATATAGGATGGATAAAGAGAAGCAAATAAAAAAATGGGAAGTAGGTAATCTATCCTTAGAAGCCATACTATTTTTAAGAATAAACAGAGACGGCAACCAATAATGTGCTAAACAGAAACTATCGAGACACTTGAGCAATTCAGAAAGACCTGTTTGTCATCAACAGTATCCATGGAGCCTCCAGTAAGAGCATGGTTTTCATATCTCTCTCCATCTCCTACCATAACAGAATTCTGGGACAAAGCACTTGAACATAGTTCATAAGGTGATGAACTGGGTATGAAAGGACTTCTTGCTTGGCATGTGTCATGTGCCAGAGAACTCTGGTGGCCAGATGAGGTTCCTCTTGAGGAAATGGGTGGAGTCTGTTGCATTTGCATCTGTGAGGTAGTTGTGGAATCAGTGGGTGCTCCACCAGCAGCAGGTCTTGTGCTCTGTAACATTTTATTGGAGAAGGGATACACATTTTTCTATTTAGTGAAGTGTGTCTAATATATTGACAATCTCGTACCCAAAAGTGGAGATGAGAATTGCAGGTAAAACAATGAGGCAAAGTACAGACACTACTACTATTATTGTGTCTGTTAATACAAGCAAACTAATTCCATTTAATATGGTACAGTACCTGAGATCTGGAAGGAAAGGTGGTGCCATCAGGAAGAACCACCCAACCAGCTTCCCTGGCCAAAGCAGCAATGACATCATTAATGTCTGCCCTAACTCTAAGGTTGTAGTTCCCATGTCTCCGTAGCCCTGCCAAGATTTTTGCAGTGACTGCCCTCCGTTGCCTCTCCCTTATCTTTGTCCTCTCCTTCTCCTCCAACCGTCTGCACCTCCGGCCACCTCCTTGAGGTGTGAACTCCTGATATTGCTGGTGCTGCTGAAACCGATTGTTGTTGTTGCTGGTTGACGGGATACCACCGTCGACATTTATCATGGGAGGAATGGTATTGTTTTTGTCATCGTCTTCATCATCTTCTTCTTTGACATCCATTCCCATTTCATCATCATCCTCTTCACTTAATCCAAATTTCTGCATCTCTGCCGCCATCATTTTTTCCACCTATAGGATTATTTTACAGAAAATGAAAACCATTTTAAGGACGGTACACATGAAGAATAAAAAAAAACTATAAATTGGGAGATGGGAAAGAAGTAACTAGTAATAAGCACCAACCAACCAACCAACCAACTAACCAGCCTAGAGAGAATTGCATTACCACATTGACACAATCTTTTTCCTGGATTATTATAAATTACAGCTAACTGAGTGAGAATTGAAACACTTTTCAAGTTGTCTTACTTACCACCAACTTCAAGAAATGATATACAATTGATGTCTCCTAGGAATTCGGTATCATGAAGAAGGAGGTGACCATTATTTCTGCAACTTAAAGAGCTCTTTCTCAAACAACCATCATATAATTATAATAATAATAATAATAATAAGCTCCAACATGGTACAAGTCCCTCGACGGGCAAAAAGCCATTAAACGAGGAATGGTCGAGTCGGCGGCAACCGGAGGAGAGAGCTGATGAGTATAAGATCTGTGGACGGAATGGAGTTGTAGATGAAGAACCGGCCGAAGACGAATCTGGCCGTTTTCCGGCAAATATTCCGGCGAGAGGAGGAGAGTGATCAGAGGAGATAAGGATTGGTAAGTGTGCGAGGGCTAGGGCTGGTCACGCGTGCGAGTTTTAGGACCTGAAAGGAATTCTTGACTTGACACGGGTGAGCCCTCTTGTGGGCCCCGCAAGATTCATCAATTAAATGCCACTTCCTCTTTCTCTGCCTATTCTATTTATTATTTTGTCTAAGTAAATTATAATAATAACTACCATATTCCTATTTTTGTTTTTCTGTACAATGTAAGTATATATCAAATTTATAAACTACTTCTTGCAATGATTTATTAGAATAATTTTAAAAAATATTAATATTGATTTTTTTTAATATTCTAGTTAAAAAATTGAATGATATGATTAATGTGAGGGGATGAAATTAATTATAATTTTGTTTTTCTTAAAGTATTAATATAAGAAGTAGAAAATTAATTCTTAATAACTTATAAATTCAAATAAATAAATAAATCAAATAGTTGGCTTAGAGACTAAAGGTCTCTCATTTCTACTAAAAAGCTTGTAAATTATAGTGAAAATAATTTGAATGTGTTTTTTTAAGATAAGGTGAAAAATAATGAGAATATTAGATGTACTAACTTATTTCAGAAAATAAATTTTAATTTAAATAATAAAAAACTCAAATAAATAAACCCTTTGTCCAAATATATTTTAAAAGTAAAATCTACTTAAGAAGAGTAATAAATCTGTTCATGTGTTCTTTTTATATGATAATATAATTAAACAAAGAAGGTTAAATAATTGACAAATAATATTAACTTTCCTTTTATAAAAAAAAAAAGAAAACCATTGCTAATTAGATGTACTTAGACCCAATTTTTAATAAAAATAAAATTTAAACATTTGATTTTTTTTTTCCTTCAAATATGAGCCCTCAAACTTATGGGGTTCAAAGTCATGATCCAAAAATATAGTAAGATAAGATTCTTACAACTTAAACTAATCCAATAAATTATAAACATTTGATGGTCCAATGCTCTACTAACTTAACCTCTATTTTCTTAATAAGCATTCATGCTAATTTGAGAAATAAATCACCTAAATATCTCGAAAAATATACGTTTTCTATATAAAGTGGGGAACTATTATGGAGGATATATAATATGGGAATCGTGTGAGGGACCATAAGGCATGAGATTGTGTCCTGGTTTTGGGCACAGATCATGTGGGTGCACTATTGATGTGAATAAAGAACATCCTATAACCTGTGCCTTGTTTGGATAACATTTTTCCTTTAGCTCCTAACAAGTACCAACTTGCAAATAAAATAGGTTCCAAAATAAATAATTCTATGATAGGAAGAGAATACGTGCTATGTTTACTTCACTCACAACATACATTGTGTGATGTTTATTGTTTCTCCTGTAATTTGAAGTGACTAAAAATGGTAAGAGTTAGTTCAATTTGTTATATAATTCATCATCAATAATTGGTCCATTTCTATAACCAACATTCTATAGTAGTAACAAACTGCCACCAGTAGAGATTGTTCTGTGTTTTAGTCATTGAATCTAAAGATAGATAAAGTATGATAATGTTACAATGTCCTTGAGCGAATCAACATGATAGCGCCGCAATAAGACAGGCGTACATATTCTTATTAGGCGTCATTTTGTTTTGTTTTGTTTTCAATATGAACCAAAAATAACAACATCTTCTGAACCTGGAAGGAAACATAACAGTGTGTTCTCAGAATTCACTCAGAGCCTGCACATTTTCGGATGATTGGCCTGAAAACAGTAAAGAGATAATTTCAAATAATCATTGGGATGAGAAAATGTTGATAAATTTCCATAGAAATATATTTTTGTCCACTATCTCGATATTGATTTAGATAGATAATATTCTAAATCATAATTTAATAAGACATAATATTCATAAATTTCTTTAGTTTTTCTCAACCAACCCCATAGCCAAACTCAGATCCATAAAGTGTTTCAAAATTGTTTTATACTCTTATATTATTCATAGAAATTTTGAAAGGAAAAAAATGATTACTTAAAATAATCATCTTGGATAATATTCCCATTTGAAAACATACTCTCTGGCGTTGGGTCTGAATTTGGACGAGAAAATGTTGATAAATTTTCTTATAAATATATTTTGGATGAGAGAATGTTCAGAAACATAACTTAATACGTTTTCTCATCCAAACTCAGATCCAGAAAGTGTTTCAAAATTGTTCATACTCCTCTTGTATTATTCATAGAAATTTTGAAAGGAAAAAAACAATTACTTATATTATTCATTGAATTGTCTTACCATGCATCCTCTTGACAAATCGTGCAAACTCGGAGAAATTGTTTATCTCCATAAGAGTTGGATTAAGCCTGAGGTAAGTGAAAGCAGATAAATGTTTCCCATCAGGATCACTAGGAGGCTTTGCATTTTGTAATATCTTATTGTAGCCTTCTCTATCATAGCAAGGGAGTGCATTCTCACTTGCCACCTTTATTCCAACATCCCAAGCAGCATTTAACACCTGAAAATTACAACATATAAATGGTTAACAACGATTAAAAACTTAGCACTTGTAATGTGAAATCCAGTAAACTACGTAACCTTGTTTGAAACCCAAGATCTAATCTCCAAAGTTAGGCAACATATACTTCATCAGATAAGAGGAGACACCAATGGTGGGAGGTAAATAATTTAAAACTACCAAACTGCCACTATTATACTTGATTTTGTATTGCTCCAAATAATAGATGTAATTGTATCAAATGAAAAACCATACAACTGATTATCTACTACTTCCATGTTTTTTTCACAAGAATTTTCAGCTTTTGGTAACATAAAAATGTTGAATTTCCTTTGTTTTAGTCATCTTGTATTAAGAAGATAATCAGTTGTAAAAATGTTCACACATGGCGTTCATAATTCTATTTTATAAACTAGAAGCAAATTCTATATGTTGGAGCTTGTTTGATCTAGGGTTATTTGAATTATCAAGTGGTTATTTGGTTGATGATTTGAATGACGGTGATTGATAATGATATTGTTGATTGTAACGGGTTATCTCAATAACCCACATCGAAAAGGCCTTAAATCATCTTTTGGGACATTTCCGGATGGGATTGAAAAGATTGTCAGATCAAAAGAAGAAGTAAATTCTATATATGTAAGAAAAAGTGAAGCAAAGTAGAGATGTTCCACATACTTGCCAAACTAACCCCTCAGGGTCTGCCAAAGCCTCTGGAAAGCCTTCATGTTGGTCTAACGTTCGCAGCTCCACACATGTGAAATTTAAAGCAGTTTCATGCTTCTTCAACATTGCAGCAATGGGAGCATATCCATCACGATTACATGGGTTGTAAAATCCAGCTGTCAATTCAGCAGCATGGCTTGCTGTTTTATACCACCAGTGTATACCTGATAGCTGTTATCAATTCAAAAACACATGAAGAAATAAAAATTGAAGGATATTTAAGTTCCAAACTTTTTTATTGCTAAGAGAACACTAATCTGAGTTGGTTCACCTTTGCAGCAACGTCAGTGCCTTCAAAAGCCAAATTCGCAAGAGAGAGAACCCTTTCACCGTGATCAATAAGAAATTGAGAATACCAAGTAAGGAAGAATCTTCCTCGATAGTCATCATAGTCACCTCCATCACAAAAGAATTTAGTCTCATGTGGGTGGGAATTATAGGAACCTGCATTATCTGGTCCATCTTTCCAATGTGAGTGACCTCTTAACTCTGCAGCCTTTGTGAGATTCTTCTTCAAATACTTGTCATAGCACTGGAAGAACAAAAAGGAAAGTATTCTCTTACATGTTACTGGACATATAGCTTAGGACCGAAAAATGGTATATAAGCAATAGCAAAGCATTTTAGTGATATCTGACAGGCAATGGCAAACAAAATACTAGTCCGTTGGCGTAGTTATTAAATAATTATGTTTTATGTTTTATACTTGACCATTCACAAAATTTGTTGTCTTGGCCCAACAAAAGATTTTAACAAATAAAAAAAAAAGATTTTAACCAATCATCTGAAAGTTAAATTTTGGGAAGGTTGTATTTGAAGAAAAGAAAATGTCAATCGCCATAACTTTTCCTTGCACGTTGTAGAAAATTCCATGAGAGATTGAGAAATAACTGTCCAATTTGTATAACTTGATATATTTGTACAATGAATGATAAGGATGTATAGAAGTACACCCAAAAGTCTCCTTAGAAGAAACAATGTAAACTATAAAAAGTTAAGTAGGGTGGCATGTAGGCATGCCATGATAATTATCTACAAAAAAAATATGAAATTGCAATCTAGGTAGGTTAGGTTAATTCGGTCAAAAGAAACTAGTAATATTGACTTAAACGACTTCAAAAGGTTGTAGGTTAAGTAGGAAATTCAATTGCCAACATTAATTGTGGAGGGTGTTTTAGGCATGAAATCCTCTATGTTTGGTGGTTCCAGCTGAATTGGAATTGGGGGTCCAATTCCAATAATTTGTTTGTTTGATGGCTAAAAATAAGAAATTGGAAATCTAATTTTAATTTTAATGGAATTTTAGGCTCAATTTCACCATTCCCACTTCTGCATTGCAATTCTATGATATCTTAAGGATTAAATTGTAATTCAATTCCAACTCTTATAAAATTGGAGTTTTGATCCTATTTCCAATTATACACAATTGCACATCCAAACATAACCTGAACCTATTTTACTATTAATCTCAACAGGATGTAATGGTCAAATTGTTTATTGTTAGATGACCATTGCTTATATTACTACACGTTATAGAAAATTCTGGCGAAACCTCTAAAAGAACGACAATATTCCTCCACCACAAGCATTAATCTTATCCTTACCCTTTCTTGATAACCCAGTTAGAAGCTGCCAAATCCTTTCTAAGATCCATTTCTTCTATTTGGAATAAGAAAGTTTTATCTGGCAATTAAGACCTGAAGCTGTAGAAAAATAACAAAGTTCTAGGCTTCTAGCAATACAAAGATGTAGATGCTAAGATGAACAAGAATCTAGGAAAATGTCAGTTTTTTTTGAAATGACTGTTAGCATCCACCAGCTTAATGATACAAAGCCATAAACAAAATATTTACCTGAAATTCACCAATACCAGGGTACTTCCAGCCAAAACTTGCAGGATAAGAGGGGTAACGCAATTCCCCACATGGACCAAGTCCGATTTCAATCTCAGAGATGGTTTTATTCTCAAAGAACTCATCACATTCCACACGGAAACTTCTCATGAAGTCAAAGTAAACCTACATGAGTTACACAACAAAAGGGTACATCAGGAAAGGTGTAACATATTTACATTAAGAAAATGTAATCCACTCGAGAGGTCCCTAGTAAAGTTATGTAAAAGAGGACAATTATTATTAAATTTTTACGCATTATTAGTTTAAATTAAAGGGTAAGGAAGTTGGATTATGTGGGATATGCTTTATTCTCTAGCAGAAATAACCATTACTGTGGCTGTAGCAAGAAGTAACTTTATTAATAGGTCCTGATAAATAGCATACAGATGCAGGCATCACATAAAGCTTTCCTCAATGGTGGATACTAGCACAAATGAAATAAAACGCAATGCATCACCTCAACAGCAGTCCGGCCTTTTAAAACTCTTTCCTTGTCTATCCCCCATGTAAGGCATTCGTGATTACGTCGTCCTTCTCTGTCTGTGAAATAAATATCAGGGTTACTCTGCCCAATCTCCGTCACCCACTGAGGAAGTGGAGTGTCAACGTCGTCTCCAACATTGCCTCCACATTCATGAAAGGACATAACCACCTGATCATTTTTTGTACAAGTAAAATAGGAAACAAAAAGGGCAGGTTATATTACTTTACATACTGTAGATCTCCCAGTCCTATTCATTTGAAAATATTCGTTGAAGACAATAATTGCCTTTTCTTTCTACATTCTATATACAACAGGTCCTCTCTCATGAATATTGTAACTTGGACAAATATTAACACATTTTTTGTTGTTGCAAGAATATGCTCTTCCATCCATTGCTTAGTACAGCTGTTACTAATATTCGATATCTCTTATCTACTTGACCATATTGTTAAGGTTGCATTAACTTTACCCTGGAAATGTGTGAATTTGAGATCATACAGAATGAAAACCCTTAAAGATAATAAATTATAAGTCGTAACACTTTTCTTTTTTTGGCATTCACCAACTAATTGTTAAACTTAAGTCATCAATGAAATGAACTGAGTCTAACATCATTCTTGCAAATGCTTCAATATACATCTATAGCAATTTCCTCAAGAAAAATACAATAGCATAGCTGAAAATCTTAGCAGCCCGTGTTAAACATGCATTACGAACAAGTTGATGGAACTAAGGAGAAGCTCTTTTTCTATTTCTAATTATCGGAATTCTAGTTATCTAAATAATCTACCTAAGAGTGGAGATCCCGACTATGATTGTGACATGTATAATAATCAATATTGTTGGAATAATCACATTCATAATTGCATTGGTATAATCATATAAATGCACAGTTTTAGAAGTAAAAGTAGCAGATGTTGAAAGGAATGTGACATATGCACTTGTTACCTGTAACTTGAGCCCAATACTATGCACAATCTGGAAGAGTTCTTTGTAGCCGTTCCAATTATAATGTTGTGGTGCATGCCTCTCTACTATACCCCACCAACAATCAACCATGACACCATCAACATTTATAGACTTCAAGATCCTCAGCTGGTCGATCAGAATATCCTGATCAACCAGCTCCCCATCCATATTCATGACTCCCAACTGCCTCCAATAAGCAATTGCAAGATGTCAATACATTTTGCCATTTCTATGCAATATAGTGAAACAGTACCAAAAGAAAGAATTATAGAAGAACTAGTGCTACCTAGATATACGTTAACAATAGACCAAGGACAGTAAATGACATTAACAAAGATGCAGAGTTTGCAGAAGAAACTTACAGGCAACATTACGTAAACAGGAATATAAGGTGTTCCTGTGTAATCAATCTCATTAATCGGCTTAGTCGGATGTGCAACCTGGTACAATAGAAAATAAATATAGGAAATGAGTGGCAATAAAAAGAGAAACATAATGCAGGAACATACTATGGAAGACATGAATAATGAATTGGATAACTTTTGTTTTGCTAAAAACCAAGAACGTTAGTTGAAACTGAATATAATGAGTATCAGATTTCACATAGTATACATGAAACGCCCTTGTTCAAAAATGTATCTGTGTCACTCCAAGTATCTTCAGATATCAATTCGCACACGCATGCATGTATCCGGCTAGATGGTAATCGTGATCGAATACCTTAAATTCATTCAATTATCGATCCTTGATTCGAATTAAAATTTCATGAGTATGGATTTAGGGCATGGATTGAAGTTGGCAATACAACAACTTCGAAGAGAAAATGAAAATCTATACTGAAACATGTAAACATACAAACACGGAACCGGAAGTAGAATTTCAGTGTAGCTTAATGAAAAGTAGAATAGCTACTGAGACATGATTATTAAGTGGAAAAAATGTAACTGAAGGCATAAACAAGATACAATTGTAAATAATATAAGGCAGAGTAATTACTGTCTGTGGATCATCGCCAGAACCATCTGTCAGGTCAGCAAACACGGCTGAAATCCGTGTACGAGCTGTGGAATTCAAGCGAGCACCGCCGAGCCGACGCGAGAAGTAGCAGAATGAGCGTCGGGAGTTGGAACTGTCGCTAGACAAAGGGGATATAGTTGGCAGTACGGTAACCAGAAACGGCGAAGAGAGAGCCATTAGTGAAGAAGAAGAAAGAATAGCGAGATCCGGTCTGATCGCCTACCATAACCGAGGTTGAGCAAATGCCACCGCCATGAGATAGTTCTTGAAGCTTAGAAGCTAATTGTAGAACGTAGTTTTCGGAGCAGTTGGGGAGAGGGAACGAGATAGAGTTAACGAGCGATCCGAGACGGTTAAGAGGAGCTCCCATACCAATACCATAAAGCGTAATCCCACGGGAAGCAAGCAGAACTTTATAGGTGAGTCAGAGATTTCAATTAAACAAATGAGGCTCATTGACATCTGTCACGGAAAATTTGACAGAAAAAATGGGACTTTTGTCCTACAAAATGTCTGCCTTTCCTCGAGCCCGCTTACCGCTCATTAACGCGTATTACGACATCCACGTTTCAAGTAAAACGCGTGAGTTATTATACTGAAACGCCCTCTCTCTCGCCCCACTTACCGCTCATTAACGCGTATTACCACATCCGTGTTTCAAGTAAAACGCGTGAGTTATTATACTGAAACGCGTGAATTGTTATATGCGTATTACATGAAACACGGATATTATAAAATGTGTATGAACAACGCACTGAAGAAGATGAGAAGTGCGTATAATGTGACGGAGGCTGCCATGGTTGGTTGAATTGAGATTGCGATTGAAAGCTTTGAACGGATGCCAAAACTGCCGACGAGGAAAGAAGATGACAGTGTTGTAGACGCTATGACATCGGTGCCAATACTGGAACTGTCCGGAGCCTACAGTTGCTCCTTTGACGTTAATGGTGTTTCTTCCATTGCTTTGAGTGAAGATGCTTCAAAGGTCATTTTTGTAAAAATTATTAGGCCTATTTTTTCAGATCATTTTATCAAATTTCCCCAGAAAACACAACCATCTTAAGCTTTACACACAATGCATTTAAAGATAGAAGGAATGAGGTGCCAAGCAATGCAATCAAGTGAAAACAAGAGTTGTCGATATAATGTCGTTAAAGTATTTCTCTCAATTCAGGTAACCTAGCCAACTACCATTAACTCAATATTCCCAAGATATTTAGATCTAACTTCCTAAGAAGCTTGAATTAAAAATATTAAATTATTTCCAATGGTGAAAAACTATAAAACAACAATTTATGTTATCTTATGCCAACCAAAGCAAAAATGTTTTTCATTTGCTTTTTTCCGGTCTTCAAACGCATCTGAGTCTTGCAAAAGTCAAGTAGCCAGTATGACCTCTGGTTTCACCTGTTGGCTTAGCAATGATTGTGGAAGAAGGAGCAGCATTGGACATCTCTTGTCCATCGCCACTTTCACTTAACCTTTGCCTCCTTTTGCAAGGAGGTAAAGCAGGTGAATTGTCCCCATCAGCTTTCCTGCACTCAGTTTTCACTTCTCGAACTTCATATGCTCGCATGAGTATCTCAAATGTTCTTATATCTATAATTTAAGAACAAAACCATGCAAAATCATTAGTTTTTTCTAGTACTCAACAATAAAAATAAACCCAAATTAGGTTTCCATTCTACCTGTAAAATTAGCTTTCAAGATTTCACAAGAACGCTGAACTTGTTCAATGCAGGGTGAAAAGGAGCACAAAGTCCCATCTTGTTTCAACATTTTTGCAGCAGAAGGAATTGCTAGCCAAGGTTGGGGTAGGTCTAGGAAAACCGAATCAACCAGACCAGAAAACTCATCTGGAAACCCTTCTCCTTGAATATCTCGAACTCGGACAGTTACTAAGCTACTCAATCCTGTCTTCACAAAATCCTCCCTGCCCCCAATAACAAAATCAGTTCTTCTGACTAAAAGAATAAAGATATTAAGGCTTTGTTCGATCTTGGTTATTTTAATTTAATCTCAAATAACCCAACCCACTATCTCATCACCAATCTTATCATTCAAATCATAAAGTTCTTTGAATTGAGAGGTGGAATGGGTTATTTGAAAAAAACCATTTGTAACAATCCCTTTGAACTAAGTGAAGTCCTATAAGAAGCTTACCTGGCAGAGGCAGCCCTTTGATCATGGAAATCAAATGTGTTAACATGTCCAGTAGGAGCTACAGCCCTTGCGAGTGATGTGGTTAAAGATCCACTTCCAGTACCAGATTCAAGAACAACACAACCAGGAACTATTTCCAAATACATAATGAGAAAGCTAATATCTGCAATATATAAAATCTGTGTTCTGTGGCTAAGAACCATTGTCCAAAGTTCAGGAGTTGGAGCTAAAAGGTGGACAAATCCACCTTTATTGCTAAACACCTTCGAACCAAAGGGCTTTCCTATCCAGTCTGCATGTTTGAAGACGCCAAAGCGATTCTGAAGAACTGAACTCTCGCTGACTTTTACAGCCTTCATGCTATCATGTCTCTCGTAGACAATAACTAAATCTCCTTCAGCAATGCATCTACTGAATGATAGCTTGTTTTCAGGTTGAATAGACAACATTATTTTTATATTTTCCAAACCTGAGCGAATTCAAGAGAAATATTCACCACATATTTGTGTTATAAAAATGCAAACTTTCAGCTAAATGGTAGGAATGTTAGTCTTTAAAACATTACCCTTTAATTATTTCTTCTTACCTGTCGGTTGCCGGGAGAAGTTTTAAGGGATGGTAGAGATTGGATTTGGCGTGAAGAATTGCGGGCTGACCGGTGGATTGAGGATCTGTGGCGTTGCTGGTTGCTTGCTGATTCTGAAGAAGAAGAAGAAGGATGGAGAAAGCGGGGTTGTACTAATGAGTTTCGTCAGCTATGGAGAATGGAGAAGAGAGAATCCGCCGGGGAGTTAGAGAGCCGAAACCGCCGTTAGCTGCTGAAAAAATTAAGGAAGATGGTTAGGGTTTTGGGGCGCGGGTCGGGCGAACTGCGGATGAAGAAAGGATGCCCCATTTGGCGGCACATTTGGGCCTGATTTGGTTTGGGTTATATATATATATATATATATAATAAAATTTAATCTAATATTAAAAAATGTACTACACTACATCTATAATTCATTTAATTTCTCTCTCGTAATTAATTTATTATTTTATTTTTTATCATCGTATATATTTAAATATTATATATTTTTTTTCATAAAACAATTTTTTATTTTATAAATATATTATCTTTTATTATAAATTTTATATAAATATTTTATTCTATAATTATATATATATATAAACTAATATTTATTTAAATAAATGTATTTAAAACAAAATAAAATTAATAACTCCAAATTTATTTACAACAATCTATATATAATTAATTTATATATATATAATTATAAAATGCTTAATCAAATATTTTGAAATGTGCTACACAATTATTTTGAATCCATTTAATTTCTTTCTCATTACAATCATTATGTTTATCTCTCCTAATTAATTTATTATTTTATCTCTTACCATCATATATCATATATCATATATCATATATATATATATATATATATATATATATATATATATATATATATATATATATATATATATATATATATATATATATATATATATATATATATATATATCATCTTTTATTAATAATTTTATATAAATATTTTATTCTATAATTATATATATATATATATAAAGTGAAAGTAAATATAAAAAGGTCTTTAAGAAATTAGATATTATTGGTTAAAAATATATAAATGAGATGTTGATTGACCCGATGTTGTTCAATTGAGATTGGTTGTTAATTTATTGAAGTGAGGGTAAGAAGTCGACTATGATTGATGGTGGTTTGATGACAAGATAAAGAGTCATATGAAAAAGTATAAATCACAAAAGGTCTCTCGATAAGATTGATGATTGGTTTGCCGAGTGATAAAAAGACATGTGAAAAAGTGTGAGCCACAAAAATATGGTCGATTGGAGGGATTGGTGGTTGGTTGGATAAAAGGTGTGTGAAAATTTGTGATGTCAAAAGATGAAATGTGGATGAGGGTAAATATAATAGTGTAAATCACGTCTAACATTAGTTTAGATAAGAGAAAAATGTATGACACAACTTTAAGTAAAATCTCCAATTTAGTAACTCTACATGACTTGATTCTTATTAAAAAGAAATCTAAATTTTTTTAATTGTTCTTTTTATTTTATTTTTAATTTTTTAATGAATTTTAAAATATATGTAAAAACTAAATCTAATTTTAAATTAATTAAATTTAAATAATATTAATTTTATCTAAAATATTTATAAATTATTAATATTTTGTTTATATTATTACCCGACCGCAAGGGATTAATACTAGTTAAAATAATAAATTAAAAAAGAAGATATAATAAATTAGACACAATATGATTTGGATTCTCTGTTTTAAAATTTTATAAAATATAATGAGAAAAAATAAATAAATAAATAGCGAAAATAAAAGATTTTATCCATTTTATTGTAATTAAATTTTTAAAAAATTAATAAATATTTTTAAATATATAAACTAAAATATATAGGTATAAAATATATATTAATTTGAACCTAATTTATTTAAATTATATATATATATATATATATGATAACAAAATTCGTAAAATTATGTTAAAAAATAAAAAGAATAAATCAAAGAAATAAAATATATATTTTTGTTGATAAATAAACAATTAATATGGGAAAGTTAAAAAATAAAAAGAATAAATCAAAGAAATAAAATATATATTTTGTGGATAAATAAACAATTAATATGGGAAACCATCGGAACAAAAATCTTAATATCAAGAATTCTAGTCTATTCCAACTATCTTTGACCTCATATCTTCATCTTCCTTTTGATTTTTATTTTTGTAGGGTTAAGGCAATAGTCTTGTAAAATATTCATTCAAATATAAATTATAAATGTGAAGATTAATACTTAAATTAACTTTAAAGCCTATTGCAATCTAAATAACAAAATGTGCACACTTTGATGCAATCTAAAGTCTTAACCATGATATATAAGAGTTGCAAGATACTTTTTTTTTTATTACTAGGGGTGTAAACTGGTCGACGAAAAGAATATGGCGAAGATGATCTCTTCTCCAAAGAAATGTTATGGGTATGTTGCTCCTCTCAGCATGTTTCTTTGATATCTTCTTTCAAAAGTTGGACATGGCATCCACTTCAAACCCTCTAGAGTCCTGAACAACTAAAAAGTTCTTGACTACGTTCTCAGGGTAGGAAGGCTTATGTTGAAGAGAAGAAATCGGGCAACCTATTTGGCTGAAATAGCTTATTAGGAATCTATCGCTCCCGATGATGTTAAAAAGGGGGGAAAAAGTGGCCTTAGGCCCAGGGAGAATTAAGGATAGAAAGGGATAGGAAAGATCCAATCTTTTGCAGTTTTTGGGAAATTTTTGTTTAAGTTGTTTGACTTCTTAAGTCCCTTTAAAAATATGAATATATGATCTTTTGTTGTCTTACTGATTGACGTTTTGCTGTTTATCAATTGGATCTATTTGTCTTAATCTTTTAATTAAGTGTTAACATCATCAAAAATGGGGAAATTGTCGGGTCAAATTATTTTGACTAAAATAAACTAAAGAATAAGATTATTCTATGTCAACCATATTTTGATGATTTGTGATTAAAACTTAGTTGTGAATAAAACTAAGTTGTCTATTTGTTTTTGTGTAGGTGCATTAGACTATGCTAACTTAGACGTGGTCTAAGCAGGCTAATTAAACATAGCTAGACGTGGTAGTCTAACTCATTTAGATTGGTCTAAAGGGTAACGTAGTTAGACGTGGTAGTCTAACTCCTTTAGACTTGGTCTAAAGGGTAACGTAGTTAGACGAGGACATTTAACTCTTTTAGACTTGGTCTAAAGGGTAACATAGTTAGACGTGGTAGTCTAACTCCTTTAGACTAGGTCTAAAGAGTAACGTTGTTAGACGAGGACGTCTAACTCCTTTAAACTTGGTCTAAAGGGTAACGTAGTTAGACGAGAACGTCTAAATCCTTTAGACTTAGTCTAAAGGGATGCGTAGTTAGACGACGAAGTCTAACTTCTTTAGACTTGGTCTAAAGGGATGCATAGTTAGACGGGACGTCTAACTCCTTTAGACTTGGTCTAAAGGGATGCGTAGTTAGACGAGGACGTCTAACTTCTTTAGACTTGATCTAAAGGGACGCGCAGTTAGACGAGGACGTCTAACTCCTTTAGACTTGGTCTAACGGAGCACGTCTAATGCCTTGCTTTAGCAGCTGTCTGAAGAAAGCATACGTCTAACCACGATCAACTAGTTGTCTGTTACTCCTTCTCCACTCACTTCTGTGCAGTCTGACAAGCCAGCTAATTGTATGAAATGAACGAACGCCACATACGCAAATATCCTTCCACCTGCCTGTATAGTACAAGACAACTTCAGATGATATTCGGTGCACTACAAGTTTGGTACGGCCACGATTCATTTACTCAGAGTCTACTGTATTCTGATATTATGGGAGGCCTTCCAACGGACACTTTCCACGTGTCCATGAAGAAGATTCGACCGTTGGTGTCCTTCTACTACAAATAGATGCTCAAGGACAATAGACGAATCACTGGCTCAATCTTACCAATTACTGAATTCACAAGTTTTACTCTTGCTCTTACTGATGTCTATCATCATTCAAACTCAAGGAAGAAAATCAATTACTGTCTAACTGTGAGAATATTGTTGAGAATATTGTAAGTTGAACAAAGATTGTTCTGTTCAAAAAAGTGTTAGCTAGCTTAGTAAGTTGTATTTAATTCAAAATATTTAATGGATATCCTTCCATTTGTGGAAGAAAGGGTGACGTAGGAGGGTTTACTTCGAACATCCATAAACAACTCTCTATGTTCTTTATTTTCTGCCAATTATCTTCCATTGGTTCAAAACTTCAAATCCGACGAACACTTCCGCACTTGAATCCGTTTCAAGAGTTCGAAGGATTTGTGAAGAATAGAAACAAATACTAATCCCTCATAGTATTATTATCGAATCAAGTTCGAAGGATTTGTGAAGAATAGAAACAAATACTAATCCCTCACAGGATTATTATTGAATTGTTTATCATAAGCCGTTCACAATAGTCAGACCCTAGTCTCTATTGTTAACACCGATCCTAACACAATTACAAAATCCAATTGAAGAATTAAGACTTTAATACATGTTATAGTTATAGTTATAATAAACTTACCACCATCATTTCAAAAACTTTGTTGCAGTAGGTGTAGGAGGAATCCTTGGCAAGAAAGGACTTGGAGATTATGTCATTGAGTAAGGCAAACTCAACTTTCATACAAGAACTCTTCTCGTGAGATTCAATAAGGAAGAGATGCCCTTCGAAAGATTGGTCTGAGAAGACGAGTTTCATCTCAGATAGAATTTCATCGGAGGAGGAAGGGAACTCAGATATCCCTTCCGATGGAAGCCTGAAGAAAAGAGTGAATATTTCCTCGCTGAAACAAACACGTTTACCAAGAATGGTCGCATGGATGTACTTGTTGTGGTAGAATTCGACAATTTCGAAAAATTCACGAACCACATGTTCGTGAAAGATGCAATGAACACGCAAAAACTTCTTCAACCCAGAAGTTTATAGAGATTTAAACATAGTGATCATTTCTGGAATCACTAGGGAGGAGACTGATGCAAAATCTATTTGGAGAGATTTTTCAGCGATAGAATCCATTTCGATGAACTATTTGAGAACTGGAGATTCATAATACTAAGAGACACAAATAGATTTCTTAGAGAGAGAATGCGAAGATGCACATGAAAGATATTAATTTTTTTTGAATATCACCATTACTTTTATAGATAGAGACTGTCTTATGACCATTAAAGTCATAGAGAAAATAAACCGTCAAAAATATAGAAACTTGTTCCCAAGAGACTCATCATTTAAAGATGCAACATTTAAAGATAATCATGAAAGTCTATCATTAATGTAATGCGTGAAGTAGAGGTACATTAGAAATTTTAGTTATATTTTTAACATTGAAAGACACATTTCTTCAAGTTATTAGATAAACGACTGTTCAATTTTTGACGGGAAGAGTACATAGACAGATAATGTAACAGTGAACAGCTGTCCCACTCGCCTGAAGATGAAAAGTCTAAGGACATACGTAGTTAGACGTCTAACTTACCGTCCACATTCTTTACCTCTTAGTTGGATAGGCGTCTATTAGACGCAGGCGTCTAATAGCGCTTGTCTTATAGACATATATTAGACGTAAACGTCTAATTACACTTGAACACTACGTGTTATACGAGTGTCTAGTTAGACATGAGCATCTAACTACGCTTAACCTTCAGACGTTTAACCTGTGTAGGTTTAAAACCAAGACGTTTATCTAACTCGGAAGCACAGACTACTTAGTCAAATACACGTCTAATTATTCGTTTTCTTTAAACGACTGATCTATTAGACCGATTGATACCTCTGTCTACACACGTTTGTCTAGTCTATTTTAAACAACAGACTCCCCCTCAATTTGTGCATGATTAGTTCAAATAAATTAGTCAAGATCAACAAGTCCTAAACTATTTATAAAATGAGAAAACTTAATCTCGATTAATGGCTTCGTGAAGATGTCTTCTACTTGTTGATCTGTTGAGACATATTCAAGACGAATGTGCTTCTAACTAACATGCTCTTGGATGAAATAATGTCTGATTTCGATATGCTTTGTCCGAGAGTGCAGAACTAGATTATAGGTGATTGCAATTGCACTTGTGTTGTCGCAGAAAATAGGAGATTCTTCTGCTTCAATTCCATAATCCCTCAGTTGTTGTTGAACCCACAAGAGCTGAGAACAACAACTTCCTACTTCCAAATATTCTGATTCAGCTGTAGACGTGGAAACCAACGTTTTCTTCTTGCTGAACCAAGAGATCAAACGATCACCAAGGAACTGACAAGTTCTACTGGTATTTTTCGATCAATCTTGCACCATGCATAATCTATATATGAGAAACTCGTTAGATTGAAACTGGAATCCTTCGGATACCACAGTCCCACATTTTGAGTTCCCTTTAAATATTTCAAAATTCTCTTAGCAACAATATAGTGAGACTGTTTATGATTAGCCTAGAATCCCCCACAGACGCCGATAACAAACAAGATGTTTGACCGACTAGTAGTAAGATAGAGCAAAGAGCCGATGAGTCCTCTATAGCCAGTGATGTCAACACTTTGTCCATCTTCATCTTTGTTTAGCTTAATGGAAGAACTCATTGGAGTGACTGCAGCCGAGCAACTCTCCATTCTAAACTTCTTTAACAGCTCCTTAGTGTATTTAGATTGGTTGATGAAAGTTCTTTTTTCAATTTAACGAACTTAAAGGCCAAGGAAGAAAGTTAATTCTCCTATCACACTCATCTCGAATTTGTCCTACATCAGCTTGACAAATTTGTCACATAATTTGGGGTTAGTTGACCCAAATATGATATCATCAACATAGACTTGAACAAGCAGAATATGAGAGTCTTTAATGAATCTAAACAGTGTTTTGTTAATTGAGCCAATAATGAAGCCATGATCAAACAAAAATTTAGTCAAGGTGTCATACCAAGCTCTTAGAACTTGTTTCAAACCATATAAAGCTTTATCAAGTTTAAAAACATGATTTAGTAAAGAATGATCTAGAAAACTAGAAGGTTGTTCAACATATACATCTTCTTTTAAAGTACCATTAAAAAATGCACTTTTCACATTCATTTGAAAAAATTTGAAATTCTTAAAAGATGCATAAGCTAGGAAGATTCTGATTGTCTCAAGTCTAGCTACAGGTGCAAATGACTCCTCAAAGTCAATTCCTTCATCCTATTTATATCCTTGAGCAACTAACTGGGCTTTATTTCTCACAACTAAGCCATCTTCACTAAGCTTGTTTCGAAAAACCCATCTTGTTCCAATGATCGATTAATTAGTCGGCCTTGGAGTTAGATGCCACACTTTATTGATCACAAATTGGTTTAAATCCTCTTGTATGGCATTGATCCAATTTGGATCAAGCACTGCTTCACCAATTTTCTTAGGCTCAATTTGAGAAATAAAGGCGGAGTTAGCCATTTCATCCAATAATTAACGTTTTGTCCTACGAGGAGAGTTAGGATTACCAATTATCAATTCTGGTGGATGATTTCTGTTCCATTAGAAGTTTGATTCTAAAGGATTAGATATCTGATCAGATGGCCCCGCGACGTCCGAACTATTAACAACTTGTTCAACAGAAGTTTGGACGTCTAGCTGATTCTCAACTAGATCACCCACTTGATCAGACAAATACTTCCTTTTGACAGGAGCTTCATCTTCACTATCAGATTCAAGACTTGTCACTTCTAATTTTTTAGCAAGGTTAATGAGATTGATAGAATTGTTTTCAACAAATTCATCATAAACAACATGGAAGGATTCTTCAACAGTTTGTGTTATATTATTGTACACTCTGAAAATCTTACTAATTGAAGAGTAACTTAACATGATTTCAGCATCAGCTTTAGCATAAAAAACGGTCAAATAATCTTTCCCATTGTTATGAATGAAACACTTACACCCAAATACTCGAAAGTAAGAAATTGTAGGAATTCTTCCATAGAACAATTCATAAGGTGTTTTGTCAAAGCATTTATTGATTATTGACCGATTTTGTGTATAGCATGTTGTGTTAATGGCTTCTTCCCAGAACTTCTGAGGAACACTTGAGTTAGAAAGCATAGATCTCGCTGCTTCCTTTAGTGTCCTGACTCTTCTCTCAGTAATACCATTTTAATGTGGAGTTATGGCACTAGACAACTCGTGTCTAATACCAGACTCATTGAGATAGGAAGTTAGGTGTCTGTTGGTGAGCTCGGTTCCCCGATCACTTCTAATCTTAATAATGCTTAAAGATTTTTGGTTTTGAAGTCTTCTAAGGATCTTAATGAGATTCTCAGCCGTCTGATCCTTAGATTGCAAAAATATAATCCTTGTGAATCATGAAAAATCATCAATAATGACTAGGGTGAATCTCATTCCTCCCAAGCTCTTTACAGGAATTGGACCAAAAAGATTCATATGTAAAAGTTCCAAGCACCGGTTTGACTGAGATTTCCCTTTACTTTTGAACGATGATTTGCTCTGCTTGCCTAACTGACAAGCATGACAAACCTTGTCCTTTAAAAACTTCAAATTAGGTAATCCGAAAACCAACTTATGCGAACAAATGTTGTTAATGGTTTTAAAACTAAGATGATTTAATCTCTTATGCCATAGCCAATTTTGGTTATTTTTGGTAATCATGCATATGAGATTATATATATTATTTTTCCAGTTCATTTTGTAAGAGTTTCATACCCTACTTTCGGTCAATAGAGTGTTACCCTGTTGATCCTTAACCAGACATGCATGAGTTTAAAAATCAACAGAAAATCCATTATCACATAATTGACTAATGTTGATCAGGTTATAACACAAGTTTTCAACAAGTAGCACATTGTTGATGGTTAGATTACCATGGATAATCTTACCATTACCCATGGTCTTACCCTTATTGTTATCACCAAACGTGATCTTAGGACCTGATCAATCTATTATTTCAGTTAGAAGTCGTCTATCCTTAGTCATGTGTTTGGAACATCCACTGTCTAGATACCAAACTAAATCCTTCAGGCAATTGATCTGATGTACCTACCCAAAATATATTTACAATCTTTTGGTACCCACATTTACTTGGGTCCTCGATCAATCAGTCCTTTAGGAATCCATATTTGAGTTATTCTGATGGACTTCCCTTTTTGTATTGTGATAAGTGCGTATGATTTAGGCTTAGCAGACGTCTTCCTGCTAGTAGTTGATCCCTTAACTTTAGAGGATGGTTTTTGTTTAAAATTCCTTGACTTCTTGTCAAGTTTTAGTTTGCCAGACTTACTGGATGTTTTCTTCCTAGGTTTCAGCCAGCTTATAGTTGGCGGAACGTAAGTAATCTCATCCTTTAAGATTAGATCCTTACAGCTTAAGTCAGTTCCATTATCAGTTAAACTCCCTCTGACAAAGTTTGTTGGCTTAAACTTGTCTATTGTTGAGTTTAATTCTTTACAGGACTTGTCTGAGTTATCATAGTCAAATCCTAAACCGAATTTGCATCTAGAAGGCCTCAGCATATAAATTTGTTGTCTGACAACATCTCTAGACTTTGTCCATGAACTGACTATATATGTTAAATGTTGATTTTTAAATGAAAAAGTTTGAATCTTTTTTTTGAGCGTCTCATTCTCGAATGAAAGCTCATCCACTCTGTTTTAAGAAACATTTGGTTCAGAAACTTGAGATGAAATGTAGTTATTGGTTTCATATTTTAATTTCATTTCATTAAATGAGTCTCATAACTTCTTGTACTCAATGACCATGTCATTGAGTGCGCCAGTTAAATCATCTCTAGTAAAGTCTTTCGAGGAGAAGTCGAATACCTTAGATTGGTCGTCTGCCATCAAGCATGTGACGACTTTGTTCTCAAAATCGCTAGGTGAGTCATCTGAGTCGCTATCGACCCACTTTGACTTGCGTTCAATGCTCTTAAGAGCCTTTTGCTCTTTTTGGTTCTCTTTTACTTGAGTTTTACAGCCATATATTTGAATCAGTTTCTCTCAGATTTCTTTAGCGGAGGAGCATGGCTTGATCTCATTGAATATGTTCATGTTGATCGACTTTTACAATATATCCTTGGCGACGTTGTCCAGGTTGTTCATCATCTTATCTTCAGTCCTCCAATTACATTTTGACTTTTCAATCTTTATAGGACAATTAGTGATGACATACCACATATCGCAATCGAGGGCTGCCAAATGCGCTTGCATTCTCATCATCCAATAATCGTAGTTTTCTTTTGAGAGCAAATGAATGTGGTTGACAAAAGACATGATTCAGCTTCTTTTGGTGCTTGAGAATAGAAAATGAGGCTCTGATACCACTTGTTAGGATCGGTGATAACAATAGAGACTATGGTCTGACTATTGTGAACAACTTATGATAAACGATTCGATAATAATCCTATGAGGGATAAGTATCTGTTTCTATTCTTCACAAACCCTTCAAACTCTTGAAACAGATTCAAGTGCGGAAGTCTTCGTCGGATTTGAAGCTTTGAACCGATCGAAGATAAATGACAAAAATTAAAAAACAGGGAGTTGTTTATGGATGTTCGGAGTAAACTCTTCTACATCACCCATTCTTCCACAATCAGAAAGATATCCACTAAATACTTTGAATCAAATACAACTTACTTAGCTAGCTTACATTCTGCTGAATCAAATACACTAATTCTCACAACTAGACAGTAATTGATTTTCTCCCTTGAGCCTGAAGAGATAAGTAAGAACAAATTAATAAAATTAATAATTCTAAATTTATTTAAAACAATTTATATAAAATTAATATATATATATATATATATATATATATATATATAATAATGGTTAGTTAAATATTTTGAAGGTATACTACTTATCATCTACGATTTTTTCTTCTTACCATTATTATGTTTCACTCTCTTAAACAATTTACTATTTTATTTCTTATCTTCGTATATATTTATATATTATATATTTTCTCTTGATCGTATAAATATATTATCTTTTATTATTAATTTTATATAAATATTTTATCCTCTAATCTATTTAATAATGCTTAATCAAATATTTTGGATCTCCATTTATCTCTCCTTACATTTATTAAGTTTCTCTCTCCTAATTAATTTATTATTTTATTTTTTATCATTATATATATTTATATATTCTCTTCATAAAATAATTTTTTATTTTATTTTTTTATCTTATAGATATATTATTTTTCATTATTAATATTATATAAATATTTAATTCTATAATTATATATATATATATATATATAAACCAATGTTTATTTAAATCAATAAATATATTTAAAACAAAATAAAATTAATAATTCTTGTATATCTAATAATGCTTAATCAAATATTTTGGAAGAGTACTGTATGCTCCATCTATAATTCATTTTATTTCATTCTCTTTACAATTATTATGTTTCTCTATCCTAATTAATTTATTATTTTATCTCTTATCATCATATATATATTTATATATTATATATCTTTTTTTTAATAAAATAATTTTTTATTTTATTTTTTCATTTTATAAATATATTATCTTTTATAATTAATTTTATATAAATATTTTATTCTAAAATTATATATATATATATATATATATATATATATAAACCATGTTTATTTAAATCAATAAATATATTTAAAACAAAATAAAATTAATAATTTCAAATTTATTTATAAGAATATATATATATATATGATAATGCTTAATCTAATAGTTTGAAGGTGTACTAGTAGTGCTTCGTTTCTGTAGCGCATTACGCACCGGGTGCTTCGGGGTGCGGTTGAGAGTGCATACGGGGTGTGCCACGTGGCGTATCCCAGAATCGAAGGTGATGGTTGCGGGGGGTGCGGGAATAGTATATTCAGTAAATATGAGTTCCAAAATATTAAAAAAACCCCAAATTAAAAAACCCCCCAAATATTAAATATGATTATGAGCCCCCAGCCCCCAAATTAAAAAACCTAATCTCTACGGTGCTTCTCTCTCGGCTGCCTGTCTTCCACTACCATTCTTCCACTATCAGGTTAGTTCTTCTTCTTCTTCTGTGTGAGAGAGAGAGAGATTATAGCAGATGGAATCAATGACTTCCTCTAACTCAGCTTCAAATACGATAGCCACTCCAAGCCAACAAAGTTCAGTAGATAAGGACCCGCTGTGGAAACATGTGGCAAAATTAGTGAAAATGAAAGAGAGAGGTGGAAATGCGAAAATTAAATGCAACTTCTGTAATCTGGAATTTACGGGTTCGTATTCAAGGGTTAAAGCACACCTGTTGCAGATAAAGGGAGAAGGAGTTTCAGTGTGTCCCAGAGTCACTGCTGATATTTTGTTGCAACTTCGAAGGGAGATGGCAGATGCAGAAGAAAGAAAAAGGCAGGTTGTGATTCCACTCCCACCATTGAGTTATGCTTCATCAGATTCTGCCTGGGGAGGAGCTGAAATGCTGCCAAAACAAGATTCCAAAAGAAGAGCAGTTGACAAGAACAGTCCTATAAATAAAGCTTTTAATCAGGAGGTGAGAGCACAAGTGGATGGCAAAATTGCAAGAGCATTTTATTCAGGGGGTTACCTTTCCATTTTGCTAGAAATCCCCACTACATCAAGTCGTATACACTTGCTGCCAACAACAACATTCCGAGCTATGTTCCTCCTTGTTATAATGCACTACGAACTACGTTATTAGAAAAGGAGAGGGCACATATTGAAAGATTATTGGAACCAATCAAGACGACTTGGAAAGAGAAAGGGGTGACCATAGTATCAGATGGTTGGACTGACAGTCAGAGAAGACCGTTAATCTTAGGCTTCTTTCAAGAACGAATGAACATTACAAGCAAGGGCAATCAAGGTTGTGGGATGTAGGAGGTGACCGATTTGATCCGCTTGATGGTGCCGAAGAACTTGAAATATCTAGCCTTTCACTAGATGAGCCGGAGTTTGAAGCAATGTTTTTACAAGATGATTAAGACTGTTGACAATATGGAAGTCAGATTGTAACTTTGTGTACTTATAGTTTATATAATTATATTTTATATGACGTATCCCCGCACCAGAATCCTTGTTTTTTAAATTTTGCCGAATCGGCATATCCCCGCACTGCGCACCCGCACTCACGCACCCGTATCCGTGCTTCTTAGTGTACTACTAACTCCATAGAATCGATTTGATCTCTTTCTCTTAATTAATTTATTAATTTATCTTTTATCATTATATATATATATATAAATAAATAATATATATGTATAAGAGATTTAATAATTATATAAATATAAAAATAAATGTTAATATATATATATAGATATATAATATAATATAAGCGATTTAATAATTATTTATATAAATATAAAAAATAAGATTAAAGATAATATATAAAAAATAATATTTTAAGCTTAAGCATGTTTGAACAAAAAGTTGACGGAAGGGTCAGTAGTGACCTTTTTAAAAGTTAAAAGGCCAATTTGTTTCAAAAATTAATTTAAGAGCAAAAAATGAGCAACCGAAATAACTAGAGGGCCGCCCAAATAATTTGCCCTATATATATATTATTTTCATAAAATAATTTATATAAATTATATGTATTCTTTTCATATATATATATATAAACTAATGTTTATTTATATCAAAATATATTAAAAACAAAATAAAAATAATAATTCTAAATTTATTTAAAACAATATATATATATCTTAATCAAATATTTTGGAAAGATTTGTCGATCCTTATTATTATTATTATTATTATTATTATTATTATTATTATTATTATTATTATTATTATTATTATTATTATGTTTCTCTCTCCTAATTATTTTATTATTTTATCTCTTATTATTATATATATTTCTATATTATATATATTCTCTCCGTAACATATTTTTTTTATCATATAAATATATTATATTTTATTATTAATTTTATATAAATATTCACTTAATTATTTTAATAAATACTTACTAAATATTTTTATTGTGTAGTCTAGTTTAATTATTTTTATTAGGTATTATTTTCATAAAAAAATAAAATTTATTATTGTATAATATATATATATATATATATATTATTGAGTTAATGTAATGATTAAGATATTTTAAATTTGTTAATAATTACTCATTATTTATAAAGACGATAAATGCATATTTATTATTATATAAAAAATAATTTAAATGTGTAACTATATATATATATATTATACAAATTATTAAATTTATAAAATTAATAATTTAAATAGTAATATTAATATATATAATCAAAATTCTAAAAATAATAATAATTTAAATTTATAATAATAATAATTTAAATTGATATATTAAAATATAAATAATTAAGTTTATAAAAATAATAATTTAAATAGATATAATATAATTTTAAAATATATTTAATAATGAGTTACAAAAATTAAAATAAAAAAAATTAAAAACAGAATTTAAATGAGAAATTTGACGAAATGACCCCACGGATGCCTTTATTTGCATCCGTGGTCAACGCATAATTTTTATTGCGTTGATGACTACTTTATTTATTTTTTGACAAAAATACCCCATCGCGTAACGATGAGTCTTCACGTTTTGCGAAGTGAAAAATTCTTTATATAAATACTCAAATTTTTTTTCATTTCGTTATTTTCCTTTCTCTCTCTTCTCTCTCTACTCCTCGTTCTCTCTTAGACGACGACGGCGTCGGACATTATACAGATCGACGACCAAAACGAACACATTATATAGATCGACATTTTTTTGGTTGTACTTGTTGCTGAGATGATTGTTTGTTCGTCATCCTATCTCGTTCCATTTATTTTTGTTTTGTTACGTTGGAAGGTCAACGACGCCATTGATATGGTGGGAAGGTGATAAGATACTAGGTGGAAGAGATAATCTCGCTAGAGGTACGCGATTGGCTTGTTCTAGAGGTTGGAGAATTACTTTTGTTACAAATGTCAGGGAAATTCAGAAGCTACCAAAAGCTATGAGCAAGGTTCTCTCCTAGTTACCTTCCTTGAGGTGAAATTCCACTTTTGAGCATATTACTTGTTTGTTAAAATGTATGTTCAGTTATAAGATTAAGAACTAGATATCTAGGTCAATTTCCATTATATTTATTCATTTGAATGTGTATTTTTATTTAAAGTTTCTAGGGTTTGAATTGACATAAATTAGAAATAGTCTACCTATCCTGAATTAAGCTTGGAGATAGAACAACCATGGATTAATCACAATTTAGCGAGTAATTGGCTTATGTGATTTATTCTTTTTCTTATTACTGTCTGGTATAGAGCAAGAAGGATCTAAAGGAATTTGCAGAGGAACTGATGAATAAAATAGATAATTATAACGGGTTTAACCTAATCATAGTTGATATTTCTTCCATAGTAATGGTTTACATAACTAACATATCTAAAGAAGCTAGTTACCCGACAATGGAGGTTGTTCAACCAAGTATTCATGTATTGTCAAATGCAAGTCTCGACTCAACATGGCCTAAGGTATGATAACTTTGCCTCATCATGAATCATGATTGATTATTAATAGGTTTTGATCGACAATTATGTCTCAATCTTTGATTGATGTAGGGTGAACAACTGAGAAGCAGTTTCGCGAAGGGATGAAGAAGAAAACTCATCATGAAGAAGAAGAGATGAATTTGAACTTCATTATGGATTGCCAAGAAGAATAACTCCATGGTTCCGTTGGGCAAAGTGTCTATGCTAATTGATTCATTGATTGATATATGTAACTATGTATTTGTGATCAGATCCATCCATTACACATAAAAGTTATATATATATATATATATATAAATATATGTTCTTCTACTTGATTAATTTCAATGGTTAGACAAAAATGTGTTATTTTATTGGTAGTATACCTTATCATTAGTATACCTTAACAAAAAATGAACAACTTTGAGATATTATTATAATACATGCTTTAATTAATTATTACATAGTAAGGTGCCTTGCCCTACCCAAAAGTTGAACAAATCCAAACTACCAACAACACACATAATAAGAACATACATAAACAACATACATAATAAGAACACATCAACATACACATTTATTAACTAATTTCCCATCATCCTTAAATCAATGAAGAACAATTATGACTTGTTTTTCAGAGTATTAACAATATCAATTACAAAACGGTATCTGACATCCCCCTTAACCAATCGTTCCATCGCAATGTTCACATCATCGATCGAAACAACCTCAATATATGTAGTTATACCATGTTTCGCAGCAAAATAAATCACCTCTTGAGTCTCCTTTATTCCCCAAATATTACTCCCAGCAACTATCTTCCTTCTTGCACAACAATCATCCAAATTCAACAATAACCAAACCAAATAATCAAATTTATCTTACCCATGATTAATGAGAACGAATGTAAATCAAGAGGCTTTTCAGGCGCCCCAAGAAGAATAATCTTTCCATAAATCTTCATCTGATCAGTATCACTACTAATTAAGAATGAATCAGCACAGAGCCTCTCAATCGCCTCATTCATCTTGCTAATCGAAATACTAATAATAGTCACATTAACACCAAAAGCCTTGGTAAACTTAACCGCACAATGACCTAACCTACCAAGAACCACCACACCTAAATTGGTTCTTGGCTTATCCAAACCAAAGTACCTTAAAGGACTATAAGTTGCAATTTTAGTGTAAAGAAGAGGAGCAACTGCATCAAGAGGAAGATTGTCAGGTATTTTGATAATGAAATGTCCATCTGATACAATAATGTCTGAAAATCGTCTAGAATACTTCAGCCGCAATAGAAAACATGAATGGATAAATAATAATATTGAAGTCATGCAATTATTCATTAAATATGTGAAAAGAGAAGGCCATTTGCGAAAAGCAAAGGCCCTTCGCGAAATGGGAAGGCCCTTCGCGAAACGGGAAGGCCCATCTGAAACAGAACCTAATCAAAGCATCATGGTGGCGGTAATTCAGAATCGAATCAGAATTGGATGTCCCATTTAAATAAAAAATAAAAAAACAAACGTACCAGTTGCCACAGTGCTCGTGCTCGTCGTGCTCATTGTGGTGTCTGTCGAAGATCGCCGCCATCGCTGTTCGTCGATGGCCGCCGACGTTTAGGGTTAGAGAGAAGGAGGAGAAGAGCGGGAAGAGAGAGAAGGAGAAAAAGAGAGATGAAAAAAGATGCCGAAGTTATATTAAATAGTAAGGATATTCTAGACTTTTCACAATTTTCCATGTCGCGAAACGTGAAGGCCCTTCGCGTTACGCGATGAGGGTATTTTCGTAAAAAATAAAGTGGTCACTAGAGCAATAAAAATTATGGGGTGACCACAGATGCAAATAAGGGAATATTTAGGGTCATTTCGTCAAATTTCCCATTTAATTAGTAAACTAATTTAACTTTGGAATAAATGTACAAATTTGGCAACTAACCTGAACAAGCCAATTAACTCTTATATTCAATTTCTTTGTTTTAGCTTATTCCCATTAATAGTATTAAACTTATTTTAGTGGCTAACTCTTGATAAGTTTAATTAGTCCTTAACATTAATTTTTTCTTTTTTAAGTGAAAATGAAACTGATAAATAATTAATATATAGTGTTAGCATCGGGATCAACGATAGAGACGGGGTCTAACTATGTTGAACGCTTACACACACTTCGTTTGATATTAACACTGTTAGAAGTTAATATCCGTTTCTATTCTTCACAAGTCGTCACAAACTCTTGAACCGAGTTCAAGTGCAGAATAATTTGTTTAGAATTGAAACAATATGTGAATGTTATTGAAAGAAATGAACACACGAGACAAGAGATTTTTTGGATGTTCGGAGTACAAAGCTCTATGTCACCCATTCTTCTCAATCTTGAGAAGGATATTCACTAGAATATTTAGTTTAAATACTACACTTGTACAAACTCAGTCGAACAACTAGGAATTAGTTACTTCCTATTTTCAAACTCCTAGCACACTCACTCTGTTGAACAGAAACAAATTCTATCAACTTACAATACTTACCAACTCACACAGAATAGGCTATCTAATACAACTTTAATACTCTAGCAAACTTGAAAGCTTTTAGGACTTTTAGAGCTTGAGGGAGTAGTGAGAATAGTCTGTGTTTTTACTTGTAGAAATTGATGATAAAGTTGATAAAGCGTAATGAACACTTGTGAAACAAATTGTCCTCTGTCTTCTTAAGTATGCAAAATTGCAACGGACATGTAACAATCATATTTGCTTCATAAGACACTAGTCCTTGTTTGATTGACTGAGTTTCAGAATGGTACATCAAGGAGGATCTTCTTTGATCTTGTTTGTACTTGGATGATAATGAGCAAAAATATTCATTAATGGGATTGCAATATACGAGGAGTCTTGCATGAATATAATTCTGCTGCGTTGTCAGACTGTTCACAATGAAAGCTTATTCGGGAATTAGGATTTAAGAAAGTGCTTATCCAAAATGCTAAACTTATAAGCGCCTTGTATCACTAAAGTAGTAAACTACTGGGTACGCTTAAATATAAAGCTGGATTGATGAATTACCAAAACCATTTGTTGTAATGCTGAATTGATAAAATACCGATTATGTTTATCCAAAAACCGATTTGGATAAACTACCAGACACGCTCTTTTAAAAATACTGAATATGCCTAAATATAAAACTGATGTTGTAAACTACCGGATACGTGTTTACACAAAACCGACCTTACAAACTACTAGAGGCGAGTTTGTAAAATACCGGGTGCACTTCATTGCAAAACCTAAATCATATATATAACCGGACGCTTGTTAGCATAAAATCGATCTTGTATAAAATACTGGATGCTTGCAAACTACCGGATATGTGTTTGTAAAATGCCGATTTCACAAACTATCGGATACGTGTTTGTTAAATGCCGATTTCACAAACTACCAGATACGTTTAATATAATACCGAACTTACAAATTACCGGAAGCATATAATACCGAATATGTCTTCTTTATAAAATCGAACTAGCAAATTACCGGACGCGAGCTTCTGATATAATATCGAAGATAAAATACCGAAGTATAAAATAACGATTTGGAGATAAAACCGAAAGCGCCTCTTTGCATAATACCGGACTTGATTATAAACCGATTTTGATCAACTGCCGGACAACTTTTCTTTCCGGTTTTCTTCAATCTGCCTAAGATTAATTTAACACAATTCAATTCTTATTTATACTAAGAATTGATTAACTATTTATTCTAACAAATATTATAGATATATTATTTATTTTTAAATATTCACCAATTCAATTTTTGTAATAGTTATATATATATATATAAATAAATCAACAATAATAAATAATACACTATTCAATTACAAATTTATATATTTAATTCCACCAAGGTAGCCCAGTGTTGAAAGTCGGCTTAAGTGACCAAAATGTCACGGGTTCGATTCAATCTGAAAGTGCTTTGAGTTTAAGCGGGGATCATGACTGTGGGGTGTCATGCTAGTTCTCCATTATTTAAAAATAAAAAAATAACTTCAATATTTTTACTTAAAACTAATTTGAATTTTTTAATTAACTTAATTTAGATATTAATAAATTACTTTAAAACAATTCAAAATCTTAATTTTAAGTTTTTCAAACAAAATATTATATAAAATGAGAGAAATTAAAATTTATTTTTTAAAACAAAATTAAATAATTTGAATTCTAATATTAATCACTTGAAACTCAATCTATTAAGGAACTGGTAATATACTTAATAAACCAAATTCAATTCTCACTTAAACCGACTTAAACTAAGGTGAGCATTAAAAAAACTAACTCACTGTCCTTTCGAATCTCGTAAAAAGAGATTATGAAAAAATATAAGAATAATTTAACAAAATTAGACTAACTTTGAAAAAACTCGCCACCCATTTTCTTAGGAAATTTGATCAAATGACCCTCAAAAGAGGGTCATTCCTAAAACTAACCTCAATACATTCAGTTTTTATTTTTAACTTTTTTTTAAAATTTGGACACTTTTACCTTTTTTTTTTCTTTCCCTCTTCACAGATGGTCCCCCCTCACATTTCCCAAACCCAATCCCCTTCTTCTCTTCCCCTTTTCCTTTCTCCCGCGACCCCACCACTCCTCTTCTCCCAACTGCCAGCCACCGACCACCAACTACCACCGCCTCTCATCTCCAACGCCGACGACGACGAGACCAATCTGCAATGCTGGACACCCAGTTGCATCTCCGTGTAGACCCGGTCGACCAACATCAAAATGGGTATGATCATTTCTTTCATTCCCATTTCATTCCCATTTGAAATGCTATGTCAAAATGGGTACGTTTGAAATGTTGTGTCAAAATGGGTACGGTTGAAATGCTGTGTCAAAATGAGTATGTTACTCACTACCTCGCTGTTGCGTCCCACAATCCACGTCCCACGCCCCACGCCCCACGCCCCACGCCCCACGCCCAAGCCCACGCCCCACGCACCACCCACGCCCAAAACGACGATCTATGCCCCATCCACGCCCCACCCCCACGCTCCACGCCAACCACACGTCCCACCCCCCACGATCCATGCCCCACCCCACACCAACCCCACGCCCCACGCCCAAGGCCACAACCTATGCCCCACGACTCACGCCCCACCCCACGCCAACCCCACGCCCCACCCCCACGATCCACGCCCCACCCACACCCCACTCCAATGCTCCACGCCAACCCCATGCCCCATGCACCACCCACGCACCACCCACGCCCAAGACCCCACGCCCCACGCACCACGTTGTTTAATGAATTTCCCAAGTTTTGTTTACTACACTAACATTTAAATTTGTATCAATTGCAGATCCCAATTTAATTGTTAACTGTTTTGTCTTTATATGATGGAGAGTGGAGGAAAGATGATGATGGTGTTAGTTTTTTTGACTAAAGTTCATTAGTAGGTGTGCCTCTATCCCTAAACACTACATACGACGAATTAAATGACATTGTCTATCGTGCTATTGGTGTGGACAAATTGAGATATGATTTAGTGTTTAAAGTGAAGTATAATTTGGCTTTTAAAAGAGCTTCTCCTACTGATATTCGATATGATAGTTATGTGATATTATATGTAAAAGAAATTTCGACTTCACCACACGAGCTTCGCACTCCTTTGTGTGTCTCTTTAGTAGAAAAGTCACTACCTTCACACCCAACTGATGAAATACAAAGAGAGGAGATTCCTGATTTCCCTATATTTGAGCAGGATGTCTTACAAAGTCAAAATGACATAAACCGTGTAGAAGATGAAGAACAACAAGTCCCATGTTTGCGTCCGAGTGAATTGGTTGCTAGTACCCCTACTTTTGCACCCCGACCAGCCATCATCAGTTCCCCTATGAGGAAAACATCCAGCCATATTGAGTTGCTTGATTCATTTGAACCAATCCAGGTTTAAACACATGCTCAATTAATCCTTGAAAACGGATTGGAAGTGGGTACGTTTTTTGAGAACAAAAAAGAACTTCAATTGAGGGTGCATAAATATGCGATGACTAATTATTTTGAATTCAAAGTCGAAAAGTCAACAAAAGATCTTTGGTTTGTGAAATGTGTGAATGAGGACTGCAAGTGGAGATTGTGTACTATGAAAGGAAAATTCCAAGAGATGTTTGAGATTCGAAAATTAGTAAATGAACACGCATGCTCAATTTTGACGAGATAAGAGAATGTGAGGCAAGCACCAGCATGGGTAATTGCGGAGTGCATCAAACGTAAGTACATGGACCATCACCATGACCACATGCCTAAGAAAATAATTGAAGACATGCAGACAAATTATGGGTTTAAACTGACCTATAATAAGGCTTGGAGGTCCAGGGAAATGACCTTAATGGCGGTGCGAGTAACAGTGGAGGAATCTTATGGAAAATTGCCATCATACCTGTTTATATTGGCGAAGAATAACCCAGGTACCATAACTGACATTCAGACGGATGAGCATGGCCACTTCAGGTATATGTTCATGTCCCTAGGCTGCTCAATCAGAGGTTTTAGGTATTGTCGTCTAGTATTGTGCGTCGATGCCAGTTTTCTTAAACACAAGATTGGAGGTCAACTATTGGTTACGATTGCATTGGACGTGAATGAACAACTATATCCCGTTGCTTTTGGCGTCGTTGATTTAGAGAATAATAACTCTTGGACATATTTCATGCAACAATTAAGAGTGGAAATTGGAGTAGTCCTGGATCTCGTCTTCGTATCTGATAGATACCCAAGTATTTCCAATGCCTTATCCGATGTTTTTCCAAAATCACATCACGCTACATGCACATACCACATCAAAATGAATATTATGGCCAAATTTAAAACCGATAACTGCCACGATGAGTTTGATATGGCTTCACGCGCATACATAGTGTCACAGTTCCATCACTATTTTGACAAGATCAAGATTAAGGACCCTCGGATTCCTGTCTATCTGGAATAAATAGGAGTGGAGAGATGGAGTCGTGCCTTTTTCCCCAGTTCGCGATACAATCAAATGACAAGCAATTACGCTAAGAGCTTTAATAGTCAATGTAGGGATGCTAGGAAATATCCCATATCGACATTGGCTGAGTATTTACGATTAACACTACATGAATGGTTTCATGATAGAAGAGAAAAAGCTTCTAAACACACATAACGTCTATCTACATACTATGAAATGTTCTTACGTGAACAAGCCGAGAAAGCCAGATTCTACAACGTTAATCCGCTTAACAGATACGAGTTTCATGTGAACGACGGTGAACATGATTTTCAAGTTGACTTCCAAACTCGTACTTGTACTTGTAGGGTATTTAATATATTCATCCTTCCTTGTAAACTAGCCCTTGCTGCTGCCCGTTCCCGGAAAATTATTCCCTATGAATACTACTCAAGGTTAGAGAATGATTGAATGTTTAATTCTAAGATTGAATTTATACGACTTAAATATTATTTTTCAGGTTTTTCACAACTCAAGCGTGGTGCGTGGCATATGAGGAGATAATTTATCTAGTTTGCAATGAAGGTTATAGGGATATTCCAGAATATATCAAGGAACGAGTTTGCCTAAAACCCCCTGTCAAGGTTAAGAAGGGTCGGAAAACAATAAAAGGTAGGCCATCATAAGGTGAGCCTCTTAAGGAACATAGACGTTGCAACTCATGTTGCGGTCGAGGCCATAACAGGGCAACATGCAAAGAAGTGATGCCTGCACCATCTACTTCAAAACAAGAAGTGTCACAACCTTCACAACCGTCGCAGTTGGCCCAACCTTCACCATCTTCATCTTTGCCACATTCTCTAGACAACATTTCTTTTGGTTAAATTGTATCTTTTGGTTAAATTATATATTTTGGCACTTGTAGGTGGTGGGATTTTCATATATTTTGTGGGATTTTCATTAAAATGATGTTTTTTATATATATGTAGGTGGTGGTTTAATATATGTGCAGGTGTTTGTATTTTAATATCTGTCATGTATGTGCAGGTGTTGGTTTTATATATGTGCAGGTCTTGTCTTCATGTGTGCAGGTATTGGCATGGGCTTGGTCGTGGAGTTGGCGTGGGGCTTGGGCGTGGGGTGTGGGCTTAGGCGTGGGGCGCGGGGGTTGAGTGTGGGGCGTGGGCTTGGGCGTGGGTCGTGGGGTTATGCGTGGGGAGTGGGCTTGGGCGAGGGGCGTGGGTCGTGGCCTTGGGCGTGGGGCGTGGGGGTTGAGCGTGGGGTGTGGGGCTTGGGCGTGGGTGGTCTTGGGTGTGGGTCGTGGGCTTGGGCGTAGGGGTTGAGCATGGGGCGTGAGCTTGGGCGTGGGGGTTGAGCATGGGGCGTGAGCTTGGGCGTGGGTCGTGGGGTTGTACGTGGGGCATGGGCTTGGGCGAGGGGCGTGGGTTTAAGGTTTTAAGGTTTTGTTATTCTTGGAATTAATTTAAGGTTTTGTTATACATATTATTCTTGGAAAATCTCAGTCATTTGAAGCCAACAAAGACATCAATAATTAACTAATTTATGAATAAAACTTGAATCCAACAAAAATATATATCTATTCAATTTAGATTAGGGTCTACAATTTGGTGGAATAACCTTACTGCCCATTTCTTTTTCAAAAAAGTCATTTGTTTACAGATTTGATATATCCAATGAGGCAGTAAGGTATTCCAAATGCATAATAGTAAAAACACCACAGTCCCCAGTTTTGGATGTCTTTGGGACTGTTGGGTGTGGTATTATAGAATACGACATCTTCTCCAATTTGAACTGCGGAAACCTGTCCTTATCGGCAAGGGTGAACCCCTGTTCAAGCAAGTATGACATCATTTCACACATCGGTTTCATGAAGTCGTCATATACATTTTTTATGAAGATTTTCTATTCGCAGTCATATACGTATATGCACCAATCTTGTAGATGAATCTGGCACAGGACCCAATGCTTCTGGTTCAGGTTCATATGTGCATATATCATATCAACAAGTGATGTTCATCACCAAATACATAATCCATGAAATCGTCGAACTTATAGCCTGCAGGATTTTGGGCAAATGTATCATAGCGCTTCGCGAACTTCTGAGAGAGATGAGAGTCAACAATTGAGAAATTCTTTGGATATGTCTTAGGGAACACCGCAACCCTTCGTTTCATTATGTAAAAGATTGCATCTATCTCCTACGAAAAAGATTATTGATTAAGAAAGAGTAATCCGGGAATCTAGGCGTGGGGCTTGGGCGTGGGCTTGGGCTTGGACGTGGGGGTTGTGCGTGGTGCGTTGAGGTTGTGCGTGGGCTTGGGGCGTGGGGGTGAGGCATGGGGTGGTGCGTGGGGGTTGTGCGTGGAGCGTGGGGGTTGTGCGTGGGGCGTGGGGGTTGTGCGTGGTGGTATAAAAATAAAGAACAAAAATAAAGACAAAAATAAAGAACAAAAATACTTACTTGATCGTCTAACCATTTTTGAGGCGTGAGCAATCTGTTAAATAAAGAACGATCTGCTTTGGAAATAGTCAAATTCTTAAAGTCTTTATCATTACTCTTCAACCATTTCTTCAATTCCTTCATCTTTTCCTCGTCATCGTCAATTCGTAATAGAGTGATAGAAAAATTAAGAAGATTAATTTTGGAACCGGCCAGACAAACTAAACAGAAGTTAAATTTCATGTGCAGGTACTGAACAAACCGGAACCGGAAATCTTGCATCAATAATCGGTTGCTACCACTTCAAAGAAACCGGCTTCAAGTGATCAAGATCAATGATCACAGGAACCGGCTTCACTTTCTCAAGCAACCGGTTAGCAAAGAACAGAAGACTACACTTCAACCGGATCATAATGCACAAAGACACTTCAACCGGAAAGTACAGATCAAAAGTCAGAAGATTCAAATCTCAAGAGTGACGTACTGTGACGGAGGAAACGTGTCTCGAAAGAATAAAAGAAGATCGGATCCGATCAGAAGCATGGGAGGAAAGCAATGATGCCTTGGTGATCCGATGCTGACGACCGGAAGCGGATGTTCAACACGTGTATCAATCTGAAAACCGGTTATGTCATCATCTGCTCAGAGTCACCTGCATGAATGCCAGGTGTTGAGGAAGTTGAAGCGTGCAAGCAATCCTTCTGCAGATAGGCGTGCTAATGATCAACCAATCCGCAAGAGAGAGAAGAAAGTAGCCGTTAGCTACTTTCAGCTATAAAAGGAAGATCAAACGTCTTCATTTAATGCAGTTGTGAATACGAGCAGTTCGGGACTTGTAGTTGTGAGCATCATAAATTCAAGTCATAAAGCATTAAATTCTAGAGAGATAAAGTTCTATATTCTAAAGTCGGTTTGCCTAAAACCGGAAGTCACTTGTGTGATATTGTGTTGAGTTGTTATATTACATCAAAAGTGTGAGTTTGGTGTAACCGGCGAGTAGCGAAGTTGGGCTCGACCGGAAGTGTAAACTGTAACTTTAAAGAGTTAGTGGAGATCCTTCTCATAACCTGAGAAGAAGGGGTGACGTAGGAGGGTTTGCTCCGAACATCCATAAACAAATTTCCTTGTCTTGTGTTCTTTCATTTCGCTTTCATTTCCCGCTGTCTTACCGTAAACCGCAAACCAATTATACCTCCAAAACCGGTCACCCACTTTCGTTAAAACATCTTCCTCCTTAAACATCATCTAAAGTCGCAAACGTTGCTTCAACCTGAAACAGACACTTCCGCCCTTGAACACCGGTTCAAGAGTCTGTGACAGGCTGTGTAGTGCTGAGAACGGTTTTAGTCTCTAACCGGACTATCACCAAGTTGTGTGTGTTGTTGTAAGCAGTCACCCTTAACCGAAACCGGAAACACCCCCGGTCTTCCAAGGGCGCCCCCGATCCTAACAAGTGGTATCAGAGCGAGGTTCTTAGCACTCAAGCAACCAAAATGGTGGGAAGCATGACTCACAGCGACAAGCCGCCAATGCTAAACAGTGAAGCATTTAGCAGTTGGAAAAAGCAGATGTATTTACATCTGATAACGCTAGATGATGAGATGAGCCGAGTCCTGAAAGAAGGACCGATCAAGATCAACAAGGAGGAAAGCCAGTGGACAAGTGAAGATCGGAGAAGAAGCAACCTGGACAACCATTGCATGAGGCATATCTATAAGGCCATAGATAACAACACTTTGAACAAAATATCAGAGTGTGACAATGCAAAGGAAGCCTGGGAAACGATCATCCAGATTCACGAGGGAAACGAAAGAACCAAGGAGAATAAAATCTTGGTGGCTACGCAGAAGTATGAAAATATAAGGATGAAACCGGGAGAAAACATGAAAGAATTTAGCAACCGGTTCACCAGCGTAGTAAGCGAGCTTCAGACACTCGGAAAGAAGTATGACAACCGAGAAGTGATAATCAAAGCTCTAAGATCATTGCCAAGCACGTGGGATATCAAGACCATGGTGATGAGGGAATCCAGCACCCTTGGGCAGATGAAGTTGCATGATGTGTTTGAGGACTTGAAAGCCTACGAATTCGAGATTAATTCTCGGATCGAAGATGAAACATCAACATCAACCGCAACAAGAGCTCTGGTCACATCGGTGGAACCGGCGGCTCCAGTATCAACCGCACCGGCTCCAGTCAAAAATACTGATCAAATAACCGACGATGTGATGGCGATGCTAGCCCAGAAATTCGGAAAATTCATGAAGAAGAGCCAGCCACCATCTAATAATGACTTTAATTATAACTATGTAGATAAATCAAACAAAAGATGCTATAACTGTGATGGTTTTGGACATTTCAGGTCAGAGTGTAGAAAGCCAAGAAGAGACGATAGAAAACCGGAGGGTAACTATCAAGGAAATAACTATCAAGGGAACAATCATCAAGGCAACCGGTATCAGGGAAACAATTATCAAGGAAGCAATTATCGGGGAAACAACAATAACCAACGAAACGACTACCGAAGAAATGACGATCAACGTGCCGATGAAGGAAAGGAGATCCAAAAAGCTCTCATTGCATCAGACGGTGGAAGTGAATGGGCATATTCCGATAATGAAGATGGTGAAGAGAAAGTAACATGCTTCATGGCAAACGACGAAGAGGTATTCGATTTCTCTTCTGATGAATTTACTAAAGAAGATCTAGTATCTGCACTCAACCAAATGGTTGCTGAGTTCAGAAATATATCTGCGTATATGCCAACACCTGTAACCGAACAAGTAAATGATGAAAACAATAAAACACCTAAAACTGAAACATATGAATCGGATGAACTATTCTCAGATGATGAGGAGACAGTTCAACCGGTAACTGAAACAAATGAACGAGCTATGTATGTCACAGCTGCGTGGGAGAGATCACGTCAAGCAGTAAAACAAATGTGTAACTATAAACGACATCCGAAATGTAGATATGGTATCGGTTATGATCCAAGTAAACAAAATGAAGTAAAACAATCTAACGGGATGAAACTAACGAAAAATAATCTTCCGTTTATAAAATTTGTCAAAAGCTCACAAACAGAAAATGATCTAAAACCGGAAGAAACGCTTAAGTATGTAGGTCCCAACGAATCTGAAAAATGGTTTCATCCTGAGAGAAGGAAAGCCAACCGGAAACCAAATAAGAATAAAAATCGACATCAAAGAAGTCCATCACCACATAAGGCATTCTTGAGCAACGACCAAGAAGTTAAGCCAAACATTATCAAAACAATAACCGGGAAAGTGATCCGACTAATTCAAGTCTGGATCCCAAAGGGACTAATTAACCATGGACCCAACTAAATGTGGGTACCAAAAGGTTGTAAATAATTGTTTGTTGCAGGTTAGGAGGAGCAATCGGTTAAGGAATTCTGAATGGTACTTGGACAGTGGATGCTCAAGACATATGACCGGAAACAAAGAGCTACTGACCGACATCAAGTATGAAACCGGAGCATTCATCACATTTGGGGATAACTCAAAAGGTAAAACCGTGGGCAAGGGTAAGATTGTCCATGGTGAACTATCCATAAATAATGTGCTATTGGTAGAAAAGCTAAGTTTTAATTTACTAAGCATAAGCCAAATGTGTGATGTGGGCTACAAAGTTGAATTTCATAAAAACTCATGCTTAGTCAAGAATCAAAATGATGAAACTTTGTTAACCGGTAACCGGATAGGAAATATTTATAAAGTAAACTGGAAAACTGATTTTGAAAAACCTGTGTGTATGATAGCCGGAAATGATCCAAATTGGCTTTGGCATAAACGGTTGAATCACTTGAATTTCAAAACGATTAACTTTATCTGTTCCAAGGAACTGGTTTACGGTTTTCCAAATGTTAAATTCTCAAAAGATAAAGTATGTGCTGCATGTCAAATGAGAAAACAAGTGAAATCTTCTTTTAAAAGTAAAGGAAATTATCAATCTGAAAGATGTCTAGAACTGCTGCATATGGATTTGTTTGGTCCGGTCAGAGTAACTAGTTTAGGAGGCATGCATTATACTATGGTAGTTGTTGATGATTACTCTAAATTTACTTGGGTCACCTTTCTAGCTTCTAAAAATCAAGCAACTTCAAACTTGATTAAACTGATTTTGAGAATACAAAATGAAAAATCTATTAAAGTGAACAAAATTAGAAGTGATAGAGGAACTGAGTTCATTAATAGCAATTTAACTACTTTTCTTGATGATTCCGGTATTAGGCACGAGTTGTCTAGTGCCAGAACTCCTCAACAAAACGGCCTGGCTGAGAGAAGAAACCGAACTCTCAAGGAAGCCGCAAGGTCAATGATAGCCGATTCGGGTATCGCTCAAAAGTTTTGGGCTGAAGCTATCAACACCGCCTGTTATACACAAAATCGATCTCTAGTAACTAAACGGTTTTCAAAAACTCCTTTTGAAATCTATTTTGATAAAATTCCAAATGTACGGTATTTTCGAATTTTTGGTAGTAAATGCTTTGTTCATAATAACGGCAAGAAGTACTTGACCGCTTTTGATGCTAAATCCGATGAGGGAATAATGTTGGGATATTCAGCTGTAAGTAAAGCATACCGAGTATACAATACTAGGACTTTAACAGTTGAAGAAACCGCACACGTTGTTTTCGATGAATCGGTTGATCGAAACACTGCATTACCCTTCGACCTTCACAACAGAATGGAAAATTTCAATATCTATTCTGATGATGAAGACGAGGTTCCGGTTTTTAGACGTTTTGTCAAAGACCAAGCGGTTGATGTTGAAATTCAACCTGATCAAGCTGCCTTACCGCAGAAAGTTGACGCTTCAGTTTCTACTGAAGAAGTCGGTCGGTCTGACTCTGTTCAACCTACCGATCAGTCTAACCTTGATCAGCCAGTCGAAAGCTTGGTAGACACGTCTCGGATTAACCTCAGAAGGAACAAAAATCATACTCTTGAACTAGTAATAGGTAACATTTCCTCACCCGTCCGAACTAGGCAACAAAATTTGGATCACTATGGAAACTCTGCTTTCATATCACAAATTGAGCCGAAAAAGGTGGATGAAGCACTGTCAGATCCAGATTGGATCTTGGCAATGCAAGAGGAATTAAACGAGTTTGAGAGAAATAAAGTCTGGTACCTAGTTCCTAGACCGAAAAATAAACCGGTTATAGGCACACGATGGGTATTCAGAAATAAACTCAATGAAGACGGTTTAGTTACGAGGAACAAAGCCCGGTTAGTGGCTCAAGGCTATAAACAGGAAGAAGGCATTGATTTTGAAGAATCATTCGCTCCTGTAGCTAGACTTGAAGCTATTAGAATATTTTTAGCATATGCAGCTTTCAAAAAGTTCAAAGTTTATCAAATGGATGTAAAAAGCGCTTTTCTAAACGGTAAAGTAAATGAGGAGGTGTATGTTAATCAACCTCCAGGTTTTAAAAATCCAGAACATGAAAATCACGTTTACCGGCTGAATAAAGCCCTTTACGGTTTGAAACAAGCTCCAAGAGCTTGGTATGACACTTTGACTCAATTTCTTTTTGATCACAAATTTACAATCGGCTCAGTAGATAAAACTTTATTTAAATTTGAAAGAAAGGAGCAAATCTTACTTGTTCAGATTTATGTTGATGATATCATATTCGGGTCAACCGATCCAAAGTTATGTGACAAATTTTCGAAAATGATGACTGATAGATTTCAAATGAGTATGATGGGGGAAATGAGTTTCTTTCTAGGGCTTCAGGTTAAGCAGATGGAAGCTGGAATATTTATAAGCCAACCGAAGTATACAGCCGAACTGCTGAAGAGATTTGGGATGGATACTTGTGCCGAAGCGGCTACGCCAATGAGTCCTTCTGTGAAGCTGGACAAAGATGAAGATGGTCAGGCCGTTGACATCACCGCGTATAGAGGAATGATCGGTTCGCTGTTATATCTCACAGCCAGCCGACCTGATATTCTGTTTGCGGTTGGAGTATGCGGGAGGTTCCAAGCAAATCCAAAGCAATCTCATTATACGGCAGCTAAGAGAATCTTAAAATATCTAAAGGGAACTCAAGAAGTGGGACTCTGGTATCCAAAAGACTCGAGCTTCAACCTAATAAGTTATTCCGATGCCGATTACGCGGGATGCAAAATCGACAGAAAGAGTACAAGTGGAACCTGCCAGTTTCTGGGTGACCGGTTAGTTACCTGGAGCAGCAAGAAACAAACGTCAGTTGCAACGTCAACCGCAGAGGCGGAGTACTTAGCGGCTGGAAGCTGCTGTGCACAACTTCTCTGGATTCAACAGCAACTCAGGGACTTCGGTATAGAAGCAAAAGAGTCGCCAATTTTCTGTGACAACACCAGCGCCATAGCAATCACATACAATCCGGTGTTGCACTCAAGAACGAAGCATATCGACATTCGACATCATTTCATCCGGGAGCATGTTCAGGAGAAACACATCCGGCTGGAATATGTGTCAACCGAGCAACAAGTAGCGGACATCTTCACGAAACCGCTACAGGAAGCTAAGTTTTCACATTTTCGAAATATTCTGGGTCTTACAAATTTAAATCAATTGATATAATCATGATGCATGTAAAACCGGGATATGTGTTCAGGGAGAAGCTAAAGCTTCTCAAACCATATTTTAATAGGCTATTAATAAATCAAATATGCTAACCAGGAGGAAATCTCCGGTTATGCCCGACTACTTCAATTTTCAAATCAAATGTATGTCTACTATGGGGTTGAAATAACCAGGTTGAAGTAGATAAATCCAAAATTGAACAATTGTTGATATTAATCAACTATTTTTCATAAACGGAAACATTCTACTAAAGCCGGTCATGGAAAACCGCTTAGTACATATGCATTTTGGTATGATGAAATGAATTTTTCCGGTTAACCTGAAGATGACTAACTGAGTTTGTGTGCATATCTTGATAAATGAAGCCTGTGATTAATTAAAAACAAGTTTACCACAATCGAGATGACGACACGTGTCCATCATCAAGAGAGGGAAACTTACATCTTGTCAATAGATATTTGTCATCATTGCTATCTTAGTAATTATTAGATTTACCTTGGAAATAACCATTAGTTACTTCAACAAGTTAAGTCTATTAAATAGCCGATGACATCATCAGGCATGCTTAACTTCATTTAATACCAAGCCGAATCCACGGGCTATATAAACCATGCTTAATCCTTGTCAAAACATCACAAGTTCACTATTCACAAGAACCATCCTTGAGATAAAATCATCCTTTTTTTTTTCTCATAAACAAACATGAACTCCAACCCTTTAGCCAAGAAGATCTTACTGGCAGATTTTGAGTCAATCTACCAGTATGAGGATCATGAAGTCAGGGAATTGTTCTTAGCCATTGAAAGGAGCGGGCTAAGAAGTTTCCTTGAGAACAGGTTCATCATCGACTACCTTGTAGTCGAAGAACTGTTCGAAACCGTAAAAGAGGTGCATCGAGAGATACTCGTCGCACAGGTTTACGGACAAAAAATCCTTTTCAGCGAGACGGATTTCGCTGTATACTGCGGTTTACCCAATGAAGGGGTAACCGACCTGACTTATTCCCCGGCGACAATGGAAGAGATGTGTCACCGGTTTTCTGGATCTAACATCCCGGTTAAACCCTGGGGTGCTAAGAGTAAACTTTCTCATAAGTACCAGATTCTCTGCGAGATTCTGGGAAAATCTGTCTTGTGCAGAGAGAAGAGTTACTACTACACTCAAAGGGTCTTTGAGATGATGATCGCTGTAACGGTTGGGACACCGGTCAACTGGTCCTGGATCATCTTCAGCAACCTGAAGATGATGATTCTCTCCAACAAAACCGGATACGCTCCTCAGCTAAGCGGTTTCTGCGCAAGTCTGGAGATCCATTCTGGAGCGTTCGTCACTCTGCATCCAAGGCACGTGCTCACCAAAGAACGAGTACAAGAAATGATCGATCGGTGGGAAGCGGTCAAGGCTAGAAGAATTCAAGCGGCTGAGGCTTCAACCGCTCAAACAGCTGAATCATCGAACGTCTAAACCTGTCCTGTCTCTTTTCTTTCTTTTTCCTTACAAAACCGGTACTTTTGATGTACTACCGGTTTTGTACTTCAATTAATGAAATAGATTTCCCTTTTCTTTCAAATCAAATCTACAACATTCAATGCGTCGTATCAAAAATATATCATTCTATCCTTGGAAATATAAATTCTCATTATCAAAAAACATGCTTGAATTGATTTGACAAGACTTGCTTTTATTCTCTTGGAAAACTGCAAAATCATTAATACCTAAGCATAAACGGCTAGATTTTCAAATCCCAGCATTAAATGCCCTCATTCACTCCAGGCTATAAAAGGGGTTCAACCTCCATCTTTCAAATTACGCCTTCAAGCATTCCTCTCTCTAAGAATTCAAAAGCTTAAGAACTCTCCTAAGTCTTCTTCATTCTCTCTTCATCATGTCTACTGAAATCAGAAACACCCTGATCATCGACTTTGAAGACATCAAGCATAGCTACGACCATGAATGCATTTATCAACACATCATAGCTTCTGGCCTGAAAGGTTTCCTCAAAGGCTCTGACCTCATCCTCGTGGATGAGGTGTACGAATTTTTCAACAACGGTCACGTTCTAGATGATGGCAGCATTCGCACCATCATCGACGGCCAATTTCTCCAGTTTTCTGAGGAGGAATTTGCCACTTTCTTTCACCTTCCCACGGAAGGCTTCTCCGACTTTCCGACGCCGCATCTACCGGCTAAGGAAATCTTTTTCAAGATCTTCTCTTCCTCCTATGCTCCGGTTAAGGACTTCGGGAAGAAAGAAGACCTCGCTCCCCATTATCAAGTCTTTCACGACTTGGTTCAAAGGTCTATCATAGGCCGAATGCCCAACCAGAACTACAGTCGGGAGGCATTCGACATTATGATAGCAATCATTCGTGAAACCGACATCAACTGGTCATCCTATCTATTCAATAAGCTAAAGCTGCTTATGACCGGTAAGAGGGGAAAGATCAGCTATGCTCCTCAGATCACCCGGTTCCTCATGTCCAAACGTCGCAACCTTGGAAAAGGTGTTCCGGTTGGATCCTTCAACACCATTACTATAGAAATGGTCTATAAATGGGTGTCAAGGATTGAGAAACGGTCTCCTCAAAACACCATGGAAAAATGGTACGAAAGAAGACTAGAAGGAGGATGGTTCACCGAATAAACCTGTTGTTCTTTTCTCTTTCCGGTTTCTAGTCATTTTGTTGTACGACCAGAACCGCTCCTATGTCTCTCCTCTTCTACATTAATGAAATATTTTAGTTTTTCGATTTTTCATCCTCATTATTTCATTCCGGTTTCTCAAACTCATACTCAAAATTAAAGTTAACTTAACAATCTCCGGTTAACAAATTATCAATAGAAACCGGAATTTCAAGCAGAATGAAAATTTGAAAAATCTTAACCGCCCATGGTTTTACCTTTCAAATTTACCGCCCATCAAAATTCCGCCTTTACCGCCGAAAGTTACGGCAGTAACTTTTGGAGGGAAAATTGGCGCCAAAAACTTCAAGTTGACGGTTCGTCTTCAAAACTGCCTGGAACCGCCATCTATATAAACTTATATCAGCCCATTCAACACATGCGCTTTCTCTCTCTAAAAATTTCCAGAACTTCAAAGATCCTCTCTCTCCGATCATCATCAATCTTCATCTTCCTCTCTCAAAAGTATCATGGATCTAGGCAAAGCCCCGTTTCAATGGATGTTGCAGGTTGATTTTGAAGACATCGACCAGCACGCTGAAGACAAGAACAAGGCTGTTCTTCAACTCCTTCGAGATTCTGGGTTGGAGAAGTTCCTCTCTGGTCCGTTCACCATCTATCCGGCGGCGGTGACGGAGTTCTTGGCGACGGCGACACTGTTGAAGAGAAAAGTATCGGCTACTGTCAACGGGAAGGCCGTTCTAATAACCGAAGAACTTTTTGCGGAGGCCCTCGGTTTGCCCAACACAGGTTCGGACCTGAAATTCGACTTACCCGACGCAGAATCAAATGCTGCCCGGTTGGTTGTATCCCTTTTAGGTCAGGACCTGGTGCTTCACAACAGCCGGAAAATCAAGCTGAAACCGGAATACAAATGGCTAGTGACCATCATCTCCAAATCGCTCCAAGGAAAGGGAGGTAACTTTGATAACCTCACAAAGTTTAAACTTAGAATGCTGCTAGCCATCGTCCGCAACGATAAGGTGGACTGGGGATACGTTTTATTCGAAGAATTCTGTCAAATGGTAATCAAGAAAGAAGGCCGGGTGCAGGCCTATGCTATGCAAATCGTGAAGATTCTTGAGTTCCTTAATGTGGAACTAGGTGAAGGCGTACCGCTTCCGATCTCAAACATTCTTGACTCTGAGTCAGTAGCAGAGAAACCGGAGAAGACAATCAAGCCTAAAACCTCAAAAACAAAGTCATCCAAGGGAGCCAGCTCATCGGTTCCGGTTGAAGAAGAAACAAGACAAAGAAAACCGTCAAGAAAAGCGGTTGAGGCAGAAGCTCCACCAGAACCGAAAAGGAGGAAGAAAGTATCTGCGAAGAAAAGTGCGAAGAAACCGGCCGACTCCGAGAAGACGCTCTCCTCAGACAATCCACCTGAAAGAACCGCAGATGTCTTCCAGCCAATCCCCATCAACACCGTTGTCCCAACTCCCATCCCATCCGATTCTCCAAAGCAAACCGAATCTTCGGGGAGCAAGGAGAACAAATCAAACTCTAAGGAGGAAGCAGAAGAAATTGTTCAATCTGCAACCTCCAAGTCACCAAGCAAACAAGCCGATGAAGTATTAGCCGAAGTAGGCTTGAATACTTCTGAAGCCATTCAGAATGTGGTCCAAGAGATCACAAGAGAAACCGAAGAAGACGACGTCTCTAGTCGTCGGAAGCCAGAAAATCAGGTTGAAATACCTGATCAAACAGAAATTCAACCGGTCGATGAGACGACCAAGTCAACAGAAAATGCACCTCCGGCTCAGGAGGAAAACATTGAAGAAAGGGAACCGTCCGGTTCCGCAGGAGACAAGATAGCTCTAGAAGGTCCATCTCAGGCAGATAAAGGCAAGGGCATTCTAATTGAAGAACCAACTGAAACCGGAACGGGCACATTGCAGATTGACCCTCAGACTGAAGCCACAACCGGAGAAGAATACCCATACACCTTAGAGCAAGAAAATGAGTTGTTTGATGAATTCATCCAAGATTTGAACAAAGGTGCAAGTGACGCACTAGCTCCTTATATGCGGTGGGTGAAGCTCCGAAGCGAGACCAAATTATCCGACATGCTTCCAGGTTTCAGTGGAAACAAGCAATGGGACGCTCTCGTCCAGCTAGAAGAGAGGGCACTCGAGTTAGCTAACACCCAATTGATCCAACCGGCGTTTTCCAAAGCTCCGGTAATTCTTGAGAATGTGCGGCTACAGGCAGTTGAGAATGCCTTTCAAGAAATCCAAGGAAAGGAGCTGGAACCGATTGAAATGAAGATGGCAGAGCGATTTATCGGAGTACGAGAACAACTTGTGCAAAGATTCGAACGACTTGACAAGAAATGGTGGGATACTTGCCAACGACAATTCAATAATCCTGAGTTATTTCAGAGTAAGCCTTTCTTTATAACTAGTGAAACATCCGGCACTTCTGAAAACCGGGAACAAGAAGCCTCTCAACCGGCTAAAGCTCTGGACATCGAGCAAATCAAGCAGGCAATGGTGGAAACAGCTGATTCGTGCCTTGGGAACTTTCAAGCAGTAACCGAAGAAAGGATCTCAGCGGCCGAAGTTAAAATGGTAACCTCCCTACAAACTATGATGGATTCAACTATGCAATCAACAGTTCAAGCCATGATTACCGAGTCTGTCAAAGCGGCAACCGCTCCACTTTTGGACATGCTGCAAGCAATGGCAATCCAGATTGGTGAAATGTCAAAAGTTCAAGTCGGCTCAACCCAAACACAAATCGAGAAGGACGCTGAAACCGCTCGGAAATTACAAGAAGAAGAGATTGAAAGAGAACGGTTACAGAAGGAACTTGAAGATAAGGATCATGAGCTTGCCCAACAATGCAATGAAGAGGAGCAAGCAAACGTTCAGGAATCGGCACAAGGTCAATCATCCCACTCCATGAGTACAAGAAACAAGAACAAGAAGAAACGGAGTGCCATTAAAAACGTGATGAAGCGGGCAGAACTGAAGACAGCCGAACCGGTTGCACTGGCTGCGGAACCACTGGATGAGGAAGAAGAAGAAGATCCGGAGGAACTCAACAGACGGAAAAGAAGGACAACCGGAGAATCCGCAGCAACTCCAAGCCTCAGACCTTTGACTGTTCCACCGCGTCCACCGCCAAAACCAATCTGTGCCAACTTCAACCTTAAGAAAAAGGTCCTCGGTCATTCAAGTGTGTGGGCCGGTGTGGTGATAGACGCTGACAGACGTGCTAGAGAGCACAGAGCACGAATAGAAGAGGCAAGAAGACGGCTGGACAAAGAGCTTGAAAAAGAGCAAGACAAGGGGGGATCATCCAAGCCTTAAACTCTATTTCCATAATTATTTTGAACTATTATGTTTTTGATATGTTTCAGAACTTGGTTATTTTTGCTAACTTTTATATTTTTCAAACATATTTTCCATGTTTCTCAAAACATACACTTATCAAAAATCAAATACATGTTTTTTTTAAACACGTTTCTCTCAAAACTTAAAACCGGCCACACATTACAAGTTTTGAATATTTATTCTAAATAATCAAAAAGGGAGAAATTGATAGAAAAATTAAGTAGGTTAATTTTCTTAAAACCGGCCACACATTACAATTTTTGAATATTTATTCTAAATAATCAAAAAGGGAGAAATTGATAGAAAAATTAAGAAGATTAATTTTGGAACCGGCCAGACAAACTAAACAGAAGTTAAATTTCATGTGCAGGTACTGAACAAACCGGAACCGGAAATCTTGCATCAATAATCGGTTGCTACCACTTCAAAGAAACCGGCTTCAAGTGATCAAGATCAATGATCACAGGAACCGGCTTCACTTTCTCAAACAACCGGTTAGCAAAGAACAGAAGACTACACTTCAACCGGATCATAATGCACAAAGACACTTCAACCGGAAAGTACAGATCAAAAGTCAGAAGATTCAAATCTCAAGAGTGACGTACTGTGACGGAGGAAACGTGTCTCGAAAGAATAAAAGAAGATCGGATCCGATCAGAAGCATGGGAGGAAAGCAATGATGCCTTGGTGATCCGATGCTGACGACCGGAAGCGGATGTTCAACACGTGTATCAATCTGAAAACCGGTTATGTCATCATCTGCTCAGAGTCACCTGCATGAATGCCAGGTGTTGAGGAAGTTGAAGCGTGCAAGCAATCCTTCTGCAGATAGGCGTGCTAATGATCAACCAATCCGCAAGAGAGAGAAGAAAGTAGCCGTTAGCTACTTTCAGCTATAAAAGGAAGATCAAATGTCTTCATTTAATGCAGTTGTGAATACGAGCAGTTCGGGACTTGTAGTTGTGAGCATCATAAATTCAAGTCATAAAGCATTAAATTCTAGAGAGATAAAGTTCTATATTCTAAAGTCGGTTTGCCTAAAACCGGAAGTCACTTGTGTGATATTGTGTTGAGTTGTTATATTACATCAAAAGTGTGAGTTTGGTGTAACCGGCGAGTAGCGAAGTTGGGCTCGACCGGAAGTGTAAACTGTAACTTTAAAGAGTTAGTGGAGATCCTTCTCATAACCTGAGAAGAAGGGGTGACGTAGGAGGGTTTGCTCATAAACAAATTTCCTTCTCATAAACAAATTTCCTTGTCTTGTGTTCTTTCATTTCGCTTTCATTTCCCGCTGTCTTACCGTAAACCGCAAACCAATTATACCTCCAAAACCGGTCACCCACTTTCGTTAAAACATCTTCCTCCTTAAACATCATCTAAAGTCGCAAACGTTGCTTCAACCTGAAACAGACACTTCCGCCCTTGAACACCGGTTCAAGAGTCTGTGACAGGCTGTGTAGTGCTGAGAACGGTTTTAGTCTCTAACCGGACTATCACCAAGTTGTGTGTGTTGTTGTAAGCGGTCACCCTTAACCGAAACCGGAAACACCCCCGGTCTTCCAAGGGCGCCCCCGATCCTAACATAGAGGATTAACCGTAATTGGATCATTGAGTTTAAATTCTTTCCCACCAGGGTCGGTGTACTCCTCCAATTGTTTCGACTTCTTTCTCCGAAAACTTTTACCAACAAATGTTGATGGAGTCATTTCTTTCACCTCATTCACATCCTCCTTATTTTTCTCCTTTTTCATCTTCTCCTCCTCAGTCACCTCCTTCACAATCTCCTCCTCCACCTCCTCCTTCTTATTCTTCTCCTCCTCCTCCACCTCCTCCTCCTTCTTCTTCTCCTCCACCACACCCTCCTTATTCTTTTCCTCCTCCTACACCTCCTTCTTCTTCTCCTCCACCACCTCCTTCTCCTTCTCCTCCACCACCTCCTTATTCTTCTCAGCCTCCACCTCCATCTCCTTCTCCTCCTCCTCCACCTCCTTCAACTTGGGAGAGGATTGGGGCGTAGGGAGCGAATCCTCGTCCTGCACATCATCATTCTTTTACTCATTAAAATTCAATTTGCGAGAGGCTTGTGACATTGTGCGCGAATCATCGTCCTACACAATCAAAAAATAAGATTAATATACATTGTGTATGGGGCATGGGGCGTGGTGCGCAACTATACCTCGTCCTCCTCATCATTCTCCTCATCCTCCTCCTCATTCTCTTCCTCCTCCTCCTCCTCCTCCTTCTCCTCCTCTTCCTCTTCCTCTTCCTCTTCCTCGTCCTGCACAATCAAAAATAAAATGAGATTTATACATTTTGCGAGGTGTAAGTGTGGTGCGTGGGGGTGCGTGGGGTAGTGCGTGGTCTTGGGCGTGGGGCATGGAGTTGTGCGTGGGGTGTGCATGGAGTGAGTGCGTAGAGCGTGGGGTGAGTGCGTGGGCTTGGGCGTGGGGCGTGGAGTTGTGCGTGGGGTTATTCGTGGGATGTGGGGTGAGTGCGTGGGGTGTGCGTGGGGTAGTGCGTGGGGCTTGGGGTAGTGCGTGGAGTGCAAGTGTTGTACGTGGGGCTCAAGTGTGTGCGTGGGGTAGTGCGTGGGGGTGTGAAATTATACCTTTTTTGACTTCCTCTTCTTGGACAAGTTCCTCTTCTTGGCCAACTCATCAACCTTCCTCTTCTTGGACAACTCATCAGCCTTCCTCTTCTTGACCAAGTTCGTCAGCCTCTCTCGCCTTTCCTTCCTCTCCTTCATCTTTCTCTTAATCTCATCAACATCATCCTGCTTACTCTTCTTCATCTCCTCATCATTCTTTCTCTTAGAATTCATCACCTCATCATGCTTCGTCTTCGTCCTATTCTCATTATCAACATCATCATTCTTCCTCTTCGTCGTCCTCTTCTCAGTATCAATTGCAATATCATTATTCTTCCTCTTCGTCTTCGTCTTCGTCCTCGTCCTCTTCTTAGTATCAAGCGCAGCAGTACCTGCCTCTTGTTTTTCTTCTCCTCCACTATTCTTTTGTTCCTTTATTTCCCCCAATAATGTGATTATAAGTTGTTGATTCTCCTTGATGAGCTTGATTTAAGTTTTAATCTCATTTACATCCTTTGTCAGCTCATCAAGCTTGGCATCAGTATGGGCTTGAGACACTAGATTGAGTGCACAAGATGTAGAATTGTCTTCATCAGTTTGAGGAGTCGTCGCAGAAGGGATTTGCTGAGAGCTGTCTTGGCTAGTTTCATCATTAACTTCAGGGAGCTGTCTTGGCTCGTTTCATCTTCTTGGCCGGCGGTTTAGGAGTCCTTTCATGTTTTTCATCTTCTTCACAAACTTCAATCTTTCTCTTCCTCCCATCAAATTCAAAGAATTCATCATAAATGTTTCCTGTCATATCTTCAAAGTCGTCCCAGAGTACTTCCGCTTCTCCTCCGCAGACTCATCAATATTTCTTCGAACATTGCATTTCTGGATGGCTGTGGATACCTCCGGTAGGGTATAACTCCTAAAAGATTTATAGAGCACTATCCTTGGGCTTGTAGGATCATCTTCTAATGTCCTTTCAGCAAATTTGAAGACGAATGTATTGATAAGCTCATAGGTCCACACTTGGAATGCTAGTGCGAACCCATGTAAAGTATAAGCGACATCGCAAATGTTTTTCTTTTCCCAGGTTTTCTTCTTGGCGAGATATAACCCACAGAGGTGTTTCATATCTTTCTTAATACCCTGGAGGGTTGCTCTGAAGGTCACCTTTCCCCATAGAAATTGGAGGAACATCTCCATGTCTTCCACACCATGTGAAAGATTCTGAAACTTATCTTCCTCCTATTATCAGATGCGAACAGATACTGGTAAATGAGAAATATGAGATCCCATCTTTCATGAATCCTCCTTATTAGAGCATCCGACGAAAATGTCTTCAAACTCTTTCAGTCTAACATCATTTTTACCCTTAAAATATTTGAGGACAAGGGGTGGACATTCTTCAACCTTCTCCTCCTCCACCAAAAGAAATCTGCCAAAGTTGAGGTCTGTCACCAATGCATAATCCTTTATGCCCCTATAGACCTCCTTACCATTGACCAAGAACCTTATCTCCTTCGAATTTGAGCTGATTTTTCTGATAAGCATCTGATGGAGTATGGTTCCTAAAAAATATAATGTCGGGGCTTTGAATATATACTAGAATTGGGTATGCAAATCCCCATCCAAAAGATCATGGTGAGTAAACCTCTCCTTTATCTTTGCCAAGCTGGGCCTGTGGATTTCCATGAAACACGACCATTAAAATCATTAATAATGGTTTCGTTTGGTGGCATCTGCAAAAACAGTCAGTAAAATAATATAAACAATGTTTGGTGGATCAAAAACACTAAAATCATATTAATAATTGAATCCACGCACCACCCCCACGCCCACGCCCACGCTCCACGCACTACCCCACGCCCCACGCCCAAGCCCACACCCACGCCCACGCCCCACGCCCAAGCCCACACCCAATACCACGCTCCACGCACTACCCCACGCCCCACACATAACCCCACGCTCAGCCCCCACGCCCCACGATCCACACCAACCTTATGCCCAAGCCCACGCTCCACGCACTACCCCACGCCCCACGCACAACCCCCACCCCCACGCCCAAGACCACGCACAACCCCACGCTCAACCCCACGCACAAGCCCACGCTCCACACACTCACCCCACCCCACGCACAACCCTCACGCTAACCCCACGCACAACCCCATGCTCAACTTCCACGCCCCACCCAACAATCGACGCACTACCCCACGCCCCACGCTTAACCCCCAAGCCCCACCCCCACGATCCACTCCAACCCCAATCCCCATTCAGATTAAACTACATTTCTCGGATAAAAGCATTTCAAATGGCCAAAACAATAGAACTAACTAAGCATTTCAAGCCTAAACCCTAACTAAAGCCTAAATCCTAACTAAAACCATAAAACTTCATACTCAACATGCAAAAAGCGAGGAGTAGAACTAACTAAGCATTGGGGAGTAGAAATAACTAAGCATTACTAACCTCAGTTACTGGGAGAACGTCGGGCTGAGCGTCTCCGGGGCTTGGTGATCGTCGGGAGTCGACGTTGGCCTGGAAAAACTAGGCGGGCTCGCGGTATGCGTCCATCGATCGTGGGGTATGCTGGGCGATTGTCGGCTGGGGCTGGAACCTTTGTGGTTGCGTGGGAGTCGGAGGGGGAGAGCAACCGACGGGGAGAGCCTTAAGCGACGGGGAAGGGAAGAGGGGAAAAATGGGAAGAAAGGGAAATGGGGGAAAAAGGAAAAGGAAGGAAAAAAAAGTTAGTAAGGGTAAAATTGTCCAAAATTTTAAAAATAGGTTAAATATAAAAAATGTAATCTTGGAGGTTATTTATGGGAATGACCCTCTTTTTGTTGGTGCGGAAAATATTATAACTAAGAAAATAGGATTTTATTGATAGAAATCTTAAGTAGCTACCGCTCACTTAATTTTGAGATATAAAAACTAATGAGAAATTCTTAATTTAAAGGATAAGATAGAACAATCTAGAACCCAAAGTAAATGCAATTCATGACATTAAATAATGCATCTCTTGAGCTTCATCTTCCTCTCACGCTTGATCTTCAACTCTTGAGATTCATCATCACATTTAATGTTTTCCAAGATTATTAATTATATATTATTTTTAACACCCCCTCTTAATTAGTAATCTTGAGTTCTTCTTGAATTTGTCGAACTAGTCAATCGTGACGGCTTTGGTCATGATATCTGCTGGCTGATCCTCTATCTTGATAAACTTCATGAAAATTACTTATTGAGTAACCAAATCTCGAATAAAATGATGTTGTAGTTCAATATGTTTGGACCGAGCATGAAAAACAGGATTCTTTGTCATTGCAATAGCTGACATATTGTCACAATGAATAATTGTCGGCTCACATTGCTCAAACTTCATGTCCTTTAAAATTCTTTGAAGCCAAACAGCTTCACAAGCTGCATCAGTACATGCTATATAATCTGCTTTGGCTGATAACAATGCCACAGATTTCTGCTTTCTTGAGCTCCATGATATTACATTTGATCCAAGACAAAAAATATAACCGGAGGTACTTTTTCGATCATCAATCGAGCCTGCCCAATCACTATCTGTATAACCAACCAACTTACATTCACTTTCCTTTTTGAATTCAATACCTTGAGTTTTGTGCCTTTAAGATATCTAAGGATTCTTTTTGCGACTGCAAAATGAATTTGACTTGGCTCATTCAAAAATCTAGAAAGCAAGCTTACCGAATGTGTGATATCCGGTCTTGTGTTGAGATAGATTAAGGAACCAATCAACTTTCTACAACTATTTGAGTCAGCTTTCTCACCGTCGTCGTTAACTTGAAATTTTTCATTCAACGCCATAGGAGTGGAGAGGGGCTTGCATTGACTCATATTGAATTTTTTGAGCAGATCTTCAATATATTTTTCTTGAGATAGAAAGATTCTTCCTGGACTTTGCTTAACTTTTATACCAAAAATATATTTCATGAGTCCCAAGTCTGTCATCTCAAATTATTTCATCATTTGATTCTTGAATTCTGCCACCATAGCTTTGTTTATTCCAAAATAGATGAGATCATCTACATATAAACATACAATCAAGAAATTTTTGTCAATAGTCTTCACATAGAGAGATGATTCACTTTTACTTCGATGAAAGCCTTTCTTGATGAAAGAGCTATTGATTTTGCTGTTCCAAGCTCGGGGTGTCTACTTTAACCCATACAATGCCTTTTTTAGTCAATAAACTTTCTTCTCTTTTTCTTTGATCTCAAAACCTTCGGGCTGCTCAACATACACCTCTTCTTGAATTTCTCCATTTAGAAAAGATGATTTTACATCAAGTTGAAATATATTTACCTCCAACTAAGCTGCAATGGCCACACAAGTACGGATTGTCTCCATTCTTGCAACAGGAGCATAAGTTTCTGAGAAGTCAACTCCTGGTTGTTGAGAATAACCCTTTGCGACAAGTCGAGCTTTATGTTTTTGAATCAAACCATCCTCACTGTACTTTACTTTGTATACCTATTTTAAACCAATAGTTTTCTTTCCATCTGGAAAGTGCACGAGTTCCCATGTTGAATTTTTCTCAATTATAGATAACTCGTCCTTCATTGCATTTTTCCAATATTCTTTTTGAGAAGCTTCTTGGAATGATTGTGGCTCACAAGAAAATAATCCAAACTCAATTTCATCATAAATCTCTTGAAACATTCGGGTCTTTCTTGGAGGACTATCTGAATCAGGTTCTGAGTCTTGTGCAGAAAGTTGAGATGAGCTAGTTTGGGATGTACTAGCTTGGGATGTACTAGCTTGGAATGCAATTGGATCAGTAAATGGTTGTGATCCCAAGTCTTCAACTTCTTTCCCCTTCCAATTACAAGTAGCTTTTTCATCGAAAACAACATCTCGAGATACATTAATTTTGTTGGTCAATGGATTCATCAATCGATATTCCTTGGATTCATCACTATAGCCAATGAACACAAGTTTTTGGCCTTTCTCTTCAAACTTCTCCCGAATTTGAGATGGGATTAGAGCATAAGAAATACTCCCAAATATTTTAAAATGATCAATGACGGGCTTTTTATCATACCAAGCTTCAAATGGAGTCTTATTTCTGACCGCTTTGGTTGGTGATCGATTGAGAATATATATAGCTGTGTGAACAGCTTCGGCCCAATATAGATTTGGAATTCCCTTTCCTTTCAGCATGCTTCTCGCCATCTCTACAATCGTACGGTTTTTTCGTTCAGCTACGCTGTTTTGTTGTGGACATCTACTAACGGTTAATTGTCTTTTGATACCATTTTCTTTACAATATTCCGTAAAGGAATTTGAGAGATATTCTCCTCCACGATCAGTTCTCAAGAACTTTATTATATGACCACTTTCCTTTTCAACTAGAGACTTGAATCGTAAGAAAATAGAAAATTCTTCGAACTTTTGATTAAGGAAATAAATCCACATCATTCTTGTATAGTCATCAACAAAGAGAATGAAATACCTCTTATCTCCAGGAGTAGGAGTTTGCATCGGGCCACATATATCATAATTGACAAGTTCAAGTGGTGCTTTTGCTCTCCATGTAGTTTTGGGAAATGGGAGCTTGTGCATCTTTCCATAAATACAACCTTCACATATATCATTCATCACTTGAATAGAAGGAAGTCCAACCACCATGTTTTTCTCTTTTAGCAGCTGAAGTCCCCGTTGATTTAGATGACCATATCGAAGATGCCAAAGCTTAGACAAATCTTCATTTTCCACTTTTAATGCACAATCATTTTTCAATGGAAACGTGAGAGAAAAAGTCTTATCTTTCATTTCGACAGTTGTCACATCCACATTCTTATTTTTGTCAAATATTTTGCATCTTCCATCATCAAAATATACCGAGAAGTCCTTCTTAATAAGTTGTCCAATACTAAGAAGATTATATGAAATATTAGGGACATAAAGAACATTCGTGATAAGCTTTTTATTACCTCCCGAAGTTGGAACAACAATGGTTCCTTTTCCTTTCGCATCTTGATAAGAACCATCTCCAAGAACAACGGTTGAAGTAATGTCTGAGTTGAGCTCCACAAACATATCTTTATTGCTGGTCATATGGTTGCTAGCACCGCTATCAAGATACTATTGACTTTTTGACTTCTCTTCACCATTTAGAGAAACAAACATAACGTCATAATCTTCTTTCACAAATTTTGCATCATCTTCTTTCTTCTCCTGATTTTGAAATCGACAATCCCTTTGAGAATGATTAGGGATTTTGCATCTTTTGCATTAGAAATAACAATCTTTTGACTCATGATTTGATTTCTTGCAAATGATACAGGAATAAGAATCACTCGATTGTTGTGGTGTTTTGCCTTTCCAACCGAATGTCTTTTCATTTTTCTTACCAAATTTGTTGTGATGACTTCTTGAAAACGCTTCTGGTACTTGCTTGGATTTGAAGGCTTGATCAGTTGATGGAGTACAAGAGCGATTAATTCTTTGCTCATGTGCTAGAAGAGATCCAGTCAACTCATATATTGTCATCTTGGACAAATCTTTTGATTCTTCAATCGCAACAACAACATGATCGAACTTTTGAGGAAGGCTTCGAAGAACCTTTTCCACAACTTTTTTGTCTTTGATTTCATCTCCGCTGCTTTTTATTTGATTGACAATAGTAGAAACATGAGAAGAAAAATCTTGTACCTTTTCTCGATCCTCCATCTTTAGATTGTCAAAATCTTTCCATAAGGCTTGGAATTTTAATGCGGTCGTTTTCTCCGTACCTTGAAATTCCTGTTTCAATATCACCCAAGCATCTTGAGCCTTTTTTACTCCAAAAATACGAGGGAATATGGTTTTCCCAACTCCTTGTTGAATATAGCGCAAAGCTAATGCATCTCGTTTTTTGAGATCCTTTTCAAATTTCGCGCATCCTTCGTCGTCTTCATTGGGAACATCGAGTTCTTCTTCATCTTTCATATCCCAAAGACCTAGGGATATAAAAAATGTTTCCATTTGGCTGCTCCAGAATTCATAGAATTCGCTTTCAAAGATAGGAACTTGACTTGGAGAGTTTGAGAATAGAGTAGATGCCATTTCAAGATTGAAACGTAACCTTGCTCTGATACCAAATTTGTTGGTGCAGAAAATATTATAACTAAGAAAATAGGATTTTATTGATAGAAATCTTAAGTAGCTACAGCTCACTTAATTTTGAGATATAAAAAACTAATGAGAAATTCTTAATTTAAAGGATAAGATAGAACAATCTAGAATTCAAAGTAAATGCAATTCATGACATTAAATAATGCATCTCTTGAGCTTCATCTTCCTCTCATGCTTGATCTTCAACTCTTGAGATTCATCATCACATTTAATGTTTTCCAAGATTATTAATGATTTATTATTTTTAACACTTTTGAGGGTCATTTGATCAAATTTCTCATTTTCTTCGTCGGGAAAGAAAAATCAGTGTCTAAAAGCACATTTAAAAGATTATAAGTTTGGTTTTGGTGTTTGGATACAATTGGGAAAGGCACTGACGTTTTATCTCTTGTGTCCGTCCAAAAATGGTTTTTATTTAAACTGTTGGTCATTTTTAAAATATTTTTTTTATACCTTATTTATTAAATTATTTTGAATCCTATGACTTAAAATGTGAATATGATTTTTATTTGATAAATTATTTTGAATCTAGAGACCTAAGAATGTATCTGCAAGTTATTCCAATTTTATCGTACAACAAAATGGTAAACGCTTAATTCAAAAAGTACCTAAAAATACAAATCTCAATATTAGTTTTCAAACAAAATCATACAGGACCTAAGGAAAATATTTTATGTGTTTTTGTTCAATTTTTTGTGATTTCTTTTAGGCAAGCTTTGAGTGGAAAAAAAGAAAAAAAGAAATGATATTCAACCGGCCTTTGTTAAAATTTTCTAAAAATATGGTGTGTTATCTTTGTTTAACTGTTTATAAACAAAGTTATTCGATTTTAACAATTTTTTATAAGCGGATTTATAAGTTAACTTTATTTTGTTTTGATGTCATTTTAATTTGAAATAAGGAGATGTGAATTAATTACATCGAGTTTTGTTCGAGTTGAGTTAGATAAATTGAGTCAATTACAAATAAACATGTTAGGTTCATGTTAGAAATTTTGACCCAAATTACTAAAAAAGTCAAGTTTAGGTTAGAATCATTCAACCCGTTAACTTGACAACCCGAACTTACCAACTTGAAACTGACCCAAATTTCCATACATAGTCAAGGGAATTTTGTTCGTTTTGAGTTATTTGATTTACCGTCTCTTTTAAAATAGGGTGTTAAAATCAGTCGGTTAACTGGTTAAATTTACTTGTGTTTTTTTTTTATTTTACAAACTGGTTAACCAATCGATATTGGTATCGGTTTTACCGGTTCTGGTCTTACTAGTTCTGGTCGGTTAATCGCGTTTAACCGGAACCAACAATTTAATTCTACATATTTCAATGAAACTATTTTTATCATAATTATAATTTTTTTAAAATTTTAATTTATAATTTCACATTAGTATAATATTATTAAAAGAAATAGGGAAATTTCCGTAAGATTCACACGGATAAAGATAAAAAAAATGAAAAAAATTATAATAATATTTATTCAATGTTTAAAATTATTAAAATAAAAAATATAACGCTCTCATTTCACATTTTATTCACTTCGATAAAACAACTTATTTTCTCACATGTTTCATCACATATTTTTTCCGAATTAATCTCTCATTTCGTGACTTTACACTATCACTTTGTCAATCAAATATTTGATTCATATTTTTTAATAATTACCATCGTGACCTCACACTTTGGTCAATTAAATATTTGATTCATATTTCTTTAACCACTTTCAAATGATATCGGTCTATTATCCCCTCGACAAACCACATCTCAATCACATTTGGTTAAAAGTTGTATTTGTTTTGTTAGGTTGCAAGTTCGAAACCTAAAATAACATTTTTAAATTTATTTTTAACCGTTTTAAGTTTATGGACGGGTCAACCCACAATCCGACCCAAGTATCCATTTACTCTCACATAAATATCCAAATTAACCACAGCTCTCGACCCGGCAATCTGGACACTTTAAAAATTAAGCATCATTATATATATATAGATTAGTTAGCTAAAAAATTGAACTTTTATTGTTAAAATGTCTCGCGTTCATCAAATTTGGTGTTGAATCTTAAATATAAAGTGTTGTTAGCCTAATTGGTTAAAGAGTTGTACTTGTTTTGTTAGGTTGCAAGTTTGAAACCTACAAAATAACATTTTTAAATTTATTTTTAACCGTTTTAAGTTTATGAGCGGGTCAACCCACAATCCGACCCAAGTATCCATTTACTCTCACATAAATATCCAAATTAACCACAGCTCTCGACCCGGCAATCCGGACACTTTAAAAATTAAACATCATTATATATATATAGATTAGTTAGTTAAAAAAATGAACTTTTATTGTTAAAATGTCTCGCGTTCATCAAATTTGGTGTTGAATCTTAAATATAAAGTGTTGTTAGCCTAGTTGGTTAAAGAGTTGTACTTGTTTTATTAGGTTGCAAGTTTGAAACCTACAAATAACATTTTTAAATTTATTTTTAACCGTTTTAAGTTTATGAGCGTGTCAACCCACAATCCGACCCAAGTATCCATTTACTCTCACATAAATATCCAAATTAACCACAGCTCTCGACCCGGCAATCCGGACACTTTAAAAATTAAACATCATTATATATATAGATTAGTTAGTTAAAAATATGAACTTTTATTGTTAAAATGTCTCGCGTTCATCAAATTTGGTGTTGAATCTTAAGTATAAAGTGTTGTTAGCCTAGTTGGTTAAATGGTTGTACTTGTTTTGTTAGGTTGCGAGTTCGAAACCTACAAATAACATTTTTAAATTTATTTTTAACCGTTTTAAGTTTATGGGCGGGTCAACCCACAATCCGACTCAAGTATCCATTTACTCTTACATAAATATCCAAATTAACCACAACTCTCGACTCGGCAATCCAGACACTTTAAAAATTAAGCATCATTATATATATAGATTTTACATATTTCCGTTATTTTTTAATTTATTTTTATAATTTTATATAAATTATAATTTATTTATTAAAAACAATTCTATACAAATTATAATTTAAAATTTAAAAATAACTAATATATATAGATTATTAAGTATTATAATATCTAATATTTACAAAAATAACTAATATAGATGACATAATATAAATATATAATTAAATTATTACTACTTAAACCAACAAAATATTAATTTCATCGAAAACTGAACTATGTACTTGGTAAAAAATTGGTTAATTAGAACCGTTTAACCAATAAATCAGTAAGTTATTGATTCGGTTATCGGTTTTTCGATTTTTTTTGACCGCCTAATGCTAATATATATATATATATATTATAATTCGCTGGTTTATGAGTATAAATAAATATATTTGTCTTTAAAGAAAAGTCCAATTTCTGGAAGGGTTCGACCATGGATGCCATCAAGAAGAGCTTATGTTAGCGTAAGCTTGTGACTCATTGTTGGGAGTATTAATGTGACCGGACTTGTTCTTAAACTAAAACAATAAAGACAAATGTTTGTATCCTGCAAGATGCAACTTTGAAACTATTATAAAATTTATATGAATAAGTAATTATGGTTAAATATGTGAATGAGATTGTTGGTCGGTCGAAGTGAGATTACGAGATGAGAGATTGGTTGGACGATACAAAATGTTCGATGTGAGGTCGATTATGTCGGTTAAATATATGAATAAGATAGTTTATTGGTCGAAGTGAGGGTAAGAGGTTGGTACAAAATGTTCGAAGTTAAGTCACGAGATAAGAGGTCAGTTAGATTGGTGGTTAAATGAATGAGATGGTTGGTTGACCGATACAAAATGTTCGATACGAGTTTGATTGAGGTCACGAGACGAGATATCTTGATTGATGGAATCTGTGAATGAGATGGTTAATGTGGTGGAGGGAAGTCGTGGAAGAGGCCACTAATAACATTTTGGCCGCGACGACTAAGGGAATGATTAGATGGAGCTGCGCGATTCTGATGAACCGACTTATATGAAGTTCACGAAGAAGATGAGAAAGAAAGTTTGTCGACTAATCATAGGCCGAGGAAATCGAGATTAAATATTTTAAAACTAAAATCAACGAATTTATTTGTCATTTAGAGGAAAGTCCGACTTCTAGAAAGGTTAGTCCATGTATGCCATAAAGAAGAGCTTGTGTGATTCTACAAGAATAATGGACTAAAAGAAGAAATTGTTAAAAATGTTGTTTCTTTCTAAGACAAACAGATTTTAGAGGTGTTTAATCTAATATAGACCATTGTTAGAACTCAATGTGATTACAATAAACTAAACACATATTTGTTGAGAAAAGATTTAAAGATAATATGGTAAAGAATAATAAAGAACACAAGATATAACGAGGTTCAACCAATAATGCCTACATTGTCGGAGAGTCGTCCATTATATTTATTTTCCATGAAATAATGGTCTAAGTAACTCTAGGTTACAATGTCTCTATTTATAAAATTACATCAAAAGCCAAAAAAACTAAACTAATACTCCTAAGCCCAATAAAGGCTTAAAGACCAAATATAATATATAAACTCTAATAAAATATGATCCCAAAACCCCAACAATCTCCACCTTGGTAGAATACCGCACTTATTGAGATTTGATGAATAAATTACAAATTCAATAATCTCCACCTTGACAAATTTCACGTCCTTTAGGAAATACACGAGTCATACCCATCAATCTCAATCATGACAAAAGTCCAGCAATAAAGAAATAAGTGGGTTCAACACTTCAATCTTCACATTTGCTCGAGCCATTCATGAGATAATTTTACGTACCTCCACTTCTACTCAAGAGCCCTTATAAGAAATAACAATCTCCACCATCACGTATATCGCGCCATCAAAAAGTTATGAGCCACACATCAATATTCACTGCTCGAGCCATTCACGAGATAAATCATTATACCTTTACTTCTGCTCAAAATTCCTTAGAAGATAAAATCATATAATTTATAACACCAAATAAATTTGAGTAATCACATTATTTTAATGACGAGAGACATTCAATAACTCTTCCCAATCTTTGTTCATACCCGTTGACATATGCGGAAATTAGAATTAACAATTCTTTGTTATGTCAAAATAATATTTACCCTTTGTTTGCCACAAACTGAGTGTCTTATTTTTCAAGTCCAACAATCGACTAAAACCAAAATACCGAATAGACCCAAGACAAACTTTCATTGTCTACTTTTTCAAAATCAAATATCTATCGAAAACTGAGGACACCAAAAAGAACTTTCATCGTATATTTCCTCAAAATAAGATATTAATCGAAAGAGAGAAGACCCAAGACGAACCTTTATCGTAAACTTCATAACAAATAAATTAGGTTATCACAACATCTTTTTTCTCAAGCTCAAGATCTGACAAAGCATTTGTCACCCATCCTACCTTGAACGTTGTGTAATCAACCAACTTGAACCTCTTATTTCTCATTGAACAAATTAGATTGCAATGTGCTAGTGTCTTGAATCCAAAAACGCTTAGCAATCCAAGAATATTATTTCAAGCTTCACTTTCTCTCTTCAATTGTCTTCACCACTATTTCAAATGATCATCTATAGTTTCTCTGAAAGAAATTGAATATCCTTCCATTTGAATTGATCGAACCTCTCATCTAGCCCATTTTTCATGACTAGGAATTCCATTCAAGGTCTCAATAATCTCATCAATAAGATGACAAATCAATCTTCTGATTCATCTAAACCATAATGCACAATGTTTAGACAATTAAGATAGAACAAAAGAAGTAACAAAATCACCACTTTCAAATTAACCGAGTCTCCCATCTAGCCCCTTTTCATGACTAGGAATCCCACTCAAGGTTTTATTTATCTTCTCACATTAGAAAATAATACAATGATTTCTTCTTGGTTTATTTGAGAGTTACTCTCAAGATGTCTCCACCTCAACTTATAAGTGTCTTTCATTAGTCTTCCTCTTCCTGGCCTTTCATTCATAATATGTGTTAACTAGAATTGTTTCAATCCTTAATCACCCGCCAACTCAATGCAATCTGCAATTTAGCCCGAAGGATTGCCTTGTCAACATGTCGACAGTGTTGTCATCGGTAAACACTATTTTGATAACAACTTTCCATACTCGATCATGTTTTTTTCAAGTATAAAAGCACACATAATCTCATCATCGTCTTCATCTTGATTAGCTATTCCAATAAGATAAAATGTCATAAACAAAGAGATACAATTTTTTTGGTCCCAAACAAGTCAAATAAAGTTAAATTAGGCTGACACTTTAATCCCCATAAAAAAAAACTTTGAGACAGACAAACCTTAATCCGACCGTTGAAAATATAGAGAAATGAGTTACCAATCTCTCGACAAAATCTTAGTGCAATCGGACTTCGTTTGAATCTCCGATCGTCAATTTGATAAACCCTGCGCGGCTATTAGCGAAAATCTGCTGCTAGATTTTCTCTCTACCTCTCTTTTAATTTGACTTCTTCAATAACCGTTTTCCAAAGAAAAATCTCCTCAAACTCATTTTAGCCGAGAAATTCTTAAAGTCAAAGCCCTCGACATAGTGAAATAATGTCATTCATATATGCTAAGACAACAATTTGTTATAATAAAACCTCTAACTAATTTTCAACAAGCATGAAGATGTTCGTTTGTTCTCCACATTCTTATAGCCAAATCCTTCATAGAATGAATCCAACAAACCATGTATATGATTAGTGCACCCTCAACTCATACCTTAGAAATTATCATTCTTGGTAGAATCCTTGAGGCATCAACACCCACTTGACAACTTCGCACCAGCACTTAACGAAGATTTCCAAACAAACCAACTCACAAGGTTTGATGCAAATCCAAAATCCAACTTTTATACACACATATCAAAACCACACTCTTGCAAACAAACATTAAATCCACCCGCTTTAATAAAAAAACTCTTTACATGTTGCATCAACTGTCTTCTACAATAGCAACATCGAATAAGCACTCCACCTTCTTTTTCAACTCCAATTTTCAATCTCATCTTCTTCATTCTGGTGTCACTGCCTACACAACGACTTTTTGTCACCTGTACCCATTGGCACATTCGAGAAGAACAAAAGACTCATTGACTTCTTCTCTCTTCTTCTCAAGACATCGTCACCCAAAACTAAGAGATATTTTAACAACTGTTAACATCTCCTTATAGCAATTGAAGATTTCGACTCAAATCTTCACGGTGGCTAATTCTTTTGCAACCAATGTCGTTTTCTCAAACAACCAATAATCTTCAACAAAAGCATAAATATCCAACAACTTCTTCAACGATGGGGTTTCTATCATATCTTCATAAATAGATGAGAATAAATATTCTCAAAACATGCTCTGATATCACTTGTTGAGAAAAGATCTAATCTAAACACACGATAAAAGAAGTTATACAGATATAATGACAAAGAATAATAAAGAACACAGGATATAACGAGGTTCGACCAATAATGTCTACATCCTCGGGGAGTCGTCCATTCTATTGATTTTTTATGGAATAATGGTCTAAGTAACCCTAGGTTACAATTTCTCTATTTATAGGATTACATCAAAAGCCAAAAAGACTAAACTAATACTTCTAAGCCCAATAAAGGCTTAAAGCCCAATTACAATATATAAACTCTAATAAAATATGAGCCAAAACTCCCAACAATATTAACATATAGGATGAATGAGATCTACATTCTATTTAAGTTTAATGCCTCCATACTAAAAGATTGTTAGAAATTAAATGACGATTTGATAAATATAGAGAAATTATTAATGTTTTCAATCAAAGATCTCCTAGAATTATCCTACAATTTATTAGACAGTCAAGTTTCATTAAAAGAGGTTGCCTCACAACAACTCAATTTCGGGCACATTTAAATGGAAAATAACTTCCTTTATTCTATTGCTCAATCGTCACATGTGATGTATAGATGTTTTGGATGCTGCTATTGGTCAAACCAATAAGAAAGAGTGATTCCTAGAATATGTAATGTTTTCGATCAAAGATCTCCTAGAATTATCCTGCAATTTATTAGACAGTCAAGTTCATTAAAAGAGGTTTCCTCACACCAACTCGATCTCCTAGAATTATCCTGCAATTTATTAGACAGTCAAGTTCATTAAAAGAGGTTTCCTCACACCAACTCAATTTCGGGCACATTTAAATGAAAAATAACTTCCTTTATTCTATTGCTCAATCGCTATATGTGATGTATAGATATTTTGGATGCTGCTATTGGTCAAACCAATAAGAAAGAGTGATTCCTTTGGGAAAATAAGAGCTATGTTACCAAAGTTGATTAAGCAATTGATCTTATGCTTTTACATAATATAGAGATTGTATAAAACATGGAGGTTAAGAAGGTGGATAAGCCACTCACAAATTCAATTTGTGCTTTAAAACAGGAGAAAATACGAAAAACTCTAATATATTTGTAGGTATGTAATATTTTTTCCACAAATTGGGCAAAGCTTAGCCATATTGTTTGACAGATTTAAAGTAAGAAATGTGAGAAATTTATTTTCCATATATGTTATATATCACTGTTTTACTCAGAAATGCTGGATTGCAAATTTAATATTTGTCACCAACGTGTCATGTAAATCACTTTTCATTTCATTTTTTTTTATCTCATTATGTTCTATTTGAAAATAAAAATTTCAAAGTGATTGAGTTATAATAGAAATATTGTCATAGAAAAAATAATGTTGTTAAATATGATGAGATTGTTAGTTGAGAGGACAATTTATTATTACACAACATCAAATTTATGAATTTTAAATTATTACTATATATTTTAATAATACAAAAAGATGTATACTTGCACTAAAAAATATTGTTCTATAGTGGATGTAGGTTGATAATAGTGAAGTTGTTATTTGTTGCCTTCTAATATTACTGTTTTTATCTTTGACTTTGGAGGAGATCATGTGAAGTCGACTTCTCTGGTTCAAGATTGTTTGGAGAGGAGATTGTGACTTTGGGTTGTAATGATTTAGTTCTTATACATTATCAACCTAAATTCATTAAAATTTTCATTTAATTTGATAATTATTGAATTTATGAGTAATACATTTTTAGAAAGTTTCAAATTCATTATAAATGTTTTTTAAAAAACTATTTTATCTAGAAGAAAATTAGTGAAAATAAAAATGCCATTTCATTTGAGAATTATTAAGTTTAAGAATAATACACCTTTATAAAATTTCAATTACATTAGATGAATTTTTCAAAAAATAAAGTATTCTATTAATGAGAAAATAGTGTAAATAATTATGCATCTTTGTTACCAAGTCTTGACAATGAAAATAGAAGTTGTGTTTTTTTTTCTTTCTAAAAACAATTTTTTACTAGATTTTATCCCCCACAAGAACTTGAAAGAATTTCATTTTTTTTACAAAAACTTAAGAGTATTATTAGCTTAAGTTGTTGACCAGATAATTATTAACTTATGTTGGAAACATCTTTGAGTTGTACACATCTTTCGATCACATTTAATTAGACATTAACCATTCTTTAATATTTTATAGCTGCAATGTTATGATAAGTTGCAGATTCAGAAAAATAGTTAAACCAATTTCAGTGAGTAGTCAGGAACATTTAATTAGACATTAACCATTCTTTAATATTTTATAGTTGCAATTTTATGATAAGTTGGAGATTTAGAAAATTAGTTAAACCAATTTCAGTGAGTAGTCAGGAAATTAGACTCATGGAGTCATTCAATATTTCAAGAGTTTAAGAATATGCTTTTTATTCCAACTAAACTAACTTATGAAGTTAAATCTCACAGAAGAGAAAACTCTATTATATATATTTTTGTGGTATTGGTTTTGGGCAGAATATGCTCTTAATTGTGCAAATCAAATCTTCTGTTACCGAATGGGTTCCTCTGTTGCGGACCAATCAGACTTCAGCAGCATTATTATATTAATAAATCAATGGTCGAGTTGAAAGGAATAGAGAGAGAACCGGAACCCGGATTTCATTCTGAGTTTAGCAGAAAAGGAAAGGAGTGAAGTTTTTTTCGCTTCACTCCGTTTTACATGACCTAGTGAAGAGATGACTTACACCGTTTTACATCAATTTTTCCATGTAAAACTGATTGAAATATATGCACTGTTCAATGAAGCGAGCCTTATTTGACTCAGTTTTCAAATTGATTTAAATAGATGCACTGTCCATTGAAGCGAACTTCATTTGACTCCGTTTTAAAACTAATGTTAATATATGCACAAAATTTTATTTGTGATATATATAAAATAATTATGAATTAATATAATTTTATTTGATCTGTTCAAAATAATAATCATAAATTATGTTCATAATTATTTTTTGATGTGAAATACTTAAATTATTTTTTATGAATGATTATGATTTCTCTTTGAGATATATTCAAATGAATTTGTACAAATTATTTCATAATGTATATATTTATATATTCAATATACATAATTTTTTTTTGATGTTTTGAAATAAATTTACACAAATTATTTAAAATTTTATATAATTATATATTAAATATATATATATATATATATATATATAATAACATATTTTTAATTCTTTTGGAAATATATTTAAATTAATTATTTTAATTATTTTATATTATTATATTATATATATAAACGTTAATGTAAATCAAGTAACACAAATGTAAAAAATTTTATTCGTTCATGTAATAACATTTATATAATCATGTAAACCATACTGGAGTATTAATCATTTATTTCTTCACTAGGTTTATATTTTATATTATATATATAAACGTTAATCGAGACAGAGTGGAACATTTAGATTTACGGGATGATTTATTCTCTTCAGAAGCCCTCCTGTCTGATGAGACAGTTTAAACTGGAGGGGTCTTCTTATAAATGGGAGTTGAGCACTGTTCAGACGGGTTGGAAGGTTCCCCTCAGCAGACGACTTCTACTTAGACGAGTTGAAAGGTTCCTTTTTAACAAACGGGGTCTGCTTCTGCTCAGACGCAAAGAGAGCAGCTTTAGACGGTTCTTTCTGAGTAGACGAAGGCAGATTCTCAGCAGAGTGAAAATCTAAGAACCATTTTTCTTCAACGGACGTCTACTATTGCTCGATGATGTGAAGAGTCGTCTTCTCTTCAATCGTCGAGATCAGCTGCTCAACAGTCGATAAAGAATGCGGCTCACCTTGAGTAAACGACATCTCATCAATAAAAGACATTTGCTGAGCATCGTTTGAACAGTTCAGCTCTACTCGAGACGCCTTATTCCGAAGAGCATCAGTTTGGACGACTTCGTGCCATGAATAAAACAGAGGGTTGTGGAACTATAGGAGTCTAGAATTAATTTAAGACAGTTGATGACTTTCCCGTATGTTCCTGTCGTTCTATTCAAAGAGTTATAATTTGCTTCCTTTTGGCAGAAGATGGGGTAGAGAGCGCCCTTTAGTGGTTGCTGCAACGAGCTCTCTTCTCTTGAGAGCCTCATTGACGTATTTAGTGTGGGTCCAAGAAAAGATCGATTTCTCCATCTTCATCAACTCCTTCTACTACTTGGACACATTAGCACCTTTGATAACATCACTGAACCTTGTGTGGAGCCTTGTGCATAGCCATTTATCGAACAAATCGATTCTTTCTGAGGCAATAATATCCACCTCCTCAAGAATGAGGTCGATTATCTGATTTACTTCAGACGAGAGTTCAGGAATGTATTCAGCCTTGTCTTTTCCCTTCCCTACAACTACGGTAGGCTTTTGGTCAAGAATAGGCTCTCTGAAGGCGATACCCTGAGCAGCTCGTACCGCTCTTAGAATAATGAATGGAGACATTCTTAGGAAAATCATCTACTATAATAACTACAGTAGGACCAGTAGCCGTCTGAACAAGTGCTAATTCATTAGTCTACCCTGCAGTTAGACCATCATTTCCTTGAATTTCAGCAGAAACAAACGAGGGCACAGCCTCATGCTCTACTACAAGAGTGGAAGACAATTTCTTGGAAAGAGATGAAGCCATCTAAAACGATATAGAAAAACCATCTTGACCAGCAACTTCAGCAGCCACTAGTGCGATAGGGGAGACAACATCGTCTTCCCCGTCTCTTCTCAACAGATGGTCCAACTGTCTCAGTAGTTGGTTTAGTTTGTTTCTCAATAGTGAGAACACTAGGCAGTTCAACCAAAAGAGGAGTAGGTGTTACCTTAACAAACATTTCTATGGCAGGAATATCAGCCATCTGACCAACATGCTCGACAAACACTAGTTCTTCAAATGGTTTCAAAATAGACGCCACAACAGGTGCAACATTCAAAATCAAGACACGGGCTACCGAAAAAGACATTTTTTCAGTAGGAATTTCTTCCAATCTAGCCTTCTTAGGAACGGAGTCAACCTCAACAATTTCTTTGACTGAGGCACGCTTATGGCTCGTGGTGCTTATAGTCAACTCCTACACATGCAACTTTCTCCTATTTGCAGGGGTCTTGCGATTGGATGTCGTAGGACGCTTGGATAGAGTTGTCAACTAACCACTTGTCTGTTGGACTGAAGAAGCGGATTTGGTTTCCATGACAACCTTTATCCGTACCATATAGTTCCCAACAGTGGAACTCGTTATTATCCTGCTAACATTGATAGAGGCACCTTTGCCCAAGGGTACCTTCAGATGCTCCAAAACACAGTTGAGTTGGACTAAAAATTTCACACTCTACTTGCTCAGCGCATACACCATTAGGAAAAGGGTAAAGAATAGAACAAACGCCCAGTTGATAGCCATCCCCTTCGATGTGGCCACCATTATTTTGAATCTCTCCTAGGTGTAGGCATCAAACGACCCTACTTTCCCTTGAAGAGCTTTGGAAACAATATCGTTAAGAAGACATTACTCATATTTGAAATACTTCTTCTTGTTAATCGCTATGGAACCACCGATGTTAGAAAATAAGGCTCGCATCTTTGAGATGTCCTCGACCGGAATCTCATTAGAAAAGGTGTGGCCTTCTGTCAGAAATCCAAGAATCTGGGCAAAGAGGTCTTAGGATAAAGAGATATTAGCACCCTTCACTATTACTGAGATGGAATCTTCGACCAGCTTCGCAGAATCAAAGAACTCGCGCACCTCTACGCCATGAAGGATGAACAGACCGCCCATAAACTTCTTGAGGCCGGAAGCTTTTCTAGAGATCTGAACATCGCCACCATCTCCAACATCCCAAACGCATAAATAGACTCAAAATCTACATGCATGGTGCTTTGAGCGAAGGAAATGATTTTTTAGTCATCTTAGGGTTTAGAAAGGGAAATGATGAAGAAGAAATCTTGATAATAGAGATACGGTAGAGAGAAATTTAGGGTTTTAGAAAATCTTAAGGGAATATGAAAATATTTTAGGCGTGCAAGGAACCCTTTTATAGTCTCTAATCGACACATGTCAAGAGACATCATTAAAATAAACTGTTATTATTTAAAATAAAAGACGTTTTTAAAAGTCATCATTAAAAGATGTCATTAAATTAAACATAAAAGCCATCATTAATATAATATGTGTAGTAATAAACCGTCATATGTATAGGTCACAATTTTAATAATGATAGACACGTGTCTTCATGCTATTTGTTATTTGAAGATATTTATAAGATTTTATCTCTTCTCATAAATATTTTCCCTCTAAATATTTCGAAATATGTCCGTTTACTATATGAAAGGGAAAGTAAAATGACAATGCATTAATAAATAAGATAGTTGTCCCACTCGTCGTAAGATGAGGCGTCTGATCAACACTTATAAACAGACGTTTGTTTGCACTGTCCGCATACCTTTCGTTTAAGCATGGTAAGACGTCTGTTCGGAAGGCATCTACTAACTCATAGCAACAGCCATGTCAGCAGACATTTGCCTAACATCTTAGTGTCTGATCAGGCTTAAAATTCAAGCTGCTTAAGCACAGCCCGTCTAATACATAGTGTCTTCAAACGACTAATCTGTTCAGCATGATATGAGACATCCGTCTTAACACATCTATTCAGTCAACTTATCAACAAATTTCCCCCTCAATTTGTGCATACTTAATTAAATAAATTTAGATCTAAAAGACCCAAACTATTTCTAAAGTAAGAAAACTTAGTCTCAGGAAGTGGCTTCATGAAAATGTCAGCCACTTGTTGATCTGAATATGCTACTGAGCAATATGATTCAGGATTTAATGGTGTCGAATGCCGATATGCTTCGTTCGAGAGTGCAACATCGGGTTGTATGTGATCACGATAGTACTGGTGTTGTTATTGAAAATGGGAGACTCTTCTGCTTCGATGCCAAAATATCTCAATTGTTGTTGTACCTATAAAAATTGAGCATAACAGCTGCCCGTGGCAAGATATTTTGCTTCTTCTGTTGACGTGGAATTGGACGTCTACTTTTTACTGAACCAAGAGATCAGACGATCACCAAAGAACTGATAAGTTCCACTAGTGCTCTTCCAATCGATCTTGCAGCCTGCATAGTTTGCATCAAAATAGCTAATTAAATTGAAACTGGAATCCTTCGGATACCATAGTCTCAGATTTTGAGTTTCCTTTAAATACTTCAAAATACGCTTAGCAGCAATATAATGAGATTATTTAGGGTTAACATGGAATCTTCCACAGATACCGACAACAAATAGGATGTCTAACTGCATGGCTGTTAGATAAAGTAGAGATCCTATGATTCCTCGACAAGCAGTGATGTCAACAGACTGACCATCTTCATCATCGTCCAGATTGTTGGATGAGCTCATGGGTGTTGAGGCAGCTTAACAACTCTCCATGCCAAACTTCTTCAGCAACTCCCTAGTATACTTCGCTTGTTTGATGAAGATGTCATCTTCAAGTTGACGAACTTAAAGACCTAGGAAGAATGCCAGATCCCCCATCATGCTCATCTCATACTTGTCATCCATCAACTTAGAGAATTTCTCACATAATTTAAGGTTAGTTGACTCAAATATGATATCATCAACATAGATTTTAACAAGCAATATATGTGATTCCTTGACGAATCTAAATAATTTTTTAGCTACTGTGTCAATGATAAAATCATGATCAAACAAGAACTTAGTCAAAGTATCATACCAAGCTCCAAGAACTTGCTTAAGACAATATAAATCTTTATCTAGTTTGAAAACATGATTAGGAAGAGAGTGTGTTAAATAAATTAGACCGGTTAAAATAAGAACTTAACAAAAACAAACTTCCTGTGCAGGATCGGTTAAGAACCAGGAACAGTCAAAACTCTGACCGGTCAAGAATCCAACCGATCAAGAAGTCAAGACTGGCTAGAAGAAGAAGCAAAAGATGTATCCAAAACTGGAAAGCTATCCGGTTAACCTGAATCTATGAACAACCGGTAGACATCCTAAACCGAAATGCATCCAACCGGAAAACCGATGAAGAGACTACTTAGAGAAAAAAACCAAGAATATCAAACTAAGTACAACTTACAAATCGATGCAAACAGATACTTTGAGTATCTGCGGAAGATGATACTAAAGGAACAGACTGTAACATTCCCATATCCATACAAGTCTGATGATACTCTGCAGGCTACAGAAGATTGCCTGAAGAGATCTTTCCCCTCTGGGATAAGTCAGAGGCGCAACCTTCCAGGTGCAGGAAACTGTCCAACCGACAGTTGCTATACTAAGTAAAAGACAAACCTAGCCGGTTTGACCTATGCCTTGGAAGCTTAAACCGCCAGTTCTGCAACACTGAACCTCTGCTCAACCAATCAGATTCAAGGATTACCCTGAAGGTATCCGTTGAAGAAATGTGACCATTGGCACATTTCACCTATAAAAGAAGGAGCTGAAGAGGAGTAAATGCAGTTCGGAGAGTTTCATAAGTTACTAGAGACAACATTTAAGAGTTCCAACAACCCAAGTTACAAGTTATGTTTATCTCTCTAAGATTAAAAAGCTTAAGTGTGCATTTGAAGTGAGATTACAATTTCTATGAGAATTGTACGAGTGTTTAACGAGCAGCAAATAAGTCTCGATCGGATATTGTGTTTGTGTATTCCTTAGTGAATATCCTTCTCGCGGTTTCGAGAAGAAGGGGTGATGTAGGAGTTTTATCTCCGAACATCCATAAAAATTTGTCTTATTCTTTATTTTATGTCGGCTCTATGTTCTAACCGACTCATACTAACCGATTTGCACCGCTCTAACCGATTCACTATACCTTAAACCGACCTCCTAATCTCCAAATCGATATTATCTAGATTCTATCTTTATTCATCCTGTGTGTGTGTTGCTTCAACCTGAAACAAACCACTTCCGCACTTGAACTCGGTTCAAGGGTTTCTGACAGTTTGTGTAGTATTGAAACCCGATGTTAATCTCTAACCAGATTAGCGCCAATCGTTGAGTGAAAGTACTAACCGGCCAGACCCCGCCCCCTATCCCCGATCTAGATCCTAATAATTGGTATCAGAGCAGTTAGTTTCAATACTCAAGCAACCCGAAGCAAGCAAGCATGACTTTCGAGAAGCCTTCGATGCTAGAAGGTGATGATTTCGCCAACTAGAAGATATGCATGCACTTGCACTTTATCACTATGGATGACGAGATGCCGCTCATCCTGACTGAAGGACCAATAACGATTGATAAAGATAGAAAGGATTGGACATCTGAGGATAAGAGGAGAAGTAATTTGGACAATCACACCAGAAAACATATCTTCAACAGTTTGGACAAAAATACCTTCTATAAGGTCAGAGATTGCAAAACCTCAAAGGAAGTATGGGAAACGGTGATTCAACTTCATGAGGAAAATGAAAGAACTAGGGAAAACAAGATAACGGTGGCTATCCAGAAGTTTGAAAACATCAAGATGAAGCCAGGAGAAACCATGAGGGAGTACAGTGACCGGTTTACAAATGTGATAAATGAGCTCTCAACTCTTGGAAAGAATTATGATAACAAGGAAACTATCATCAAAGCTTTAAGATCTCTTCCGAGTGCATGGGATATAAAGACGATGGTGATGAGAGAATCAAACTACCTAAGAAAGATGAAGTTACACAATGTATTCGAAGATCTGAAAGCATATGAGTTTGAAATGAGATCTAGGATCGAAGATGAAGCATCAGCCTCAACCGCTACTAAGGCATTAGTCACATCTATATAACCTGTTGCTCTTGCACCGATCAGAACCGCTAATGAGTTCACTTAGGATGCTATGGAAATTCTTGCACAGAAGTTTGGCAGATTCATGAAGAAAAGCCAACCGACAAACAACAACTATAACTACGGTGATAAATCTAATATTAGATGTTATAATTGCAATTGTTTGGGACATTTCAGGTGGGAATGTAGAAACCAAGACGGGATGACCGGAAACCGGATGATCAGAACCAAAGAAACAACAACTACCCACAAACCGGTGAAGGGAAGGAAATTCAAAAAGCACTGATAGCCGATGATGGAGGAAGTCTATGGGCTCACAGTGACAGCGATGATGAACTCACCTGTCTCATGGCAAATGAAGAACATGTATTTGATACTTCTTGTGAAGAATTTACTAAAGATGAGTTATTTAATGCACTAAATGACATGGTAGTAGAGTACAAGAATCTATTAACCTTAATACCAACCCGACTCAACTTTAGAACCGAACCCATAGCACCAACCCGATCCGAACCTGAAACCAATAGTATTCAACCCGATGAAGTCTTAGAAACCGAGGCAGCACCTGAACTATCCTCTGAGACTGAACAACTTAAGGAGTTAGTTCAAGAGTTGACCGAAGAGGAAGATGCACGAACCAGGTATCGAATAGCCGCATGGAAAAGATCTAGTGAAATGGTGAACCAGTTGTCTAAATACAAAAGACATCCCAAATGCAAGTTTGGTCTTGGATACAAAAACAACAGATCCGACAACCGGAACCATTCCGACAAGATGAAGCTCACAAAAGACAATCTTCCCTTTGTAAGATTTGTCAAGAGCTCTTCAACCGACGATGAGGAACAAAGTGACTCAAAACCAGAAGAAGAAATAACCTATGTAAGTCTAAATGACTCCGAAAATGGCTTCATCCTAAGAGAAGGAAAGCCAACCGGCCAAAAGGTAAACAAACCGATCCACGACCACATAGAATAAACCAAAGGCCACCACAAAACAAGGCACTCTTAGGAAAACAGAAAGATGTTAGACCGAGTACATGAAAATTAGTTAGAACCATAACCGGGAAAGTTGTCCGACTTATCAAAGTCTGGATACCCAAGGGACTAATCAATTGTGAACCCAAGTAAATTTGTGTACCAAATAGTAATAAATATGTATATTTTGTAGGATATGAAGAAACGACTAGGAAATTATGAGTGGTATCTGGACAGCGGTTGCTCCAGACACATGACTGGAAACAACAACCTTCTAACCGACATAAAAATAGAAACTAGTGCAATGATTGTCTTCGGTGACAACTCAAGAGGTAGAACTGTGGGCAAGGGTAAGATTGTCCATGGTAATTTAACAATTGATAATGTACTTTTAGTTGAAAATCTACATTTTAACCTGCTAAGTATTAGTCAGATGTGTGATGCTGGATATACTGTAGAATTTCTTAGGCATGCATGCTTAGTATTTAATAAGGATAAGGTGTGTTCAACATGTCAAATGGGTAAACAAACCAAATCAATCTTTAAGAGTAAATGACACATTCAGTCTAACCGATGTTTAGATCTTCTTCATATGGATTTATTTGGACCAATTAGGGTCACCAGCCTAGGTGGTATGCTTTACACTATGGTCGTTGTTGATGATTATTCCAGATATACATGGGTCACATTTTAGGCATCTAAACGTGAAACCGTATCAAATTTAATTACATTTCTTAAGCGTTTACAAAATGAAAAATCAACACGCATAAATAGCATTAGGAGTGATAGAGGAACCGGATTTACAAATAGTACTCTAAATGCATTTCTTGATGAATCCAACATTAGACACGAGTTGTCTAGTGCTAGAACTCCTCAACAGAACGGCCTGGCTGAGAGAAGAAACCGAACTCTCAAGAAAGCTGCAAGGTCTATGATAGCCGATTCGGGTGTTACTCAAAAATTTTGGGCTGAAGCTATCAATACTGCATGTTATACACAAAACCGGTCTTTGATTAACAAATTTCACAACAAAACACCGTATGAAGTGTATTTTGATAGAATTCCTAACATTAGGTATCTTAAAATTTTCGGTTGTAAATGTTACATTCACATTAACGGCAAAAATTACATATCTGCTTTTGATGCAAAATCCGATATTGGGATCATGCTAGGGTACTCAGCAGTTAGTAAAGCATATAGAGTATATAATACTAGAACTTTAACCGTGGAAGAATCTCTCCATGTTGTATTCGATGAATCGGTTGAAAGTAACACTGCATCATCCTTTGATCTACACAACAGATTGGAAAATAATAATATCCATTTTGATAGTGAAGATGAGGTTCCGGTTTTCAGACGGTTTGTCCATGACCAAATGGGTGTTGTTGAAACCCAGCCGGATCAAGCTGCCACACAATAGGAAGCTGACACCTCGGTTCAAACTGAGGAAATCGGTCGGTCTAACATCATTGCTCATCCTACCGATATGTCTAGCCTTGATCAAACAAACGGTGATTTGGTACACATTCCTGAACCGAATCTCAAAAGGAATACAAATCCTCCTCTTGAGCTTATCATAGGTGACCCTTCAAAACCCATCCAAACTAGGCAACAAAAACTGGAGGAATACTTTAATTCCGTTTTCATATCCTAGATTGAGCCGAAAAGGGTGGATGAAGCAGTGTCTGATCCGGACTGGATCTAGGCAATGCAAGAAGAGTTAAACCAGTTTGAGAGTAATAAAGTCTGGTACTTAGTCCCTAGACTAAAAGATCAACCAGTCATAAGAACAAGATGGGTATTCAGAAATAAACTCAATGAAGAAGGTTTGGTTACGAGGAACAAAGCTAGATTAGTGGCACAAGGATACAAACAGGAAGAAGGCATTGATTTTGAAGAATTATTTGCTCTTGTAGCTAGGATTGAAGCCATTAGGATTTTTCCAGCCTTTGCTATATTTAAAAATTTTAAAGTTTTACAAATGGATGTTAAAAGTGCATTTTTAAATGGTGGTCTACGTGAAGAAGTATACGTTGAGCAACCACCCGGTTTTAAAAATGTTGACCTGCCTAATCATGTATATCATCTAAATAAAGCATTGTACGGTTTAAAACAATCTCCTAGAGCTTGGTATGATACATTAACCGCATTTATGATACATCATGATTTTACCATAGGTTCAGTGGATAAAACCCTATTTAAATTTGAGAAAAAGGGACACATTCTACTTGTTCAAATATATGTGAATGATATCATTTTCGGATCAACCGATCCTAAGCTGTGTGATAAATTCTCAACTTTGACGACTAACAAATTTGAAATGAGTATGATGGGAGAATTAAGCTTCTTCCTAGGTCTTCAGGTTAAACAACTCGAAGGAGGAACTTTCATCAGTCAGCCCAAATACACAAAGGAACTTCTAAAGAAATTTGGGATGGACACATGCTCATCTGCCGCCACTCCAATGAGCTCATCAATCAAGCTGGATAAAGATGATGACGGTCAGGGAGTAGACCTGACCGCCTATTGTGGAATCATCGGCTCACTTCTATACCTGACAGCAAGTGGACCGGACATACTATTTGCAGTCGGAGTGTGTGGAAGATTCCAGGCTAATCTCAAACAGTCTCATTATACAGCCGTTAAACGAATCCTGAAATATCTAAAGGGAACCCCTAAAGTCGGTCTGTGGTATCCAAAGGACTCATCGTTTAACCTCACAAGTTATTCTGACGCATACTATGTAGGTTGTAAAGTTGACAGAAAAGTACCAGCGGAACATGCCAATTCTTAGGTGATCGGCTTGTTTCATGGAACAGCAAGAAGCAAACGTCGGTTGCTACGTCAACCACAGAGGATGAATATCTGGAAGCCGGAAGTTGTTGTTCACAACTCCTATGGATTCAACAACAACTAAAGGACTTCGGTATCACTGCCGAAGAGTCTCCTATATTCTGTGACAACACAAGTGCTATAGCAATCACGTACAATCTGATTCTACACTCTAGAACCAAGCACATCGACATAAGGCATCATTTCATCCGGGAACATGTCATGCAGAAGCACATCCGGTTGGAATATGTATCGACCGATCAACAAGTAGCCGATATCTTCACAAAGCCTCTACAGGAAGCTAAGTTTTCTTACTTCAGAAACATCCTCGGTTTAACCGATATTAATCAACTCATTTCTTAAACTTTTCACCTCTAAAGGGAAAATCGGTCCGGACAGACAAAACCGACAGTTCTTCCTAAAATGTCGAAAACCGAATTTACCATCGTATTTATTGAAGAACCGCTTTGCTTATCAGTTACAGTAAACCGACCAGTTACTTAGTACCTACACTAATTAACTGCATCGGGACCCATGACTGAAAACCAACCGGTTTGAATATAATATATTCTGGAATATTTGGATTCCTAACAAAAATGGAACAATTGTCTGTGTTTGGACGTATCTGTTCTGAAAAGATACCTTTTCAAAACAAAGAAGTCATGCCTCAAAAGACGTGAAGATATGATATCTCTCACCGTCCAGGCCTATGACTCACACCCTTAGGCTATAAACATACCTAATTCATGCAAGATGTTTTATCCTATGGTTAATAAACTAAATTACCTACTACCCACTGGATAATACTATTCACCTATATCACCATTCAACTAATATATAAGTTAGATGAACATCAGACAAATATCCACAATATCAACCCATCATCTCACTAAGACAAAAATATCTCAGTTCCAAAACATTCTTCAAGTTGATTTTGACTCAACACATGGGACACAACACTATGAGATCTTCAAAATGATTAAATCCCTGGAAAGTATCGGTTTGAAGCCTTTCCTAGATGACAAACATGTCATCTTTCCTGAAACCGTTACTGAATTTTTCCATAATGCTAGAGTCTTTCGTGGTACTCCATTCTTTGATACCCTTGTCCAATCTAGGGTAAGAGGAACGGTGTTTGACTTCTCTGAGTGGGATTTCGCTCGGTACTTCGACCTTCCGAAGGAAGGTCTTACTGACCTAAATGTCTCGGCTGATTAGAAAGCCGAGATATCTCTGGAATTCTCTCGCTCCAACTCTCCGGTCGATGACCACAGAGCTCGGTCATCGTTGAGGGCTGAATATCAGCTCCTCAACGACATCATTGGTAGGGCCATCCTAGGAAAGGATGTCACCAACACCTACTGCCCCACAATATTCAACATCATGACCGCCATCACAACCGACACTCCGGTCAACTAGTCTAGGCTGCTATTTGACATCCTAATCTGGATGATCAATACTCGTCATACCGGCTTTATTCCTCAAATCAGCTCTCTACTCAACGAACTCGGGGTTCCGCTCTGTCTAGGCGAAGGGCTGAACCAATCCCAGGTCTTGACCAGGGATTCTGCCGATTCCTTCTATGAGCGGTTCGAGAAAGCTTGGAAGAAGAAGAACAGACACCTCACCTCCTCCAGTCATTAAAGACTAACTCCTTCGGACAATCGGTCATTTTTCTTCAAGCACCGGTTGTATTTTTATCCTACTCGATTATTATTCCTTTCGGTTTAATTTATGTTTCCTTCGGTTCAATGTAATCCACTTTTCATTAATGAAAATCTAGTAATTTTGAATTCCAACTACATGGGAAATTACAAAAACTTAGTTAGTTCCCAACTAGATTCTCAACCACGGTCTCCGTAACCGGTCAAAAACGCCACTTCCCAAGGAGTTTTGAAAACATAAATATTCCCAACATTAATGAGACAAAAAGGAATATTAACATTAAATGCTCTTACTTTCCCTCCAATTTCAAATATATTTAAGAAACCTCTCCCTCTCATCCCAACACACCTCAAAACAAAATATTTTTTAACTCTCTATCTCTCTTAGCAAGATCTGAAAAATGTCTCATCGCACTCTCAGAAACTATCTTTGCATCGATTTTGATTCTGTACTCGACATGGAAGACGTGGAAACAAGGGAATTAATCTTTGAATCCCTTGACGAAACCGGACTTCGTGATTTCCTAGAAGAATCCGGACCTCTATTTATTCCATAGGTACTGGAATTTTTCAACAATGCATATATGCTCAACGGTGCCATTGTATCCACCGTGAAAAACAATGTCATCGTTCTCCCTAAGAGCAGACTCGTCGGGATGTTTAATCTTCCAACCGAGGGGTTCTCGGACTTTCCTTCAAGGGTGGGCAGTGCAGCTGTTGATTACGCTGAACTGTTCTCCGGATCCGAAACACTGGTGGAAAATCACGGCCTTAACGCCAATCTTGCTCCCCACATTCAACTCCTACATGAGATCGTTAACCGGTCGATCATCTGTCAATCTCCGAATCAAAACTATTCTAGAAGAGCTTTCGACATGATGACCTATATCGTCAGCTCAACCCCCATCAACTAGGCATCGGTCATCTTCAACAACTTGAAAACCATGGTCGAAACGAAGAAACGTTTCGGCTATGCTCCTCAACTGAGCCGGGTCATTCGGGCCTGCATTCCAAATCATGGACCGGGTACACCGGTGAATCTCTCAAATGTCCTAAACGAGGAAGTGGCAGACGACAAAATCTCTAGAATGATTTAGGTTCTAGGACGATTAATCTTACCCTTGTATTTGTATTTCCAACCGATCTTAATATCGGTTCTATCATTATTATGTCTTCTTCGTTAATCAAATATGAATTTAAATTATAAAGTTCAAAAATCGGTTCAAAATTACAAACTTCAAATATCGGTTTAAATTCAAAACCGGTTAAAATCGCTTATCGCTTCATTAATCACCGGTTAAATCACCGTCTCCTTAATCATCGGTTAAAAGATTAACCGCTCTAATAACTTCCCGCCAAAAGGTTGCCACCCAAAGGCTTACCGCCAACACGTTTTGGAGGGAAATTTTCCGCCCTTTCTTGATGTGACGGTTCGCGTCGGCTCGTATTCCAGGCCGTTGCCTATAAATACCTTCATTCGCCATTTTATTTCCTTCTTTTGCGAATCTACTTTCTCTCTCTAGCATTCAACTTATCCTTAAGCTCTCAATCTTTCCAACTTCCGGACTCTCCAAGCAAAATGGGTCGTGATTCTGTCCTCTTCACTCACATCTTCCAAGTGGACTTTGAAGAAATTCGAACCAACAGATCGATAGAGGCAAAACAAGTGTTGAATCTCATATCTGCCTCAGGTCTTGAACATTTTCTAAATGGACCGTTCGTCCTATATCAAGACGCGGTCACCGAATTTTTCCAAACCGCCGTACTCAATGAAGGAGTTATATCCACAACGGTCGGTGAAAAACCGTTTAAACTCACAAAAGAATCAGTTGCTGAAGTTCTCCGCTTACCGACAGAAGGGAGTGACTTCTCGGTGGAAACAGACGAGGACGAACTCCTTGCGATTCGTTGTGATGTATCGGATACTAACGAACCGATAGTGGTGTCCGGTAAGAAAACCGACCTCAAACTAGAATCCAGGCCACTTTGCGAGATTCTCTCAAATTCGGTTCAAGGAAGAGGAGGCAACTATGATAGCCTCACACGTTCGAAAATTGAGGTGCTGGCCGGCTTGGTCAGAGGCATTAAGATCAACTGGGCCAAGGTTATATTCTCCAATCTGTGTGAGATGGTGGATCTGTCCTCAAAGCGGTCTTGGGGATACACTGTTCCACCCGGCAAGCTGATGCGCCACTTAAATGCCGAAACCGGCCCGGGTATTCTTATATCTTCTAGTGAGATAATAAGATCCACCCACTTTCTGAAAACAGCGGCCAAACCGGGCAGAGTGAAGGTCTCAGCCGGTAAACCATCAACCACTCGTCCTAGGAAATCGCAACCTAGAAAGAAAAAGGCTCCGGCGGGTGAACAATTTGGAAGCAAGGCGGTTCCACACACATCCGGATCGACAAATATTCAAGCCGACAATCCTAATCTGGAGGACTCCGCAACTAGCTCTAGCCGGACCAATTCTAATAACACAGAGGAAAATCGGTTAGACAAAGGGAAAGGGAAGGCCGTCAATGAAGAACAACCGGCCAGAAATGTTAATGATGAAACCGGTTCTGCCAGGCAACCGGAGGTATTTGAAACTGTGGACGACAACGTTCGGAAATTGGGAGAGGGACTTATCTCCCAAATAATAGAGCTACTTTTCGATCAGGCTCATGTTGTGAGCAATGTCTACTATCAATGGGCTCTGGAACGGTAGGAAGTCGGTTATGCCGACATGTTACCAGCGCATCCCGCTCATCAGAGATATGAAAAACTAGTGGAGATGGAAAGGTCGGTGTTCGACCTTACGAAGACTAAGAGCGTGGTCACCGCTCTTAGAAGAGGAAGGATGGTTGAACCGCACGCCCGGTTGATAGAACTCACCGGCCACATCCGTCACCTTCGTGAAAAGAATGTCCCTGAAGAGGAGAAAACCCAGCTCGATGCAATGGTGCTGGAAATGTTAACGACTAAGGAACGAGAGCTATCCGATGAGATGATGCAGTTGGAATCGGATCCCGGTCATCAAGAGGCCTCAAACTTTTCTAGATCTCATCCTGAAGATCATGACGGTTTCGAATCCAACGGCGGTCCGAATCCGAATGAGGCCGAGAATACCTCTCCTCCACCGGAACCCACAGTCAATAACATTGAAACCGAAATTTATACTCTGCTCACCGATCGGCCCGAGTCTCCACAAACCGATAAAATGCCAGTGCATGATCTAACCGAGGACAAGGTCATGGACTTAATCGAGGAATTTTGTAATGATGCCATCATGCCATGGCAGAAGAAAATGAAGGAAAGAGCGAAGAAATCCAACTGGTTAATTGAGTCTACCGGTGAAAAACTAAACTCTCCGGTTCAACGGATTACAGCCGTTGAAGATAACTACGGCCTGACCGACCAACTGTTCAGCTCCACAACACAAAGAAATACAAATCTGGAGAACAATCTTGCTCAAACCGACCAGCGGCTCAGTTTAATGGATCAGAGGCTAATGATACTTGAAGAGGGTCACAACAATACCGCCCAACAACTTACGACAACGGATCAAAGGATGGAATTTCTTGAAGAGGGTCTGTTCCAATCCGGCAACCAGGCCGATTCCATACTTGAAAGAATGGCAGCGCTTGAAGAGAAGCATGCCTAGACCCAAGCCGAGATATAAGCGGTCTCCGAACAGCTGGCGGAGATGATAGCGGCCAAGTTAGCAGCCGACGAGGCGCTTGAGAAAGCAAACGAGATCGTAGCTCAAAAGATCCAAGAAGCCGAAGACGAGAAAATACGGCTTTAGAAGGAAAGGGAACAGGCGGATACAGACCTGCCAAACATGTTCAGGTGATAGAAGATGCCGCACCGGAACAAGCGGTTCAGGCAAATGAAGATTCGGCTCGGCTATTCCAACAACATCTTATATTAGAAGATATCGCCGACATAAATAAGCAATCAAAGGTGGTTGCTCCATCAACCAGACCGGCAACCAGAAAGAGAAAGGCCTCCAAGAAAGCAGCGACTAAATAGACTCAACAGCTGTTGGACGACATTGCTGAACCGATTGCTGCTCCTCCACCCAACCCGGTTTCACCAGAAGTTGAAGAGGTCGAGGAAGAGGATATACCGCTGCACAAAAGAGCACGGGGTCTCAATACGATTCCACTCAGATCGGTTCCCTCACAGGTTTCACCATTCACCGGAACCTCGGGCGGTCAAGCATCTTCCTCCGGAGTTGGCGTCAATCCCTGCAATCCGGGAAAGGGAGTGATGGCTGAATACCTACGGGAGAGATACATGCCTAAGAAGAGGGAATAGAATTTTTAATTATCTGTTATTTATGTTAACTTTATTATATTTCTTAATTTTATATATATAAAGTATTTTTGGAAACCGGCCTACGTTTTACTTCTTACATAGTTTTGAATATTTTAAATAAAATAATCAAAAAGGGAGAAATTGATAAGATAAAATTTTCTTCAAAGATAAATTTTTATCCAAAAATTTTTACCAAAATTTTTCTAAAAATTTTCCTAAGTCTTTTTCAAAAATCCGGCCAAACAAAATTTTAAAACAACCGGCCTACTTCTTACTTCTCACATTATTTTGAATATTTTAAATAAAATAATCAAAAAGGGAGAAATTATTAGATAAATTATACCGGTTAAAATAAGAACTTAACAAAAACAAACTTCCTGTGCAGGATCGGTTAAGAACCAGGAAAAGTCAAAACTCTGACCGGTTAAGAATCCAACCGATCAAAAGGTCAAGACCGGTTAGAAGAACAAGAAAAAGATGTATCCAAAACCGGAAAGCTATCCGATTAACCTGAAGCTATAAACAACCGGTAGACATCCTAAACCGAAATACATCCAACTGGAAAACCGATGAAGAGACTACTTAGAGAAAGAAGCCAAGAATATCAAACTAAGTATAACTTACAAATCGGTCCAAACAGATACTTTGAGTATCTGCGGAAGATGATACTAAAGGAACAGACTGTAACATTGCCATATCCATACAAGTCTGATGATACTCTACAGGCTACAGAAGATTTCTTGAAGAGATCTTTCCCCTCTGGGATAAGTCAGAGGCGCAACCTTCCAGGTGCAGGCAACTGTCCAACCGACAGTTGCTATACTAAGTAAAAGACAAACCTAGCGGGTTTGACCTATGCCTTGGAAGCTTAAACCGCCAGTTCTGCAACACTGAACGTTTGCTCAACCAATCAGATTCAAGGATTACCCTGAAGGTATCCGTTGAAGAAATGTGACCGTTGGCACATTTAACCTATAAAAGAAGGATCTGAAGAGGAGTAAATGCAGTTCGGAGAGTTTTATAAGTTACTAGAGACAACATTTTAGAGTTCCAACAACCCAAGTTACAAGTTGTGTTTATCTCTCTAAGATTAAAAAGCTTAAGTGTTCATTTGAAGTGAGATTACAATTTCTGTGAGAATTGTACGAGTGTTTATCGAGCAGCAAATAAGTCTCGATCGGATATTGTGTTTATGTATTCCTTAGTGAGTATCCTTCTCGCGGTTTCGTAAGAAGGGGTGACATAGGAGTTTTATCTCCGAATATCCATAAAAATTTGTCTTGTTCTTTACTTTATGTCGGCTCTACGTTCTAACCGACTCATACTAACCGATTTGCACCGCTCTAACCGATTCACTATACCTTAAACCGACCTTCTAATCTCCAAACCGATATTATCCAGATTCTATCTTTATTCATCCTGTGTGTTGCTTCAACCTGAAACAAACCACTTTCGCACTTGAACTCGGTTCAAGGGTTTGTGACAGTTTGTGTAGTATTGAAACCCGGTGTTAATCTCTAACCGGATTAGTACCAATTGTTGAGTGAAAGTACTAACCGGCCAGACCTCGGTCCCCCATCCCCGATCTAGATTCTAACAGAGTGATTTCGAAAGTCAGGCGGCTGTTCGACATACACATCTTCATTTAATAAACCATTTAAAAATGCACTTTTAACATCCATTTGATAAACTTTAAACTTTTTAAAAGTTGCATAAGCTAGGAAGATTCAAATAGCTTTAAGCCTAGCAACAGGGGCGAATGACTCCTTAAAGTCAATTCCTTCCTCTTGTCTATAGCCTTGAGCTACCAATTTGGCTTTGTTTCGAAAAATCCATCTATTTCCGATGACTGATTGATCAATCGATCTTAGAATTAGATGCCACACTCTATTTCTTTCAAATTGATTCAACTCCTCTTGCATAACATTAATCTAATATGGATCCAGCATTGCTTCATCAATTTTCTTAGGCTCAATTTGAGAAATGAAAGCGAAATTTACAAATTCATCCATTAATTAGTGTCTGCTCCTAAGAGGAGCATTATGATTACCGATTATTAATTCGGGAGGATGATTTCTATTCCATTTGAAGTTTGGTCCTAAAAAATCAGACGTCTAGTCAGATGGCTGTGCGACGTTCGGACTGTTAGTCGTCTACTGACTTATTGTCTGGTCGTCTAGTTGAATATCAACCGGATCAGCCGTCTGATCAGACGTACTATTTCTGTTGACCAGAACTTCATCATCACTATTAGATTGGAGAGTAGCACTTCTAACCTATTAGCAACTTCAATGACTTCGTTAGAATTGCTTTTAATAGAGTCATTAAAAACAATATGAGTAGATTCTTCAACAGTTAGAGTTTCTTTATTAAACACTCTATAAGCTTTACTAACTGAAGAATAGGCTAACATAATTCCAACGTCTGCCTTAAGCATCAAAAGTTGTCAAATGAATTTTCCAATTCTTATGAATAAAACACTTACATATAAAAATCCTAAATATGAAACTTTAGGAACTTTTCCATAGAAGATTTCGTAAATTGTTTTATTGAAACGTTTATTAATCATTGACTTGTTTTGTATATAATAAGTTGTGTTAATGGCCTCTTCCCACAGTTTTTGAGAAACACTAGAGTTAGTAAGCATAGATCTCGCTGTTTCCTTCAGTATTATGTTTCTCCTTCAGGAACAACATTTTGTTGTGGTGTTTTAGCACTAGATAACTCATTTCTAATACCAAACTCCTCAAGGAAAGAAGACAAACGTCTTTTGGTGAACTCGGTTCCTCTGTCACTTCTAATTTTTATAACACTTAAAGATTTTTCATTTTGAAGTCTTTTAAGGATTTTAATCAAATTCTTAGTAGTTTGATCCTTAGTAGCTAAAATATAACCCAATTAAACCTAGAATAATCATCAATAATGACAAGGATATATCTCATTCCCCCTAAATTGATGACTGGAATTGGACCACACAGATCCATATGCAATAATTTCACGCACCGGTCGAATTGAGTATTCCCTTTATTTTTAAAAGTTAATCTGACCTGTTTGCCCATCTGACAAGCAAGACATACCTTATCTTTTGAAAATTTCAGTTTAGGTAAACTAGAAACTAAGTCTTTTGAATAGATGTTGTTGATGGTTTTAAAATTAAGATGGTTTAATATTTTATGCCAATATCCAGTTTTGATCATTCTTGGCTATCATGCATAAAGGATCAGACGTCTTTTTTTCTAGTTATTTTTATAATAATTTCCTATTCTACTTCCTATCAGTAGGGTATTCCCCTGCTGATCCTTAACTAGGCATGCATGTTTTTGAAAATCAATAGTATAGCCATTGTCACACATTTGGCTAATATTGATCAGGTTATAGCACAAATTTCCAACAAGTAGCACATTGTCAATAGTGAGGTTACCATGGGTAATCTTACCCTTACCCACATTCTTACATTTGTTGTTGTCACCAAAAGTGATCTTAGGACACGTGAACTTGGTTATGTTAGTAAGCAACCTCTTATTGTCGGTCATATGTCTGGAGAAGCCACTGTCTAGATACCAGATAGACTCCTTTAAGAAGCTAACTTGATGTACCTACAAATAAACATATTTTCAGCTTTTGGTACCCATATTCATTTGGGTCCTTGGTTGATCAGTCCCTTGGGGATCCATATTTGGGTTATTTTGATGGATCTCCCATTTTGTGTGGTTAATAATGCATATGATTTAGGTTTGGTAGATGTCTTCCTGCCAGCAACTGATCTGTTAAATTTAGAGGATGGTTTTTGTCGAAAACTTCTTGACTTTCTGTCAAGTTTTTGTTCGCCAGACTTGCTGGTTGCCCTCTTCTTAGGCTTTAACGAACTTGAAGTTGAATTCACATATATAATCTCATCCTTTGAAGTTAAGTCTTCACATCTTGGATCAGTTCTTGTTTCAGCTAAATGTCCCTTGACAAAGCTTATAGAATTAAGCTCTCATTTTACTGGGTTCAACTTTTTATTGCACTTTTCTAGGTTGCCATAGTCAAATTCTAAACTGAATTTACATCCGGCAGGCCTCAACTAACTGATCAGATGTCTGACTGCATCCCCAGATTTCGTCCAGAAACTGACCACATAGGTTAACATTTGATTTTAATAAGAAAGAGTTTGAATCTTTTCCTTGAGCTTCTCATTCTCAAATTAGAACTCAACCATTTTGTTTTCAAAAACTTCTGGTTCAGTATTTTGAGATGGAGAAGGGCTATCAGATTTGTTTTCCAAATTCAGCTCATATAAAGAGTGATAGCTTCTTGTATTCAATGACCATATCATTGAGTGTAGTTGTTAAATACTCTCGAGTGAACTCATTTGAGGAGAAGTCAAATACCTTAGAGTCATCATCTTCCATGAAGAACTTGACGACTTCATCATCACTCTCTCTAGATGAGCTGTCGTGAAAGTCATTGTCTGCCTACTTGCCTTTACTTGCTTCAGCCAAAAGAGCCTTCTGCTCCTTCTTATTCTTCTTGTCATCCTTATTTGGCTTTTTGCAATCAGCCTTGAAATGTCATAACTTATGACAGTTAAAACATATCAAGTTAGCCTTGGAATCGCTCTTATTATTATTATTATTATTATTTGAAGAGCTCGAGTTAGATTGAGTCTTTTTCATGAATTTGCCAAAATTCTTTACAAATAGATCTATGGCATCGCTGCTGATCTGCTCAGCAAACTTCACAACAACTGTCGCGGTTGGTGGCTCTTCAGTAGTCACTAGCGCATTGGTTGAGATGGAAGGTGTGGATGGCTCCTCTTCATTCCTAGAGTTTATCTCAAACTCATAAGCCTTCAAATCGACGAAAGGATCATACAATTCCATCTTGTTGAGGTGTTTAAATTCCCTCATTGCCATTGTTTTTATGACCCATTCTCTAGGTAGAGCACGCATGACTTTGATTGCAACCTCTCTATTGTTGTAATTCTTGCCCAAAGTGGATAGTTCAATAATAATTCTAATGAATCTTTCATCAAATTCAATAATTTTCTCTCCGGGACACATCTTGATGTTGTCGAATTGTTGCTGACAACCATGAGTTTGTTTTCATTGGTTTGTTTGTTTCCCTCCCACAACTGAGTCAACCCCTCCCAAATTTCGTTGGTAGAGGTGCAAGAATTGATTTTGCTGAAAATATTTTTGTCCAACGTTTTGTACAGAATGTCCTTGGCCATATTGTCGAGGTTCTTCTTCTTCTCTTTGGTATTCCTCTCAGACCTTGGTTTCTCCTTCATCACAGGAGTACCATCAGAGGTCATGGTTATGCTGGCCTTCATGATTTTCATAGGACCATCGGTGATGATATACCACATGTCATCATCTAAAGTAGACATATGAGCGTGCATTTTAATTTTCCAGTCGGTATAATCTTCCTTCGTGAAAACAAGGATTTTGATTAGGAGAGACATGATAGATATCTATGGTTGCAGGAGAATATAAAACTTGGCTCTGATACCACTTGTTGGGATCAACACCAACAATAACAAGTTTTTATCACCCCTCACATAGTCCGTCCTCTATTCTCATATTATCATTCTGTCTCTAAGCTTCCCCGGTTTAGTTGGTTTGGGGGATTAATTGATTCGATACCCGATCACCATAATCTTTCCTAGGAACAACTTCCACGTTAGATAATTATTGTGCTCAACTTGACTTTAGATTCGATTTTATTCCTGTTAGAGAATAAAATCTGTTTATATTCTTCACAAATCTTTGCAATCTCTTGAACGAATTCAAGTGCAGAAATGCTTGATCGATTTGAAGCGTCACATAAACGATTGGAAGAAGTAGAAATGAAATAACACAAGGAGTTTTATAGATGTTCGAAGATAAAACTCATACGTCACCCATTCTTCTGTTTCTAGAAGGATTTTCATTAGAAGGCTTTGATTTGTATAGACACTACACAAACCCAGTCAGACACACAAGACTTAACAACTGTCTATTTATGAACTTCTAGCTAATACTCTGTTCAGCAGACAAAGTCCTATTCAACTTACAATACTGAAATCTGACATAGAAAGAATAGTAGGTGAATTACATAATAGACTTAGAGCAAGAGTAATCACAACACTTGGTAATTCTTGATTCGTACAAAGAGTATTTTGTGAACCGAGAGATTCGCCATTGAACTATGATCGCCTTTTATAATGAAGTCATAACAACAGTCGAATCTACTTCATGAATACATGTCAGTTATCTGTTTGATGTACGCTAGGTGTGCGGTAACGTACATAAGAATATATTCATTGGGTCATGGCATATCGGATTGTACTACAGAATATTCACTAAAACATGGTGTATTGGAAGGTACAACATGGGCTAGTGGAATATTTGAGTACGTGGCACTTGAGCAATTATAGCGTGTTAAGCTGTCTTGGTAGACGACTAATAACAAACACTACTGATTGCTAAGCTGCTGAGCTGAGTAGATAAGTGGACGCTTCTTCAGACGGCTGTTGAAGTAAGGTATCTTCTCATACTTCTTCAGACTACACGTCTTTAGAAGCTAGACATCGACTTGCGAACTTTTTCAGACTACACGTCTAATAAAGCTAGACGTCTGCTCGTGCACTTCTTTAGACTACACGTCTAACGAAGTTAGACATCTGTTTGCACACTTCTTCAGACTTCACGTCTGATGAAGTTAGACGTCTGCTCGCGCACTTCTTCAAACTACAAGTCTGATGAAGTTAGACGTCTACTCGCGCACTTCTTTAGACTACACGTCTGATGAAGTTAGACGTCTACTCGTGCACTTCTTCAAACTTCACGTCTGATGAAGTTAGACTTCTGCTCGCGCACTTCTTCAGACTACACGTCTAATGAAGTTAGACGTCTGCTCACGCACTTCTTCAGACTTCACGTCTAATGAAGTTAGTTGTCTACTAGCACTTGCTCATTCAACATGTCTAATAGAAAGAAGACGTCTTCAAACGTACCTGCGCAAAGACAATTTACAGAAATTAGTTTTGTTCAGACCACATCATTAAAACTATGTCGTATTGATTTTAAACTTATTGATCTAAGTTTGTTAAAACATTTTCCTTTAACAAATTATTTCACTTTTAACTAATTTTCCTTTTTCTTTATTTAACTTAATCTAACATAAACACAATTTAGTGAAGCAAGTTTCACTTGATTTATTGTGTTATATAATTATACAATTGGGTTTACACGAACGTTTAAATATGTTATATAATTATTTTTTTTAAATGAAAGAACCGCGATGCAGTGAAGCAAGTTTCACTCGTTAGCGATTTTTTAACTCATTTATATAAAGTAGGGCTTAACTGAGATCTCCTTTCCCAACCCCAAAAAGTTACATGAGCATGGTGTGTGTTTTAGATCTTTTGTTCGGATCTACTCTTTGGGAGATTCCCTATGGTGGAAAACGTCTTCAATGAAGATGAAGAGTGTCCAGTTGTGGTGGAAAACATCTTTAGTGACTACGAAGGATGTATACCTGAAGTGGAAACTACCGACCAAATGAAGATGATACATGTCCACCACTGTTGGGAAGAGACAACTGTAAGAGATTCCCTGTAGTTTTCCACATCTGCAATGAAGATGAAGAATGTCCACCTCTGGTGGGAAGCGACAACTCTGCAAATTGCCTTATGCAAGAATTTCCGAAAGCATCGGTTGGGAGATTCGCGGTGGTTGCTTCAATGCAAATACAGATGGATATTGTTATTATGTAAAACTTTTTATCAAACATTGTAATGGAATGGAAATTAGTTCATCCAATCTAATTATAATTGATAATAATAATAATAATGATTTTACAATAATAAGAGTAATGTGTCTAGACATGAATCGAATACTCTTAAATTATGTTATGTATATTTTAATTTCATATATAATTATATAAATTATAAATTAATGAATAAAAGGTAATTGAAATATATAATAAATAAATTAATGCAGATTGACCATTGATGGGATGGTAACAGTTGAAAAAGAGATGACTTTTTATGATACGGAATGAAGACTCGTCCTCCGATGTGATATTTCATCATGATAGCTGAAGTGACTAAACGGAAAAACAAATTTTGGCGCTTCAGATACATAGTGAAGAAATCATCATTGGCTAGCTCCTATTCACCGTAACTAACTAACTAGTGAAGAAAACTTCATTCTTTAGCGTTTGTTTTGAACTTTTAAAAAATTTGTGACTAACTAGTGAAGCAATCTTCATTCGCTAGCGTTTGTTCACTATAAATAACTAGCGAAGTAATCTTCATTCGGTAGCGCTTGTCTGTAACTAACTATTGAAGCAATCTTCATTCGATAACGCTTGTTCATTGTAACTAACTAGTGAAGCAATCTTCATTTGATAGCGCTTGTTTCATCCTTTTTATCACTGTAACTAACTGGTGAAGGAATTCTCATCGATAACTAGTGAATCAATCTTCATTCGATAGCTTTTACATTATGGTTTTACATGAAAATGACAAGCATATATTTTAATTGATAATGATTCATACTTTACTAGATTTGATTTCATTTGTGTACACAAAAATAGTTCATACACATTTAGTAAAGCAGTTGTACATAAATAAATTAAGCAACCAAATTCGTATCAGAGCTTGACTCATCATACGGTCCTGTCATCGCTATAACTTCTTATTCAACAATAGGTGGGAGGTAGAGCTCATTAGCTACGTTTACAGCATTGATCCATCGATCGGGGAATTGAATTGTACGAGCAAGCACAATTCTTTATGGGTACATCAAGTAAAGAGAAGGAGAATATGACTCATATTCGGAGGAGGAATGAATGCTTCCCAAGGAAGGTGATTCTGCAAACCATTTTATCGAAATATAACTAGGGTACAATAGTAGGTAAATTCCTTTAATCCTAACACAATGATGAAGGAAGTACCCCCATCTCGTACATCATAGTATTAAAGAGATACCACGAAACAATGAAGCGAATTAGGTGATCATCAAGAATTATATTGCCATCTCTGACTCTAGCCATCCTTTGCAACTGAAGATTCGCAAAAGAAGAGTAAGAAGTTGAAGGATGGGGCAACATATGAAATTTGTCCAACAACCAGAGGTATAAGACCAAAGGTGATCCTCGACGGGAATAGGAAGTTGGGTCTAGAACAAAGTCGTGGAGACCAATGAGTGTCCCGGTGATTACAAGGCCAGCAAACCCTTGGGAATTTCCCATTAGAGAAGGAACTACCCCGAACCCACAAGAATTTCCCATCAAAGTAAGAACTACCCTAAGGAACCTATCCGAAGGCTGTCGGCCTTCAATGGGACAAAAAAATGAGCCAGAATCACTAGCATGAATAGTTTTCTTTGTATGTGACTGATGGTCATGTCCGCTCCCTGTACACGCCAAATGAAATCGTCTAGGTGTCTCATATTTATAAATTCATCCTTAATGGTGAACAATGCGGCGTCATACATTATAGAACAATAAAATTATATAGAGAATCTCGAATGGAAATTGAGGTACAGGATCGTTAGAGAATAGAACCATGAGTTGATTAGATCGACACCTAAGGATTGCTTGAAAGTCGTCAATCGTCAGGAAGATGTGCATGTCCCCAATGATAAAATGAAGACTTTTTGGACTCCATCTGCTCTGCATGTGAGCCATTAGCGCTCCGTCAACATTTATGAGAATATACAGTAGAATCTAATCTACATCATAGGCACCAAATGCATTAGGGTCCATTGTGATCAGACTTATGTATCGCTCCATATATTGCTCCAATAAAACAAGCATCTTTGGCTCCTATATTACTATGATTCACTCATTGAATTAAGAGAATGAGGTAGCAGATGAACCGATTTGGTTTTTTTGCCGGTAGAGACTTAAGAGGGAGAGAGTTCAATTAGAAAGACTATTTGATGACAATAAGAGGGAAGATGAAGAGAATATTTCTAACTAACCAGTTTGTTTGCCTGTTCACTATTTAATGTAAATATAAGTGAAGCAAGCCTAATTAGGTAACGCATGTTCACTATATAGCACTTGTTTGTTCTATTCAATTCTCTGGTGGATGTTACCTGAAGGAATAAATGATTTTACATTAATGTATTAATGTTTTTACCTTAGTCCGGTAGTGGTGTTACATGAAATGTACACTCTTATATCATTATCATATAAGTGAATCATAAGAAAACAAACAGCAACAATATCAAAAACTATTATCACCATAAACAATAAGTGCATAATGTGAAATATAATCATTCAAATTCATTTATACAACTCTTATCTTAATTTAAGTGAATTTTTTAAGTTTCTCTTATTGTCATTTAGGTCGGACATAAGAATCTTGTCTGCTCCCTGTATACGCCAAATGAAATCGTCTAGGTGTCTCATATTGATAAATCCATCATTAATGGTGAACAATGCGGCGTCATACATCGTACAACCATAAAACTTATACAAAATCTCGAATGGAAATTGAAATAGAGGATCATTAGAGAACATAACCATGAGTTGTTTAGATCGACACCTAAGGATTGCTTGAAAGTCCTCAATCATAAGGAAGATGTGCATGTTACCAATGATAAAAGAACGACTTTTTGGACTCCATTTGCTCTGTATGTGGTCCATCAGCGCTCCGTCAACATTTATGCGAATAAACAGTAGAATCTCATCTACATCATAGGCACCAAATGAATTAGGGTCCTTTGTTATCAGACTTACGTATCGCTGCAACTATTGCTCTGATAAAACAAGCATCTCTGGCTCCTATATTACTATGATTCACTCACTAAATTAAGAGGGAAGATGAAGAGAATATTTCTAACTAACCGGTTTGTTTGCCTGTTAATTATTTGATGTAAATATAAGTGAAGCGAGCTTTATTAGGTAGCGCCTATTCACTGTTGAGTCAAATTATTTTGACTAAGGGTCAAAGTATTTTGACTAATAGAATTTTGATGATGTGTTGGTATAAAACTTAAACTAAGCCGTCTAATTGTTTTCGGTGCAGGTGTATCGAAAACATGTTTTATTAGACTAAGTCTGAATGAGGTTCATTAGACTGATTGGCTATTAGACGCATAGAGTTAGACGTGCAGTCTAACAGACGTAATTAGACGTGCACTCTAATAAATACGTAGTTAGACGTGCAGTCTAACAGATAGGTAGTTAGATGTGCAGTCTAACAAACGTAGTTAGACGTGCAGTCTAACAGATATGTAGTTAGACGTGTAGTCTAATAGATACGTAGTTAGACGTGCAGTCTAACAAACGTAGTTAGATTTGCAGTCTAACAGACATAGTTAGACGTGCAGTCTAATATAAACGTAGTTAGATGTGTAGTCTAACGGATATGTAGTTAGACGTACAGTCTAACAGACGTAGTTAGACGTGTAGTCTAATAGATACGTAGTTAGACGTGCAGTCTAACGGATACGTAGTTAGATGTGCAGTCTAACAAATACGTAGTTAGACGTGCAGTCTAACAGATATATAGTTAGACGTGCAATCTAACATAGACGTAGTTAGACGTGCAATCTAAAAAACGTAGTTAGACATGCAGTCTAACAGATACGTAGTTAGACGTGTAGTCTAACAGACGTAGTTAGACGTGCAATCTAACAGATACGTAGTTAGACGTGCAATCTAACAGATACATAGTTAGACGTGCAATCTAACATATACGTAGAAAACAGAGGTCTCAATATGTCCAATGGACTAGAAGTTTAAGAAGCATAACTACTTAGATGTACGCCTACTCGAGTAGTTTTTATCTTATTTCGTGAACTCATGTCTTGGTTAATTAACTTGCGCGGTTAGACGTATACGTCTAATAGACATTAGACGTTTATAAGACAAACTTGATTAGACGACAACGTCTAATAGACGGATTTCTCATCTAGAAGTGAAGAATGTGAAAAGTAGATTAAACGTCTAACTACTTGTGTACTTAGACTTTTCATTTTCTGGCTATCGGAACAGCTGTCATCTGCAATTGTATTTGTCTGATTACATTCTCCCGCCAAAAATAAATCAGTCACTTCTCAAATAAATTGAAGACAGTTGTCTCTCAATTTGTCAAAAGTGACTTAAATTTCTGATAACTTTCTTCTATACGTTTAATATTAACTGTGCAGTTTCATGATTAATATTAATTGATAGTTGTGTCCCTTGGGAATAGGTTTATGAAATTTTTGACGGTTGGTATAATCATTAAATATTAAATGTTACACGTTAGCTCTCTGATAATTGATATTAATTGAATATTAATTGATAGTGCTATCGCAATCACCTACAATCCAGTTTTGCATTCTCGGACAAATCATATCGAAATCAAGCATTATTTTATCCGAGAACACGTCAATCAGAAGCAGATCCGTCTTGAATATATTCCCACAGATCAACAAACGGCAGATATCTTCACGAAGCCTCTGCCCGAAGCTAAGTTTTCTCACTTTAGAAATATTTTAGGTCTTGTTGATCTTGATTGATGTGATTACGTGCATAAATTGAGGGGGAACGTATTGTTCAAAACGTAACTGAGTAGACATGAAAAACAGAGGTGTTAATACGTCCTAAGGATTAAGGGTTTAAGAAACACAACTACTTAGACATGCGTCTACTCTAGCAGTTTAATTTTCCTTTGGAATATTTGTCTTGGTTATTTAACCTGCATGGTTAGACGCATACGTCTAATATACGTTAGACGTTTTTACGTCATGAGCAAAAAGATGCTCACGTCTAACCAGACACGCGTATTGCACGTGATGTTTTTGCATAATTAGACGTATACGTCTAATAGACAGATTTCTAAATGGAAATTGAAAATGTGAAAAGAATAATAAACGTCTAACTACTTGTGTAATTGGATCCTTCATCTTCTGGCTATTTGAACAGTTGTCCTTTGATTAAGTATTTGATCATGTACCTATTCCCGCCAAAAATCAAATCAGTCATTCCTCAAAAGGATTGAAGACACGTGTCTATCAATACATGAAAAATGACTAATATTTCTGATAACTTTAATCTGTACGTTTAGTATTAACTGTGCATATTTATGATTAATATTAAATGCTGCGTCTCTTGGAAACAGATTTCTGAGTTTTTGACGGTAGAAATGATCATTGCATATTAACTACACGCTAGGTTTTTAATATTTAATGAGTAGGATTGCTCAAATGGTTGAACTTTTCCGAATCCTAGTCTCTCTCTCTCTAGAATCTGAATCGTCCAGTTCTTGTTCATTTAGTCGAAATGTCTTCCTTCTCATCGAATGGACTTCAAATCAGTTTCCACGTTGAAATCTCCTGGTATGCATAAGATGTTTGAATCCTTGAAAGCCTCCAGGCTAAGAAAATTCCTCACCCCTCAACATCTCTATCACGAACATTTGGTTCGTGAATTTTTCGAAACAGCAAGCTTCTATCAAGACAATATAGTTGCTGGAATTGTTATGGGTCAGATGATTTGTATCACCGAAGATTCATTCGGTATGTTCTTCCAATTTCTCACTGTAAGTATTCATGAGTTTCCTCGTTCCCCTCCTGAAATCATGTTTACTATGATGAAAGTCTTCTCTGATTCTCCTCAAATGGATATTCACGGGAAGAAAAATCTTCTGAAAGATGAGTTTGCTCTTCTAAGCAAAATCATATCTAAATCTCTTCTAGCAAAAGAATCTTCCTACAAGTATTGTACTAAGGTTTTCGAGATAATAGTGGCTATCACAAGGGGTGTTCTTGTCAACTGGACAAGCTTCCTCTTCGGAAACCTTGTCAGAATGGTCGTTGCCTAGAAAACTATCTTTGGTTTTGACGGTCCTCTCAGCGCTTTCCTTTTCTTTCTTCTAGATCAACCCGGTAAAAGTTTTCACCTTCCTTCCAAAACTATGAACAACCAGAAGGTTGTTGAATATGTTCTCGGGGTGAAGAGGCTCAAGTCCAAGAAAAGAAAAAGAGATATTTCCAACCCTCCTCTAACCGCAGTCTTAGAGACCTCTTAGGTTGAAGAATCTCCTTTCCAGAAAAATGATTAAGGAGATGAAGAAGAAGATTAGAATAGAATTTATCTTCATTTTAGATGAAGTTTTTGAAAATGTTTTGATGATGTTGTGAACTTATCTCTACTATTTTTGGAACAATGTTTTGTGTGTTTCTTCTGAAAACACTCATATTTGTGGGTTTATGAATTTGATATTCTTAATGTTGTGTGTCAGAAAATATTTGCATGGAAACAGGGGTTTGTTTACATTTATATGATAGATACGCTAATCGGTTGTCTATGTAGGATTTCAATCTCATCATCAAAAAGGGGGAAATTGTTGGGTCAAATTATTTTGATCATGTGTTGAAATAGTTTCACTATTTGAATTTTGATGATGAAATGATAAATGGATTATATATACGTCTAACTGTTCTTGATGTAGGTGTATCGAAATCAGAGTTAATTTGACTTGGTTCTAATGAGGCTCATTAAATTGATTTGATATTAGATGTATGAATTAGACGTGCAGTCTAACTCGTAGAGTTAGACGTGCAGTCTAATAGATCTCGGAATTAGACGTGCAGTCTAACTCAGCGGAATTAGACGTGTAGTCTAATGGATCTCGAAATTAGACGTACAGTCTAACTCGTGGAGTTAGACGTGCAGTCTAATAGATCTCGTAATTGGAAATGTGTAGTCTAACTTAGTGGAGTTAGACGTGCAATCTAATGAATCTCGGAATTAGACGTGCAATCTAACTCAGCGTACTTAGACGTGTAGTCTAATGGATCTCGGAATTAGACGTGCAGTCTAACTCAATGGAGTTAGACGTGCGGTCTAATGGATCTCGTAATTAGACGTGCAATCTAACTCAGCGAAGTCAGTCTAATGGATTTCGGAATTAGACGTGCAGTCTAACTCAGCGGAGTCAGTCTAATGGATTTCGGAATTAGACGTGCAGTCTAACTCAGCTGAGTTAGACGTGCAGTCTAATGGATTGTGAAAGTTAGACGTATAGTCTAACTCCTTCAGATTAGTCTGAAGTGGAACGGAATTAGACATGCAGTCTAACTCAGCGGAGTTAGATGTGCAGTCTAATAGAAAGAGAAAGTTAGACGTGCAGTCTAACTTCTGAAAGTTAGATGTACAGTCTAACTTCTTAAAGTTAGACGTACAGTCTAACTCCTTCAGATTAGTCTGAAGTGATTGTAATTAGACGTAAGTCTAATCCCATTAGACCAGGTGGTCTAATGGTTTCTGTTATTAGACGGGGACATTTGATTTCATTAGATGAGGTCATCTAATTGAAATGCGTCTAATTGCTTTCCTTAAGCAGTTGCTTGAAGCTAGCACCTGTCTACCCACGTGCTATAGCTGTTAGCTACTTCTACTCCACGTTCTTGTGAAGATCAGTACGACAGCTCTATACAACTAATCAACTAATCACACGTAGGTGAATATCCTTCCCACTACTTGTTTTGCAAGTAAATCTCTGAAGAATATTCGGCGCACTACCTGTTGTGTACGGCCACGATCCTTGTATTCAGAGTCTGTTGTGTACTATGGAAGCGTTCCAATGGAAGAGTTCCACGTATCATTCTGAAGAATCGACTGTTGGTATCTGTGCATACTTAAAGATTCCTAAGGACAACGGACGAACTGCCGGAATTACAGAGAGAGAAATCAGTCGATCATCTTGCTCACTGAGAAATCAAGCCTTTGAACATTTATACTGTGAAGCTACTTTCCTGATTGTATTGTGTGTTAATCAAGAGAGAGTTAAAATCAAAGCATCCTTTAGCTGAGTGATATTCTTCATCTTGTAAGTTGAACAGAGCGTGTTCTGTTCAATAGTGAGCTAAGTGTGTGCAAACTGTATTTGATTCGAATTATATTATAGTGAATCCTTCTGGTGGTTGGAAGAAGGGGTGACGTAGGAGAGTTTGCTTCGAACATCCATAAACAAATTGTTGTGTTGTTCTTTTCTATCATCTTCTCATTTTTCATCTTAATCTTCAAACTCAAGTAAACATTCCGCACTTGATTCCGTTTCAAGTGTTTAAAAGGGTTTGCGTAGAATAGAAAGTGAATTAAATCTCTAACAAGATTTCTTTCAAACCGTTTTTCATAAGTCTTCATCAATCACCAGACCCCCGTCTCTATTGATTAAGCCGATCATATCATCTATCATCAATGAGATCCCTCTTCTTTCGAGAGACAATTGCGACTATTGGATGATGAGAATGCAAGCTCACTTGGCTGCTCTTGATTGTGACAATGTGGCCAAAAATATTTTGTATCAATCGATCAACATGAACATATTCTACGAGATCAAGCCATGTTCCTCTACTAAAGAAATTTGGGAGAAGCTGACTTAGATCTATAGTCGAAATGTTCAAGCCAAGAAGAATCAGAAGGACCATAAAGTTTTCATGTGTGTTGAAAACAAATCCAAATGGGCCGAAAGCGATTTAGAGGAGTCTCCTGCTGAAAAGGATACTGAAACTGTAACTTGCTTGATGGCAGATGATCAATCTAAGGTAAATGATGTTTTCCCACCATAATTTACAAACAAAAAGTTAACTAATGCACTCAATGAAATGACCATTGAGTACAAGAAGTTATCAGATTCCTTTTATGAAATGAAAGTAAAATATGAGGCTAATATATCTTCTTCACACAAAACTTCTTAATCAAATGTTTTTGAAAATAAAGTAGTAGAGATCTCATCCGAGAATGAGATGCTCAAGGAACAGATTAAAACTCTTTCCTCTAAAAATAAAAGGTTAAACTATGTTGTTAGTGCTTGGACGAGGTCTGAAGAAGCTGTTGAATATCAGATCAGTCTGTTGAAACCTGCTGGATCTAGGTCTGGTTTAGGATTTGATGGCAATGACCCAAACCAGTCCTGTAAAAAGTCAAACTCAGCAACTGACAAGCTTAAGCCAATAAGCTTTGTCAAAGGGAGTTTAACTGAAAGTGAATCTAATCCAATTCATGAAGAACTAGCTTTGAAGAATGAAATAACTTATGTTTTGTCGACTGATAGCTGGCTAAAAAATAAGTTAGAAGCAGCCAGCAAGTTTTGTAATCTAAAACTTGGCAAGAAGTCAAGAATTTCTAAAAGAAAAACATATTTAAAGACTAAGGGATCAGTGGCTAGCAGGAAGGCGTCTGCTATGTCAAAAGCATTCGCATTAATCACAACACAAAATGGGAAATCCATCAGAATAACTCAAATATGGATTCCTAAGGGACTAATTGATCGAGGACCCAATTGAATGTGAGTACTAAATGATTGTAAATATTATGTTGTGTAGGTACAAGTGAATGATGGTCTCGAGGAATCTATATGATATCTTGATAGTGGTTGTTCCAGACATATGACAGGAAACAGACGGCTTCTCACTGATATAGCAGATTGTTCTAGACCTAAGATCACTTTTGGTGATAACAAGAAGGGTAAGACCATGGGTAAGGGTAAGATTATCCATGGTAATCTAACCATTAATGACGTGTTACTTGTTGACAATTTGTGTTATAACCTTATTAGTATTAGCCAGTTATGTGATAATGGTTTGTTAGTTTATTTTCAAACTTATGCATGCCTAGTTAAGGATCAACATGGAAATACTTTATTAACCGGTAGTAGAGTAGGAAACTCATATAAAATAAATTGGCGAAAAGAAACATCTGGTCCTATGTGCATGATTGCCAAGAATGACCAGAAATGGTTATGGCATAAAAGGTTAAACCATCTGAATTTTAAAATCATCAACAACATTTGTTCAAACAATTTAGTTATTGGATTACCTAAATTACAGTTTTCTAAGTACAAGGTATGTTCTTCTTTCCAGTTAGGCAAACAGGGCAGATCATCGTTCAAAAATAAAGGGCAATCACAATACAGCCGATGTTTAGAACTGTTACACATGGATCTATTTGATCCAATTCCTGTAAAGAGCCTAGGAGGAATGAGATTCTCCTTAATTGTTATTGATGATTTCTCACGATTTACATGGGTAGCATTCTTAACATCAAAGGATAAAAATTCTGAAAATTTGATTAGAATATTTAAAAGAATTCAGAATCAGAAATCTTTCAATATTGTATGCATTAGAAGTGATTAGGGAATTGAGTTCATAAACAGATACCTTTCCTCTTATCTCGAGGAGTCTGGGATTAGACACGAGTTGTCTAGTGCCAGAATTCCACAACAGAGTGACATTGTTGAGAGAAGAGTGAGGACTCTGAAGGAAGCTGTGAGATCCATGATAGCTGAATCAAACGCACCTCAGAGGTTCTGGGCAGAAGCCATAAACATAGCTTGTTACACACAAAATTGGTCAATAATTAACAAACGTTTTGATAAAACTCCCTATGAACTATATTACGGGAGAATTCCCATAGTTTCATACTTCAAAGTATTGAGGTGTAAATGTTTTATTCATAACAATGGAAATGTTTATTTGACCGCTTTTGATGCCAAAGCGGATGCTGGATTCATGATGGGATATTCCTTAGTAAGTAAGTCTTACAGGGTATTTAACAACAGAACTCAAACTGTTGAGGAATCCCTTCATGTTATCTTTGATGAACCTGTTGAGAGTAACTCCATCGATCCCATCGACCTTGCTAACAGATTAGAAACGACGAGTCTTGAGTCTATAAGTGAGGAAGAAGCTCTAAATAAACAGTTGTCATTGTCTGATCATGTGGTTGATCCGGTTGAAATCCAACCAGACGTACAAACTCCTATTCAACAAACTATTGAGAGTTTGGACGTCGCGGAGTTACCTGTTCAGATGACCAATCCCTTTGGATCCAACTTTAGATGGAACAAGAATCATCCACCAGAATTGATCATCGGAAATCATTTCTCTCCTCGAAGGACAAGACGTCAATTGATGGATGAAATGGCCAATTCTGTCTTTATTTCTCAGATTGAACCCAAGAAAATTGGTGAAGTAGTGGTTGATCCAGATTGGATCAATGCTATGTAGGAGGAGTTAAGCTAATTTGTGAGAAATAAAGTGTGGCATCTAACTCCTAGATCGACTGATCAGTCAGTCATTGGAACAATATGGGTCTTTAGAAACAAGCTTAGTGAAGATGGCTTAGTTATTAGAAACAAAGCCTGTTTAGTTGCTCAAGGATACAGGCAAGAGGAAGGTATCGACTTTGATGAGTCTTTTTCACTTGTAGCAAGACTTGAGGAAATTATAATCTTCATGGCGTATGCATCATTTAAGTATTTTAAAGTTTTTCAAATGGATATTAAAAGTACATTTTTAAATGGTAAATTAAATGAAGATATTTATGTTGAGCAACCTCCTGGTTTTGTAGATCATACTTTACCAAATCATGTTTTTAAACTTGAAAAATCTTTGTATGGTTTGAAACAAGCTCCTAGAGCTTAGTATGACACTTTGTCTGAATTTCTGTTTGATCATGATTTTGTTATTGGAACTGTGGATAAAACATTGTTTAGATTCACTAAACACTCTTACATTCTGCTTGTTCAAATATATGTTGATGATATTATATTTGGATCAACTAACCTCAAATTGTGTGAGAAATTTTCCAAGTTGATGCAGGACATAATTGAAATGAGCATGATGGGAGAATTAACTTTCTTCCTCGGTCTTCAAGTTCGTCAGCTGGAGAAAGGAACCTTCATCAATCAGGCCAAGTATACCAAAGAGTTACTAAAGAAGTTTGGGATGGAGAACTGCTCTGCTGCAACCACTCCAATGAACTCCTCTAGTAAATTGGACAAAGATGATGTTGGTCAAAGTGTAGATGTCACAGCCTATAGATGTCTTATTGGGTCATTTTTCTATGTTACTACCAGTAGACCAGATATCCAATTTGTTGTTGGTGTCTGTGGAAGATTCTAGGCTAATCCTAAACTTTCTCATTTTACTGCTGCTAAACGCATTCTGAAATATTTAAAGGGAACTCAAAATGTGGGACTGTGGTATCCGAAGGATTCCAGTTTCAATTTAACTAGTTTTTCATATGCAGACTATGCAGGATGCAAAATTGATAGAAAGAGCACAAGTGGAACTTGTGAGTTCCTTGGAGATCGTCTTATCTCATGGTTCAGCAAGAAGTAGACGTCGGTTGCCATGTCTACAACTAAAGCAGAGTACCTTACTGCTGGTAGTTATTACTCTCAGCTTTTGTGGGTTCAACAACAGCTTAGGGACTATGGGATTGAGGCTGAAGAATCTCCAATTTTCTGCGATAACACAAGTGCTATTGCAATCACCTGTAATCCAGTTCTGCACTCTCGGACAAAGCACATCGAAATCAGACATCATTTCATCCAAGAGCATGTCAATCAGAAGCAGATCAGTCTTGAGTATATTCCTACAGATCAACAAACTGCAGACATCTTCACGAAGCCTCTACCCGAAGCTAAGTTTTATCACTTTAGAAATTTTTTAGGACTTGTTGATCTTGATTGATTGCATTACATGCATGAATTGAGGGGGAACATTTGTTCAAATGTAACTGGACAGACAAGAAGACAAAGGTCTCAATACAACCAATGGACTAGAAGTTTAAGAAGCATAACTACTTAGATATACGCCTACTCAAGCAGTTTTTATCTTCTTTCGGGAACTCATGTCTTGGTTAATTAACCTGCGTGGTTAGATGTATACGTTTAATAGACGTTTATAAGACAAACTTGATTAGACGACAACGTCTAATAGACGGATTTCCCAACTAGAAGTGAAGAATGTGAAAAGTAGATTAAACGTCTAACTACTTGTGTACTTAGACTTTTCATTTTCTAGCTATCGAAACAGCTGTCATCTGCAATTGTATCTGTCTGAGTAATTTCTCCCGCCAAAAATAAATCAATCACTTCTCAAATAAATTGAAGACAGGTGTCTCTCAAATTGTCAAAAGTGACTTAAATTTCGGATAACTTTCTTCTATACGTTTAATATTAACTGTGTAGTTTCATCATTAATATTAATTAATAGTTGTGTCCCTTGGGAATAGGTTTCCGAAATTTTTGACGGTTGGTATAATTATTAAATATTTAATGTTACACGTTAGCTCTCTGATATTTAATGAACGGTGTCACTCAAATGGTTGAGTACTCCTAAATCCTTGATTCTCTCTCTAGAATTTGAATCGTCAAGATCTTGTATTCATCTTGCTAAAATGACTTCCTTCTCTCCAAAATCCCTGCAAATAGACTTCAAGTCTATTTCTACTCTAACGATTCCTGAAATAGTTCAAATATTTAAATCATTGAAAGCTTCTGGGCTGAAGAAGTTTCTTCGCCCTCACTGCATCTATCATGAACAATTTGTTTGTGAGTTCTTCGAATACGCTGGCTTTTACCACAATAAGTACATTCGTGTGACTGTACTTGGTAAAAATATCTACTTCATTGAAGAAACATTCAGCATGTTCTTCAGACTCCCAACCGAAGGAATCCATGAGTTTCCTTCTTTCTCAAGTGCTATTCTGTCTGAAATGACGCATGTCTTTTCAGATGAAATTTTCGAAGGGGAAATCATTCAGGTTGAGCTTCACGGGAAGAGAAACTGTCTGAAGGTTGAGTATGCCATACTCAACGACATCATCTCCAAATCCCTCATTGCAAAAGACTCTTCCTACATCTATTATACGAAAGTCTTTGAAATAATGGTGGCCATTACAAGGGGTGTAGCCATCAACTGGTCGAAAAATTCATCTTCAACAATCTGGTCAGAATGATCTCCTCCAGAAAGAAGATCTTTGGTTATGACGTTCCTCTTTGTGCATTCCTGTTCTATCTCCTCACTGAACCCGGTCATGGGTTTCATGTCAACTGTTCCAAAATCTTGAACAACTAGAAGGTTATCGACTATGTTCTTAGGGTGAATAGGCTTAGGTCGAAGAAACGAAAAAGGGATGTCTACAACTCTTCTCTAACCTTATCTCTAGAGTCTGTTATAGATTCCCTTCCCAGATGATGTTAAAAAGGGGGAAGAAAGGGAAAAAGATTAGCCTTTGACTTAGGGGGAAGGAAGAATCTTTTGATATTATTTTGATCTTTTGATGTTTAAGGGTTGTTGTTTTTAAAAGGTGTTTTTATATTTTCTTTTGAAAGATATTCCTAATCATGACATTTTAAGTTAAGTTATGTTTTTATCTGATTATGATATATCAATAGGTTGTTACTATCTACTGTATTGCTCGTATAATCTTTTAATTGTGAAAAGTTATAACATCATCATCAAAAAGGGGGAAATTGTTGGGTCAAATTATTTTGATTAAGGGTCAAAGTATTTTGACTAATGGAATTTTGATGATGTGTTGGTATAAAACTTAAAATAAGTTGTCTAATTGTTTTTGGTGTAGCTATATCGAAAACATGTTTTATTATACTAAGTCTGAATGAGGTTCATTAGATTGATTGATTATTAAACGCATAGAGTTAGACGTGCAATCTAACAGACGTAGTTAGACGTGCACTCTAACAGATACGTAGTTAGACATGCAGTCTAATAGATATGTAGTTAGACGTGTAGTCTAATAGACGTAGTTAGACGTACAGTCTAACAGATACGTAGTTAGACATGCATTCTAACAGATACGTAGTTAGACGTACAGTCTAACAGACGTAGTTAGATGTGCAGTCTAACAGATACGTAGTTAGATGTGTAGTCTAACGGATACGTAGTTAGACGTGCAGTATAACAAACGTAGTTAGACGTGCAGTCTAACAGATACGTAGTTAGACGTGCAGTCTAACAGATACGTAGTTAGACGTGCAGTCTAACGGATACGTAGTTAGATGTGTAGTCTAACAGATACATAGTTAGACGTGCATTCTAATAGATACGTAGTTAGACGTGCAGTCTAACAGACGTAGTTAGACATGCAGTCTAACAGATACATTGTTAGACGTGCAGTCTAACGGACGTAAGTTAGACATGCAATTTGATAGATACGTAGTTAGACATGTAGTCTAACAGACGTAGCTAGACATGCAGTGTAACAGATATGTAGTTAGACGTACAATCTAATGGAGACGTAGTTAGACGTACAGTCTAACAGACATAGTTAGACGTGCCGTCTAACAGATGAGAGTTAGACGTGCAGTCTAACTCATTCATATTAGTCTGAAGGGAGACGTAGTTAGACGTGCAGTCTAACTCCTTCAGATTAGTCTAAAGGGAGACGTAGTTAGACGTGCCGTCTAACAGAGATGAAAGTTAGACGTGTAGTCTAACTCCTTCAAATTAGTCTAAAGGGAACCGTAATTAGACGTGTCGTCTAATCCCATTAGACTAAGTGGTCTATTCGATCTTGTTATTAAACGTGGGCGTCTAACTTCATTAAACTTGTCAGTCTAAGTGAAAAACGTCTAATGTCCTGCTTAAGCAGTTGCTTGAAGCTAGCATCCGTCTACCCATGATCAACTAGTTGTATGCTACTCTTGCTCCACTTCTCAGTGCAGAGCAGTACGACAGCCAGTTGTAACCAATTAACTAATGCCACGTAAGCAAATATTCTTCCCACTATTTGTTTCTTGCAGGACAATCCTAGAAGAATATTCGGCGCACTACCAGATTGGTACGACCACGTTTATGGTGCTCAGAGTATGTTGTACCTGTGTACTTTGGAGGTTTTTCAATGGAAGTTCGCCACGTGTCATTATAGAAGATTTGACCGTTGGTGCCTTTTCTCTATTTAAAGACTCTCAAGAACAATGGATGAATCATCGATCTATCGACAACGAGAATCAGAGAGAACTCGATCGATTAGAATATACACTAACATACAAGCTGATACAAAAACGAACTGCTTTCTTGCTTTTACTGTGTGTACATCAAGAGAGTGTCAGAATCAAAATATTGTCTAGCTGAGTGATATTCTTCAATATATTGTAAGTTGAATAGAGTCTATTCTGTTCAACAATGAGCTAGTCGTGCAACTGTATTTAATTCTAAGAAACGTATAGTGAATCCTTCCGGTGGTTGGAAGAAGGGGTGACGTAAGAGAGTTTTGCTCCGAACATCCATAAACAAACTGTTGTGTCATTTACATTATGTCATCATCTCATTCTTTGGTTCTTAGCTTCAAACCGGAGCAAACGTTTCCGCACTTGAATCGTTTAAGAGTTTGTAAGGGTTTGTGAAGAGTAGAAAGTAATTTAAATCTATAACAGGATTTCTATCAACTCGTTTATCCGAAGCCGTTATCAATAGTCAGACTCACGTCTCTATTGGTGTCGTCGATCCTATCATTCAATATGTAGCACTTGTTTGTTCTATTCAATTCTCTAGTGGGTGTTAAATGAAGGAATAAATGATTTTATATTAATGTATTAATGTACCTTAGTCTGGTAGTGGTGTTACATGAAATGTACACTCCTATATTATTATCATATAAGTGAATCATAAGAAAACAAACAACAAGAATATGCAAAATTATTATCACCATAAACAATAAGTGCATAATGTGAAATATAATAATTCAAATTCATTTATACAACTCTTATCTGAATCTAAGTGAAAAATCAGCCTGCCTCGCTTCCGACCATGTATTCTACGCTACGACCGTGTTTTTTAGTCATGCCTCACATCCAATCGAGATACCTAGCCTCTGACCGCGTTTTCAAGCCATGGCCTGATTTTTGATCAAGTTTCTCACACATACGGTCAAAATCTAGGTGAGCGACCAAGATTTGCTTAGATGGTTTTCTAAATTGTCCAAAATTAGTTCAAACTAGTCTCGTTGGTCTAGTTTTGCTCTTAGGACTTGTTTGTTTGCATGCTTTATGGAATTTTGTTTGTTTGTGTATTTCCTTGTTTTAATTATTTTTTAAAAATCTAAAAAAAATATAAAACTCTTCCAAATAATATTTTCAACAAATTATAAAAAAAATTATGGATAAACGCTTCTTTATCGAAAACTTAACTTTTTCTCAACTTTAAAGAGTCATAATTACTAAATCGTTTATTCAAAAATTATGAAATTGATATATTTACGATAAAAAAATAATTCCAATCCAGATATCGATTTTCATAACTTTCTAGATACTTTGAGGTTTCGACTTTTTATAAAATGACTATATGAAACTTTTTTTTTTTTAGATTTTAATAATTTTGTAATGAATGTTTATGTATAGTATGTTTATCTAAACTTTTTATTTGTACGATTTTATAGATTTGTACATGTATATATATATTTTTTTTTAACATTTGTCGTATTTATTTACATATATTGTTTTTCACAATCAAACATAAGGACCATGTAAACATGGGCAATCATCCTTAGCACTAAATTAGCATGGTGGGATAAATGAAAGTTTAAAATGCATAAATCGTAAGGTGCAGAAGTAATATTTTCTAAAAAAATCCCTCTTAACTAGATGTGTATAGCGGTAATGCACTTTTCACATGTAACCAAGCACCGAACCTATAGAATAGAATCTCTAATTCTTGGTGTTTATACACTAAAAATTATTTTTTCCTAATTTTTTGAGAAAAATTAGGTGGCGACTTTTTGTTGTGAGATCTATTTTTTTAAATTGAAAAAAACTAAAAAGAGACATAAGTCAATTTACCATCTTATTCTCAATCTCGATTGGAATTCGACGGGAAGTTATGTTATGGGATTTGACTATAAAGTTTAATTTGATTTTAAAATACTTTTGATTTCTTTCTCAAGAAGAATAACATTTCTTTAAGCGATGCACGCTAAAAAGACAAACAATTTCTTATCGTGTAAAGTTTTTAGCGACTATACTAAGGACATTAGATGCATAACTCGAAACATATTTTTGGACAAAACTTTTATAAATATATTTTACACTTTAAACTTTTTTGTCCTACATGCATTGGAACTCTATGATCTATTTACTTTAAGGTAATATAGTGTGTGCATTGTGCGACGTCACCTATATATATCTATATCTTATGTGTTAATATTCATCAATATGGGATGATTTTCCCTTTTATTGAGCCATGTTTTGTGAACTTATAAACTTTGAAAAAAAACAGTGGTTATCCATTTCCTCCATTTAGTGAGATCTTTTATCAATATGGGAGGGGATCATGTTTGGTGGTTAGAGGACATTCCAATTGAGAAACATACCTACATCAATGATCTATAGATTACCCTTGTCGGTGGGACAACTCTCTCTTACCATGAAAGTCACCATGGAAGTAATAGACATGAAAATCCTTCGACTTCGGGATACACGAGAATGATGTCGATGTTAAATGCAAGAATGATGAGTAAATGGTCATGGAAGTTCGAAGTAAATGATGCGCAAAAGCCCTTTTTTGAGCGTAACTAAAAATCGAACCCATTATAGAGAGTCTAATATAAAGTACGTTTATACACGTAAATTTTACTGATTTTTCTAAAATTATTTGGTGACTATATTTTCAAATAAATAATATTTTAAACTAGTCATGTTTGTTAATTTAAACCGGGTTTTGGCCAAATTATTATTTGGCCCCCGTATTATTAAAATTTGAACAAAATTAATTGTTTTTACATAATTAATTTCTTAAGTTCCTAGATATTTTCAAAATCATTTAAAATAATGTTTTCTTTTAAAAACATGTATGGCACATAAACTAAGGTTGAAACGCATCGAACATCAAGTCACCCCGCGATATTCCCCTTATTGTCATGTGTCGCCTAGACACGTGCTAAGCTGCGGGGGAGCATTTCTTGGGGGTTACAAGTATGGATAAAATAAATAATATATTTAATATAAACTAGCATTAATCCAATGTATTTGCACGTGTAGTAATATAAACAAAATATTAATAATTTATAAATTTTTTAGATAAAATTAATATTATTTAAATTAATTAATTTAAAATTAGATTTAGTTGTAAAAATTAGATTCAATTCAAAAGTTTAATGTTAAAATATATTTTAAAATTCATCAAATATCTAAAAAAAATTATTTTATGAATTTAAAAAAATTAAATTTAAAAAAATTAAATTTCTTTTTAATAAGAATCAAGTCAATTACGCCATTTATCTGTATAGTTACGATAGATCGATTCGGAGATTTTACTTAAAGTTGTGTCATATATTTTTCTTTTATCTAAATTAATGTTAGACGTGCTTTACATTATTATATTTACTCTCACTTTGGTAAACCAACCAACCAAATCTCAATCGACATTTCATCTTGTGACATCACACATTTTCACACACCTTTTATCCCCCATCAAACCAACCACCAATCCCTCCAATAGACCATATTTTTGTGACTCACTTTTTCTTATGTCTCTTTATCACTCGACAAACCACTCACCAATCTTATCGAGACCTCTTGTAACACACACTTTTTCATATGACTATTTATCTCGTCAGTAAATCACCCATCAATCTTAGTCGACTTCTTACCTCTTAAAATGTGTTAAATATGCTAAAAATGTGTTAAACATGCCAAAAACGTTAAAAGTGTGTTAAACGTGCCAAAAATGTGAAAAACATATGAAAAACATGTTAAACGTGTTAAACATTTCAAAAATGTGTTAAACGTGCCAAAAACGTGAAAAACATGTTAAACTTATCAAAACGTGTGAAAACATGTTAACCGTATTAAAAATGTTAAAATGTGTTAAATGTGTCAAAAACGTGAAAAACGTGAAAAACATGTGAAATATGTGTTAAACGTGCCAAAACGTGAAATATATTACTAATTTTTATTATTATTATTAAGAGATAAAATATATTTAAGAAAAATAAAAGTTTATATATATATATATATATATATTAAAAGATAAAATAAAAAAATAATATATTATTATATAGATTGTATGGGAGAGAAAATAAAAAAAAAATAAAAAAATTAATTAAGAGAGATTATTTAAAAAAGGAATATTTATTATTTTAAAAGAGAAAAGTGATGATTGTTGATGGATTATGTAGTAAATTTTTAAAATTTTAAATTAAACGTTATTATATATATATATATATATATATATATATATATATATATATATATATATATATATATATATTTTTGTAATAATGTTGAATTTGAAAAGTCATATGAATTTTTTTTTTCAATTTTAGGAAGTTAAACCATATTTTATATAATCATATATCTGCTTTAATTTAAAATCATTTTAGTGAAAATAATTTTTTATTATCTTAAATAAAACTTTTTTGCTTTGTTATATTTTTTTAAAATTTGGAAACTAGTATAACCATATAACACATGAGTTACTCTCACTTAAAATGTTTGACTTTCGGTTATAACCATAATTGTCACTTGAACTAATTTAAAGAAATTAATATAAATTTAGAATTAATTTAGTCTCTAAAATAATATGTGTAAGAACTTATTCACAGTAATATATTTGATTGAACTTGTCTTTTAAGCTTATTTGTTTAAGTTAGGAAACAATTTATGTATAATTGGCGCTCATCTGGTAATTATTTATACCATAACAAACTCCATATGTACTTATGCTCAGAGTCGGCCCCGAGTTTTGAGCTGCTCCAGCCCCGTTAAAAAAATGCTCGATATTTTTTGTTGCCTTAGGTCGAGTTAAAAAATTTAATAAAAAATGGTTTTTTGGTAAGGTTTGAACCATAACCAAAATAAAAATTTTAAATTTTTATCTAAAACCACTAAACTACATATCTTAAGTTCAAAATTACAATATATTTAATTAAAATCTTATTATTTTTAATAAATAGGCTGCCTTGAGGAGTAGGCTGCCCTAGTCCGAGGGCTTGTCGGGCTTACTCCAGGGCCGACCCAACTTATGCTATGCTTGTATATTTTTTTTATGGTTTGACACAATTTATTTTAAAAATAAATAAATTTATTGTAACTTATTTTCATGTCATAATTAATTTATGTGCAATTACTTTATTAGATTTTTTTCATTACAATTTTGTGATATTCATAGAAAAGTAAGGATTAATATTCATATAATTCAATCTTTATATGAGACCGATTATTGTTTGATATATGAAATTGTGCATATTATTAAAGTTTATCTTAATAAAATCATTCCAAATTTTATCGCACATATTCTTAATTGAACCATATTTACCTATCGACAAAGCAAGACCACTACACTAAGCCTCATAAATAAAACTAATAGAAAGTTTACATTATTTAAAAAATAAAAAAAGACTTTAGACTAACTTACTAAAATTAAACTAAATGGTTAAACTTTGTTTGTTTTGTTTATTTGTCTATTTCTCACATAAAGTATATATTTTAAAAATAATTAAATCAATATAAACAATGACTCTTAAATCTCAAAAATTATAATAATAAAATGAGAACTATAAAAGCTTAATGTTTCGAATTAAATTGATTTGATGTCATATGTTATTGGGTCTTCCCACATCACCCAAGTTTAACAAATGCAAATGGTCTTTAAAGACCTTAAATAATAATAATGGTATGATTTTGTTTTTATTTTATTTTATTTTGATAATAAAAATAAAAGATAAAAATGGCATGATTTCGGTCCTCTTTTCATGAAACATGCCCCCACCATTATATGTCAACAGAGAAAGGTCATGACTCATCACACTCAAAAACCAAAGTTAAAGGTAAGAAATGGCAAACAATAATAGTTGGAGGGAAAATTATGGGTTTATTCTTTTATAATTGACTATTCGTAAGAATCGTAACATTGTAATAAATATGTATTATTAAAAATGAATGCTCCATTAAATTCGTTATGATAGTGAAGGATAAGAATGCATAATAAATAGTTGGGAAAATTATTGGTGGTCTCCAATTAATTTAATCATATATTTTTAGTCTTTAAATTATTTTAAAAAAAAATTATTTTTCAAACTTTCAGAAGTGAGAAATATCTGTCCATTTTTTCATTTTATGTTTAACCTCTTTACCTGAATATTATAATATTGTTATTAAATTTATTATATATATATATATATATATATTTTGAAATTAAAGGAGAATTATGCCTCGTTTGAGTTTAATCACTTTCAAATTAAATCGAAGAATTCGTGACTTTTTATCTCTTAAATCAACTCTTATCACTGGGTTACCTTGGTGGAAAAAATCCAAGAGTTATTTGTATAAAATATATTATATATTTTATTTGTTATCATAAATTTTTATATTTATAATATAATTATTAAATATCTTTCATATATATATATATAATATAATATACAACATTTATATAATATATATTATTTTATTTCATATATACATATACAATATATATATATATATTTATAAACAATGACAAAAATGATTTCGGGTGACCTTCTAATAATTCATTACTTTTAATATTCAAATTAATTTTAAAAATATATATTATATAATATATAATATATATAAAAAAATTAATAATTATATATATATATATAATTTAATAATTATATATATAAATATAGATATTAATATTGAATTATTTTTAAACTTTGTTTTATATATAAAGATATAAATAAAAATAAATAATATATTTTAAATATATATATAAGGAATTTAATAATTATATAAATATAAAAATTAATGATAAAAAATAATATATATTATATAAAGGTAGTGTTTGTTATACTGTATTAATTATATAGGTATTAATTATAAGGGGTATAAGTGGTAAAAGGTATTAAGAGATATAAGTTATATATGTTATTTGTATTTAGTTGAAAGTATAGGAGGGTTATAAATTGTATCGATTTAATAATTTTGTGTTTAGTGAGTAATATAAAAATGTTGTATAAAATGTAAAAGACGATTTTGCCCTTTATATTTATATAAATTTAATTTAATTGTTAAATTAATATTTACTTAATTTTAATTTTTTTTTATTTCTCTCTTCATGTGTTTTTTTTATTATTACAAGATTGTTACTAGCTTAAAGTATAAATTATATCACTTTTAAATACTGTTTATATAAAATAATAAATTAAACATCTAATTAAATTTACTATTAGGATTATAATCCTATATCTACAGTTTATTATTACATAACAATCAAGGCCAATAAATATATATATATATATAAATATATATATATATATATATATAAATATATATATATTTATAATTTAATAATTATATATAAAATTATAAAAATTAATAATTAAAGAGGTAATATTTTAAAAAAAAATTGACTGATAATCTTTAAAGTTTGACAGGTATTGGTTTTAAAAAATAATTGTATGGCCTAACCATTAAAGTAATTGAAGGCCACCCAAATAATTTGTTTTAAATAATTTATGGATTCAATTTCTCTTTACAAATTTAAAGTGAAGGATGTCAGTTAGAATCTCTTATTAACAATTTTAAAATAAATCAATTGATTTTTTATTTATTTATTTAACCTTTTATTAAATAAACCTTATCCAGAACAAACAAATTTTTATTCTTTTAACAAAAATAGAATAATTTTAATAAAAAAAAAATCTTATCCACTTATTCCTTCACTATTCTTTTAGGTATTAGTTTAATGATTTGTTCATCGTAGGGAAGTCAACGTTGAGGTTGCATATTAATTTAACGATTTGTGTCACACAGAAGAAGAGGGAAGTGGTTAAAAAATGCTAAAATTATTCGCTTGAAAAAATAAAAATTACATTGATAAAAGTTAAATATAAAAATTAATTTCGACTAACTACTAATTTCGACCAACTACTAATTTCGACCTACTACTAATTTCGACCAACTACAAATTAATTTAAATGCTTGTCAAACCAACTACTAATTTCGACTTCACACTTTCAGATGCCTGATATCCTTTCTTTAAAAATTGTGTCACTATATATTATAGTCATTAATGCATTCTTGAAAATCTAAATTTGCATGTTTTGGAATTCAAACCTTGCTCTTAAGCATGAAATGTGAACATTTTAACTGTTAAACTACTTGAGATGATTTTATTATTTTGTGTATGTATATATATTTTGTATTTAATATTTATTATCAATTAGTTAATTTTTATATTAACTAACAAATTATTTATTCTAATAAAGAATATATATATATATAATTATTTATCCTAATAAAGAATAATATATATATATATTTATATATATTTCTTAACCGTACATATTAAAAAAAAATATATATATATTTTTAATTTAAATGAATGAGTTGTTTTATGTTTATTATTTAAGATATTTATATTAGTTATGTTTTGAAATTTTTGGAACTTAGCTGAATTTTGTATATTTTTACTTTAATATATATATATTTAAAATATTTTTGATGAAATAATTTTATAATTTTTTATATTTATATATATTAACAAATTTAATATCACTAAGAAAATTCTTTCGTGTGTTCGCACACGAATAAAAATATAAACAAAATAAATTTTAAAAAATTATAATAGTATGTATTAAAAATGTTTAAAATTCTTAATAAATCACGAATAATATAATAAAATAAAAAATAAAACACTCTCATCTCACATTTTATTTATTTTGACAAAACAATTAATTTTCTCACATATCTCATTACATATTTTTCAATGAACTCTCATCTCGTGACCTTACACTTTCACTTTAGTCTAATAAATATCTGATTCATATTTTTTTTAATATTTAGTATTGTGACATCACACGTTGGTCAATCAAATATTTGATTTATATTTTTTAATCATTTTCAATTGTTATCGGCCTATTATCCCTCGACAAACCACGTATCAATCACACATAGTTAAAATGTTGTACTTGTTTTTGTTAGGTTGCAAGTTCAAAAACATACTTAACCATTTTAAGTTTATGGACGGTTTACCATAATCCGTTTCAAGTATCCATTTACTTTCACATATATATCCAAATTAACCACAACTCTCGACCTGGTAATTCGGACACTTTAAAATTTAAGCATCATTATATATATTGTTTAGTTAGTTAAAAAGTTAAACTTATATTTTTAAGAATGTCTTGCGTTAATCAAATTTTGTGTTGAATTTAAAATATAAAGTTTTATTAACCTAGTTGGTTAAATAGTTATATTTGTTTTTCAAGTTCGAAACATACTTATAGTATTTTTAATTTTATTTTTAACTGTTTTAAATTTATGGGTAGGTCAACCCACAATCCAACCAAAATATCCATTTATTCTAACATATATATTCAAATTAACCACGATTATCTTCCCACAATCAAAACACTTTAAAAATTATATATATATTTGTTCAAATTTAGTTCACTCAAGCTTCGTACACATATATAAATAAAATATATGTATTTTAAATAAAATTTCAATAAATTTTAAGTTGGGTTATATTATATTATATTTTTTAAAATAATTTAATTTATTAATTAAAATATATTTATTAATTTTATAATTTTAAGTTAAAAAAATATTATAATTTAACCAATTAAAAATCTAATTAATTTTAATTTTTAATTTTTTAATTAACAAACCATTTTTAAAAAATAAATAAAAATCCCCACTCACATCAAACCGACCTCGTGTAATGTTTTTTTCTTTTAATATAACTTTGTTTATTGAAAACCGAACCAAACCAGTAAATAGTCCCTACGACAACAGTAAGAAAAAACAAAACAAAATCGGGTCTTTCACACAGTAGAAAATGGAAAGAGAAATGGTGATAATTGATAGTAGCCTGTGCATTAAAGAGCATTCAAACAAAGAATTTATTGCTTGTAATCTTCAATTGTTGAATCCAGATGCAGGTCTTCCATAAACTCGTACAGAAATTCGGATAGCCTCATTTATTTCCACAAGAAGGAATCTTCAATTATTGAATCCTCCATACTTGTGTGCCTGTTGGGGAGGAGGAAGAAGAAAGAAAACCCACCCATCTCAGCAAATTGATCATAATAGTGAGAGTTCTTTTGTTTTTCGATCAGTTTCCAGTTTTAGCTAGTATATGGTAATTAAAAACTTCAGGGTTTAGGGTTTGTGAAATGGCTAATGGAGATGATAACCAAGATAAGGTTCCTGGAGATCTAAGAAGACAACTTGCTGTCGCTGTTAAGAGTGTTCAATGGAGTTATGCGATTTTCTGGTCTCTTTCAACTACACAAGAAGGGTAAGCCGTAAGTTAAGCTAATAATGAACAGATCTTAGATTTATAATAACACTTGTTATGTATTTGCAAATTAGGACTTTGGAATGGGGAGAAGGGTACTACAATGGAGATATCAAGACGACGAAAACTGTAGCAGCCATGGAACTTAAAGCAGCAGATAAGACAGGTTTACAGAGGAGTGGACAGCTTAGAGAGCTTTATGAATCTCTTTTAGAAAGTGAAACTGATCAACAAACCAAACGACCCTCAGCTGCACTGAATCCAGATGATTTATCAGATGCAGAATGGTTTTATTTGGTTTGCATGTCTTTTGTCTTCAATCCAGGACAAGGGTACTCGTCTATGATTACTATTCAAGTTTCCATTTTTGTTCTCCATTTCTTACTTGCGTTTATTTAATTAAACCACACAGTTTACCTGGGAAGGCTTTAGCAAACGATGAAGCTATTTGGTTATGTAATGCCCATTGTGCTGATAGTAAAGTCTTCTCTAGATCTCTTCTTGCAAAGGTAATCAATCCCCAAGTTTTTTGATTCAGTTCATATTAAAATAGCTTTATTTGGGTTTTAACTTGTCTGCAATTCCTTCATTTTTGGTCCATGGCTGGCTGATATGTTTCTTTTTCAGAGTGCATCCATTCAGGTTAAATCAAACAATCTCTTCTTCCTTCCTTTCTTTGTTTACTGATTTATATTGTTTGAAGTCTGAAATTAATCCTATTCCTTGTTATTTTCAGACTGTGTTATGTTTTCCTCATTTTGGCGGTGTTATTGAGCTGGGTGTTGCAGATTTGGTAATTTTGTTTTACATAGATGGGTAGTCATAATTTGGATATTTTATATTTTTTACTTTTACTTTTTTAAGGTGTCGGAGGATCCGAATCTCATTCAGCACATCAAAACTTGTCTACTAGAGCTCTCGAAACCAGTCTGCTCTGAGAATATAACTTCTGCTTCTCAATCTGAGGATGGAAGTGATCGAATTTGCATTAAAGTAAGTCACGAGATGAATGAATAGAATGATTTAGAATTTTAGATGGATTTTGTTGTAACGGAACACAATCTGCAGGCAGAAGAAGAAGAAGAAGACTCTTTTCTGCTTGAACATGGTGATTGGAAGAATGATTTAAGCAACTGTATTGAAGGTTCTATTTGTTCTATGACTAGAGAAGAAGAAAGTACAGATGATTTGCATTATAGAAGAACTCTTTCCGTTATCCTGAAGAATAGTGACAAATTGCTTAACAATCTGATCCTTGGAGATGAAAAATATAAGTCTAGTTTCATGAGCTGGAAGAGAGGAGAAACTGTAGAAGGCCATTATAAGCGAAATGTGCAACAGAAAGTGCTGAAGACGATTCTACTTCACATCCCTTATATGCACGAATCAGTTTCTGTTGAAACAAAGAAAGACCCGAAAAAGAGAGCCGAAAATGAAAAATTCTTGGTCCTCAAGTCCTTAGTTCCTTCTATCAGGGAGGTAAAATAAATCTACTATCAATTTGTAATTTGCTTCTTTTTTTCTGAAATAATCTATTTTAACATAATGACAAAAAAAATTTGTAATTTGCTTTTACAATTATAGTTTTTATTGTATTTGTTTATGCAGATCGATAAAGCATCTATTCTTGATGACACAATACTATACCTAAAAGAACTCGAGGCAAGAGTTGAAGAATTGGAGTCTTGCATTGACCCATCTGATTGTGAAGCAGTAACAAGGACTAGAAGACGACAAAACTACCACAAAGAAATGGTGGAGCAAACATCTGACAATATTTACAATAATGGGGCAGATAATTGCAAAAGGAGGCCATGGATTGTGAACAAGAGGAAAGCTTGTAACATTGATGAAACAGATCCAAGCAAAAAGGGGAGTTTATCAATGGAAATGAAAGTAAACATTAAGGAGGAGAATGTTTTGATTGAGATGAAATGTGTTTGGAGGGAATACTTGTTGATTGACATAATAGATGCAATTGGAAGCCTCAATCTTGAAGCTTATTCAGTTCAATCATCAAATGCAGATGGCATCCTCACCATCACTCTCCAATCCAAGGTATAAAATATAAAAAAATAATCTCAACTTTTTTGAAGAATCACCAGTTGTTTCAAAAGAGAAAGAGATATAGGCAGTTGAAAAGCTAGTCAATTTGTTGTTGAGATTGTGAATAGCTGATTCATTGTATGTCTAAATTGGTTTCAGGTGAGGGGAACAGCGGTTGCTTCAACAAGGGTGATAAAACAAGCATTATCAAAGGTTGTAGGGAAGTGCTAAGAGATAGTTATGTTTGTCATGTTCAAGGGTGTGATAAAACAAGCATTATCAAAGGTTGTGGGGAAGTGCTAGATAGTTATGTTTTGTCATGTTCAAGGATGATAAAACAAGCATTATCAAAGGTTGTAGGGAAGTGCTAAGAGATAGTTATGTTTGTCATGTTTTTCATGTTGATTGTCTTTATTTATTTATCATCCAACTTAAGTAAGATAAACAAGTTCACTTTGAATATTATTTGTAATATATCTTTTCTGTTTTCAATATCAAATTGTCATTTAAAATTGGGATCTCATTTTCATTCCCAGCTGGTTAGATTATGATTATTTTAAAATAATCCATTATCCAATTAACAATCTTCTTGTCACATCATTTAAATTATATTCAATTAACTTGTTTTTAGGTTTTCATAACCTACATGAAACGTTATTCAAATAATCCAAAATCAATCAAGGCCATATATTCCTTCATTTCCAGTTTAGCAAAATCCTACATGTAAATCATTACACCCAATTAGTGGACTTTATGTGGGTATCATCCAAAAGTCTTTGTACAATACTTTTACTATGATGACGATGGATTCTTGCCCCTAGATATCCAACACAAGGAATAACTTTGACAACATGTTTCAGAAGAACTCATAAAAAGCAAATCACACAAGATTTGGTTGTTTTTGCAAAAGGTCCATATATATTATAAATGATAAAAATCTTTTAAGCATACAACGACCAAACATGACATGAAAATGAAAAAAAATAAATAAAACGTAAATTAATAAGTTATCGAGCTCGTAAGTCCTTTAGAAGACCGATTAAATTCCAACGGACTGTACTGGTTTTCTGGAACAAATCTTAAACATCATAATAATGACAGTATTAATGAGGCATCGAACACCTACGATCATTGAAAGTTGACGATTTTTCTCAAACCAGATAGTCCACCAAAAAATAATTGGCATGATAACCCAAATATGTGTGCTTACCATATCAGTTGCATCAATCCAACTTCCCAGCAACTACCTAAAGACTCAAACATCAACCAATTAATCCCAATAATACTCCACAAAATAAATACATGTACTAACCATCCCTAGATAATGCAAAAATAAGTGAGTTGTGGATTCAACCTCCTCGTGATACATACGCATAACCATAATACAATATTTTTATGCACATATCATCCATAAGAATTCTACCGTGAGCAGAGGTGGAGCCAGGATTTGAAAACTACCCGGGCTAAATTATTTTCAAAAATTTTATTCGGGCTACTATTAAGCAAACAATCAGCTAGTACATTTTAGTGACGGGAAAATATCAATAACGACGATATTTTACCGTCGTTATTGTCAAAAGCATACAAAAAATTTTAAACTACCCGGGCTACAGCCCAGGTAAGATAGAACGTGGCTCCGCCCCCTGACCGTGAGTAACGCTCCATCTAAAGAACGAGATCTTTGATAGAATCTTTGATTCCCAACATGAAAACTATCAATGCCCCACATCTTAGCAAACAACTTGTAGAATGCTCCACATGAAAACTATCAATGTATTGCAAATGCAAAATGTCTTGTTCAGACGGGGAACACTTGCTTGCGTTCTACTAAAAGTAAAACTCTATTATAGGATTAACTCTCCTTAATGTTTAATCTCATTCTATATCTAATTCGGATAGCAAAATCACTAGACCGATGATCAAACATGTCCTTAACTATAACATTTATACATATAACAATGTAAACAAGTTCAAGATACGTCGTAGCTAGACTTTTGATATTACACCAAATGTCGTCCCAAAAACTGATCAAATAACCATTCCTCATAATGAATCTAGACTGTTCATGAAATTATTTCTAAATGGAATAAATTCCCCTCCAATACTACATCTTGTTGGATAATTAGACATTTTGGTGAACTAACCAGACCAATTATGATCATACTTACATCTGATCATCGATACCTAAATACTATTCGGCTCTGCTATAAATATAATGCACCATTTTGATAGAAGAGTTTTAATAAGATCTCGAATATCCAGACCTCCTTAATTTTTAAAATATTTAATTTTATCCCAACTAACTAGATGATAAAACGATGAGGTAGAAGATACCTATAGAAATTTACACATTATTCTCTCAATTTTCACTGCCACACTCTTGGGAGAATGAATAAAGACATCATACATGTGAGCATATATGATAACCCACTCTTAATAAGGCTTAGTCAATCTCCTTTTGGAATTATTTTACTTATCCACCTAAATAGTTTACTTTTCATTTAAGTGATAATCGGGTCTTAAGAGATATTTGATCATAATTTAACACCCAATGACATACCAAAATATGTTGACGGAAGACCACAAATTCTAAACTCCAATACGTTTGTCAACCTCATTCTTCTTCAATTCGAAACATAATCTAAGAAAAAGATGTCTGACTTATTAAGATTAACTGGGAGACCGAATCATGCACCAAATAACCATAAAATATCCTAAAGGTGTTTAAAATTCATGTAGGTAGCCTAAACCATGTAGAGCGTAATATCAGAGAAAATCAAATATGATATAGTAAAATGATTTCTTCTTGATCCACAACTCACTCCACGAACGAGTCCCGAGTTTCTTTTGCTAAAACCATCATTTTTAGATAACAATAAAGAACAAGAAAAGAGAGAGTTGATCACCTTGTCTAATCCTTCAGGAGCTCTCGAAAAATCTATGAGAACTCACATTAACAATGCTAGAAAATTTAACTATTGAGAGGCAAATATAATCCAATCAATCCATTTCACATCCATTCCCATTATGTCCATTACATCAAAAAAATTCTCAGTTGGCGTGATCATAAGCTTTTCAATATCTAACTTGACAAAATTAGATTTGTCACCTCTTAAATTATCGGAGTCTATGCACTCACGTCATCATATATTTGACGACCTTTGATAAACGCTATCTAATTAATAGATATGACCGTCTCTATATTTTTTCAAATATTTTGCGATAATCTTATAAAAGATGAAACAAGACTAATAAGCCTAAAGTTCTTCATATCAATAGTCTCTAGAGCTTTACGAATGAGACATATCAAAGTAGAGTTCCAACTCTTGTCAAATGATGAAAAACGATAAAAATGATCAATTGCTTCCATTATTCCAGTCTTAAGAAAAGACCATGAATTTTAAAAAAAGCCAAAATAAACCCATCGTATCCAAGCGCTTTATCACTTCTGCACCCCTTAATGGCCTCCTCAACCTCCTCCAACGTAAAACGAGCTTCCAAAATATATTTTTGCGCTGTACTAATTGAATCAAAAGTAATACCATTCAATTTAGGTCTACCTTAAATGACTACTCAAACAAACATGTATAAAATTTGATAATACTCGTAGAGATTTCTTGTTCAATATGATGAACTTCCCCTTCGACCGAGATCAAATTAATTACATTGTTTCTTATTTTTGTGTTAGATATTTCATGGAAAAATTTGTTGTTTATATCTTCGACTCCTAACCATGTAGTTCTACATCGTTAACGTCCCTAATTTCTTCTTCCTTACACATATCGAACAACTTACTAACACTATGAAACCGAGAGTTAACCTTTTTAGTGGAGAGTTCACAAATCTCCTTTGCCCCATCAATGACATTAATTTCATTACACAAGTCATTAATTTTAGTACAAATAAAACACGAACTCCCACAAATCAACTTTGTATAAACTTATATAGATTTATTAAGTTCAAAAAGAGGTTACTCGATGGAGAACCAACTAATGTCTAACATACCCACCATGATTGCACAATATAAAGTCTTCCTTGATCAATCATTTATTTTCGAATTCTAAATGGCCGACATGTTTTCTCCATCATTCGACATTACATAAAGATCGGTCGGTGATATGAACAACTCCATGAAAGGACCTTTTGAAATATATTAGCAAACCCTCGAAAAATTGACTCACTAATTAGAAATATTTCAATACGAGATTGAATGTGAACCCTATTTCCATTACCACTCCTAAAGGTGAATTGACACCTTCCAAAGGAAAGTTGATAAGTTCAAGGTGTTCAATTATCTTTGAGAACTCGCATATTAGACTACTAGGTCTATTGACCCGCTTTCTTTTAGATGGGATCTAACTTCGTTCATATTGCCCGCAAAAATAACTGGCAAGTCCTAGAGACTAACCATGTTTTTTTTATCTCATTAAAGAATTCTGTTTTAAATTTTGAAAAAACCGATCCATCGACCGTAAAAATTACCCATCGAAAATTATTCTCCCGATTTATTAATTGAACATTAACCGAGTATCCACCCAAATTAACATCCAATTTCTCATACATGTCTTCATTCAATGCCACAAAAACTTCATCTGACGCCTCTATAGAATCAAGAGCCTCCTACCCACACAAACCTCCAATTATATAGATCCATAATGATCTACTAATCCATCTTCCTAATTTTAGTTTCACTAAAATAGTATATGCCACAGCCAAGAGTTCCCATTAGTGAGTTAATGATACCTTTCTTCACATCATCATTTAACTCATAAACGTTCCAATAAATATTTTTTCCAATCATTGACAAAATCTAGTTAGAATAACCCTTTCCCGGCTTTGAGACACGCTTTTCAACTTGCATATAACCCTGCGGTAGATCATTTAATTTCTTCAGCAAATAATGTTGGTAGTTTTTCGATGAAGAATGACTTGGGTGGAAATTATACGGGAGGGGTGAAATCTCGTGCACAATGGACCACACTTTAGTCTCTAATTCTAAGACTTCATTCATGAGAATTTATTTTCAATCATCGTCATATTATTTGTCAAGAATTCTGCTTGGATATTCTCTTTGTCATCATACTCTAGCTCAAAACCCATCGATTCCTCATTAAAGACATCATGAAGTAAAACTAGTAATTCAAGAACATTAATCTCAAGATAAAGTATTCTAATATGATTGACTTGTATTATATCTTCTATAGACGATCATAATTTATTTTCTATCTCATCAATCGTTTTTTTTCTCGGACAACAAATCCAAAATAGGACGAGGAGTTGATAAACTCAACTCTTGATATACCACCACATGCCTACTCTCATTTTTTCAACATTTAGGGAGGCATCACAACCTGAGGGGTGTGAAGACGAATACGTTATCTCATCCTCACGATAAACTATTGTCTCATTTAATCCAGCCTCATCTTATTCAACCACACTCTTAGCCAGATCAAATCTCCCAAAATTTGTTATCTCAACAACTAATATTTCAATGTCTACAAGGCTAGCCATACATATCCGATGAACATAAAATGTGGTTATCACTAACTCTCATGTTAACCTTAACGAAGTCGACGCCTCTGACACATGAAGATTTGACGATAAAGAGAATCCTAGTGAAGTAGACATGACAATAAGACGTTCAAGTCACTCTATCACTTTATAAATATGTGTCATGTATCAACATAAATAGATTCAGGATAACAATTTTGTGGATTATAATGATGCACCCTAATTCTAACCCAATCGTTCTTCTATGCTAATTGAGTTTCCTCATCGAGTCCTATAAATACCTCAAGATCATTACTGACCTAACTAAGAAGATCATGATTCCACATATCTGTTGTCATTCTAAACAATTGAATCAATGTACCTTCCTTATCTATCTAATACATTTATCAATTGGCATGATAAATATTGTTTTATTTTTTTTTGAATAACAACATATCTTACATGATAATTGAATCCATACATAAAGACTCCTTCATTAGGAACGAGTCCAAGACGCCCTCGGTTCCAAGTCGACGTCTGAAGGGCCCGACGTAACAACTTTAACTAGATCAAATCAACCTCAATTGTTCTTTTTTTCGTTCTTAATTTCCAAGATAGCCAAAACTCTAGAGTGTGTCCCCAACATTTGAAATTTAAAAGATTTAGATCCGACATGAACCACCTTTGTCTAGTTGACCTAAATAGTCCGTTTCTTAGCGCCTACCACTATTACATAGGTCTGAGCTTCAACCTTACAAGGATGTGGTTGCACCACTTCAACCTAATTTGCTACATATGCTGTGTTCTAACTAGAGATATCCCATTCCTTTCATTGTGGTCACTAATGACATTCATGGTACAACACATAACCTCCTCAAACCCAAACGCGTGAGGCACTTTTAGGGTTTTATAGAGAAAGTCGATTGAATAACGATGTCCGATTTGACCATATGACTTCTCTTCATCATCTCATAATGTTCTATGTCACTTTACTCTAAACACTCACTTGTGACTATCCGTCCACCGGGCGGAATGTATGATCTTGCCTACTAACCAAGAACCCATCTTCCCGAAAGGACATCAAGGACATCAAGTGTATCGGAGATAGACTTCTAATAGACATGCCATTACTGTATCACTGTAAAGCCACTGTGATGATTAGAAATAAGTTTTACACATTTCTACACTTTTTAGAGTTCTCATTTAGGGGTCAAAAGTTTAATTTAATTAAGAATGCCTTAAGTTAAAATTCAATTCAAAAATGTTGGAATAAAACATGAATAAATAATGATGGGCATTGGGACTCATAATTGTTTGATCTTGCATAAAAGGACGTCTAACAAATAATTCTTTTTTCAATGATAAGATAGAAACCCATTAACATATTCTCTTTAGTGTGTTATATTGAACCTAATTTAATGATCTCACCAACTTTTTGAGTCTTTTTCTTTAGCTAGCACGACCAAGAGCGTATAGAGAGAATGTTAACTCTAATCCTAAAAGACCACGAGACTTAATACTTTACCCTTACCGACCGAAAGCAGGATGTAATCTTCCTATTAGTGAAGCAAAACTGGATGTCGACGTGATGGTACCACAATAATGCCGACTTGGTCAAATACCGTAGAAACAACTAGACAAATCTATCTTGCCCAAGCGGATACAAGACATGATACGAGACACTACGCCTACGCCTACGCCTAAAGGAAGATTGTGATCTTCAATATGAGCTTCAATATGAGTGAAGATTTGGAGATTCAATGGAATTTTTAAATTTGGTGGAATTTATAGGCGAATAGTCCAAACATGATATGGTGGTGAAATTTGGTGTAAATTTGTTAGTTGATTTTCAACATTCTATTCTTTATCCCTTTTCCCTTTTGTCAAAACTGGTAGAAATTGAATTTTTAATCTTACAAGAATTTTGCACTTTGTAACTTAATTTTAGTTGCCTTTATAATCCCATCTAATATTTTGTATTACAATATCAATTTAATATAATTTAATTTCACTATGAAGAATTTCATTTTTATTCCTAAATATTAGTTCACATCACTATATACAAATTAAATTTCACTAGTAGAGCGAATACATTTTTAGATTGATGCATATATAGGGTCGCCCTTAGTAATGTCAGCTAGGCAGCCCACCTAAGGCCTTCTTTCTCACCGACATTCAAAATAAAAAAAACAAAAAGCCCTAGGGAAGATTAGCTAGGCTGCCTACCTAAGGCCCTCCCGACACACAAAATTAGTAAAATATAAAATAAAACCACCAACAAGATTTAATCCATAAGTCACCTATATATTAATAAAACATTGAACAAATTAAACTATGTTATTTTTTTTAAAATAATACAAACTTATTCTATTTATTAATAAAATGTATAATATAATTACTAAATAAAAAAGTAAGAATAAATTTATTTGACACCCCAATACTTAGGGCCACTATAACTTTTATATTTTTTATTAATATTTTTTTTTTATTAAAGTTATGATTATTCAAACAAATGATTTTTTTTATTTGTTCTCTTATTAAGGAGATCACTATATATATTAATAATTTTTTTTAAAATAATTTTTATTTAAAAGTAATTAGATATAATATATATTTTTTCAAATATTTACATTCAAATCATTGAATCAATTTATACTAAGAATCATGTAGCCCTTATTAAATGGGGAAGTGATTGATGTAGACAGGGATGACGATGAGACAGTTTAAAGTCCGGAGTGGAAATTCATCCCACCATGATTTCTCTAAACGCCTATTATCTCCAAACAAAGATTTTTATTATATATCACCCACCCGTCCCAATTGGGGACGAAGAATTTCCCACGGGGATAGAAAAATATATTAGAATTTTCAAAATTAAATAAACATGTCATATATTTTGAGGTTTGAGTAATTATTTTTATAAGTGAAAATGAAATATATATTTGTGAACCTCAAAAAAATTTGTCAGAAAAAGTTTGAGGTTCGAGAAATTTTAACATCGATTTGTGTGTTAAGATTGTTTTTTTTAAATAAAATATTATTTTAAAAGATTTATGAATTTAGTTATATCAATTTTAAAATTAATGATCAAAATAATTAATTTCCGATCAAATTTTAAATAATCTTTTAGATTTAAAATAATCAAATAACAATTTGATTAAAGAAATCTTTTATTTAAATTAATTAATAATAATTAATTTAAAAGATGATTTATTTGATACTTGGGAAATGACTTTTGCGCTTCATCCCCGTACCTGTTTAAAAACCGTCCATACTTTATAAAGTTTTTGGCTTTTGAAAATTGGTTGTATAACGTTTTAATTTAACTAATTATTCTTTCGATCTTAAATATTCAATGTTTTTGTGTATTTAAAATTGTAGCAATAAGATTTAAATGCTAGTACTTGTAGCTGATGATGACTATAGAGGAATATACATGAAGAAAATTAATATTTAAATGCATTAAGGTTTAAGAATAAATCCAAAACGATTTATAAAAATATTTTTTAGAAAATATTATAAAAATATTTTGAAATCATTTTTTTTGGATTATTAGAAAATGGTTTACGATCCAAAAATTACAAAAATAATTTTGGAAAATGAAAAGTGCAATCAAACAGACCCTAGGACCGGTGTCCTCAATCCTATGTGCGATTTTCATTGGTCGGGACTAAACCCTCGGTCCTAAGGTCGAGACTCCCTCGACCATGACTCAGGATTCTCGGTCAGGGTGCTAAAGCCTCCCGATTCTGAGGCTAGAATCCTCGGTGAAGTGCGAGAAATCTTGGTCGAACCTCCTCGGTCATAGGTTTGAAGATCCTTAGTCGGGGTCTAGAATTCTCGGTCGAACCTCTCGGTCCTATGTGTGAAAATCCTCGATCGGAGTCGAGAATTCTTGGTCGGACCTCTCAGTCCTAGGTTTTAAGATCCTTGACCGGGGTCTAAGATCATCGGTTTCTAGGTTTGAAGATCCTCGGTCCTAAGTGCAAAGATTCTTGGTCGAATGCTGAAGATCCTTAGTCGGATCTCTCGATTCTAGTCGAACCTAGCTAGGTTCTTCGATCCTCAAGAACATCAAAATTGCAGGTTTTATAGTTTTGATTGAGGCTTAGATTCTTTGATCTGAGGGTATAATAAGCTTCACAAATCACCCAAGATCATTATGAACATCATCCCAATGTGTCAACCAGATAGTATACAAACATATGAAACTGAAATATAAAAATTTCAAATTTAAACTAGAAGGTTGAATTAAAGGATGATTGGATTCTTAGCAGAGATAGAAGAACACTTCTTAAATATTAAGGAAGTTTTAAGTATTCATAAATCCAAGATTTAAGGCCTTACACAAAATTTCTAAAAATCTAGAAGCTTGATGTTTTAATGACTGATTTCTGACAAAACATTGATTGGAGGGGTGAGAGTTCATCTCTTGCCTTTGGATCAATCTAGGGAGGCTATTTATAGAATCCCATTGTTGGTATATCTACAAAGTGGACTTCATTTGAGTCAAACAACCACCCATAATGATGTTTAGGCTGTTTTCTGGCCAGTTGCCGATATAGGCCATCATGGCGATTGTAGGCCTATGAGAAATGATCACCAAAGTAGGGTTCATTTAACCTATTGAATAAGGTCAAAAGGTGAAAAAATGGCAGAGTTCCATCTTTGAAAAGTCAAAGATGGTTGTTGTTCTTATCCCTTTGGCATCACAAGGAAGTAAACAATATAGGACGAAATGTCGTCATTTTGGGCGAAAATTCAAATGTGGGACGCTCTGTTGGTGTTCTATTTGGGTTCCGTCCGCGATAGGGTGTTCCTTCGCATTTCGGCTAAAGACATTGGGGAGCTCGTTAGTTTATTCCCTGCTTCGCGAGCACGAATTTGCTCCGTTACAATGGGCGATGCAGACAACTTCTGGGCGTTGGATGAAAATCTACCGCCTATCCGATGGTTGTGACTCTTACTACATCGATTCCTCCGGGTTTTGGCTTCACCGAATCACAAATTTTTTTATATTTTATTTAACCTTAGGGGTTTATTTGAAATTGATTTTTATTTCACCGTTTTGGCTTTGTTTTTAAATCTTTTAAAATGCACAAAAATAATTTAAAATAAATTTGACATTTATTTTGCCAACATATTTTTTTTATATTTTTGAGTTAAATAAATAATTTATTTGGGATAAAATAGATTCAAAATTTATCATAAATTTTTTATTTTAATCCGCTTTGATTTTCCTAAAATTAATTTGAGATAAAATGAGTATAACATTTATCCCAAATTATTTTCTTTGGCCATCATCTTTAATTAATTTAGGATTTAATTATCACAATAATTAATCCAATTAATAGTTTAATTAGGTATTGGCTTAATTATTTCGATTTTATTTATTAAAAAATAATCAAAATAATTATTTATAAAATTATAGATTGGGTATGTAGATGTTTAGTGCTTATAGAGTGCTCCTTTCGAATCAAGTTTGATTGTAACAAACTAGTTTTTGAAAACGCAGATTCAAGTATGACATCTAACACTAAGTATTTCTCATCCAATTTATGTTGTTAAGGGTGATGGAAAGATAGAACCTGTAGTAGTGAGCTGACATTGGAGTGACCTGATGTTGCTGTATGTAGCATTCGTCAAAGTACTTACAAGCATTAACTAGGGATCTTTCCTCGATGACTATCCTAACAAGTGTAGTTTTTTGAATCCTATTTTATAGATATTAACAAAGTATTTGTAAAATTCATAGGATATTGATATCAAGACAATCAAAGGAATTGTTTTTAAAATCAAATCCCATTAAGCATGTATATCAATAAATTATATAAGATAGACATGTATAAATGACTAAGATTAATGTCACTTAAGGAGACATAAAAGGGGGACATGAAAGTCTTAACAACTCTTCATGTGGGTTACTAACAAGTAATATCTTAGGATGCTCATATGTACATGATCGTGGGACTATCAACATATATGTTTTAGTAAAAGTTGATGAGCTTGTCACAGGGCTTACTTAAGAAGTATGCTTAGGGCGATCATATACAAATGATCGTGGTACTATACACAAATATGTTTATCATGGTAGTTAACAAACTTACCACGGGGGTTACCAACATGTAATGCTTAGGGCGATCATATAAAAATGATCATGGTACTATCGACATATAGGTTTTTGTGTTTGTGAATTCAGAGAAGTACCTATTTAGAAATAAGATTAATGTTAGATACATATCGAGAGACAGTGTTTGGATACATATTAAGAGATAATGTTTTATTACCTATAAAGGGATAATGTTTGAATTGAATACCTATTTGAGGGATAAGGTTTTTAGTAAGATTATGTACATATAATCTATATACTCGTTGACAGACAATGTTTTGATACCTATCGACATATAGGAGTTTTGGTAGATCATGTACGAATGATCTCAGTACTTATAGACAATTAAGGTTTTTGAACCTATCGACATATAAGGTTTTGATGGGATACCTATCGAGAGATAGAGTTTTGATACCTATTGAGAAATAGTGTTTGGATATCTATCGAAGGATAAGATTATGGTAGGATCATGTATGAATGATGGTTGATACCTAATGATAAATAGAATTTGCAAGAAGGATCATTTACAAATGATCGTGTTACTTGTAAACAGACAAGGTTTTGATACATATCGAAAGATAGGGTTTTAGACAAAATCGTATACAAGCGATGTCTCGCACCTATCGACAAATATGATTTTGGCGGATCATGTCCGAATAATCTCGGTACTTATCGACAAACATGGTTTTTGTACCTATTAACAAATATGATTTTTTAGACGGAATCGTATACAAACAATGTCTTGCACCTATCGACATAAAACATTTCGATAGATCATGTACTAATGATCTAGGTACTTGTCAACAGACAAGGTTTTGATATCTATTAAGTGATAGAGTTTTAGACGGAATCATATACAAGCGACGTCTCACACCTATCGACATATAAGGTTTCGACGGATCATGTACGAATGATGTTGGTACTCATCGACATTAAGGTTTTTGGACCTATTAACAAATATGATTTTTAGACATAATCGTATACAAACGATGTCTCGCATCTATTGACTTATAGGATTTCGATGAATCATGTACGAATGATCTCACTACTTGTCTACAAATAGAGTTTTGATACCTATTAACAAATATGATTTTGAATGGAATCATGTAAAAACAATGTGTCGTACCTGTCGACAAATAGAATTTTAATGGATCATATACGAATGATCATTGTACTTTTTAACAAACAAGGTTTTGATACCTATCGAAAGATAAAGTTTTAGACAGAATTGTCTACAAACGATTTCTTGCACCTATTGACAAATAGGGTTTTGGTGGATCATGTACAAATGATCATGGTACTTGTTAACACACAAGGTTTTGATACCTATCGAAAGGTAGAGTTTTTAGATGGAATCATATACAAATGATGTCTCGCACCTATCGACATATAGGGTTTCAACGGATTATGTACGAATAATCTCGGTTCCTCGTTGACAGACAAGGTCTTTAGACCTATTAACAAATAGGGTTTTTAGACAGTACAAACGATATCTCGTACCTATTGACATATAGGGTTTTGGCGGATCATGTACGAATGATCTTAGTACTTATCGACATACAAGGTTTTTTCACCTATTAATAAATAGGAATTTTAAACAGAATCATCTATAAACAATTTCAAAAACCTATCGATATATAGAGTTTCAATGAATCATGTTTAAATGGTCTCAGTACTTGTCGACATACAAAGTTTTGATACCTATTAACAACTAGGGTTTTGAAAGGAATCATGTAAAAATGACGTCTCGTACCTATCGACATGTATGATTTTAATGGATCTTGTACGAATGATCATGGTATTTGTTAACATACAAGGTTTTGATACCAACCGAAAGATTGGGTTTTAAATGGATTTGTATACAAATGATGTCTCACACCTATCGACAAATTGAGTTTTGGCGGATTATGTTCAAATGATCTCGATACTTCTTAACAGACAAGGTTTTTAGACATATTAACAAATATGATTTTTAGACTGACTCATATAAAAACGATGTCTCGCACCTATTATAGATAGGTTTTCGGTGAATCATCGGTACTTGTCGAAAGACAAGGTTTTTGGACCTATTAACAAGTAGTGTTTTTAGATAGAATTGCATATAAATGATGTCTCACACCTATCGATAGATAGAGTTTAGGCGGATCATTTGTAAATGATCTCGACAGTTGTTGAAAAATAATGTTTTTGGACCTATTAACAAATAGAGTTTTTAGACGGAATCATATACAAACAATGTCTCACACATATCGACATATAGGATTTCAAGGGATCATGTACGAATGATATCGATACTTGTCGACAATCAATGTTTTTCTACCTATTAACATAAAGAGTTTTAGACAGAATCGTATACAAATTATTTCTCACACCTATCTTCATATAGGGTTTCGATGAATCATGTACGAATGATCTTGGTAGTTGTCGACATACAATATATTGATACCTATTAACAAATAGGGTTTTGAACGAAATCGTATAAAAACGATGTCTCGTACCTATTGACAAATAGAACTTTAATGGATCATATACGAATGATTGCGATACTTGTTAACAAACAGGGTTTTAATACTTATCGAAAGATAGAGTTTTAGACGGAATCGTATACAAACTATGTCTTGCACATATTAATAGATAGGATTTGAATGGATCATGTACGAATAATCTCGGTACTTGTCAACAAACAATGTTTTTGGATCTATTAACACATAAGGTTTTAAGACAGAATCATATACAAATGATGTCTCACACCTTTCGACAATTAGGGTTTTAGAGGATCATGTAGGAAAGATCTCGGTACTTGTCGATAGACAAAGTTTTTGGATCTTTTAACAAATAGGGTTTTTAGACTGAATTATATACAAATGATGTCTCGCACATATCGACATACAGGGTTTCAGCGTATCATTTACAAATAATCTCGGTTCTCGTCGACAGATAAGGTCTTTGGATCTATTAACAAATAGGGTTTTTAGACGTAATCATATACAAACAATGTCTCACAACTATTGACATATAGTTTTTTGGAAGATCATGTACAAATGAACTTAGTACTTATCAACATACAAGATTTTTGCACCTATTAATAAATAGAGATTTTAGAAAGAATCATATATAAACGATTTCTCGCACCTATCGACATATAAAGTTTCGACAAATCATGTTTGAATGATCTCGGTACTTTTTCGACATACAAGGTTTTGATACCTATCAACAAATAAGGTTTTGAACAGAATCATGTAAAAACGACGTCTCGTAACTATCGACATGTACGATTTTAATGGATCATGTACGAATAATCGCGGTACTTGTTTACAAACATGGGTTTGATATATACGAAGGATAGGGTTTTAAATAGAATCATATATAAACGATGTCTCGCACCTATCAACATATAAGGTTTGAGTGGATCATATATGAATGATCGCGGATACATATCAACATTTAGGGTTCAACAAATCATGTATAAATAATTGCAATACTTGTTAACATGAAAGGTTTTGATACATATATAAAGTTAGAGTTTTAGACGAAATCGTATTTATAAGATGTTTCGCACCTATTGACAGATAGGATTTCGACAGATCATATACGAATGATATTGGTACTTGTCAACATATAAGGTTTTTGGACCTATTAAAAAATATTTTTCTTAGACGTAATCATATTCAAACGATGTCTCACACCTATCGACAAATAGGTTTTCGGCAGATCATGTACGAATGAACTCGGTACTTGTCAATAAATTTTTTTTTGGACCTATTAACAAATAGAGTTTTTAAACGGAATCATATACAAACGATGTCTCACACTTATCAACAAATAAAGTTTCGGTGGATCATGTATGAATGATCTCGGTTCTTGTCGACAAATAATGTTTTTGGACCTATTAACAAATAGGGTTTTTAGACAGAATCATATACCAACAATGTCTCACACCTATCAACAAATAGGGTTTCAACGAATTATATACTAATGATCTTTATACTTGTCGACATACAAGGTTTTGATACATATTAATAAATAGAGTTTGAACGGAATCTTGTAAAAAGATGTCTTGTACCTATCGACATATAGAGTTTTAATAGATCATGTACGAATGATCGCGATAATTGTTAACAGACAAGTTTTTGATATCTATAAAATATAGTATTTTAAACGGAATCATATACAAACGATGTCTTGCACATATATACAAATAGAGTTTTGGCGGATCTTGTACAAATTATCTCGGTAATTGTTGACAAACAAGGTTTTTGGACCTCTTAATAGTTAGGGTTTTAAATGGAATCGTATACAAATGATGCCTCGCACATATAAACAAATAGAGTTTTGGCGGATTATGTTCGAATGATCTCAGTATTTGTTGATAGACAAGATTTTTGGACCAATTAAAAAATATGATTTTTAGACGAAATCGTATAAAAATGATGTTTCGCACCTATCGACAGTTAGGTTTTCGGAGAATCATGTACGAATGATATCGGTACTTGTAGAAAGACAAGGTTTTTGGACCTATTAACAAATAGGATTTTTAGACAAAATTGTATATAAATGATGTCTCGCACCTATCGATAGATAGGGTTTTAGCGGATAATTTATGAATGATCTCGGCACTTGTCGATAAATAATGTTTTTTGACCTATTAACAAATAGAGTTTTTAGACAGAATCGTATACAAACAATGTCTCACACATATCGACATATAGGGTTTCAGGGGATCATGTACGAATGATATCAAAACTTGTCGACAGTAAATGTTTTTTGGACCTATTAACAAATAGGGTTTTTAGACAGAATCATATACAAACGATGTCTCACACGTATTGACATATAGGGTTTTGGCAGATCATGTACGAATGATCTTAGTACTTATCGACATACAAGGTTTTTGCACATATTAATAAATAGGGATTTTAGACAAAATCATATATAAACAATTTCTCGCACCTATCGACATATAGAGTTTCAACGAATCATGTTTGAATGATCTCGATACTTATCGACATACAAGGTTTTGATACCTATTAATAAATAGAGTTTTGAACGGAATCATGTAAAAATGACGTCTTGTACCTATCGACATGTAGGATTTTAATGGATCATGTACGAATGATTGTGGTACTTATTAACAGACAAGGTTTTGATATCTATGGAAAGATAGGGTTTTAAACAGAATCATATACAAACGATGTCTCGCATCTATCAACATATAAGGTTTGAGTGGATCTTATATGAATGATTATTGATACTTATCAACATATAAGGCTTCAGCGGATCATGTACAAATAATCGCAGTACTTGTTAATAGACAATGTTTTGATACCTATATAAAGTTAGAGTTTTAGACGTAATCTTATTTAAACGATGTCTCGTACCTATTGACAGATAGAATTTCGACAAATCATATTCGAATGATATTGGTACTTGTCGACATACAAGGTTTTTGGACCTACTAACAAATATTATTCTTAGACATAATCGTATTCAAACGATGTCTCGCACTTATCGACAAATAGGGTTTTCGACAGATCATGTACGAATGAACTTGGTACTTGTCAATAGACAATTTTTTTGGACCTATTAATAAATAGGGTTTTTAGACGGAATTGTATACAAATGATGTCTCGCACTTATTGACAAATAGGGTTTCGGTGGATCATGTATGAATGATCTCGGTACTTTTAGACAAACAATGATTTTGGACCTATTAACAAATAGAGTTTTTAGACAGAATCATATACAAACGATGTCTCACACCTATCAACAGATAGGGTTTCGACAAATCATGTACTAATGATCTTTATACTTGTCGACATATAGGGTTTTGATACATATTAACAAATAGGGTTTTGAACTGAATCTTGTAAAATGATGTCTTGTACCTATCGACAGATAGGATTTTGATGGATTATATACGAATGATTACGGTACTTGTTAACAGACAAGTTTTTGATATCTATGAAATATAATGTTTTAAACGGAATCATGTACAAACGATGTCTCACACATATCAATACGTAGAGTTTTGACGGATCATGTAGGAATTATCTCGGTACTTGTCGACAAACAAGGTTTTTGGACCTATTAATAACTAGGGTTTTTAATATGAATCGTATACAAAAGATGTCTCACATCTATAGACAAATAGAGTTTGGAGGATTATGTTTGAATGATCTCGTTACTTGTTGACTCAAAAGGTTTTTGGACCTATTAACAAATATGATTTTTAGACAGAATCGTATTAAAATGGTGTCTCGCACCTATCGACAAATAGGTTTTCGGTGAATCATGTACGAATGATATCGATACTTGTCGATAAACAAGGTTTTTAGACCTATTAACAAATAGGGTTTTTTGACAGAATTGTATATAAATGATGTCTCGCACATATCGATAGATAGTGTTTTAACGGATCTTTTACGAATGATCTCAGTACTTGTCGACAAATAATATTTTTGGACAGGTTAACAAATAGAGTTTTTAGACAGAATCATATACAAACAATGTCTCGCACCTATCGACATGTAGGGTTTCAGGGGATCATGTACTAATGATCTCGATAGTCGACATGAAATGTTTTTTGACCTATTTACAAATAGGGTTGTTAGACAAAATCATATACAAATGATTTCTCACACCTAGCTTCATATAGGGTTTCGATGAATCATGTACAAATGATCTTGGTAGTTGTCGACATACAATATTTTGATACATATTTACAAATAGGGTTTTGAATAAAATCGTGTAAAAACAATATCTCATACCTATCGACAAATAGAGTTTTAATGGTTCATGTATGAATAATTGCGATACTTGTTAACAAACAGGGTTTTGATACTGATCGAAAGATAGGGTTTTAGACGGAGTCGTATACAAACTATGTCTCGCACCTATCAATAGATATGATTTCAATGGATCATGTACTAATGATTTCGGTACTTGTCAACAAACAATATTTTTGGACCTATTAACACATAGGGTTTTTAGACGAAATCGTATAAAAACGATGTCTCGCACCTATCAATAATTAGGGTTTCAGAGGACGATGTAGGTATGATCTCAGTACTTGTCGATAGACAAGCTTTTTGGATCTTTTAAGTAATAGGGATTTTAGACTGAATCATATATAAATGATGTCTCACACCTATCGGCATATAGGGTTTCAACGGATCATATACGAATAATCTCGGTTCTAATTGACAAACAATGTCTTTGGACCTATTAACAAATAGGGTTTTTAGACGGAATCATATACAAATGATGTCTCACGTGTTGACAAATAGTGTTTCAGCGGATCATGTACGAATGATCCTAGTACTTATCGACATACAAGGTTTTTTCACCTATTAATAAATAGGGATTTTAGATAGAATCATATATAAACGATTTCTCGCACTTATCGATATATATAGTTTCTAAGAATCATGTTTGAATGATCTCGGTACTTGTTGACATACAAGGTTTTGATATTTATTAACAAATAGGGTTTTGAACGGAATCATGTAAAAAGGACGTCTCGTACATTTAAGATTTTAATGGATCATGTACGAATGATCGCAGTACTTGTTTTTTTTAGAACGCTGGGTTCCGCTACTCCTATGGAGTGCGACTAATCCCCGCGGGTTAAGTACATAGCCCGCAAACATACTTAACCAATTAACCAGGCGCAAAACTTGCCACCTGACGGGCTCGAACCCAGGACCTCATGGAGGCCTGGGAGATATCCACCTCTTGTTGCCACTAGGCTAGAAGAGGGGATGATCGCAGTACTTGTTAACAGACAAGGTTTTGATATCTATGGAAAGATAAAGTTTTAAACGGAATCATATACAAACAATGTCTCACATCTATCAACATATAATGTTTGAGTGGATCATATATGAATGTGTTACGATCTAAAAATAAGAAAGTGCACCCTTCTCGGTCCTATGGAACACTTGGGCCGGTCTATGTTTTTAGTTGAATAATTCTGTTATGTTTCCTTTCACTCTTATTTCTCTTAAACCGAATTCTATTATTTTGAAAGTTTTTGTAACAAATGGTAACCGAATACTCTTGGGTAACTCAGCCTCTATAAATGCTGATGCCCACCCCACTTTTTTGGGCTACGAATTGAAGTTTGTGAAACTTGTTGCTCTAAGTTATTCTCTCGGCCCTTAACCTCTTTCTTGGACTACTAGGTGTATTCTAGTGGTATTCTCTTCTCACCCCGGTTTCTTCTCTCTTTAACCTCAAATTCTCTCCTCATTCTATATCCGCTGCGTTTGAGTATTGAATTCCATCCTTGGTCCCAACAATCAAGAACCCGTTTCTTGAATCAAAGAACTCGAAAGGCTCGGTTATAGTTTAAAGCGTAACAATTGGTATCAGAGATGTGCGATTCTCCAAATGGTAGAAACCCGCCAACAAACAGAAATGGAAGCACTAAAGTTCTTAATTGAAGGATTGTCCCAACAGTCAGCCGCTACGTAGGCCATTTTGCACCAACACATGACTGAATCGACTGCCTTTCATGGTGCCTTTAAATAGTAGATGACCGAACTAAGCAATAATATATACAGAAGATTCAATGTCGCTGAAGAAAGACTTGCAGCAATCGAAAGTGCTGCGTCAGGTAAGGGCCAAGATCCCCGCACCGACACTGATGATCAAGATGAGCCTTCTTGCCACGGTCCTCCATTTAGGCCCCAACACCCTGGCCAGAACCGCGACCACCATTATGTTCCTCCCACTCGGCTAACCAAGGTCGACTTCCCTCGGTTTGATGAGTCAGATGTCAAGGGCTGGTTGATATCCGCCGAGCAATTCTTTAGGGTGGATAAGACCAAGGATGACACTAAATTAGATATCGCCCCCATTCACTTTTCTGGTGAATCAAGAATGTGGTACGGGTCATATCTTCAGAACCGCGACCAAAAGGAAGCATTGTCATGGGATGTGTTCAAAAGAGACCTCTTGGCGTAATTTGGGCCCTCTATACACGACACTCCAATGAGGCAGCTGATGAATTTGAAACAGGTTGGTTCGATTCAAGAATATAATCTCCAGTACATGTCGATCTCTCAAAAGTTATTACATATGCCAAGGGACTACGTCATAGATTGCTACTTGTCCGGTCTAAGGGAAGAGATTGCGAACTACATCAGGTTGCGATTCCTAGATTTTTTAAACGAAGTCATGACCATGGCTAAGGTCCAAGAAGCAACGTATTGGTCCCTAATGTGCAGCGGGCACTTGTACAGCGCCGAAGCACCGTTTCTGCCCAAGCCATCGAATATCAGCACAGCCTGGCCGAGCACCAATATCGACTTCAAGAATTCATCATATGGGTCCTCTTCAAGTGAAAACCAGGGCCATCTTAAGTAATTAGACCCGGTCTCAATGGATGAAAGGCGAAAAAAGGGCCTATGCTACTCTTGCAATGAAAAATGGCAACCAAACCATAGTTGTAAATCAAAGTTATTCATGGTCTCGGCCAATCAAGAAGTCCAAGAACCCGATCAAGAACCTGTTTTTGATGATCTACCTTCGTTGCATGGCCCAAGGGATGAACCATCCATATCCTTACATGCCTTGACCGGTTCTAAAGTTTTTCAAACGCTCCAGATTCTTGGCAAAGTTGGGAATCTTCCGGTAGTGATCCTGATCGATACAAGCAGCACCCACAATTTTATCAATAGCAGGATTTTGGAGAAAATAGACCACAAAAACATAGCAACATGGGTGCAATCGGTTAGAGTGGTCGATGGGTCTAATGTGTTATGCTCTAGTGTTTGCAAAGACTTGAAGTGGTCGATGGAAGGCAATGAATATCAAATAGAAATGAAGGTAATTTCCATGGACGGATATGATATTGTGTTGGGCATTGAATGACTGATTACTCTAGGCCCATCATCTTGGGACTTCAAAAAGCTGACCCTATCCTATGAGAAGCAAGACAGAACCACGGTCCTAAAAGGGATTCCTCGGTCACAAACCACTTTGATGCATGGAAACCAGCTGGAAAAGACTTTAGATGAATGTAGTGTTGTTTCCAAAATGCAAATAAAGAGTAAGCCCGAAGGCCAAACTGTTTCCCTCGCGACAATGACCTTGGAAGATATTCCTGAAGAACTAATTAGAAGCTATGGCTCCTTCGATGCCGCTGTTATGCTGGTTCGGGAAAAAGACTTGGCTTGAATTTTTGATAACACTATAGATTATAATCGAAGTTGGAAGAAATTATTTTTGCACCAGGTGCTGGAGACATTGCAGCAACAAAGGTCAACTTTAAACACTGAAAAACTCGACCTTGGGTGCACATAAATTCCTCACATGGGCGGAGTGGCAAGGACTCGAACAACTCCACTGTTGAAACGATTCTGTCAAAAGGTTTTTAAGTAAATGCTGTTCTATGCTGCGACCCTTGCTGAATGTGCCGAAGCCCGACCGAAGCAATAGTTTTTGAAGATTGAAGATGCACATTAGAGGCTGACCAGTCCACGTTCTTTTCGTCGAGGGCGACGGACTTCTGATGGGGGAGATGATGTTACGATCTACGAATAAGAAAGTGCACCCTTCTCGGTCCTATGGAACACTTGGGACGGTCTATGTTTTTTGTTGAATAATTCTGTTTTGTTTCTTTTCTCTATTATTTCTCTTAAACCGAATTTTGTTATTTTGAAAGTTGATTTAACAAATGATAAGTGAATACTCTTGGGTAACTCAGCCTCTATAAATGCTGATGCCCACCCCACTTTTGGAGGCTATGAATTGAAGTTTGTGAAACTTGTCGCTCTAAGTTATTCTCTCGGCCCTTAACCTCTTTCTTGGACTACTAGGTGTATTCTTGTGGTATTCTCTTCTCACCCCGGTTTCTTCTCTCTTTAACCTCGAATTCTCTCATCATTCTATATTCGCTACATTTGAGTATTGAATTACATCCTTGGTCTCAACAATCAAGAACCCGTTTCTTGAATCAAAGAACTCGAAAGGCTCGGTTATAGTTTAAAGCGTAACAAAATGATTGTTGATACTCATCAACATATAGGGTTTCAGCGGATCATGTATAAATAATCTTGGTACTTGTTAACAGATAAGGTTTTGATACCTATATAAATTTAGAGTTTTAGACCGATTCATATTTAAACGATGTTTCGCACCTATTGACAGATATGGTTTCGATAGATCATATACGAATGATATTGGTAATTTTCGACATACAACGTTTTTGGACCTATTATAAAATATTGTTCTTAGACATAATCATATTCAAATGATGTCTCGCACCTATCGACAAATAGGGTTTCGACAGAATGTATGAATGAACTCGGTACTTGTCAATAGACAAAAATTTTGGACCTATTAACAAATAGGGATTTTAGACGGAATCGTATACAAACGATGTCTCACACTTATCGACAAATAGATTTTCGGTGGATCATGTATAAATAATCTCGGTACTTGTCGACAAACAATGTTTTTGGACCTACTAACAAATAGGGTTTTTAAACAGAATCGTATACAAATGATGTCTCACACCTATTAATAGATAGTGTTTCGACGAATCATGTATTAATGATCTCTGTACTTGTAGACATACAAGGTTTTGATACATATTAATAAATAGGGTTTGAACGGAATCTTGTAAAATGATGTCTTGTACCTATCGATAGATACAGTTTTAATGGATCATATACGAATGATTGCAATACTTGTTTACTAACAAGTTTTTGATATCTATAAAATATTGTGTTTTAAACGGAATTATATACAAACGATGTCTCACACATATCAGCATATAGAGTTTTGGTGGATCATGTACGAATTATCTCGGTCTTTATCGACAAACAATGTTTTTAGACCTATTAACAACTAGGGTTTTAAAATGGAATCCTATATAAATGATGTCTTGCACCTATCGACAAATAGTGTTTCGGCGGATTATGTTCGAAAGATCTCGGTACTTGTTAACATACAAGGTTTTTGGACTTATTATAAAACCTATGTTTTTTAGACGAAATTGTATAAAAATGATGTATTGTATCTATCAATAGATAGGTTTTCAGCGAATCATGTACGAATGATATCGGTACTTGTCGAAAGACTAGGTTTTTAGACCTACTAATAAATAGGGATTTTTAGACAAAATTGTATATAAATGATGTCTTGCACCTATCAATAGATAGGGTTTTAGCGGAACATTTACGAATGATCTCGATACTTGTTGACAAATAATGTTTTTGGACCTATTAACAAATAGAGTTTTTGACAGAGTCGTATACAAACGATGTCTCACACCTATCGACATATAGAGTTTTAGGAGATCATGTACAAATGATCTCAATACTTGTCAATTGTTAATGTTTTTGGACCTATTAACAAATAAGGTTTTTAGACGGAATCATACACAAACGATGTCTCACATGTACTGACATATAGGATTTCGGCCGATCATGTACGAATGATCTTAGTACTTATCTACATACAAGGTTTTTGCACATATTAATAAATAGGGATTTTAGACAGAATTATATATAAACGATTTATCGCACCTATCGACATATAGAGTTTCGACAAATCATGTTTGAATGATCTCAGTACTTGTCGACATACAAGGTTTTGATATCTATAAACAAATAGGGTTTTGAATAGAATCATGTAAAAATAACGTCTTGTACCTATCAAAATGCAGGTATTGAATGGATCATGTACGAATGATCGCGGTACTTGTTAACATACAATGTTTTGATACCTATCGAAAGATAGAGTTTGAAACGGAATTGTATACAAATGATGTCCCGCACCTATCAACCTATAAGGTTTGAGTGGATAATATATGAATGATCACTAATACTTATCAACATATAGGGTTTTGGCAGATCATGTACAAATAATTGCGGTACGTGTTAACAAATAAGGTTTTGATACATATATAAAGTTAGAGTTTTGGATGGAATCGTATTTAAATGATATTTCACACCTATTGACAGATAGTGTTTCGATAAATCATATACGAATGATATTAGTACTTTTCAACATACAAGATTTTTGGACCTATTAACAAAAATTATTCTTAGACATTATCGTATACTAACGATGTCTCGCACCTATCGACAAATCATGAATGAATGAACTCAATACTTGTAAAAAAACAACGTTTTTGGACCTATTAAATAATAGGGTTTTTTGACGGAATTGTATTCAAACGATGTCTCGTACTTATAGACAAAATAGGGTTTCGGTGGATCATGTATTAATGATCTCGGTACTTGTCGACAAACAATGTTTTTGGACCTATTAACAAATAGGGTTTTTAGACAATATACAAACGATGTCTTACACCTATCAACATATAGATTTTTGACGAATCATGTATTAATGATCTCTGTACTTGTCGACATACAAGATTTTGATACATATTAAAAAATTGGGTTTTGAACGAAATCTTGTAAAATGATGTCTTGTACCTATCGACATATAGGGTTTTAATGGATCATGTACGAATGATTGCGATACTTGTTAACATAAAAGTTTTTTATATCTATAGAAATATAGTGTTTTAAACGGAATCATATACAAACGATTTCTCACACATATCAACATATAGAGTTTTGACAGATCATGTACGAATTATCTCGGTACTTGTCAACAAACTAGGTTTTTGGACCTATTAACAACTAGGGTTTTTAAATGGAATCGTATACAAACGATGTCTCGCACCTCTCGAAAATAGAGTTTTGGCGGATTATGTTCACATGATCTCGGTACTTGTTGACAGACAAGGTTTTTGGACCTATTAATAAATATGATTTTTAGACGGAATTGTATACAAACGATGTCTCACACCTTTTGAAAAATAGGGTTTTAGTGGATCATGTACGAATGATCTCGGTACTTTCCAATATACAAGGTTTTTGGACCTATTAGCAAATAGGTTTTTAGACAGAATTGTATACAAATGATGTCTCACACCTATTGAAATATAGGGTTTCGGTAGATCATGTACGAATGATCTCTGTATTTGTCCACATACAAGGTTTTTAGACCTATTAACAAATAAGGTTTGTTGACAGAATCATATATAAACAATGTCTCGCGTCTATCGACAAATAGAGATTCAAAACTCATGTAAGAATGATATTCTCAGTAGTTGTTGAAAGACAAAGTTTTGATATCTATAAACAAATAAGATTTTGGACATAGTCGTGTAAAAACAATGTCTCGTACCTATCGACAAAAAGAGTTTTAATGGATTATGTACGAATGATCGCGGTGCTTGTTAACATACAAGTTTTTGATACCTATCAAAATATAGGGTTTTGACGTTATCGTATACAAACGATGTCTCACACCTATCAATAGATAGGGTTTTGGCGGATCATGTACGATTTATCTCGGTACTTGTCGATAGACAAATTTTTTGGACCTATTAACAAATAGGGTTTTTAGACAGAATCGTATATAGACGATGTCTCACTCCTAAAGAGATATATAGTTTCAGCGGATCATGTACGAATGATCTCGGTACTTGTCGACATACAAGGCTTTTGGAATTATTAATAAATAGGGTTTTTAGACGGAATCGTATACAAACAATGTCTTGCACGTATCAACATATAGGGTTTCATCGGATCATGTTTGAATGATCTCAGTACTTATCGACATACAAGGTTTTTGGACTTATTAACGAATAGAGTTTTTAGACAGTTTCATATAGAAATTGATAGGATCAATGTTATCAATAAAGGCATAGGTCTGACTATTGATAACAATTTCGGAAAAATGATTTGATAAGAATCCTATTAGAGATTAATATCACTTTCTATTCTTAGCAAACCTTCACAAACACTTGAAACGATTAAAGTGCGGAATTGTTTGTTTGGGTTTGAAGCATTGAATCAATGAATAATGAAAACATAAGGAAAGAACACAACAAGATGTTTATAGATGTTCGGAGCTAACTCTTCTAATTCACCCCTTCTTCCAACAACATGAAGGATTTCACTAAACTTCTTGAATCAAATACAGTTCACTGAATATCTATGTTGAAAAGAACAAACTCTGTTTAACTTACAATATGATTAAGAATATCTCTCAGAAACATTGTTTTTGATTCTCTCTAATAAACAACATGAAAGGATTCCTCAACAGTTTGTATATGTTTGTTGTACACTCTGAAAGCTTTACTAACTGATGAATAACTTATCATGATTCTAGTATCCACTTTAACATCAAAAGCGGTCAAATATTCTTTCACATTGTTATGAATAAAACACTTACACCCAAATACTTTAAAGTAGTAAACTGTAGGAATTCTTCCATAAAACAGTTCAAAATGTGTCTTGTCAAAGCGTTTGTTGATTATTGACCGATTTTGTGTATAGCATGCTGTGTTTATGGCTTTTGCCCAAAACTTCTAAAGAACACCTGAGTCGGCAAGCATCGATCTCGCTGCTTCCTTCAGTATCCTGACTCTTCTTTCAGCAATACCATTTTGCTGTGGAGTTCTAGCACTAGTCTGCTCGTTCCTAATATTAGATTCCTCGAAGTAAGAAGTTAGGCGTTTATTGATGAATTTGGTTTCCCAATCATTTCTGATCTGAATAACACTTAAAGATTTTTGGTTTTGAATCCTTCTAAGGAGTTTAATCAAATTCTCAGCAGGCTGATCCTTAGAAAGTAGAAATACAACCCATGTAAAGCGTAAAAAATCATCAATAATGACTAGGGTAAATCTCATTCCTCCCAAGCTTTTTACAGGAATTGGACCAAACAGATCCATATGTAAAAGTTCTAAGCATCGACTGGATTGAGATTTCCATTCACTTTTGAATGATGATTTGCTCTGCTTGCCTAACTGGCAAGAATGACAAACCTTATCCTTTACAAACTTCAACTTTGGTAAACCAAGAACTAAGTTATGCGAACAAATGTTGTTAATGGTTTTAAAATTGAGATGATTCAATCTTTTATGCCACAGCCAATTTTGATCAGTTTTAGAAATCATGCATATAGGGTTTGACATTTTAGTTTTCTAGTTCATTTTGTCAGAGTTTCGTACCCTACTTCCAGTTAACAAAACATTGCCCTACTGATCCTTAACTATGTATGCATGAGTTTGAAAATCGACATAAAATCCATTATCACATAACTGACTGATACTTATTAGATTATAACACAAATTTTCAACAAGTAGCACGTTATTGATGATTAGATTACAATGGATAATCTTACCCTTACCCATGGTCTTACCCTTGCGGTTATCTCTGAAAGTGATCTTAGGTCCTGAATATTCTGTTATATCAGTTAGAAGCCGTCTTTCTCCAGTCATGTGTCTAGAACATCCACTGTCCAGATACCAAACTGAATTTTCCAGGAAGTCAACCTACACAAAAACATATTTACAAACTTTTTGGTACCCACATTCACTTGGGCCCTCGATCAATTAGTCCATTGGGAATTCATATTTGAGATATTCTGATGGACTTCCCTTTATATATAGTAATAAGTGCGTATGATTTAGGCTTAGCAGATGTCTTCCTGCTCGCATCTGCTCCCTTAACTTTAGAGGATGATTTTTGTTTAAAACTCCTTGACTTGTTGTCAGGTTTTAATTTTCCAGACTTATTAGATGTTTTCTTCTTAGGTTTAGCCTGCTAACAGTTAGCGGAATATAAATAATTTCATCCTTTAAAGTTATCTCATCACAGCTTGGATTAGTTCTAGTATCAGATAAACTCCATTCGACAAAGTTTATAGGCTTAAACTTGTCTATTGATGAGTTTAACTTTTTACGGAACTTGTCTGAGTCATTACTGTCAAATCCTAAACCAGATTTGCATCCGACAGGCCTCATCATAAAGATTTGTTGTTTGACCGCCTCTCTAGACTTCGTCCAAGAACTTACCACATATGTCAAACGTTGTTCTTTAGAAGATACAATTTGAACTTTTCTTTGAGCATCTCATTCTTAGATGAGATCTCTTATACCTTGTTTTCAAAAAATTCTGGTTCAGAAACTTGAGATGAAGAAGAGTTATTAGATTCATATTTCAATTTCATTTCGCTAAATGAGTCTAATAACTTCTTGTACTCAATGACCATGTCATTGAGTGCAGTAGTTAATTCATTTCTTGTAAAACCTTCGGAGGAAGAGTCTGGTACCTTTGATTTGTCGTCTGCCATCAGACATGTGACACCTTCATTATCACTTTCACCAGATGAATCCTCTAAATCTCTATCAGCCCATTTGGACTTGCTTACAACACTTATAAGAACCTTCTACTCAGTTAAATTCTTCTTTGTTTGAACATCACAATCATACAATTGAATGAGCTTCTCCCAGTTTTCTTTAGCAGAGGAGCATGACTTGATCTTGCTGAACACATCCTTGTTGAATGACTTGTATAAGATGTCTTTAGAGATATAGTCTAAGTTGTTCATCATCTTTTCTTCAGTCGTCCATTCGCATCTTGGCTTTTCAACTTTTATAGGACCATTAGAGATGACATACAAAATGTCATAATCGATAGAAGCCAAATGCGTTTGCATACTTATCTTCCAGCATTCAAAGTTTTCTTTCGAGAACATAAGGATTTGTTTACCTCCAGACATGATTCGAGTTCTCGATGCTTGAGAATATAATACAAGGCTCTGATACCAATTGATAGGATTAGTGTAATCAATAGAGACAGAGGTCTGACTATTAATCATAACTTCAGAAAAATGATTTGATAAAAATCATGTTAGGGATTAATATCACTTTCTATTCTTCGCAAACCTTCACAAACACGTGAAACGATTCAAGTGTGGAATTGTTTGTTTGAGTTTGAAGCCTTGAACCAATGAATAATGAAAGACAGAAGGAAAGAACACAATAAGATGTTTATGGATGTTCGAAGCTAACTCTCCTACGTCACCCCTTCTTCCAACAACCAGAAGGATTTCACTAAACTTCTTGAATCAAATACAGTTCACTGAATAGCTAACACTCTATTCAACAGAACAGACTCTGTTCAACTTATAATATGATTAAAAATATCTCTCAATTAAAACAATGTTTTTGATTTTCTCTCTTAAACTTGAATATGATGTACAATTAGTAAGAGCAAGAGTGATTCGTAATGTGAGCAGAGTAACTGGTAGACTGAGAGCTTCGTTCGTTGTCCTTGAGCATCTAAATTTAGTGGAAGGACACAAACGGTCGAATCTTCTGTATGGACATGTGGCACGCGCCCATAGGATGACCGCGTAAAGGATAGAGTACACCAGCCTTTGTGCTTCTGGAACATGGCCGTACTGAACGGTAGTGCGCAGGATATCCTTCTACAACTGTCTGGTACTAAAAGAGTAGTGAGAGGAATATTTGCGTACGTGACATTTATTCATTTGATGCAAGTAGCTGGCGTACTGATCTACAAGAGAAATTGGAGTAGGAGTAGCGTACAACTAGTTGATCGTGGGTAGACGTATGCTAACTTCAATTGATTGCTGAAACGAGGCATTAGACGTGCTCCATTAGACCAGCAAGTCTAATAGAGTTAGACGCCAACGTCCATCAGAGAGATCCATTAGACTACTACGTCTAATGATGTTAGACTGCACCGTCTAACTACCCATCCCATTAGACTACCACGTCTACTAGAGTTACACTGCAATATTTAACCTTACATCACTTCAGAAAATATGAAGGAGTTAGACGTCAATGTCTAACTTCATGTCTGTTAGACTTGCACATCTAACTACGTATCTGTTAGACTAGCACGTCTAACTATGTATTTGTTAGACTAACACGTCTAACTACGTATCTATTAAACTAGCATGTCTAACTACGTATCTGTTAGACTGGAACGTCTAACTACGTATCTGTTAGACTGGAACGTCTAACTACATATCTGTTAGACTGACACATCTAACTACTTATCTGTTAGATTGACACATCTAAGTACGTATCTGTTAGACTGGCACGTCTAACTACATATCTGTTAGACTTGCACGTCTAACTACATATCTGTTAGACTAATACGTATAACTACGTATCTGTTAGACTGACACGTCTAACTACGTATCTGTTAGACTGGCACGTCTAACTACGCATTTGTTAGACTGACACGTCTAATTACGTAACACGTCTAATTAGTCTGCTTAGACCACGTCTAACTTAGCCAAATCTGATGCACCTGTATAGAAACAATTAGACGACTTAGTTTTATTAATTCTACTCTTAATCATAATTAAGTTTTACTTATACATCATCAAAATAATAATGATCAAGATAAATTTGACCCAACAGAAACAATGTCTCGCACCTATCGACATATAGAGTTTCGGAGGATCATGTACGAATGATCTTGGTACTTGTCAATAGAATGTTTTGATTCATATCGAAATATAGGGTTTTAGACAGAATCGTATACAAATAATGTCTCACACCTATCAACATATAAGGTTTGAGTGGATCATATACTAATGATTGTGGGTATTTATCGACATATAAGGTTTTTGGGGACTCGTTTGCTTATTTTCTTATGCAATATTGGTCCTACCTCTTGCCTTCAAGGGAATATTTAAACAAAATCTTTTTTTCCTTTATTTTTTTCAAAATGACCTTAAAATCTGTTAGTCGATGGTTTCAAGCTTTATTTATGGACATGTGACCCATATTTTTGGAAAAATGGGCATTTTTTCTCCCTTAGTTCCTCTCCTTATCTTTTGTTTTCGAGATTGGTATGAACCTTGATCCTTTTAACGAATCATGACGTTTTTAGATTCGAAACGGGTTCAGGATTAGACTTTGAACACCTCTTCCTATCCTTTATGATGATTTTTCCATAAAGGAATCAAATTTATTTTTTTCTCAATTTTCGTGATGTCAGTTATAAATTTGATCTTATGTATAAACGATTATCTGTAATCATAACATTCGAAGAAGACGGGTCAAAACTCCGATGGTTTGATAGGGGTACAACTATTTTTGTTTGCTTGGCATTGAACCATATTTCTTGAAAGTCCACTCATCGTAAAATTTCTTTTGGAGAGGTTTACTAACTTTCTGTTTTGGGTTTTCATTTGCAATTTTTCTCATTTTTTGTTGACTTTTGGTATATCTGGTAGATTCGGTACATCCTTACCATTTCTGTAGCAATCAAGACTAGAGTCTAAGTGAGAAACAAATGGTGATTTCAATACCTCAACCTCTTTGAGCCATTTTTAGTTTCTGGGGTGTATATTCTAGAATCAATACATTTTGCTCTTGCCGTAACAATCAAGACTAGAGTCTGATTGAACACGAATGGAGATTTCAATACCTCAACCAACACACAAGCATTATTCTATTTTTTGAGAGATTTTCGGGGTTTATTTATGTTCTCTTTTTGATTTTTTTTTCATCCCAAAGTATTGAGTTCCAAATCTCTATTTTCTTCAAAAAGGAGTGATGAGGTGTTCTTTTTCAATTTGTGGCTTTCGGCCTTGCTTTTGTTTGGTTTATTCATGTTCTTTTTTCAAAAACCTTATATGGAGAGTTACTTTTTGAATAATCACCTACAAAAAAAGAGCTTATGACTGATATCCTTTAAATTAGAGTCATTATAAAATCTTCAGTTTATTTTAGAGAATATCACTTGGTTTGAAGCAGTGCTCTTTTCTTTGCCCCCACTTGTTTCTAAAATCCATCACGTGTTTCTTTTTAGACTAGGATTAAGGTTTTCTTCATTTCTCAATGATTTTCTCTTTCTCTTTTGAGAAAAGGACTGTGGGGTTTTTATTTATTTTAGATCGGGCCTACATATCTTCTCTCTTTTATTTTTATGTTGAGAAGAATTAGGTCTATCAAAGTTCGACATGAATCATGTTAGGATCGGGATCGCCCTTGGAGGACCGGGGTCCGACTTTTAAGGGTGAACGCTTATACAACAACACACAAAATATTGGTAATAGTCTGGTAAGAGACTAAAATCGCTTCTTAACACCACACAAGTTGTCACAAACCTCTTGAACTGGGTTCAAGTAAGGAAATGGTTTGTTTCAACTTGAAGCAACACACACAGTTCGGTTTGGAGGTTATTTAGAAGGAGATGTCGGTTTAAGGAGAAAGCCGGTTTGATTTAGGAGTATATTAGTTATCTCGGTTTAGATGTTTCGGTTAGGTTTGAGAGAGTAAGCCGGAATATGAAAGTAAAGAACACGATGCAATATTTTATGGATGTTCGGAGTTTAATCTCCTACGTCATCCCTTCTTCTCAAACAGTGAGAAGGATATTCACTAAGACAAGAAAATATTAAACGTTGGATGATCCAACGGTTGAGGTCTTCTTAGCCGTTGCCTTGTCCCATCTGTCGATCATCTCTTGAACTCTCTCCTTGGTTAGCACATGCTTCGGATGGAGAGTGACACATGGGCCGGAGTGGATGTCAAGACTCGCGCAAAAACCGCTCAGCTGAGGAGTGTAGCCGGTTTTGTTGGCGATGATCATCCTCTTCAGATTGCTGAAGATGATCCAGGACCAGTTGACTGGGGTGCCAACTGTGATGACAATCATCATCTCAAAGACTTGTTGGGTGTAGTAGTAGCTCTTTTCCCTACCCAGAACTGATTTTCCTAGAATCTCGCTGAGAATCTAGTAATTGTGAGAGAGGTGACTCTTAGAACCCCAAGTTTTAACCGGAATGTTAGAGCCTGAGAACAAGTGATACATTTCTTCAATGGTCACTAGAGAGTATGTAAGATCGGTTACCCCTTCAGTAGGTAAACCGCAGTATTCAGCGAAATCCGTCTTGCTGAATAAGAAAGTTTGGCTGTAGACTTGCGCCAGGATGATGTCCCGGTGCACTTCCTTAGCAGTTTCAAAGAATTCATCGAATACCAAGTAGTCGATGATGAAACGATTTTCCAAGAATTTTCTTAGCCCGGTTCTTTCAATGGCAAGAAACAACTCCTTAATGCCATACTCTTCATATTGGTAGATTGAATCGAAGTTGGCTAAAAGTATCTTTTTAGAGAGAGGAGAAGTGTTCATGTTCTTTAGATAATCTTTGCTCAAGTATTTTTTTGATAATGTTCTTGTGAAATGTTTTGAGATATGAAGGGTTGGTATATAGCCAAGGGTTCGACTATGTTAGATATGTGGGCGTGCTTAGTGATGTCATCAAGTAATTAGTGTAAGGTTAAGTTGTTTAGATGTACAATGTTTAGTTCCAATGCAGTGGTAATGATGGCTAAAGATTTTCATGATTAAAATAAATATATGGATGAAATGTTAGTCTTCCTCTCTTGATGATGGACACGTGTCGTCATCTCGATTGAGGTAGACTGTTTTATGATTTATTGGTTCCATTTTCAAGGTATGCATGGAAACGCAGTCAGCCGTCCCAAGTTAGCCAGAAAACTTTAGTTTACCGAAACCATGATGCATTTTATTGGTTGGTTTTCCATGACTAGTTTTTATCGAGATAGCCTATTCCGGTGTGAATAAATGTCGAAATAGATCGACATTTGTTCAGCTTTGAAATAGCCTATCTATTTTACCAAGTCATTTGAACCGCTCAATATAGATACATGTGATTTGGTAGTATAAATTTGTCAGGAATAACCAGAGACATCTTTCCGGTTAACATCCTTGAGTGTTTAATTTCCTATTTAGGTACGGCTTGAGAAGTGAGAGCTTCTCCTTGAGCTTATACCACAGTTTTTCATGATGATGTATGTTTGAGAGCATGCATTGATGTTTATGGTATAAGTTGTTTACTATCAATAAGTCCTAAGATATTTCTGAAGTAAGAAAACTTTACTTCCTGTAGCGGTTTGGTGAAGTCAGCCACTTGCTGTTCGGTTGAGACATACTCTAGCCGGATGTGTTTTTGCTGTACATGCTCCCGGTGGAATGATGTCTTATGTCAATGTGTTTAGTTCTTGAGTGCAACACCGAATTGTATGTTATTGCTATTGCACTTGTGTTGTCACAGAAAATTAGAGATTCTTCGGCTGTTACACCGAAATCCCTAAGTTGCTGTTGGATCTAGAGAAGTTGTGCACAACAGCTTCCGGCTGCTAGGTACTCCGCTTCTGCGGTTGAAGTTGCAACTGAAGTCTACTTTTTTTGCTGTACCATGAGACTAGCCGGTCTCCTGCAAACTCACAAGTCCCACTTGTGCTCTTTCGATCGATCTTGCAGACTGCGTAGTCTGCATCAGAATAACTTATTAGATTAAAGCTGGAGTCTTTTGGGTACCATAGTCCCACGTTTTGAGTTCCTTTTAGATATTTTAGAATCCTTTTAGCCGCGGTATAATGTGATTACTTTGGATTGGCTTAAAATCTCCCGCATACTCCGACCGCGAACAAGATGTCCGGTCGACTGATTGTTAGGTAAAGTAGTGAACCGATGATTCCTCGATATGTTGTTATGTCTACTACTTGACCGTCCTCGTCTTTATCTAACTTTACAGATGAGATCATCAGTGTAGCCGCCTCGGCACATGTTTCCATTCCAAATTTCTTTAACAGTTCGGCTGTGTATTTTGGCTGGCTTATGAAAGTTTCGATTTCAATCTGCTTGACCTGAAGACCTAGGAAGAAACTTAATTCTCCCATCATACTCATTTGAAATTTGTCAGTCATCATTTTTGAATATTTATCACATAATTTTGGATCAGTTAGACCGAAAATAATATCATCAACATATATTTGAACAAGTAATATGTGTTCATTTTTCTCAAATTTGAAAAGAGTTTTATCAACCGAACCTATTGTAAACTTGTGATCAAATAAAAATGCGGTTAATGTGTTGTACCAGGCTCTTGGAGCCTGTTTTAAACCATAAAGAGCTTTGTTTAGTCGGTAAACATAATTCATGTGTTATGGATTTTTAAAACCTGGAGGTTGATCAACATACACCTCTTCATTTATTTTACCATTTAGAAAAAAAATTTAACATCCATTTGAAAAACTTTGAAATTTTTAAAAGCCGCAAATGCCAAGAATATTCTAATAGACTCAAGTCTAGCCACATGAGCAAATGATTCTTCAAAATCAATGCCTTCTTCCTATTTGTAACATTGAGCCACTAGCCGGGCTTTGTTCCTCGTAACTAAACCGTCTTCATTGAGTTTATTTCTGAACACCCATCTTGTTCCTATAACCGATTTATGTTTTGGTCTTGGAACTAGGTACCAGACTTTATTTCTCTCAAACTCGTTAAGTTCCTCTTGCATTTCTAAAATCCAATCGGTATTTAGCAAAGCTTCATCCACCTTTTTCGGCTCAATTTGTGATATGAAAGCTGAGTTTTCATGTTGTTCTAAATTTTGTCGCCTAGTTCGGACGGGTGATGAGATGTTACCTATTACTAGTTCAAGAGGATGGTTTTTATTCCTTTCTAGGTTTATTCTAGATGTGTCTTCCAAGCGTTCGGTTTGCTGATCAAGGTTAGACGGATCGGTAGGCTGAATAGAGTCAGACCGACTGATTTCTTTAGTAGAAACTGAAGCGTCAATTTTCTGCGGTAAAGCAGCTTGATCAGGCTGAGGTTCAACATCAACCGCTTGATCATTGACAAACCGTCTATAGACCGGAACCTCGTCTTCATCATTAGAATAGAAATTGAAAATTTTCATTCTATTGTGAAGGTCGAAGGGTACTCCAGTGTTTCGTTCAACCGATTCATCAAAAACAACATGAGACGTTTCTTCAACCATTAAAGTTCTAGTATTGTAAATTCTATATTCTTTACTTACGACTGAATAGCCCAACATTATTCCTTCATCGGATTTTGCATCAAAAGCGGTCAAATAACTTTTGTCGTTGATGTGAACATAACACTTACAGCCAAAGATCTTAAGATACCGGATATTAAGAACTTTGTCATGGTATATTTCAAAAAGAGTTTTAGTAAAAAGTTTAGTAATTAAAGACCGATTTTGAGTATAACATGCAGTATTGATAGCTTCGGCCCAAAATGTTTGAGCAACACCCGAATCGGCTATGATGGACCTTGCGGCTTCATTGAGAGTTCGGTTTCTTCTCTCAGCCAGGCCATTTTGTTGAGGTGTTCTAGCACTAGATAATTCGTGCCTAATACCAGAATCATCAAGAAAAGTAGTTAAAATGCTGTTTGTAAATTCGGTTCCTCTATCTCTTTTGATTCGGTTAATTCGAATGGATTTCTCATTTTGTATCCTCAAAAATAGTTTGATCAGGTTTGGAGTAGCTTGATTTTTAGATTCCAAAAATGTTACCCATGTAAATCTAGAATAATCATCAATAACTACAATGGTATAATGCATGCCTCCTAGACTTGTTACTGTAACCGGGCCAAACAGATCCATATGCAATAATTTTAAGCATCGTTCGGATTGAAAGTTTCCTTTGCTTTTGGAAAATGATTTATTTGTTTTTCCATTTGACATGCAACACATACTTTATCTTTGGAAAATTTGATGTTTGGAAATCCATGAACCAATTGTTTAGAACATATAAAGTTTAAGGTTTTGAAGTTTAAGTGGTTTAGCCGTTTGTGCCAGAGCCAGTTCAGATCATTCCTAGCTATCATGCAAACATGATTTTCAATTTTAGTTTTCCAGTCAACTTTGTAAATGTTTCCTATCCGGTTTCCGGTGAGTAGTGTATCACCTTGATGATTTTTAACAATGCATGCATGTTTATGAAATTCAACCGTGTACCCTATATCACACATTTGACTTATACTTAACAAGTTAAAATGCAAGTTTTCTACTAAAAACACGTTATTTATGAACAGTTTACCATGAACAATCTTACCCTTGCCCACGGTTCTACCTTTTGAGTTGTCACCAAAAGTGATCATTGCTCCGGTTTCATAGATGATATCGGCTTGAAGTCCGATGCTGCCGGTCATGTGTCTTGAACACCCGCTGTCCAAATACGATTCCGAGTTTTCCAGCCGCGTGCTCCTCCTAACCTGCAAAAAATACATATTTACACCTTTCTGTTACCCACATTCAGTTGGGTCCGTGGTTGATTAGTCCCTTTGGGATCCAAACTTTAATAAGTCGGATCACTTTCCCGGTGATAGTATTAATCGATTTTCCGGTACCCGGCTTGACAATTTCTTGTCTGCCGAATAGTACCTTATGTTGTCGTGATGGTGATGGTATATTAGTTCTTGTTGAACGTGTGTTGGTTTGTCTGTTTACTGACCGGTTGGCTTTCTTTCTCTCAGGATAAAGCCATTTCTCCGAGTCGGTTGGACCTGCATATTTTAATTTTTTTTTCCGGTTTTAGATCATGTTCTGCCTCAATGTCGGCTAAAGAGCTCTTGACAAATCTTATGAAAGGAAGATTGTCTTTTGTGAGTTTCATCCCGTTTGGAGAGGTCTTGTTGGCGGATCTGTCATTTTTGTAACCGAGACCATATTTGCATTTAGGATATCTTTTATAGTTACACATTTTATTTACGGCTTCACGGGATCTTTCCCAAGCAGCCTTAACATATCTGGTTCTTTCATCTTCTCCGGTTACCGGTTGAACTGTCTCCTTGAGCTTTTCATTCTCTAAGGATAGTCCGACCGGTTCATATACCATGGTTTCGCATGGCTCACCAACGGTACCACTTGACTCTCCGGTTTCATATTTTGACCGGGTTGGTATATAAGTAGACAAGTTTCTGAACTCAACAACCATGTCATTGAGTGTAGTAACTAGATCTTCTTTAGTAAATTCATCAGATGCGAAATCAAATACCTCTTCTTCATGTGCCATGAAGCATGTAATTCTTTCTTCTTCGTTTTCGGTATCAGAGTTAGCCCAATCGCTACCACCATCAGATGCGATGAGTGCCTTCTGGATTTCACTTCCTACACCGGTTTGCTGATTGTTGTTCCTTTGATAGTTGTTTCCTTGGTAATCATTTCTGTTGTAGTTGTTTCCTTGGTAGTTGCTTCCCGGTTTTCGGTCGTCTCTCATCGGTTTTCTACATTCTGACCTGTAATGACCAAAACCGTCACAGTTAAAACATCTTACATTTGATTTATCGGCATATTTATAGTTGAAGTTGTTCGATGGTTGATTCTTCTTCATGAATCTCCCAAATTTTTGTGCTAGCATGGCCATCACATCTTCACTGATCTGGTCAGCGCTTTTAACGGGAGCCGAAACTGTTGATACATGGACCGCTGGTTCCACCAATGTCACCAAGGCTTTGGTTGCGGTTGATGTTGATGCTTTGTCTTCGATCCAAGATTTTATCTCGAATTCGTAAGCTTTCAGATCCTCAAACACGTCGTGCAACTTCATCTGTCCGAGGTTGCTTGATTCCCTCATCACCATGGTTTTGATGTCCCATGCACTTGGTACAGATCTCAAATCTTTTATGATGATCTCCCGGTTATCATATCTTTTTCCAAGTGTGTAGCTCATTGACTACACTAGTAAACCGGTCACTGAATTCTTTCATGTTTTCTCTCGGTGTCATCTTTATGTTCTCATATTTTTGAGTTGCCACCAAGATTTTGTTCTCCTTAGTTCTATCATTTCCCTCATGAACATAAATGATCGTTTCCCATGCTTCCTTTGTATTTTGACAATCCGAAATTTTGTTGAACGTGTTGTCATCTATCGCTTTGAAGATATGTCTCATGCAATGGTTGTCCAGGTTGTTTTTTCTTCGATCTTCAGCCGTCCATGTTTCTATCTCCTTGTTAATCTTTATCGGTCCCTCCTTTAAAACTTTGCTCATCTCATCATCGAGCGTGATCAGATGTAGGTACATCTGTTTCTTCCAGTCGCTAAATGCTTCACTATTTAGCATAGGTGGCTTGTCATGCTTCCCATCTTCTTCAGTTGCTTGAGTGTTAAGATTCTTGCTCTGATACCACTTGTTAGGATCGGGATCTCCCTTGGAGGACCGGGGTCCAACTTTTAAGGGTGAACGCTTACACAACAACACACACAATATTGGTAATAGTCCGGTTAGAGACTAAAACCACTTCTTAACACTACACAAGCTGTCACAAACCTCTTGAACCAGGTTTAAGTGCGGAAATGGTTTGTTTCAACTTGAAGCAACACACACAGTTCGGTTTGGAGGTTATTTAGAAGGAGATGTCGGTTTAAGGAGAAAGCCGGTTTGATTTAGGAGTATATTAGTTATTTCGGTTTAGATGTTTCGGTAAGGTTTGAGAGAGTAAGCCGGAATATGAAAGTAAAGAACACGAGGCAGAATTTTATAAATGTTCGGAGTTTAATCTCCTACGTCACCCCTTCTTCTCAATCAGTGAGAAGGATATTCACTAAGGAATATTACACAATCACAATACACAATCTGAACGAGTAACAGCTCGTCGGTTACAACACTCATAATGATGTAATACAATACTTTATCAATGGTAAAATACAAACGCAATACACAAACACTTTCGGGAATTTCAATAACTATTCGAGGTGATACGTAAGATCTTTTGTTGTTACTTCTCTCTTGTATATGCTTTTTCATAGAGATCTCACGCGTATGTTTCTTCGGCACTATGCGCTTCTATTTATAGAGAAAATATGACAACAGTCATAATTTTCTCTCTCCGTTTGATTGGTCATCTGAAGCCACGCCGGTCAGGTTTATAGGTTGCGTGCACGTTTGGTCATTTCGGACACTTGGCATCCATGCAATTTGGCCGACTTGCATTTTGGACACATGGCATACATGCACCAGGTCTGCCGCCTGAATCAGATGTTGCTTGTAGAGTTGGATAAACAGTTTCATCATTGTTTTCGTTACATGCTTCTGATCCGGATCTTTTCTTCTTTTATATTTTCGAGAAATCTTTATATCGTCATATTACGTCATTTTCTCAGATTCACCGCTTTTCATATTTTTCGGTTGAGCTTTTATGATCTTCAATAAAGAGTGAGTCAACCGGATGGATCAGCCGGATGATGATATTTTTACTAGCCGATCCGGTTGAGGGAGTTTAGCCGGTTTCACAGATTATGACCGGATCATTGAGTTATGTACGTTAACCGGTATGATGCTGTTTGACTTGTACCTGCACATGAAGGTTGAGATTGATTAAGTCTTTTGGCCGGTTAAAATTAATCTACTTAATTTTTCTAAAACTTTCTCCCTTTTTGATTATTTAGAATAAATATTCAAAACTTGTAATGTATGACCGGTTCAAAATTAACTTACTTAATTTTTTTTCTAACAATTTCTCCCTTTTTGATTATTTAGAATAAATATTCAAAACTTGTAATGTATGCCGGTTCAAAAATTAAGTTGATTTGATCGAGTTTTGAAAAATGTTTTTAACAAGTCATTTGTCCAAATGCAAGGTTTATAAAACTTGGGATTGGTTTTGATTGAAATTAGCTTTTTTCAAGGTTGAGCTTAGAACCGTTTGCGAGTAGATTTAATTATACAAAATATATTTTAAGCACGTCAATATTTCTTGGTGCAATAAATTCTTCGCTTTTTATAGTAGATAGACAGACATCTCCTCTCCTCTTAAGAGAATTTTATTGTTTAGGAAGGGTCCTTCCCACTGGGGATGAAATTTGCCTCTCGGTCTCGGAGTTCCCGAGTTCATTTGAGAACTAAATCACTTATTATGAAGTTCCCGAGTTTTACCTTTCTATTAAAACTGTCTGACATTCATTTTTGGTAGGCTTGGATTTTATATAAAGCATTTAACCTCTTGTAATTTATTAATGTCAGGTTATAAAATCGAGATTGAAGCTAGTCTTATTCAATAACGTGGATTTCTAAGATTATTCTTAGAGTTGGAATTTTGATTTCTATGGGGTTTTACCATTTTACCATATAAATAAGTAAGTAGGGAGTTTCGTCCGTCGTTGTTCGAGCGGTCGTACAATATCCCCATAAGGCACATGAATACTTTTCATTCCAATACTTGTACACGCTGGTCATCTTTTTGATGATGCTAATCATGTTTTTGTTCACCGTTTTAACCGCATCGTTGGTTTGGAGTCTGTAGGGGATGACTTATTATGCTCGATTTTGAATTCGTCGAGCAATTGTAACACTTTTCTTTGGAAGTGTCGACCATTGTCTAAAATCAGGGAGTGAGGGACTCCATATCTAACAATGATGCTAATGCTAATAAACTTTTCCACATGATATAATTTCAAGACTTAGTAAGAGAGTACTTCAACCCACTTGGTGAAGTATTCTATAGCTACGAGTATCAACTCGTGTCTATTAAAGAATGGGGATTAATTTTTCTGATGACATCAATGCCCCATATACAAAAAGGGCTAAAGGGATATCATATTATAGAGGAATGAGGCCAAAGTATTCTTTAGGTTAACATAGATTTGACACTACTAACAACTCCTTACATAGATCACACATTATTATTCGAGGTTTTACCAATTATATCCAAAATAAGTATTTTCTTGTCTAGAGCCATTTCGTTCATGTGTGGGTCACATGTCCCTATATGTATTTCTTCCATGATCATTTTAAATTAAAGATTATATATAGAGAGCATGTTTTGATTGTCAAAAGATCGTCGGTAAAGTTTGTTAGAAATCCAAGTATAATTGGTGGAATATTGGTGCAATGCCCGTCGTTCCTTTCCTCAGAAGTGGGATGGATATTTTCCATATTTTATGTATTTTTGGAGAGTATCATACTAGGGTTGAACAACATTCTCACAGGAAGTTACTGCTCCCTTTTTAAAATTAGGTCATTGTTTTGGTCAGATTTTGAGGAGTTTGACTTTAATTCTACTGAGAATTTGAGTCATGGCTGCCAAATTAGCCAGGTCATCCGCGAAGCGCTTTTAGCTCCTTGGAGCATAATCAAAAGATAATTGAACAAATTTGTTCATAAGTTTTATCGGGTAGGCATGATAGTGTTTCATGTTTTTCCCTTTACTTTCCACGTACCATTGACTTGGGATATAACCAATTTAGAGTCATTAATGACTTCTAGCTTGGTTGTCCCTTTTTCATATGCCAATTTGAGACCCGAGATGCATGTCTCGTATTCAGCATTATTATTGGTGATAATGTATCCGAGTTTGATGCATATTGGGTTGTATGTCCCATTTGGGTTGACTAACAAAATCCAAATTTTGTAATCTTGCTTTTCCGAAGCTCCATCAAACATTAATTTCCATGTGTATGATGTGATACTCATAATCCCATCACCAAGGAACTCAAGTTCGTCTTCCAATTCAACAACGATGGGTTGGTCATCTAGAAAGTCCGCAACAACGCTTCCTTTGATATAATTCTTTATTGTATAGTGATAGGATCGGTGTTACCAATAGAGACTGGGGTCTAACTATTGATGACAACTCACGATAAACGATTCGATATAACTCAATTAGAAGTTAGAATCTGTTTCTATTCTTCGCAAATCTTTCAAAGTCTTGAAACGATTTCAAGGGAGGAAGTGTTCGTCGGAGCAAACTCTCCTACGTCACGTCACCCCTTCTTCCACAACCGGAAGGATTCACTAAATTCTTTGAATCAAATACAATTTACTGATCTAGATAAACACTCAGTTGAACAGAACAACCTCTGTTCAACTTACAATATTAAGAACAATATTCTCTCAGCTAGACATTTTTGATTCTTTCTCTCTTGAACTTAGAAGATGATAGAAATCGGTAAGTGCAAGAGTAAACTTGTAAGAAGGAAAATCTGTGAGCAGAATGATCGGTTGATCGAGAGATTTGGCCGTTGTCCTTGGGTATAAGGACACCAACGATCGAATCTTCTTTATGGACACGTGGAAAGCGTCCATTGGAAGGCCGCCCAAAGGACAAGAGTACAGTAGACTCTAAGCAATTGGAACGTGGCCGTACCAAATAGGTAGTGCGTCGAATATCCTTTATGATGTTGTCTTGTACTGGATAAATCGTTGGAAGGACATTTGCGTACGTGGAGTTCGTTCAATGGATGCAATTAGCTAGCTTGTCAAACTACACATGAGTGAGTGGAGCAGAGTAGCAGACAACTAGTTAATCGTGGGTAGACAGACGTATGCTAACTTCAAACGGCTGCTGAAGCGAGGCATTAGACGTGTTCCATTAGACTGCCTAGTCTAAGAAAGTTAGTCGTCAACGTCTAATATCGTGTTCCATTAGACCACACGTCTAATGGAGTTAGACTGCAACGTCTAACTATGCATCCCTTCAGACTTATCTGATGGAGTTAGACTATGTGTATAACTACGTATATGTTAGACTGCACGTCTAACTACGTATCTGTTAGACTGCACGTCTAACTACGTATCTGTTAGACTGCACGTCTAACTACGTATCTGTTAGACTGCACGTCTAACTACGTATCTGTTAGACTACACGTCTAACTATAATTTCTGTTAGACTGCACGTCTAACTACGTATCAATTAGACTGCACGTCTAACTACGTATTACGTCTAATTAGCCTACTTAGACCACGTCTAAGTTAGCCAAGTCTGATGCACCTGCACACAATCAATTAGACGACTTAGCTTTATTCATAACTAAACATCATCAAAACTCAATTGTTTAATATTTCACATTAAGCTAATAAGGTGCAAAGCACTTTTTTATTTCTATATCTATAAGGTAGTTTACCGGATAAATTGATAAGTCGAGCATTCCCGGCCCACCAAGCGAAACCAGTGGTTTCTTGGTCACGACCAGCTAAAGCTAAAGTTCCATTTTCTGTTAATTAACTCTTTACTTAGTTTTTCCAAACACTTTCTTCTAAGTTAATTAACTCCTCAATTAATTTTTCCCAACATATAGGTTATGTCATATTCGAATATAATCATCATCCACTTGGCTAGCCTAAGTGACAGATGAGTTCATTGGAACAAGAAGTGGATTGAATCCAATCTTGATACCAACTTGATGGAGTGGGCCTGCATGTAGTGTCTCAATCTTTCGGTGACCCATGCTAGTGCCCAACAAATTTTCTCAACTGGAGTGTTATTGAGTTCATCTAGTCATTCTATTCGTAGTGTAGTAAATATTGTCTCAAATTTATCCTCATTTTCTTGAGGCAACAGGTTTCCCATGGTTGTTTCTATTATAGTAAGGTATAAGATGAGAGGGATGTCGAATTTAAGCGACATGAGTATATGATAGAATTTTAAATAATCCTTTATTCTGTCAAATGCTTGTTGAAAATTTTAAACCATACAAATTTTTGGTCTTTCTTCACTAGCTTAAATAATAGATCGAATGTCATAATAAGCTTACTAAAGAATCAGTTGATGTATTAGATTTTTCTAAGAAATCCTCGGACATCTATTTCATTTCGAGGTACCGACATCACTGTGATCGCTTCTATCTTGGAGGGATTAACTTTAATTTCTCTCGAGTGATTAAGAAGCCTAACATCTTACTAGTTGTGACTCTGAACGTACATTTCTTTGGAAATGTCCTTGTCGATCCTTTGATTTGATGATCATGTTGTCAACATAGACATCCACATTCTTGTGGATCATGTCATGAGGGATCATGGTGGGTTCCCTTTGGTATGATTTGACGATAATAGAAGGTACCTACTCATGTTATAAAGGAATTCCTTGTCTTGCGGGGTCTTCACTATTTGGTTATATCTTGAGAATTCGTCCATGAATGATAACAATACATGTCCGTCAACGTGATCGACAAGTATGTCGATGTGTGGTAATGTGAAGTCATCTTTAGGAATGGCCTTATTTAGATCCCTATAGTCCCCTCTCTCTCTCTCTCTCACACACACACACACACGTATTTTCCCGTATTTCTTGAGGATGGGGACCACATTGGCTATCCAGGTAAGATAATCCACTACCTCGAGAAATCCATCTTCGAGTTACTTTTGAACTTCTTCTTTTATCCTATTCATGACTTCATTCTTTATCCGTCTAAGATTTTTCTTTATTGGCTTAGAGTCTAGATAAAGGGGAATGTGATGTCGTGTGATCTTTGGATCAATGCATGTCATATCTTTGTATGACCAGACAAAGACATCTTTGTTGGCTTTCAATAGCTCAACTAATTTGAGACGCTCTTGATAGTTTACACTTTGACCGATTAATACGATTTGAGGATCGTCGGTCGTGTTTAAATTGATCTCGATTGTCTTTTCATTCTCATTTTCTAATAAGTATCTAGTTTCGAAGTTTAGATTAGAGTAAAAGTAAATGTCATTTTTACTCAAACATTCGAAATTAACTTCTTGTGTTACATCGAGGGGTTTATTACATGTAAGAAAAGACGACCTAATAAGATCATTGTTCTCATGTTTCATACAGTGTACAATATTTAACATCTCTCCACACATGAGAGAAGGCAGAGTTTTGTCTTCGTTGATTAAACTGTCGACGAGTGATGGAGCATCGGTTTCTTGTAGACTAGAAGGGTTCATCTCTTTAACTAGATAAACCGTCGTGGGATCCCAGGCCAAGTTTTCTAGGGCATCGCGCCAATAGTCTGTTCTTTTCCTAATCATGCAAAATAGAAGAGTTAAGATTATAGGAACAATCTAAAAAGATTTAAAACCTAAAAAACAGTTATGTGAGTCGGGATTGGTAAAGGGTTCAAGGAGTTGAAGCATAAAGTGCTTTGTTATTCATGAGGGGACTTTCCATTAAGGGTTGGCAGAATGGACATGTGCTGTTTGGATATTCTGTTCTTGCGGATTTCTTCAAATCCTATAATAATCGTGTATGTCTAAATTATAGCATGGCTATGGAAATTATGGCATGCTATTGGCGTTCAGGCCTAGGCCTAGGCCCATACTAAGGAAATATGTCATTTTGCACATCATTTTAGAAAAAAAGGTTGAAGCAATTAAAGTCATTATCATTATAAAAGTCTTTACCTTCTCGGAAGATTGGACATGTCTCGAATTCGCGTAATTTTACATTTAAGGACCAAATGACCATCGCAGCCTCTGTTTCACCATTAATTGATGACTTGGTCGTTGGCGATTAACCTTAGTGTTTGATGTAGTGTAGATCCCAAAGCCTTAGCTTGATGCAACCATGGTCTTCTTAGAATTAGATTGTATGAGGCTACATGTTGATGACATAAAAGTCAACTTGGAAGGGTATGCGAACCACTTGGATGTTACATTTAAGGCAACCCATTATCTCACGTCGAGAGCTGTCAAAACCTCTGACACACATATCAGATGTTAAGATCATGTCTCTTGATACACATATTCTCTCAAGAGTCTGCCAAGAATGTATGTTTAGTATGAATATGTTGTCTATTAGAATCATTGGAATGATTTTCCCCTCCATTTTCACAAAAATCTATAGGGCTTTAGAGTGGTCTTATTCGGCTGTTGGAAGATCTTTATCTTCAAAGCCCATTATGTTATGCTGCGAACTAGTAGATAGGATCCGTACTAGTTTCCCTAGAATAATGTTGGCAGGAGATATTAGACTTGCTTAACTAGTTGAAGACTACTTTCCTATGCTCGATAAATTATATTAGGATTTCCTAAATAGAAATTTTAGTGTTTACCCGTCTGAGTTGGCTCAAGAGAATGTCTCCTAGGTTGAAAACTCTAGACTCATTTTTCTTTCTTTTCCATGAAGGCAGTTGGGAAGTTGATGGTACATTGACCGCCGTGGTCTTCATAAAACTTGGTTAGAAATTAGTTCCACCTTGTGTTACCGCGATGTCTATCGGGACACATGTGTGGGTGGTCATTCATGACTCCCACCAGTTGGAAGTTTTGCCTGGATGGAATTTAGACTTCTTCTTAGGCCATGGATCAATCATGTTGATTTTGACTAAGTGTTGTGGATTAGATCCAGCAACGTGTCAGTTTCAAACGTTTCTTCATCGGTTGTGAGGATATTGACCTAGTGATCCAGTAACGCATTCTTAGCTATTTCAGGCTTGGTGATTACATTCTATTCAATCAACTCATGGAATAGATGTTTGATGGCGCTACATCTGTCAGTAGCATGCCCCTTTGCTTGGTGATAATCACACCAAATATTTCCGTACTTTCCTAAGAGTGTTCAGTCTACTCTTGAGGTGAGGGGTTTAGTTAGATTCTTTTCTTGTAGAATCTTCATAACTTAACTTCAAGACATCCTTAGGTCGTCAAAGACTCTAGGGGTCTATGTTCATTTAGATTTGTGGGTTAGGTAGGAGTTGATGCACCTGTTTTAGCCTATGGAGGCTTATTTGGGCTCGTCTTTTGAGGAGGACGTTCCTGGTAGGCGGTTATCACCAAGTTTACTTCTATCTTTTCCTTCTTCGGGAAGTGACTCAGAGTTGGGTAAGCTTTGACTGCTTTTCCCTCTCTTTTCCTAAGAGTGTTCAGTCTACTCTTGAGGTGAGGGGTTTAGTTAGATTCTTTTCTTGTAGAATCTTCATAACTTAACTTCAAGACATCCTTAGGTCGTCAAAGACTCTAGGGGTCTATGTTCCTTTAGATTTGTGGGTTAGGTAGGAGTTGATGCACCTGTTTTAGCCTATGGAGGCTTATTTGGGCTCGTCTTTTGAGGAGGACGTTCCTGGTAGGCGGTTATCACCAAGTTTACTTCTATCTTTTCCTTCTTCGGGAAGTGACTCAGAGTTGGGTAAGCTTTGACTGCTTTTCCCTCTCTTCATTCATGTTAATTAGATTGTTCGTAGTTTTAACAAAATCTTCATGTATAGAAAGGTTTTGACGACAAATTTTATAGAATATCTGTCGTTAATGCTTTCAAAAATCATATTGATTTGTCGTTGTTCGCTCAGGAGGGAATCAATTTCCTTAGTGACAACTTTCCATCTTTCGATGAAGACAAAGAATTCTCATTTTCTCCTTGTTTAATATTCTTCATCCTTTTCTCTGGTCGCTCCAGGTTAAGGTGCATGGAGAAGAGTTCTATGAATGATACATCCACTTCCTCGATAGTTTACAAATATTCTACCTTTTGTTAGTGATACCAGCATAGAGCGACGTCATCGAGCTATTCGGGAAATATATTGATAATTGTCAGTTCTCGAAGCCGCAATGGTGTCATTGCAGAAGTATACATTTTAAAAAAGACAAACATATCATTTTTTACGATGTACATGGATATGACTAGTAATTTGATGCTCAACGGAATGACTGCTCTTTCGCAAATTTCATGGCATCTTTCTAGTCATAGTGCTCATCAATGCTTTTTTCCCTTAACCATTTTTTAGTTGGACTTACATTTCAACCTGCATGGCTCGTACTTGAACCATTTGGAATTCATATTCCGTAGAAGGTGGTTGTTCAACTACCAAAATTTGTCTCCCATGTGGTCCCATGGGGTTGAGTTCTTCCTCGCGTGTCTCGTGTTGGGCAAGTGTGGTATGGTCTAAATATTCTTTGTAGTCTCCATTGAAGGAGACTTCCTCATGAGTTCGAGGACCGGCATAATTGGGATTGATGGGAGTGAACATCGTCGGGATAGGCTAGGTAGGAAATTGAGAGAAAGAGGGAATGTTTTAGGATGTGGACGGTATTTGTCGATTAGCTAATGAACTCATGATCAACGTGAGTTGTTCCTTCACATGTGAAAAGCTTCATTCATTTTCCCAAATTGGTTGTAGAGACCATTTCAGGTGTCGTAGTTTCCTCGGCCATCTCGTGGCATAAAGCGTCTGATTTTCAGATATTGCTTTATGGGGGGCGTATCGATTACTACAGTTGTGGACTGTAGCGAAAAGAGGTGAGGCTTTGCAATTATAACATAAGTACAATGTAGTGTATATGCATGTAAATTGTGAATCATAGAGAATGAACATCTCTTTGTGACTCAGAAGAAACATATGAGTTATTTTACAAAACAACTATTAAGTTTGTTACATGCACATCCCTCTTGTTGACATTTACAAAGAGTGTCTAAAGGGAAAAAAGTGAAGACAAAGGTTGTAGACTATAAGTTCTAATGTATCCCGTTCCTACACTTGAAGCTTCCTCCTCTTTGTTCTTTATGGCCAGTTCGTATTATTCGAGAATATCTATCAGGAAATTCCTCCACTCCTTTGGGATTCCCATTTTGGAGGCGTTTTACCATTTTTCTAGATATCTGACATAGGCCTTATGGTCAATCAACCTGTCTATGGAGATGGAGTTTCCCGTAAAGGGAGGCTTGAAGTCACGACCAAATTGCTTGAATAAGTTGTGGATTTAATAGGACGTGACCAATTCCAAACTTATGAGTGTGATCATAAGTTCATCATCCATTATGTAAACCATCTTCTTAATGGGATACCATGGAAGTAATTCCCTAACTTCATCTTCGTCATTTATAAGGGGCTCATGTACAACATTCCTCCGTCTTTGATATTAAAGAGAAGGTCTTATGATGTCCTTGGGACTCATGGGTGGAAAACGTCCAAGTTTATCAAGCAGGTAGATGTAGAGAACTAGAGGGGAACTCTTTTTCTCATAGTGGAAGTAAAATATGAGTCATTTAACCCCATTAGCATCTCTACTAAGATGATACCTGAAGGATCCTTATTTCCTCTACGGAGGTGGTAGGAGACTTGAGGATACTTGATGTCTAGCTTCTCAACTGGTAGACGGTTCCTTTTCCCCCAGAAAGAAGGGAGAAGTAAGTTGATTCTTTCCGAAAAATTGGAAGCGAAGCGCTCGCAGGGTCTTTCAAAGGTGGAACAGGTATTAGAAGTGTGCTCAATTGATTCAATATCAATGAATCTAGAAAAGAGAATTGAGGGTTGGAACGAACGTATAACAAGAATTCCTTGAGGATTCTTGATTAGTGCTGAGCTAACTATAGCGCAAAGCCGTATCTCTTTGGAAGATCCAAAGGGCTTATCGATCCCAGGGAGTGCAGATCCATAATAGGCATATAGAAATTATTGTACGTCAAATAACCTCAAAAGTGTTGGTTTCAGAAGACGGAATGTCGAATGTTTTTTTACCCGGAGAACTTATTGGATTGTTGCGGGTAGAACGAATGGGGCGTCTAGTTCCTCGACCGGTGAAATCAATCACCAGGGATTCTCTGGAAAATCCTCTATCTCTTCTCTCTATGTCTAGTTTGTGAATGCAGTGAAACTATAAAGATTAGACAAACAGGATTAAGGGCTTATTTGGATAGATGAATATATAGCTGGAAAACCCTTAGGCGGCTTAAAGCGCACCATCTAAAGAATCCTTTAATGTGAGCCCTACCTACCTATTTTATTTACAAGACCAGGGAAGCTTAATGGCATTGTTCCGGGGGGTTATCAAAATTAAAAGGAAAGACAATAAATAGTAATAAGAAGAGAGAGATCCAAAACGCTTGGCAGTAGAACTTGTTTCAGCGTAGAACAAGGATTGCTCAATTAGAGGTAGGCGTGGTAGCATGGTTGTGAAAAAAGGTATGCCTTGTAGAAGTCAGGAAGGTGACCTTTTTAGGTTGGGTCGTTCCATCAAATCTTTGATCAAAGGCCAATCTTGTAATTGATGGACGACGTGGCGATAGGCTTCGCTTCGTAGACTGCCTTCCCAGTTGTTGCAAACACTGAGCAACGGGGCGCACAATGTCGTTGCGCGGGGATGCGATTCGCCAAGCTGGGGAAAAGAAAGCCATCCGACTCTACCGAATGTCATCCGCTAGAGCCAAGAAGTGATAAAGTAATATCGTTAATGTCATCATGTATGATCCTAAGGTCATAGTACTTCTCCATTCTTTACTTTCATCTTTGTCCATTTTTGGAAGTCGATACGTGCTTTCTTGAGTTTAGTGTCGAATGTCGTCTTAGAGTATCCATAATCGTCTTATAGTATCTTTTTTAAGGCCATTGATTCTACAAAGGGTTTAAAATATAAAATATTTTTATTCTCCATCATCAAGATAGCCTTGAACTCTTCTATGGTTGAGCACATCTACATATCCCCATGAAGTAAACTCGATCAATGAAGCTCCACCTCTTCTATATTTACATCAAGAAGATTTATTTATTTATTTTGAAGTTGATAAACCTTACGATGGGGGTTAGCCCATAAATCCCATGGTTCAACTCGTTTTGGTGGATGTTATCGATATAAGGGATTAGGGCGATATTGTTGAGACAAATAAAGCTAACTAAAATAAACTAAGGAAATAAGTTTATTCAATGCTGACATTATTTTGATGATTTATGTTAAACTTAGTTATGATAATCTAAGTTGTCTACTTGTTTTTTACAGGTTCAAATCTAAAAGACTTTGCTACTTTAGATGTAGTCTGAAGTAGGCTGTCTTAGACGTCTAACTCCTTTAGATGCTGTCTAAAGGGAAACGTAGTTAGACGAGGTCGTCTAACTTCTTTAGACGTTGCCTAAAGGGAAACATAATTAGACGAGGTAGTCTAACTCCTTTAGACGTTGTCTAAAGAGAAACGTAGTTAGACGAGGACGTTTAACTCCTTTAGACGTGGTCTAAAGGGAAGCGTAGTTAGATGAGGACGTCTAACTCCTTTAGACACTGTCTAAAGGGAAACGTAGTTAGACGAGGTCGTCTAACTCCTTTAGACGTTGTCTAAAGGGAAACATAGTTAGACGAGGTAGTTTAACTCCTTTATACACTATCTAAAGGGAAACGTAATTAGACGAGGTCGTCTAACTCCTTTAGACACTTTCTAAAGAAAAGCTTAGACCAGGTCGTCTAACTCTTTTAGACGTTGTCTAAAGGAAAGCGTAGTTAGACGAGGTTGTCTAACTCCTTTAGATGCTATCTAAAGGTAAGCGTAGTTAGACAAGGACGTCTAACTCCTTTAGACGTTTTTTAAAGGGAAGCATAGTTAAACGAGGAAGTCAAACTCCTTTATACGTGGTCTAAAGGGAAGCATAGTTAGACGATGATGTCTAACTCCTTTAGACGCGGTCTAAAGAAGAACTTCTGTTGTCTCGCTTTAGCAGCTGTCTGAAGGAAGCATCCGTCTAACCACGATCTCTCTGCTTTCTGCTCCACTTTCTTTGAGCAGTCTGATAAGCTAGCTAATTCCATCAAATGAATGAATGCAACGCACGCTGATATCTCTCAAATACATATTCCTAGTACAAGACAGGATTAGAGGATATTCGGTGCACTACCTGTTCGGTACGACCACAATCTAAATATTCAGAGTCTGATGTACTCTCGTACTATAAGAGGCCGTCCAACGGACATATGCCACGTGTCCACAATGAACATTCGATCATTGGTGTACTTCAACCATAAATAGAAGCTCAAGGACAACAGTCGAATATTGAAATTCACACCAATGAACAAACGAACAACTACTTAACACTCAAATCTCTTATTGTCTATCTGTCTAACTGTGATCATATTGTAATTGCATAATGTGTTCTCTGTGAGAAATCTCAGTGTTGTGAGTTGAATAGAGGCGGTTCTGTTCAACAGAGAGTTAGCTATCTTAGTGAGTTGTATCTGATTCAAAGTCTTTAGTGGATATCCTTCCTATTGTGAAAGAAGGGGTGACGTAGGAGTTTTATTCCAAACATCCATAAAACTTCTTGTGTTCATTAATTTCTGTCATTTGCATTCGGTTGTCTAAAGCTTCAAATCCAACTAATAGTTCCACACTTGAATCTGTTTCAAGAGTTTGGAAGATTTAAGAAGAATAGAAATAGATACTAAACCCTCACAAGATTACTATTGAATCGTTTATCGTAAGCTGTTCATAATAGTAAGACCCTATTCTCTATTATTAACACCGATCCCAACAGATATAACTCAGCATGGACATCGTCTAAGATTGGAAGCTTAAAACATTTAACAAAAATATGTTTGTTTTGAAAACGAAACATGCATGAGATATACATTTAGATTATACAGGCATACACATAATACAAATATAATAGTCACATAAGGGTTGTAGTGACGATGTTTAATTATTTGGGCACGACAAAAAACCGACTTGGAGAGAGTATCCATATTTTTTTGTACTAAGGGGAACCATAAGAGAATATGATTCACCGATAATGGAGTGGGTAGGAAATATCAAATCAATCAGAAATTTTCCCCACCTCCACAATGCTTACGTCCTATTGGACAACTCATCGCCAATGGGGGCGTCGATCCCATGAATTCTAGTTTTTATTCTCGCACCATCACTAATTTACTAACAAGTTGTCATTCCTCATTGACAATATTTGTCCATAATTTGTAGAAGTACCAACTCCAATTGTGTAGTAAGAGAGAGAAAAACTCTAGAGATTTCAGGCAATATTTTACTACAAAAATTCTGGTAAAGGAAAATCAAATTCTCTCATCATTAAAACACAATCGATACGATCGACACGAACAACACGATCCATACCAATGGAACGATCGTCACGATATGCACAGTATCAAGGTCATGGTTCACTTGTTGTGGTTGCAGTTGCTAGCTGTTTGTCGGTTGAACATGATCGACACAATATCGGCTATAATAGTTAGGTTGCTTATTATCTGCAAAGCTTAGTTGGAAGGTTATGGTTTTTGGTTTTTTCTTATCTATAATAGCTAGGGTTTCTGGTGTACCCTGTTCTTAATTGATCTACTTTGTTGTTGTGTTTTATTCTTTATTAAAGTGAGAAAAAAGAAATGCATTAAGAATAAGAAAGTCAAATTATTTATGATGGAAGGTTTAAGAGAGGCAATTAAAAATGAAATTGATTGGATTGCTAAAGAAATTATTTAGGAAAAATAGGAATGCAGGAAAGATAAGGAACTAATTGTTGTTAAAATCTCAGAAGAAAATGCAGTAAAAATATAGGTAAAGAAAGAAGGAATTTGGAAGGTTGTTTACAATGAAAGAACAAATCTCTTTGGATTGAAAAATTAAATCACAAAGCTCCTAATGCACGCAAAGAAAGGAGAGATTGTACTCAACAAATAGAAAAAATATTGTAAACAAATGTCTAATTGAATGTACACTATCTTAAGGACTGCAATTTACCAAAGAATGAAGAGTATGAAAAGATAGTAAATTGCTCAATTGAAAAAATGAGGGAATTGATGAAGTACTCTAAATAAAAAATTATACTATCATGAGCAATTTTAACTGGAGAGTAAACGAAGTATGAAAAATAATGTAGGAAAAAAGTAGAGGATCATGCTTATAAAGGAAAAATCTATTTGGGCGAGGTTAAAACAAAAGTTGAGGTACTCAATTCACTTTTTGAATTTAATCTGCCAACTGCAATAGAGGAATTTTTTTAAGGAATGGGAAAATGTAGTGGTTGGAAATTACATAGGGAAGAACAAAGTATCATTCCTAGTCACCAAGTAAGCCTTAATGAAAGAGACTAGAGAAGGTTTCTATAAATATACATGATCACTATTTTCTGCAGTTTAAGAAGGGATCAAACTTGGATGATATTCTAAAACATGAGCATACTTATATTTGAACAACTATATAAAGCTAGAGAGATGGTCTGAAGAATTGAACCTACTAAACAAACCAAAAGAAACAACCCAGATATGGTTTAAGCTTTGGAACATCCCAACACATATGTATAATGCATGAGCTCTAAGTCACTTCGCAAGCTTATTGAGAAACCATTATACATGAACCCAATCACTAAAGAATGAGAGAAACTAACATTTTCTAGAATAAGCATTGAAGTGCATCCTCGAAGTACGCTACCAAAGAACATGACAATAATTGACAGGAAAAGAAAGTCAGTCATAGAAATATCATATGAATGGAGGCCACACATGTGTGTTTTCTGCAATATTTTCCAACATTCTAGCACTAAATGTGCAAAAACAATTGAGGAATAACAAAGAATCCTGGAAGCCCATGAAGAAGAAAAGTAGAATAGCATATTGGGTAAGTTAAAGGCAATCAGAAAGGAAAAAAATAGAGGAAGAAATCAAGGAAGAATCAAAGAAGGAAGAAAGCAATGGTGTGGAGGAAGAAAGAAAAGTAGAATCAGATAATGAAGAAAGAAATGAAATTGATGTAACATGGGATGTTTAAGAAGTTAAACTTAAAGATAAGTAAGAGGAAAAGACAAAACATGAAGGCAAAAATATAGTAGAGGAGAAAAGTGAAAAGGAAACTAAGGTTTTTGATCCTCAAACACATACAACTAAAATAGAGAAAAGTAGTGACTAAAGCCCTGAAATCCTGAAGACGAATATATTTTATCATATTAGTACGGATTCATACAGATGAAGATTATACAATGGGAGAAGACATATATTATCATATGTTTCAATTCAATCTCCCTTCATGAAGAACGAGAGAGCAAGATGACGTGGAAGAAGGCAATATGGCCATAAAGAGGATAAGAAGATAACACAGGTGTTGATAGATAAATTATAGTTTTTGTCCATTGTAATATGTGTTTGTAATGTGATTAGACTGCTACCAATTAGAAACTTTTTGGTCGTTTGTTTGTCATCTTACAACTAAAACTAGGGGTTGTCTAGATTTGATTAATGACCCTCCCACTTTTTTGACTTCATAATTAAATGGTGTTAAACCGTTTTCCCAAAAAAAGCAATGTTAGGGATATGTAACCTTTGTAAGCCCAAGCATTTATGTGATAAAGCCTATGCATCCCTTAGGAGTTGTACATTTTAGGACATTCTTATTAAATTGAAAATGCGATACAAACGTTTTTCAAAAGCCAAATTTATGTTTTCGAGTTAAACAATTTAATCCTTAGTCGTGTTGCCAGAAATTTATTTAAATAAAACATTATTTTAACAGATTTAAGAATTTAGTCCTGATAATTTTAAAATTAATTATCAAAATAATTAATTTTTGATCAAATTTTAAATAATATTTTGGATTTGAAATAATCAAATAAAAATTTGATTGAAGAAATCTTTTATTTAAATTAATTAAAAATTTTTATTTTATAAGGAATCGTCAATTGATTATTAATAAAACAATATACGTATACAAACATATTTTTAACTAGGTTTCGTTTGGTACGTAATTTGGTGATACTCTAGAAAGGCTTTCGTGCTTCATCTTATATACCGTATAAAAATGGTTTCTATTTTAAAAAGTCTTGGGTTTTGAAAATTGCTTGTAAAATGTTTTATTTTTCTGGTCCTAGACATGCACATGTTTTTGTGTATTTAAAATTATAACAAGAATATTTAAATACGGGTATATATAGTTGATGATGATGACTATGGATGAATATACCTAAACATTAGTATTTAAAGTTATTACAGTTCAAAAATAAATCCCAAACGAGCCCATATCAAAATATGTTTTAAGAAAATATTCTAAAAATATTTTGAAATCATTTTTTATTTTTTTAGATTTTTAGAAAATGATTTAGGATCCCAAAATTAAAAATATAATTTTAGAAAATGAAAAGTTCAACCAAACAGGCCCTAGGACCGGTGTCCTCGTTCCTAGATGCGATTTTCATTGGTTGGGGCTAAAACCTTCGGTCATGAGATTGGGACTCCCTCAGTCCTGACTTAAGATTCTCGGTCGGGGTGTTAAAGCTCATGGTCCTTAGTCTAGAATCCTCGGTCGGGGTTTGGGCTCCTTGAACATGGTATGGGGAATTCTCGATCGGGTGTGAGAATTCTTGGTTAGATCTCCTCAGTTCTAGGTTTGAAGATCCTTGATCGGGACCGAGAATTCTCGGTCGGACCTCCTCAGTCATAAGTGTGAAGATGCTCGGTCGGGGTCGAAAATTCTCAATTAGACCTCTCAATCATAGGTTTGAAGATTCTTGGTCGGGGTCGAAGATCCTCAGTCAGACCACTCGGTCCTAGGTTTGAACATCCTCGGTCGGACCTTTAGGTCCTAAGTGCGAAGATTCTCGATCGGATATTGATGATACTCGGTCGGACCACTCAGTCCTAGCCGAACCTGGCTAGGTTCTTCGTTCCTTAAGAACATTAAAATACTGCAAGTTTTACTATTTGATTGAGGCTTTGATCCTTTGATCCGAGGCCATAGAAAGCTTTACCAATTTCCAAAGATCATTATGAACATCATCCCAATATGTCATTCAACCGGGATGATGTTCCATTCAACCAAAAAGTTTTGATGTAAAACAAGTTTTTGGTTTTTAGGCTTTAATGAAGTGTAAGGAGCTTGTCAACAGTTTTCTTATGCTTCATATGATTGATTGTACTAAAACATGAACACTGTTTGTTCTTTTTAACAAAATAAAGAACTCAAAATATTTATTTTTTTATGAAATTTTTTATTTTGATCAAACATAATCGGGATGTATCAAACATAATCGAAATAAGTTCCCAATATCATTAGAAATATGTTGAGAAGATTTATGAGTTGTTAACAGAAAATCCGATTTTGAATTTTTGAAATTCAAATTTTGGTTTTTTATTATTTAGGATCAATTGATCGATTTTAGGTTCAATAGAAAGCATGTAAATGATCAAATAATATTTACCAACTTGATAGTATACAAACTTATGAAAACTAAAATATAAAATTTTAATTTTAAACTACAAGGTTGAATTAAAGGATGATTGGAATCTTACCAAGGATTGCAAAACACTCTTCAGATATTAAAGAAGCTTTGGGGATGCCTGGATCCAATCTTTAAGACCCTACATAAAATATTCGAAAATTCAGAAGCTTGAAGCTTTAATGACAGATTTCTGAAAAACTTTGATTTGAGGCTTGAGAGTTCATATCTTGCCTTCGGATCACTCAAGTGAGGCTATTTATAACCTCCCAAGGTTGGATTATCAACTAAGTGGACTTTATTTGAGTCAAACAACTATAATGTTGTTTTTGCTATTTTCCGGTCAATTGACAACATAAGTCATTATAGTGATCATAGTCTTATGGAAAATGATCACTGGAGTAGGGTGATCATTTCACCTTTTGAACGAGGTCAAATGTTAAATAAATGACAGAGTTTCATCTATGAAAAATCAAAGATGGATGTTGTTCTTATCCCACCAGCGTTGCGAGGAAGAAGACAATACATGACGAAACATTGTTGTTTCGGGAGAAAATCCAAACGCGATACGCTCCGTTGGCGTTTCGTCCGCGATGGGGTGTTCCATTGCGTTTTGGCTAACGATACTGAGGCACTCATTAGTTGATTCCATACTTCGCGAACGCATCTTTGCTTAGTTGCATTAGGCGACGTAGACAACTCTTGGGCGTTAGATGAAAATCCAGTGCATATCCGATGGTTGTGACTCTTACTACAGCAATTCCACCGGGTTTCGGATGCATTGGATCACAAATTTAATTTTTATTTTAACATCAGGGGTTTATTTGAAATTTATTTTTCTTTCATCATTTTAGCTTTGTTTTTAAATTTTTAAAAATATACAAAATAATTAATATAAATATGACATATATTTTGCCAATTTTTTCTTTTGAGTTAAATAAATAATTTATTTGGGATAAAATGGATACAACATTTATCCTATGTTATTTATTTTAATCCCCTTTAATTTTTCTAAAATTAATTTTAGATAAAAATTATTTTTTTTTTGCCATTGTAAAAACTAAAAATCTACACTCTAATTTATAATAGTAAAATAAATATTTTGAATTATTTTCAAATAAATAAGATCAAAATATTTAATCCATGGCCAAAAACCTATTTAAAACAATTAATTAGGATTAATTATTGTGCTAATTAATCAAATTAAATAAGTTTTAGAGCCAAAATAAAAAATAAAATTATTTGGGATAAATATTGTACCCATATTATCTCAAAATAATTTTAGAAAAATTAAAGGACAAAAATTAATAATTTTGATGAATTGTTGTATTCATTTCATTTAAAAAGAATTCTTTATTTAAATCCTAAAAATATAAAATAAAATAAATTGGTAAAATAATTGTCATATTTATTTTAATATTTTGTGTATTTAAAATATCAAAATTAAAATCAAAAGGTGAAAGAAAACATCAATTTCTATTAAATTCTTAAGGATTTAATAAAAGATAAGATCTGAAGATCCGTGTTCATCTTTGCTTTTTGGAAAGTAGTTGTTGGTCCACCAAAATGATTGATTAATAGCCTAGAATGACCCCCCTACGATGGTGATCATTCTCCTTACAAAAGTAGGCCTCATCATTGCCTACTTCGGCCAGTTGACTAAAGAACAACCAAAACATCATTAATAGTTTTTGGCTGATTCATCGCATTTGGCTTCTCCAACTGACATTGGGAAGCTATAATTAGCCCCCATGGATCATTTCGAAGCCAAGGAACCAACTCATACCCTTCAAATTGAATAAAATAAAAAAAGTCCCCCATTAAAGCTTGAAGCTTTCGTATTTTTCGATTTTTTTTGTTTGAGGACTTAAAGCTTGGATCTGAGCATCCAGAAAGTTTCCCTAAGAATCAAGGAGTGTTCTTTAATCCTTAATAAGGTTCTAATCACCCTATAATTCATTTTTATAGTTTGAATGTTGAAATTTTTATAATTCAATTTGCATAAGCTTGTATGCTTCTTGTTTATGATGTTTTATGGTTGAAAATTCATCCTTAGATGATTTATAAACTTTCTGGATTGGATAGAACCGATCAATCGATCTAAATAATAAAAACCCAAATTTAATTTTTCAAAATAAATAAAACGGGTTTATTGTTCTTGGGTTTATCTGTTGAATCACATTTCATAAAGTTTCCCAACATTATTGTAATGATGTTGGGCAACTACTTGGATCATGTTTGATCAAAATCAAAATTTCTAAAATAAATTGAAAATTTTGAGTTCTTGATTTGGTCAAAACGAATAGCCACTATTCTTATTTTGGTACCAATCATGTATATGTATTATAACCCCACCAAGGTAGCCTAGTGGTAAGAGTCTTTTTAAGAGATCAAAAGGTCACGAGTTCAATTCCTTCTAGAAGAACTTTGAGTTTAAGCGGGGACCATGTTTGTGCGGTGTCATTTTAGTTCTCCTTTAATTCCCAAAAAAGGTATATGTAGTATCAAGAAGCTATTGGATAACTCCTTACACTTCAAAATAACTTTAATATCAAAAACCCGATTTATGATCACAAACTGTTTTGAACAAATTGATCATCATCCAAATCGATTAATACCTTGAGTTGATGATCAACATGTTCTAGAGAGCTTTGTGAAGCTACCAAGCTCTTATATCAAAGAATCAAAGATAAAAAAAGTAATTTAAAAAACATGCACTAGTGTTCTTGAGGACCAAGACTTGTTAGCATAGGAACGAGAGGTCCGGTCGATATTCTTGAGCTATGACCAAGAGAAACGACCAATTTTCGAGAACTAGGACCGAGAAATCCGACTGAGAATTTTCACCTAGGACCAGGAGTCATAACCTTGGGACCGAGACTCCCTAACCCTTGGATCGAGAGTCCTAAACTTGGGACTGAGACTCCCAAGCTTGGGATCGAGAGCTCCTAAACTCAGGACTGAGGGACCGAACCCAAAGCTAGTCTAGGACTGAGAGGTTTATACACCCCGTCTGAGAATCCTAGCCTAGATCTAGCCCAGGACCGAGAGGTTTATACACCTCAATTGAAAAACTTATCCCTTGGCTAACCCAAGACTAATAGGTTTTTACATCTAGACCTATAAGATCAGTCAAGGACCGAAAGTCCTTAGCACCTCGACCAAGGGTCTTTGTTCCTTAGAACGAACATCCCGAACCTCGACCAAGAGGCCCCTTGTCCCCGGACCGAGGATCTTTTGACCTCGAACGATAAAAACGAACCCCATGCTTAGTACTCCGGTCCTAAGGACTATTTAGTTCTAATTTTCAAAATCCAAAATTATTTTTATAATTTAGAGACTCAAATCATTTTTTAAAAATCTCGAAAAATTAGAAAATACATTTTAAATATTTTTGGGATATTTTCACAAAAATAATTCAACAAAGCCTATTTGGTGTTAATTTCTAAACTCTAATGATTTTAAAAATTACTGATATTATTCAAATAATTCCTCCCCAATTGTCATCTTCAACAGGTACCCACATTTAAATATTGATGTTTCAATACTTTAAATAACGCTAAATTCTAAAAACATAACTATGATCAGAAGAATAAATAGTTAAAACTCAAACGTTATACAACCGATTTTCAAATGTCAAATTTATAAGTAGAGACCATTTTTAAAACGGGTACAGAGGATGAAGCACGAAAGCCTTTTCCGAATATCACTAAACTACGACGTAAAATAAAACTCTAGTGAATACATTTATATATGTATGCCAACTTTTAATGATTTTCAAAAATTAATTGGTGACTATGTTTCAAAATAAATAATCTTTTTAATTAATTATGTTTAATAAATTTAAAATAAAGGAGTTTCTAAAAATCAAACTGTGATTTGATTATCATAAATCCCCCGATTATTTAAAAATAAAACCCGAAATTAATTATTTTAATTAGTTTCTAAAAGATGTCAGGAATAAGCGACATATTTTAAAAATAATGTTTTATTTTAAAAGAAAATTCCTGACACACAAACCGAGGTTGAAGTTCTTGAACCTCGAGTCTTTTCTGCAACGGAACCGAAAGAGATTTTCTAAGGGTTACAACTTTATGGCGACTCAGTTAGGGATTAAATGTTTAACTCAAAAATATAAACTTGGTTTTTGAAATGTTTGTATCACGTTTTCACACTTAATAGACTTGTCTTAAAAGGTACAACACCTTAAAAGACACATATTGGTATTCTATTTAAAGTCTTTATGTGTAAATGTTGCATCACCCTCCTCTTACTATAAAAAAGTACACGACTGGGATCGGTACTTCTACACATATGTGCAAAGATTCTATACTTATTTTAAAAACCGAGTGATGTTGCGAGAGGAAAACCTAGAATGCATGGGATCGACTCCACCTTTGGGCGATGAGTCGTTCGATAGGACGCAGGCATTGTGGAGGTGGGAGGAATTCCCAATTGAGTAGATATTCCCTAATTTATGGTGGTAGTTTACCCCTCTACTATTGGTGAATTAATCTCTCTTATTATTCTCCTTAGAACAAAAAATGGTTACTATCACCAAGCCGATTGTTTATCGTTCCTAGACAACCAAAAGACCTCATCACTACATCCCTTATGTTACTACTATATATGTATTATCTTTATGCATATATAGTCTAACTAAGCATTCTGAACATGCTCCTTCCATTCAAAATAAATGCATGTTTGTAAATATTTTGAATTCCTGACCACAAACGATGTCCATGTTGACGAATGTCGCACTAGTTCCCTAAATTGATAACTTTCACGCAAATGAGTGGAACTATCGATCTTGTGGCCTCATTTCTATCATGAGGTTTATCAATTACAAAGTGAACACCACCTTCATAATGTAAATCTAACGAAGGTAGAACCCTATCAAACTAGCTTATTTCCTCGGTGAAAGGTCTCTACGCCAAACCATAGAAGAATTCCAAGCTATCCTTATGACGAACAACAAGAATATTTTACGTTTGAGGTTGTTTATAGTACTCTGATAATATCCTCACAAGGACGTACATCAATTTCTAGACTTGGACTATGATGGAAATAAGAAATGTAGAAATCCCTTTGACTTTATGATCATCCATGATATCAATGACGATCTTACTAGCTCACTTCTTCCTAACACTAGAAATTAGTAAACCCTCCTCAATAATTATTGAGGTGGAAAACCAAATGTGAAGAGGCAACAAAGATCCCTATGGTGTTATTTTGGAGGAAACACTAATGGGCCTAAACAACCATGTCTCTCTTCCACCATGAGTAAAAGGGGTTCCCTTCATTATCTACATCTAGCTTCTTGACAAGCTCAAGTGATTACCGCTAGTTTTTTCTGATGGCATCATGTACCCTTCTAGTCAATATCAAAGAATGAAGAAAGCCTTCCCTGGACCTCCGGTACAAAGCAATGATGAAATCTGGGAAATTCTCCTATGGTACCCCATCAAAAAAATAACTTTCATGATGAATGACAAGCCATTGATCATGCATATGATTCATAAATGGTTTACTTACTATTAAACCTATAGCCTATTCAAGCATTTCGTCTATAATTTCATAGAAGTTGCCTTCCCTTTAGACAGACCAATCGACCGCATGGGATGTCTAAAAAATGGCATGACGCCTACAAATGAACATCATGTAAAATCGAATGAAGTACATGAATCTCATTCTCCGACAATATGAGGAGGTCTAGGAAAATGAAGAGGAGGAAGATTCTAGTGTCAGAATAGTCTACAACTAGACCTAAAGTCTATGACCTCCGTCAAACATTTTTTTCCCTTTTAGTCTCTCTACATAAAATATCAATAAGAAATTCATGTCTGTAACAAACTAAGCGAGTATGTGAATACAACAAATCTATGTTTGTTTAATCGAATCACAAAAAGAGATGCACATTCTCTTGGATTCATTTTATATGCAGATGCATTGCATTTTTACTTTGTTACATATGCAAATTCTCGTCTCTTTCTCTTCGCAAGCCGACCTCTTAAAGAATTTCTAAAATCATTTCGAAACTCTATTTTAAAATAAATAATTTTTTCTTAAATTAAATATGTTTGATTAATTTAAATCATATTTTAATTAAATTATCATTTGATCCCTAGATCATTAAAATTTGAATAAAATTAATTATTTTTATATGATTAATTTTAAAATCAGCTATGTACTATAAAAATCTTTTAAAATAATATTTCATTTTTAAAAGATATCTGACACGTAAACCAAGGTTGAAATACATCTAACCTCGAGCCACACAACGATTCCCCGTATTGCCACGTGTCAATAAACACGTGTTAAACTATGATGGGAACCTTCCAATGGGTTACAGTATTAAAAAACAATAAACAAAAAATATCTAACAAATAAAATTATAGCTCATAGTAGGGGAATTTTCAAATAAAATTGATATTTTTGCACCTTGAACTATGTTTCGACCTGATTCTTCTCCCAAGAGGATTCGTAGTTAGTCTTGTCTCGAGACCTAATTGTAACCATTCATTTTAAAAAAAAAATAATGTGAGAAAAGGTCGTCAAGATCCATCTCTAAAAAAAGGAAGACAAGAAAAAAAAACATATATTATAAATCAAGTACGAGTCGAGATGAGACTATACCTTCGACGATCATTTCAAAAGAAACTCGATAATTCCATCAACTGTTAGAGCAAATGATATCTCATTATATCATTTTGTGTACTCGTGATTAATTCTAAAAAAAAGGACACTTGTGGTAAAATCAAAACCTAAGCTCAAACCATGTGAATAAGGAAATTTGTTTTTCTATCCCGATGACTATTGCAAGAGAAAAATGTATTGATTTCCTAGATATATCTCAGGAACTGAAAAAAAAATATACTCCCGTATAGGTTGAGGTGTTGAAATCACTGTTTATGCTCACTCGAACGGTGTCCCGATGACTATCACAAGAGCAAAACCTATTAATTCCTCCAGATATACCCTAGAAATCAAAAAAGAGGAAAAGAAAATTCCCGAAGCCATAAAGTTGAAACTCTCTCTACAATTATACAAGAAATAATCGAATTTTCGAAGAATTGCGGCCCATGGCGAAAGAAACCAAAAATATAGTTGAACAAGACTTCATATCTTAGTTACAAAATTGAATTTATCATCTATATATCTTAACATAGGAGAAAAAGGAATTGGGGATCTTGAAGTGAGATATTCTCTCACAAGAATGCTCGTAACTTAACACCGAACACATTTTGAATCCAAGTCTCCATGATTCATGGATATAATCAAGGTTTCTTCTTTTTTCAGACAATATTTAAAACAAATTTGGGAATAGTTCATCCTCGACTAGCTTATTTCAAAAGTTCCCCATGCCACATATAAATAAGGCACCATAAAGCATGACGAAGTAACATACATCCCTTCTTTGTAATGAAAGATAAAAACACAATCGGTCGATGTTTGACCTAGTTATGAAGGTCACTCCGTAAAAAGAAAGGGAGAAATGTTTTGTTGAAACATTCTATAGACAATAGAAGTTCCTTGGAAGGCGACGGTTTTAATCCAATTGTGAAGGACATTTTGTCACGTTAAACCCAAGAATTCCTCAACACGACCGGTCGATGTTTCATCTAGTTACGAATGACACTTTGTCAAAACCAGGAGAAATAAACTGCCAATTAGAAAAGCTCCTCTCATAAAAAATTCCCAGTTGAATTATAATTTTTCAACCAGTTGTGAAGGTCCCTTTGTATAAGACCTCTCCGACGTCATATCTTTTAGTAAGCATCCACAATCTTTGTTATGATCTCACTAATACCATATCTGGTTACAGGTACAATAGATCATTGTTATAATTCATAAATCCATATTTTAATAGGCATATATAGGTCATTATCATAATATATTCCACCATAGTGATTGGTATCATCATTCTCAAGAAAGTCCTATCTTATGATATGCATATACAAAAGTCATTATTATGACTAATTACATCTCTTGATTGACCCAGGAGTGTTCTATCACTATTCCCCAAGAGAATCACATTTTTTGATAGGTATCTTAGACATTTTTTGATAAGACTACTTTCTAACATGCATAAGACTATTGTGATAGTCTATCTCCACCTATGAATTATTATTATGATTCATCTCCAGCATCTGGTGTCATTCAGATTCTATCTTTCTACCTTATTATACATTAGGATATGAATTTCAAAAATTCAAACCTCGAACCCTCGTTTTCCAAAAACAGAAGTTTGTTTTATTTAAACTCGGTTCGAGAGTGGTATTCTGTAATCATGAAAATTTAACATACCCCAAATTTATAATAATATTATTAATTAATAAAAATATTAAAATAATATTTTAAATTTTTTAATTTAAAATAATCCAAAGAGGAGGTTAAGATCAAATTGGGGCTAATTATTGGGATAATTGAACTCTAATTAGAAAAATTAAATAAAACAAAAAATAATTTGAGGTTAAAATATTATATTTATTTTACCTCAAATAAACCCAAAAATGGATTGAAATTATTTAATTATAATTTTAAACATAAATTATGTGTAATTTATGGCTTAAAATAATTAAATAAATACCCCAAAATACCCAAAAATACTAAAAAATAAAATAAATAAACTTAATTTTTATTATGTTGTCCAAAATATTTTTGTGTATTAATTTGTTGGAAAAAAACGCTAGAAAGGGTTGAAATTTTGATTTCAAATAACTCTTTAATTAAAAATATAAACTGATAATCTTGTGTGGCAGAAATTATATTTAAATTTTGCAGCAGGATTTTTGTCTATCAGATCAGCACTGGATTTTCATCTAGTGCCCAGAAACACGTTGCGTAGGCGGTTGTAACCAAAGCAATGCGTTCCCAGGTCTACACTAAATCAACTAACGGGGATGCACCCATTAGCCCAAACAATCGATCGTTGACTAATCGCCGACAAAACGCAATGACGCATTTTCTTTTAAATGAAACAACGTCATTTCCTTCGTCTCTCTTGATCGACTAGGCGAACGCTGGAGGCTCGTGGTCGACGTCGGCGATTCTTCCATAAAGCCTATCTCCTCTGTTTCTTAACCTTATCCCTTTATTCTTTACCAACGTGCATGTTTCTACCCATCCATAATTTCTCAATGGATTAGAAGTCAAACACCTATAACATAGCTAGGTTGCGGAGGACAAAACAGAACAAAAAAGAAACGATTTCAGAAACCAAATTGAAGTTGAATTCAGTTATGAAACCGACCTAACTAAGGTATAAATAGGCCTTAAGAGTTCTCCTTCCAATCCATCCAAGAAAACTCCATAATCACAGCCTGTACGAAGATCTCCAACGAAGCTCCGACAATTAAGTTTTGAAGAAATCATTTCAACGATCCCAGCTTCATTCATGAGTTTTGAGAAGTTTCCTTGAATTCATTGAAGTATTCTCCAATCAATATTAAGCTTCTAGACTTGTTGTAATACGAATTGTGATTAAGAGTTGAAATTTTTTATTCAATGGGGTTGAACTTGTTTCAAGGTCAATTTCATGTTTTGTGTAGTCGAAATTGATCATAAGATGATTTCTAAGCTTTCTATCGAAAGAGATTTTATCGAATAAACCTTAATAAAAAAAACCTAAAATGAAATTAAAAATCTGGAAATTTCAATTTTTTTGTTCTTCAGCTTTTAAGATCGAATTTTGATTCAAATAGTTGTCTAACATGTTTGTAAGCATGTTAAAATGATTTCCATATCCTAAAATTAACATCTCAGTCATATTTTATTTAACTGAAATTTATAAAAAAAAAAATAAGTTTGAATTTCAATTTTAAAAGTTGTTACAGAGCTTGATTGATAATCTTATTTTGGTTGTGTTCGACTATAAACATCATTTAAAAGCTGTTGGAACAAGAATTAGGCCATGAGATGACCTAAATCAAAAGTTCCCAAATTTTTCCTTAATACCATTTTGAAAAAACAATTGTTATAGTGTTAAATTAATCATGTTTAGGGTTATGGATTATGATCCCTACATTATATGAGTTGTTTGCAATCTTCATACCAAATGAAGAACACTCGGTCCTCGAGGACTGAGTTTTACAAGTCCTAGGGCCGAGAAGCATGACCAAGAGGTCCTCGGTCCTGACCGAGACTAAGGACTGAGAAATTGACCTATGACCGAGACCAATGACCGTTGTTCTTGAGTCAGGACCAAATCCAAGGACTGGAGTTCTTGAACAAGGACCATGGATTCTAACCTAGGACCAAAAGGTCTGACCTAAGACTGAGACTCCCAAGTCCACGATCGAGAAAGTTAGATCTATGACCGAGACTCCCAAATCTAGGACCAAACAACCAGAATTCGAGACTGAGCCTCTCGAACCCCAGGGCCAAACCCTCCAGGCCCTTAACCGAGTGTGCTAAGCCCCGATCTACACCACTCCTAGTCTAGAACGAGCCCGTTCAAGCCCAAATCGGTAAAAACATACCCAAACCCTAGGACTCCGTTCCTAAGGAATATTTCGTTTCACTTTTCAAAATCTAAAATTATTTTTGTAATTTTGGCACCCCAATCCATTTTCAAATAACCCGAAAGGTCATAAAATAAATTTTAAATATTTTTGGGATACTTCCCAAACAAATATTTTGGCTAAGGCCCTATTTGAAATTTATATTTAAATTCTAATATTATTTTAATGTTTTTTAAGGTGTTATACTTAATCTTATATCAACACAATCGCATGTACGCCTTTTTAAATAATTGTGCACAATTATTTACGTAATCTAAATTTATCCTTGTTTACGACCCTAAACTACTTATTAAAAGAAATAAATGTTATAAATATATCTTTAAATATCCAGACTTTTAAAAAATAAAACCGTTTTCAATGGGCGCGGAAGACATAAAGCGAAAACTATTTCTCGAGCGTAAACAAAAAACGAACTCTTTATAGAAAATCTAGTATAAATTACGCTTATACGCCTACCTTTTTAAAATTAATTATGTTTTATTAATTTAAACAGGGTTTTAATCAAATTATCAATTAATCCCCTGATTATTAAAATTTAAATAAAATTAATTATTTTTATATATTTAATTTAAAAGCCGCCAGGTACTATCAAAATATTTTAAAATAATTTTTTAATTTAAAAATATGCTTGGCACGCAAACCAAGGTTGAAACGCATCAAACCTTGAGCCACCTCGTGATTCCCCATATTGCCACGTGTCAATTGGCACGTGCTAAGCTACATAGGGAACCTCCCGGGGGTTACAGTATTAAAAAAACAAAAAATATCTAACAAATAAAATTCTAGCTCATAGTAGGGGAATTTCCAAAATAAAATAGATATGTTTGCACCTTGAACTATGATTCGACCTGATTCTTCTTTCAAGAGGATTCGTAGTTAGTCTTGTCTCGAGGCCTGATTGTAGCCATTCATTTTTTTAAAAACTTAATGTGAGGAAAGGTCATCAAGATCCATATCTAAAAAAGGAAGACAAGAAAAAAAACCGGATATTATAAAACAAGTACGAGTCGAGATGAGACTGTACCTTCGACGATCATTTCAAAAGGAACTCGATAATTTCATTGTCTGTTAGAGAAAATGATATCTCATTATATCGTTTTGTGTACTTGTGATTAATTCTAAAAAAGGACGCTCGTGGTAAAAAATCAAAACATAGGTTCAAACAATGTGAATAATGAAATTTCTTTTGCTTCCTAAAAAATGATCTAAACAATGGGACATGACTCAAAATTCGAGGATGAAAAAAATATAATAATGAGCTAAAGTAGTAGTCAAGGTTGAGGTATTGAAATCATCACTACGTGTTCATCTAAACTCTTGTCTTCATTGCCTAAAAGAAAGAACGCGAGTGTATCGATTCTATTAGATATATCCATTTGCTAAAACAATGAGAGAAAAAAGTGTCTCCCTAATGGTTGAGATATTGAAATCACTTATATTGCTCAACTAGACTCTCTTCCTAATTGCGGATATTAAGAGCATATGTGTACTAATTTTATCACATATACCAGGTCGCCACAAAACAAAACCAAAAATACATTGCCCAAATACATTGCTCACTTAGACTATGAGATATTAAAATCACCACTCGATGTTATTGAGACTCGCATCTAGATTGCCCAAATACAACACGAGTGTACCATTTTGTTAGATAGTATCTCGAGTATAATAAGAGCTCTCTAAAGCTAAAAATTATGCAAAATCTCTCAAATAAAAAATAATAAAATAATAAGGGAAGCGGGATGACATTCCAAAGCACGTGGCGCAAAGTAGAAGCTTTATTAAGACGTTAGAAATGATGCTTGGGTAGAAAATTCTCATTCACAAAAAAAAAAAATTCAAAATAATCGCGAGAACACAAATTCGAGTGTTTTTTGATGACATTTGCATTGAAAGAAAATGATAAGGAAAATCGGTCTCCTTTTAAATTGTCTAAAAGAGACACTCAAAATGAGAATCCGAACATATTTTGATACGGGATTTGTTTTTAAACGAGAGGACATCAAGACACGCCTTAACTCGTAATAAAAAATTGAAAAATCATTGACAAGTGTTAGGGGAGTTTTCTAAAAAAATATAAAAAAAAGTAAAATAACCCTTAAACAAGTGTTAAGGACACTTTCCAAAAATAACTAAAAAGAAGAATAAGGAAAGCAATTCATGCACTAGAGGCATTTCCCAAAAAATAAATGAAACATCAAAGTTTTCAAAAAAAAAACTATGGTCATTCAATAAGGGCATTTTTCAAAATAAATGTAGAGTTGAAGTCTTAAAAAAATAACCCAAGGCATGCACTAGGAGCATTTTTTTAAAAATGAATGGAACGTCAAAATTTTCAAACAAAAAGATAAATTTTAAATGATGATTAAAAGTGTTTTTTGAAAAACATAACAAAAAACAAAGTTGTCACGACCTTAATTTTAAAAAAAATCCAAAACAAAATGATAAAATAATTTAAAGAAGAGTTCCATAGGATTATACCCTCTAGGACTTTGTGAAATTTGTAGGCCAACAACCAACGAAAGTTGTCTTTGCACATAAAATCCCCATTAAGGCATGAACTAGTTACAAAAATTAAGTAGTAAGTCGCTCATTATGCAAATTTATGCAACCCAAATCACTCATGTGTGAGTCAGGCGCTTAGCTTCCCGAACTACGCAACTAGTAAAAATTTCATACGTAAATCTACCAAGTGTAACACAAACTCTAGTGATTTCACGAATTATGTCACCTAACTCGACTAATTAGACACGTATACTCAAACTAATTAGATCTGCACATAGAATTGGGATCGTGAGGTTAAGATGATGTTGTTAAATTAATTAAATAAGAAAAAGAAAAACTAATTAAAGAGAAATAACTATTTAAGGAAAAACATATAAACTTAGGTAAATAAGTTTAATTCACATGTCATAATTTTATGATGTGGTCTGCACCAAACTAAGTTGTAATCTGAACAAAACTTAGGCTATGGTCTGAACAAGAACTAAGTTGTGTAATTTCCTTTGTGCAGGTACAGTCTGAAAAGCGCGAGTAGACGGAGTCTGAACTTCACAGACGTAGTTTGAAGAAGTGCGAGAGAAGACAAAGTCTGAAGAAGAGCACCAACAGACCGAGTTGAACTTCATCAGACGGTCTGGTCTAAAGAAGCGCTAGCAAATGTCTAGGCTTCAACAGACGGTCTAGTCTGAAGAAGCGCTGGAAGACATCTAGGCTTCAACAGAAGACTAAAGTAGCGCCCGTTCACCTTCATTACTCATCGTCCGATAAGTAGAAGACTGTCACATCAACACGCACAATAATCAACGGAATAATGCCACATGTAAATATTCAAATTCGACTGTTGTATTAATTGTCGTGTATCATTCTACAAACCTTCTAAGAAGATCATAGTCACACGCCAACTCAAATAGGGTTACAATACTCAAGTACGGCTACAACACTCAGGTAGAGCTACGCTACATCAGCACGCGGAGCTCTACATCACACCATCATTGAATGTAATGCAGATGTGACTCATATATATATATATATAAGTGGATCTTAATAAAGTAGAAGGTTGTTGTTCCAGTTGTCATTCTTTCTGCTTTCACGGAAAGATTACTCTCTCACTATACAAGTTGTAATTCGTATACTCTGTATCTTCTATTAAGATAAGTTGAGAGAGAGATTGTTGTAATATATGTTAAGAATATTAAGCGTTGTAATTTGAACAATGGGTGTCTGTTCAATTGAGTGAGAACTAGGAGTTCAAAACAGGCATTGTTAAGTCCTGGGTTTTTAACCGAACTTGTGTAGAGGCTATACATGTTAAAGTCTTATTGTATATCCTTCTGGTAACAGAAGAAGGGTTTGACGTATGAGTTTTTATCTTCGAATATCCATAAAAAACTTTGTGTCCATTTCTTACTGTTTTATCATACTACATCAATACGCTTCAAATCTAGCAAGTTATTCCACACTTGAAATCTGATTGAAGAGCTCGCGAAGATTTGTTACGAGAATAGAAACATGTCTTAACCTCTACAGGTTTAAAACCGAATTGGAAGTTCGAAAGTCGTTCAATAATACTCAACCTCATTGATTGGTGTTGGTGCCTATTCCAATAGATGTAGTTTCCCATCTGAGGAAAGGCGTTAACCCTTTGGATATCTACGCACCTAGTTTATGGACTATAATGGCGTAAGATTAATGAATTTGGCTTTCCACTCGATTTGAAAGACAATGAAAACCCCTTTGCTTATTTCATGCAGCTAGTCTACGGACTATAGTAACATGAATTATTATTTTTGAAAGACAATCACATGCACCAGGAAGTAAAATTTTTCGGTTATCTCGCATAGTCTGTCTTCGGACCATAAAAGCTTGAGATCAATATACCGCGTTCATCGATCCGCATAATAATAAAAACTCTTCGCTTATCTCACATAATATGTATTCAAACCATAATAACTTGAGATTAATAATCATTCTTATCGGTCTGAAATATGATGCAAACTTTGTCTAATGTTTTGTTTCATGGATCAAGAGTCAAAAGTCAACACCTTGATCAGAGTCAAAAGTCAATCCTACCATGTTTCATGGATCAAGAAAGACAACAATATTTCAAGATCCAAACCCTCCGACAAGGTAAACAACGAGTACCGGAATTGGCAAAAGTGCAAAACTTGAAGACACACTTCAAGGCGATTATCGCATCTCCGCGTATTTGAATATTGTTAGTGCCTTGGTGAGAATGTTTGCACTTTGCTCTTTGGTGCTTACGAACTCTATAAAAATTTGTTAGTTTTCGACACATTCATGGATGAAGTGGAACCGAGTGTCAATGTGTTTGTTGTGTCCATGAAACATTGGATTCTTCATTAATGCTATTGCGGACTTGTTGTTGACATAAAGGGTTACTGGCCTCGGCTCGCATCTGAGCACCTCACTCAACAAGTTTCTCAGCCAAAGTCCTTAACACGACGCTACGGTAGCTTCCATAAACTCTGCCTCATATGAAGATAAAGCAATAGTTCGTTGCTTTTGTGATTGTCAGGTGATCAACAATTGTATTATAAATAGATCTTATATATTTGAGAGTCGTAAATTTGAATGAATTATATGGTGTTGGATGTAGGAATAGCTACGAGGAGGTTTGGGGTAAAGAATATATTTACCATCTCACCCCATTTTTATTTCGGAGATTTTTTTACTATCATCCCCATCCCGTTCGGTTTCGAAGAATCCCCGCAAGTCACCGTTTATACCATATTATCTAAATTAAATAATTTATTAAAATATTTTTAATATAATAAATATTGAAATGTTTTATTATTATAAAAAAAAATTAAAACTCTTATAAAATATAATCAATAAATAAGTATATTGTTGATTTTATATATTCATCTATGTTTATAGTATTCGAGACAGAATCGGAGTGAGATCGGGGCGGATCAGGGCTGGGTACTCAAATACCATCCCGCCCCATTCCCGGTCAACTACCGGTCAAACTGGAGAAAAACCGTCCCAAATAGGGTAATTCAGTTCAGTTATTGCGAGTCGGTTTCAAATTGCCATCCTTAGTTGGATGGGATAATGTGACGATAATATATAGATAGAGTGTGAGATTTCAAATTTGAGGGTTTAAAGACTATTTGAGTTATTCACACAAAATAAAAAATATATGTCAAAATTACATTACACGACAATCGAGTTTGTTGAATTTATTATTAGTTTTTTCTTATTTTCAATTTAAGTTCGATACATTATTGTTTTGTCAAATTTATTTTTTACATTTGAACAAAAAAAATATATAATCATTTATACTTTGTTTACAAATTTGAATGAATTATATGGTGTTGAAATGGATAGTGTGACGGTATATAGGTATATATGGTGTTGAAGGTGTTATTTGAGATACTATAAAGACCATTCGTGTTTTTAGCACAAAATAAAAATATATATGTCATAAATTACAAACACGACAATCGAGTTTGTTGGATTTACTATTATTATTTTCAATTTAAGTTTGATATACAATATGTTTTGTCAAATTTATATTTTACATTTGAATCAATTTAACTCGTGGGTTAATATATTGATAATTATGCGGGTCAAAAGTTTTCTTACAAAATATATATATGCATACATAAAATTCAATGACAAATAGTTTAATGGTTAAAGTGCCTAAATTTTTTAATGAATTATATTTGCGAAATTTGTTTTGATTTGTTATATATTTTTGTTAGGATCTAGGTCGCGGCTGGCGGACCGGGGTCTGGCCGGTTAGCGCGTCTCACTCAAAGGTGGTGATTAATCCGGTTAGAGATTAACACCGGGGTTTCAATACTACACAAACTGTCACAAACCCTTGAACCGAGTTTAAGCGCGGAAGTGGTTTGTTTCAGGTTGAAGCAGCACACACACAGGATAGGCAGAACCGGATTTGAATAGGATAGGTTTGGAGATTGCTGGGTCGGTTTTGTAACTTAGTAGATTCGGTTTTAGATAGTGTTGAATTGGTTATAGCGGTATAAGGTTTAGTACAGATCGGTTAGAATGTAGAACCAGCAGAAAGTAAATAACAAGACAGGTTTTTATGGATGTTCGAAGATGAAACTCCTACGTCACCCCTTCCTCTCGAAACCGCGAGAAGGATATTCACTAAGGAATACACACACAATCCGATCGAGACTTATTTCCTGCTCGATAACACCCGTACAATTTAACCGAAATTGTAAATACACTTCAAATAAGCGCTTAAGCTTTAGAGATAGAACACAATCTTTTTGTTTAGGCTGTAGAAAAACTCTTAGAACTTGTCACCCCGCCATTATTCCTCTCCAGCTCCTTCTTTTATAGGTGAAATGTGCCAACGGTCACATTTCATTTCCTTGAATCTGATTAGTTGAGCAGAGGTTCAGTGATTCAGACATGGCGGTCTAGTCTTCAGACCTGGCGGTCTAGTCTTCCAGTGTGTAGGTCAAACCGGCTAGGTTTGTCTTTTACTGAATATGGCAACTGTCGGTTGGACAGTTGCTTGTACCTGGAAGATTGCCTTTCTGATTTATCCTGAAGTAGAAAGATCTTGTAGAACGGTCTTCTACATCCTGCAGACTGTCCTCAGACTTGTATGAATATGGCAATAGTAAGTATGTTCCTTCGGTATCATTCTCAACAGATACTCGAAGTATCTATTTGTATTGGTCGGTTGTTAATGTAAACCGGACGACTTCCGGTTTTTCGTAGCTTCTGATTGACCGACTGTTCGATGATTCTGGCCTTCTGATTTGACCGATCTTGTCTTTCTTGTTCAGTCAGGTTTTTGATCGGTTTGATTTCTTGACCGGTTGAGTTTCTTAACCGGCTGAGTAATTTGACCGGTCGAATCCTGTTCCTGCACAGGAGATTTGTTTTTGTTAAGTTTTATTTAACTGATCTAATTTTATCTAACAATTTCTCCCTTTTTGATTATTTTATTTAAAATATTCAAATCATGTAAGAATGCAAATGTAGGCCGGTTTTTTTTAAGAGTTTATTTTGGCCGAATTTTTGGAAACTGACTTAGGAGAATTTTTCGAAAAATTTTGGAAAACTTTGAGAAAAATTTTGAAAGATTTTATGTTTTATCTTATTAATTTCTCCCTTTTTGATTATTTTATTTAAAATATTCAAAACCATGTAAAAAACGCAAATATAGGCCGGTTTCCAAAAATCACTTGATATATATAATAAATATGCTAAGGCAAAAATATTATATATATAAAACCGAAAATAAACAAAAGTAAAGAAGATAAACGAGGCCCCCTATTTCTTCGATCTAGGCGGCAGGAATTTTTCCAGCTGTTCATCGGTTGCCTTTCTCTTGACCGCTTGGACCGGCCTGGATGAGGATCCTCGACCGCCGGAGGTGCCTGTGAGAGGAGAGATCAGTTGAACGAACGATCTAATTGGAACGGCATTCAAACACCACTGTCTACTGAGCTACGGCTCTACATCTTCCTCGAGATCTTCCTCGGCTTGCAAAACTGGGTTGAATGGAGGTTCAACAACCGTATCCGTGACTCTGTCCAACAGTGTCGTGATTTCCGCCCTTTTCTCAGAAGTCTTCCTCTTTCGTGTAATCGGAACGGAAGGGGAAGCAACCGCCTTGGACTGCTTGTGAGCCTTGGCGAACTTATTATACGTTTCTTGTTGGACCTTTAGCCGGTTAGCATCTTTGGCTTGTTAAGCCGCTATGGTCGCTGCTATGGCCGGTGCACTGTTTACTATATTTTGCATATGTCCGGCTATGTTCGCATCTGTCGCTGTCGTTTCCTTCTGTATCCGGGTTTGTTCGTTCAGTTAATCTTGGAGCTTTTGGGTCGCGTTGGCATTTGCTTCCTCAAGTGCCTTGTCGGCAGCCAGCTTAGCCGCTATTAATTCCGCCACCTGTTCGGTGACCGCTTTGAGATCGGCTTCAAGCTTGGTATTATTTTCTTCAAGAGTCATTACCCTCTCACGATCAGATTCGGCTTGGACACCGGATTGAGCCAAGTCCTCAACAACCTTCGTCAACCTTTGGTCGGTCGTTTCTTGAGACCGTTCCATCGTGGCAACCCTTTGGCTGACCGAAATGAGGTCGGTTACCAGCTTCGGAGTTATATCCTCCAATGCCTTGGTTCTGTCAAGATGACCGCCGTATAATTGATCCGTATTTCCGTAGTTTGTTTCAACATACGTGATCCGGTCTACCGCGGATTTTAGCTCTTTATCTATCGACTCAATCATCTCAACCGATTTGGCTGCGGTTTCTTTGATTTTCTTTTGCCATGGCCGAATGGCGTCATTCATAAACTCTTCGATGAGGGTCTTTACCCTCTCTTCCATTATGGCCGATTCTGAATCCCTGGTTTGAGTAGATGCTCGCGGTGTGCCCGTCTCGACTTCGGTTATGTTGATGTTCTGAACCGGTGGAGGAGAGGATTGCTCTTTATCAGTCGGATTCTGACCGCCAACCTCAGGAGGTGATCTGGATGAGTTCGATGTTTCTTGGTGGTCGGGCTCCGCTTCAAGCCGCGCTATCTCCTTTGTCAGGTCCCTTTCTTTGACCGCTAGCAATTTCAACACCAACAGTTCAAGTGAGGAATCCGGTGTCCCTAGAATATTCTTTTCTTGGAGGCGTTGAATGTGTTCGGTGATCCGTTGTAACCGAGCATGCGGTTCGATCATCGTGTTTCGTCTGAGGGCGGTTGTGATGTCCTGAGTCTTTGTGAGGCTGATGACCTCCTCCTCCATTTCAATCAACTTCTTGAATTTCTAGCTAACGGTGAGATCCGGTAGCATGTTTTTATATATTATCCGATGCCGGTGCAGGACCCATTGATAGAACACTTCGGATGCCGCGCGAGCCTGCTGATGTATCTCGTCCATGATTTGGCTGACGAGATCCTCGACCGTTTCAATTTCCGCGGATTCTTCCTCTAGAGGTCTGTCCGATCCGGCATTATCATGTCGGACCGATTCTTCCTCGACTATCGGTCCTTTCCCTTTACCAGACTGATCTCCTCCGGTATTTTGTGAAGCGGTTCGGCCAGAGCTGGATGCTGATTCTTCAGTGTTGGGGGTGTCTGACATCGGATTAGCCGATCCGGTTGGTTGTTTATCTTTCTTGGTTCCGTATTTTTCTTTGACCGGAACCGCTTTCTTACTTGCTACCTTCTTCTTTCGGCCACTTGAAGAGCCGGAGGCTTTCCCTTTACCTTTCTTATCATTGAATTGATGCGACTTTATGATTTTTCTGGGGGCGAGAATAACACCAGGGCCGGTGTTAATGCTGATATGACGCATTATCTTACCAAGTGGAATGGCGTATCCCCATGACCGAGTGAATGTCGGATCCACCATTTTACACAGGTTTGTGAAAACCACCTTAGCCCAGTTAATTTTGATGTCGTTGACTAAACCGGCAATCATCTCAATCTTTTCTCGGGTGAGACTGTCAAAGTTTCCCCTCTTGCTTGGACCGACTTTGTGAATATGTCACACAGCGGTCTATACTCCGGTAGAAGAGATGATTTCTTTCCGGATACCGCGATAGGGACCACTATTTCCAAAAGAATCTGGCAAGCTGCCTCGAAGGTTTCTTCATTTAAGTTTACCGAGAAGTTGCTCCCTTCGGATGGCAGCTGTAGTATCTCAGCAACCGACTCCTCCATTAATTCGAGTCGTTGACCGCATACGGTTGCGATGATAGTTCCTTCGGTCAAGAATGCGGTTAGGAAGAATTCGTTGACCGCATCCTGGTATAATACGAATGGCCCGCCCAGAAAGTATTCGAGACCGTACTCGGAGATCTGGGATAACACTTGCTTTGCCTGAGCCGAACCGTTTGCCCTAATTTCCTAGAAATCGACTTGGACGATGTGTTTGAATAGCACTGAATCGCGACCCATTTTAGAGAATAGGACCGAGAGATCAAGAGACCAAGAGCTTGAGAGAGTTGAGAAAGTTGAGAGCTAGAGAGAGAAAGCCGATTCGCGTAAGAATGAAAGAAAATGACTAAGGACCCTATTTATAATTGCGGTTTGGAATTCCAACCGTCACATCATGTTTGGGCGGGAATTTTCCCTCCAAGGATTATAGGCGGGAAACCGTGGGCGGGAACTGATAAGCGGGAACTTTATGGGTGGGAACTTATGGGCGGGAAACGATGGGCGGGAAACAATGGGTGGGAGTTTTTCCCTCCAAAGACTTTGGGCGGTCTTTTGATTTCGGTTATGTAACCGGTGATACGGCGGTTCTTCTTGTAACCGTTTATTAGATGAAGCGGTTATTCAATCGTGAGGATACAGATTTTCGATTTTGACCGGATTTTCCAATGAGGTAATTTATCGATATTAACCGGTTAGTCAGATAAATGTTCTAATATTGCGATTTTTTACCCGATTATCAAGCTTAAAATAGATATTCATTGAAAGGAAAGATACATGATAAAAACTAATACATAGATCGGTTTAGAGTACATAAGAGATAAAAATACAACTTATGTAACGACTATTTTAGAGAACTTGTCATCCACCCCATCCTTATCGAGAACATTCGATAGAGATGCCGGTGTGCCTGGTCCAAATTCTGGATAGTACTTAAGAAAGAGTCGGCTTAAGTGAGGAGCATAACCGAGACCTTTCTTTGTCTCGACCATTTTCTTCAGGTTTTGGAAGATGACCGATGACCAATTTATAGGTGTATTGTTGACAATGTAGGTCATCATGTTGAACACTCTCTTAGAGTAGTGTTGGTTCGGAGTTTGGCAAATGATGGATCGTTTGACAATCTCGTAGAGAAGCTGGATGTGATGGCGAAGGCGGGTTTTTAGCCTGTAGTTTTCTACCGGCACCTCGGATCCGGAGAACAGTACCGAATACTCGGTTGCTGCGCTTCCCACCCAGGTTGAGAAATCGGAGAACCCTTCTATGGGCAGATTGAACATTTTACTGAATTCGCTCTCATCCACAAAAACGAAGTGGCCTCTCACCGAGGAGACAATGAAATCTCCTCTCACAGAGGCATTGTTGAAGAAGTCGGTCACATCCGGAAGGAGTATGGGTCCGGATTCTTTGAGAAAATCACGAAGACCGGTGTCGATTAATGACTCAAACATGAGTTCCGTTGTTTCCAGATCATCATGTTGAAGGCATGAGTCAAAATCAATGCTCAGGAAGTTCCTTAGTGTTCGGCTCGACATGATTTCAAACTTTGCCAAGAGAGAGAGAGTTCAAGAAATTTTTGTTTTTGAGATGTGTTAAGTTGATAAGGTGGGGTTCCTTATATAGATCTGAAATTGGAGGGAAAATCAGGACATTTAATGCTGAAATTCAGTTTTGTCTCATTAATTAAAGGAATATTTATGTTTCCAAAACTCCTTGGGAAGGAGTTACTTTTGATCGGTTGCGGAGCTCGAGGTAAGGAATCTAGTTGGAAAGTAACTAATCTTGTTAGATAGTAACGACTTATGTAGTTGGAAGTTGAACGGTACAATTCATTAATGAAGGAGAGTACATGAGACCGAAGATAAATAGTTAAAACCGAAAATAGCATTGATGAAACCGAGATGAACATGATAGAGTGGGACAAAGATACAACCGGTGCGTACAGCAAAATGACCGGTTGTAAGAAGGAGTGACTTAATGTCCGTTGCAGTTGAGGTGGCGGTTCTTTCTCTTCCAGACTTTCTCAAACCGCTCATAGAATGAGTCGGTGACCTCTTTGGTGATGACCTGGGCCTGGTTCAACCCTTCGCTCGGACAGAGTGGAACTCCAAGTTCCAGAAGTAGACAGCTTATCTGAGGAACGAGACCGATTGCGCGAATGCCGATCATCCAGATTAGGACATCGAACAACACTCTTGACCAGTTGACTGGCGTACCCGTGGTTATGGCAGACATCATGTTGAAAATTGCAACACAGTAAGTGTTGGTCACATCCTTTCCCAGGATGCCTCGACCGATGACATCGTTGAGAAGCTGGTACTCAGCTCTCAACAATGATCTGGCACCGTGGTCATTGATCGGGTGGTTTGACCGAGCAAAGCTTAAGGCGATTTCGGCCTTTAGTTCAGTCGGAACGTTTAGGTCGGTGAGCCCTTGCTTCGGAAGGTCGAAGCATCTAGCAAAATCACTTTCTGTGAAATCGAACACAGTCCCTCCCACCTTGGACTGAATATGAGTGTCGAAGTGAGGAGTACCTCGGAAAATCCTGGCATTATAGAAAAATTCCAGGACTGTTTCTGGGAAGATGACATGTTTGTCATCTAGAAAGTGTTTAAGACCGGTGTCTTCAAGTGACTTAATCATCTTGAATACTTCATAATGCTCAGTGCCTTGAGCTGAATCAAAGTCCACTTGAAGGATGTTTGGAAACTGAGACATTTTGTCTTAGTAAGAGGATAAGTTGGAGCTTCTGATTGTTTTGTTTAAGGTTTGCCTAACTTATATATTAGTGGAGGGATGATCTTATTATCCAGTGTGTCGCAGGTAATGATGTCTATTAACCATAGGATAATGTATTTTGCATAAAATAGGCATGTCTACAACCTAGGATGTGAGTCATAGGCCTGGACGGTGAAAGATATCATATCTTCACGTCTTTTGAGGTATGACCGTTTTACTTTAAAAAGGTAGTTTTTCAGAACAGATAATTTTAAACACAGATAGTTATTCCACTTTTGTTTGGAGGTCAAATAATCCGAAGTAGACTATTTCCAAACCGGTTGGTTTTCAGTCATTCGTTCCGATGCGGTTAATTGGTGCATGCACTAAGTAACCGGTCGGTTTACTCTAACTGATAGACAGAATGGTTCTTCCATAGATACCTTGGTGAATTTGGGATCCGACAGTTTATGAGGAACTACCGGTTTTGTCTGTTCGAACCGATTTTCTTTTTTTTTAAACATTTTTAGAGATAAGATGATTAATATCGGTTAAACCAAGAGTGAGTCTGAATTGAGAAAACTTAGCTTCCTGTAGAGGCTTTGTGAAGATATCGGCTACTTGTTGATCTGTTGATACGTATTCCAGCCGGATATGCATCAGCATGACATGTTCCCGGATGAAGTGGTGCCTTATGTCAATGTGCTTGGTTCTAGAGTGTAGAAACGGATTGTAGGTGATTGCTATGGCACTTGTATTATCACAGAATATCGGAGACTCTTCGGCTGTGATACCGAAATCCTTTAGTTGTTGTTGGATCCAAAGAAGTTGTGAATAGCAACTTCCGGCTGCCAGGTATTCAGCTTTTGCAGTTGATGTGGCTACCGATGTCTGTTTCTTGATGTGCCATGAAACAAGTCGATCACCTAGGAATTGGCATGTTCGTTGGTGCTTTTTCTATTAACCTTGCAACCTGCATAGTCTGCATCTGAATAACTTGTGAGGTTAAAAGATGAATCCTTTGGATACCACAAACCGACTTCAAGAGTTCCTTTGAGGTATTTCAGGATTCGCTTTGCAGCTGTGTAGTGGGACTGTTTTGGATTAGCCTGGAATCTCCCACACACACTGACCGCAAATAGTATATCTGGTCTACTTGCTGTCAGATATAAGAGAGAACCGATGATTCCTCGGTAAGCTGTCAGGTCTATTGCCTGACCGTCATCATCCTTGTCCAATTTGACCGATGAGCTCATTGGAGTGGCGGCTGAGGAGCACGTGTCCATCCAAAATTTCTTTAGAAGTTCCTTTGTATATTTGGGTTGTCTTATGAAGGTTCCTTCTTCGAGTTGCTTAACCTGAAGACCTAGGAAGAAGCTCAATTCTCCCATCATACTCATTTCAAATTTGTTAGTCATCAAGGTTGAAAATTTATCACATAACTTAGGATCGGTTGAACCGAAGATGATATCATCTACATATATTTGAACAAGTAAGATATGTTCCTTTTTCTCAAATTTAAAAAGTGTTTTGTCCACCGAACCGATGGTGAAATCAAGTTTTAGCAGAAATGCGGTTAGTGTGTCATACCAAGCTCTAGAAGCTTGCTTTAAACCGTATAGAGCTTTGTTTAGGCGGTATACATGATTGGGCAGTTCAGCATTTTTGAAGCGGGGTGGTTGTTCAACATACACTTCTTCACGTAGGTCACCATTCAAAAATGCACTTTTAACATCCATTTGAAAAACCTTAAAGTTTTTTAACGCAGCAAAAGCTAGAAAAATCTTAATGGCTTCAATCCTAGCTACAGGGGCAAATGATTCTTCAAAATCAATGCCTTCTTCCTGTTTGTATGCTTGTGCCACTAGTCTGGCTTTGTTCCTCGTGACCAAACCGTCTTCATTGAGTTTGTTTCTAAATACCCATCTTGTTCCTATGACCGGTTGATCTTTCGGTCTAGGGACTAGGTACCAGACTTTGTTACTCTCAAACTGATTTAACTCTTCTTGCATTCCCAAGATCCAATCCGGATCTGACAATGCTTCATCCACCTTTTTAGGCTCAATCTGGGATATGAAAGAGGAATTAAAGTATTCTTCCAGGATTTATCGCCTAGTTCGAACGGGTTCTGAAGGGTCACCTATAATTAGCTCAGGAGGATGATTTGTGTTCCTTTTGAGATTCGGTTCAGGAGCGTCTACCAAATCACCGTTTACTTGATCAAGGCTAGACACATCGGTAGGCTGAACAGGAGTGTCAGACTGACCGATTTCCTCAGTTTGAACTGAGGTGTCAGCTTCCTGCCGTATGACAGCTTGATCCGACTGGATTTCATTATTACCCATTTGGTCATGGACAAACCGTCTGAAAACCGGAATCTCATCTTCACTATCAGAATGGATATTGTTATTTTCCAATATGTTGTGTAGATCAAAGGATGATGCGGTGTTGCTTTCAACCGATTCATCGAAAACGACATGAAGTGATTCCTCCACGGTTAAAGTTCTAGTGTTATACACTCTATATGCTTTACTCACTGCTGAGTAACCGAGCATGATCCCAATATCGGATTTTGTATCAAAAACGGATAGATAGGTTTTGTCATTTATATGAATGTAACATTTACAACCAAAAATCTTAAGATACCTAAGATTGGGAGTCCTATCAAAGTATACTTCATACGGTGTTTTGTTGTGAAACTTGTTAATCAAGGACCGGTTTTATATGTGACATGCGGTATTGATAGCCTCAACTCAGAATTTTTGAGCAATACCCGAATCAGTTATAATGGACCTTGCGGCTTCCTTGAGAGTTCGGTTTCTTCTCTCGGCCAGGCCGTTCTGTTGAGGAGTCCTAGCACTAGACAACTCGTGTCTAATACCGGATTCATCAAGGAATGCATTTAGAGTACTATTTGTAAATTCGGTTCCTCTATCACTCTTAATACTATTAATGCGTGTTGATTTTTCATTTTGCAAACGTTTAAGTAGTGTAATCAAATTTGATGCGGTTTCACGTTTGGATGGCAAGAATATTACCCATGTATATCTAGAATAATCATCAACAACTACCATAGTATAAAACATACCTCCTAGGCTGACGACCCTAATTGGTCCAACTAAGTCCATGTGAAGAAGATCTAAGCATCGGTTAGATTGAATGTGTCCTTTACTCTTAAAGGTTGACTTAGTTTGTTTACCCATTTGACATGTTGAACAGACCTTATCCTTATTAAATACTATATCAGGAATTCCTTCAACTAACTTTTTACCGCGGATATAGTTTAAGGTTTTCAGGTTTAAGTGGTTTAACCTCTTATGCCACAGTCAGGTTTGATCGGTTTTAGCTACCATGCAAACAGGGTATTCTACTTTATTTTTCCAATCTACTTTGTAAATATTTCCTAGCCTATTTCCGGTTAGCAGTATGATGCCTTGAGATTTTTTAACTAAGCATGCATGTTTTAGAAATTCTACAGTGTATCCAGCATCACACATCTGGCTAATGCTTAACAGGTTAAAATGTAGGTTTCAACTAAGAGCACATTATCAATTGTTAAGTTACCATGGATAATCTTACCCTTGCCCACAGTTCTACCTTTTGAGTTGTCACCAAAAGTAATCATTGCACCGGTTTCTATTCTGATGTCGGTTAGAAGATTGTTGTTTCCAGTCATGTTCCTGGAGCAACCGCTATCCAGATACCATTCAGAGTTTCCTAGTTGTTTCTTCATATCCTGCAAAATGTACATATTTACAACTATTTCGTACCCACATTTACTTGGGTCCACAAGCGATTAGTCCCTTAGGTATCCAGACTTTGACAAGTCGGACAGCTTTCCTGGTTAATGTCTTAGCTAATTTTCTTGCACTCGGTTTGGAGTCTTTCTGTTTTCCTATGAAGGCCTTATGTGGGGATGATCTGTGGTTTGTCCTATGCGGTTGTAAGTTGGATTGCCTACTCTTGAACCGGTTGGCTTTCCTTTTCTCAGGGTGAAGCCATTTTTCAGAATCAGTTGGGCCTACATAGGTTAGTTTGTCCTTTGGATATGAGGCACTTAATTCCTCTTCAACGGTTAAGGAACTTCTGAAAAAACTTACAAATGGAAGTTTATCCTTTGTGAGCCTCATTTTGTCGAAGTGTTTCCGGTTTTTGGATCTATTGTTTTTGTATCCTAGACCAAACATGCACTTACGGTGTCTTTTGTAACTACACATTTTGTTTACCATTTCACTGGATCTTTTCCATGCGGCCATTCTATACTGGAGTCGGACATTTTCCTCTTCGGTCAAGTCTTGAACTGACTCCTTGGACTGTTCGGTCTTAGAGGATAGTTCAGGTGTTGCCTCGGTTTCCAGGATGTTTTCAGGTTCTATGGTCTTTGGTTCAGTCAATGTAGGTGCTATGGGGTCGGTTCTAGGGTTGAGTTGATTAGGTAATAAAGTTAATAGGTTCTTATACTCTGCTACCATATCATTCAATGCATTATATAACTCATCTTTAGTAAATTCTTCACAACGAGAGTCAAATACCTGTTCTCGTTTGCCATGAGACATGTGAGTTCATCATCACTGTCACTGTGAGCCCATAAGCTTCCTCCATCACTGTCACTATGAGCCCATGTGAATTTGCACGAGTAAAAAATTATGGTAAAAATGTGATAGCATTTTTAATTTTATTTTTAACCGTTTTAAGTTTATGGACGGGTCAATCCTCCATCCGACCCAAGTATACATTTACTCTCTCGACCCGGCAATCCGGATACTTTAAAAATTAAGCATCATTATATATATATAGATTAGTTAGTTAAAAATTTAAACTTATATTGTTAAAACGTCTCGCGTTCATCAAATTTGGTGTTGAATTCAAAATTTTAAAGGGTTGCACTTATTTTTGTTAGGTTGCGAGTTTGAAACATAAATATAGTATTTTTAATTTTATTTTTAACCGTTTTAAGTTTATGGGTGGGTCAACCCACAATCCGACCCAAGTGTCTATTTACTCTCACATATATATCCAAATTAATCACAGCTCTCGACTCGGAAATCGAACACTTTGAAAATTAAGCATCATTATAAATACATATAGATTAGTTAGTTAAAAAGTTGAACTTATATTGTTAAAATTTCCTACGTTTATCAAATTTGGTGTCAAATTTAAAATATAAAGTCTTATAAGCCTAGTTAGTTAAGAGTTGTAATTGTTTTGTTGGGTTGCGAGTTCGAAACATACATATAGTATTTTAAATTTTATTTTTAACCGTTTTATGTTTATGGACGGGTCAACCCACAATCCGACCCAAGTATCCATTTAATCTCACATATATATCCAAATTAACCACAGCTCTCAAATTGGCAATCCAGACACTTTGAGAATTAAGCATCATTATATATATATAGTAGATTAGTTAGTTAAAAGGTTAAACTTATATTGTTAAAACATCTCGCGTTCATCAAATTTGGTATTGAATTTAAAATCTAAAGTCTTATTAACTTAGTTAGTTAAAGGGTTGTACTTGTTTTGTTAGGTTGAAGGTTCGAAACAAACATATAGTATTTTTTAATTTTATTTTTAACCATTTTAAGTTTATGTGCAGGTCAATCGACAATCCGACGCAAGTATCCATTTACTCACATATATATCCAAATTAACCACAGTTCTCGACCTGTTAATCCGGACACTTTGAAAATTAAGCATCATTATATATATATATATATATATATATATATATATATATATATATAGATTAGTTAGTTAAAAAGTTGAGCCTTATATTATTAAAACGTCCCGCGTTCATCAAATTTGGTGTTGAATTTAAAATATAAAGTCTTATTAGCCTTGTTTGTTTGGATGCGAGTTCAAAACATGCATATAACATTTTTAATTTTATTTTAAACCGTTTTAAGTTTATAAGCGGGTTAACCCACAATCCGACACAAGTATCCATTTACTCTCACTTATATATCCAAATTAACCACAACTCTCGACTCAACAATACGAACACTTTGAAAATTAAGCTTCATTATATATATATATTAGATATTAAAAAGGTGAACATATCTTAATAAAATGTCTTCTGTTAATCAAATTTGATGTTGAATTTAAAATATAAAGTCTTATTAGCCTAGTTGGTTAAAGGGTTGTACTTATTTTTTTATGTTGCAAGTTCAAAACATATGTATAGCATTTTTAATTTCATTTTTAACCGTTTTAAGTTTATGGGTGGGTCAACCCACAATCCGACATAAGTGTTCATTTACTCTCACATATATATCCAAATTAACCACAGCTTTCGACCCGGCAATCGGACACTTTGAAAATTAAGCATCATTATATATATATATATATATATATTAGTTAGTTAAAAAGTTGAACTTATATTGTTAAAACGTCATGCGTTTATCAAATTTGGTGTTAAATTTTAAATATAAATTTTATAAGCCTAGTTAGGTTGTACTTATTTTGTTAGGTTGCGAGTTCGAAATATACATATAGCAACTTTAATTTTATTTATAACCGTTTTAAGTTTATGGGCGGTCAACCCACAATCCAACCCAAGTATCCATTTACTCTCACATATATATCCAAATTAACCACAACTCTCGACTCGATAATCTAGAGACAATGAAAATTAAGCATCATTATATATATAGATTAGTTAGTTAAAAAGTTGAATTTATATTGTTAAAATATCCCGTGTTCATCAAATTTGGTGTTGAATTTAAAATATAATGTCTTATTAGCTTAGTTAGTTAAAGAATTGTACTTGTTTTGTTAGATTACAATTATGAGACATACATATATTATTTTTTTATTTTATTTTTAACCGTTTTAAGTTTATGGGCAAGTGAACCCACAATCCGACCCAAGTATCCATTCACTCTCACATATATATCCAAATTAACCAAATCTCTCGACTTGTTAATTAGAACACTTTGAAAATTAAACATCATTATATATATATATATATTGAAGATAAAGCAACAATCTTCTTCTTATGCGAATTCTAAATTAAAATGTTGCTTCCGATAAAAAAATATCCTGGAGGTACTTTTGCGGTCGTCAACATCGCTAGAGCGATCACTATCGTTGTAGTCTACTAATGTAGCTTTAACTCATCTCGACTTATAACAGATCCCATAACCTAGCGTACCTCATATGTATCGAAGTATCTGCTTGATCGCAGCCCAATATTGACAACTTGGCACCTTCATGTATCGACTAACTATGCCCACAACGTGAAAAATATCAGGCTTCATGTTTACTATGTAGAAAAGATTGTCGGTAATGCTCTGATACCTTGTTGCATCCATAGTCGTACTCTTGTCATTCTTGCTAAGACGAAGTTGATGTTCTATTCTACTATGACACGGGTTATAATCACACATACCAACTTTTTCCAAAATTTTAGCAGCATATTCCTTTTGATACAATTTAATTTCATCATCGTTTTTGTTGGGTCAAATTATTTTGACTAATTGTCAAAGTAGATTGACTAATGGAATTTAGATGATTTGATGGGTTAACACATTATTTAAGCCGTCTAATTATTTTTGGTGCAGGTGTATTGAAAACATGTTATATTAGACTAAGTCTGAATGAGGTTCATTAGACTGATTGGCTATTAAATGCATTGAGTTAGACGTGCAGTCTAACAGATACGTAGTTAGACGTGTAGTCTAATGGATACGTAGTTAGACGTGCAGTCTAACAAACGTAGTTAGACGTGCAGTCTAACGAATACGTAGTTAGACGTGCAATCTAACAGACATAGTTAGACGTGTTGTCTAACAGACGTAGTTAGACGTGCAGTCTAACGAATATGTAGTTAGACGTGCAATCTAACAGATAAGTAGTTAGACGTGCAGTCTAACAAACGTAGTTAGACATGCAGTCTAACAGACGTAGTTAGACGTGTAGTCTAACAGATACATAGTTATATGTGCAGTCTAATAGACGTAGTTAGACGTGCAGTCTAATAGATACGTAATAAGATATGCAGTCTAAGAGATAGGTAGTTAGACGTGCAGTCTAACAGATACGTAGTTAGACGTGTAGTCTAACAGACGTAGTTAGACGTGCAGTCTAATAGATACGTAATTAGACGTGCATTCTAACGGATACGTAGTTAGACGTGCAGTCTAACAGACGTAATTAGATGTGTAGTCTAACGGATATGTAGTTAGACATGCAGTCTAATAGACGTAGTTAGACGTGCAGTCTAACAGATGAGGGTTAGACGTGCAGTCTAACTCCTTTAGATTAGTCTGAAGGGATGTATAATTAGACGTGCATTCTAACTAATGAGAGTTAGACGTGCAGTATAACTCCTTCAAATTAGTTTGAAGGGATGTATAGTTAGACGTGACTCTTTCAAATTAGTTTGAAGAGATTTATAGTTAGACGTGCAGTCTTACTAATGAGAGTTAGACGTGCAGTCTAACTCCTTCAGATTAGTATGAAGGGATGTTTAATTAGACGTGTCGTCTAATCCCATTAGACCAGGTGGTCTAATGGATCATGTTATTAGACGGGGGCGTCTAATTTCATTAGACGAGGTCGTCTAAGTTAAATACGTCTAATACCATGCTTAAGTAGTTGCTTGAAGCTAGAACCCTTCTGCCCACAATCAACTAGTTGTATGCTACTCATGTTCCACTTTCCAGTGAAGATCAGTATGACAGCCAGATTCAACCAATTGGTTAATGCCACATAAGAAAATATTCTTCCCACTACTTGTTTTTGCAGAAATATCCTAGAAGAATATTTGGCGCACTACTAGAATTGTACGGCCACGATCCTAGTGCTCAGAGTCTGTTGTGTACTATGGAGGCGCTCTAATGGAAGTTAACCAGTGTCATTATGAAAGATTCTACCGTTGGTACATGTTCCTTATTTAAAGAATCTCAAAGACAATGGAAGAACAGTCAGAAGATAATTTGCTGAACATTGAGAATCATACGCGAATATTGAAACTGTTATTCTGAGAGAACTGCTTTCTTGTTTTACTGTGTGTTTATCAAAAGAGAGTTAGAATCAAAGCATTGTTTTAACTGAGTGTTATTCTTCATCATATTGTAAGTTGAATAGAGTCTGTTTTGTTCAACGTGAACTAATTGTGCAACTGTATTTGATTCAAAGTAACTTATAGTGAATCCTTCTGGTGGTTGGAAGAAGGGGTGACATAGGAGAGTTTGCTCTGAACATCCATAAACAAACTGCTGTACATTTTTCATTCTGTCATCTTCTCATTCTTGGTTCTTAGCTTCAAACCTAAGCAAACGTTTCCTCACTTGAATCGTTCAAGAGTTTGTAAGGGTTTGTGTAGAATAGAAAGTGATCTAAATCCCTAACAGGATTTCTATCAAATCGTTTGTCCGAAGTCGTCATCAATAGCCAGACCCCCATCTCTATTGGTGTTTCCAATCCTATAAATTGGTATCAGAGCCCTGTTTCCTATTCTCAAGCTTCAAGAACCTGAATCATGTTTATCATCAACGAGATCCCTATTCTGTCAAGAGACAACTGTGACTATTGGATGATGAGAATACAAGCTCACTTGGATGCTCTTGATTGTGATATGTGGAGCATCATTACCGATGGCCCCATAAAGATTTTGAAGCCAATATGTGAGTGGACTACTGAAGATAATATTACCAACAATCTGAACAATATGGCCAAAAATATTATGTATCAATCGATCAACATTAACATATTCTACGAAATCAAGTCATGTTTCTCTACTAAAGAAATATGGGAGAAACTGACTCAAATCTATGGTCAAAATGTTCAAGTCAAGAAGAATCAAAAGGACCAGAAAGTTTTCATGTGTGTTGAAAATAAATCCAAATGGGCCGACATTGATTCATAGGATTCTCCTGCTGAAAAAGAGACTGAAGTTGTAACATGCTTGATGGAAGACGATCAATCCAAGATAAATGATGTTTCTACACCAGAATTTACCAACGAATAGTTAACTACTGCACTCAATGAAATGGCCATTGTGTACAAGAAGTTATCAGATTCATTTTATGAAATGAAAGTAAAATATGAGGCCAACATTTCTTCATCACATAAAACTTCTGAAACAAATGTTTTTGAAAAGAAAGAAGTAGAGATTTCATCCGAGAATGAGATGCTCAAAGAACAGATTCAAACTCTTTCTGCTAAAAACAAAAGGCTAAACTATGTTTTTAGTTCTTGAACAATGACTGGAGAAGCTGTCAAAAATCAGATTAGTCTATTGAAACCTGCTGGATCTAGATCCGGTTTAGGATTTGATGGAAATGACCCAAACCGGTCCGGGTAAGACCATGGGTAAGGGTAAGATTATCTATGGTAATCTAACCATTAATGATGTGTTACTTGTGGACAACTTGTGCTATAGCCTGATTAGTATTAGTCAGTTATGTGATAATGGTTTGTTAGTTGATTTTTAAACTCATGCATGCCTAGTTAAGGATCAACATGGTAATACGTTATTAACCGGTAGTAGAGTAGGAAACTCATATAAGATAAATTGGCAAAAAGAATCTTCTGATCCTATGTGCATGATTGCCAAGAACGACCAGAAATGGTTATGGCATAAAAGGCTAAACCATCTAAATTTTAAAACCATCAAAAACATTTGTTCAAACTACTTAGTTATTGGTTTACCTAAACTTCAGTTTTCTAAGGACAGGATATGCTCTGCTTGCCAGTTAGGCAAACAGGGCAGATCATCGTTCAAAAGTAAAGGGAAAACTCAATCCAACCGCTTCTTAGAATTGTTACACATGGATCTGTTTGGTCCAATTCTTGTAAAGAGCTTAGGAGGAATGAGATTCGCCCTAATTGTTATTGATGATTTTTCACGGTTTACATGGGTAGCATTTTTACCATCAAATGACAAAATTTCTGAAAACTTGATTAGAATATTTAAAAGAATTCAGAATTAGAAATCTTTAAATATTACTTACATTAGAAGTGACCAGGGAACTGAGTTCACAAACAGATACCTTTCATCTAATCTCGAGGAATCTTGGATTCGGCACGAGTTGTCTAGTGCCAGAACTCCACGGCAGAATTGCATTGCTGAGAGAAGAGTTATGACTCTAAAGGAAGTTGTGAGATCTATGTTAGCAGAATCAGACGTACCTTAGAGGTTCTAGGTAGAAGCTATAAACACTACTTGTTACACACAAAATCGGTCAATAATTAACAAACGTTTTGATAAAACTCCCTATGAACTGTATTATGGGAGAATTTCCACAGTTTCTTACTTTAAAGTATTCTGGTGTAAATGTTTTATTCATAAAAATGGAAAGGTTTATTTGACCACTTTTGATGCTAAAGCAGATGAGGGATTCATGTTGGGATATTCCTCAGTAAGCAAAGCTTATAGAGTATATAACAACATAACACAAACTGTTGAGGAATCCCTTCATGTAGTCTTTAATGAACCTGTTGAGATCAAATACATTGATCCTATTGACCTTGCTAACAGACTAGAAGCGACGAGTCTTGAATTTGTAAGTGAGGAAGAAACTCTAGATAAACGGATTTCGTTGTCTGGCCCTGTGGCTGATCCGGTTGAGGTCCAACCAGACGTACAAACTCATGTTCAACAAACTTTTGAGAGTTCAGACGTCGCGGAGTCACCTGTTCAGATGACCAATCCCTTTGGATCCAACTTCAGATGGAACAAGAATCATCCACCAGAATTGATCATCGGAAATCCTTTCTCTCCTCGAAGGACAAGACGTCAATTGATGGATGAAATGGCCAATTTTGCCTTTATTTCTCAGATTTAACCCAAAAAAATTGGTGAAGCAGTGGTTGATCCAGATTAGATAAATGCTATGTAGGAGGAGTTAAACCAATTTGTGAGAAATAAAGTGTGGCATCTAACTCCTAGACCGACTGACCAGTTAGTCATAGGAACAAGATGGGTCTTTAGAAACAAGTTTAGTGAAGATGGCTTAGTTATTAGAAACAAAGCTCGTTTAATTGCTCAAGGATACAGACAGGAAGAAGGTATCGACTTTGATGAGTCTTTTGCACCTGTAGCAAGACTTGAGGCAATTAGGATCTTCCTGGCGTATGCATCATTTAAGAATTTTAAAGTTTTTCAAATGGATGTGAAAAGTGTATTTTTAAATGGTAAATTAAATGAAGATGTATATGTTGAGCAACCTCCTGGTTTTGTTTATCATACTTTACCAAATCATGTTTTTAAACTTGATAAAGCGTTTGAAACAAGCTCTTAGAGCTTGGTATGACACGTTGACTGAATTTCTATTTGATCATGATTTTGTTATTGGAACTGTGGATAAAACATTGTTTAAATTCACTAAAGATTCTCACATTCTGTTTGTTCAAATATATGTTGATGATATTATATTTGGTTCAACTAATCCCAAATTGTGTGAGAAATTTACAAAGCTGATGCAGGACAGATTTGAAATGAGCATGATGGGAGAATTAACTTTCTTTTTCGGGCTTCAAGTTCGTCGGCTGGAAAAAGGAACCTTCATCAATCAGGTCAAGTATACCAAAGAATTGCTAAAGAAGTTCGGTATGGAAAACTGCTCTGTTGCGGCCACTCCAATGAGCTCCTTTAGTAAATTGGACAAAGATGATGGTGGTCAAAGTGTAGATGTCACTGCATATAGAGGCCTTATCGGGTCTTTGCTCTATGTTACTGCCAGTAGACCAGACATTCAATTTGCTGTTGGAGACTGTGGAAGATTTCAGACTAATCATAAACTCTCTCACTTTACTGCTGCTAAACGCATTCTTAAATATTTAAAGGGAACTCAAAATGTGGGACGGTGGTATCCAAAGGATTCCAGTTTCAATTTAACCAGTTTCTCAGATGCAGATTATGCAGGGTGCAAAATTGATTGAATAAGCACAAGTGGAACTTGCCAGATCCTTGGAGATCGTCTCATCTCATGGTTTATCAAGAAGAAGACGTGGGTTGCCACGTCTACAGCTGAAGCAAAGTACCTTGCTGCTGGCAGTTGTTGCTCTCAGCTCTTGTGGGTTCAACAACAGCTTAGAGATTATGGGATTGAGGCTGAAGAATCTCCAATTTTCTGCGATAATACTAGTGCTATCGCAATCACCTATAATTCAGTTATACATTCTCGGACAAAGCATATCGAAATCAGGCATCACTTTATCCGAGAGCATGTCAATCAGAAGAAGATTCGTCTTGAATATATTCCTACATATCAACAAATGGCAGATATCTTCACGAAGCCTCTACCCGAAGCTAAGTTTTCTCATTTTAGAAACATTTTAGGTCTTGTTAATCTTGATTGATGTTGTTATGTGCATAAACTAAGGGGGAACATGTTCTTCAAAACGTAACTGGACAGACAAGAAGACAGAGGTCTTACTACGTCCAATAGACTAGAAGTTTAAGAAGCATAACTACTTAGATGTACGTCTACTCAAGCAGTTTTCATCTTCTTTTGGGAACTTATGTCTTGGTTTTTAACCTGTGAGGTTAGACGTATACGTCTAAAAGATTGAAGACAGGTGTCTTTTAATATTTAAAGAATGACTAAAATTTCTGATAGCTTTTCTTTATATGTCTATTATTAATAGCATGTTTTCATGATTAACATTAACAGTTGTGTTCCTTGGGAATAGGTTTCTGAATCTTTGACGGTTGGTATAATCATTAGATATTAATTACACGTTAGGTATTTGATATTTAATGAATGGTATTACTCAAATGGTTGAGTACTCTAAAATCCGTATATCACTCTCTAAAATTCGAATCGTCAAATTCTTGTGTTCATCTCGTCGAAATGACTTCTTTCTCTCCAAAATCTCTGCAAGTAGATTTCAAGTATGTATCTACTATACCGATTCCTGGAATGGTTCAAATGTTTGAATCATTAAAAGCTTCTGGGTTAAAGAAGTTTCTTCGCCCTCACTGCATTTATCAAGAACAGATTATTCGTGAGTTCTTTGAAACCGCCAAGTTCTACAACGACAAATAAATCTGCGCGATTGTTCTCGGCAGAATGATATGTTTTGATGAAAATACATTCGGCATGTTCTTCCTTCTCCCAACCGTAGGAATCCATGAGTTTCCTTCCTCCTCTTCTGAGATTTTTTCGGATATGATGAATGTCTTCTCAGATGCGACCCTTCCAGTGAAGTATCACGGGAAGAGTAACTTCTTGAAAGTTGAGTATGCCTTACTCAGCGACATCATCTCCAAATCCCTCCTTGAAAAAGATTCCTCCTACATTTATTGTATGAAAGTCTTTGAGATAATGATGGCCATCACAAGAGGTGTAGCCATCAACTGGACGAAAGTCCACTTCGGCAACCTAGTCAGAATGCTCTGTGCCCAGAAGAAGATCTTCGGTTTTGACGCTCCTCTTGGAGCATTTCTTTGATGTCTTCTTGATGAATTTGGTCACGGGTATCATTTATCTTCCAAAATCCTGAACAGCCAGAAGGTTGTTGGTTATGTTCTTAGGGTGAAAAGGCTTAAATAAAAGAAAAGGAACAGAGGTGTCTACAACTCTGCTCTAACCGCAGTCTTAGAGATTTCTTAGGTTGTAGATTCTTCTTTCTAGATGATGTTAAAATGGAGGAAGAGAAAGGAAGATAGGGAAGAGTTTGACAATTAGAAAAATCCTTTGATGTTATTTTTATTTTATCTTTGTTGTTTTTGGAAATATGTTTTGTATTCCTCTTGAAAAACATTCATGATCAAGCTTTTATCTGATAATGGTATTATTGGTTATGAACTTGGTTTCTGAATATTGGCTTTTGGGAAATGTTTATGTAAGTTTTATGAACAAGTTTAATTCTTTATTTTATATGATGGGTATTTAATTTGTTATCTATGCAAAGTTTTAACATCATCATCAAAAAGGGAGAAATTATTGGGTCAAATTATTTTGAATAATTGTCAAAGTAGATTGACTAATGGAATTTTGATGATTTGATGGGTTAAAACATAATCTAAGCCGTCTAATTGTTTTTCGTGTAGGTGTATCGAAAACATGATATATTAAACTAAGTCTGAATGAGGTTCATTAGACTGATTGGCTATTAAATGCATTCAGTTAGACGTGTAGTCTAACGGATACATAGTTAGACGTGCAGTCTAACGGTTACGTAGTTAGACGTGTAGTCTAACGGATACGTAGTTAGACGTGCAGTCTAACGGATACATAGTTAGACGTGCAGTCTAACAGATGTAGTTAGACGTGCAGTCTAACAGATACATAGTTAAACGTGCAGTCTAACGGATACGTAGTTAGACGTGAAGTCTAACAGACGTAGTTAGACGTGTAGTCTAATAAACGTAGTTAGACGTGCAGTCTAACGGATACGTAGTTAGATGTGCAGTTTAACAGATGTAGTTAGACGTGCAGTCTAACACATACATAGTTAGACGTGCAGTCAAACAGACGTAGTTAGACGTGTAGTCTAACAGATACGTAGTTAGACGTGCAGTCTAACAGAGACGTAGTTAGACGTGCAGTCTAATAGATACGTAGTTAGACGTGTAGTCTAACGGATACGTAGTTAGACGTGCAGTCTAACAGACGTAGTTAGACATGCAGTCTAATGGATACGTAGTTAAACGTGCAGTCTAACAGACGTAGTTAGACGTGTAGTCTAATAGATGAGAGTTAGACGTGCAGTCTAACTCCTTTATATTAGTTTGAAGGGATGTATAGTTAGACGTGCAATCTAACTAATGAGAGTTAGATGTGCAGTCTAACTCCTTCAGATTAGTCTGATGGGATGTATAGTTAGACGTGCAGTCTAACTCCTTCAGATTAGTCTGAAGGGATGTGTTATTAGACGTGTCGTCTAATCCCATTAGACTAGGTGGTCTAATGGATCCTGCTATTAGACTGGGGCATCTAATTTCATTAGACGGGGTCGTTTAAGTGAAATACGTCTAATGCCATGCTTAAGCAGTTTCTTGAAGCTATCATCCGTCTGTCCACGATTAACTAGTTGTACGCTACTCCTGCTCCACTTTCCAGTGAATATTATTACGACAACCAGTTGCAACCAATTGATTAATTCCACGTAAGCAAATATTCTTCCCATTACTTGTTTTTGCAGGAATATCCTAGAATAATATTTGGTGCACTACCAGATTGGTACGGCCACGATCCTAGTGCTCAGAATCTGTTGTGTATTATGGAGGCGCTCCAATTAAAGTTAGCCACATGTCATTATGGAAGATTCGACCTTTGGTATCTACTCCTTATTTAAATAATATCAAGGACAACGGAAGAACTGCCAGAAGATAATTTGTTGAACATTGAGAATCATACGCGATTATTCAAATTGTTATTCTAAGAGAACTGCTTTCTTGTTTTACTGTGTGTTTATCAAGAGAGTTAGAATCAAAGCATTGTTTTAGCTGAGTGATATTCTTCATCATATTGTAAGTTGAACAGAGTTTGTTCTGTTCAATAGTGAGCTAATTGTGCAACTGTATTTGATTCAAAGTAACTTATAGTGAATCTTTTTGGTGGTTGGAAGAAGGGGTGACGTAAGAGGGTTTGCTCTGAACATTCATAAACAAACTGCTGTGCATTTTTCATTCTATCATCTTCTCATTCTTGGTTCTTAGCTTCAAACCTAAGCAAACGTTTCCGCACTTGAATCGTTCAAGAGTTTGTAAGGGTTTATGTAGAATAGAAAGTGGTTTAAATCCCTAACATAATTTCTATCAAATCGTTTGTCCGAAGTCGTCATCAATATCTAGACCCCCGTCTCTATTGGTGTTGTCGATCCTATCAGTTTTGACGTACTTCGATCCTCAAATAGTAACTTAGAAGACCGAGGTCGCTCATTTTAAATATTTCCTGTATCTGTGTCTTGAACTTGATGATGTCTTGTACACTTGTTCGCGTAATAATCAAGTCATCCACATAGACACCCACCAACAAGAAACATGGAGAATCGCCTCTTCTATAGACGGCATGCTCGAGTGGGTTTCCTTTGAAACTAAGTGAAGTAAGAGAGGTGTTCAATTTTGAGTACCATACTCGTAGTGCTTGTTGGAGCCCATATAATGCCTTACGCAGCTTAAGAATTTTACGTTCGTTCTTGGAATCGATGAACCCGTGTGGTTGTTCTACATAGACCACCTCTACGAGATCACCATTTAAGAATGTTGACTTCACGTCCATGTGGTGTACTTGCCACTTTTTTTGTGCATCAAGTGCGAGTATCAAAGTAATGTTTCCATTCTTGCTACTGGAGTAAAAATTTCCTTGAAATCTACCTCTTGGAGTTGTGCATATCCTTTTGCGATGAGTCTCGCCTTGTGCTTCACGATGTTGTCATCGGGGTCCTTTTTAACTTTGAACACCTATTTGATCTCGATGGTTCGATGACCAGTTGGAAGTGACACAAGATCACACATCTTATTCTCAAGAATCGACTTTATCTCTTCCTCTATGGCATCCTTCCAAGACACATTGGCAAGTGCCTCATCCACGCTTTTAGGCTCCTCAGCCGCCAAAAAACAAAGAACACTTACTTTGACATTAACAAACTCATTAGTAGGATTGTAGATGTCTTCAACCCGTTAGTAATGTCGAGGTTCTAAGTCGGTGTTGTGGGCATCATCATGTGTTGGTGGTATGGCCCATTAGTTTTGTTTCAAACTAGGCATAGGAGTTTGTGGCTCTATTTCATTTGCACTAGATTCAGGCGTCGAAACATTGGTCTTTATGGGATAGACCACAGTGAATACAGATGGTGTTATTTCCATCTTAGTGCTATCAGTTATCTCCCAATTCTAGACACGGTGTTCCTCGAAAACAACATCTTTGGTCATGTATAATCGCTTCCTTGCTGGATCATACACCTGATAGGCTTTTTCTCCCTTTTCGTAGCCAACTAGTACCCCCGAAGTTGAGTGATCTATGAGCTTGTGTTGAGTCAAATTATTTTGACTAAAATAATTAAGAAAATAAGTGTATTTTATGCCAACCTTATTTTGATGATTTGTGATTAAAACTTAGTTGTGAATAAAGTTAAGTTGTCTATTTGGTTTTGTGCATGTGCATTAGACTATGTTAACTTATATGTGGTCTAAGCAGGCTAATTAGATAAAGTTAGACGTTAAAGTCTAACTCCATTAGACATGGTAGTCTAATGGGATGTGAAGTTAGACGTTGAAGTCTAACTCCCTTAGACGTGGTAGTCTAATGGGATGCGAAGTTAGAAGTTGAAGTCTAACTCCATTAGACGTGGTAGTCTAATGAGAAACGTAGTTAGACGTTGACGTCTAACTCCATTAGACTTAGTAGTCTAATGGGATGTGTAGTTAGACATTGCAGTCTAATGGATGCGTAGTTAGACGTTGTAGTCTAACTCCATTAGATGTGGTAGTCTAATGGGAAACGTAGTTAGACGTGGACGTCTAACTCCATTAGACTTGATAAATCTAATGTGATACGTAGTTAGACGTCTAAATCCATTAGACTTGGTGGTCTAATAGAATGTGTAGTTAGACGAGGATGTCTAACTCCATTAGACTTGGTAGTCTAATGGAGCACGTTTAATGCCTTGCTTCAGTAGCCGTCTGAAATTAGCATACGTCTAACCACGATCAACTAACCGTCTGCTACTCCTGCTCCACTCACTTTTGTGCAGTCTGACAAGCCAACTAATTGTATCTAATGAACGAACTCCACGTACGCAAATGTCCTTCCAAAGGTTTGTCCAGTACAAGATAATTTCAGAAGGATATTCGGCGCACTACCAGTTCGGTACGGTCACGATCCCTTTGCTCAGAGTCTACAGAATTTTGGAACTATGGGAGGCTTTCCATGTATCCATTCGACCGTTGTTGTCCTTCTACTACAAATAAATGCTCAAGGACAATGGACAAATCACCGGTTACCAATCTTACTTGCTTACACTCTTGCTCTTACTAACTTCTTACATTCTTCAAGTTCAAGAGAGAAATAATTAATTATTGTCTAGCTTTGAGAATATTGTAAGTTGAACAGAGTTTGTTCTGTTCAACAGAGAGTTAGCTAGCTCAGTAAGTTGTATTTGATTCAAAGTATTTAGTGGATATCCTTCCGGTTGTGGAAGAAGGGGTGACGTAGGAGGGTTTGCTTCGAACATCCATAAACAACTCCATGTGTTCTTTACTTTCTTTCATTCATCTTTCATTGATTCAAAGCTTCAAGTCTGACGAACACTTTCGCACTTGAAACTGTTTCAAGAGTTCAAAAGATTTGTGAAAAATATAAACAGATTTTAACTTCTAACAGAGTTAAAATCGAACTGAAGTGTATTAGTTGTTAACAATAGTTAGACCCTAATCTCTATTAGTAGCACCAATCCTATTAGATTGTGAATTCCCGAACCAAGATTCTTCGCATGTACAATGCAGCCAAAAGTCCTCAAATGGTGTACGTTAGGCTTCCTATTATTTCAAGCCTCGTAAGGCTTCATGCCTTCAACATTCTTGTTAATGTGGAGTTTAGGAGATATATAGTTGCCTTTATTGCCTCTCCCTAGAACATATCCGGTAATTTCATTGACTTCATTAGACAATGTCTCATCTCTACTATTGTCTAATTACGCCTCTCTACGGTGTCATTTTGTTGTGGTGAGTAGAAAATCGTAGTGTTGTTCTTAATGTCATTCTCCTTGCAAAATTCTACAAATGCATCAGAATTGAACTCGCCTTCTCGGTCAAATCGGAATGCAGGCAATTTGCACTCGCATTTTGCCTCTACTGTCACATTGATCTTCTTGAAGTAGCACAACGCTTTGTCCTTCGTTTTGAGCACATCAAGCCAGATATATCGACTAAAGTCATCGACTACAAGCAAAAAATATTGTTTCCCACCTCCGGTTGTTACTATGATTGGGCCACACAAATCGATATGAACTAACTTTAGCGAGAGTTGTGCTCGATATGTAGTGGTTTGTGGAAACGGAATCTTGTGTTGTTTTATGAGCGCACAACCATCACATAACTTCTCCATATGCTCGATTTTTGGAATACCACGTAATAACCCTTGAACGAGAGATTTCAAAAAGCATTGAAATGCAAATGACCAAAATGTGCATGCCATAATCATGCGATATCATCCTTTTGAGCCAATAGACTTATTAGTGATGTGAGATTTAGTTTCAATATGTAAAGTCAATTACGTGTTATTTTGCGTGAGTGATCATAGATACAAAGTACCCCATTTTCAATGAGGATCTTGCATCCATTTTCGTCAAGTACAAAGTACCCCGTTTTCGATGACGATCTTATAGCCATTTTTGTCAAGTTGACTAAGTGAGAGGAGATTACTCTTTAGGCTTAGGATTTAAAGCACATCAGATAGAATCCGATGGTCACTAGTGAAAAATTCAATCATCACCATGGCCTTTCCGCATATGTTTACCACAGAATTAGTGTCAAACTGTACTTTACAGTTTCGTCAAGTGTTGTGAACACCTTCTTATCACCCCTCATGTGAATACTAGCTCTAGTGTCCAGGTACCACACATCGTTAGTGGTATCCCTGAGTACAACATTTTCTTCATTTAAAAATACCTCTTGTATGTCCTCTTCGGCTGATGTTGTGGTACACATCTATGCCATCAGTACCATCGGACCTTCATCTTCCTCTAAATTTGCTTCAGCGAGATTCGCTTACCCTGGCTACTCCCGGTCTCGCTTCGCCTAATGACACTCCTTGGACAACTTCCCTTTTTTTGTTCATCGTTTTCACCTTTCTTGTTGCCTCTATTAAATGAGCATTTTCCTTGCTCACATTGTCTTTGCCGAGACCGCCATTCTTCTTTTGTGAGTAGTAGTCGCTCACCAGAAGATCTAACATCATCGAGTTCGTCGTGCTCCTCTACAACTAGGAGTCGACCTATGAGTTCCTCGATGGATAACATTTTCAGATCGACGAGTGACACAATCGTCATCGTCATCTACTTGTGTGCACACGGCACACTACAAAAGAATTTGAGTATTGCCTTGTGCTTAAACACTGGATTGCCCAACACCTTGAGCTCGTTGACGATCGCCGCAAGTCGAATGCTGAAAGCCTCCACCCCTCGTTGTCTTTAAACGTGAGTTTTTTAAACTTTGTCCATCGTGTTTGCTCTTTGGCTTCTTGAACACGTTCAACTCCGACCCGCATGATTTTTAGTGTGTCCCACGCTTCCTTGGCCGTCTTCTTACTTCCAAGGGTTTTGATCAACTCTAGCGGCACTGCCCAGAGAAGTAACGACATAGTCCGTCGATCTCCACGAAGACCTTTCGAACCATTTTCAACGACATCCCACAATTATTGCGCTTGTTGATGCACCTTCATTAGGATCGCCCAATCTGCGTAGTTAGTACGTGTGAGAGGCGTGAAGTGCAGCATCACCCCTTCATTCTCTCAACCTTTATTCATCACCTCTTTTCCTTTTCCTTCTATCGCTAAAACAGATCGAACATCGTACAGCTCTGATACCACTTATTGTTGTAAAAAATAGTATAATGAAAGGAGAAAAACTTGTAATTGTATTTTATTAAGCTCTAGGTATGACCTATTTATACTTACAATATTGAAACAAAAAGGAAATAAATAACGGAATAAAATATAATCTAATCAAATAAGTAAAATAAGATAATGTTGTTAGCACATTCCCAAAGTATATTTTAGCATATTTTCTATGATAAAATCATTGTGTTGATATTATTTAGGGCCTGATTTATTAGGGTTAACGAGATTATCCAATAAACTCGCCCCGTACTCGCAACTGAACATATTCGTTAAAAGAGTTTTCATGTTTGTAATGGGTCACTTGCTGTGAATCTGTCACAGAGTATTCAGACAACACATTTTCACCAAATCAGTACAGAAATACGTCATGGGTGGGAAATTTGATGAAATTACCCTAATAATGGCCTTAATTTGAGAAATTACCAGCGCCTAATAAAAATTGCACAAATGATCACTTCTCAATTTTCGGACGAAAATACCCCTATCACTTCACGCGACGCTGCGTCGCGTGACGCGACGGAACCTCAATTCGTCGAGTGTGTCGTCGCTTGACGAGCGTGTCGTCGCGAGACACGACCGCCATCGCGACGAATTAGGATTTCATCGCGTCACGCGACGGGGTATTTTCGTCATAACACAGGGGATGTGGTCATTCCGCAAATTTTATTGGGCGCTGGTCATTTCCCAAAATACTTGGCTTTATTTGGATCATTTCATCAAATTTTTCTCCTAGGTAGCTCCCTAAAACTATATCTTCTAACTTAGCAGTAAAAAAAGAAGAAAAAAAAGTGGATATCCTAAAGTCTTCCATTCGAGCATAATAGTAAAGTTACTAAAAGTTATAAAACATAAAATACATGAACAAACCAAACAAATCCATTATGATCATGTTTAAAGAAAAATGTTTTAATTTTATGTAATGTTATAAAAGGTTGAAATTATACTTCAATCAAAGTTTGAGGTCAAATTTGCTCAAAACTATGTTCTTGCAAATCATTCCTAGCACGAGTCTAATTGCAAAAATCAGAAGATGCAAGGGGGCTGAAATATGCTTCTTTAACCAAGAGTTTTTTTCCGAAAAAGAGGAACCTACCATGTAATATTCAGTGATAAAATTAACTTAGATATGCTTACCCCTAGTTAGTAAGATGCTAAAATGTTTTATGTGTGCTTTAGACAAACGTGATTGATCTTGGATATTTATACCCAAAAATTAAATTCCAAAAATTTAGTATTTTAGAGCCTCTATATAGTTTAGCTTTAGTTTTAATCTTAAAATTAAGAAAATAAAAGATAATGTAAAACTTCAACTAATTAATTCGTACATGAGTACTCTAATCACCCATCCTACGAGTCTATACTATAATCATTCATCCTATGATGTCTATACTCATAAAGTAAATTTTGGCTTAAAAAAACTCGGTATCCCTCACCTTAATTTTAATAATTTTTAGGTGGAAGGAAATGAAGAACATTGATGAAAAAATTACTAAAGGATATGTGTTCTATACACTTTGATCTCTAGAAAAGCTAACTACTTAGTTTAATTTCAGGATCAGGACCGTAGTTATGTGAAGTGATTAGCAACACATATGAAGTGCTTTTTAATGATCTAAATCAAAAAGTGTTTTGTTCATTTTATCTCAATCTTTTGTAGGCACGGATGAACTTAAAGTGATGGATTTAGGGCACAATATTTAATATGAGAGGTAAGGTGTGAAATGTGATGAATATGTCAAAATATGTTTGTATTATTTAATTGGTAATACTAATTTGAAAATTTTAAGTGAATGTAATGTTTCAGACAAAATTGATACTTCATTAAGAATTAAGTCTAATCAATTTTCAAAATATAATTACTAGTAAGTCAAGTTTGATAATATTTTATAATTATTCATTTGTTGAGTGAAATGATTTAATTATAACATTTTAAAAAGTGTCAATTTGTCAACTTTGTAAATGAATTTGATGTTGAAAAAGAGATTTTGGAAGGACAAAAGTGAGTATGAAAAATGTTTAATTAAATAATTGATATGGAATGTTTTAATGGACAGGCAAATTTATAACAGGCAAGTAATGTAGGAATAACACAATGGCAAAATATGAAAGGTTGGGATTGCAATGGATGCAATTGTCAACATGCAAGAAATGTTGAGAATGCGAAATATGTCGAACTAAGGTTTTAAAAAATTTCAAGAACATATTAAAAGAAAATTTTCTAAAAAAACATACATGAATTAGTTTTTGTCAACAAGGAGGTAAAGCAGATAATTAATGTGATAAAGTCACAATAAACATTGTTGTAATATCCCAAACTATTCATCGACAGCATTTAATAATCATCATCTTAACTGTGAACAAGATGGATATAACAAAAGGGTGAGCCTAAAAAACAAACTAAAGCTCACCCCCAAATGCTAATTCTTTTTTAATTGGGGCTCAATTGAAAATAATCAAATCTCTATATATACAACAAAGCCTCCACCACACTTCTCTATCCATAACCAGAAACCACAAAAGGGAGAAGGTAAAATACAAAAGGTGGTGGTGGTTGGTTAGTTGAGACAATGAGAAGATTCCCGAGCCACAGCCTTCCCTTGAACATCTCAATTTTCGGAGCTACTTTACGAATAAAGAACAGTTAGAAACGTTGTAATTCATCAGCTATCGTCATCCACAGCACCAATATAGGTTAGATCCGTTCTCCTCATCCTGACAGAGCCCTTAAGCCAACTGGACGCTTTCAAATCTGCATTATCGCTGCTTGCAATTGCGGCAGCATTTCCAGACGAAGGACCTGAACCAGCACCGTCTTCAAGAAGGGTCCAAGGGTCTATTTCCATTTCTTGCATTTCCTGCTCTGGTTGTGGTGCCAACTTGTTCTTTCCCGACAAGTTAGGTGATGATGTCCGTCCCCCCAAAGAAGCTGAATTCCTCTGAGGAAAGGAACCAGATACTAATATGCTAGGTTGAAGTGCAGCAAGAGCAGTGCTGGGTACAAATGGTGGTTGACAAGAAATTGCAAACCGAAAAGAAGGATCCAGTATTGGCATAGCTGACTGGATTCGCCACCGAATTCTATCTGGAAGTATCATACGATCCAAATCATTCTGCAATTATTCAAACACACTTAGAATGTGCCAATGATTCAAATTCTATCAAATCAACAATTTACTCGTCAATCACATTTGTATAACCAAAATACCATGTGTTTTTATAAAAAAAATGTTTTCTTTTTACCCCCATCAGCTTGATTGATGTGGTATTTGAAGGTTATAAATTCAAAATTTTGTTTGATAGAAAAATTGATTTTTTGTATTAAATTACTAAAATGTCCAGTATTTAAAATTCAAATTAAAGGAAAATTAAGGGATTTGATAATTTAAAGGACAGGTGATGTGATAAGAGGTTTTTTTAGAAAGAACCCAAATAACTTAGGATAAAAAAACAACCTCTTATACATCTTGTTTCATTATAAGAACCTACAACAAACAATGTTTTTTGGAAAATAATCAATCTAGATCAAACAAGGCCTAAGGGAGAGTGTAAACCTGCAAAGTCTCCACCACATCACGATCAAACACGGAGAAGTCCTTCCCGGATTCAATAGCCAACTTGACACCAGGCTTTGGCTTCAACCAGCTTGGGAAGCTGCTGCTTAACAATCCATGAAGCACCAGTAAAAGGCGGTCAAATAGGCATTCACCAGATAAATCCACAATATAAGCAGCAGATGCCTCCAAAGATATCTCTAGTTCCCTTTTAGTAGCCGGATAACATGAATGGTTGGCATCCTCATGAACTACTCTACTTCCAAGAAGACGAAGTATTACAGAAACGAGCATAGTTCTCATGTTACGAACTGATGGATCCCTGAAAAATACAATATAACAGCTACAAATCAACTTACAAAATTTGACAGATATTTTAGCTTTTGAAAATGAGAACTGAGCATTAGGAGACAGACTGTCTAAAAAGGGGTCTGGCTACTCTTCTTCAGACGTAGGGAGCATCTCATATAAAATTATGTAAATCCTTCCCATTTTTAATTCACATTTTTTTCTTTCCCAAAATAAAACGCTACAAATCAACTGAGATGAAGAAGAATATGGAGCATGTGTGGATAACCCAGAAAGAATAAACTGTGTTTAAGGAAACAAAAAGGAAGAAGAAGAAGAAGAAGAAGAAGAAAAAGAAAAAAAACCTGTCAGAGCAGATAATAGGGAGCAATCTGAGGAGGAACTGCAAACGCAATGACATGGAAGCTCGTAATGCTGAAGGGGAAGGAATTGCAATATCAGCAGAAGGTGTTGCTCGTCTTGCCAATCCAGGACTGCTACCTCGTATGCCTTTCCGACTGCTGCTTTTGCTTCCAGAACCTTCCGTTCCTGAAATAACTGTTCCAGACTGCTTACTAGCTCCACGAGTAATCGTATTTATCTGTACCTCAATATTATTCAACTGCTTGATCAAATCGCTGGCAAATGTGGTACGCGATTCCTCAGAGCTATGATCAATACAAGGTAGAACTAACTCAACTAGAGATCTCTCTGTCACAAGCTGCTGACAAGCGTTAAAACTGTCAACATCTGGCACATGTGAGGAATTCCCAATTCCAACCATCCTTGTATCAATCCCTTCTTCAACTACTTCTCCTTCCTCAAGAACACTGCCTTCAAATTTTCGCTTCTTCCCCTTGCTTTTCACAAGAGAAGTCCTTGGTTCAAACCAACCCCATGGCTTTCTATACTGAGCTTTTGTCGACAACCCTTTACTCTCAGCTATGTTAATCAGACGTTGTCTAATGGATTTCCTTCCAAACAGCACATCTTGACCTCCAAGGAACCATTTAGCTTGTAGTAATACCGAATCCTCAAGAGAACTTCCAAATAGCCGTACCACTTCAGAGAAGAGTGGGGCTGCATCAGGCCTCACAAGCAATCTTGTAAGAATAATCTCAACAAAATTACTCTCGTTTTCTGATACACTTGCTTTTTCAGAATTTCGGTAGATGGATCGGATGGCATCTGGCAAAGAGGCGTCATGAGATTCGAGTTTCTCAGTAAGTGCTTGCTCATTAAGGAGAAGCCTGAGCTCAACCCATTGCCAGTGAAACTTTGCAGGTTGCAATGTATCTAGAATATGCACCAGTTTATCCAAAATCTTTGGCTCATCTTCTGCATTTCTAATAACACGATTTCCATCTTCTCTTGTAAGCACAGACTTCGGAAGCTTGCAATCAATGATGGAATTCAGAAAAAGCCTCCCTCTAAGAGGAACAAAAGCCACTGCCTTCGAACGAACGTCTGGATTGTTCAATTCTAAAATGGCAGCAAACTCCGAGTCGGCAGAATCCGCAACCATTAGATCGTAAAGACCTCGAGTATCTCGCATACAGATGTCGCGGAAAGGGAGGTGATTTACAGCATCACTTATAGCCAAAGTTGCTGACTGAAAGAATTGATGAGCATCTTCACGATTCATGTTGCCAGCATTAAATATAAATTGCCTCCATATCACAAAAGCAAATAGCGAATAAGCAGGTGGAAACACCAAAATGATGGGAAGTGTTCTTTGCATCCTCGATAGGGCAACAATAGATGGTCCGCCAAGAAGTTCAACAACTAAACCGTCACAGACAGCTCTGCAGTTCCCAAGTAGAACCCTGAACCAATGTACACAGGCCTCAGCAATGTTATCAGTCTTGAGAGAAGGGTTAGATCGGGCATTTCCTCCATTTGAACTGGATCTTGGACCCCTAACATATTGAATTACATCTAAACCTTCCTTCAATCTGAAGACAGACACCATTCTCTCAAGGCTAGCAACACCCTGAAGAATTGCTCCAAGGACCAAAGAAGATACAGCAGCCGACACTTTTCCAGCCCTTCCAAGGACAGGTTTTGTGGAACCGCTCAAGATTTCAGATGCGTTTGAATCATGAGCATCAGGTGAAAGCTGATATTGACCGCGGGAAAGTTTTCCAGGAGCAAAAGCCTGAGCAAGAACGGAAGAAGACTCTACTGCAAGAGCTATTTCGAAGACACGGCTCTGACGTTCGCCCAAAGCTTCCTTGAGCAGGCATAGGCAAGTGATGTGAATCTTCAAGAGTTGACGAGCAAAATTTAATGAAGCGTTGCTTGATGAAAAATTCGGATGGCTAACACCAGTTAAATCAGACATTTTTCCCATCACAGTTCCAATACTGTTAATAATTGCGGAAATTGCAGATGATACTAAAGAAGGGTCGCCCTCTTGAGCAGCTCCACCAGTTTGCCGTATGCAGTCCATTAATCCGATTACTATTTGTTGTGCCACACGATAACCGTCATCGAATTTTTCTGGGATGGGGCCTTTCATTGTACCCCCTCCTGCAAATATTTTTTTATCCCTGCCAAACATCAATTGTAATGCCTCTTCAATATGTCTTTGCACAATCTCTCTCATGTTCATGCCCAGTCTGGACAAACGGGCACCAGAAATCTTTTGGCGGAAAAAATCATCAAGATCTTCGACTCCAGCTGGGACTCCAAGTGGAAATCCAAATTCTGCATCAGATGATCTTCCAAATTCAAGCTCTGGAATGAGTCTTTTATCACATGTAGCCTTGAAGCTCTTCTCCCATTCAACAACACTATTAATGTTGCTATATTTCTTCAGAAGGTATCTAGCATACGCCAAGGAAGCTGAACCAGCAGTCTTCCCATTGGTGGAAACAACTACAGCCACTCGTTGCATTGTGGAAGATAAAGTTTCTGCAATGAGATCAGCTGCAATAACTGTATTTTCATACCTGCACCAAAATCCATATTTAGACAGATCCGTACTAAAAATATGGCATTAGAAACCAACCACGCAAATGTAACTGCACCACAGATTCTGGCCATCATAATGATGTATAATATACATAAAAGATAAGAATTTATAATATGAAAAACTTGAGAAAGTAAAAATGGTACATAGTCGCTTATCTCTGAAAACAACAAAATGAGAAATGATTAGGGGAACTGGAATAAAATCTGGTAAGCAATAAATTAACACTAATCAGAAAAAGATTATGATGGCTAAATAAATGAGAATGAAAAATCTTCACATGAATGCGGCAGATATTGAGCAACCCATTCTCATGTCTGAGAAAAGCTACAAAGGCTAGATTCACTTGTAAAATGAAATTCTTTTTTTTTCTTCTAAGATAAGAGAGTGTTTTTCAGGAAATATTACTCACATGTGTTAACACAATAGTAACTCTTACTCACATATTGCAGAAAGAATTTCACAATGCCCAAAAACTTAATCAGTTAATATTCTAACATGTCTAATATTTAAGCACACTCCTGGTTTAACCACACGATAAATATATGAAAGATAACTCCTGCATTTTGCAGCTTAACCATCAACACAAGTTATAAGAGATAAATCAAACTATTAGGAGATAGCAACAGTCACCAGCATAGAATAAGCTTAAACGGTAATCAAGGTTTAGAATGCTCGAGAAGAGGAAGTAATTCAAACAAATACTAGTAGAGATGGTACACCTCCTAATGGATGACACAAGATAAGCCTCTCCCACATCACAGACATGGTTTCCAGCATTCCTGGGCAGCATAAGAATACTCCTTCCACCATAAATAGACGAGTTTGGCGTACTTAGAACCTTTGGCAATAACCACAGAAGAAATCTAACAGCTGAAACTAGGTCATCCGAGATATCCATGATATACAATATAGTTGTTAGCTCATCTTCACCCAGCTTCCATTGCACAGAGCTATTCTCATCCATAGCAGTTCTTGAATACTGCCCAGCCTTGCCAACAACTTCTTCGTTCTCTTCAATGAGCTTCTTAACCAGAGATAGCAACCATACTATAATAACCTTCTTGTCTACAGATCTCAACTTCTTTAGGGCTTTCCCTATTGAAATGGTGTCTGCATAATTGCTGGTTCTTACCACCTCCATTGCTTTACAAGCTTCTCCATCAGAACCTGTTGTATGATGAGAGCAATTAACCCGACTATCACAGACATGGCTTGTGGAAGCTCCTAAGCTACCTTCAATCCTACCTGCTGCTAACTGAGACAGACTTTTTTTACGCACAAACTTTTGCCTACCCTTTGAAGTTTGTTTGGCTGGCTTGAGAGGTTGGTCAATCTTAATTGACTCCAACGCTTTTGTTCCCTTCCTCACCCACCACAGTTCTTCATCATCTGATTGGTTTGGTGAATGGCCTGGAAGGTATGAGTTCCTTTCATCACTCAAGTTTTGCCTCTTGACCCGTCTACACTCTTCACATCCTGGAGTTCCCTCCCCAAGGTCTACCTTGCAGTTATCTGGAACAAGAGTCGTCTGGACACTACTTTGAAGCAGATCACTCCCAACTTCGGTTAATGCAGGAGAGGAATTTGGAAACTGTAACAACAATGAGATAGAAGCCTTTATACCTTCAAGGTCAGCAACTCTTCCAAATTTTTTGCTAGATGATTTAAATGACGACTGAATTGTTATCCGCTGATCAGAAGTGGAAATATGAACATCTCCTCTAGAAGTTGAATTACTGTTCTGTTTCAGAGACAAACCATTTGTGACTTGTCCATCTTGGTGCCTACCGAAAAGCCCTTTAAGCACAAGACGCCGTTCATTGGTGTAGACTTTCATGGCCTTCAGAAGTACAGAACTGTCAGCAACTTGTGCCTCTTCTAAAGCATCTTGCACATAGGCCGTTGGCAACTGCTTCAAAATCTTGTAATGTTTGCTCTGTCTATCAGTGTCAATATTTAATCCATTCCCACTATAAATCCCACTAACAATCAGCTGTCTCACATACGCCTGAGGGTAAAAAATACCAACTCGAGTGAGCTCAATGATAAGGAGTTCAAGGCGCTTGGTACCTTCTTCATTTTGTTTATCATGTTGATCTATCCAGCAAACAATTGTATCATGCAGTTCGCCTGGGCTTTCAAGCATATCCGACAAATGCATGCACCTTCCATGCAAACTTCTTAGGTTTTTTCGACGCCTAGAGTCGTAACCCTTAAAGGACCTGGAAGAACCAGATCCTTTAGCTCGAGGATCATTGGCAGTTTCAAATTTGTAGGAATTTTGCAGCTCTTGCAGCTTCAGTTTTAGAAGTCTTACCGCAACATATATTTGACAAAAATCCTTTCGACCAGAAAATTTTTGTCCTCGAGGAAGAGCAGTGCGAAAATCCCTAAAATCACAAGTTGCCCACTCACAAAGGAAAAATACAGAGGCAACAAATGATGAGCTCACTGTTCCCATCCACTTCAAAGATGACCTTAAACAGGGGCTAATTTCTGCAGTCCAACCTTCATCAGCAACCCCATCACTAAGCTCTCCAAATAGACAGCTAAAAGCCAATCTAAGGTCTCCCTGAGTAACAGATGTATCCAGCTCCAGCATAGTTCTAGCAGCATTGCGACCAGGATAGCCAGGTCTTGCAGCCATAGCAAGATTATCTGTCCGCTTCTTAATTGATGCCACCACACGATCAATGGATAAGCACTGAGCTGTGATGCCCTTGTCCTTAGACAGAGATCCAACAGAACCACCGTTTGATTTTCCAGCACTGTCCACCTTAAGCAAGAAATTTCCATCATTTACCAAATGTGATACTACACTAAGTGGCAGAGGAAAGCAATCCAAACCCACAAAAGAGTCGGGAACAGCAAGTATCATGTAGCGAAGCATCTCAACTAAGGAAGATGCAGCATAAGCCCTACGCGAATTATCTACTAGATATGAACCTCCAGATGAAGGCTCCTGTATAAAACGAACAGCCAATCCCACCAATGTGCGTACATAAGTCTGTGATAATACTAAAATTTCTAAGACACCATAGAGGATAGGTAGAACCAGCTGCAATGTCCCAAGTAATTCCTTTTCCTGAAATGAGCATTAGTGTGAAATTCAAAAACTTTTGTACAAAACACCATGAATTAAAAATTCGCTAAAAAATGTGTTTGACATGTTAAATGGCTTAAATACCTGTAGTTGATTGAGAACCCAATCAATGATGAATGAAGGAAGAAGCATTCCTTCTGCAAAATGCCATTGTATAATCCGCACCATGTACCACCACTTAAAATGTAGAGAAGGCTCCTCTCCATCAAGAATTGCTGATACCGGCTCATTCTTTTGCTGCAGTTTTCCACTATAAGCCGAATGCAATGACCTGTCCCTAACTGGTGCACCAGAATGAGAACTTCTCAAGATGTCATCCAGGAGGAACTGTAAATACTCAATAAGATCTTTAGTCCACTGTTCTGAACGGGTAACCTGTGTCCTGTCTGGCACTCCTGAACTTGAACTAGATACAGGTCGAACCTGCAATTTCAACTTTAAAAACAACTGGAAAAAGAATATAGAAGTGCAACCAAGTGTTGGTAAAACATACCTGATTTAGGTAAGTTACTTTTATAAACCAAGTTGCTTTTTGTAATGGAACATTGTTCCTTATAAGAACTTCAAATAGAGACCTCTTTCTAAACCCATGAGGAATATGATCAGCCAACAAACGCAATCTTTTATGGGGTTGAGATAAGCCCTGTATCGAAATTTTTATCAGGTGAATATATGCTAGATTGAAGTTTAATATCAAAGTGTTACAAAGAACAAATTGGGTTGCTAAATTTAATTAGTACATAACCAGCAAATATTAAGGGATTGAAGAAAACTGTAAAATGATCACTGTTTCCTGCTGTCGTCCACTGTAAAGTGACCTTAAATCTCACAAACATATACAAAATGCACAAAGCTAAAGCTACTAACAGAGATGCTAAGGCGAATATAAACCAGGCTAGGATCTTTTTATTAGAATCCAATATGATCTCCCTTACAGAGACACAAATGTGGATCAATCACACCTAAACAAACAGACAAGGATTTTTATTTTTTTAAAAAAGCCAAGGAGCCTTATCCTCAGCTAAACACTGCATGTCAGATAACATTCTATGCTTCACATGCATTGAAAGTTATTTTGAAGTTGTAAAACCATTTTCCCTAATTTACTTAGACTTGGCATCTCTCAAGAAACAAGAAAAGGTAGGAGTAGGGCTCATGTAAATTGGCCCCTTCCCAAAGTTAAGCCGATTCATTGATGAAACTGGAAGGAGATTAAACCAAGTAAAGAAAAACCAAAGTGAGTCGACAGCATTAGGTGTGCAGTTCATCCATCAGGACAATTCATATTGTTCATCACAATATTATTGTAGGCTTCACTAATTTTGTTCTTGATATTAGTCTCAACTGTACAAGGGCTTCTAATGCATGGAGCAAAATGGCCTACAAGAAAATATCAAGAAGCTCTGCAAGGTGCCTAAATCTCTTGACAGGAAAATCAAAAGGAACCATTTAGAGGTCTGGATATTGCACATTCTCATAAACAAATTTATTTGTTAGCATGAAAATCTCTTTATGTTGCATAGATCAATATCACAGCATAACCAAATAAATATAGAACAGAAAGAGACGTGACATTCAATGCCCCCAAATTCCTTTTATAAGTAAACTTCATTAAATAAACAAGGCCCTACAAACATGTAAGCTAACACAACCATGCAATTAAAATAGCGAATGACTAATCTCCCAAGCATGATTTTAAAATGGTCTTGTACTTGCACAACCATAAACATGCCATAAGATGTACATGGATTAGCCACAAATAATGTTAGCAGTCCAACCCAATCTATTATTTCCAGTCTGACACATTAATCATGCAAACTAAACTAATTATATATCTAGCTAACACAGAAAATTGTGGCAATAATTAGATAATCCAAACCAAAAAATACTTGTCAAGTTGAATCAATAAGATGGTCAACAAGAATATTAAGTAAGAAAATACGGGCCTGACCTCAATCCATTTCTTTCGGAACTCTTCTCCACAAGCTCTTTGATCAGGGAAGATCCCAGGCTTGCTCAGTAGCGAACCAGAAAGAGGCACACCATAAACTTGACCAGCCTGTTACGTCAATACATGGTTACAGCAGTCAACATCAGTAAATATGACTCTTATATTGGAGATGGTATAATCAGAAAAGAAAATATAAATAAACTTCAGTACATATTGACTAATTACACATAGAAGTTACTATGTATATTTGATCTATAGAGATGGATAGCAAGAAGATTACCTTGCGCTTTTGAGCACGAGATTCATTAATAGCTCTATGACATTTTCTTATTGCCTGCAACAATATCATAGATATTTTAATGTTACGAAAGAGGTAGCCCTCACTCTTTTTCATTTAACTAATCCTGTTGGAAAGGAAACAACAACTGCAACAAACCCCCTCCCACCCCCCAAAAAAATACTGAAGTTGCACTCCCTCATAACTTGCAAATTAAGAGTAATTACCTCTTTGCACTTTAGGATAACTGGCTTACTGAAAGCATGGATCTGTGTTAGACTGATCTCTCTATTTTCCTGTGGCCAAAAGTAAAAAGAAAAAAAAATTATATTTGCTGGTACCTATTAGAAAGTGTTTAGTAGCAAAATGTTATACAATATTTTTAAGTGTTAAGTACCAGAGAGGGTACACAAAAAATCACTTTTTTTCAGTTGCCCCAAAAACTAGAGAGGACAATAGCAACATCTAGTAAGAGATAAATAGCATGAACAAGAATATCTGATAATTGGAGATTTTAAACAAAGGATGATGTCAAAAAGATGGAAATCTAATGGACATCACAATATTCCCAGATTATCTGAAAACCATTCCATAAATAGAAAAAAATATGAAGCACTGTTCAGATAAGAGTTAGAAACTAATGCCAACAGAAATCCTTGCAGACACTTTTAATCCAAAATCCATCTCATGCAACAAATAGCAATTGCTTGCTGTTGGCTTCCATGTTGAAGCAAGGTAACCAGGAAAATGGCATATTATTATAGCAAAATAATAACATTTATAACAGGTATTAGTAAATGTAGATGGCGGTTGGATTATAATAACTATCTAGGTAAACAGAAACCTATTGGAAAGGGAAGAATGATCTGCCATCAAAACAAACCTCAAGTCCCTCAACAGCCTCTCTGTATCCAGACTGCAGATATTCCCTTGTTATTGTCTCCTCGGGACAATTTGGAGTCTGAGGATTGAAATCAGGTGGCCCATGTCTGAAAATTGCAGTGACAAAGACAACAGTGAGGAAACACAACTGATAATGTGCATACAGAACACAATTAATTGTCACCAGAAGAAATCAATAAATGATAAGCTCAACAAAAGTCATTTGTTTATAAAGCTAAAATAGTCAGAATATAGATAAACATGTTGCAAAAGAATCCATAAAGTTAAACACCATGTTTCCTCTTGGTTTCACCATAGTACATGAAAGAACCTAGTATTGACCATCAAATGGTAAAAAGTACCTGGAATTTAACGCCTCTTTGTCACACTTCAATTTATATGATACTGGTTGAGGTGGGCGCCTGCAAAATGAAAAAAACTCACCAACTAAAAGAATTTTCTTCACACAAGAAAAGGGGGAAGGCATGAAACTCTTGCGTTAGTAATAAGAATGTGAACACCACCAAACCACACAAGTAACAAACTTGTATGATTCTAATCATTTTCAACATAGTGAATCATTTGTTGACTTATCTATTCATGAGACAAGAAAAGAATTATATAGTAAATCCAATAACTAAAGTAAAGGACACTGTATAATGAACATAGATTAATGAGCATGGTGTGATGATTGAGCATGGCAACAGAACCTTTACCCTAAGGAGCATATAATTTAAGGTTCACAATGTGTGCATAGCCCAATCTAGTTTATTATGAGACGAAACAGTATGTATTTTTCTAGAGATATATATACAGACAGAGACACATAATACCATAGACAATGAAGAAAAAACGAAAAAGCTCATTATTTAAGTTCGCTTTACAAGGATGAATCATGATGGTAACTAGTGAAAACATCTAAAGATTAGTCTTCCTTGTGAAGCACAAACCAAAACCAGGAACTTTCATCTTCCTTCATTTCAATTTTGTTTGTAAATTGTGAACGTATTTTGTGTTCACCTCTTAATAATATAAAATTTTACCATTTTTTTCAAAAGTAAAATAAAAAGCTTGTTCTTTTTGGCAATGAAGAAAATGCAAAACTGGAATATTGATGATACAGGCATTTGGAAATGTACCATAAAGAAAAGATTCAGGGTGAGCACATTGAGAGTGGACTAGCGATAGGGAACCTTAAGTAGGTATCCATGGAAGGAATCGGGGAAAAGTCAAATCACCCTTGGAAGTGAATTCTTCTATGCTTTTTTGTGAAACAAAAAGATAATGTACACACATATACTGAATTGATACCACCTATTTTAAAGAAAGGGAATCTGTTGTGAATTTCTTAACTGCGCCTACCCCTAGAGCTATAGCATTAACAAGGGAAATTTAAAATGGCTTAGGGTTTTCAAGCAAGTTAGTGAACTGTTTGAAAATCCATGGAAGAACCAAGTTTGAAGAGAGGAGGAAGAAGGGTATGTATGTGAATGTATCCCACTTTAGTCACTTTGGGTAGAGTGGAACAGGAGAATTTGTCTGATCTTTAGAGAATAAAGAAAATGGGATGAAAACCAACTGTTGTAAATCAGGACTTACACATCAAATGCAAATTTTCTAACACTGGACTCAATAAAGGAATGAAAACCACCACAGTAAGTATGTTCACAGATCAAACAAAATGAACTTTTTCAACAGTTGCAACTAAGGTTGAGAATGTGTGCAAGCGAAAAAAACAATTCCTTCACATACTGATTGGAAATTAGTGTAAGAGTTCATTAAAATAATTCAAAGATTTAAACATTTGTTGGCATTGGTTCTTTTGAACATAAGCTTATCAATCTTCTTCCAAACATATTGAAAGTAAAATGGAAAAGGTGCAATTTATTGATACCCAGCAATAAGTCCAAACCAAGGGAATATTCTAGAAATGATCATTTCAGTAGTATACTAGGTAAGTCCAAACTGGAACAGATAATTTTAGGGACCAATCAACTTTTTTTCTTGAATGATAAAACAGATCACCATTATACACCAACTCCCATGTCTAATTAGAATCATATATCTATGTGCAGTGGGATGTTTGAACCCAAGACCTGCACTAAATTTCAGTAGCTCTCTACCATCCAAATCACAGGGTTCGAATCCTAGATCTCTACTAAATTGCATCAAGTTTAAGGGTTTCTGATATTTGAAGTTTAGTGAGGGAAAAAATGAACACAATGGACTGACCTTGGAAGACAGGGTAGGATAGGGTCACAAGTTTATAAATATACAATATAGGTCATGATTCAGAAAATTGACAACCTTCTACTAGAGTTTTATTTAGGTTATCGCGCACAGTCATAATACAGCATATTTACAAAAGCCAATGAAACTATACACAGCATAAACTGTCCGAACATACTTAAAATATCTATAAGCACAACAAAACAAACACTACAAAATACATGAAAAGCATAATTACCTTTGGTTAACAGGAAAGTTAGCTGTCAACAAAGGTGAATCGGAACGAGATGTATCCCTGACTGGTGCCCCAATGGCAGTATTACTGACTGTAGCATGATACCTTTGCATGTCTCCAGACTATTATCTGCATAATGACTCCAGCATTTCACACCTAGAACATGTTATGTGAAACAAACTGCATAAATAAATGCTCAAAGGTGAAAAGAAAGATCTAAGCATTAGTCAAAATCAAACTTTCAACATGTTAAGAGACCTATAATGTTTTGCAAACATTATTACTATTATTAGGAATGGTCATTCATAATATATGCATACCATTATGACATAATAGAAAAATAGTGGATATATACTATAAATATACTTGAGAATTAAAAAAAATGTATAGAGAGAAGAGACTGGTAAATAAAATTTTCAGTGCAAACTATTGACCTAGAAAGTTTTGTGGCATATTATGTCAATAAGCAAACTGAACAAGTCTTCTTCCTGTTCAGTTGGAAGAGAACAATGTAAATAAATAACTATAAGTAACACAAAAGGCGGATCAGTAGAAGAAAACATTTCCATGATTTTTAATAAACCAGGTGACAAAACCAAAGCTTTGGTAGATATCTAGCATAAGCTAGTAGAAATACCATCATGCAACATTTCAGTTTGCAGAAAGAACCTGCATCGCAGAAATATGTGATTGTGTTGACCATAGTCAAACAAGTAAATGTGGAAATAATTGAAATACCGCAACATTTACTGCACTCTAGGTTTTAAGTTAGGCAAAAGGTATAGTCTTTGGACCTTAAGGCAGGCTGACGTAAAGATGAGTGAACATTCAGTTACGTCATACTTGCCATTAATGAGAACAAATTAAAACTATTCAACAAGCATCTACAAAATAATATGCCCTACAAAAGTATGACAACCAAGTATCTCAATTCAATGGTTTCCTATTTATACAACAATAACACAGAATAAGAAGTATCAAACATTATCCAAGTGAAGTAGGAAGACATAAAGAATTCATTTTAAATCTATTAATTCAGTGTTTAATCTCAAAATCATATTGAAAAACAGTTCTTATTCCTTCCATATATAGGCACACCCATAGAATACATATACATTGTGCCACACATCACTTATCAAATTCACTCTTCGCAAAAGGGCACTTGAAAGAATTTGATTAATTATTAAATTTCTGGTGATCTGATCAACCGATACCCAAAAGTTGAAAGTGAACAATGAATCCTTGATAATCGGAGAAAAAAAAATACACAAGAATAAAAAACAACCATCAATACACTAAAAGGGAATGCATGAATAATCAAAGACTATAAGTGGGAAAAAGGAATCACTGTAAAAGGCATAAGCTTAGCAAATAAAACACACTAGGGACCAGCTAAATTGCGATTTAAGTCCGTAATGCCTCAATCAAATCTATAGTTCAGTAGTTAGATTACCGAATGGTGTAAAGTTGCAACAGTGATATAAACAAATTCAGAAATAATCACTTCTACAACACATACCTTTCCCGATAACGCCTTACGAAGATTAAATTCTTAAAACTGAAGTTCCCGTTGACGAACTGGGAAATAAACACGAGTTTCCTGTGTCAAAGGGGCAACTAGGGTTTTGGGTGAACGGGAACAAAAGGCCACGAACTGCGTCCAGAAAATTCCCGCGGACGATTTGAGATTTCAAAGGGGGATTGGAGTATATTCGAGAGATTATTAGATTGCAAGAGAGAGCGATTGAATTAAATAGATGCCCAGCTATCAAGATAGATAGATAGATAGAAGGAAAGAATCGAGTTTTAGAGAGAGAGAGAGAAAGAGAGAAGGCGGAGGCTCTTTGCGAGAGAACTTTGACTCCTTTGCTGAGATGACGATGATGCCTCTGTGTTGCTTCCGCTTGGGAATGGAGCGGACCGATCTGATTGATATGTACAAATAATTAAAAGACAAAAGCCACTATTTATTCTCCTTGAATGTTATTTTTCACTGCCATAAATCATAATAATAACCTAGCTAGTCTCAATCACTAAATTCTTACTTTTTTTTTTTTTTACATAATTTAAGATTTTGGGTTATAATATATTTTTTTATTTAAAAAAAAAACTAGAATCAATTCTATTTTACTCTACCGGATTGTCAATTCTTTTAAATTAGATTCTTATCACTTAAACTATCTCATTGACTGAGTTATCCATTATTATATTTGTGATAAATTGTTTATAAATTAAAACATTTTAATGAAACTATGTTTATTATTTAAATTAAGAATGTAATCTCCACTCAATGGGTTTCTAAGAATAAGTGTGTACTATAATATAATAATATTGATAAAGTTTATGGCTGCAATAACTATCATTTATTGATATTAAGTTACTATACATGCTACAAAGTTTGGAATAGTTTTCTTTTATGAATCTTATTTTATATTTTCCATGGTTGTAATTATGTTATGTATATTAAATTGAATGGAATTTTAAATATAAGTTTAGATCATAGAGTTAAAATCATACTTTCTCTCTACAAATTTTGATTGACTAACTTTTTTATTGGAGTCGGTTTTTACTTCTAGGAATGATAAAAAGTCTTTACTTGATTTGATTTATGCGCAAATATCATTGCATATCCACTACATGCAATGCATATGTATATGTTAAGCTTGAAACTATAACTTGGCTTTCCGAGTTCTTTAATTCAAGAAATGAGTTCTTGATTGATGGGCAGAGTGTGGAATTCTATAATCAGGCGCAACGGAAATAATATGAGAAGAGAATTAAAGAGAGAAGAAACAAAGATGAGAAGAGAATACTATTAGAATACATCTAATAATCCAAGATAGAGGTTCAAGACCGAGAGAATAATTAAGGGTAAGAACTTTCACAAAGTTTTCATTCATGACCAAAAAGTGGGGTGGGCATCAGCATTTATAGCAGCTGAATTACCCAAGAGTAGTCGGATATAATCTTGTTACAACAACTTTTAGAAATAACAGAATTCAGTTTGAGAAATATAAGAGAAGGGAAACAAAACAGAATTATTAAACAAAAACATAAACTGGCCCATGTGCGCAATAGGACCGAGAAAAGGGTGTTGGAATTGTTATAGGACCGAGACTTTAATTTGTAGACCCTAACATTATCTCCTCCTTCAAAGTTCGTCGCCCTCAACGAAAAGACCGTGGCCTGGTCAGCCTCTAATGCGCATCCTCAAAACTTCAAAGAAGACTATTGCTTCGGTCGGACTTTAGCAATTTCAGCAAGGGTCGCAACATAGGACCGCAATTCTTAAAAAATCTTCAATAGCGTCCTTTCAATAGTGGAGCTAACCGGGACCTAGTGCAGATATGAAAATAACGTCTTTCAGCTCCGCTTATACACTATGGTGTTATTAAAAATCTAGAACCAGTCTTTCTTTCGGCCTAGCACCCCATGAGCAGCCAAGCAGCCATTCTTCTTCCGATTATACTCTAAAGTGTCTTCAAACATCCAAGTCTAGTCTTTTTTCCGGACCAGCAACACAGGGGCAGCCAAACAGCCATGGCTTTTAATTACTCTCTTGGTTGGTGGTCGGTCTTTGGGTTTCTGGAATAGAGCATTGAAACCTTCGATTATGTGCTGGAAATCTTCATGAGTGTTTTCCAATGTCGTTGCCGCGAGTGAAACATTTTGGCCTTCGTGCTTACTTTTTACTTGCACCATGGCAGCAACACTATAATTTTCCAAGAGCTTCTCCAGCTGGTTGCCTTGCACCATGTTGACTTGTTCCCTTGGCATACCCTACAAGACTGGTTCTTGAACTTCTTGTTGATTAATCGAGACCATGAGTAATTTGGATTTACACAAATGGTTGGGCTCCCACTTTTCGTTGCAAGTATAACATAGCCCATTCTTGGGGTCGGTTATCCGGTTGGTGATTGCCCAGACCGTGCTAACAAATGATGGCTTGGGCAGCAGCGGTGCTTCAGCGATGTATAAGTGTCCGCTGCTAAATAGGGACGTGCATGTTACTTCTTGGACAGTGCTGACCTGCTTCAATTTCATCCATTGTCTCATGGGGGTCGTGTATGGAAGGACTGTGGTAAGAAGGCTCATCATCATCATAGGGGCCGGCGCGGGGATCTTGGGCCTTACCCGACGCACCACTTTCAATTTCTGCAAGTCTTTCTTCAGCAATATTGAATCTTCCGTCCATGTTATTGCTTAGTTTGGCAATCTGTTGTTTAAGGGCAGCATGCATAGCAGCTGATTCAGTCTGGTGTTGGTGCAAAATGGCCTACGTAGCGGCTGATTGTTGGGACAATCCTTCGATTAGGAACTTTAGCGCCTCCATTTCTGTCTACTGGCGGGTTTCTACCATTTGGAGAATCGCCCAACTCTGATACCAATACGTTAAGCTTGAAACTATAACTTAACTTTCCGAGTTCTTGATTCAAGAAACGTGTTCTTGATTGATGGGACCGAGTATGGAATTCTTTAATCAAGCGCAGCGAATATAATGTGAGAAGAGAATTCGAGGTTAAAGAGAGAAGAAACCGAGATGAGAAGAGAATACTATTATAATACACCTAGTAGTCCAAGATAGAGGTTCAAGACCGAGAGAATAACTTAGAGTAACAACTTTCACAAGCTTTCAATTCATAGCCCAAAAAGTGGGTTGGGCATTAGCATTTATAGCGGCTGAATTACTCAATAGTAGTCGGTTACAATTCTGTTACAACAACTTTTAGGGACTTAGTCAACAATCAATTTTGTGGGAATAGAAAAACAGAATTAAAATATTGTTATGCTATGAACACAGAGTTTCCGACCGAGTCTCTAGCCCAAGTGTTCCATAGGACCGTGGATGGTGCACTTTTTTATTCGTGGATCGTAACATGTATGTTTGCAAAAACCTTATCCAATCCATTTTTCTCCTATTGTTTCATTAAGGCTTCCTTGGTGACTGAGAAATATACTTTATTCTTCTTTACGTAGTTTTTAACCACTACATTTTCTCATTTCTTTACATATTTTTCATCTACTTCAGTTGATAGTTTAAATTCAAAAGGAGAATTGAGTACCTTCACTTTTTTTTAACATCTCCCAAATAGATTTTTCTTTTAAAAAAATGGTCCTCTGCTTTCTTTCTAGCATTAATTTTCCAAATTTCGTTTACTCTCCAGCTGGAATTGCTCCTAATAGTATATGTCTTTGATTCAGGGGACTTCATCAGCTCCCTTATTATTTCAGCTGATCAATTTACTATCTTTTCATACTCTTTATTCTTTAGTAAATTCAAGTCATTAAGATAGTGTACATTCAATTGGACGATTGTTTGTTGCATTTTCTCTTTGTTAGTTTAAATGAATTTGTAACATTTGATTCTTGTAAATTAGATTCTTATCACTTAAACTATCTGATTGACTGAGTTATCTATTATTATATTTGTGATAAATTGTTTATAAATTAAAACATTTTAATGAAACTATGTTTATTATTTAAATTAAGAATGTAATATCCACTCAATGGGTATTACTTATCTAAGAATAAGTGACACTATAATATAATATTATTGATAAAGTTTATGGCTGCAATAACTATCATTTATTGATATTAAGTTACTATACATGCTACAAAGTGTGGAATAGTTTTCTTTTATGAATCTTATTTTATATTTTCCATGGTTGTAATTATGTTATGTATATTAAATTGAATGGAATATAAGTTTATATCATAGAGTTAAAATCATACTTTCTCTCTACAATTTTTGATTGACTAACTTTTTTATTGGAATTGGTCCAATAGGAATGATAAAAAGTCTTTATTTCTTGATTTGATTTATACGCAAATAGCATTGCATATCCACTACATGCATGCATATGTATACTAGTGCGTTTAATTACCTTGAAAGACAGAAGCGGGTGTAAAAATTAAATCGTAAACTCACTCCATGACAAATTGTATTTCACTTGCTCTCCCTAGAAATCGGTCAGATTTTCTCCAATAATTGATTTTTTTTTCTTGGATATTGGTTAGTATTTACTCGTTCTTCGTCGCCGACTTTAGAGCTTTTAATTATCGCAATCATTCTCCTACTTATCAAATAATCTATATTTGAATTGACTATTGTCTCATCTCTCCCACACCATAAATCTCTATGACTAAAACAACTATCCTCTCATCGTTTTTGTTAGATAAAAGATAGAGATTCTTCCAAAACTCCTCCCTCAAAATTTTTCGAAAAATTCTCTTAAGTCTTTTTCAAAAACCGGCCAAACAAAACAACCGGCCTACGGTTGCAAACTTACATGATTTTGATAATTTTAAATAAAATAATCAAAAAGGGAGAAATTGTTAGATAAATTCAGACCGGTTCAAATAAACCTAACTTAAACAAATTTCCCATGCAGGAACAAGGAACCGGACCGGATGAACAAAAGAAAACCAACTGAAGAAACCGAACCGGTCAAGCTACCAAACCGATCAAGTGTATTCGGAACGTGACCGCACAAAGGAAGAATCGGCCAAAGTTCAAAACCGGAACCATCAAACAGCCGATCATCCACAAGACAAGAACAACCGGAAGAAGTCCGGTTACTTCACTATCAAAAGACATTCGGCCAAGTCAAGTGGCCGACCTACACAAGAAGACACTTTGGGTATCTGTTAAGAATGATACCAAAGGAACAGACTGAATACTTCCATATCCGTGCAAGTCTGAGGAAAGACTATAGGCTGCAGAAAAACAGTACTACCGGATCCTTCTACTTCGGGATAAGCCAGAAAGGAAATCTTCAAAGTACAGACAACTGTCCAAACAGACAGTGCCTACATTGAGTAAAAGACAAACCCGACAGGTTTGCTTTACAGACCGGCAGGTCTGAAACAGGACGCCAGGTCTGAGATTGACCATCAGGTCTGAGGAGACGACCATCAGGTCTAAGGAGACGACCGCAGGTCTGAGACACTGAATCACTGCACCTCTGATCAGCCAATCAAATTCAAGGCAGTGAAATATGACCGTTGGCATATTTCACCTATAAAAGGAGGCAGTTGAAGAAGAGTAAATGCGGGACACACACAAAGGAATAACACGGTGACAAATAGAGTTACAAGTGAGATACAGAGTTACAACAGTGATACACAGGGACAAAAAGGTGACATACAGACATACTGTGGGACACATAGCGGGGACTAAGAGCATTTACTACAAGTGATAACAGTGTGCTATTCTAGAAAGCCTAAGTGTTGAGAGCTTAAGTGTGATTACAATTTCGGTGTAAATTGTACGGGTGTTATCGAGCAGGAAATAAGTCTCGATCGGATTGTATTTGTATTCCTTAGTGAATATCCTTCTCGCGGTTTCGAGAGGAAGGGGTGACGTAGGAGTTTCTATCTCCGAACATCCATAAAATCTGTTGTGTTATTTACTTTCTGCAGGCTTCATTACATAACCGACTAACTTAACCATACCGCTCCAAACCTAATCTACAATAACCATACCGAACTTCCAGGTTACCGAAACCGACCCACCATCCTTCAAATCTCCATCATCCGAAACCGATTCCGCCTATCATACAAGCATACCGCTTCAACCTGAAAGCAAACCTCTTCCGCGCTTGAACCTAGTTCAAGGGTTTGTGACAGGTTGTGTAGTATTGAAACCCCGGTGTTAATCTCTAACCGGATTAACCACCACCCTACGAGTGAGAACCGCTAACCGGTCCAACCCCCGGTCCACCAGCGGCGATCTAGATCCTAACAGTTTTCATAAATCAGAGAAAGATCCTTCCATTAAACTCACAATTTACAATTAATCTCCTCCACCTACTTAATTGCAACAATAATATTGTACGCGTTAAAAACATCCCATCCTGAGAAATCAATTCGAGACACATTTTAGCCTAATACCTTACCTTCCTCACAAATCTCAAGTGGGATGAGGAACCGAAAAGGTAAGCTTTGTGTGTCAGAATTCATTCCTAAGAATGTTTTGTCTCAAAAGAGTCGTTATCTCATTTTTTCTTACTAGAAACTAGGAAAGAAATGTTTTATAAATTTTTTAGTTTGGTGCTTGGTTACGTGTGGAAAAGGACCTCAACATTATCATTCACACGTCCGTCCAAAAGAACGGCATGTACTCCAAAACCACTAATTTTTTTCCAGACATGACATATTGCACTACAAATTTAAATTAAATTCTAAAGAATGGAAGTTTCTAACATAATTCTAGCCTACGTTTAAGGGTCATGCTCATTATGACCATAAACATGTGTCGAGGTGCCCATGATAATTGTGCATAGCTAGAAAGATTAAGGATGGACTTGTATATATGTTTCGTGAGAGGGCGGAAGTGTCTTAAATCCAAAAATGATCCAAATTTGAAATTAAGCTTTAGACAAGTGAAGAAAAATACAAGAATCAACTCAAACTTTTCCTCATATTTTTTGGAATCGTAAAACTCAAATTATAAGCTTAAAAAGTTAATAGAAATAGAGAAAATTCCACAATTAATCCCAAAAATTAAAATAAGTTTTCAATCTATTAAGAAAAATATTCATTTTAGATTTTTAGAAAAAAAGAAATTAAGCCTTTAAATGAGGAAATAAATCAAAATAAAAGGACAGAAGAAAACATGCCTCAAGTGAGTTAGGCATAGGTTAAGGGTTAGAACAAATTTGTGCTTCAGATAAAATTGGGATGGTATGGGACTTGGTTCGGACAGCAAAGGAGTCCAAGGTTAACCAGCCTAAAAGTCAAAATCAACTTTAGGGGGTAATTTTAGCTTCGAAGGCTTCGGGACAGGCTCAAATGATCATCACCACACATTAGAGTAATTACAGAATATGGTACATTAGAAACCCTTTGTATTACAGAAACCCTAACATTCCAATCAAGCTTGTAGATGAATGGTTGACCTAGTTATTAGAGACGATATTGTGTCGTTCGTGTCGATCGTGTCGCATTTCAAACCGATAAATGGCGCGAAATTCTTGTGATTGTAGTGGAGGGTTGATCTTCTGAGTTATTATTGTTATTGGGTATGAGGGTGCGCACATTCTTGATTTGACAAAAGACCATGAGTGACTAGCAATTGAGACCACAACAAACGAATCGCGACCTTGATATTGTGTCGATCATTCAGTTCGTGTCGATCGTTCAGTTCGTGTTGATAGTGTCCTTCGTGCCGATCGTGTTTTTTTTATGAGATAATCTTCTTTCCTTTACCAAAATTACTTAAAGTGCAAGTTAGTTCTCGAAAATTTGTTCTTGTGTTTCATTCGTATTTCTTTTAACTTGTACTTAGATTAATTACATAAACTTGAAACCTATTTCAATCAATTCTAAATGATTATTAGATCTTTTTGGATTGTCACTCTTGGACAAGAGCCCGAGAATGATAATCCCAAATTTTCATTTTAAAATTTAAATTTGGGTAAAACCTTATTAGGTAGGATTACTTGATTCTTATCTAACTAAAAGCTCATCTAAGCTTATTAGAACATGTACATAGTTTAATCGGTAAGAACAATTACGAACAAACAAACGTAAGCTTGAATATGAAAGAAAGAAATTCAATTGAGAAATCTCAATACAAATGATAGATATGACTTACAAGTGATGTAAAAGAGTTCTATACAATCCTAGGCAATTATTTGATAAACTAGAAACTAACCCTTAGCCTTCTGTAAAAGAATTCTAAAAGTATGAGCTTCAAAGCTTCCACGTTAATGACATATTCCCATTTTAAAACTTTATTCTCTATGTTTTTCTTTCTAAAATCACCTCTCAAATTCTTGAACTCCCAATACAATGATCCATTGACTCAATTTATAGCCTAAGGATCTTGATTTTGAATTTCAAGTTAAATTGTCCATTTCCCCTTTTTTGAAATTGAGGCTTCTACCCCGCTCCTCGAAGCTTCTAGGATGTTGGGTCTTGATCTCCTACTCTTCAGGATCATCCCGCCTCTTTCTTTTTGTCAAATGGTAGAGCATATCAAATGTTAGAAATTCGAAATTTCGGAAATCTTCAGGTGCTCTGTATCATAGGGAAAGGGATGATGGTAGGGAAGACGACCGCCATTGTAGAGTGACGTCCTAGTGTGGTTTGTCTAGCTCTAAGCGCTCCATCAACATCTAGGGTGTTTCATCCAAGTTGACTATCGGGCGTTTGTTTTTTTGTTAAATCTCTTAGCGCATGATGGGGTGTTAGATCTCTCGGACGTCTTAGCGAGTGTCAACTGAAGGGGTTCGTTTATTGTCGTTGGATAACTTCAATCCGAAGGCTAAGTAATTTTCCTTCCAAGTTTTGGCCACACTGAATTCTTTTAAATATAATCCATCAGATGGGATAAATCTAGTTTGTGTGTGATTTTTTTAACTTCGCAACTAAAGTTTGTTTTTAAAATTGGATGCTCTTGTGCAAAAATTTTGAAAAAAAAGTGAGAGGAATTAATTTTAAGGGTTATCGAAAATATATGTTTAGAAATTGAGGTTTTTTATATGACTCCATAGCTTAACATCTCGTCGAATCTATGAGAGATTGACATATTTAGTGGGAAGTAGATCATAGATCTCTTTTAAAATTTTCGATTTTAATTAACCTCACAACTAGAAAGTCGACACATAATTTTAAAAAACAATTAGGCGTATGCACGCCACATTTAGAGATTCATAGTGACTTTGATGATTGGTTACATGTGGGAAAGTTTTTTTAAACAATTATGTCCCAAAATGCCCTAAAGGTCTCAACTAATTAATTTTGACATATCCTTAAAATAACTACGCTTTACGCTTTAAAATTTTATTTTATTTTTATGCTAATATGGTATCAAACAAGCCTAAAGTACAACAAGACCAAAATAACCAAAATAAACCTAAGTCTAGAGAAAGGCAGAAAATAAATAAAAATAAATACAAGAGGGACTATGGCTAAGCCTCCATAGTCGAAAACCAAACCAAACACTTGGTCGGATGCTGAAGTTGGCGTCTTTTCTCGGTTGAGTCTTTAGTAACAGTAGTGTGGTGCATTTCCTCGGTCATTTGTGTGCACCAGTCTTCCATTAGGTGTAAAATTCATGGTCATAAATCATGACAATGCCCGATCGGATGATCAGTGTGCATCTTTTCTCGATCGTGGTCGAAATAGCATCAGAAATGTGTGTTTCCTTGGTTGGTAGCATGCAATAGGCTCCTATCGGGTCAAGGGCGGAGCGAAGTGGCGGGCTGCGTTGGGCTCTAGCCCAGGGTAGAATTATAAAACAAAATATATGTATATGTATATAATTAACAAATATGATCTGTAGTCCACTTGGCATTGAATTGAAATTATAATGGGGAGGTCAGGTGATCAAATCCTGGCCTCTCCCTCATTTTTTTTATTATGATTTATAATTTTTTTTCTAAATGTTTATTCACTTAATAATATATTTTTATTATTATTTTCATATTTTATTTTTTCCTACTTTCTCATCTAATTAGCTTTACTTATTATACTTTCATATTTTCTATATAGTTAATTTTTTATTTAAAATTTAATTAATTTAACTTTTTATATTTTTAAGCTTAATTTTTCTTAGTATATAGTTTTAAATTTATAAATTTCTTTTTTAAATGAAATATTCTTATCTTTGATTAGATTTTATATATTTATTTTATTTTAGTAAGGATATTAATGTAACGATTTGATTAATGTTTTTATTTATTGCACGAATAATAATATAAGAAATTATAAAAAAAAATTACGGATAACATTTTTAATTTTATTTTTAACTGTTTTAAGTTTATGGGTGGGTCAACCCACAATCCGACCTAAGTATTCATTTACTTATAAAGTCTTAATAACCTAGTTGGTTAAAAGATTGTACTTGTGTTTGTTAGGTTGCAAGTTCGAAACATACCTCTAGCATTTTTAATTTTATTTTTAACCGTTTTAAGTTTATGGGCGGGTCAACCCACAATCCGACCCAAGTATCCAAATTAACCACAACTCTCGACCCGGCAATCCGGACACTTTAAAATTAAGCATCATTGTATATATATATATATAGATATTAATAATATTTTCAGCCCAGTGAAAACAAAAATCCTGGATTCGCCCTTGTATCGGGTGCAAAATCCTCAGTCCTCAGAATCTTCTCACGGTTGGGTGTTAACATTAGCACCATCATCTTACCTCTTTAGTTCCTCGGTCAAGTGTAGGAGCGGGCATCCCTTCTCTCAATCTTAGCGGATGTCTAGCAAACAATGTCCTCCGTCGGGTGTAAGAATCGCGGTAAAAAACCATGCCAACGCATCCACTCTCGGTCAGAAGTACCAAGAATCTTAGCCAATAACTAAGATTCTCGGTCGGGTGAAAACCAGTAGCAAGTGGGTGAAGAAATCATGATGAATCTCTTGAACAAACATCGGGAGGGAGCTTGTAGTGGAGCGGAGCCATCGGGTGTACGACAATAAGCCAATAAAAGATCTATTTCTCTTATACACCGATAAACTTAGCTAGATGTGGAAGCTAGTTCATTCCCTCGGTCAGATGCGGGGACAATAGCAAGAAGCGTTGGAAGTGCCGCTACAGGCCCTAGAGGCCTTGAAGAAGCGTCAAGAAACCTTTTGAAGAAACAAATCCCTATGCCTATACGCATATAAGAAACAAATAAATATTATCTCATTAAATCTATATAATAATAACTACAAACATAGGTGGGTCCATAATATCTCAAACAAATATTATCACAAATATGCTCAAATAACTTATTTATTAAATCACTCATTCATTCAAGAAAGTTTTTAGCATAATCAACTATAATGCAACATAGTCTGAAAGAATATAGGATATGATATATATTGTTGACCCAATACTACATGTTCCCATATAAATATTGTTTTCGAACTATTACAAGAGATGTCAAATTGAAGAGTTTTTTAATATGGGATGAGATACCTCCTTCAATATCAATAGTACTTCTAACGCACGACTAACTAATAACTAGGAACAACACTTTTACATCTAACAATCTTTGCAATGGAATCTTACATATAATTGAAACTTTGAGAAAAAGATTCAATAAACTGTAAGAATCACTTAAACACATATAGTTAATTCAAATTTTCATCCATATATACAACCATCACAATATCCCCTCCCCTCAAATATATATAGACCATCACACTATCCTTTCAAAGACATATATTTCATTCAAAATTACACCCACATATATCACCATCATATTATCTCCTCAAAAACATATAATTCATTTAAATTTTCACCCCACATATATCAAAATCATTATCCCCTCAAACAAATATAATTCACTCAAATTTATATTTAAAAGGATTCAAACTCTAGTCTCGAGTGTGGAAGGTGACCACCTTAATTATTAAACCACTTGTGATTGATGAGTTTTATTTATAATTTTTTGTAACTTAATAAATATAAAAAAAAATAATCTAGTTAACAAGTTCAAGACTCTTATATATAACATTTTTTATTTTATTTTTGAAATTTAATCGTTTCAAATTTATGGGTGAGTCAATCCACAATCCGATTCAAGTATCTAGTTACTCTCAAATATATTCAAATTAACCACAACTTTCGAGATCCGATAAACTAAAGAAAATTGAAGTTAAACATCATTATATATAATTTTATATATATATTTATATATATATATTGGTTGGTTAAATTTTGAACTGATATTGTTAACAATGTCTTACGTTCATCAAATTTGATGTTGAAATTCAAAAATAAAATCTTATTAACATAGTTAGTTAAATTGTTGTACTTACATTGTTGGGTTACAAGTTCGAGAATTATATATAGCATTTATGTTTTTTAATTTAATTCGTTACAATTTTATGGGTGGGTCGACCCACGACCAACCCAAGTATCCATTTACTCTCACATATACATTCAAACTAACCATAACTCTCGATCTAACAAGCTTAGAAAAATTGAAATTAAGCAACATTATATATATATACCCTTGCATTGCAAAGATATTAATAAAATTAACATATATGTTAGTCTTCTTAATTGTCTTCGTCATCATCTTCATTGTCATTATCGTCGTCATCTACAGCGTCGTGCTCTTCTTATTCGTCAATATTTATGATCTCAATAAGATGAGATTCGGTGGTTGAAACAGTTTTGTGATCGTCTTCATCATCGTCTATCTTAAAATATTTAAAAATTAACTATCTCAATTTTTTTAAATAAAGGAGAACTAGTATGACACCTCATAGTAGGGTTGTAAACGAATCGAAGCGAAGCGAATATTACTGTATTCGATTCGTATTCGTATTCGAAATTTTTTCGAATAATTAATGTGATTCGTATTCGATTTGAAATTGATATTCGTATTATTCGATTCGATTCGAGTATTCGATTCGATTTTTTTTAAAACATATTTTATACAATTTATTCGAAAATTTAAAAATTAATATTTTTACATAATATATAACAATATTCAATAAAATTACCTAATAAAAATTAAATAATAATATTCAAATTACGATTTCAATATTCAACTCTTAATACAATGCAAACCATTAATTAAAACTTCCGCGTAACATAACCTAAACAATAGTTATCAAAAGAACATTTCATTAAAGTGGTTTGTGAATCAATATTCGAATCCTTCATGGCTTGCAAATCAAGTGGTTTGCAACATGACATTGATCGGTTGTTCTTGCTCCTAAACAAAAATAAAAATCAATTAAAAATTTATTTATTTATGAAAACATGCATATAACTCAAATAAATTATAAAATAAATAGATAACTCACATATGTCATAAGGGTTTCTTGATCCCATGAATCTGACGAACCAAAACTTTCTACAACATTAAACAGTTGCTCATTCATTAAAATCCAATGTGCAATGGCCTCTCTTTGCTTCATATGATCATATTTACCATCTAACAAAGGATTCATTTCAAACTTGGATTTGATAGGCTGAAATTGCAATGTCTTTTTCTTTTCAGTATGCATTTTCTTTTGCACGCACCGGAGAAATCATTGGAGTAATGTCGAGTGGAGAAGACGAGGAGCGAAGAAGAGAACTACATGGAGGCGGCGGCAGCGACCGAAGTAACGTCGACTGGAGAAGAGAAAAGATGGTGGCGGCGGCGGCGACCGAAGTAACGTCGACTGAAGAATATATATATGTACTAGGGTTTTAGAATAAATAATATTTATAAAATTAAAATTAATAAAATGGTATATATATATATAATATAATATAATATATATATATATAATCGAATATTAACGAATACCGAATCGAATATCTTGATTTTGTATTCGTATTCGTTAATTAGTCGAATCGAATCGAATATTTTTATTCGAATTCGAATCACAAAATTACGAATACGAATATCAAAATTCGAATACGAATGCCGAATCGAATCAAAAATATTTGATTCATTTACAACCCTACCTCATAGCCATGTTCTCCAGCTTAAATTCAAAGAGCTTTCAAAATAAACCCTAAACCCCAATGGAGCGGGGATGATTTATATTTAAAATCACCGTCGGGATAAGGGAGGGGATGGTAATGCGATTTCCTAAACTAAATCACCCCATTTTCATCCCTATCTACATCTTATTACCTTACATTTTCACATGTCTCTTATCCCTCGACAAAATCCCAATTGACCTCTAATCTAGTGACCTCACACTTTAACATTTCAGTCAATCAACATCTCATTCATATAAATTTAGCCGCAATATCTCCTTTATTACTAGCCTCTTATCCTTAAAAAACCAACCACCAATCCAAATATACCTCATCTTGTGAACTCACACGCCTTTTATCCCGCAACAAACTAATCACCTCTCAATCGACTTTTAATTAATTACGCAAAATGTCATTACATTTAAAATATCTACTACAATGAGTGAAAATGAATGATTGCGTGAAATATTACAATTTAGTGCTCAGTTAAGATAATTCAAATGTAGTTTATATGCAAATATGCATAATTCTACCCGATAGTTGAAAATTAATTATGTAAAATGTTGTTAAATTTGAAATATCTATTGCAATGACCTTCAAAGTTAGTGATTGTAAAAATATTACAATTTCGCGCTAACCTTTGATTAATGCAAAAATAGTTGCACACCACTTCAGTCCAAATATTTTAATCTCCCCGCAAAAAATGAATTGCATTAAATGAATCTCACCCAACTTAGAAAATATTTAAAATTTCTCCCCAACCATGTTCTCTCTCCCCGACTCACTTCTTCCCTTAACCTTAACTCACCCTCAACCCTACCTTGTTGAAATTCGATTGCCTACTTAACCAACATCGCCTCCCCCTCCCTCAACCCCTCTTCGCCAAAATTCGATTATAACCTCACCAAAACCGATTTTCTCCTCAACAAACCTTGCCTCAACTAACCTCTCCCTCCCTCAACATAAACGACAACGAAATCTAAATGTAATCATGCCCTCTTTGCCTCAATATCAAACCCTAATAGCTTCTATTAAGGGATTTGTGAAAAGTTATATATATTTACGATCAATACATTAATTTCCTAAACCCTTATATATCTTTTTTGTTCTAGTTTATCCCTAGTGTTTTATAAAAACTAAAATGTTATTGTGACAAAGAGAAAATATCATCTCCATAGAAGTAAGGACAATTGTAGTAGTGCAATATCATCTCCACAAACCTTGATATTTGGTTATCTCTTTGGCTTTTCTTTGGTGAAATCTTACTTAGAAATTGTTGTTCAAATACAGTTTCAAAAAAGAGTTCTACAAAACTAAAAATATATTCTAGAGTTTCATTCTAAAATGTATTTTAGAGTTCATAATGTAATAATATGATAGATATACATTGATGTAATTACTATATAGTACGTAGTTGGTTGATGTTCAATTATGAAAACATTTCATTCAATTATTATCTATTTATTGGTTGATGTCATTGATTTTTACTAGATCATTTTAAAAACTAGTTATAAATATGATTTCAGTTTGAAATTAAAATGTTACAATGAGTTTAGGATGTAGTTTGAAATGAAAATATTTAGGGAAAAGTTTAAAATATTTTAGTTTGAAATTAGAATGTATATTTGACTAAGTTGATTGCATTTGATAATGTATGTATCATTAGGATCTATTCATGGTTCTAATTGGTTTTGTATTTATATTTTTTAAACATACTTTCAATCAATATGAGTAGACAATCTTAAAAAAATTCGATATAAGTGAATCTAAAAGTCAAAATCAGACAAGGTATGATTTATTAAATATTTTGAATTCTAATTTTGTTAATAGAGTTATTTTTGTCTCACAAAGTTTTTTTTATCGGTTTTAGGATAAGGGTATATATGAATTTGTGGATAGATGAAACCTAAAGGCTAAAGTGGTTCCAAAGAAAAAAGCATCGTCATATAAATGTTAAAAATGATAATATTCCCAAAGCGAAAACAACCAACATCAATAGCTTCAAGAAAACAATCTCCAATAAAAAAATACGTATTCAACACAACCACTATAAATTATTTCTCCGCATAAACCCACAAACCGCAAATCCAACCAAAATAAAAGGCTTAGTCCCTCCAAGAACTTTCAACTTCAGTTCAACCTAGTTTCCAATTGATCTTTTCTGAAGGTTATGATACTCAACCTAACACAACAAAAATAGTCAACAATCGTGCCCTTATCCTCGACAATCTAGACTCAACACAGTAACCTTAAAAGGGATAAAAACGATCAAAGGAGGATCTACACTTAGAAAATTTTAACAAATCAACAAAGATCTACATAGAAATAGAAATTGTTGGAGAGAAGTAATTTCATTCATTTAAGTTATGTATAGTAATTTAGAAATATGAAATAACTTTATTTTTAATCTTTATATGTTGTTGTCGCTTCTTTCTAGATATTTTGAAAGACATACATCAGATAATCACCACTTATTGGAGGGAGGATACTTGAACTAGAATCAATTTCTCGAAGACATTAAAAACATTTAGTGGGCACAATTATTGGTATGTTTAATTGTATTTTCTCTAATTAATTTTTATTATCAATTAATTGTTAGAGGTCTTTAGCAAATTCAAATGAATGTTTATATGAGACATTTGAGTGGGATCCCATTTTGGAGGGAAATGTGAATAAACTTTTCAAAAAATTAAAGAAAATAGATAGACGAAAGATAGAAATAAAAGAGAAAAAGGGTAGTGCGAAGATAACAAATTTTGTGTCTAAGGCCAAAGCATCTTTGAAAAAGCTCCAATACATTATCCTAGAAGACTAGACCCAAATGAGAAAAAACTTTTTATTGACCCAAAATATTTTGAAAAGTGCACCAAGTTCCAAAGAATTCGAAAGAAATACATAGAAAACGGTGGTATCACTTATTGCGGAAGTTTAATCCCAATTGTAGAATATCAAATAATATTGGTAAGTAATTTATTTATATGAGTTGTATTTAATTGATTGAATTAATATTACTAACACCTGAATTGTTATTTTATAATAAATCAAAGAACTTGGAAGAGACCCTTCCATTCTTGAAATATTTGAAAAGACACATAAAAAAAGGATGGCACATGGAGTGGAATTAAGGCAACATAATTTGTGGTATATTTTAAACAATACTAAGTATCTATTTTTTATATTTAATGAAAATGTTGAGATTAATATTTTATACACTACTAAGTATGTTTTTTTTTATGTAGAATACTTTTACTCAGCCACATCAAACTCTAGATTTTGTAGATATAAATGAACAAAAATAAAAAAAATAAAGTTGTGGATGGAGGCAATAGGGAATATCAAAAGCGGACGTGTATTTGGAATCGGCTACATAGGCCAAAAACAAGTATTCAAAAATGAACAATTCAGCACACAACTATGTAGGGAGGTAAATACCTTTAAAGAAACTGTAAGTGCATTGCAAATGAAAAATTCAGAAAAGAAAAAAAGAAAATGCACTTCAAAAGAATAAGTTGATAAATGTAAGGTAGACTATATTGAACAACAAGAGATAATTAAAGTGTTAAAATTCAATTAAGTTAAACTGGTTAATGGCAAAGTTGTTCTTCAAACACAAATACATTATTTACATGAACGAGTCGACAATATCCTAGCATTATGGAACAACAATGGGCAACGAATGAGCCCAAATTTTATAACTTCGGACGACTTATGAAGAAGGTTAGTGATTTCAATCATTAATTTAGTTTATATGCTTCATATTCAAATGCAAGGTGTGATTATTTCATAAAATGCTATTAAAGTTAGTTATAATCATAATATTTTAAATATGTTGAATTATTAGTTTTAATAATTAATAGGTAAATGACAAAAATAATATAGTTAATTGAGTAAGATAATGTTTAATCCTTAATATTCTAAACATGTTAATCTATCAAATACCTAAGATTTCAAGTGGTTTAGTTTAAATCTTTTGTCAAAACATTTGGGTTGTTTAATGCTATCAAATATTATTGGAGAATGCACTATGATGGGGTGGGATGGCTCTTGAGTGGTTAATCATGTAATAAAATTATTATACATTAATATATTCAATAAATAAACTAGATAATAAATACAATTAGTTATTTTGTTAAATGTATTCAGGTTTGGATAAATAAAGATATAACAATGATCAATTTTTTTGAAATCTCATTGGATGGGGTGAAACATCAAATACTTTGGATGTTTTTTAATATTTTTGGAACATAAGTACTTGATGGATTTAATTTGCAAATGTATTTTACAAATTTGTATTGAATTATGTTAGTTTATAATGCATTGATCATATAATTGATGCTTGTTTTGATTATTATATATTAAACAAAGAATCGTTTGAAAATGGATTGAATTGAATTAGTAATATTTGTTTTTGAAACAATGCGTAAAAAATTGCAAAAGATTTTGCATATTCAATGCAAAATTAAAACATATTTATTATCTCAAAATTATGCATATCATGTATTCTAAATAATGCAAATAAAGTTGTAGAAGATATCTATATATATATATAATGATGCTTAATTTTTAAAGTGTCTGAATTGCCGGGTCGAGAGCTGTGGTTAATTTGGATACTTGGGTCAGATTGTGGATTGACCCGTTTTTAAATTCAAAACGGTTAAAAATAAAATTAAAAATGCTAGAGGTATGTTTTGAACTTGCAACCTAACAAAACAAGTACAACTCTTTAACCAACTAGGCTACAAAGACTTTATGTTTTAAATTCAACAGTAAATTTGATAAATGCGGGACGTGTTAATATTAATATAAGTTCAACTTTTTAACTAACTAATCTATATATATAATGATGCTTAATTTTTAAAGTGTCCGAATTGCCGGGTCGAGAGCTGTGGTTAATTTGGATACTTGGGTCGGATTGTGGGTTGACCCGTTTTTAAATTTAAAACGGTTAAAAATAAAATTAAAAATGCTAGAGGTATGTTTTGAACTTGCAACCTAACAAAACAAGTACAACTCTTTAACCAACTAAGCTACAAAGACTTTATATTTTAATTTTAACACCAAATTTGATAAACGCGGGACGTTTTAATATTAATATAAGTTCAACTTTTTAACTAACTAATCTATATATATATATAATGATGCTTAATTTTTAAAGTGTCCGAATTGCCGGGTCAAGAGTTGTGGTTAATTTGGATACTTGGGTCGGATTATGGGTTGACCCGTTTTTAAATTTAAAACGGTTAAAAATAAAATTAAAAATGCTAGAGGTATGTTTCGAACTTGCAACCTAACAAAACAAATACAACTCTTTAACCAACTAGGTTACAAAGACTTTATGTTTTAAATTCAACACCAAATTTGATAAACGCGGGACGTTTTAATATTAATATAAGTTCAACTTTTTAACTAACTAATCTATATATATAATGATGCTTAATTTTTAAAGTGTCCAAATTGCCGGGTCGAGAGCTGTGGTTAATTTGGATACTTAGGTTTAGGGTTTAGGGTTTAGGGTTAATTTGGATACTTGGGTCGGATTGTGGGTTGACCCGTTTTTAAATTTAAAACGGTTAAAAATAAAATTAAAAATGCTAGAGGTATGTTTCGAACTTGCAACCTAACAAAACAAGTACAACTCTTTAACCAACTAGGCTACAAAGACTTTATATTTTAATTTCAACACCAAATTTGATAAACGCGGGACGTTTTAATATTAATATAAGTTCAACTTTTTAACTAACTAATCTATATATATATTATGATGCTTAATTTTTAAAGTGTCCGAATTGCCGGGTCGAGAGCTGTGGTTAATTTGGATACTTGGGTCGGATTGTGGGTTGACCCGTTTTTAAATTTAAAACGGTTAAAAATAAAATTAAAAATGCTAGAGGTATGTTTCGAACTTGCAACTTAACAAAACAAGTACAACTCTTTAACCAACTAGGCTACAAAAACTTTATATTTTAAATTCAACACCAAATTTGATAAACACGGAACGTTTTAATATTAATATAAAACTTTTTAACTAACTAATATATAATGATGTTGAGTAAATGGATATTTGGGTCGGATTGTGGGTTGACTCACCCATAAACTTAAAACGGTTAAAAATAAAATAAAAAATGTTATCCGTAATTTTTTTTCACGGTTTTTATATTATTACTCGTGCAAATGCACGGGCTAAATGCTAGTTCTTAATAGTATTACAAAGTTATGAATAAGATAATTACAATCATAGTTGTAGAATGATACGTTGTAGTATTATCAATAATATAAGTTTATGTATGACATTCCAAAAAGGGTTGCAAATCAATTACATAAATAAAATACAAATGATAATGTTGTAATATACTACGTATAGGATACCAAATATTACAAATAAAATTGCAGATAAATTTTAAAAGTATAATGTAAATTATAAATAAAGGTGTTACGAAAAATATTGCATTACGTAATTTTATAAGGTGTGCAAAGAGGATTATATTACTTAATTTTATAAGGTAATGTAGTTTATGTTGAATATATTTTTATTGACGATAATATAGATAGGGTTGTATTAAAAATAGAAATTGTATTGCTTCATTTTCAATTATTTATTATACTAGGTATTGCGAAAGATAATTTATGTTGAATGTATTTTTATTATTTAATAGATTAATCGTATTGAATTTTTTATTGTAATACAATAAGTTTATTAATAAAAAAATATTATAAAATTTATTGTATATTTATATTAACTAGTTAGTTAGAATTTTCATGACATTTGCATTTGGTGTAAATATTGTAAAAAATATTGTAGATTTGTAACTGGGCTTGCAAATTTAGTTGTAAATGTCATAGATATTGCTAAGAAAATTATTAAAGACCATTTTTAACGAAAATAATGTTGTTAACACATTTGTTGTAAATCGACAAGTTTTTTTTGTTGTGTTAGCTTATTTTATTAGAGTTTTGCATTTTACAATCATATAAAATATATGTTACAAATTCAAGATTAATATATATGCATTTTTAATTATTTTTTTAATAAACCACTCCAAATTTTGTAAACGAGTTAATCCGCAAATTAATTACTCGATTCACTTACACTCACAACGAGATTTGTGTATTGTCGTGTAACGACTCAGTTATCTATAATTAAGTGTTATTATTATTATTATATATATACTAAATAAACTAATTTTTTAATAATATTTATGTCTAAAAAAATAATAATTAATGTGGAAATGAATTAGTTATATATATATAGTCACATTAATTTAGGTATTTTGTGACTATAAGGCCATCTCCAACCCAAATATCTATTCTCAAACCCAAAATACAATAAACATCCCATCAAACAGTAATTCATCTCAAACCCAAAAACCTAAACGCAAAAGAATATTCTCAGAATATTCCTTTTTATAATAATTTTTAATTTTTTCAATATTATCTATATATTTATCTAAAATTACAAATTGAACTCATAACTTTACGACAACTTATTAAGTATTTTTAAATTCTAATTATAAATCAATTATTTATACAACTGCATAAAACAAATTAAACATTATTAAATAAACACAAATTACATTTCACAAACAAAAAAAATACAACAAAACAAATCTTATTAAAACATACTTTTTACCCATAAAATAGACGATTTATCAATTCTCGGAATGTCTTTTTTAATTTCTTAGTTATGTAATGGATTATTGTATTTTTTTCGTTTTTCTACGTGTTTTATTTTATTAAAATTGTTTTTATTATTTATTATTTTTTTTATCAATATTGTTTATTATTATAAATTTATAATACTCAAAAAAATATAAAATATAAATATAAACAAATTTAAATATAAGTTAATCATATAAACAAATTAAAATTATCATGAATTAAACATATAAATAAAATAAAATATAAATAAATTAAAATGTAAATAAATAAAATATGTAAACAAATTAAAATATAAATAAGTTATTTAAATTAATTAAAAACAAACTAAAAGGACTGAAATGAAAGTTTTGAAAACTTTTAAGTATGTGAACAGTATCCCTGCAAATTTGAGTTTAGAAGAGAGAGAATTTACAGAAAAACTCAAAATGAAGTTGAGTTTGCAGATGAGTTGGAGGGCTAAATTAAACCTATTATGAAGATAAGTTTGCAGGTGGGTTGGAGATGATATAACGTGACGATAAATAGAACTTTCTAAAGAGTATTAAATTGAGCTAGAGATATTAATTTTACCCCATAATTTTTTTGCAAACTAGATTTGTTGAGGCCTACCCTCACCATTTTTCTGCAAACTAGATTTGTTGAAGCCAATTTTTTTTCTTCTTTCTTTGGGACTCTTTTTTAATTCTTTTTTGGTAACCTCTTATTTGATATGCATTATATTTTTTCATAGATTTTATATAGTTATTTGAAATTTCTCCTTTTTATTATATGGATATCATTTTAACATCAAATCACTTATTTTATTTATTTAAATATTTTTATTTAAATTTTAAATTTTAAATAAAACTAATATTTAAATCAATTAAAAACACAAATAATTTAATTATTTTTTTTACAAAACCCTAAAAATACTAAATTAAACAAGCTTAAAACCCTAAAAATACTAAATTAAACAAGCTATTGGAGTTAGATATTGGGTTATTTGAGATTTGTATTTAATTTTTCTAATAAAATTGTTATATGAAAATATAAGTAATTTAAAATTTTTATTAATTATATTTTATAATTTTTATTTAAAATTTAAATTATATAAAATTAAAATAAACAGTATTTATTATTATATATTGTTTTTTATTTAAATTTTATAAAAATAAAATAAAGATATTTTACTATAATTATATTATTGTAAGAACTAAAAATTTACGTACCAATTTATAAAATAAAAATAATTATTTTATTTAATTTTAATAAATAAAATCAAAATAATTAACTTCATGTCAAAAACCCAATTAAAACAATTAACTTGACTAATTATTATATCAATTAAAGTCTAATTAACTAAGAAAAATTGTCAATATAATATAAATAAAATTATTTAGAATAAATTTTGTACTCATTTATCTTAAAATAATTTTAGAAAAAATCAGGAATTAAAATAAATAATTTAAAATAAAATGAAATACTTCCAAAATTATTTATTTAACCCAAAAAAAAAATAAAACAAATAATAAATTAGTAAAATATTTTTCATATTTATTTTAATATTTTGTGTGTTTAAAAAGATCAAAAATAAAGTCAAAAGGTGAAAAAAAATCAATTTTAAACAAATCCTTAAGGTTTAAAAGAAATTTAAAATTTGTAATCGGGCGTAGCCGAAACCGAAAGAAGAAGCTATAGTTGAAAGTTAGGTCATCAGATGAGCGTTGAGATCTCATCCAATGAACCAGACAAACCCGCATAGCCGGCTGTAACTAATGATGCGCGCGCCCGAGAAGTAGGCGATCAACTAATGCCCATTAGCCGAGACGCTAACGGACCGCTCGATACGCTCGGTCGTCAACGGAACGTTGACGAAACGCACTAAAGCGCATGAAACAACATCGTCTCATGTGTCACTGTCTTTTTTATCATGACACCGGAGCAGATAAGATCAAAGACCCATCTTTGATCTTCTCTTTTTGGAACTCCCTCGTTAGTAAACCATTTCGGTTGATTTCAAGCCTGAAATGATCACCCTATGGTGACTACAAGAATATGGACGATTCATTCTTATTCCGGTCAACTTGAGGAAGAACAGTCAAAATGCCATTAATGACTTTTAGATGATTCGATCCACTTGAAGTCTCCACCCTCTTAGGGATAGTATAAATGCATCTTCGAGTCATTCCGAAGGTAAGTTATTCACTCTCCACCTTCTAATATTCGATTTTCAGAAATCCGTCGTTAAAGCTTCAAGCTTTTGGATTTTTAAAAACTTTGGATAAGGCCTTAAATTTTGGATCTAAGCATCCCAATAGCTCCCTTAAGGTTTAAGGAGTGTTCTTCAATCCTTGGTAAAGATCCAATCACCCTCTAATTCATATTTACAGTTTGAATTTGGAATTTTAATATTTTAAATTGAATAAGCTTATATGTTTACAGTTTATGGTGTTTTATGGTTAAATATTGATGCTAATATATTTAGAAACTATCTATACAAGATAGAACCATTCAATTGGTCTTAAAAACAAAAATCTAAATTTGAAATTTTGAAATCTAAAAATCATTTATGTTGTTTTTGGGCTAATTTTGTTAATTCACAGCTCATAAAATATACTAATATGATTCTAATAATGTTGGACAACTATTTGGATCAGGTTTGATTCATCCCAATTATGTTGGATCAAAATCAAAATTTTCAAAATAATTGAAATATTTTTGAGTTCTTCATTTGGTCAAAATGAATAGTTAGTGTTCTTGTTTTAGTATCAATCAACTATATGAGATATAAGGAAGCAATTTGGTAGCTCATTTCCCTTCAAAACAACTTTAAAATAAAAAGAAACTATAAAATTTGATCATAAACTGTTTTGATCAAATTGATCATCATCCAGGTTGATTATACCTTGAGATGAAGATCAACATATTTCTGGAAGCTTTGTGAAGCTACCCAAACCATTCGATCAAAGATTCCAAGCTAAAAAAACGAATTAAAAAAAGTGAACTGAGGTGTTCTTGAGGACCGTGGCTTGTTAACCTAGGACCGAGAGATCCGACCGAGGATACTCAGTTTGGACCGAAACCTATGAGCAAGAAATTCGACCTTAGGACCGAGACATTCAACTGATGTTCTTGAGCTAGGACCGAGAAATCCGACCAAGAATTTTCACCTAGAATCGAGAGGTCCAAACCTAGGACCGATGAATCTCGACCCAAGACCGAGAATCCCTAAACCCGAGACCGAGTTTATACACCTCGACCGAAGAACTTAACTAAGGCTAACCCAAGACCAGTGTGTTTATACACCCCTACAAGTAATCTCAGCTTAAGACCGAGAGTCCTAAGCACCCAAACTGATGGTCTCTTGACCTCGACCGATAAAAACGGACCCAAGGTTTATGACTCCATTCTTAAGGCCTTTTGGTTCCAATTTTCAAAACCCAAAATTATTTTTGTAATTTTGGGACCACAAACAATTTTCTAATTCGGAAAAATTAGAAACTGATTTCAAAATATTTTTGGGATATTTTCACAAAAAAATATTTTGACTAAGGCATGTTTGGTGTTTATTTCTAAACCTTAGCACTCTTAAATAACTGATGTTCTTCAGGTATAATCCTCCATAGTAAATCATCATCAACATGTACCAGCATTTTAAATATTGTTGTTTCAATATTTTAAATAACGCTGAAACTTAGAAACACGATTAGGACCAGAAGAATAATTGGTTAAAACTAATACGTTATACAACCAATTTTTAAATTCCAATTATAAGTAAAGACCGTTTTTAAAACAAGTACGGAGGATAAAACGCGAAAAACCTTTTCCTAATATTACTAAACTACGAACTAATTTGTCCCATTTTTTTTAAATTACGAACTAAAAGAAATTCTGGTCAATACGTTTGTGTACGTATGTTAACTTTTATTGATTTTCAAAAATAATTGACAGCTTTATTTCAAAATAAATAATCTATTAAATTAATTTTGTTTAATAATTTAAACTAAAAGATTTTAAAAAATTAAATTATGATTTGATTACAGTAAATTTTAATTTATCGAATTATTGAAAATTGAACCCAAAATTAATTACTTAATTAATTTTAAAAGCAGTCTCGAATTAATTAAATTTTTAAAAAAATAATATTTAATTTTAAATAAAAAATTTTTAACACGCAAAACAATGTTATAATTTAAATTTTCACCAATCCATTAAAAGGAGTTTTTTTGTTACAATTATTATATTTTCTTTTATTTAAATTATATAAAAATAAATTAACCATATTTATAATATATAATATATTTTTACATTTAGATTTTATAAAAATAAAATAGTTGAAGCACTTTGGATTTTTTTTTTTTTTTTTTTAGTATTTTTCAAAATATTTTTAATTAGTTTATTTATTGATAAAAAAAGTTGTATTTAAAATTTAAATTTAATAAAATAAAAAATATTTTAGTATTTTAATTTATAAAATAAATAATTTGATTGTTAAAATGATTGAGAGATAATTTATAAAATTAAAAATAAAATTAAAAATATATCAAACAAATTCTTGGTCTTATTTATCAACTTTATTTGTGTTTCTTTCTTCTATGAATACACAACTTTTGAAAAAAAAGTTACAATTAGTAATGATCAATACTTAAAAATGAAAAAATAAATAAAAATTAACTAACATCCCTGTAATATAATGACATTATTAAATATCTATAATTCCACAATCTTACTAAAAATCAAACAATATAAATGTCAAAACTTTCAGCTAAAAAGAAGTCCAGATGGTAACTATAATACTTTTTAACTGTCTTTCAACCTTTATTTTTCTAAAACACGCCAAGTAAAGGTCAAACCACACATTACGCTTAGGAAACACATACTCTAATACTCAACTACACTAGATTGTAAAACCCAAACTTGAAACACACACATTCATCATTTCACCTATTTACAATAGAATCATGGCATTGAAAAACACATTACAAAAAAAAGGAAAAGTATAGTATAAACAATAATGTCAATGATATTAGATTTACTTAATTGATTGCATGAACAACTTCATTAGGAATGCATAATATAGTGTCTTCCATAAGTTGTTCAAGAATTATTTCTTCAATATCGATTCCAACTTTTTCAGTTTCCGATTGAAGGCTCGTCCATTCCCTGTTCTTCTCCATATCCCTTTTAACCGCATCGTCCAAAGTAGTAAACGGTGTAGGCCAGGAGAGGTTCGAATCAACTCCTTTCCACACCTCTCGGATTACATCTTCTCCCGCCGGTCTACATAACACCACATTTGGATATCGACTAAAGTAGCGTTCACAGATGTCATCGAGGATTTCATTTGTACAGTCAAACAGGACCTTCTGGTCGTGCAAACTACGGCTGGAGAACAATTCCACTTCATGAAACAACGAAGAGTCTAGTATGGGATCTGAAGAAATCCATCGAGAGAGAAACTCGTCCCAGTTTATACCGGAAGCTAGAAGTACGGCCTCCACATACTCGAATGCTGATTCTTCATCTGCCAAACGGTTCCCGATACAAACTACTGGATCATTAACGGTTTCTTCAAATGAAAATCGTCTTGGCTCAACTACAAGATCAGGAACAAAGTTCTTTTTAGCACAAAAGTGTTAAAACTCGGTCTGAAAAAAACAAACAAAAGAGATTTACCTGTTCTTTTAGTAGATTTAGCTGTTGGTGGGCTGACACTATCATCATCAGCAACTATTGACTCAAGAACAGAGATAGGACTGAGCCTCTCCGGTCTCATACTGGAACATTCTAGAACATCAACGTTTGGGGGGATTGAATGATGAGTCGTGGGAGATGTTAACAATGATTCATCCTCTTGAAATAGATCCTGAAGAAAGAATTTATCATTAACACAGCCATAAGTGATTGATCAAGTTGTAATACAAGTAGAGATCTAAGCTTACCATCTTTTGAAAACAAGTTAGATCAAAACTGCTAAGTTCTATCTCTGAAACGTCAGATGTATCACATTCTCTTCCAAGGAACAAATCGGTTGATTTTGAAATCTTCAGTCTGGACAGAGTTTGACAGTCAAACGTTGTCTTCTCACAAGAACCTAGAATATCATTGTGTTCAAATGTTTCAGAAGCTTCAGGATTTGAAAGGTTCACAATTTCATCGTCTCCACTTGTTAGAATCATCTCAGACAGACGTTTTTGGCCCTCGTCCTTCAAATTTCTAGCTCCAGCTTTGTCTTGTTCCTTCTTGGAGCCAAAAACAGGCATGATAAACCTCTCATGAAAGAAATGATCCCTGGTTGGAGAATTCCATCCTAGATTTCCTTTGACAGTGTTCTTTTCAGTGTTTTCAACCAGCCTTTGGTAAGGGATTCGATTACGATCCTTTGTAATCGCGTGTTTTAACTTCTTCTTGATTTCAGTAAACGAGAATTGTGAAGAAAATCTTTCAGTTTTATTACCTTTCTTCTCTAGATCAGATGACAAGCCTGAACTGAGCTTTCTTGACGATCCAGGCTTCAGAATAACAATTCGGTTTGAAATCTCCAACCGAGGTTTGCGTTTTCTTCTGAATAAATTACGATTCTTCTGAGTATTCACACCAGCCAATGATTCAACCTCATTAAAGCTAAGATCATTCAAGATTTTTGAAATCAGTTCTTTCTTAGAACTTGGTTTCTGAAGATCGTTAACAATTTCCTTAACAGTCTCACCCAGATCAGAAGAATTCCCTTTCTCTTCTTCTTCTTCTTCAAAACACATCTCTTTCTGAACAATATCCTTGACACTAACCTTATCCGTCTTTATTGTCTGAATCTCATGTTTCTGTTCTGAAATTAGCTTTCGAGTTGACCAACGAATGCGAAAATCGAACACACTAATGAAACTACATATACACTTAACTTGTTCTCTATCATTTTTCTGTGGCCGACTAGATTTCTTCGTCATAATGACTTTGAATCCTTTGTTGCAACAATTCCTAACCAAATAAACCCAATTCAAGTCTCAGTTCATCTAATACAAACTAATAAATAAGAACAATATCAGAGAAAAACAGAGAAAGAAAGTACCTGAAATTCAGAGCCCACCAAAGTCTTAAGCTATCAACGAGTAAACCCTCACGAGTCACGAATTACACAGACGATGTTTGCATGTTTCAACTGAGAAAAGCTTCAATTTTCCAAAACCCAGATGAAGATAGAGATACCCAAAAGGAAAAAAGTCATCACAGGGAAAGAATCTTTAAACACTAGAGATCAGTAAAAAGGAACAACTTTTGCTTATTGGGTTGTAAATTGTAAGATTCTAAGTCTATAGATGAGTGTTGTTGTGAGAAATTTCAATGGAAGAAAACAATCGACGTCAAAATCCAGAGCTTTCTTTGATGGGAGCCTTTCTTGGATTCATAGGTATTCTCACCGACCAAAGAGAGAGAGTCAAATGGAACATAAGAGTTGAGGAATAAGGAAAAGGGGTGCAGCCATTAACGACTGAAGAAATAGAGAGTAAAGTGACGGAAAAAATGGAGAAAAAGGAAAGTATGAGAAAGCGAAGGCTTAACGATGACAAAAATCAATTGTTGGCTAGTGTATGCGTGGCAATCTATCCTTTGGATGCTGTCTTTGTAGGTCCCAATGTCCCATGACAATATATTAAAATATATATATATATATATTTGAATTTCTTTTTTAAATAAAGTTCAAAAAAAAATAATAATATATTATTTTAAGCCTTGTTTGGTCTTCGATTATTTCGAAAAATTATTATGGTGTGTTTGGATGATGAAAATTGAATTTAGAATTAAAATATTATTTTCATTTTCAAGAAGAATTGGTATTGAAAAATATATTTGATTCTTATGTAAGAAATATTATCTATTAATTAAAGAGGAGTGATAGAGGAGAGAATTTGAGTGAGGAAAGACATCACCTCATTGGTTAGAAAAAAGGTAAAAGTAAGAAAAAAAAGAGAATAGAGAGAAATTATTTGATTTTTTTAGCCAATCATATTGTCGTCTGTCATTTTGTCTCTTATTCCCTCACCAAATTCTCTCTCCTAATCATTTCTCTTAATTAAAATAGTTTAAATGAGAATAATTTTGTCTAAGTTTTTATTCTTAGTAAATAAATAAAATAAAAAGTAAATAAATAAAATAAGGTTGACTCTCTAACTTTTTAAATTTTAAATAATAAATTAATATAATATTTTGTTTAAAAATATATTTTAATTAAACTCAGTGAATAGAAAATTATAAAATTATATTAATTTTAAATATTATAATTCTTAATTTAAAATTGCTTAACAAAATAAAAATAAAAATTATTTCTAATAATGTAAAAATGAATTATTTATATTTTGTGTACTATCTTATTTGAAGTGACAACAAAAACACAAAAGTTTTATAATTAAATTTTTATTAAAAAATATTCTAATTTAAATATAATTGCGAATGTTAGTGTTAATTTTTTAAAACAAATTTCAATTAGAAAAATAATAAATGATTAAAATATTAATAAAATAAGAATATATATATATATTTTTTTGGTTAATTATTGTAGTGATGTAATAGAAGAAAGTTGGTTGTTAAATGATTAATTATTTTAAAATAATCTCAAATAAGTAGCTTATATCAAACAAGACACAATTTGATTTAATCATGAATATATTATTTTTTCAAAGTGTTTGATTATTTAACCTTAGGAGGCGGAGGCGGTGATAGGTCAAATGTTTGAACTTATTATAAGTTGGGATAAAACTAGCTAGCCTTAATTAAATGAAACATTGTATTCAATTTTACTCTTTCTTAAGAAAACATCTTCACCATTTTAGGGGGAAATGTGTATAAATAAAGAACTTAATAATTGACTGAAACTGTTGATAAAACCTATGGGATTTGTCCAGCTTTTGTTTGGGCATATTTACTAAGGATTTTAAGTTTTTTTATAATTAAAAAAGTTAGCACTATACTTAACAACTAGGATGTATCTCGTGCATTTGCACGAGTAATAATATAAAAAACCGTGAAAAAAATATTACGATAAAAAATTTATGAGCGGGTCAACCCACAATCCGACCTAAGTATTCATTTATTCTCACATATATCGATATTAACCACAACTCTCGATCCGACAATCCGGACATTTTAAAAATTAAATATCATTATATATATATATATATATATATATATATATATATATATATATATATATATATATATATATATATATATATATATATATATATATATATATATATATATATATATATATATATATATATATATATATATATATATATATATATATATATATATATCATGATATGTATTTCATATATTTTTAGTAAATATTGAATAGTAGACTTTTAAATTTTGTAATCATAATTTAGTATTATGAATTTTATTTGTTATATGAAATAATTTAGGACTTGTTTTTAATAAGAATTTTTAAGTAACTAATGAGTTTTAAAAAAATAATAGTTTACACATATGATTTAAAATAAAGATTATTTTTGGAAGTTTTATCAAGTTATCTTTTTTTTAAGATATATCTATATTTTTGGACATACTTATAATAGATCAAATGAATATGATTTGATTTAAGAAATTTAAATTCAATCTCTCAACTCCCATTTCTTTAAAGTTCAAATCTTACTGAAAAACATTTTAACTAAAATGAGAGAATATGAGTGGATTATCTCTACTAACAATTAAAGCATGATTGAACAAAAATTAGAGAGAAGAAAATATATTTTGGTTTACAATAAAATGAAAGAGTATTGTAGTAAATCTGTTCATAATTCAAATAATAAACTAGTATATTATGCCTTAAAATGTATAATGCAATTCTACATCATAATACAAATGCAACATGGGTGAAACAATAACATAAATTTACTTGTATTTTGATTTCTTGGAAATATCAAATATGTCATTATAATTATTATTAAAACTATTGGACATAGTTACAATATTCAAAAAAAATTCTAACACACCAATTAAGTATTAGTTTATGGATTCTACCATCATTTTAAATTGTTCAGTCATTATCTGGCCTCTCAAATATATAACAATTATTTCTTTATATTTAATTTTCTGTACAACTATTTACTAGTTTATTTATATTTATAATTTTATATACAAATATATTAATTAGTATATTAAGTTGGTTGATCTGAATATTGATCATACTCACATAAAAATTAAATTGAAGAAAAAATATGTTCCCTTAAAGTTTTGGATGTGCTCCAAGCTCACAGAAACTGTGATTGACACATTGATGTGTGGTCACCCAAAGTCACATTAAGACACCATTTTATCTTTTGACTTGAGTTACATATAAAGCTCATGACAAAAAATAAATTAGCAAATTCATAACTATACTCATGCATATTGTGTCCTATGCACAAAAGAGAGTAGACCATTGCCCATCTCCTTATAAACTCCTATTCACCATGGACATATTGATAAAGCTCATCACAACTATGATTTTGGTTAACTTTAAAAAATTGACACATGATTCAAGAATTGATAGCTAGAAAACCTAGAAACAATTTGTTTATAGCAAACACCCTCAAGAGTATCCTTAAAGATATAGTATATCAAATAATGGTAAGAAAAAAAATACTAGAATCTTCTCATGAATTAAATAGACAAGCGAATAAATTTGCCGAGATATTCAAATTGATTTGTGTGACATCACTCGCTCGTGCAGAAGAGTCTCGATCATCCAATATAATCGAGAAACATGTCAAAGTATGGGTATTTATAAGGTTGAAGTCAAGAAACCACCCGATTTAACACAAGATATAGTTAGCTTCATTTTATGTAATCTTTTTAACATTTCAATATAATTTGTTTAAATCTTTTATAATATATTATGTGGCATAGAGGTTGCCTAAACTTGGGCGCTAAGATAAACCTTTTATATATATATATATATATTATAAACCGTATTATCATATCAATTTTATATAAATATAAAAATATTTTCGACATGGTACCAGATCGCTGCCATCAGATCTTGTTGTCATATGTCGTAATCCAGTTTAACTTCGATCATCGATGCACCAGTGCGGTCATATTTTTATGTCGATTATTTTTTATTTTCGGATCTGATTTGGTTTTCTGAATTGTCTATTGCTTTCTGATTCGCTGAACAGTCTGAGTTCTTTACTGAATATTTTGATATATTTTTTAGCTAGTTATTGGTATTTATTTCTACTTTGGATTCTTCATTTATGCCTCTCAATATGGATCGTGTGGAGGCATATAGTATTACGGTTATATTGTTAGGAGACAACTATGATTTATGCTCCAAATCTATGAAGAATTTTTTAATTGGTAAGAAGTTGTGGCGATATGTCACTAGTGACTCCACTGTACCAATAAAACCCGTTGGATACCGACTACAAAAGAAATTGACGATTATTGTTTGGATATAGTGAAAATCATATTATTCTTACATGTATTCGAAATATGTCATCAAGAAATATTCAGATCCAATTTTGGCGAATGGATACCACCAAGATGACATTTGATTATCTGAAAGATCGATTCTAGGCTACTGGAGAAATGCACCACTATCAATTATTGAGTTCGTTACATGCACTGAAATATGATCCAGGACAATCCATAGACGATTTCTTCTCTAATATCAAGTCACTCTGGGATCGCATTGACAAGGCCAACATTAGTGAGAAACACTTTAGGTTCATTCAGCTACGATGAAGCTTGGACTTAAGTATGAGTCTGTTTGTGGATCATTGCTCAATCGTCACCCACTGCCTTCGTTAGACATAGTTATGAAGGAGATCACTGTTGAGGCTACTCGCCTTGCCATGCTTCGATCTCCTACTATTAATTATGTTATAGCTATTTCATCTTCTCTGCCCGTGTTTTATCATAAGAATGTTCGAAAAGATGCATGATCAGATAAGTCTGCTAAATGCTATCTTTGTCCGAATATTGATCATGTGTACACTCATTTCCCCAACATTGAGTGTCGTTATTTCCACCAAAGGATAGGGCTGGACGTAAACATAACGCTACAGAGTTTGTCTGTTATTTAGCGCTCATGTCCTTACAATGCTCTAAAACAAATTCTAATGGATCTGTTGAGTGCTACGAAGCTTGTCTTATGGTCAGGGGTTTCTTACATGAGTACGACATTGACTATGAAGAGAATTTTGCTCATGTTGCCCATTTGACTTATGTTCGTTGTCTTTTGGCTATTATTGTTGTTCGTCGATGGTCTCTTCACCAGTTGTATGTAAAGAATGATTTTCTTTATGAAGATCTTTCTGAGGAGGTTTATATGAGTCTGCTGATGGGTTCATACATTTGGAGAAGGTATATAAGTTACATCGTGCACTTTACGGTCTAAAGCAAACACCCCGAGCTTGGTTTTCCAAGTTGAGCTCATCACTTATTTAGTATGGGTTTACCTCCTCTCTATATGAATCTACTTTATTCATTTGTTGTTTCTCATTTGAGATTATTATTATATTATTATATGTTGATGATATAGTGATCACTAGCGACGATGTCTCTATAATATCTAATTTATAGACATATCTTCATCAATATTTTGTATGAAGAGTCTTGGTAACCTGTGTTACTTTCTAGGTCTTGAGATTTCCGACACAACAAATAGTATCTATTTATCTCAAGCAAAGTATGTTTCTGACCTCATCTCCCGTGCTGGCTTGACTGATAGCAAAACTGCATCGAATTCACTTGAGGCAGATTGTCGCTTACTCCTCTCGATGACATCCTTCTTAAGGACCCCACACTCTATCACTAGTTAGTGGGCTCCCTGATATATCTGACCGTCACTCACCTTGACATAGCTCATGCAGTTCACATCCTTAGTCAATTCATGACTAGTCATCGTACATCTCATCACTCGACTATGTTACGTTTTCTCCTCTATATTAAGGGAACTCTCTTACATGGTGATGATTCATCATTGGTACTCACTGGTTACTTGGATGCTGATTGAGAAGGCGATCCCATTAACCAACGCTCCATCACTAGTTATTGTTTCTTCTCGGGAATTCTCTTGTTTTTTGGCAAAGAAAGAAACATACTTCTGAGTTAGAGTATCACACGCTTGCTGATTCTACTTCTAAGCTTCTTTGGATTCGATGACTTCTCTTTAATCTTGGCGTTCCTCATCCGCCAGCCACCGATCTTCATTGTGATAGTTAAAGTGTTATTCACATTTCTCAGAGATGTGTTTAATTAGCGCACTAAACACATTGAGATCGATTGCCACTTTGTATGAAAACATGTTGGTGCTAGTAGTATACAATTACGGTACTATCTATCGAACACCAGACTGTAGATGTCTTCACCAAGTCTCTCTTATCATGTCATTTTTATGTTATTGAGCAAACTCAAGCTGATCTCTAATCTATCACCTTGAGCTTGAGGAGGGGTAGTAAAATATATTATGTGACTCAACCCATCTAGAGGTTACAACCCATCTAGAGCATGTCTTCACTTGGACGCTAAAATAAACCATATATATATATATTGTAACCCTGTATTATCATATCAATTTTATATAAATATAAAAATATTTTCGACAAAATTCGTTTGAAATTTTCTAATATATTACAACAATGTTTATTTTGTCAAACGATTATGAATTTGTTTGAAATTTTCTAATATATTACAACAATGTTTGTTTTGTCAAACGATTATGTGGCTTCACTATTTTTTTGACATTTTTAATAAAAGAATTATAAGTCACTCTTTTATACATGGGAAATCAAATTAATATGACCATGATTATAAATAATTAAGTATTATAATAGATTAGTGATAAGTTAATAAATTCTTTGAGATTAATTTTACAGCAAATGATAAAATAAGCCATTACAATCTGAGTTCTACTTTTTTTTTTCCCTTTAAGTGCTATCTTGCTTGACGTGTATAATAGTTATAATTACTTATTAGTGTAACATAAACATCTTCTTAAGCTACTTAACATATTAGAACATAAATATAAAAAATAGAGTCGGCATACCCACTAATAAAAAGTTCTTAGAATAAATTAAAGCAAATTGACCTAATCCTTAACTTATAAGATAAGAACAAAATTGCTGATTGGAAAATAAGGTCCACTAATGAAAAAACATAGCTTAATTGGGTTAAACATGATTATTTTATCGATTGTTTAATAGAACAATTATGTATCATATATTCGTATATATGGAAGGTATCATGTAGTCGTCTCCTCCAGATTTTAACTAATTATAATAATATATTATATTTATTGGCAGTTAGGAATTTCTTATAAAAGTTTCTTTTGCTTTTGTTGCTCTTGAATTAGGTATGGAGGTCTCTCTCATACATTCTGACTTAAAAAGGAAAACATATTTATGATATTTAATTATTACAATCTTTAAATATTAAAGCATACATATAAATACTAACATTAATATTGATAAGAAGTTGAATACACTAATAAGGAATGAAACATGAATTATAATATTTCTTAAAATAACATTTAATAAATTAGACTAAATTAATATATAATAATAATAATAATAATAATAATAATAATAATAATAATAATACTTAAAATCAACTAGCACCACATTAATTTACGTCATCAAATATATAATCCACAATCTACATCATTATGAGGCATTTTCTCTTCTCTTCTCTTAATTAAATTTTGTTTTCATTTAAAAAATTATCTATATTAATATTAATTCAAGATAAAACATTTTTTTTTTTTTGTTATAAATACACCTACCTATATAATTATATATATATAAATATTTTTTAGGTTATAAATGCACCTACCTTCATAATTTTATATTTATTTATCTTATATATATATATATTATATTATTTTTCATCATTAATTTTATATAAATACATTTTATCTTTTATCATACATTTTTTCTCTCATCTTGTATATATATATATATATATATAATATTTTTTTATGAGTATAAATAATGTTTATGTTAATATAAAATTAAATATTAAATACAAAATATATATATACAGACACAAAATAATAAAATTATTTCAATAATTATAAGTGGTATAGAGGTTTAAGTATTCACATTTCATGTTGAAGACCAGAGTTCGAATCCCAAAATATGCATATATGGTTGCGCAACTTTTAAACAAATGATATGCATCTGAAAATATGAGGTTGAAATTAGTAGTTGGTTTTACGAGTATTTGAAAGTATGAGGTCGGGTGGTGGGTGGTTTGTCGAGTGTAAGGTCGGAATTAATGGTTAGTTTAACGATCATTTAAAAGTGTGAGGTCACGAGATGGAGGTCGGGTGGTGGGTAGTTTGTCGAGTGTGAAGTTGTAATTAATGGTTAGTTTGACGAGTATTTGAAAATGTGAGGTCACGAAATGAATGTCGGGTGGTGTTTTGTTTTTATAATAAACGCACCTACCTTCATAATTTTATATTTATTTATTTATTTGTTATGTTATATATTATATTATTTTTCATCATTAATTTTATATAAATACTTTTTATCTTTTATCATACATTTTTTCTCTCATCTTATATATATAATATTTTTTATGAATATAAATAATGTTTATGTTAATATAAAAATTAACTAATTGGTAATAAATATTAAATAAAAAATAATAATTTAATTTCAACAAACATAAGTGGTCTAGTGGTTTAAGTGTTTACATTTCATGCTAAAGACTTGGGTTTGAATCCCAAAATATGCAAATTTATAATTTTAAGAATGTAATCTTGACTATAATATATGGTTGCGCAACTTTTAAACAAATGATAGGCATCTAAAAGTGTGAGGTCGGAATTAGTGATTGGTTTTGTGAATATTTGAAAGTCCGAGGTCACAAGATAAAGGTCGGGTGATGGATGGTTTGTCGACTTTGAGGTCGGAATTAGTGGTTGGTATTACTAGCATTTGAAAGTGTGAGGTCACACGAGATGGAGGCCGGGTGGTGGATGGTTTGTCAAGTGTGAGGTCAGAATTAGTGGTTGGTTTGACGAGCAATTGAAAGTGTGAGGTCTCAAGATGGAGGTCGGGTGGTGGGTGGTTTGTCGAGTATGAGGTCGAAATTAGTGGATGGTATGACGAGCATTTGAAAGTGTGAGGTCACAAGAGATGGAGGTTGGGTGATGGGTGGTTTGTCGAGTGTGAAGTTGTTATTAGTGGTTCGTTTGGCGAGTATTTAAAAGTGTGAGGTCACGAGATGGAGGTCGGGTGGTGGGTGATTTGTTCGAGTGTGAGCTTGGAATTAGTGGTTCGATTGGAGAGTATTTGAAAGTGTGAGGTCACGAGATGAAGGTCGAGTGGTGAGTGATTTGTCGAGTATAAAGTTGGAATTAATGGTTGGTTTGACGAGCATTTGAAAGTGTGAGGTCACGAGATGAATGTCGGATGGTGGTTAGTGGTTGGTTTGATGTTAGATAAGAGGTATGTGATCAATTGGGATTGATTGTTGATTTGTTGAAGTGAAAGTAAATATTAAATACAAAATATATATACACACAAAACAATAAAATTATTTCAACAATCATAAGTGGTCTAATGGTTTAAGTGTTCACATTTTATGTTAAAGACCAGGATTTGAATCCCAAAACATGCAAATTTATATTTTCAAGACTGTATTCTTGACTATAATATATGGTAACACGACTTTTAAACAAATGATAGACATCTGAAAGTATGAGGTCGAGATTAGTGGTTGGTTTGGCGAACATTTGAAAGTGTGAGGTCACGAGTTGGAGGTCGGGTGGTGGGTGGTTTGTCGAGTATGAAGTCGAAATTAGTGGTTGGTATGACGAGCATTTGAAAGTGTGAGATCACGAAATGAAGGTCGGGTGATGGGTGGTTTGTCGAGTGTGAGATCGAAAGTAGTGGTTGGTTTGACGGTCATTTGAAAGTGAGATCACGAGATGGAAGTCGGGTGGTGGATGGTTTATCGAGTGTGATGTTGAAATTAATTGTTAATTTTGACGAGCATTTGAAAGTGTGAGGTCATGAGGTGAATGTTGGGTGGTGGTTAGTGATTGGTTTGACGTTAGATAAGAGGTCTGTGATCAATTGAGATTGGTTATTGATTTGTTGAAGTGGGAGTAAAAGAGAGGTTGACTAAGATTGGTAAGTGGTTTATAGAAGAATATAGGCATATGAAAAAGTGTGAGTCACAAGATTAAGGTCTGTGGGTGGTTTACCGAGGGGATAAAAAGACATAGGAAAAAGTGTGAGTCACAAGATGATGGTCAATTTGAGGGTTAGTGGTTGAGTTTGACGAAATATAAGAGGCGTGCTATCAATTAAGATCGACTAAGATTGATGAGTGGTTTACCGAAGGGATAAAAATACATATGAAAAAATGTGAGTCACAATATGATGGTCAATTGAGAGGTTAATTGGGTGCCAAAAGAATAAAATATATGTTAATATTAAGTTTAAGATTAAACTTAATTTTATCTAAAATATTTATAAATAAATAATATTTTATATATATTCTTATGGGGCAGATGTACGAGATTCATGCTAGTTTAGTTAATTTAGTTAATCAGTACAAAATTATTATATTTATTCAATATAATATGAAATAATATACAGTAAAATAAAAAATAAAATAGTTTTTTCACTTTGGGCAAATGAAACTTTAGGAACGCCAATAGATACAACTCTATGCATTTATTATCCATATTGGGGTAAGAATTGACCTGAAAGATTCAATCTTTCAATTAATTGGTGTAATATGGACTGATTAGATGTAGTCCAATATTATGAAGTATATTTGCAAATGATATTGAATTTCCATTCCTATGGGAATAGGAACCCATGATGTGATTTCGATGAATCATATCGATTCGCATTATTCATTTGTGTTTAAGTTTTGAGATGTTTTTGTAAAACATCATGATCAATTGATTGGAATTATCCTCTATTTAAATGGTTTTAGGATGTTTGAATTGGTTGGTGTAATCAATGATCCACGGTTATTACTACATGGGAGGCAACTCGAGTGACTGACGAGAAGTTATATAATTCATTCAAGTTTAATTACAAAATATTCACGCTCTAATTTTCTGTAACCGGGTGTCCGATTGAGTGTATGAATTCTTCATTGTAAAAAAATGAAATACAATTCTAATTATCTTAAGATGAACCATATTATAAGAATATATTCCAAAGTTTTCAAAACCAATCTAGGCTTATTCAATTGATTGTGAGCTCAAGAATTCTAGTTTCTTATTTTGCTATTATCCTAGCTATTTTTATCATTTAGCCAAGGCCCAATAAATTTCGGAGATGATCCATGGGAATGAGCCTGTTTAATTTGTCTCAACCTGAAATAAAAATAAACATAAGTGTTTGTTTGATTGACCTAGATTGAATCATACTTACTTATTATTATATATATATTTTAAAAACATAATATTAGTATATTTTTTTAATTATTCACTATATTTTAATAACTATGATACAAATAATTTTAGCTTGAAGATTAAAAAAAATTATGAATAGATAGTTAAAATGAGTTTCTACCTCTTAGTTTTGATTTTAAAATCATATCAAATGAGATTTCATCATATTCATGCCAAAGATTGAGGATTTATACCAAAAGATTTCATTAAGATTTTTGAGTAATTGAAAATGACATTAAGGGTGTGTTTGATGAGGGAAATTGAAATTAGAATTGACATTAGAATTCTAATTCCAATTTCATGAGAATTCTAATTCCAATTTTATGAGAATTGACATTAAATTACAATTCAAATTCTATGTTTGGAAAAATTATATAATTATAATTCAATTCCAATTCCTATTTTTGAGAAGATAATAGAATTGTAATTCAATTTCAATTTCTATGTTTGTAAAATAAAATATCGGTTAAAAATTGTTAACTTCTTAAATATGTTTTCACGTTTTTGACACGTTTAATACGTTTTTGACATATTTAACACATTTTTGACATATTTAACACATTTTTGACATTTTAACACGTTTAACACGTTCAACACGTTTTTTACACGTTTAACACGTTTTTGGCACATTTAAACTCGTTTTTGACATGTTTAACACGTTTTCACACTTAAAACATAATTTCACACGTTTAACACGTTTTTCACGTTTTTGATATATTTAACACGTTTTTGACATTTTTAATACGTTTAACATGTTTTTCAAACATTTTGACAAGCTTAACACATTTTCACGTTTTTGACATGTTAACATATTTAACACGTTTTTCACATGTTTAACATATTTTTCACGTTTTTGGCATGTTAAACACGTTTTTGGCATGTTTAACACGTTTTACACATTTTTTACACGTTTAACACGTTTTTCAAGTTTAACACGTTTTTCACGTTTAACACATTTTTTACGTTTTTGGCATATTTAACACGTTTTTAATATTTTTAATACGTTTAACATGTTTAACACGTTTAATATGTTTTTCACGTTTTTGGCACATTAAACACAATTTTGTCATGTTTAACACGTTTTTCACATATTTACACATTTTGACACATTTAATACGTTTTTCACGTCTTGGCACGTTTTTCACGTTTAACACGTTTTTCACGATTTTGGCACATTTAATATGTTTTTGACATTTTTAACACGTTTAACACGTTTTTCACACGTTTAATATGTTTTTCATGTTTTTGGCACGTTAAACACATTTTTGGCATGTTTAACACGTTTTTCACACGGTTTACACATTTTGACACGTTTAACACGTTTTTCACGTTTTGGCACATTTTCCACGTTTAACATGTTTTTCACGTTTTTGCCACATTTAACACGTTTTTGACATTTTTAATACGTTTAACATGTTTAATACATTTTCACATATTTAATATGTTTTTCACGTTTTTGGCACATTAAACACATTTTTGGCATGTTTAACACGTTTTTCACACGTTTTACACATTTTGACACGTTTAACACGTTTTCACATTTTGGCACGTTTTTCACGTTTAACACGTTTTTCACGTTTAACACATTTTACACATTTAACATGTTTTTCACATTTTCACATTTTTAATACGTTTAACATGTTTAACACGTTTAACATGTTTAACATATTTTTCATGTTTTTGGCACATTTAACACGTTTTTGATATTTTTAATACGTTTAACATGTTTTCACGTTTTGATAAGATTAACATGTTTTTGACATATTTAATACGTTTAACATGTTTTTCACATGTTTGACACGTTTAACACATTTTTGGCACGTTTTACACATTTTCGCACGTTTAACACGTTTTAAACATGTTTAATATGTTTAACACGTTTTTGGTATGTGTTAAACGTGTCAAAATTGTAAAAACGTGTTAAATGTATCAAAAATGTGTTAAACATGTTAAAAACATAAAAACGTGTTAAACGTATCAAAAATGTGTTAAAAGTACCAAATAAGTGAAAAACTTGTTAAATGTGCCATAACGTGAAAAAATGTTAAACTTGTTAAACATGTCAAAAATATGTTAAATATGTTAAAAATGTTAAAAATGTGTCAAACTTGTCAAAAATATGTTAAAAATGTGAAAAACATGTTAAACGGGTCAAAACGTGTTAAAAACGTGAAAATCGTGTTAAACGTGTCAAAAACGTGTTAAAACGTGAAAATCGTATTAAACGTGTCAAAAACGTGTCAGAAACGTGTCAAAAATATGAAAATCGTATCAAAAACGTGTTAAAAACGTGAAAATCATGTTAAACATGTTAAAAACGTGTTAAAAACATAAAAATTGTGTTAAATGTGTCAAAAACGTGAAAAACATGTTAAACGTGTCAAAACGTGTTAAAATGTGAAAATCGTGTTAAACGTGTCAAAAACGTGTTAAAAACGTGAAAACTGTGTTCAACGTGTCAAAAACGTGAAAAATGTGCTAAACGTGTCAAAAACGTGTTAAAAACGTGAAAATTGTGTTAAACGTGTGAAAAACGTGTTACAAACGTGAAAATCGTGTTAAATGTGTCAAAAACGTGTTAAAAATGTAAAAATTGTGTTAAACGTGTCAAAGATGTGTTAAACGTGTCAAGGACGTAAAAACGTGTTAAATGTGTCAAAAACATGTTAAACGTGCCAAAAACGTATTAAACGTGCCAAAAACATGAAATAATGTTAAACGTGTTAAACGTGTTTAATGTGAAAAATGTGTTAAACGTGTTTCATGTGTGAAAAACGTGTTAAACATGTCAATAACGTAAAAAACGTGTTAATTTGGAATTACAATTCCGACTTAAAAGGATTGGAATTGACAACTATCAAATTACACTATATTGAATTCCATTGGAATTCGAATTCCAATTTCAATTCTTGATATTAAAGTGTCTGACAAACATAAGAATTGGAATTGGACCCTCCAATTCCAATTCCAATTCCAATGCCAATTCCAGGGTTATCAAACACACCCTAATATAAAATTAGATTTATCGTAAATGGTGATGGAAAAATAAGTAACAAATGTATGTGTCGAAAGTATTGTGGCCAGTGGAAACTACTAGAGGGAGAGTGACACCGAGAAATTAGAGAGATATGAAGTAATACAAGAAGTCACTCAACACTCTTCACTCTAGGAATCCACCAAAAGAGTTTAGAGCAAGATAAATAGAAGATAAACTTCTAAACAAACTTAAGAGCTCAAGGTAATTATTATTCAAAAATGAGTTGTCTTTCACGATTACAAAAAAGCCTATAAATAGGCAAAACTAAGAAGTTGGAACAACTCTCCAAAAAAATGTAAATAAACTTTAATCTTAAGAAGTTGGAACAACTCCCCCAAAAGAAGTAAATAAACTTTAATACTAGATAATTAAATAATAATATGACGGCTGATCTCCAAAAGTGACTATTTGAATTTCATCACACTTTATTAATTTGATCATATCTCTTTGACTTCTAGGGGTTTCCCAATTCCAGCATCATTCTCCCCCGGTTGGAGAAGATTTGACCTCGAATCTGGAACCTGTTCGGCATCAATGTATGGTGAAAGATCAAAAACATTGAATGTGGTTGAGACATCATAGTTTCCTGGTAACTCCACCTTGTAAGCATTATCACCAATCTTGTTCAAAATCCTAAAGGACCATCAGCTCTAGGCTGTAATTTTCCATGCCGATCTCGAGGAAAACGCTCATTTCTTAAGTGAATCTAGACCATGTCTCCTTCATTAAAAACATAACGCTTTCTATGCTTGTTCGCTACCCTTTGATATTTCTTGTTAGGATCGGGATCACCGATAGGGGACCGGGGTCCGACTAAAGGAGACCGCCTTAAACACAACACACAACACACAACACACAACACACAACACACAACACACACAATGACTGACTCTAATTCGATTAAGAATTAAAACCAGTCTAAACACTGCACAAGCTGTCACAAACTCTTGAATCGAGTTCAAGGGCAAAAATGTTTGTTTCAGCCTGAAGTAACACACACAGATCGGTTGGAAATGAGAGTGGAGAGAATTCAGTTAGAGTAAGGGAAAACCGGTTCGGTTGGTTTGGTGACCGAAAGTAAATGAAGAACACAGAACACAAATTTTATGGATGTTCTGAGAAAACTCTCCTACGTCACCCCTTCTTCTCAAACAATGAGAAGGATATTCACTAAGGAATATTCCACAACACAATACAATACACACTCGAGTCTTATTTACCGCTCGATGTACTCTTTACAATACTCACACAGTATGTAATACACTTTTACAATTATGTAAATACACAGATTTCTTCAATTGGTATCAGTCAATGATTTTTCAGTTTTATCAGAGTTGATTCGCGCGAGAGCTTGAGAGAACAGAGAAAAACATAGAATCGTTAAAATCAGGAGTCGCGTAGAGAGAGAGAGATTTTCTTTAGCCTTTGTGCTTCCTTTTATAGAGGAAATATGACAACGGTCATATTTCTCTCTCTTCAATGTGATTGGTTAGAAGGAGCCGTGCCGGTCCGGATTAGGTGCCTTGCACGCTTTGTCTTTTGTACACATGGCAGTTGTGCATTTGGCAGCCGCCTGCCCCTTGAAGATTGCTTGTAGACTTGTACAAAATCAAGTAATCATTTTCATGTATTTTTGTCTTGTTTCAGAACCTTTTTTTCATATTCCCAAGGAATATTTTGTACATCTTAACATCTTAACATGTTATCATCATATTCATATCTTTGTTTGAATCATCTGTCCGTTGGAGGTGTGCGGTGGTTTTAAGATCTTCAAGATATTATCCAGCCGGACAATTTAGGTTTGCATTTCAACAGGCTTTGATGTTTAGCCGATCCAAATTTCTTGGAGAGATAAGTTCATTTAAAAATTCCGGCTTTGATCTTTTTAAGTGAGATCGGTTTGAGCTTCATTTGGAGGATTCGATTTTACCGGTCTAGTTGGCTATATGCACCTGCACATGAAATTGAATTTAATTAAGCTCTTTAGATAGTTAATTACTTATGAATTAACTCTCCAATTTCTCTAACAATTTCTCCCTTTTTGATTATTTAGAATAAATATTCAAAACTTATAAATGTTGGCCGGTTTAAAAGAGCTGAAGTTTTGTTTGGACGATTTCAGAAAAACGGTTTGATGAAAAGTTTTGTATACTTAACAATTTCTCCCTTTTTGATACTCTTAAAGTAAGAGTGTCAAAACCTGTGAGGTAAGAAATCGAGGCCGAAAGTACTGTATCTTTTAAAATATAATTAATTTCCCAAAATAAACTTAAGTCATATTATATGTAGGCTTGAACCGAAATATTATAGATATTATAAGTCAAGATAAGATATATATATATTTGAAGTGGAAAGCTTTAAGGATTGAGAATTTATTCACCCCTTTGTTCTCTTGCTCGTCTGTCCATATCTTCGAGATATCCAGTGAAGAAGCTTGTTCTACCCGGCACGGGGTTCCCACTTGAGAATCCAACCGACTGTTGGTGCCTTATTGGTTGAATATGAGCTGAAAGTGGTGAGGATTGGTTGCTTTGTATGAATTGTTCAACCGCGCCTGCTCTAGTTCCTAGTTCTGACTGAGCACTGAAGCGGACAAATTGAATTAGATCTGGTGAGAGCGGTGTGTTTGGAACCCGACGCCTTCTTTGATCTAAGGGAGCAACATCTTCCTCTTCTTCTTCGATTGGATATATGAAGGGATTTGCACCCGTCTTAATGCCAGTTTGTTCAGTAAGGGCTAGAACTCTATTCACTTGTGCCCTTTTTCGTTTCTTTATTTGAACCCTTGTGTTTTTTGCAATCGGGGTGAATGTCTGATCCCTTTCTTCATTTGCCCCTGCTAGGATTTCTTGTTGCTGGATATTTCTAGCCGCATCGGCATTTGTGTGTACAACCGCTTCGGGGTTATCTTCCTCGTCTTGCATTTTCTAGGCTAACTGTGCATCTTTGAGAACAGTTTCATTTGCTCGCCGAGCCATTTCCTCCTCATCGGTCAAGATCTTTCTGGACGTTTCTTCATCTTTTCGGATCTGTTCTTCATTGGCACGACTTTGATTCTTGCCAATTCCGCTGATTGAACCGACATGGCTTGTACCATCTCAAATGTTTGAGACGCGACCTTTTCAACTTCTTTTATTTTCGAGTCGGTCGATGAAGCCCGAGCTTCGAAAGATGCTTGCTATAATACAACCTTAGAGTCCAGGGATTCCTGTCACTTGTCATCTTTATCGTCCAGGGATTCTTTCCACAAGGTTATCGAATCCTGGACCGTTTTCTGGATGAACACCTTCAATGCATCCGGAGATTGAATAATATCCTAATTTTGTTTTGGAGGCGCAAAATGAACCGATAATGATAGAGTGGGGCCGGTCTGTTTTAAAGTATTAATGGACTTACCCAATGGAGAAGCCGTTCTTCCATCTTTTTCTTGAGATGCAGAGGAAGATTCCGCTTGACTTTCTTCTTGTTCAACCCCTACCGGTCTGGATGATTGCCCTATTTCAAAAGTTGTTCCCACCGGCTGTTTTCTGTGTTGGATGGCTTCTTCAACCAGATTGAAGTACATTTCGATATTCTTCTCGGTTTCGGCCACCATCCGTTTTATATCAGCTTGAAGTCTTTCGACAACCGAGTCCAATGCATCCAACACGCCTTTATCTATCCCGGTTACTCCACCATGAACCATGTGATTTTGATAGGCAGTTTCTATTGTCGAGGTGAGTACCTTTAATTTTGCATTTGTTTCTACCAGCTTTGCCCTTGACATGGCTAGTGGTACTAATGATGTTTTGTCCAGCACGGTCACCTGTCTCTCCAGGTTTATTAGATTGAACCACCTATCGGCTAAGGAGCAGTCTGGGAACATATTCTCAAACAGTGTCTCATTCCTTAGAATCGACCATTCATAGAACGAATTTGATAGAACATTAGCTTCATTCGCAACCATTCAAAGAGTTCTGTTAAAAAATTCATCGGCCGTTGTGGTGGTCATTATAAAGTTTGGGATCTCAGATTCCGGAATTATTGTGTCATCAGCCGTCTCATCATGGACCATATTTTAATCAAGTCTAGTTGGAAGGCTGTCATCACCAACCCGACCGGTTGGACTTCTACCGGTATGGACACTTTCATGCATCGGAGAGTGTTCACTCAACTTTTCTTCTTCATTTTCTTTAGTCGTCTCTTCGGCTTGTTTATTTTCCTTTGCAGCCTCTTCATCGGCTTTCCCACCATTGTCTTCCCAGTAGTTTCAGGTCTCAGCTTGGTTACTTATCACATCAGTTTCAATCAACCGATTGACATCTTGCACTATATCAATAATCATGTTCGAGGTCCTTTGTTGGGCCTTTGCGGCCACAGGCCCAACAGATTGAATAGTAGAGTCCTTAGGTACATTAGTAGTAGCTAGAGTAGGGGTACTTACCTCATGAGTAGACGCTTCTTTTGATTTAAATCGTCCGGTTGTGCTGGCCGATGACTCTACACGAGTAAGATTTTCCGGATTTTGAATAATTTCCGGGTGTTGAGCAAGTTCGGCTTGATTCTGAACATCATCAGCCAGATTAGAAATGAGAACCTCCTCAGCCGATTTGAGGTTAGGAGAGGCCGCGAGGTTTGCCGACCCGGAGGGTATCGCATAAGGTGTTATTTTAGTATCGGTTGACTTACCAACTGATTTCTCAGTCACGTGCTTCTTTCCTTTCTTCCATTTTCCCTTGGTTTCTTTAACCTTAGGCTTCTTAGCCTTCGGTTCACTTTCCTCTGGTGCCTTTGCGACTCTGACCAGGTTTTTTCCGATATTCACGACATTTACTATTTTGGAGTTTAGAATAGGAGTACCTTACCCGGTTGGGACCTGAAGATGTTGCAGGATCTTGCCGATCTGCACGGCGTAACCCAAAGACCGATCCTTCTTTTCGGCCACCATCTCACATAATTCCTCAAATAAGACACTGACCCAGTCGATTTTGTCTCCGCGAATGATGCCGACCATCATTTCAAATTTGTACCGAGTCAGATTGTAAAATTACCTCCTTTCCCTTGAAGGGATTTGGAAACGATATCACATAGCCACTTGTATTCGAACTTCAGGAAGCTATTCTTTCCGGTGAACTCCACCAGTTCATCCGTATTGGAGATTATTTTCTGAATCTCCATAGCTTCTTCTTCTGGTATATTCATTGAGAAATCGCGCCCCTTAGTGGGCAGACGAAGAGCCGCGACAAATGCCTCCTCCGATAGCTGGAATTCGGTACTGCCCACCTTTGAAGAAATAACCCTCTTCTTCAGACTTGCGTACTCAAAGAACTCTTTAACTTCTTCTTGGTAGACCACGAACGGTCCGCCCAGGAAGGATTCCAGACCAGATTGTCTCAACAGATCCATCATTCTTTTGATTTCTACGGTTCCATTGTTGTTGATGTCCTCGAAATCTACCTGCACGATGTGAACAAAGAGTGCACTATCACGTCCCATATTTAAAATTTAGAAAAGAACTTGCGAAGAGCGTAGAATAGATTGAGAGTACGAGTAGTTAGAATGCAAGAGAGAGAATAAGCGTGATTGAAGTAATGAACATGCAACCCTTTATATAGCGAGTGAAGGTGACATTTACGTAACCGAATCGTCACGATCTTTTGGGAAAATGCACCAAAATTTCCCTCTAAAAGTTACTGTGATAACTTTTGGCAGTAAACTATGGGAGATAAGAAATGAGCGGTAAACTGTGGGCGGTAAATTATGTTCCATTTTAAACTTTAATGTGAAGTAAGCCGCATTATCTAAGATGCACCGAAGTGGTTGACAAGTTAGCCGAAAGTTTTGAGGTTCACCGAAACTGAAAAGTTAACTGAATCTTTTTAGTTGATCGTTTTAAACGGTGAGGTGAATATTCTTTTGAGTTTAACCGAGATTGATAAGTTAACCAAAATTTTGAAAGTTAACCGATATTAATTGAGATTAATCGAATTCTTGAGATTCACCGAATTTGATAAGTTAATTGACATTTTGGAAGTTAACCGAGATTTTGAAATAAGCGGTTGAATAACAATCGGTCGTACAACAAAATAACCGGATTGTTTAGAAACTACAAGTGTAGGAAATTAAAAAGCTTAGTCCCTAGTTCCTATTCTCTCAATCCAGTCTTATACCATTGAACATGTCCTTGCTTCTATCTTTTGGATCCAATTTTCCACCGTTTCTTCGGTTAGAATGTTGGCCGAACTTAGCGGAGTTCCCGGTCCAGGATTTGGGATGATAGATCGAAGATATCGGCTTATCTAAGGAGCGAAGCCGATTCTTCTTCTACGGGCTCGAATTAGTGATTTCAATTGGTTGAAGATGATGGAGGCCCAGTTGATGGGAATATCTTGTGTTATTGCAATTATCATTTCATAGACTTACCGGGTGTAATTATGGTTCGTCATATGTCCCAGAATAGAACGTTAAATGATATCATTGAAGATTTCAACATGAGGAGCAAGATCAGATTTGTGGCCATGGCAGTTGACTAGATTGGAGGTGCCAAAGAAAATGTATGAGAAGTCCTCATTTGCTTGGATGAGGGGAGATGGAAAGTCGAAAATCCTTTTGATGGTAGATCGATGAACTTTGCGAATGAGTCTTCAGAGATCCGATAGAACTTACAGTCTATGTAAGTGGTGATGCTACCATCATCCCTTAAAACAACATTGTTGAAGAACTCAATGACCTCCTCATCTAAGATGGAGTCGGATCCTTCAAGAAATTTCCTCAAGTCGAAGCGAACAAGAGGATAAAAGATTACTTCTCTTGCTCTAGAGGATAGGACGGAGTCGAAGTCGATGATTAGAGAGTTTCTGATTTATGGATTCATCTTGAAAGGTGTTAAGTGCAAGTATTTTAGCTTATAGAGAGAAACACAATGAATGTTTGTGATTTTGATTTGTGGGTGATGAGTTACTTAAATAGTTGAACGGTTTTGAAAGCATTTATTATTTTCATTTAATGAAAGAATTTATCCGTTACGAGAGATCTTATCAATATTCCCAAATTGAATGTTTTTTGAGATTTGAGCAAAGATATTCCTTTTTCAAAATGTATCTTGGGAATGTGTGATGTAGACTGTCCTCCCTATATTGACCGGTCATAAATTTTGAAAAGCGGTTAAGTGAAGGCTTTGTTTTGAACATGTTTAGTTTTTAAGTTTTGAGAAGCGGTAGCTTCTCCCTAAGAATGTGTCCGGTTAAAGATTAAGCATTTGAAAAGACAATTTAAACCAAAAATGTTAACACCAAATTGTATTTGAAAACCGAAAATTTTCATAACTGAAAGCACAATAAAATAATCGGTTATGAATTTTAGAGATACATTTTAAGCCGATAGATCATAAAGCTAGTAGTGAGATGAACTAATAGCCAGAGTCTTTCTGGCTTTTGCTTTGTCCATCTGGTTAAGACGTGCTTGGATCCTGTCCTTTGTCAGCAACTAGTTCGGATAGAGTGTGGCACTTGGGCCGAGATAGACGTTGAGATTAAAGAACATACCGCATAGTTGTGGGGCATATCTGGTTTGTCCTTTGTTGGAAATGATCATATCCTTCAGATTGTTAAATATGATTCGGGACCAGTTCACCGAAGTGCCTTTAGTGATGGCAACCATCATTTCAAAGATTTTCTGGTTATTGTTGAGTGTTTGCCTTTGCAAGAACACTTTTGCTAAGAATTTTACTTAGGATTTGGAACTCGTTTTGAAGAGAGCTCTTGGGGTCCCCAAGTGTTGATTGGAGTCATAGAGCCGAAAAAGTGATGATGCATCTCATTGATGACTATTGGAGAGTAGGTAAGGTCGGTGAAACCTTCAGTGGGTAAACCGCAACTCAGTGCAAAATCTATCTCACTGAAGAAGGTTTTACCATGAACTTGAGCGAGAATTATATCCCCCTCAATGACCTTAGCGGTTCTGAAGAACTCATTGACTACATTGTAGTCGATGACATATCGGTCTTCCATAAATTTTTGTAGACCGGTAGTTTCAAGGGATCAGAATAAACATTGAATTTCAACGTCATCAGATTGAGAAACCGATTCGAAATCGGCAAGAAGAACTTTGTTTGCATGAAGGCAAGACATTTTGTTTGATGATGTTTGATAGAGATTTTGATTGGAAGTGGAAGGGAGATGTGTTATTTAAATAGCCAAGGTTTAGTTAGCGTGTCTAGGTGGGCTATATTCATGTTTAGATATGATGGTTATTTCCAAGAAAAGTAATGATGAGATTAGATGTTCAAAGATATTTTGATGGAGTGTTAGTCTTTCTCTTATCAGTGATAGACACGTGTCTTCACGTTGTTTGAGATTTAGACTGTTTTTCTTTTTCAAAGGATTATTTTCAAGCATGCATGACAAACAATGTCCAGCTGTCCCATGTTGACCGAAAAATGAACTAACCGAAATTAAGATGTACAAAATCAGGTGTTTTTTCATGACCGGTTTTTGGAGATATATTATTTTATTTTAAATAAGTATTTTCTGGTTATGCAGTAGTTATTCAAGTTATAAAATAATTCCATCTGTTTTATCCGAATCATTTGAACCGCTTAATTTGTGTACAGATAATTTGGTAGATTGATTTATCCAATCTCAACCGGAGACAACTGTCCGGGTTAACATATTTGACTTTTTATCCCATTGATTTTTCATGCATATGATGGATAAAGTTCCGATCGGTTTAAATAGAATACAGATTTTCAAAACATATCCGATCAATTTTTAAAAAAGTTCCAAGAGCATGATTTGAGAAGTGTGAGCTTCTCCCTAAGGCCATGCCCCATTTTTTCATGAGAAAATATTTTTGAGAACATGCAGAAGCAATTAAGACAGAAGTTGACTGCTATTAGCAAGTCCCAAGATGTTTCTAAAGAAGGAAAACTTAGCTTCCGGTAGTGGCTTTGTGAAGATATCGGCTACTTGCTGATCGATTGAGATATATTCCAATCGGATGTGCATCTGTTGCACATGCTCTCGGATAAAATGATGTCTTATGTCGATATGTTTAGTTTTTGAGTGCAACACTGGATTGTATGTGATAGCTATCGCGTTGGTGTTGTCACAAAAGATTGGTGAGTCTTTAGCAGTTATACCGAAATCCTTCAGTTGCTATTGGATCTAGAGTAGTTGAGCACAACAGTTTCCGGCTGCAAGGTACTCCACCTCTACGGTTGAGGTGGCAACTAAAGTTTGTTTCTTACTATACGATGAGACAAGCCGGTTCCCTAGGAACTGGTATGTACCACTGATACTCTTTTGGTCTATTTACAACCCGCGTAGTTTGCATTAGAGTAGCTGATTAAATTAAAGCTTGAGTCCTTTGGATACCATAATCCCACATCTTGGATGCCCTTTAGATATTTTAGAACTATTTTAGCCGCTGTATAATGTGATTGCTTTGGATTGGCCTGAAATTTTCTGCATACTCCGACCGCAAACAACATGTCCGGTCGACTTGATGTTAGGTATAATAGTGAACCGATAATCCCTCGGTAAGCCGTAATGTCTACTCCTTGACCGTCCTCATATTTGTCTAACTTGATGGATGAACTCATAGTAGTTGCGGCTGACGAACAAGTGTCCATTCCGAATTTCTTTAGTAATTCGGTTGTGTACTTGGATTGGTTGATAAATGTTCCTCCCTCGATCTGCCGAACCTGAAGACCTAGAAAGAAACTCATCTCCCCATCATACTCATTTCAAATTTATCAGTCATTAACTTTGAAAGAACTTTAAATGATTATCAACAACATATTTGGTGTCTAATTGCGACATATAGTTAGATTTGTTGTAATATTCAAAATGAGTTAATGTAAATATCACAACACAAATATTTTATTACTTTAGAAAATAGTGTGGTTGATTCACTTGTGCTGTGCATATAATTGATTTTGGGACAAGGATAACTAGAGTGGAAAGATATTTAGCATTAGATCGAGGGGAAGATGAACATCACGAGATTCGCGACAATGGCTGGTTGGAGATGAAAATTGTTGCATTGTCGCATTCTTTGGACGATATATGTGGATTGCTAGTAAAGCATATGTATTTGGAAATTAAATGAGAAGATAAGCCTGTCTCACCATAGCAGACGAAGACTAAAACGTAAGGATGACAATTTGAAACCGCCCCGTAAAAACCGAACCAAATTTTCCTGTGTGGGACAGTTTTTCCCTGAAACCGAACGGGGATAGGATATGGATGGTGTTTGTGTTATGAAACCGCCCCATTGCCATCCCTAATAAGACAGGTGGGGGTAAGAGAATAAGATACATAGATGAACTAATATTCTTTCATTGCATTATAATAGTGTTGAGAATCTACTATATATTCCCCAGGTTGACTAAGTATGGGAATTTTGAAATACTGGATGCCGAAATATGGAATGTCGAAATGTAGAATGCCAAATTTAGAATGTCGGATGCCAATATGTGGAATGCCGAAATGTATAATGCCGAATGTGCTTGCAGAAAGCCGATCTACAAAGTACCAGAATGCCTAGAATGCCGATTTGCTCCAAATACCGATTTGGTCCATATGTCGATATTGCCCAAATGCCGATATTATCCAAAAGAAGATATGTTTTGGTTCAAATGTCGATATTTCCCAAATGCCGATATGCACCAAATGCCGATTTGATTCAAATGTCAATATGATCCAAATGCCGATTTTTACCAAATACCGATATGCACCAAATGTCGATATGCACCAAATGCCGATATGCAGCAAATACCGATGTGGTCCAAATGTCGATTTGCACCAAAAGCCGATATGCACCAAACTTCAATTTGTTCCATATGCCGATTTGTACCAAAAGCTGATATGCACCAAATATCAATTTGGTCCAAATGCCGATTTGTACCAAAAGCCGATATGCTTCAAATGACGACTTTAATTTGAATACCAATCTGGTTTAATTTGCACATGATTATTTTGACATAGTTATGTTTTTATTTAAATAGTTAATTAATACTATTACTTAATTAAGTATTTTTACTTATCAATTTCTCCTTTTTGATTATTTAAAGTAAATATTCAAAACCTAGTAGTTTTTTATAATTGTTGGCTAATTTTTTAAAGTTGATTAATTAAGTTTAACAACTCTGTTATTATATATATATATTCTTAGTTAGTAGTACTAGTTAATTAATGAGTTTTGAGATTTTTAAAATAAGATGAATATTTAAGTTTATTTTATAATAATATTATCAGATTTTAGTACTCTTTCATTAGTTATTTACAATTGGTATTGGAGTCTAACACAATCAACGACATAGAAGAAAGTCGAATCCTAAAATTCGACTATAAGAGATCACGAGCGCGAGGTACTAGCACTAGTGGAAAATGCATCATTAGCGATGGAAGAAACGATCACTAAAAGCTTTAACACCGTCAATAATAAATATCAGCGACGAAAAATAAAACCGTCGTCATACGTCTCTGAAAGACAATGACTTTTAGCTACATTACAGTGTAGTCACAATAGTTAACAATATCAGCGATGTCGAAACATTTTCCGTCACTGATATTGTTAACTATCAACGATAGCAAATCCCCATTCACCGTCGCTGATAATCCTTTCTCTCAGGTTTATGACATATTTTTGGCACATTTTTGGTCGAGAGCAACCTATTTCATATCTTGTTCAACTAGAATTAACAAAAAGATTATTCGTAAATAAAAATCAATTCGTAAAAATACAAAAATCTTAAATAGTATTAATACAAAATTGTTAATCAATGTATACTACTATTGATCGAGAGCGGGGCATCCTAGACATAATCATAGCGATCTATGCCTATCGAACACATTGTTCTGCGTGCAGCTCTTCCATTGCACGTCCAGATGCCTCACGCATCTGCTCCATCTCGTCCTGTAGAGTCTCGTTCTCCTCACGCAACGCTTGCGTCTCTTCACATTGCGATACTTGTGGATAGCTGCTGATGCTCGAAGAAGAATTTCCCCATTGATCTGCTTAAAAGTCCATTAGACATACTCTAGATCCTATCCCGATCAACCTCACATGTTTAGACAATTCGAACGGCGTCAACATAGTTTTCTTGAAGGCACTCGCGCATCACAACTTACAACCATTTACAACACTGTTACTAATTTATAACTTAGACATACAAACTAAAACGATAGAAAGAACTAGAAATTACCACTTTCTCTTGAACTTGTAGAATAATCACGGGAGTCAGATCCCTGGTCTTCTCTAGGGTGGCCTCTATGTATCATCTACTACATTGTGAATAACATCTTCTTCCCAAAGAGATTATTTATTTGTTAATATAGGTGACATATCTCATTGTTATTAAGATAATTTGCATAAAGATATGGTAATACATAAAACATTAGATTCAAAATATTATTCTCATAAAATACCACTAAATAGTCTTTCAGATGGAAGATTCAGGACTTACATTATGTTGGGTCAAATTAGTTTGGATAACGTTATTTTAATGATGTATTAGTAAAACTTTGATTAAGAATAAAGTTAAGCCGTCTAATAGTTTTTGTGCAGGTGCATAAAAAATATGCTAAATTAGATGTGAACTTAAATAGGCTAGTTAGACGTGTTTCTAGTTAGACGTGCAGTCTAACATATGCGTAGTTAGACATGCAGTCTAACAGATACGTAGTTAGACGTGCAATCTAACAGATGCGTAGTTAGACGTGCAGTCTAGCAGATGCACAGTTAGACGTGTAGTCTAATAGATGCGTAGTTAGACGTGCAATCTAAAAGATGCGTAGTTAGACGTCTAGTCTAACATATGCGTAGTTAGACGTGCAGTCTAACAGATGCGTAACTAGACGTGAAGTCTAACAGATGCGTAGTTAAACATGCAGTCTAACAGATGCGTAGTTAGACGTGCAGTCTAATAGATGCGTAGTTAGACGTGTAGTCTAACAGATGCGTAGTTAGATGTGCAGTCTAACTGATGCAAAGTTAGACATACAGTCTAACAGATGTGTAGTTAGACGTGCAATATAACATATGCGTAGTTAGACGTACAGTCTAACAAATACGTAATTAGACGTGCAATCTAACTCCATTAGACTTGGTGGTCTAAATGATCTCGCTATTAAACATTGATGTCTAACTCCCTTAGATTTGGAAGTCTAATAGAGCACGTCTAATGCATCTATTCAGTAGTTGTTTGAAGTTAGCATACATCTACCCACAATTAACTAGCTGTAAGCTACTCCTGCTCCACTCATCCGTGTAGTCCGGTACGCCAACTATTTGTATTGAATGAATGAACACCATGTATGCGAATATTCCTCCCACTACTTATTTAGTAAAGGATAGTTCTAGAAGAATATTCGGCGCACTACTAGTTTGGTACGGCCACGATCCTTGTGCATAGAGCCTGTTGTACTCTTGTACTATGGAGGCTTTCCAATGGGCGCTTGCCATGTGTCCATTTAGAAGATTCGACCGTTGGTGTCCTAACTCTATATATAGATTCTCAAGGACAACGGTCAAGGTCAGAGGTACACGCCTTACAACGAGATTTACGAGCCTTACCTGCTATCAATCTTACTTTCTTGCACTTACTGATTTGTATATCTTCTTCAAGTTCAAGAAAGAGAATCAAAATCTGTCTAGTTGAGTGATATTCTTAATCATATTGTAAGTTGAATAGAGCCTGTTTTGTTTAACAGTTAGCTAGCTAGTAAACTGTATTTGATTCAAAGAAGTATAGTGAAATCCTTCCGGTGGTTGGAAGAAGGGGTGACGTATGAGAGTTTGCTCCGAACATTCATAAACAACATGCTGTGTTCTTTACATTCTGTCTTTCCTTCTCTCATTGGTTCGTAGCTTCAAACCTGAGCAAACAGTTCCACACTTGAATCGTTTCAAGTGTTTTCAAAGGTTTATGAAGAATAGAAATTGATACTAATCCTTAATAGGATTTCTATCAAACCGTTTTCCAGAAGTTACCATTAATAGTTATACCCCGTCTTTATTGGTGCCACTAATCCTAACACACCATTTTTTTGAATATCATCTAGTCCTTGAACAATACTTAAATTATTACATGTTCTGCCCAGTCCATACAAATTCACTATCATTTGTCTTATGGGAAATCATAGTCTGTGGCACCCTTTTTATTCACTATAACATCCAGAGAGAAAAAGATCAAACCTTTATCTGAATGAAGATTACGAAAGCACAAAATACAAGAAATTGATCAATCAAAGAAGGATCCAATATTAATTCCAATTAGTGCATATAAATGGCTCGACAAGGAATTTTTTTAAATTGCAAATGCAAAAATAGGACAGAAAGAAACCTAATTTTCGAAAATGACTTGAACTTTTGTGAAATAAAAAAAACTCACCTAAGAAAGTTTTGCTATCCGAAGACAACGACGACGAAAAAGTTACAATCTCTAGTCTAAATCTTTATTCTTTAAGTCTATAGTCTTAATAATCTATGTCGATAAATTGAGACAAATATATGTTGCGGAAACATACCTGAATCTGAAATGAAGAACGGTTCATTAAGTCGTCTTCATTATTCTTCAGATCTTCTCTTGATCTTGAATCTTCTCTTGATCTTGGATCTTCTTGTTCTGGATCTGAACCTAGATCGTAATGTCTGATGAAGAAACATAAGGTATGAAATTTCGATACAATCACTCAATCCAAGTCCGAAATGATGGGTGACATCGTTAGGGGTGACCTTATCAACTAGGAACGTGTTCTGTTTAACACTCCCATAGAAATGATGTCCTCCTATACCAAAAGAAGCCTCAGCTATTCAATACAGATCAGATGGATTATGAAGCACCTAAACGTTCCTACCGGTCTAGGTACTTCTTTAAGCCCTAATAAAATCCCAACTGTTGTTACTGTTGGTCATTATATGTCCAGGACAAATAAATCCAAGGAGTCTAACTCCGAGGCTTCTGGAAGACAAGCTAGGGGAAGAAGATTTGTCGTTGCGAAACCGATAGAAAGAAAGTCGATGAGCGGTCTGAAACGAGTACATGCAGCTACTCGCGTGACATCAAGTAAGAGACTTAGATCTTGGATTGAGTCAACTTCAACCCCCAACAGCGTTGCCAAAACCGGTGCTGAGGAGACCGGTGAAATTACTTCATCTCAAAAGAGAGTTCAAATTGAGGTAAATATTCCCACTCCCCCTCCGTTTAACGTCTCATCAGTCTTGGTGGAAAATACAACTCGTCAAAATACTGTGATTGACCTGTAGTTTTAGAGGCTTAATCGGCAATTAACATTGATATAAATCAGTCAAATTCTCCTGAAGCCGAACAGTTGGAGGTTTTACAAACCGACCGGCATGATGAAGGTCCCCAAGCCAACCAGCTGGCGGTTTTGCAAACCGATCGGCAAGAGGCTCAACAAACTAACCAGCCTGATCCTAATGCTACCGGTCGGTCAGATAACTTTGAAACCGATCAGTTAGCCGAACCTCAAATCAACCGGTCAAATGATATTGTTAAAACTAATCAGGTAGATATTGATGAAACTAATCGGTCTGAAGTGGTTGTAACCGGTCAGTACGTCTTTAATCAAGCCATTCAGATCCCAACTTCGGTAATGGTTTCATAAAATGATGCTGATCAAACGCCTATAGCAACCGCCAATGAAAGATTCATTCCAACTCCAATATTCTCACAAGGAATATTGTTCAACAAACCTCCTCCAAATGAACATGCATTAAGAAGAGCATTAGTTGAATCCTTCTCCTCTTTCGCTGTAATGAGAAATTCAAGGCAGCTTGAGATTAAAGAACTTATTCCAGAATCCGAACTAGAGGAAGTCGCCGAGCCAGACATAGATACAATCACAGGAAAGCCAAACAAAGGCAATCCAGACAAAGGTCTTGCTCCTCCTTCCCTTAAATCGCCTCTTGATGTCACTCTTGAGGCACAAACGTACATTCAGCTAATTCTTGAACAGATTGAGGATGAAGCTATGGTTAAGATTAACATTTTCAATTCTTAGGGGAACATCAAATTGAAAAATAATTTTGGTGAAGTGTTCCCGGACCTAGCAGCCAATCAAAAATGGGCAATACTATTGGCATTGGAGGAATTAATCTTCTCCAGTACTAAAATAAGGACTATTGTTGCGGATCTCAGAAGAGGTGAATTCGTGGACGCTTATGCAAGGGGCCGCGCAATTTTTCCTGATATAAAGGCATGTCAGTCCAACTTTAATCCTTCCTCCGAAACAACGAAAACAAATGCAGAGGTGATTAATCATCTGACTTGGCTACTGGAGAGATATGTCTCCACCACTCTTCGATATATTTATTGGGTGAAACCTCAGAAGACACTAGCATTCCTCTTCTGTGAATCGATTTTAATCATGATGACGAAAATGAACTGTTGGATTTCATTGAAGAAGCGCCCTAGTCTCAAGGGGAATTTCAAAGTATCATAACCGAGTAGATTCCGATTGAAGAGGCTCAACATCTAGGCAAGAACAGACAGGTGCAGATGAACATGAACAACCTGAATCTTACAAGGTGAGAGGACCTTGTGTCAAAGAAAAATATGGTGGTCTGTCAAGACAGGATTGGGAGCGTCTTCATGAGCGTTTGGAACATACTTCTGCCGACGTAACAGAATCATGCCTTCTTAGTTCAATCATATGACGTGGACAAGGATCCGATCTCCTCTCATCAGGTCAAGAATCCTAAACCTACTGGTGTTGAAGTTCCTCATCCAGAACCAACCGGTATTGAAGCCCCTCTAGTTATTAAAGAGGAAATTGAAGCTCCAAATTCAAAACTGCCGACTCCTAGTCAATCTACATCGGGTAAATCTTCTAAATCTAAAGGGGTATCGAATCATAATTATCAGAACAAGTATGATAATCTTGAAGAACAGGCAGGTCCAAAAATGTCTCTTAAAGTGAGTGCTCGTCGAGCCATTCCGTTACAATCTGTCTCTCTTAGCTCTAGTGATTCAACTCGATCCAACTCTAGAGAAACATCTAGGAAAGATATACGACAGATTGTCTTGGAAGCGCTGGCTCCTTGGAAAGAATCAATTCAGAATAGCCTAGATCAAATGGAGAAATTCCACACATCATCTTCAACTGCTCTGAACCAAGAACTAGCAAAGATGAGACAAGAGATGCAACAAGAGCTGGGTCAAATGCGGCCCTTAGTCAACAAAACGTTCACCATTCAGACCGAGACTAAATCTACCGTTGAAGTTCTCACATCACAAATAATGGAGATGACCATGTCTCAAGGTGCTACTGATGCTAAGAAACTAAGAGAATAGGAGGCTCTAACCCGACGCCTTCAAGATGAGGAAAACACAGCCGCTGAGGGTGAAAAACAAATCGAAGCCGCTAACCTAACTGAGGCTGAGGAAGATCAATTGACATTATCTCAGATGATAACTAAACGTATAACCACTCGATCTCAACCTACCACATCTCAATCGAAAGTTTCACGTAGTGCTCGATCCAATCGAAGGCTGTGCCGGGGTGATGACTCTACTATTGAATAAAATCCTGTCCCATCAAGGGGAAGGGGTCGTGGAGGTGCTGTCGGAGAGCCACCCAGTACATTCATGCCCGGGCTAAGAAAAGACATGGCAAAGAGAGTTGTGGAAGCTGAAAAGAAAAGAGGGAGAAGCTAAAACCTTTCTTTTATTATCTATGCTATTTCTTTATGTGTTTTTCAAACTCCAACTCAAAGTTTTTCCTTTGTTGAACATCTGTTTCCTTTCACCAATAGCTCTTATCGTTGTGTTTATCAAATAGGGAAGTCACATGATGACTAGTTTTTATAAATTGCAGTTTTGATAAAAATTAAAAAAAAAATATATTAAAAAAGGGAGAAATTGCTAATGAATAGAACACTGGCTTTGAATATTTATTCTAAAAATAATCAAAGAAGAAGAAATTATTAGATTGAATTAGCTAATCAACTTAAATTAGCCAACAATTATAAAACTACTAGGTTTTGAATATTTAGATTAAATAATCAAAAAGGGAGAAATTGATAAGTAAAAATAGTTAATTAAGTAACAGTATTAATTAACTATTTAAATAAGAATCTAATTGTGTCAAAATGATCATATGCAGATTAAACCAAATCGGCATTTGGCGGATATCGACTCTTGGAGGATATTGACTCTTGGAGGATATATGCATTTGGCAGATATCGGCTCTTAGAGGATATCGACATTTGGCGGATATCGACTCTTGAAGGATATCGGATCTTGGAGGATATCGACTTTTGAAGGATATTAGTATTTGGTGGACATCGGCTGTTGGAAAACATCGGCATTTGAAGCATATCAGCTTCTGGTACAAATCGATATTTGAACCATATCAGCTTAAAGTGCAAATCGACATTTGAAGCATATCGACTTCCGGTGCAAATTGGCATTTGAACCATATCGACTTCTGGTGCAAATCGGCATTCGAAGCATATCGGGTTCTGGTGCAAATCGGCATTTCAACCATATCGGCTTTCAGTGCAAATCTGCATTTGAAGCATATCGACTTCCGGTACAAATTAGCATTCTAGACATTCCGGTTTTCTACAGATCGGATTTCTGCAAGCACATCATGCTTTCCACATTTCGGCATTCAATATTTCACAATTTCCATAATTAGTCCACCTGGGGAACGTATATATGGATATTTCTAGAAAAGTCAGATGTCATATTTACACTTCCCAAATGAGCATATCCATTTAAGTGCAAAGACTAATGAAGTTCTTCTCACTCTAATAGAACCAGAATCAGAGACAGATCAAACAATCTGAATCATACATTCCTAGGAGATTGAATCACATTAATGAGAATTTGGCTTACTATTATTCAAAGTACATACAAGATCAAAGAATATCCCATACGTTGTACTATTCTGAACTTCAACCAATCAAAGTGAAGACAGTGGTCTTATGAAACATATATAGCCGTTGAAGTTGTAAATATCCGTTGATATATTTTCCTATTTAAGAAGACATGCAGTCTAATGTATACGGAATTAGACGTGCAGTCTAACTCAGTGGAGTTAGACGTGCAGTCTAATGCATACGGAATTATACGTGCAGTCTAACTTAGTGGAGTTAGACGTGTAGTCTAATGTATACGGAATTAGACGTGCAGTCTAACTTAGTGGAGTTAGACGTGCAGTCTAATGTATACGGAATTATACTTGCAGTCTAACTTAGTGGAGTTAGATATGCAGTCTAATGTATACGGAATTAGACGTGCAGTCTAAATCAGTGGAGTTAGACGTGCAGTCTAATGTATACAGAATTAGACGTGCAGTCTAACTCAGTGGAGTTAGACGTGTAGTCTAATGCATACGGAATTAGACGTGTAGTCTAACTCTGTGGAGTTAAACATGTAGTCTAACTCAGTGGAGTTAGACATGTAGTCTAATGTATACGGAATTAGACGTGCAGTCTAACTCAGTGGAGTTAGACGTGCAGTCTAATGTATGCGGAATTAGACGTGCAGTCTAACTTAGTGGAGTTAGATGTACAGTCTATTGGATTGTGAAGGTTAGACGTAAGTCTAACTCCTTCAGACAAGTCTGAAGTAGAACCGGAATTAGACGTGTAGTCTAACTCAGTGGAGTTAGACGTGCAGTCTAATGGTTAGTGAATGATTAGACGTGTAGTCTAATTAATGAAGGTTAGACGTAATTCTAACTCCTTCAGACAAGTCTGAAGTAGAACCAGAATTAGACGTGCAATCTAACTCAGTGGAGTTAGACGTGCAGTCTAATGGTTAGTGAATGATTAGACGTGTAGTCTAATTAGTGAAGGTTAGGCGTAAGTCTAACTCCGTCAGACAAGTCTGAAGTAGAACCGGAATTAGACGTGCAATCTAATTCGGTGGAGTTAGACGTGCAATCTAATGGTTAGTGAATTATTAGACGTGTAGTCTAATTAGTGAAAGTTAGACGTGTAGTCTAACTCCTTCAGATTAGTAAGAAGTGATTGTAATTAGACGTATGTCTAATCAATTAGACCAGGCGGTCTAATGGATTATTCTCTTAGATGGGGATGTTTGATTTCATTAGACGAGGTCGTCTAACTGAAATACGTCTAATGCTCAGCTTAAGCAGTTTGCTTGAAGCTAGCACCCGCCTACCCACGTGCTATAGCTATACTCTACTCCTGCTCCACTTTCTAGTGAAGATTAGTATGACAACCATATGCAACCAACTAATGAATGCCACGTAAGAGAATTTCCCTCATATTACTTATTTTGCAGGTACATCCCTGATGGAATATTCTGCGCACTAACAGTTATTGTATGACCACGATCCTTGTGCTCAAAACTTGCTGTGTACTATGGAGACTTTCCATTGGAAGAGTCCCACATATCATTCTAAAGAGTCGACCGTTAGTCTCTGCCCAGTATTTATCAAATCTTAAGGACAACGGACAATCAACTGATCGAACGCCCAAATAATTGAAACAATCTCTCTATCATCTTGCTTGCTGGTATTACAGAGAGAATTCAAGCCTTTGAATATTCATACTGTGAAGCTGTTTTCCTGATTGTACTGTGTGTGAATCAAGAGAGAGCTAGAATCAAAAACACCATTAGCTGAGTGATATTCTTCATCTTGTATATTGAACAGACTGTGTTCTGTTCAATAGTGAGCTAAGTGTGTGCAAACTGTATTTCATTCTAATCATATTATAGTGAATCCTTCTGGTGGTTGGAAGAAGGGGTGACGTAGGAGAGTTTCTCCGAACATCCATAAACAAACTGCTGTGTTCTTTTATTTGTCATCTTTTCATTCTTCATCTTGAGCTTCAAACCCAAGTAAACAATTCCGCCTTAATTCTGTTTCAAGTGTTTACAAGAGTTTGCGTAGAATAGAAAGCGAATTAAATCCCTAACATGATTTATTTCAAACTGTTTTTCATAAGCCTTCATCAATAGCCAGACCCCCGTCTCTATCAATAAAGCCGATCCTATCAATTGGTATCAGAGCCCAGTTTCTATTCTCATGCATGAAGAACCTAAAGCATGTTTATCATCAATGAAATTCCTATTCTGTCAAGGGACAACTGCGAATATTGGATGATGAGAATGCAAGCTCACTTGGCTGCTCTTGATTGTGATATGTGGAGCGTCATTACTGACGGCCCCATAAAGATTTCGAAGCCAAGAAGTGAGTGAACTACTGAAGATAAGATGACAAACAACCTGGATAATGTTGCTAGGAATATTCTGTACTAGTCGATCAACATGAATGTATTCTATGAAATCAAGTCCTGTTCCTCTGCTAAAGAGATATCGGACAAGCTTAATCAGATCTACGATAGAAGTATTCAAGCAAAGAAGGATCAGAAAGCGTTCGTGTGCAATGAAAACAAATCCAGATGGGCCGATACCGATTCAGAGGAGTCTTCCACTGAAAAAGAGAATGAAGCTGTTACATGTTTGATGGCAGATGACCAATCCAAGGTAAATGAAATCTCTGCACCAGAATTTACAAACGAGGAGTTAACTAATGCACTCAATGAAATGGCTATTGAGTACAAGAAGTTAACTGACTCCTTTTATGAAATGAAAGTTAAATATGAATCAACTGTTTTGTCTTCCAACAAAGAATCTGAATCAAACGTTTTTGATGAAAACTTAACAGAGATCTCATCTGAGAATGAGATGCTCAGAAAACAGATTCAAACTCTTTCATCTGAAAACAAGAGATTAAGCTATGTAGTCAGTGCATAGATAAGGTCAGGAGATGCTGTCAAACATCAGATCAGCATGTTGAAACCTGTTGGATCTAGATCCGGATTGGGATTTGATAGCAATGACCCTAACCTGTCATATAAAAAGTCCAACTCATCTGACAAGCTTAAGCCAATAAGTTTTGTCAAAGGGAATATGGCCTCAAATATGGATTCCTTAGGGACTGATTGACCGAGGACCCAATTGAAAGTGGGTACCAAAAGATTGTAAATATTTATTTATGTAGGTACAAATAAACAAAGGGCTAGAGGAATCTGTATGGTATCTAGATAGCGGATGTTCCAGGCATATGACAGGAAACAGACGACTTCTCACTGATATATCAGATTGCTTTGGACCTAAAATCACTTTTGGTGACAATAAGAAGGGTAAGACCATGGGTAAGGGTAAGATTATCCATGGTAATCTGACTATTAATGACGTGCTGCTTATTGACAATCTGTGTTATAATTTAATTAGCATTAGTCAATTATGTGATAATGGTTTGTTAGTAGATTTTCAAACTCATGCATGTCTAGTTAAAGACCAAGATGGAAACACCTTATTGACTCGCAGTAGAGTAGGAAACTCATACAAAATGAATTGGCAAAAAGATTCTTCTGATCCTATGTGCATGATTGCCAAGAATGACCAGAAATTGTTATGGCATAAACGTTTGAACCATTTAAATTTTAAGACCATCAACAATATTTGTTCAAACAATTTAGTTATTGGTTTTCCCAAACTTCAGTTTTCAAAGGACAAGATATGCACTGCTTGCTAGTTAGGTAAACAGGGCAGATCATCGTTCAAAAGTAAAGGGAAATCATAGTCCAACCGTTGCCTAGAACTTTTACATATGGATCTGTTTGGTCCAATTCTTGTAAAGAGTATAGGAGGAATGAGATTTGCTCTAATTATTATTGATGATTTCTCTCGATTTACATGGGTTACATTTTTACCATCAAAAGATAAAACTGCTGAAAACTTGATTAGAATATTTAAAGGAATTCAGAATCAGAAATCTTGAAATATTACGTGCATTAGAAGTGATCAGGAAACTGAGTTCACTAACAGATACATATCATCTTATCTCGAGGAAACTGGAATTATGCACGAGTTATCTAGTGCCAGAACTCCACAGCAAAACGACATTGCTGAGAGAAGAGTGAGAACTCTGAAGGAAACAACGAGATCTATGCTAGCTGAATCAGATGTACCTCAGAGGTTCTGGGCGGAAACCATAAGTACTGCCTGCTATACACAAAATCAGTCAATAATTAACAAACATTTTGATAAAACTCCCTATGAACTGTACTATGAGAGAATTCCCACAGTTTCTTATTTTAAGATATTTGGGTGTAAATGTTTTATCCATAACAATGGAAAGGTTTATCTGACCTCTCTTGATGCTAAAGCAGATGATGGATTTATGTTGATATACTCATCATTAAGCAAGGCTTATAGAGTATACAACAAGAGAACACAGACTGTTGAGGAATCCCTCCATGTAGTGTTTGATGAGCCTGTTGAGAGCAAATCCATTGAGTCCATTGATTTTGCTGGCAGACTAAAAGCGACCAGTCTTGAGCCTATAAGTGAAGAAGAAGAAACTCTGGACAATAGGATTTCCCTGTCTGATCCAGTGGCTGATCCGGTTGAAGTTCAACCAGACGTACAAACTCCTGTTCAACAAGAAGTTGAAAGTTTAGACGTCATGGAGTCACCTGTTTAGATGACCAATCCCCTTGGATCCAATTTCAGATGGAACAGAAATCATCCACTAGAACTGATCATCGGAAATCCTTTTTCTCCTTGAAGGACAAGACGTCAACTGATGGATGAAATGGCCGACTCTACATTTATTTCTTAGATTGAACCCAAGAAAATTGGTGAAGCTATAATTGATCCAAATTGGATCAATGCTATGTAGGAGGAGTTAAACTAATTTATGAGAAATAAAGTGTGGTATCTTACTCCTAGGCCAACTAATAAGTCAGTTATAAGAACAAGATGGGTCTTTAGAAACCAACTTAGTGAAGATGACCTAGTCATTAGAAACAAAGCTCGTTTAGTTGCTCAAGGATACAAACAAGAGGAAGGTATTGATTTTGATGAGTCTTTTGCACCGGTTGCAAGACTAAAGGCGATCAGAATCTTCCTAGCGTATGCATCATTTAAGAACTTTAAGGTTTTTCAAATGGATGTGAAAAGTGCATTTCTAAATGGAAAAATAAGTGAAGAAGTATATGTTGAGCAACCCCCGGATTTGTAGATTATGTGTTACCTAATCATGTTTATAAGCTTGACAAAGCATTGAATAGTCTGAAACAAGCTCCTATAGCTTGGTATGACACATTAACTGAAATTTTGTTTGATAATGATTTTGTTGTTGGAACTGTGGATAAAACCTTGTTTAGATTCACTAAAAACTCTCACATTCTACTTGTTCAAATATATGTTGATGACATTATCTTTGGTTCAACTAACCCCAAATTGTGTGAGAAGTTTGCTAAGATGATGCAGGACAGATTTGAAATGAGCATGATGGGAGAGTTGACATTCTTCCTTGGGCTTCAAGTCCGTTGGTTAGAAAATGGAACCCTTATCAACCAGGACAAATACAACAAAGAGTTGCTAAAGAAGTTTGGTTTAGAGAACTGTTCCGCAGCAGCTACTCCAATGAGTTCTTCTAGTAAACTGGATAAAGATGAAGGTGGACAAAGTGTCGATGTAACAGCATATAGAGGACTCATCGGATCCTTGCTGTATGTTACTGCTAGCAGGCCAGACATTTAATTTACTGTTGGTGTTTGTGGCAGATTTTAGGCTGATCCTAAACTCTCTCACTTTACTGCTGCTAAACGTATTCTTAAATACTTAAAGGGAACTCAAAATGTGGGACTGTGGTATCCGAAGGATTCAAGTTTCAAGTTAACTAGTTTCTCAGATGCAGATTATACAGGGTGCAAAATTGATAGAAAAAACACAAGTGGAACTTGCCAGTTCCTTGGAGATCGTCTAATTTCATGGTTCAGCAAAAAGCAGACGTCAGTCGCTAAGTCTATAGCTGAAGCAGAGTATCTTGCAGATGGCAGTTGTTGCTCTCAAGTTCTATGGATTCAACAACAGCTCAGGGACTACGGGATTGAGGCTGATGAATCTCCAATTTTCTGCGACAACACAAGTGCTATCGCAATCACCTACAATCCAGTTCTGCATTCTCAGACAAAGTATATTGAAATCAAGTATCACTTCATCCGAGAACACGTCAATCAGAAGCAGATTCGTCTTGAACATGTTTCTATAGATCAACAAACTTCAGACATTTTCACGAAACCCATACCGGAAGCTAAGTTTTCTCATTTTAGAAACATCTTAGGTCTTGTTGATCTTGATTGATGTGATTACGTGCATAAATTGACGGGGAACATATTATTCAAAACGCAACTGAACAGAAATGTAAGACAAATGTCTTAATTTGTCCTAAGGATTCAGGGTTTGAGAAACACAGCTACTTAGACGTACGTCTACTTTAGCAGTTTAATCTTCCTTTGGAATCATTGTCTTGGTTAATTTAACCTGCATGGTTAGACGGATACGTCTAATAGACGTTAGACGTTTTTACGTCATGAGCAAGAGGATGCTCACGTCTAACCAGACACGCGTGTCGCACGTGGTGTTATTGCATAATTAGACGTATACGTCTAATAGACTAATTTTCAAAAGGAAGTTGAAAATGTGAAAAGGAAAATAAACGTCTAACTACTGGTGTAATTAGACTCTTCATCTTCTGGCTATTTGGACAGCTGTCCTTTGCTTATGTTTCTGCTCAAGTTCATTTTCTCACCGAAAATAAAATCAGTCATTCCTCAAAAGAATTGAAGACACGTGTCTCTCAATATATAAGGAATGAATAATATTTCTGACAACTTTTGCTTGTACATTTAGAATTAACTATTCGGTTTCATGCTAATATTAAATCTTGCGTTTATTGGGAATAGACCTTTGAGTTCTTGACGGTAGGAGTAATCATTAGTTATTCTTGATTATTCATTCTAAAGATAAGAGTTCTTCGAAATCCATCTCTCTCTCTAGAATTCGAATCAACTAAGATATTGTTCATCAAGTCGAAATGTCTCTTTTCTGTCCAAAATCGATTCAAGTGGATTTCAAATCCGCATCCACGCTAAAATCTCCGGGCATGCACAAGATGTTTGAGTCTCTAAAAGCCTCCGGGCTGAGAAAGTTCCTAACCCCTAATGAACTCTATCACGAACAGTTGGTCCGTGAATTTTTCGAAACCGCTGGCTTTTATCAGGACAAAATCGTCGTTGGGGTTGTCATGGGCCAAATGATTTGCATCACAGAAGAGTCTTTCGGTACGTTCTTTCAACTTCCATCTACTAGTATTCAGGAATTTCCTCGATCTCCTCCTAAAATCATGTTTACAATGATGAAAGTCTTCTCTCATTCTCCTCAAATGGATATATATGGAAAGAAAAATCTTCTGAAAGATGAATTTGCTCTTCTAAGTGAAATCATCTCCAAATCTCTTCTCGCTAAAGAGTCTTCATACCACTTTTGTTCCAAAGTCTTCGAGATAATGGTGGCTATCACAAGGGGTGTGTCAGTTAACTGGACAAGCTTCCTCTTTGGAAATCTGGTAAGAATGGTTGTTGCCCGAAAAACTATTTTTGGTTTTAACGGTCCTTTCAGCGCCTTTCTCTGTTTCCTTCTAGATCAATCGTGTAAAAGTTTTCCTTTTTCCTCCAGAGTTATGAACAACCAGAAGGTTGTCGAATATGTTCTTAGGGTGAAGAAGCTTAAGACCAAGAAAAGAAAGAGATATGTCTCCAACCCTCCTCTAACCGCAGTTTTAGAGACCTCCTAGGTTGAAGATCATCCTTTCAAGTGAAAAGATAGGAAGGAGAAGAAGAAGACTAGAATAAAAATCTTTTTATGAAATTTTTTGTTGGATATTTTGATAATGTTTCTGGTGTGAACTTATTTTGGTTTCTTTGAACAACGTTTTGTGTGTTTCTTCTCAAAACACTCATTTATCAAGAGAGAGCTAGAATCAAAAACCCCATTAGCTGAGTGATATTCTTCATCTTGTATATTGAACAGAGTGTGTTCTGTTCAATAGTCAGCTAAGTGTGTGCAAACTGTATTTCATTCTAATCATATTATAGTGAATCATTCCGGTGGTTGGAAGAAGGGGGTGACGTAGGAGAGTTTCTCCGAACATCCATAAACAAACTGCTGTGTTCTTTCATTTATGTCATCTTTTCATTCTTCATCTTTAGCTTCAAACCCAAGTAATAATTTCGCCTTGATTCTTTTTCAAGTGTTTATAAGAGTTTGCGTAGAATGGAAAGCGAATTAAATCCCTAACAGGATTTCTTACAAACCGTTTTACATAAGCCTTCATCAATAGCCAGACCCCCGTCTCTATCGATAAAGCTGATCCTATCACTTATAACCTAACCTTAGATTTCAACCTTTTATCCTCGAATAACTAGTTCTTGAGAATAATATGTTGCTATCAAATCTCTCAAGCTCTAAGTATTAAAGGCATTCAAGTTTGTTATAATCTCAAGTGTATTACAATAATACATATTCTGTGTGAGTGGTGAGCATTTTAGTTGACATAATTCGTTTCTGTTCAACAGAGTGAGTGTATTGAATGGTCGAAAACAGACAGTAACTAAGCCCTGATTGTTCAATTGAGTTTGTATACATGTTGTAAACATACTGAATATTATAGTGAATATCCTTCTCAAAGGTTTGAGAAGAAGGGGTGACGTAGGAGATTTATCTCCGAACATCCATAAAATCTGTGTATTGTGTTATCTCATTATTCCTATTGATCATCTATTGCTTCAAGCCCAAACAAACAATTCCACACTTGACTTTGTCAAGAGTTTGTGACGGTTTGCATAAAGTGGAGACGAGATAATCAACCTCTAATAGGGTTATTATCAAAAGAAGTGTGTGTAATCGTTCAACGTTGCGAGACCCATGTCTCCTTCGGCGATCCCGATTCCATCAAGTATATCGAAAGAAGTGTGTGTAAGCGTGATCCAAAAATTAAGTAAGTTAATTTTCAAACCGGCCACACATTAAAAGTTTTGAACATTTATTCTAAATAATCAAAAAGGGAGAAATTGATAGAAAAATTAAGTAAAGTTAATTTTTGGAGCCGGCCAGAAAAACTAAACAATTATTAACTTCTATGTGCAGGAACAGATCGAATTGCACAAACCGACTGGAGCCTCACAAATCGGCTGAAGAACACTTCAAAGAAATCCAGTTCCAAGTGATCAAGTCAAGATCAAGAGTAACCGGTTTCAACATTCTCAAAGAGACCGGCTAGCAAAGACAAGTCTACATTCCAGCCGGACTATACTGTGTAAGAATTAACCGGAAACTAAACTCTACAAAGATGACGTAATATGACAAAATAAACGTGTCTCGAACAGATAAAAGAAGATAAGATCCGATCAGAAGTATGCGAGAAAAACACTGATGATTTACTGATCCGACTTCGACAGCCGGAAGGTGCATGCCTGACACGTGTTCGAATCTGCAAACCGGTTACGTCATATTTTCCTGAGAAGTGTCTGCATGCTTGCCAAGTGTTGAGGAGGTGAAACGTGCAAGCAACCTCTCTGCACCGGCGTGACTCTGGATTAACCAATCCCACGGCGAGAGAAGAAAGTGACCGTTGGAACGATCTTCACTATAAAAGGAAGACGAAGCAACCTCATTAATAACAAGTTACGAAAATCTTAGAGAGATAAAAAATCTCACGCGCAACCCAAAACCGCTGTGTCATTTACTGAAAGCTATTGTTGTGTTGTGTTATTGTATTACATCAAGATTGAGTTGGTGTAACCGGCGAGTAGTGAGTTAAGGCTCGACCGGCTGTGTAACCGTTGTAACTTTGAAAGTTAGTGGAGATCCTTCTCATAACCTGAGAAGAAGGGGTGACATAGGAGGGTTTGCTCCGAACATCCATAAAAAATCTTGTCTCGTGTCATATCTTTTATTTTCCGGCTTATTCACTTAACCTATCCACAAACCAAAACAATCTTACTCTTTAGATCAAAAACCGGTCCACTCATATTTCTAAAACCGACTCCTCCTAAACATCATCTAAGTCGCATACGTTGCTTCAGACTGAAACAGACATTTCCGCCCTTGAAACCGGTTCAAGAGTCTGTGACAGTTTGCGAAGTGCTGAGAACGGTTATAGTCTCTAACCAGACTATCACCAAAGTGTTGTGTATTGTTGTAAGCGGCCACCCTTCCTGAAACCGGAAACACCCCGGTCCTCCAAGGGCGTCCCCGATCCTAACAAGTGGTATCAGAGCGAGGTTCTTAGCACTCAAGCAACCGAAGAAGATGGGAAGCATGACCCACAGCGACAAGCCACCGATGCTAAAAAGTGAAGCGTTTAGCAGCTGGAAGAAACAGATGTATCTACATCTGATCACGCTAGATGATGAGATGAGCCGAGTTCTAAAAGAAGGGCCAATCAAGATCAACAAGGAGTTAGACGAATGGACAACTGAAGATCGAAGACGAAGTAACCTGGACAACCATTGCATGAGGCACATCTATAAGGCTATAGACGACAATACTTTGAACAAGATATCAGCCTGTGATAATGCAAAGGAAGCCTGGGAAACGGTCATTCAGATCCATGAAGGAAACGAGAGAACAAAGGAGAACAAAATCTTGGTGGCTACACAGAAATATGAAAACATCAGGATGAAACCGGGAGAAAATATAAAGGAATTCAGTAACCGGTTTACCAGTGTGGTCAACGAGCTTCAGACACTCGGAAAGAAATACGACAACCGAGAAGTAATCATTAAAGCCTTAAGATCACTTTCGAGCACATGGGATATCAAAACCATGGTGATGAGGGAATCAAGCAACCTCGGGCAGATGAAGTTGCATGACGTGTTTGAGGATCTAAAAGCCTACGAGTTCGAGATTAAGTCTCGGATCGAAGATGAAGCATCCACGTCAACCGCAACCAGAGCTTTGGTTACATCGGTGGAACCGGCGGCCCAAGTATCAACCGTTCCGGCTCCAGTCAAAAACGCTGATCAGATTAGTGAAGATGTGATGGTGATGCTAGCTCAGAAATTTGGTAGATTCATGAAGAAGAACCAGCCACCATCTAACAACAACATTAGTTATAACTATGTAGATAAATCAAATAAAAGATGTTATAACTGTGACGGTTTTAGACATTTCAGATCAGAATGTAGGAAACCAAGGAGAGACGACAGAAAACCGGAAGGCAACTATCAAGGCAACAACTACCAAGGCAACCGGTATCAGGGTAACAACTACCAACGGAACGACTACTGGAGAAACGACGACCAGCATGCCGACGAAGGGAAGAAAATTCAGAAAGCACTCATTGCATCCGACGGAGGAAGCGAATGGGCGTACTCCGACAACGAAGATAATGAGGAAAGGGTAACATGCTTCATGGCAAACGACGAAGAGGTATTTGATTTCTCTTCTGATGAGTTCTCTAAGGAAGATTTGATTTCTGCACTCAACGAAATGGTCGCTGAGTTTAGAAACATATCTACATACATACCGACTCCGGTAGAACACAAAACCGTAGAGTCAAGAGGTATCGCTGATAAGTCACGCGAAACCGCAATGTATGAACCGGATGAACTATCCTTAGATAATGAGGAGATAGTTCAACCGGTAATTGAAATCGATGAACGAGCACTGTATGTTACGGCTGCGTGGGAGAGATCTCGTCAAGCCGTAAAACAGATGTGTAATTATAAAAGACATCCTAAATGTAGATTTGGTATCGGTTATGAACAAAACAAATCAAACGAATCAAACCAACCTAACGGGATGAAACTCACAAAAGACAATCTTCCATTCATAAGATTTGTCAAGAGTTCATCAACCGAAAATGAGGAAGAACGTGATCTAAAACCGGAAGAAGAACTAAAATATGTAAGTCCGACTGAATCAGAAAACTGGCTTCATAATGAGAGAAGGAAAGCCAACCGGAAAGAAAATAAACAATATAAATCTCGGTCTCAAAGACATTCATCACCACAACATAAGGCATTCTTGAGCAAGGGTCAAGAAGTTAAGCCAAACATTATAAGAACAGATACCGGGAAAGTGATCCGACTTATTAAAGTCTGCATCCCAAAGGGACTAATCAACCATGGACCCAACTAAATGTGGGTACCAAAAAGGTGTAAATATTTTTATTTAGCAGATTAGGAGAAGCAACCGGCTAAAGAACTCGGAATGGTATCTGGACAGCGGATGCTCAAGACACATGACCGACAACGATGAATTATTAACCGACATCAAGTATGAAACCGGAGCAGTCATAACATTCGGTGACAACTCGAAAGGTAAAACCATGGGCAAGGGTAAGATTGTCCATGGTAACCTATCCATAAATAATGTACTACTGGTAGAACAATTGCATTTTAATCTATTAAGTATAAGTCAAATGTGCGATGTAGGTTATAAAGTTGAATTTCATAAGAATGCATGTTTAGTTAAGAATCAGCAAAATGATATCCTTTTAACCGGTAACCGAATGGGAAATATTTACAAAGTTGATTGGAAAACTAATTTTGAAAAACCTGTATGCATGATAGCTGGAAATGATCCAAACTGGCTTTGGCATAAACGTTTAAACCATTTGAATTTAAAACAATTAACTTTATATGTTCCAAAGAATTAGTTCACGGTTTTCCAAATGTTAATTTTTCAAAAGATAAAGTATGCGCTGCATGTCAAATGGGTAAACAGATAAAGTCATCTTTCAAGAATAAAGGAAATTATCAATCTGAACGGTGTTTAGAACTTCTATATATGGATCTGTTTGGTCCGGTTAAAGTAACCAGTCTAGGAGGCATGCATTACACTATGGTAGTCATTGATGACTATTCTAAGTTTACTTGGGTAACATTTCTAGCCTCTAAAAATCAAGCAACTCCAAACCTGATCAAACTGATTTTGAGAATCCAAAATGAGAAATCTATTCGAGTAAACAAAATCAGAAGTGATAGAGGAACTGAGTTTATAAATAGCAGATTAACTACTTTCCTTGATAATTCCGGTATTAGACACGAGTTGTCTAGTGCCAGAACTCCTCAACAAAACGGCCTGACTGAGAGAAGAAACCGAACTCTCAAGGAAGCCGCAAGGTCAATGATAGCTGATTCGAGTATCGCTCAAAAGTTTTGGGCTGAGGCTATCAATACCGCATGCTACACACAAAACCGGTCTTTAGTAACTAAACGTTTTTCCAAAACTCCTTTTGAAATATACTATGATCAAATTCCAAACATACGGTATTTTCAAATTTTTGGTAGCAAATGTTTTGTTCACAACAACGGCAAAAATTATTTGACCGCTTTTGATGCTAAATCCGATGAGGGAATAATGTTGGGATATTCAGCTATAAGTAAAGCCTATAGGATATATAATACTAGGACTTTGACAGTTGAAGAAACAGCCCACGTTATTTTTGATGAATCGTTTGAACGAAACACTGCATTACCCTTCGACCTTCACAACAGAATGGAAAACTTCAATATCTATTCTGATGATGAAGATGAGGTTTCGGTTTTTAGACGATTTGTCAATGACCAAGCGGTTGATGCTGAACCTCAGCCTGTTCAAGCTGCGCTACCGCAGAAAGTTGACTCTTCAGTTTCAACTGAAGAAATCGGTCGGTCTGACTCTGTTCATCCTACCGATCAGTCTAACCTTGACCAGCCAACCGAAAGCTTGATAGACACGTCTCGGATAAACCTCAGAAGGAACATAAATCATCCTCTTGAACAAGTAATAGGTAACATATCCTCACCCGTCCGAACTAGGCAACATAATTTGGAACACTATGAAAATTCAGCTTTCATATCACAAATTGAGCCGAAAAAGGTGGATGAAGCATTGTCAGATCCCGATTGGATCCTAGCAATGCAAGAGGAATTAAACGAGTTTGAGAGAAATAAAGTCTGGTACCTAGTCCCTAGACCGAAAAATAAACCGGTTATAGGAACACCATGGGTATTCAGAAATACACTCAATGAAGACGGTTTAGTTACGAGGAACAAGGCCCGGTTAGTGGCTCAAGGCTACAAACAGGAAGAATGCGTTGAGGCAATTAGGATATTTCTAGTTTTTGCAGCTTTCAAAAATTTCAAAGTTTTTCAAATGGATGTTAAAAGCGCTTTTCTAAACGGTAAGGTAAATGAGGAGGTATATGTTAATCAACCTCCAGGTTTTAAAAATCCAGAACACGAAAATCATGTTTTCCGGCTAAACAAAGCCCTTTACGGTTTGAAACAGGCTCCAAGAGCCTGGTACGATACGTTAACACAATTCTTATTTGATCACAAATTTACAATAGGCTCAGTTGATAAAACACTTTTCAAATTTGAGAAAAAGGAACACATATTACTTGTACAAATATATGTCGATGATATTATCTTCGGATCAACCGATCCAAAACTATGTGATAAATTCTCAAAAATGATGACTGAGAAATTTCAAATGAGTATGATGGGAGAACTGAGTTTTTTCCTAGGATTTCAGGTTAAGCAGATTGAAGCCGAAACATTTATAAACCAACCAAAGTACACAGCCGAACTATTGAAGAAGTTTGGAATGGATACATGCGCCGAGGCGGCTACACCAATGAGTTCTTCCGTAAAGTTAGACAAAGATGAGGATGGTCAAGCCGTTGACATCACAGCATATCGGGGAATGATTGGATCATTGATTTACCTAACAGTCAGCCAACCGGACATCTTGTTTGCGGTTGGAGTATGCGGGAGATTCCAAGCCAATCCAAAGCAATCACATTACACTGTGGCCAAAAGAATATTAAAATATCTGAAGGGAACTCAATAAGTGGGACTTTGGTATCCAAAAGACTCAAGTTTCAACCTCATAAGCTACTCAGACGCGGATTACGCAGGATGCAAAATCGATAGAAAGAGTACAAGTGGTACCTACCAGTTCCTGGGTGACCGGCTAGTTACCTGGAGCAGCAAGAAACAGACTTCAGTTGCAACATTAACCGAAGAGACAGAGTATATAGCAGCCGGAAGCTGTTGTGCACAACTCCTCTAGATCCAACAGCAACTAAAGGACTTTGGCGTAGTAGCCGAGGAATCACCAATATTCTGTGACAACACCAGCGCGATAGCGATTACATACAATCCGGTGTTGCACTCAAGAAAGAAACATATTAATATAAGACACCATTTCATCCGGGAGCATGTTCAGGAGAAACAAATTCGGTTGGAATATGTTTCAACTGAGCAACAAGTGGCAGACATCTTCACCAAACCGCTACAGGAAGCTAAGTTTTCTCATTTTAGAAATATTCTAGGAATTACTGATGTTAAGCAACTTATACCATGATCATACATACTTCTTGCGTACATAAACCGGGATATGTGTTCAGGGAGAAGCTCTCGCTTCTCAAACCGTATTCAAATAGGCCATTGAAAATTCAAGGATGCCAACTGGGAGGAAGTCTCCGGTTATGCCTGATCACTTCATGATGTCAAACCACGTGTATACTTACTACAAGGTTGAAATGACTTGGTAGAAGTGGATTTACTTAATCCAAAGTTGAACAAATGTTGATATGATTCAACATTTCTTCACAATCGGAATAAAATATTCAACTAAAACCGGCCATGGAAAACTGATTAGTACAAATACACTCTGGTTTCGATGGATTGAACTTTTCCGGTTAACTTGGGATAGCTAACCGCGTTTTCATGCATACCTTGAGAAATGAAGCCTGTAATAAATAAAATAGTCTACCGCAATCGAGATGACGACATGTGTCCATCATCAAGAGAGGGAGACTCACATCTTGTGAATAGATTTTTGTCATCATGAATATCTTAGTAATAATTACCTTTGCATTGGAAATAAACATTATACAATTTAACAAGTTAAAGCCTATTAACTAATTGATGACATCATTAAGCATGCTTAACCTATTGATCTAGCCGAACCCCTGGCTATATAAACCGCCCTCAAATCTCACAATTCTACACAAAACTATATTGAGCTTAAACTATCTCAAGAACATGAACTCCGACGCACTAGCAAAGAAAATTCTCTTGGATGATTTCAACTCGATCTATCAATACGAAGATCACGATGTCAAGGAAATGTTCTTATCCGTTGAAAGAAGCGGGCTAAGAGGATTTCTGGAAAACAGATTCATTCTCGACTACCTAGTAGTCGATGAATTTTTCCAGACTGCAAAGGAAGTGCACCGAGACATAATCGTTGCACAAGTTTACGGTCAATCCTTTCTATTCAACGAGACGGATTTCGCTGAATACTGCGGTTTTCCCACTGAAGGGGTAACCGATTTAACCTACTCCCCGGTGACCATTGAAGAAATGTGTCATCGGTTCTCCAACTCTGACATCCGGGTTAGACCCTGGGGTGCTAAAATCCAACTCTCTCACAAGTACCAGCTTCTTTTTGAGATTCTGGGAAAATCCGTTATGGGTAGAGAGAAAGGCTACTACTACACCCAGAGGCTTTTTGAGATGATGATTGTTGTCAGGGTTGGGACACCGGTAAATTGGTCCTGGATCATTTTCAGCAATCTGAAGAAGATGATTCTCTCAAACAAAACCGGCTATGCTCCTCAGCTAAGCGGTTTTTGTGCTAGCTTGGATATCCACTCCGGACCTTTCGTCACTCTCCATCCAAAGCATGTGCTCACAAAGGAGAGAATCCAAGAGCTGATCGACCAGTGGGAAGCAGCTAAGGCCAAGAGGAATCAAGCGGTCGGGTCATCAAACGTTTAACTATTTCTCATCTCCTTTTATCCTTTCCCAAACCGGTAATTTTGTTGTACTACCAGTTTAGTACTCTACATTAATGAAGACCATTTCTTTCCTTTTCAATCGAAAATCAAAGAAATCTTAAAGTAAATGACCAACATTAAATGCGTCGTATCAAACCAAATCAAATCACTCTTGGAAACAGAAATATTCGCTTTCAAGAAACATGCCTGATCCGATTTGACTAGACATACCCTTATCCTCTTGAAAATTGACAAAGAATTTATGACCAGACATAAACGGTCTGATTTTTCAAAATATTCTCATTTAATGCACTCAACTGCTCACGCTATAAAAAAGGGCTCAACCCTTCCTCTTCAAACACGCCTCCAATATTCTTATCTCTCTAAGCTTGAAAGTTCAAAAGAACTCTGTTCGATTCTCGATTCTCACTTTTCTCCAAAAATAAATGCTGAACTACGAAAATCAATCATAGTCAACTTCAAGAAATAAAAGATGGCCGGTTTCACGAAAGCATCTTCCAACCGATCGTAGAATCGGGGCTTCAAGAATTTCTTGAAGGTTCAGACACCATCTTCGAAGAGGAGGTGTACGAGTTCTTCAACAACGGGCACATTCTTAATGATGGTAGTATAAGGACCATCATTGACGGAAAATTTCTTCGTCTTACCGAAGAACACTTTGCTCTTTTCTTCAACCTTCCAACCGAAGGATTCTCAGACTTCCCAACGCCATTCTTTCCGGCTAAGGAAGACTACTCCTATATCTTCTCCTCATTACCAAGTCTTTCATGACTTGGTTCAGCGGTCTATCATGGGCCGAATGCGCAACCAAAACTATAACCGGGAGGCTTTCGACATCATGATAGCCATCATCAGAAAATCGCCCATTAACTGGGCTTCCTACCTCTTCAACAATTTGAAGCAGCTCATCACCGCTCCAAGGGGAAGGATCGGTTTCGCTCCACAAATCACTCGCTTCCTGGAGGATCATCGCCGCAACCTCGGGCCCGGTGTTCCTGTCGGACCGGCCAACACTCTAACTCTATCCATGCTAGATAGATGGATATCGAGGATTGAGGAACGGACACCCGACAACACCGTGACCAAATGGCTTGTTAGAATGATCGAGGGGGATTGGATCGAGCTAGTTTAAATTGTCTGTTTCCTTTCCGGTTTTTGGTCATTTTGTTGTACAACCGGAAACCCACTTCATCACTCTATGTTTCAGACTTATCTATAAAATTTTCTCATTTTAATGTCTCCGGTTATTCACAATATCTTTCTTTCAGGTTTTGACTTGAATAAACATAAGACTCCATGTTAAACGAATCTTCCGGTTAACAAGCCTCCGGTAAATCAAAATCTCAAAAAAAAAAGTTTGAAAAACTTACCGCCCACGGTCTTACCGCGCATAAAATTACCGCCCATTGTATTCTCCGCATTTACCGCCGAAAGTTACTTCAGTAACTTTTGGAGGGAAAATTGTCGCCAAAAACATAACCAAGTGACGGTTCATCTTCCAACCGTTCGAAACCGCCTCCTATATAAGTTCAGAACAACTCATTTTTTACACAAGCTTTCTCTCTCTAAAAAATCTCAAAATCTTAAAAATCTCTCTAACTTCCGTTCATCGCTGTTCTTCATCTTCTTCACTCACAAAATCAACATGGCTCTAGTTAAAGCACCATTTCAATTCATTTTGCAGGTCGATTTCAGCGACATCGACGAACACGCCGCGGAGGAGAACAAGGCCGTGCTGCAATCACTAAGGGATTCGGGATTAGAAACGTTTTTGACTGGTCCGTTCATCGTGCACCCGACCGAAGTTATGGAGTTTTTGGCGACGGTGACTCTAACAAAGAGGACGGTCTCTGCCACCGTAAGCAGCAAAATGGTTAATATCACGGAGGAGCTCTTTTCTGAAGCACTCGGTTTGCCAAATACCGGGTTGGACTTCAAAACAAGCCTAACAGATGCAGAATCGAACACGGTCCGGTTGGTCTTATCAGCTGATGACCAGGACCTAGTGACTCACTCAAGCCGGAAGAACAAACTCAAGCCGGAGTTCAAATGGCTGCTGAACATAATCTCTCGTTCACTTCAGGATAGAGGAGGTAACTTCGATAACCTAACCAAGCTAAAGTTGAAAATGATGATGGCGATTATCCGCGGTGACAAGATAGACTGGGGAACTGTTATGTTCGAACAGTTCTGCGAAATGATAGTGAAGAAAGATGACCGGGTTCAGGCCTTCGCAATGTAAATAGTGAAAATTCTTAAGTTCCTTAATGTGGAACTTGGTGAAGGTAAACCGCTCCCACCAGCTAATATTCTTAACTCTGAGCAAATGAGCAAGAAGACTGCCAAAGCGGCTAAGCCGAAGTCTTCCAGAACGAAGTTCTCAAAAGGAACAAGCTCGTCCGCACCGGCTAGAGAAAGTTCGAAACACGAAGATCCCAAGGGGAAGGCGGTTCAAGCCGAGGCCTCTTAGAAGAAAAAGGGAAGAAAGAAGACATCCGCAAAGAAGAACTCCAACAAGCCGGCAGACTCCGAGAAAACTCTTTCCTCGGATCACTCACCAAAGAGAACCGCAGACGTCTTTCGACCCATTCCCATCAACACAGTTCATCTCATTCCAGTCGACTCTCCACCATCAGGGCAAGCCGAACCCTCGGGGAGCCAAGAAACCAAGTCAACATTGGAGGAGGCAGCAGAGGTTAGTATTCACTCTGAAAACTCCAAGTCCCCGAACAAGAACCTCGATGAGATAATGGCCGACGTAGGTTTAAAGACCTTAGAGGTCATTGTGGACGTAGTCCAAAATATCGTTAATGAAACCGAAGACGACGTGACAAGTCTTTTGAAGCAAGCTGATCAGGTTGAAGAACCAGGTCAAAATGAAACCCATCCGGTCGAAGAAACGACCACAACTGAGAACATCATCTCTCCGGCTCAGGAGGGAAATATTGAAGAAAAAGAACCATCCGGCTCGGCGGGGAACAAATCGGTTCTAACCGAAACAACGCTTCAATCGGCCCAAGACAGGCCAGCCGCTTCCACAATCATACCTGAAGATCCAATTCAGGTTAACAAGGGTAAAGAAGTTCTACTTGAGGATTCTGTGGCAAAGGGACAAAGTGTTCTGCAAACCGGTCCACAACCTGAGATTGTAACCGAAGCCGAGGTCCCCATTTCAGAAGAAGAAGAGGAAGAAATGTTTCAGAAGTTCCTCCTGGATATGAACAAGGATGCTGAAGAGTTGGTATCATCGTACCATCTATGGGTCAAGCTTCGCTGTGAAACAAAGTTATCAGATATGATCCCCAACATCAAAGATAACAAGCACTAGGAGAAACTGTTGGAACTAGAAGAAGCGACTCTCAAGCTAACAGGTACCAACGTCATTCAAGCCGCATTTTCCAACACGTTGGCGATACATGAACACGCTCGGCTACATGCAGTGGAAGATGCCTTAAGGGAGGCAGAAGGGGCAACATTAACTCCGATAGAATCGAGAATGTTTGAGCGGTTTCACTCGGTGCGTGATAAACTCATTCAAAGTGCTGATAGGCTCGAAGCAGAATGGAAGAACGAATGCAAACATGTCTTAACTCATGCCGATCTTTTTCAAAGCAAACCTTTCATTCTGCCGGAGAGTCCTCCATGACAGTAAAAAACCGGAGCAGCGATCCTCCTCAGACTGATAAGGTTCCGGATCTTGAGCAAGTAAAGGAGGTAGTGGTCGGTACACTCATCTCTTGTCTTGGAAAATACAACATTGCTACCGATGAGAAGATTGCGACCGTTGAAAATAATTTGACAGAGACCATCCGGACATCCATTCAATCCGAAATTACCAACACCGCCCAAACATCGATCAAGTCGATGATAGATGAAACCGTGCAAACTTCAATCAAGTCAATGATCGCCGAATCAGTCCAAACCGCAACCGCTCCTTTGATAGACATGTTGCAGGCTATGGCCGCTCAGATTGAAGAACTGTCCAAACTTCAAGTCAACAAAACTCAAGCGCAAATCAACTCTGATGCCGAAACTGCAAAGAAACTTCAAGACGAAGAGAAGGAAAGGGAACGGTTAAGGAAGGAAATTGAAGAAAAAGATAATGAGTTGGCCAAACAGTGCAATGAAGTAGAACATGCAGCTCTCCAAGAACCCACACCAGCTCAACCTTCGCACTCTATGAAGACAAGGAATAAGAACAAACGAAAAGCGGTTGCAGAAGTAATGAGGCTGGCAGAACGAAGCGGTCTAAGAGAGATTCAACCGGTCGGACTAAACGAAGAACCTCTTGACGAAGAAGAAGAAGAGGACCTCAGACAACTCAATCGGCGTAAGAAGAAAGCAGTCCTAACTTCAATCGCAACTCCAAGTACCAGACCAATCGTTGCTCAAACGCCTCGCCCATCAAGACCAGTAAGCGGCGGTTTCGGATTCGGCAAACGTACTCCCGGCATCTCGAGTGTATGGACCGGATGGCAATTCGACGCTAAACGACGAGAAAGGGAATGGAAGGAAAGGGAAGAAGAAGAAAGGAGGCGGAAGGAAAAAGAAAATGAAAAGGGGGGATCATCCAATCCTTAGTTTATTTTCTTATGAACAAATTATCTATGTTTGGTTTTGTTTCAGAACTCGGTCATTTTTATCATACTTTGAAGTAATTAGTTTTCTAAATATCCTTTGAAAAATCAAAACATGTTTTGAAATTTTTCTTAAAACAGAAAAACATCAAAAAGGAAGAAATAGTTAAACATATTTTTCAAACCGGCAATATATTACAAGTTTTGAATATTTATTCTAAATAATCAAAAAGGGAGAAATTGATAGAAAAATTAAGTAAGTTAATTTTTCAAACCGGCCACACATTACAAGTTTTGAATATTTATTCTAAATAATCAAAAAGGAAGAAATTGATAGAAAAATTAAGTAAGTTAATTTTCAAACTGGCCACACATTACAAGTTTTGAATATTTATTCTAAATAATCAAAAAGGGAGAAATTGATAGAAAAATTAAGTAAAGTTAATTTTTGGAGCCGGCCAGAAAAACTAAACAACTATTAACTTCTATGTGCAGGAACAGATCGAATTGCACAAACCGGCTGGAGCCTCACAAATCGGCTGAAGAACACTTCAAAGAAATCCAGTTCCAAGTGATCAAGTCAAGATCAAGAGGAACCGGTTTCAACATTCTAAAAGAGACCGGCTAGCAAAGACAAGTTTACATTCCAGCCGAACTATACTGTGTAAGAATCAACCAGAAACTAAACTCTACAGAGATGACGTAATATGACGAAATAGACGTGTCTCGAAGAGATAAAAGAAGATAAGATTCGATCAGAAGCATGCGAGAAAAACAATGATGATTTACTGATCCGACTTCGACAGCTGGAAGGTGCATGCTTGACACGTGTTCGAATCTGCAAACCGGCTACGTCATATTTTCCTGAGAAGTGTCTGCATGCTTGCCAAGTGTTGAGGAAGGTGAAACGTGCAAGCAACCTCTCTGCACCGGAATGACTCTGGATTAACCAATCCCAAGGTGAGAGAAGAAAGTGACCGTTGGAACGATCTTCACTATAAAAGGAAGACAAAGCGACTTCATTAATAACAAGTTACAAAAATCTTAGATAGATAAAGAAATCTCACGCGCGACCCAAAACCGCTGTGTCATTTACTGAAAGCTATTGTTGTGTTGTGTTATTGTATTACATCAAGAGTGAGTTGGTGTAACCGGCGAGTAGTGAGTTAAGGCTCGACCGGCTGTGTAACCGTTGTAACTTTGAAAGTTAGTGGAGATCCTTCTCATAACCTGAGAAGAAGGGGTGACGTAGGAGGGTTTGCTCCGAACATCCATAAAAAATCTTGTCTCGTGTCATATCTTTTATTTTCCGGCTTATTCACTTAACCTAACCACAAACCAAAAAAATCTTACTCCTTAGATCAAAAACCGGTCCACTCATATTTCTAAAACCGACTCCTCCTAAACATCATCTAAGTCGCATACGTTGCATCAGACTGAAACAGACATTTCCGCCCTTGAACCCGGTTCAAGAGTCTGTGACAGTTTGCTAAGTGCTGATAACGGTTATAGTCTCTAACTGGACTATCACCAAAGTGTTGTGTGTTGTTGTAAGCGGCCACCCTTCCTGAAACCGGAAACACCCCGGTCCTCCAAGGGCGTCCCCGATCCTAACAAAGCGTTCAACGTTGTGAGACCCCCGTCTCCTTCGCTGATCAAGGTCCCATCAGATGTCAAGCATAATGCAAGTAGAATTATTAAGACTAACACTAGGAGATCCATGAAAGGACTGATTAACCATGGACCCAATTAAACGTGGGTACCAAAGAGTGTAAATAGTTTTATTCGCAGGTTAAACAGGTCAGCTTCCGAAAGGATTTAGAGTGGTGTTTGGACAATGGATGTTGAAAGCACATGACCAGAAACAACAAGCTTCTAACCAACGTTGTAAAGGAATCTAAATCAAAAATCACATTCGATGATAACTTTAAGGGTAAGACCGTGGGAAAATGGTAAGATTATCCATGGTAACCTTACCATAAACAACTTACTACTTGTTGAAAACCTGTACTATAACCTACTTAGTATAAGTCAAATGTGTGATATAGGGAAGTACTCTATTGACAGGGCATAAGACATGTAACATTCATAAGGTTAATTGGAAAAAAAACCATCTAATCCTATTTGAATGATAGCTAAGAATGATCAAAACTGGTTTTGACATAAGAGGCTTAACCATCTAAACTTTAAGACTATTAACTCTATATGTTCTAAAGATCTAGTTGAAGAGATTCCTAAATTGAAGTTTTCTAAAGAAAAAGTTTGTTCTTCTTGCAAGATGGGAAAACAGATAAAATCAACTTTTATAAGTAAAGGTAACATTTAGTCTAAAAGATGCTTAGAACTTTTGCATATGGATCTTTTCGGTCCAATTAAGGTAACTAGTTTAGGAGGCATGAGATATACCTTAGTAATTATTGATGACTACTCTAGGTTTACTTGGGTTATTTTCTTAGCTTCTAAAGATCAAGCTACTCCTAATTTTATTAAGATGCTTAAAAGAGTATAAAATGAAAAATCGGTAAGCATAATTAAAACTAGAAGTGATAGGGTCACTGAGTTCACTAACAGGACTCTGACTTGTTACCTTGAGGAGTCTGGTGTTAGACACGAGTTGTCTAGTGCCAGAACTCCACAACAAAATGGTTTGGCTGAAAAGAGAAACATAACTCTTAAGGAATAGGCTAGATCAATGATAGTTGACTCCGTAGTGGCCCAAAAGCTTTGGGAAAAGGCTATCAACATAGCCTGTCATACTCAAAATCTGTCAATGATTAATAAAATATTTAACAAGAAGCCTTATGAGATTTACCATGGTAAAGCTCCTAATATTGAATGTTTTAGGATATTTGGTTGTAAGTGTGACATTCATAAAAATGGCAAGAATTGGTTGACCGCTTTTGACGCCAAATATGATATTGGGATTATGTTAGGATATTCTTCAGTTAATAAAGCTTATAGAGTGTATAATAAACAAACTCTAACTATTGAAGAATCATCCCATGTTGTGTTTGATGAATCTATCGAAAGTAATACTTTTATATCCATTGATTTGTCTAACAGAATGGAGGATGTCAATCTCCAATCTGATAGCGAAGATGAAGTCTAGGTCAACCGAAATATTGCTTATGACCAAACGACTGAGAATGTTGAAGCTCAATAAGACCAGATTGTATCTCAACATCTTGCTGATAGTCTGGATAATACTGAGGAAACTGGTCGGTCAGATGTTAATTAGCTAACTGGTCGGTCAAATCTTGATGAAATAACCGGTCGGTTAGAAAATGTTTCAGGACCAAACTTCAAATGGAAACAAAAATCATCCTCCTGAGCTAATAATAGGTGAACATTGCTTCTTAGGACCAGACATTAGTTGTTAGATGAGTATGAGAACTCTACTTTCATCTCACAGATTGAGCCTAAGAAGGTTGATGAAACATTGCTTGATCTAGATTGGATTCTTGCAATATAAGAGGAGCTAAATCACTTCGAAAGAAACAAAGTATGGCATTTGGTTCCAGGACTAGATAATCAATCTGTCATTGGAACCAGATGGGTCTTTCGTAACAAACTTAATAGCGATGATTTGGTTACAAAGAACAAGGCTAGACTAGTGGCCCAAGGATACAGACAGGAGTAAGGCATTGACTTCGAGGAGTCATTTGTTCTTGTTGCCAGACTTGAGGCCATTCGAATTTTTCTAGCATTTGTTGATTTTAAAAACTTCAAGGTTTTTCAAATGGACCTTTAGAGTGCATTTCTTATCGGAATAATTTATGAGGAGGTCAACGTTGAACAACCTCCCAGATTAAAAACCCCACCTTGATGAATCATGTTCTTAGTTTAGATAAGGCATTATATAGTATGATACTCTCACCAAATTTTTATTTCATCATGACTTCACTATAGACTCTGTTGATAAGACATTGTTTAAGTTTGAAAAAGATTCTCATATTCTACTTGTTGAAATATATGTTGATGATATTATCTTTATGTCAACTAACCCCAAATATGTGAGAAGTTTTCTAAGATGATGACAAATAAATTCAAGATGAGCATGATGGGGAGCTAAGCTTCTTCTGAGATGTATGGACATGACACTATATGGTGTAAAGTTAGGAATGTGAGATGAATCCTGACCTTGCCTAAATATATGACAGATTTCGAATCCACTTAACTTAACTTCTAGGTTACTCGAATGAGTTGATCCGCGATGGTCGTGACATACTTCTCATCTTCTATGATAATGAGTTTATCGTTAGTCATGAAACATATATTCTTATGTAGGGTGGAAGTTAGATGAGCTTGATGCAACCAAGGTCGTGGCAATATTAGGTTATATGACGGTCGGATATTTATTACACAGAATTCTACTTTGAATGGTATATCTACTACGTAAATGTTTGTTTGGAAGCTTTTAATAATTTCTTGACGAGAATTATCAAAGCCTCGGACACATAGGTTTGATGGAATGATTTTATTAACAGAGATGTTGATTTCTTAGAGAGTCCTTCATGGACATATGTTCATTGTTGAACCATTATTGATTAGAGTCATGATAATGACTTTATTAACCATATTTACAGAAATGTAAAATGCCTTATCATGGGTTTCGTCAGGAGCATGTAAATCTTTATACTCAAAACTTATCATGTTGATTTGCGAAGTAGCATAAATGATTCCAACAAATTCTTCAAGAGTTGTGTGAACTGGTATGCTAACTTTGCTTATCTTGTTTAGCACATTCTCTTGTGTTACCTAGAATACATCAGGATTTCCTAAATAGAAATATTGGCATTCGTCTTCTTTAGTTGAGTAAGAAAACTATCGACCGGGTTTTAAGCTCTAGGCTCATTTTCTTTCCTTGGGTCATTAGATGGTCCAGGAAGATTAATTGAATTGGTAGAGGCTGTTTTCATAAAACTGGGTTGGAAGTTAGATGTACTTCAGGTTGCTAAGACTTCATGCTGCACATTGTTTTTGAAGAACTCGTACTAGGATCATCAGGGATTCCTCAATTTTGAGACACCATCGACAGAGGTGGGATTATTCAATCCTCAATTTTAAATAATGGATTGAACATATTAACTTCAAGACTGTGAATAGGTTCATCAATGAATATCATATTTACCTGGTGATCGGGTATTTGATTCTTCACGATTTCAGGCTTAGGGATGATCTTTTGATCGATCAGGTCTTGACATTGGTGCTTAAGGGAACTACAGCTATCAGTAAAGTGACCTTTCATCTAATGGTATGCACATCATGCACTTTCGAATTTTCCGAGAAACTCTTTACCCTCTCATGGAGTTAAGGGTTTGCTTAGATTCCTTTGTTCGATGAGAGTAAGGGCTTGACTCAGGGTTATACCCAAATCATCAAAAGTTCTAGGAGGCCTTGAGGCCCTTGGTATTGGCAACTTAGATTCCATTGAGACATTTGTTTTAGCCTAAATAGGTTTTCATGAACTTGCCTTAGGATAGGTCGGAGCTTGCAAGGCAGTTGTGACCTCGTGAACTTTGGTTTTGTCCTTCCTCTAAGGTCATGTAGGAGCAATATATGTCTCCATGGTTTTACCCTCCTTTCATTCCTTTTCAAAGGCTTTGTCAAGGTTATCACATATCTTGAGGAGTTTCTTCATGTTTTGGAAGGTCTTAACGAAAAATCCAACAGAATATTGGTCGTTAATATTATCCAAAATCATATCGATTTGTCTTTGTTTGCTATGCAAAGAATCGATTTCTTCAGCAACAGACTTCCATCATTCGATAAAAAACGCAAATTTCTCATTCTTGTCTTGTTTCACGTTATTGAGTTTCTTTTCAGGTCGTTCTAAACTGAGATGCATACTGAACCTTTATTTAAAGGATGATACGAGTTCATCAATAGTTTGAAGATACAATATCTTCTTTTAGTGATTCCAACGTAAGATTGTACCATCTAAGTATTGTCGGCTCTCCCATATTTAAAGGTGTCATAGCCATTATATATCTAGAAGAAAGTAGTAGGGTCACTCTTGCCTTTGTATTTTGATAAAGATGATAGTTTTATTCCAAATGGGATGATTGTTTGTTCGGTAGTCTTCATAGAATTCTTCCAATCATTATGTTCATCAATGTTACCTTTTGTATTTAATTAATCTTGGAACTTGGCCTGATTAGTATTCAGATGAGCCATTTGTACCTCGTATTTCGTAGGAGGAATAATTGTAGGGTTTACGTCTTCTTGGGCATTGGGGTCATGAGAAACTTTTGGATGGGTTCTCATTGACCTATCATCAGCATCTTCAAGTTTCTCATAGAGAGAGGCTTCTTCCGCATTACGACGATTTTTTAAGGTTAATCCTGATTTGTGTGATGATAGGTGTGACTGTTTGTTGTGTTTGTCATGACGAGGATGAATGATCCTGAATAGGAACAACATGCTTTCTCATTCAACATGTTAAGATTTCCATCTAGTCTATTACTTGTTGAAGAGTAGCCTTCATATCAACAAACTCAGTCGGAGATATTGTATCCTTATTAGTTTTTGGAGTTCCTTCGGTCATTTCTTGGCACACAAAACGTTAAGTTTTTGGGTCTCTTCATCATGGGGCAGTACCGACTTGTAGTAGTGGACTACGACTGCAAAGAGAAAGAGGTAAAGGTTTTTGAGGATGTAACAAAAGTACAAATGCAAATACATACGATATGAATCTTAGAGAACGAGGATCTCTTTTGTGATTTGAATAAATTAAACATAGACTCGTTTATAAACATACTAGCAAAGTTTGTTACAAACAAGACTCTTTTGTTGATATTTTATAGAGAGTCTAAAAGAGAAAAATTGCTTGATAAAAATTAAAAGCTTTAAGTCTAGACGTAGTCTGTTCTGACATTAGTAACTTCTTCCGCTTCAGTTTTTTGAACTTTCTCATATTGGTCGAGGATATGCTCCAGGTATATCATTTGCTTTGATAATATATTCATTTTATGAGATATCATGCATGAGTCCTTCTGTTAGGATCTAGGTAGCCGCTGGAGGACCGGGGGTTGGACCGGTTAGCGGGTTTCACTCAAAGGGTGGTGGTTAATCCGGTTAGAGATTAACACCGAGGTTTCAATACTATACAAACTGTCACAAACCCTTGAACTAGGTTTAAGTGCGGAAGAGGTTTGTTTTAGATTGAAGCAGCACACTTGTATGATAGGCAGAACCGGTTTCGGATGATGAAGGTTAAAGAAAATGATGGGTCGATTTCGGTAACCTGGTGATTCGGGTTGGATAGAGTTAAGTAGGTTAGAGCGGCACGGATCGGTTAGATAATGGAACTGAAAGAAAGTAAATGACAAGACAAGTTTTATGGATGTTCGGAGATAAACTCCTACGTCACCCCTTCCTCTCAAAACCGCGAGAAGGATATTCACTAAGGAATACAAGTACAATCCGATCGAGACTTATTTCCTGCTCGATAACACTCTTACAATTTACACCGAAATTGTAAAACACACACACTTCAACTTTAGCACTTAGGCTTTCTCTAGAGATAGAACACACTGTTTTTCACTTGTAAATTAAATGCTCTTAGAATCTCTTGTTGTCCCACTTATGTCCCTGCATTTACTCTTCTTCAGCTGCTCCTTTTATAGGTGATATATGCCAACGGTCATATTTCACTTCCTTGAATCTGATTGGCTGAGCAGAGGTTCAGTGATTTAGTGATTCAGTGTTTCAGACCCTGCGGTCAATTGGTCAGACTTGGCGGTCAATCTCACAGACTTGGCAATCTGCTCTTCCGGTATGTAAGACAAACCTGCTAGGTTTGTCTTTTACTCAATGTGGACACTGTCTGTTAAACAGTTGTCTGTACTTGGAAGATCTCCTTTCTGACTTATCCCGAAGTGGAAAGATCCTGCAGGACTGTCTTCTGCAGCCTGCAGACTTTCCTCAGACTTGTATGGATATGGAAGTGTTCAGTCTGTTCCTTTGGTATCATACTCAACAGATACCCAAATTGTCTTCTTGTACTTGGTCGGTCATTTGTCTTTACCGGCTTCCGGTGTGATTGGTTTAACCGGACAGCTTCCGGTTATTCCTCTGCCTTGTGGCTGATCGGCTGTCTAATGTTTCCAGTTTTAAGCTTTGGCCGATCCTTTCTTTGTGCGGTCATGTTTCACGTGTTCTTGGTCGGTTTAGTAGCTTGACCGGCTAGTCTTCTTAGTCGGTTCTTTTGTTTGACCGGTCCGGTTCCTTGTTCCTGCATGAAAGGTTTATTTATGTTAAGTTTTGTGAACCGGTCTAATTTTATCTTATCAATTTCTCCCTTTTTGATTATTTTATTTAAAATTATCAAAACAATGTAAGTTTGCAAACGTAGGCCGGTTCTTTATTTGACCGGATTTTTGAAACTGACTTGGGAGAAATTTTCAAAAAATTTGGAAAAATTTTGAGAAAATTTTTGGAATAGTCTTATCTTTTTATCTTATCACCTTCGATCGATGAGTTTATCCACAAAGAAAGAAGCTTCAATAAAGTTGTAGTTAAAATGCTTGAACAGACTATGTGTATGATAGTAATTAACCCATTTCAAACCCATAAGCGTGATTAGCGGATTCTCATCCATCATGAAGGTCATTTTCTTGATGGGATACCCCTAGAGAATGTCCTAAATTTCATCGTTGCTTTGTACTGGGAGTTCAGGCAATGCTTAATTCATTCTCTGATATTGGATGGAAGTGGACATGATGCCATCAGGCAGAATTGACGGTAGGTGCTTGAGCTTGTTAAGAAACAATATATAGAGGATTAAAGGAGAACCCCTTTTACTCATGGTAGAAGACGTACATATGTTGTTCAGGCCCATTAGTGTTTCTACTAGAATAACATCAGAAGGAGCATTGTTGCCTCTTCGCATTTCGTATGCTACTTCAATGATTCTTGAGGAGAGCTTACCATCTACTAGTGTTAGAAATAAATGAGCCAACAGGAATGACATTGTTACCATAGATGATCCTAGCTTCAAAGGAATTCCTCCATCTATTATTTCACATTTAGTCCAAATTTGGAAATCGACGTACGTTCTTGTGATGATAGTATCAAAGGTAGCTTTTGAGTATTCGTACTCATTCTGTAAGAGCTTTTTGATGGGCATTGAGTCTATAAATGATCTTAAATGTAAATTTCTTATTCTTCATCAGAATAGCGCGAAATTCTTCTATGGTTAGGCATATAGATCTTTGACCGAGGAAGTAAACTCGTTTGACAGGATTTCATCTTTGTTGCGTTTCCATCATGAAGGTGAAATTCACTTTAAAGTTTATGATCCTCATAATGGGGATTAGGCCATAATATATATAATAATATTTATTAGCGTGAAAGTTATCAATCTAGGTGACTAGTTAGACATCCGTCAGCATGGACATTGTTGATGACTGCGATAGCAGAAGTGGGGAGTATTACAATTGTAAAAACAAGAGAAAATGCATATGCAAATAACATGATTTATAGTAAACATCTCATAAGTATTTTATATACTTTCTTTATGGAACCCCGATTTTATACATTTCAAAATTTCGGGGTTCATTGTTTGCTAGTTGATTATACTATTACTTTCTAAATTTTGTGTTTATACAACAGTGGTAAAACTAGAGCTTTTCTTCAGGGGAGCGAGTTCTACTACAACATGTAGAGGTGACAGAACTTTTACTTTCCTCTATCACTTGCCGGCATGAGTACTCAACCATGATCTGGCTGAAGTAATCCTTCATGTCTTTAAGGATGCCCATCTTGGCTGCATCGTTCCAGAGTTCTAGATAGTTTGCGAAATCATTGTGATTCATAGGCTTATCTATGGAGACCGCACAATCACGACAAGGAGGCATGTAGTCTCGCCCAAATTTCTTAAAAAGCTCGATGGTGTAGTAAGAAGTGATCAATTCAAGACCTATAAGAATGATTATGGGTTGATCATCCATTAGATAGACCATCTTCTTAATATTGTACCATGGTAGAAGTTCGTGTATGGAATCATTATCATGGACGGATATCTCCAGTTTGGCCCTCCTAATGCGTTGACATTGAAGGGCGACATTCATCTCGTTACCAGGAAATGGAGGAGGTATACACTCCATCTTTTCCAGGATCCTCTCTTATTGAGATAGTAGGTGAAATAGTGTTCATTTAAACTTATCAATGTTTCATCTAGAATGATTCTAGTGGGATCCTTATTTCCTCTCCTGAGGTGGTAAGCCACTTCTAGTATCTTGTAGGATGGAAAACGATTGCAAGACATGACAAGGAGAAAATGATCCATCATGATTATCATGGTGAGCAAAGAGGTGCTGAAGTTCTGTTCGGAAAATTTAAAACAAAGTAAATAAAATAGTTAAATAAGTGGAAAATAATTAACTTGAAAAAGAAATAAACATAAGTTATGATTTGGAACTTTATCTTAACAAACATGGTTTTGATGATGTTTAAATAGAGCAAAACTAAGTCGTCTATTTGTTTTATGCAGGTGCATATATAAGACAATGCTACTTTAGACGTGGTCTAAAGCAGGCTATCTTAGACGTCAAAGTAGTTAAACGTGGTAGTCTAACTCCTTTAATTGAAGTCTTAAGGGAAACGTAGTTAGACGTGGTAGTCTAACTCCGTTAGACGAAGTCAAAAGGGAAATATAGTTAGACGATGACGTCTAACTCCTTTAGACGAAGTCCAAAGGGAAATGTAGTTAGACGAGGTCGTCTAACTCCTTTAGACGAGGTCTAAAGGGAAATGTTGTTAGACGAGGTCGTCTAACTCCTTTAGACGAGTTCTAAAGGGAAGCGTAGTTAGACGAGGTCTAAAGTGAAGTGTAGTTAGACGAGGACTTCTAACTCCTTTAGACAAGGTTTAAAGGGTTGCGTAGTTAGACGAGGACGTCTAACTCCTCATCTAAAGGAGCACGTCTAATGCCTTTCTTTAACAACCGTATGAAGAAAGCATATGTCTAACCACGATCAACTAGCTGTCTGCTACTTCTGATCCACTCACTTCTGTGCAATCTGACAAGCCAGCTAATTATATCAAATGAACGAACGCCACGTACGCAAATATCCTTCCAACTACCTGTCTAGTACAAGAAAATATTAAAGGATATTCAGCGCACTACCAGTTCGGTGCGGCCACGATCCATTTGCTCAGAGTCTGCTGTACTCGTGTACAATGGGTGACCTTCCAATGGACACTTTCCACGTGTCCATACAGAATATTCGATTCTTGGTGTCCTTCTACTACAAATAGATTCTCAAGGACAACAGACGAATCACCGGATCACTTGAACACACGAACTTACTTGCTCACTTGCCAACTTACTCACAATATTACTCTTGCTCTTACTGGCTTCTTACATTCTTCAAGATCAATAGAGAAATTCAATTACTGTCTAACTGTGGGAACATTGTAAGTTGAATAGAGGTTGTTCTGTTCAATAGAGAGTTAACTAGCTCAGTAAGTTATATTCGATTCAAATAATTTAGTGGATATCCTTCCGGTTGTGGAATAAGGGATGACGTAGGAGTTTTATTTCCGAACATCCATAAAACTCCATGTGTTCTTTACTTTATGTCATTTACATCCAGTCGTTCAAAGTTTCAAATCCGACGAACACTTTCGCACTTGAATCTGTTTCAAGAGTTTGGAGGATTTGTGAAGAATAGAAACATATACTAATCCTTCAAAGGATTATTATCTAAGAATTTATCATAAGCTGTTATAAATAGTTTGACCCTAGTCTCTATTGGTAGCACCGATTCAAACAAGTTCAGTGGGATTTCTCTAGTTTGAGTGGCCAACTTTACCTAGCGTGGAAGGTCCAAGTATATTCTTCTAGGATCTTGTCTACTGTGGTCTTAGTATACCCAATTTCTTTATGGATAAGGAGTCTAAGAGACATGGATTGCGTTTAAGGCTTGAGTTTTATGATGTTTTTGTTATCAATCATCTTGATGGCTTTAAATTCTATGATAGTTGGACAAATTTGGCGATCACGTAAGATGAAAGTCATGTGTATTGGATCCCACTTTCACTGCATTTCCATCATAAATTTATGATGGATTCGAAAGTGAGTTTATTTGAGAGAGATACTTAGACCGTAGCCTCGGTAATACCATTCTGTTTCGTGGAAATAGTGGCTCCAAAGGAACAAATCTTTGTTCTCTAGTAGAGATATTCTACGATCGTATAATCAACTTGACAAACATTTCGTTTGATTTTGATAAAGCAAATATGCTTAGAGTTGTTTATTATATCTATTATAAATGTATGCATGTATAATAAATAAGGACGTACATGTTAACTTATCGAGGTTTGTTGTTTGGGCACGTTAAACAACGGTTGAGTAGAGTAACCAAGTTTTGTGTGCTAAGGATTAGTCGACGTTTGGGTTGGAATTTCTCACCACCGTCGCTAAGGTCGCATCCTGACAGATTTATCAAAGCCGAAAAGGGGGATAAATTATGGGTTCATAATTTTTCCTCACACAACTCTCTCAGTCACAGACTAGTATGATCGGTCTTCACATAATTCGTAGAAGTACAGAGTTCTAACCTAGTACTTCTTCATATAATCCTGGGTGATATACCCGTTTTGGGTTTCTGGTACTTATTAGGATATATCATAGGTACCCTTTAGGGTGATGAACCCTGTAAGGTGGACTATTATGAAGGTTCAAAATGTTATAAATAAAATATTTATATAGCTAGTGTTTTATGTATTTATAAATTAAATATTCCCTTAGTAGAGTAGCCAAGAAAGTTGTAACCTCTGGGAGGTTCCTTAATAGCTTAACATGTGTTTAGTGGACACAAGGTAATACGGGGAATTGTGGGATGGCTCGAGGTTCGATGCATTTTTACCTTGGTTTGCGTGCTAGGAACCTTTATAAAATGAAACATTATTTTAAAAGATTTTGAAAATACCTGAGAGCTTTTGAAACTAATCATATAAAAATAATTATTTTTCTTCAAATTATAATAATCAAGGGATCAAATAACAATTTTATTAAAGCCTAGTTTAAACTATTTATTTGAAAATAGAGTCGCCAAATAATTTTATAAAAATAAGTAAAAGGTACGTATATAAACGTACTTTATATCATTGTTTCTATAAGGGGTTCGTTTTTTAGTTACACTCGGAAAACCTTTTTCGCGTTATGTCCTCCACGCCCGTCATTGGACGGTTTTATTTTTAAAGTAAGTATCGCAGTCAGAAGTTTGATGTATAACATTTATTTATTTTAATTAGTAGTCTAGGGTCCTAAAGAATGATATGTTTAGATTACGTAAATAATTGTACAAAATTATTTAAAAAGACGTATATGCGATTGCGTTGATATAAGATTGAGTAAAAACTTTGAAAAACTATTAAAAAAGTATTCGAATTTAAAAACAAATTCCAAACAAGCTTTAACCAAAATGTTTGTTTGGGAAATATCCCGAAAATATTTAAATATCATTTTCTGACATTCCGAGATTATTTGAAAATGGATTGGGGTTCCAAAATTACAAAAATAATTTTTGATTTTGAATAGTAGAACCAAATAGGCCTTAGAACCGGAGTCCTAGTGCTTGGATCATGTTTTACTAATTTGTGCTCGGACGGGCTCAGTCTAGTTCTAAGTGGTCTAGATTAGGTCTCGGGACACTCGGTCAAGTGTTTGGAGGGTTCGACACTAGGGTTTAGGAAGCTCGGTCCTGAACTTGGGTTGTTCGGTTCTAGGTTTGGGATGCTCGAATCCATATCTAGATTTCTCGGTCATGGACATGGAAATCTCGGTCTCAGGTCAGCATCTTGGTCTTAGGTCAAACATCTCGGTCTTGGGTTCAGGATCATCGGTTCTAGGTCATACCTCTCGGTCCTAGGTTTAGGATCCTCGATTGGATTCTTCGATCCTCACTCAAGAACACATGTCCTAAGTCTTAGTCCTAACTCAAGAACACCAGTCCTTGGTCTCGGTCATAAATCGATTTCTTGGTCCTTGTTCTCGGTTAAGACATAGTGTTCTCGGTCCTACTTTTTGGTCTCGGTCCTACATGAATCGGTCGTCGGGGACCGATTGTTCTTTATTTGGTATGAAGAATTGCATGTTTATATCTTTTGATACAAATCATGAAATCATGATCTTTAAGTAATAAACAACTCATATGAATATAGAGATCATAATCCCTAACCCTAAATACAATCAATCGAACTCTTTAACAATTGATTTTTCAAAATAGTTTTTAGGGAAAAATTTATGAACTTTTGATTTAGGCCATCTCATGGTCTAATTCTTGTTCTAACATCTTTGAAAAGATGACTATAGTCGAACACAATAAAAACAAGAACATCATATAAGCTCTATAACAACTTTAAAACATAAATTTAAACTTTTTATTTTAAAATTTTTAAGTTGGATCAAACATGATCGGGATGGATGTAATATGATCTTAAGATCATCCTAACATGTTTACAAACATGTTAAGCAACTATTTAAATAAAAAATTAATGCTTAAAGCTCAAGAACACAAAATTCAAATTTTCTAAATTTTTAAATCAAATTTGGGTTTTTTCGATTTAGGTTGAATGGATGAAACATTTTTCGACCGAAATCTTAGAAATCATCTAGGGAATGATTTCAAATAAAGAAAACTAATTGAACCCTAAATATGACCAACCCGATCAAACTTGGAAAAATCTAATTTCAAATCATAATTTAAATTATAGTGAATCAGGAAGCTTACAATTGATTGGAGAACATTCCAATGATGTATACGAAGCTTTCTTGAGCCCTAGATCGAAGCCTAGATCGCCGAAGAAAGTTTCTAAAAAATCTAGTTCGTTGGAGTTCTTCAAGATATTCAATCAAGTTGTTGTTTGTGATGTTTGTTTTATGAATTGGAAGAACACTACCTAGTTACTATTTATACCATAGCTAGGTCGGTTATTGAAGTCGAATTCAACTTCAGTTTGACTACTAAAGTTGTTCCTCCCTTTTTCTATTTTGTCCTTAGCAGCTTAGGTTAAAGTAGGATTTCACTATTGATACTAGGGGAAATGAGGTTGAAGTAGATACGTGCTCATGGGTGAAATTTAGAGGGATAAGGATGGAATATGGTCGAGATAAGCCTTCTAGAAGAAAGAAGAAGAAGAAGAAGAAGAAGAATGAAACGGCGTAGTTTCGTTCAAATGGAGATCCGTCAGCGTTTGGGCATTTAGGCTAACAGGGTTAGTGTCCCCGTTAGTTGATTCCATGTGGACTGGGTGCGCGCATGCTTTGCTACAGCTGGTAGGCGTGGCGTCTTCATGAGCGATGGATGAAAATACAGTGCTAATCCAATAGATAAGAATCATGTTATAACTGATTTCTTTATTTTCGGCTACACTGGATTATCTGTTTTTATTTATATTAAATGGGTTATTTGAAATTGAATTTTTAACATTTTTGCGTTTTACCAAATTTAATACTCAAAAATATTTTTGACAACATAATAAAAATCATGATCATTTAATTTATTTTTGGATATTTTGCAGTATTTATTTAATTATTTGAAGCGATAAATATACATAATTTTTGTTTAAAATTATAATTCAATAATTTCAACCCCTTTTTGGGTAAAATAAATAAAATAGTTTAACCTCAAATTATTTTTGGATTTCTATTTAATTTTTCTAATTAGGTTTAATTATCACAATAATTATGAATTTGATTTTTAATTTCTTTTTGGGTTATTTTGAATTTAAAATTTCAAAATATTATTTTGACATTGTTATGAAGTAATAAAATTATAATGAATTTAGGTATTTCAATTTTTCATTTTTACAATTTTAATATTTTTTAATTATTTTCATATTTATTAGATATATTATTATATTAACTCTTTTTATTAATTTTATATTTTTCTTTAAATTTTTTTTTTAAATAAATAGTTATATATATATATATATCAATAATTTTATTTGTATTAGTTATTTTGTTAGGATGTGTGTTGACAATAGAGATGGGGTCTGAGTATTGTGAACAGTTTATGACTTTAATTCAATTTTAACACTATTAGAAGTTAAACTATATTTCTGTTTTTTGCAAATCTTCACAAACTCTTGAACAAGTTCAAGTGTGGAATCGTTTGTTGGATTTGTAGCTTCAGATGAACGAATGTAAATGGCAGAAAGTAAAGAACACAAGGAGTTTTATGGATATTCGGAGATAAAACTCCTACGTCACCCCTTCTTCCTCAACATGAAGGATATTCACTAGAAGACTTTGATCGGTATAAAACACACTAAACAAACCCATTTAGAAACTACATGACTTAATAACTGCATTCTTTTGAACTTCTAGTTAACTCTCAGTTTAACAAAACAACCTCTTTTCAACTTACAATACTGAAATTTCACAAATAAAGAAAAGAAGACGAATTACAGAGTCATCACACAATGAGTAGTTAATTCACTCTTGAGCTTGAGAGAGATTAAGCAATCAGATAAAAAAAGCGAATGTGAACTTGAGATCGCAAGGGAGCTTAAGCAAGATATAACCAAGATATTCGTCCATTGTCCTTGAGCTTTTATTTATATTTGAAGAGAAATAACAGTCGAATCTTCTTTATGGACACGTGTCCTCCTTTTGTTGGACAACCTCCAATAATACGAGAGTACAGTAGACTCTAAGCTTTGGGATCGTGTCCGTACCAGACAAGTAATGCGACAAAATATTCTTTAATATATTGTTGTACTAGAACGTACAACGCATCATGGCCAATTTGATTGTTGGTCTATGTGGCAGTTGTTCATTCGTTGTTGGAGCTGAGTTGACAAATTGTTGAAAACGGTAACTATAGATGAGCTTAGTGAGCACGTATTTAGACGCTCCTTTAGACGTCTAATTAAGGATAAACGACATCTAACTACGCTTCTCCTTCAGACCCCATCTAAGAAAGAGTTAGACGATGTCTAACTACGCTTCTCTTTCAGACCGCATCTAAGAAGAGGTTAGACGACGTCTAACTACGCTTCTTCTTCAGACCGCACCTCAGAAGGAGTTAGAAGACGTCTAACTACGCTTCTCTTTCAGACCGCGTCTAAGAAGGAGTTAGACGACGTTTAACTACGCTTCTCCTATCCATTGCTCGATTTTGCTGCATGTTCTGCTCCTAAAATGCGGAGAGACTTGCGAGGGCAGATCCGAGTTGGTTGGTCCGATGTAGCTGGTATCCGCTCGCTTATGAATTCTCTGTCGCGATGCTTTGAGATGACAACATTCATGTCGATCCAGCCGAGGCGATGGAATAGGTTCATGTCCTCCCAAGTGGCGTCTTCGATGGGAGCATGGGACCACTGAACCAAGGCCTGCGCCACTGGCCTCCCTGCGAATTAAACGACGCTTCTAAGAATGAGTTAGACGACGTCTAACAACATTTATCCTTCAGACCGTGTTAAAGAAGGAGTTAGACGACGTCTAACTGTACTTCTCCTTCAGACCGTGTCTAAGAAGAATTTAGATGACGTCTATGCGAGTTTACACACGTACTCCTTAGACCACGTCTAAAGGACTTATACAACGTCTACTCGCGCACTCCTTAGACCACGTCTAAAGGTGTTAGGCGACGACTACCCGCGTACTCCTTAGATCACGTGTAAAGGAGTTATATGACGTCTACTCGTGCACTCCTTAGACCACGTCTAAAGGGGTTAGACGACGTCTACTCGCACACTCCTTAGACTACGTTTAAAGGAGTTAAACGACGTCTACCCATGCACTCCTTAGACCACGTCTAAAGGAGTTAGATGACGTTTACTCGCGCATCACAACTTGAGACGTCTATTTTCCAAGACGTCTATAGATCTGTACCTACTCAAAAGTAAGTTACCCAACTTAGTTTTGTTCAAGTTACAACTTAGTTTTATTTAACCACATCATTAAAATTATGTCATTCTTATCTCTTAAGTTAATTATTTATTTATTTCTTAATTGATTTGATCTTTTCCCATTTAAATTAATCCAACAATTTCCCCCTTTTTGATGATGTTAAAACTAAGTTAAAAATCGAGGTAAAAGCATAGTCTCAAAAATCAATCAATATTTATAATCATACACAGAGTTCAAAAGATAGACAAAGAAAAGTAAAATTCAATATTCTTCCCTTTTCATTCTTGGAATTACGTCTTGATGACTTGTTTCCCCAAGTATAAGGTTTTGCATCCGACCTCCTTCTCGACCACCACCACCACCACCGCCTCTACGACCATTTCCACGGCCAACTTGATCTGATTGGCAGCTACCTTGGCCGCCTTGAACAGGATTTCTTTTGAGTGCCACAGACACTTATTCCCCCTCGATTACTACCTCCCTCTTTTTAACATTTTTAGGGTCGACATCAGCAAGGGCTTTGGCTTTGGCAGCTTCAGCGTCAGCGTCAGCATCTTCTTCGGCTTAGAAACGCCTGGCGACAACCTCTACTACTACTAATCGTTCTTCTTCAATACTTCTTAGATATTTGGCAACCTCCGACACTTGAAGATTTACATATTCAATCATGGACCTTGACTAATTGTGAAGCTCAAGATTTTAGGTCTTAGACTCGTCATGAATATCATAATTCTGTTTATGCATATTCTCATGGAAGATTCTATACTAAGTGTTGAGGATTTTTACTTCATGAGTATTCTTCAGCAATTTTTTATCGGTGTTCTTTAGAGCAGAAGTTACAGTGGAAACAACTTCGGTGATTGCTGTAGATCCCTTTTCAAGATTTTGCAGCCTGGATGACATATCTTATAAGTTTTGCTGCATCGTTCCCAACGCATCCATAAGGACATTGCGGAAGCTTGCAGCTTCAGGAGAATCTTCCTCAAAAGAAGGAGGGGTAGAAGAGACAATTTGTGAACCAGCAAGGACAAAGTGAAGAGGATTGTCATGGAGGTTAACCTGAATCAAGTGCTCTGGTTCTCTGTCTTGGGAGGGTGCTCGGGGAGAATTTATCATTAACATGGAGTTTCTTCGAGTCCCTTGTATTTCAGCGCACATCTCATTGACATATCTTGAAATGTCTTCAGACCTAAGAGTATGTTCATGAAGGGAACAAACGGTCCACATAGGAGATAATCGAGAGCTGATTGGAGGAACATACATCCTCTCTTCTAACAAAGAGGAAGACTTAGCAATTTCAGCTTCAGACGCCCCTTGGGAACGGACACGTTCCCCCTCAACAAACGGCATCTGCTCTTCTTCGAACGTCTTAGAGAGTTCCCTCTCGACAGACGGCGTCTGTACTGGTTCGGACGGGGGAGGAACTTCAGATGTCCCCTTTTGAATGGGAATATGCGTCTATTTAGACGTAGGAAAAGTAGTCTCCTAGACAGACGGTGTCTGCCTCTGTTCGGACGTTAGAGGGGCTTCGAACGTCTCCTTTTTAATAGATAGAGGCGTCTGCTCAGGAGCAATAACTTCCTCCTCCTCATCTAGAGGAATTTCTTGTTGAACTTCAGACGGGAGGGGCGTCTGCTCAACATAATGATAGGCCAAGAATCGTCTTTCCTTAATAGACGATTTAGCTAGCTCGATAAGATGAAGAGTCGCCTGCTCCTCATCTCCCGAGATCATCTGTTCAGCCCTGAAGATCCGTCGGGGCGCGCCTTAAGGAGCCAACATGTCTTCAATGCAATGAATTAGCTCATCATTGTCTAGGAAGTTGAGCTCTGCATGTGATGACTTGTTTCGAAGACCATTTGATTTAGACGACTCGGTGCCATGAACAAATCGGTTGGTAATGGAACAATAAGACTCCAAAGTGAATTAAGGCGATTAAGAACATTCGCCTCGGTTTGAGCCGACTTATCAAAGGAATTAAAATTTGCTTTCCTTTGATTGAAGAAAGGAAGAAGGGCACACCCTTTTTCATTTACCACGACGAGTTAGGATCGATGTTGACAATAATGACGGGGGCCTAACAATTTTGAATATCTTATGACTTCAATGAAATTTTAAATCTATTAGAAGTTAAAATTTTATTTATATTCTTCACAAATCTTTACAAACTCTTGAACAAGTTCAAGTGCGAAATCGTTTGTTGGATTTGAAGCTTTAGATGAACGAATGTAAATGGAAGGAAGTAAAGAACACGTAGAGTTTTATGGATGTTCGGAGAGTCCAATTATAATATATAAACTCTAATAAAATATGAGCTCAAAACCAAACAATCTCCACATTGGGCGAATACCACGCTTATTGAGATGTGATGAATAAATTATAAATTCAACAATCTCCACCTTAATGAATTTCACGTCCCTTAGAAAATACACGAGTCGTACCCATCAATTTTCACCTTGACAAAAGTCAAGCCATCAAGGAATAAGTGGGTTCAACACTTCAATCTTTACCTTTACTCGAGTCATTCATGAGATAATTTTTTGTACATCCACTTCCACTCAAGATCCCTTAGAAGAATAACAATCTCCACCATCACGTATATCGCGACGTCAAAAAGTTATGAACCACACATTAGTCTTCATTGTTCAAACCATTCACGAGATAAATCAGTATACCTCCACATCCGCTCAAAAGACCTTAGAAGATAAAATCATAGAGTTTATAACACCAAATAAATTTGGGTAACCATGTTATTTCAACGACGAGAGACATTCAACAATTGTTCCTAATATTTGTTCATACCCGTTGACATATGCGGAAATTAAAATTAACAATAATCTTTATCCTTGTTTCCCACAAACTGAGTGTCTTATTTTTCAAGTCCAACAATCGACTGAAACTAAAATACCGAGTAGACCCAAGACGAATTTTTATCGTCTACTTTTTCAAAATCTGAGGACACCCAAAATGAAATTCCATCGTCTACTTCCTCAAAATAAGATATCGATTGAAAACGATAAGACCCAAGATGAACATTTATCTTCTACTTCATAACAAATAAATTAGGCTATCACGACATCTCTTTTCTCTAACTCAAGATCTGACAAAGTATTTATCATCCATCTTGCCTTGAATGTTACATACTCAACCAACTTGAACCTCATACTTGTCCTTGAACAAATTAGCTTGCAATCTACTAGTTTCTTGAATCCAAATACGCCTAGCAATCAAAAATAATATTTCAAGATTTACTATCTCTCTTCAATTGTCTTCACCAATGTTTTAAATGATCATTGATAGTTCATTTGAATGTAATCGAATATCTTTCCATTTGAATTGATCGAACCTCTCATCTAGCCCCTTTTTCATGACTAGAAATCTCATTTAAGGTCTCAATCATCTCCTTAATAAGATGACAAATAAATCATCTCATTCATCTAAACTATGATCCACAATGTGTAGACAATTAAGATATAACATAAGAAGTAAGAAAATCATCACCTTTCGAATTAACCGAGTCTCCCATGTAGCCCATTTTCCATGACTAGAAATCCACTCAAGGTTTTTATTTATCTTCTCACATTAGAAAATAATGCAATGATTTCTTCTTGATTAATTTGAGAGTTGCTCTCAAGATGTACCCGCCTCAATTTATAAGTGTCTTTAACTGATCTTCCTCTTTCTCTTCCTGGTCTTTCATTCATAATATGTGTTAACTGCAATTGTTTCAATTCTTTATCACCCGCTAACTCAATGCAGTCTTGCAATTTGGCCCAAAGGATTTCCTTGTCAACATGTCGACAATGTTATCATCGGTAAACACCATTTTCATAACTTTCATACTCGATCATGTTTTTCTCAAGTGTAAAGCACAAAATCTCACCACCGTCTTCATCTTGATTAGCTCTTCAAATAAGATAAAGTATCATAACAAAAAAGATACAAAGTTTTTGGTCCCAAACAAGTCAAATAAAACTAAAATTAGGCACACACTTTAAGTCCCAGAAACACAAACTTCCAGACGTCCAAACCTTTATCCGATCATTAAAAATGTAGAGGAATGAGTTACCAATCCTCTCGATAAAATCTTATCGCAATCAGACTTCGTTTGAATCTCCAATTGTTAGTTTGATGAACCATGCACGGCTGTAGGAGAAAATCTTCTACTAGATTTTCTCTCTACTTCTCTTTTAATTTTGACTTCTTCAATAACCGTTTTCCAAAGAAAAATCTCTCCAAACTTATTTTAGCCGAGAATTTCTTCAGGTCAAAGTCATCGACATAGTGAAATAATGTCACTCATGTATGCCAAGACAACAATTAGTTATAATAAAATCTTCAACTAATTTTCAACAAGCATGAAGATGTATCAGTTGTTCTCCACATTTTCTAGCCAAATCCTACATAGAAAAATTCTAACAAACTATGTATATGGTTAGTGCACCCTCAACTCATACAACCCTTAAGGCATCAACACCCACTTGACAACTTCGCACCAGCACTTATCGGAGATTTCCAAACAAACCTACCCACAAAGTTTGATGCAAATCCAAAATCCGGTCCTTATACACACATATCAAAATCACATTCTTACAAACAAACATTAAAGCCACCCTCTTTAATTAGAAAAGTCTTTACATGTTGCATCAACTGTCTTCCACAATCTACAACATCGAATAAGCACTCCAACTCTTTTTTCAACTTCAATTTTCAACCCTATTAACGACCATCAAATCTCATAGAAGATAAATCACAAATCTCCATATTTGAGAAATTCAAGTCAAACAAGCCTAAATACAAATCCAAGATCAAATCATACAAAGCTTTGAGAATTTGATTAAAATCAAACAAGGCTTAACTTGTGAAAATTGGAATCAAATAAGTCTTAAACCTATTTTATGAAAGAAAATGGGATTTAAAGAAAAAGTCTTAGTTGAAAAAGTCTTAGTTATTGACCGATTCAAAGATTCTTGGCTCATTCTCTCTATATTTTATATTATATCATAATATAATATCTATATATATAGAATATATATGGAGATATATATTTTTTCCTTTTTTATATTTTAATAGAACATATGTCCCAAATTAAAATAAGTCAAAAGAATATACCTCATCTTCTTCATTCTAGTGTCGCTGCCTACAAGATGACTTTTCGTCACTTACACCCATTGGCGCCTTCGAGAAGAACAAAAGATCATTGTCTTTTTCTCAAGACATCGTCACCCAAAACTAAGCAATATTTTAACGACTATTGACATCTCCTTAAAAACTGAAGATTTCGACTCAAATCTTCACAATGGCTAAATCTTCTCCAACCAATGTCGTTTCTCCAATAGCCATCTTCAACAAAAGCACAAATATCCAACAATTTCTTCAATGGTAGTTAAGGTTTCCGTCATATCTTCAAAAATAGATTAGGATAAATATTCTCAAAACATGCTCTAATACCACTTGTTGAGAAAAGATCTAATCTAAACACACAATTAAAAAAATATAAATATAAAGTAGTAAAGAATAATAAAGAACACAAGATAACGAGGTTCGACCAACAATGCCTACATCCTCGGGGAGTCGTTCATTCTATTGATTTTCCATGGAATAATAGTTCAAGTAACCATAGGTTACAATGTCTCTTTTATAGGAGTACAACAAAAGCCAAAAGACTAACTATTAATTATAATCCCAATAAAGGCTTAAAGCTCAATTGTAATATATAAACTCTAATAAAATATGAGCCTAAAACCCAACACTAACATTTTGTGCTCTACTTAAAAAAGATTGATAATCTTTTTGAAACTTCGTTTAAAGTTATAAAGAGTATCTTTAACACAGTCCAAATGACTTTGGAATGTTTTAGGATTATTATTGAGAAAACACTAATTTGAGATTTAAAAAAAATTGACCTCATTAAGGTATTTTTTATGTAAGTAAATTCACTAATTTTTATTGGATAGAAAACTTGTAAATAATTCCTAGAGCAATAAAAATTCAAGTAAACAAGATAAGAAACAATTTAAAAGAATACATCAACATGAAATGTAGAAAAATAAATTTTTATTCATATCGTGAATCACATGAAGAATGATACTCACACAAGCTAGGACCCAATAAATCACGAAAGAAGAAAACAATAACCATATCATATTTCTCCTAATATTTAATTCTAAACCCATATATATATATATATATATATATATATATATATATATATATATATATATATATATATATATATATGCTACACTGAAAGGGATTTGTCCAATTCATCCGATAACCAAGTCATTGTATGAATTTTTTTTACTTCCGAACATTCTGAGTCCAAATTAGAGTTCTGTGATAGATAACCAGTGTCGGTCCCGAGTTTTGAGCTGTTCTAGCCGAAAAAAACGTCATTTTTGACAGTTAAAAAAATGATTAAAAAAAGGTTTTGCTGAAGTTAGAACTCGTGACCAAATAATTTTTTTTTGTTTACATCCTAATCCACTAAGTTAATCCACTAAGTTAGATCAATTTATATTTAAAAATTATTAGAAATGTCTTCTTTATTTTAATAAATGGGATTCCCTGGGGAGTGGGCTGCCCTAGCCCCGGGGGCTTGCTGGCTTACCCTAGGACTGGCCCTGTAGATAACTGAGAAAAAAAAATTAATTAAGAAAAATAAAAAATTTATATATAATAATAAATAAAAAAGAAAAAATATTAATTAGGAATTATATTTAGGAGAGAATCAATGAACATTCCCTTTTATGTTTTAAACATTATTTTATATACTATGAAAATTTTGTGTAATACAAAAGATAAAAATAAAAACAAAAATAAAATAAATTTAAAAAAGACTATAATAATATATATTTAATGTTTAAAATTTTTAAAATTTTTAATAAATCACGAATAATATTTAAAATAAAAATAATAAAATTCTCCCATTCCATATTTTATTTACTTCGGTAAAACAATTTATCTTATCACATATTTTATCATATATTTTTTCGAATGAATATCTTATCTCGTGACCTTACACTTTCACTTTGTCAATCAAATATTTGATTCATATTTTTTTAATATTTAGCATCGTGACTTCATACTTTGGTCAATCAAATATTTGATTCATATTTGTTTAACCACTTTCAATTGATATCGGTTTATTATCCATCGATAAACCACATCACAATCACACTTGATTAAAGGGTTATAATTATTTTATTAAGTTACAAGTTCAAAACATGCATACATCATTTTTAATTTTATTTTTAACCTTTTTAAGGTTATTGGCGAGTCAACCCACAATCCGACTCAAGTATCCATTTACTCTCACATATATATCCAAATTAACCAAAACTCTCGACCCGTCAATACAGACATTTTAAAAATTAAGCATAATTATATATAGAGAGATTAGTTAATTAAAAAGTTGAATTTATATTGATAAAATGTCCCACGTTCATCAAATTTGGTGTTGAAAATAAAAATATAAAGTGTTGTTAGCCTAGTTGGTTAAATGGTTGTACTTGTTTTATTATGTTACAAGTTCAAAATATACATATATAATTTTTAATTTATTTTGAATCGTTTTAAGTTTATGGGTGTGTCAACCCACAATCCGACTCCAATATTTATTACTTTCACATATATATCCAAATTAACCACAACTCTCGACCCGACAATTCGAACTTTTTAAAAATTAAGCATATATATATATATATATATATATATATATTTGTCTTTATAAAATACTTTTGAGAATGGGACAACTGAAATAAATTTTTTCATTCAAAATATTAATTAAAATATATATGCAAAGTCTTGTAAAAAATAATCATGCACCATCTTGTTGATATGAATGCCAGAAAATTCTTGTTTCAAACCAAATTCTACCGATATTTTGAATAATTACTCTATTATAATTTTGAAAAATTTATAACAACATGTACACCTATATTAATGTTATTTGAAAAGTCGAAATATTAATTAAAATCATAGTTTTAAAACCTGACCCGATCATCAACCCGGTGAAGAGAGTGGGTCACTAGGTTACTAGTTCAAACGGTGAGTCAACTAGTTCAACCATTGAGTTTATAATAATAAAAATAGGAAAAATCCATAAAATTGTTTATACAATAATAGTCAAAGTAGAGATCAAATTTCAAAATATTGTTTCGCAATTACAATTTGTTCATTGCCTCTATTAGGGACAACATAATTAAAATAAACACAAACTCTTAAGTCCAAATTTTGAAAATAAAATAATGACAATAACATAAAAGAAGTTGAAATAAAAGAGACATAACTAGATTATGCTAGAGGAAAAGCTTCAAATCAAACTACAACCTCCAATTTTTGGATAATTATGTTTTTATCTAGAAAAGAAAGTAGATTTAAGTTATGACTTAGAATGCTATCTTTAATCATTTTTTTAGTCTAGTAAAAAAGGAATTAACTTGTTCAGGTAGGAGGTGGAACTTGAGGTTAATGAAAGAGTTTGTAATTCTTATGTAGAACTAAAAATCGATAATCTACCCAGATAGAACTAGAAATGGGTAAACTCAATGGAAACAAAAAAAATAGGGAAAGGAAAATTGAGAAAGTAATAATTGAAAAAGAAAAAAAAAAGTGATTTTTTTAAAATAAAAACAATAGGATAAACCATAAACCAGTTGTGTTAACTCAGGCTTCCGGATTTCCGGTCCAACTAGCGGCCAACCCGGATTTAATTAGATTATTGCATTTTTGATTTTTTCATTAACGAGCCTAATTTGACGACCGGTTCACCGGGTTTGTGAGTTTGACCGGACCGTGTTTCAAAACTATGATTAAAATATATATGCAAAGTGGTAAAAAATAATTATTCATCATTTTGTATGTCAACTCCATCCAATTCTTGTTTCGAATTCTACAAATATTTTAAATATTTATGGTATTATAATTCTGTACAACTTATAATTACATGTATCTATACATTAGCGTTATTATATATATATAATATATATATAATATCGCGGATTAATCACATATGTTTATAAAATTATTTTATTGTATAGTTTTCTTGAATTAATTAATGATACACTAAGTATGTTCCGTCTTAATTTAATAATTAGTTTGAGATGTAATTGTGTTAACAATAGGGCTGAAAATGAGACGAGCTGCTCGTGAGCTGCTCGCGAGTAGCTCGGTCAAACTCGAGCTTGAGCATGCTCGAGCTCGACTCGTTATATAATCGAGCCGAGTTCGAGTAGTTATATACTCGGCTCGAGTACTCGACGAGCTACTCGAATATATATAATTTATATTAATATATTTTATATTTAATTTATATTTTATATTATATATATATTTTTTAATTTATATTTTATATTTTATATTTTATATTTTATATTTTATATTTTATATTTTATATTTTATATTTTATATTTTATATTTTATATTTTATATTTTATATTTACTTTTTATAATATAAAAAATTGTAATACTTTAATTAAATATAAAATATGAGTATTAAAATATAAAATATAAATTTATACCATAAATGGCTAAATCCCTAAGGGGCACCCTCCCACTTCATTCTTCTCCAGTTCTCCTCCAAAGTCCAAAGTCCAAAATCCCTAACCCTAACCTTTCTCCTCCAAAATCCCTAACCTCTTCTCCTCCATAGTTTATTCGGACAGCCGCCAACAAAGAACTAGGTTTTCATCAAACGAGAAAGCAAACGTCACCAAGGAGCTCAATGCAAAGCACCAAAAGATTTTCATCGTTTTCCCCTTTTTTATTTTCATTTCAATTTCTTCTTTATTCTCTTTCGATCTTGCATAGATTCGATATGTTATACTTCCGATCTGTCAACAAAGAACTAGATTCTCTTCAATTTAATATCTGCATTTAGGAATCTTGCTAATATGAATACTGTAATACTGCATTTAAGTCTGTACTCTGTAATACCTAAATATTGTACTAATTTAATATATTGTATGTTTGGACTTTGGATTTTAGATATTTTTAGTTAGAATGGTTATGTTTTAAGTTGAATGTTTTAATGTGTAATGTTGTGTGTTCTATTTGATTTTGATGGAATGTTTATGTTTTAGGTGAAATGAATAATTCTATATGTTTATTCATTTTGTTGTGATCTTTTGATATATTGAAAGTGTGAAACTATTTAGTTGATATGTTTTAATTTTGTATGTTTCGAGTCGAGCTCGAGCTCGAGCTATAAATCGAACTAATCGAGTCGAGCTTGGTAAAATTCAAGTTAATCGAGTCGAGTTCGAGTCGAGCTCGAGTACTTATTTTGAGTTCGAGTTCGAGCTCGAGCTTTAATTTTGATACTCGATCGAGCTCGAGCTCGAGTTCGAGCCGTTGAAATTTTTTCGAGCTCGAGCTCGACTCGACTCGTTTTCAGCCCTAGTTAACAATAGTTATAATTTGAAAACCAAAATATGACATCTGTTATAATATTATAATATTGAACTAAACATATTCAGATGTTATAATTAATTTTCAAAAATTATTTTGTTCATTTTTGTCAAGAAATAAATATCTTAAACAGATATAGTTTAACATTTAAAAGATAAAAAATTATTAACACTTAAAAAAAATCATCAATAAATAGAGGTAAGTGTATATGTGATGAAACTATACAAATATTTAAAAAGTATATATAATTAATTGATATTTTTCAATAAAATTAAAATATTCTAAAATTACTATTTAAAATATATAGAGACATATGAGGGGGTAAAGAGGCATATGAAGGATTAAAGAGACATATTAAAAAGTAAGTGTGAGTCAAAAGATGATGGTCAATTGGAGGATTAGTGGTTGGTTTGACGATGGATAAGAGGTGTGTGATCGATTGGATTTGGTTGTTGATTTATTGAAATGAGGTAAAAGAGGTCGATTAAGATTGATTGGTTTGCCAAAACATAAAGAGACAAATGAAAAAGTGTGAGTCACAAGAGGTCGACTAAGATTTGGTAGGTGGTTTACCGAGTAGATAATGAGGCATATGAAAAAATGTTAGTCAAAAGAGACCGACTAAGATTGGTGGGTGGTTTGGCGAGGGGAAAAGAGGTGTGAAAATGTGTGAGGTCACAAGATGAAATGGTTATTGGAATTTGGTAGTTGGTTTGCCGAAATGAGGATAATATAAGAGGTTTTCTTAACACATTAGATATTAGTGGTTAAAAATATATGAATGAAATGTTGATTGACCGAAGTGATCGAAATTATAATTGGTGAGTGCTTTGTCAATGGATAAAGAGACATATAAAAAGTGTGAGTCACAAGATGAGAGGTTGATTAAGAGATTGGTGATGGTTTGACGAGAATAAGAGTTGTGTGACAGTGTGTGAGGTCACGATATTATATGTCGATTAAAATTTGGTGGTGGATTTACCGAAATAGGGGTAAAAAAAACACTAGTAAAAAATCCTCTATATCGATCGTTAATACTTTAATTATCAATTGGTATCGGAAAATACCGATTGAATTTAATCCGATCGTCATCAATAGCTAGAATCTCTCTCAGTATTACAAATTCAAGGTATACCGATTGGACTCTAACCAATCGGTATAAGGTAATATACCGATCTAGTGACTATGAGCCAACCCAACTAATATTATACACAAAATGCCATTTTATAACCAAAAAAAAACTATCTCCATAGTTGATCAACCGGTTTCCACCTCAGCATTACCCTTAATAATGTGTTTATTGTACATTGATTTGGCAAAATGCTCTTTTATCAAGGGCAGTAAATTATAAATGACAATGCTTTGTACATGTAGTTGTATTCTTCTTATCAATTTAGTTGTTATGTCCAACAACAAACATATGCATTTTCATTTGCCTGAAAAACCACAACCCCCGGATCCTCCTATAAAATCCTAAACCTTAATTTCAAAGAAAAATATACCTCCATTCATGAATCATGGCCTTATCTTCCTTCCACGCTTGGCCAGTTTTCCGTGAACCTTATGTGCCGCATCCGCAATATTATTTAGAGGAGGGTAACTCCAGCTCTCAGACATCTGCGCACTCTCACTCGTTCATTATTATTTTTCACCCCAATCAATATCTAAATTAACTCATTTTAAATAATTTACATCCTCAAGACCCATAAAAGGTCTGACTAGACCTCGATCACGCAAAGACTTGTGGAATTCCATAAAATTCCATTTACAGAGTTCTCCCCCAATCACATAAACTGGTTTCCTGCAATAACACATCCGCATCTACTTTTATTTATATATATATATATAGTCATCATCATACCCAGTGCTGCAAGCTTCACTCAGCATGTTGACTGAATCAGCACTAATGATAAACGAATCTACCCAAGCTGGATCACCCATGTGCGGATTTGGCCCTATATAAAGGTCCACATATGACATAACATTAAATAAAATTAATTAATTTCAGAAGAAGCCCCCAAGTGGTTAGTACATTGGTTGTCCCATATGAATACTTTTGTATGATTTCCCATATCCTTTATTATGAAACTGGATATCTGTTTATACCATTATACATTACTTTTTTAGTACAAGAGAAAAAGAATCAGTGGAAAGGACAAAAAAGTAACTTCTTAGGTGTTCTCTTTGAGAAGGATATTCAAACACTCCCACAACTGACAAGAACATTGTGTAAGGTTAAAACAAGCTGATTCTCAAGGTCCAAACCGTATCGACAGTGACCTACATTCAAAATTATTCCAATCTTTTTTATATTATATAAAAGTTTTGAACTTGATGAATCAGTTAAAAACCTGTAGGTCCTTCAATGTTAAGGACCAGTAGGGACTTAGGAATGGAGGCAAACTAATCATGCTAGGTGATGGTTGCTTTTTTAAGATGAATCAATTTGATTAGGAGATCCCAAAGTGAGGACCTGAACAAAATGCCATCACTCGGTCCTAGACATGACAAAGCAAAGTGAGTTCAAAGTGATCCCAAGGAAAGATTTAGCAAGTAAGTTATAAATTCACTATATATCTAATTGATTGAATAATGGTTGAATCATACAATTTGTCAGCCAAAATATCTATGTATAAGGACAAATAAACAGGACTCTCTAACGATTAATCTGAGATCGCGCAAGGATGAGAAAAATTGATGAAATGAAAACATAATTCTCAAACATACGACCTAGATTCTGTAAAAAAAGGAAAATGGACAGATTAATGATGTAAATGATGATTACCTGACCAAACTTAGTCTGGAGATTGGAAAACTTCTTACGAGCATCGTCGGAGACAATAAGCTTGGCCATACCTTCCCAGTCAATATTCTTTCCATCCTTGAATGTGACATCTGGGGGTCTTGGCAAATAACTTTTCCACCATTTGAAACAAGTTGAAAGCAGTCAAGGTTTTGGAAACAAATTTTAAGGATGATAGTAGATGAATGATAGTTTTTGTTGGGTATTTTGAATAATTTTTCATTAAGCTAAAGTTATTTATAACTAAATGACTAGTCAGGAGCTAATAAATTGAAAAATACAATAAGATAGTTTTTGTTGGGTATTTTGAATAATTTTTCATTAAGCTAAAGTTATTTATAACTAAATGACTAGTCAGGAGCTAATAAATTGAAAAATACAATAAGCTAATTTCATCTTCTCTTCACGAATCACATGCTCAACCTAATAATATAAAAAAACAAAAAAAAAAAAGTTCTTCAATGACCTAATAAGTAGTTTTACAGAGAACTTCAATCAATGAATAAGTATTTCACCTTCTTCGTCGTTCTATTTTCTTCGATCTTTCTGGCAGTGGGGAGCGAGTTTCAGAAAGGAAAAAAAATTACTCTCAGATGGTTAATTAAATGAGAAATACCGATTAGATTAACACCAATCGGTACTAGGCCTAATAAACGCGCGCAAAATTGCCATCATTTTTTTAAGGTTTTTAAGGATATACCGATTGGTTTTAACCCCAATCAGTATTATTAATGGGCTTTTACCGATTGATTGTAACACCAATCGGAATTATTAGAATAATACCAAAACATATTATAGGTGTTAATCTAATTAGGAAGATTCCCGTGCAATGCACACGAATAAAAATATAAATAAAATAAATTTATTAAAAAATAATAATACTATATATTTAATATTTACAATTCTTAATAAATCAAGAATAATATATTAAAATAAAAATTAGAATGCTCTCTTTCGACATTTTATTTATTTCGATAAAGTAACTTATCTTCTCACATATCTCATCACATATTTTTTTTAATGAACCTATCATCTCTTAACCTTACACTTTCACTTTAGTTAATCAAATATTTAATTCATATTTTATAATATTTAACATTGTGACCTCACACTTTGGTTAATCAAATATTTGATTCGTATTTTTTAAACCACTTTCAGTTGATACCGGCCTATTATCCTTCGGCAAACCAAATATCAATTACCCGTTTTAAGTTTATAGAGTAGAGGGGTCAACTCACAATCCGACCCAAGTATCCATTTAATCTTTTATATATATATATATATTCAAATAAACCACAACTCTCGACACGACAATCCGGACACTTTAAAAATTATATATATATATATACTAGTTAGTTAAAAAGTTGAACTTATATTGTTAAAATATCCCGCGTTAATCTAATTTGGTGTTAAATTTAAAATATAAAGTGTTATTAGCATAGTTAGTTAAAGAGTTGTACTTGTTTTGCTATGTTGTATGTTCGAAACATACATATATCATATTTAATTTTATTTTTAATCGTTTTATGTTTATGGGTGGGAAACCCACAATCCAACCCAAGTATCCATTTACTCTCACATATATATCCAAATTTGGTTAAAGGGTTGTACTTGTTTTGTTAGGTTGCAAGTTCGAAACATACATATAACACTTTTAATTTTATTTTTAACCGTTTTAAGTTTATTGGCGTGTCAACCCACAATCTGATTCAAGTATCCATTTACTTTCACATATATTTCCAAATTAACAACTCTCGACCCGACAATCCGAACACTTTAAAAATTAAGTATCATTATATATATATATATATAAATTAGTTAGTTAAAACTAATTAACTAAATGTATACTTAAACCAAATATGGTTATATATGTCAAAGTAAATGGATAATTGGGTCGGATTGTGGGTTGACACGCCCTAAAACTTAAAATGGTTAAAAATAAAATAAAAAATGTTATATGTATGGTTCGAACTTGCAACCTAACAAAACAAATACAACCTTTTAACAAACTAGACTATTAATAACACTTTATATTTTAAATTCAACACCACATTTGATGAACACGGGACATTTTAACAATATAAGTTCAACTTTATAACTAACTAATCTATATATATATATATATATATAATGATACTTAATTTTTAAAGTGTCTGTATTGCCGGGTCAAGAACTGTGGTTAATTTGTATATATATGTGAGAGTAAATTGATACTTGGGTCGGATTGTGGGTAGACCCGTCCATAAAATTAAAAATGCTATAGGTATTGTTTGAATTTGCAACCTAACAAAATAAGTACAACCCTTTAACCAACTAAGCTAATAACACTTTATATTTTAAATTCAACAATAAATTTGATGAACGCATGACATTTTAACAATATAAGTTCAACTTTTTAACTAGCTAATCTATATATATATAATGATGCTTAATTTTTAAAGTGTCTGGAATGTCGGGTCGAGAATTGTGGTTAATTTGAATATATATGTGAGAATAAATGGATACTTGGGTTGGATTGTGGGTTGACCCGCCCATAAACTTAAAATAGCTAAAAATAAAATTAAAAATTCTATATGTATGGTTAGATCTGGGCATCGTGAATAAATGTTCGTATTCGACTTGGGAAAGTCGTGTTATACTCTTAATCGTTTTGTGTTGTGTCGTGTCTCAATCTTATCCATGTCGTATCATGTCTTGACCCACTCAAAATATTATGATTCACGGACTCTTTCGTGTCGTGTTATTTGTGTCTACAAGTTTATTCGTGTCGTGCTAACTCGTGTTTAAATTCGTGTTTCGTGTTATTCCGACTAGATTTTATCATCGTGTCAACACAATCGTGTTTTGACACACTCATTTAATTATTTATTTATATATATTAAATTGTATTGTTAGTAAAAATGATAAAATATAATTATTAATTTGTTTTAATTTAAAAATTTTAATTAATTTAATAAGTTAAATGTATTAAATTTATTTAAAAAGTTATTTAATATGTAAAATATGTAAATATAAATTTTAACATATATATTCATAAATAATAATTTGAATGTCACTTATTTAAAATGTGTTTTAAAACATAAAATAATTATTCGAATAAAATTAGTTAAATTTATATAAAATATATATTAAGTTCGTTAAATATGAAAAATGTGAAATTTTATAATTTTTAAATATTATATAAGAATTTATACCTAATTATTTAATTAGGTATATGATATTTATTATTATAAATAATTAAAAGTAGTGGAGATTTTTTATGATAAAATAAAGTTTTTTTTTTAAATATTTTATTAACTTTTAAAATTTTATAGTGATTTAATATTTTTTTTAAATATTTAAATATATACAAATATTAATCAATTATTATTTCAAGTAGTGGATACTTTTTTAGTAAAAAATTATTATAATTGATATATTATTAATTTTTTATTTAATATAATTAAAAGTGAAATTTTTTAGGTTAAAATAAATTTTTACTACTATTCACTATTGCAATTTTTTTGAATTCATATTAATTTTATTAATTATATTTTTATTTAATTAATAATATTATTTTAATCTTTTTATTTTATAATTTTTTGTTAGGTTATGTTTTTTATTAACTTGTAAAATTTTGTATTGATTTAAGATTTTTTAAAATAATTTAATAATAATTATATGTGATCAATTACTAGGAGATTTGGAAGACGTGATAATTTGATAATGTTAATATAAAAGTGGGTTGTTGGAGTAAGAAAATAGGAAAGATGTGTAGTAATTAATCCAATTATAAATATATATTATTATTTTATTAAAATTAAAATTATTATCATATATTTATTATTTAATGTATTAATAATAATTGAAATTATAATTTTTTAATAGACTCACATTTCTATTCATATAATTTATTTATTTTATTTATATTTTAATTTATATTATTTAAGTTAATATTTTTTTATTATATTTTAGTATGTTTAATTTTAATTATAATTATTATATTTAAAAAATCAAATAATTAATTCATTAAATAAAAATGTAATAGATTTAGAGAATGTTAATGTGAGTAGCTTAAGTCATTTGACTAATTGTGTTTATGTCGTTTCGTGTTTGTATACTCGTGCTCGTGCCGTGCTTATATTTGTGTCGTGTCTATACTTGTGATGTGTCCATGTTGACTCGTAACGGTGTTACGATCGTGTAAACTCATAATCGTATCGTGATCGTATTGTCTTGTACTTTTATCATATCAACCCAAGACCCGAGTGAGACAATATCATATTGTGTCGTTCCGTACGAATATCGTGTTGGATCATGTCGGTTCGTATTTATCCAACCCATTGCCCAGCTCTAAGTATGGTTCGAACTTGCAACCTAACAAAATATTACAACCCTTTAATCAACTAGGATAATAACACTTCATATTTTAAATTCAACACCAAATTTGATAAATGCGAGACATGTTAACAATATAAGTTCAATTTTTTAACTAACTAATCTATATATATATATATATATATAATATGATGCTTAATTTTTAAAGTGTCCAGATTGTCGGGTCGAGAGATGTGGTTAATTTGGATATATATGTGAAAATAAATGGATACTTGGGTCGGATTGTAGGTTTATCTGCTCATAAACTTAAAACGGTTAAAAATTAAATTAAAAATGTTATAGGTATGGTTCAAACTTGTGACCTAACAAAACAAGTACAACCTTTTAACGAATTTAATAAAATATTTGGCTTAGTTAAATTAAATAATTATTTTAGATAAACGTTATAACCATTTAAATTCTTTAATAATTAAAAATAAATCCCTAAAATACACAAAATAATAAATAAAATAGACAAAAACAAAATTTTTATGTCTATTTTTAATTTTTTGTATTATGTAGGTTTATATAAAAATAAAGATGATAAGAACTTAAGTCATTTGGCATAAATCAAATCCAGACTAAATCTCGATCCAATCAACACTTGCTAGGAGGACTAACGCCTAACAAAAGGCCAAGGCACAAAATTCCCTAGTAAGACAGAACGTTTAGTGCCCAAACAAATGCCGAAGACGACGTCATTTCTCTTTGTCGTCTTCTTCCTCACAACACCCAAATAAGAACAAGCCGAAATCGTTGATTTTTCAAAAAATGGAACTCGCTCGATCCCTTGAACAAATGATGAAATTCATAAAGCAAAATGACAGCTGACATGATTATTTTTCCCATAAGTTTATTCTAAATTATTGTCTAAACAGATAGAATTCAGCTAAGCAAGACAAAATCCAATAATATTATTTTTGCCTAAGATTATCCAAAAGCAACCTTCTCATATATTCATTAAACCTCTAAAAAGAATCTGCAATAAATTTCTTTAAGTTTTTCAGTTTTTAGAAATTTTCATGTAAACCCTATAAGGTCGGTTTTGATTCATCAAAAAGATTTAACATGTATTTAATAGTTTTCTCCAAGTCATTGTATGATATTATTAATGTTAGAATTCATGTTATGAATTAACAGTTAGACATCTTGTTTTGAAATAACATTATATATATATATATATATATATATATATATATATATATATATATATATATATATATATATATATAATGGTGTTACAATTAAATAAGATATAAGAAGAACGAAATCACTGATTGAGATGTTGATTTAAGGCAGGTGCTTAACACATTTTTCTTAAAACAGTTTTACCGTCTCTCGTTTGTGTCGGAGCTTATCGCAGATAACTGTCACCCAAGGTTCGACAAATCTAATAGTGATTCTGCACTGAAATCACTATGCATCGAACTTGATCAATGTATCTGAACTATCACCGAGTGTTAACGGAAATTATCGAGCAAAGAACTCGTAGAACACTCACAAAACAAGAGGGCTTTTAAAATTTTAGAGTGAGAAAATAAAAAGGGATGAAGTGGTTTGAGATTAAAGATGAGGGGTTTTATATTGTTTAAAAGATAAACTTTCATAAAATAAAATCAACCATTAATTTTTGATCCAACGGCTGACCTTGATTGCCTCATTTTTTCCATTTGCATTTTCTCTTAATTAGAAAATACACGTTACATGATTTTTAAAATTGCTAATAAATTCAATAACAATTAACAAAATTAAATATATTTAATTTGATAATTATTCTTCAAGTCATTAAATGTTAATTACATAATTAACAAATTAATTATAATAATTTAATTATTTGGATCAAATTTCACTTTAATTCACGTTTGAATTTTATGTGAATTTCGTTTGAATTTTATTTGATTTTATTACCCAAATTCTCATTTTCATTCATTAATGAAATTTATGAATTAGTTTAAAATTTTAACAATCTCCCACATTAATATAAATTAAAAGATTAACCCGGTTAAAGGTTCAACAGTTGAATTCTACATAGGATATGTAGGTGTAACCCTTTGAACCTTCCCTTATGAAAGTATATAACTTACTAGCTGATTAGTAGACTCGATGTCCTTGAACTATTTTATCATTTTTGTAAACGATTATAAACTTTCACATAGAATTCTCCCTGATACATGTCAAGCTCTCATGGTTGTGTCCGTTTTGGCAATAAAACATGTGTCTGGTTCTGTGAGAGGGTCTAGAATTGAGTCGTACAATTCTTTCGAAGTGGCCCCACTTCTTCCTCACATAGGTGATCTCTTTGCTTACAAAGAATCATTAAAATCGATATGCTTATCCTCGTCAAAATATATATTGTTTTGTTATAGGATTAATCCTCAATAATAACTTTTAAAGTTAGTACAATTAGGTTGTCCCATTAAACCTAGTTCTTGGGATCTCTAGTCTGCATAGGTTGGGTTTCATACCAACTTATAGTAGACTTATGTCTTAAAAAACTTTTCAAACTAACTCTCTATTCAATAATTTGGTTAATGGATGCATAATATTATCTTTCACTTACATAGTCAAATTTGATAACTCCATTAAAGAGTATAGTCTAATAACATTATGTTTAGACTTATCATGACTCTAAGCTTGTCAAATTTCAAATTACTATCACAATAATTAAAAATTTTGTTGTACATTATTAGATAATCTTGGTATATCTTCTAATAAGAAGCATAGTCATTTGTACATTTTTATCATTTAAACATTTTTTTTATTAAATTATTGTTTACTTTACTAACTAGTAGAAAAAATGACTGTGAACTATTCTGCCTTTGTGTAAACTATTATATATTTTGCATAAAAATATTTTATTTTTCCACATAAGTCAAAATTATAGATTATAACATCTAATCTAACAATTATAATTTTCTTAAATGATTTCCATACATAAATTGCACTTTAAAGTGTAAACATATTCACTTGTAGACTTAAAGTCTTTCAATTAATAATATTAATATATCATTTGATAACAACATGATATTTCATGGGGTGCGATTCATATCCTTAGTGGATTTAATTACTTTTACCGTAATTTTCAACGATAAATAGTACAAAAGACACGTAATGAAATAATTTTCATTGTTTTCATGATATATATAATTTTCACATTCACTTTTAATTAAAGTAAGATCAAATTTTTATACCATTATTAAAAAATTTAAGTCATACAAAGACTTTATAAATTTTCTTTCATATATTTCACAAAATCATTTTGAAGACATTGGTTCTTCAAAATTTTATGAAATTAATGTCAAAGAATTGACACGTTTCTTGATCTCAATATCCTCAAATTTTAAATATCAATTTGAGCACCAACTCAACAAATATAAACAATATATTTTCTTGTTATTTTATTTCTTTTTATAAAGTTGCGCAATTTATCTTTTATAGAGAACATATTTCTCTAACAATAAATTATCTTTTTATTTATTATAATGTACACAATTATTTTTGTGTTATTATCAATAAAAATATTTCCCCCCACATTCGTGTTGATACACTTTTTTTAAATCACACACATTTATATGATTTAAATAAATGATTTTCTAATCAAGAAATTGTCACACAATTTTTTTACAAATTTCTTTTATAATATGCTTATCATACATTGCATAAAATAACCGTAATATAAATATTTAATTGAATAAAATATAATTTTTATACAAGAGATTAGAATGTTTATTCATATCTAAATCATTTTTCACATAATCTCTACATAAAAAATTAAAAATATTTAATCAAATAAAATATTTATTTTAACACTTAATTTCTATAAAAGAAATTAGAATATTTAATCAAATAAATATTCAACATATCACATTATTTCTACAAAAGAAATCATAAAATTTCAAGCATCTTTGACCGAAGTGGCTTAAATATTTATTTTCGGTTGCACGTTTGCATCCCATAATAGTGGCTCAAACAAGACTTTTCTTGTAATTATTTAATTTCAAAAATATCAAATTAAGTAAGTCTTTATCTAATATATTCATATATATTATAACTACTTTATATATCATTAAACAAATACTTTTATAAAATACATCAATAACTAATTATTATATTTAATTTGAATATTAATTATTATAATTAGTTAGACTATATTGAAAATTTATTTTTAATCAAATACAAAACTAACTAATTATTATAAATAATTATTCATTTCATCAATTCATCCGTTTCTTAATTAATTAGATGACTTTTAACTTTTCATAAAAGTTTTTTTTTAATACCAAAAGAGACATATTTTTTATGAAATATTTTTAGAATTTTTTATTAAAATAAAATAGATATACAATAGTCTTTATCTACATATATATACAAATAACTAGTTAATCATATTTATTATGAATTAACACAAGTTATCATATTATTAGCTAATATGCATGTTATATATATATATATATATATATATATATATATATATATATATATATATATATATATATATATATATATATATATATATATATATATATATATATATATATATATATAAAAGTAATCACTTAAAACATAATATATAACTACAAATGTACTTCATGTCTTAATTGAAGTAATTACATTATTGTTTTTGACCGATATCCACGTGAAGAGTGACAATGCTCAAACCAAATCTCGATAGATCGTTATCACCAAGATAATTTTTACAAAGATAATTTCACTCACATAATCGTCTCTTTGAACGCATTAATATAATGAGCTCTAATACAAATGACATTCATTTAATGTCATCAAATGATTAATCACACAAGGTCTATAAAAAATATTAAAATGCTTCAAAATATATTGAAAAAATCATTTTAGCAAATTAAATTTCTATATAAGAAATTGTTTAGATACTCAATTCATTTCATAATTTCTACATAAGAAATTATTATGATTTCAACATTCATGATTAATATCGTTTAGACAAATCATATTTTTTTTATAAGAAATTATTATCGACCTCATTCATCTCCAACATAAATGACAGAGTCATTTTAACGAAGACTATCCATTCATCTCATAATTTTTACACAATAAATTGGAATGGTTCCAACATCAGTCATTTTAACGAGTCTAATTTCTATCAAGAAATTATTGACTATCCATTCATCTCATAATTTATACACAAGAAATTGAAATGGTCTCTAAATGACTAAAGTCATTTTATTAATGCAAACAAGGGACCTCCCTTTCACCATGTACCATTAATATGAACTTTGAACCACTGCGCCAATACGCCCTTTCATCGTTCTACCACTATTACGACATTTTATCTTCTTTTTAGAGATAACTTATACTTCATATTTGACTAAACTCTATCAACACATGAATATATAAACATTTAAAATGATAACTTAACATCATAATCAAAATTTAATATATAAGACAATATATATATATATACTTATATAAATAAATATATTATTTATTCTTACTTATTAATCTTAATATCACAATCTTTTAATTATCAAGCTAAATTAATTTAAGAATGTATATGTATTATAATTAATTATTTTAAAATTGAAACTTTCAATTCTAATTAATTTTAACACCATTAATTTTTTGAAAATTGAAAGTTAACATATTAGTTACTTTCTTATTTTCATTCATTATTATTAATAATTTTAACAACCAAACAAATCTTTAATTAAACTAGAACCAATTAAATTATTGTGTTCTAATTTATTTTTTATATAATATTTTCATAATATATATATACATATTGATTTTTCTTGAGAAAAATTTTATATCAAAATATATTAGCTTATAAAATTAAGCTTTAACAGCATAAAACCAAATGTATTAATAATCAACATATTTATATACAATAAAAACTTATTTTTATTTGTTGATTTTTTTTATTCCTTAAGATGAATCATTTTCATTTTTTAAAATGAGCATCATCTCTTTCGCAATACCGCAGTTCGTATTTCTGAAATATCAAACACAAAAATAAATTCGATGGTGCAAACTCTTAAATAACTTAACACGATGGAACTGTTTTAAGATTGTTAGAAATCTTGTCTTGAAATAACAGAAAAAATATATATAATTGTGTTATAATTAAATAAAAATAAAATAAGATATACGAAAAATAAAATCACCGATTGAGATGTTGATTCAAGGCATGTGCTTAGCACATTTCCTTAAAACAGTTTCATCGTTTCCCGTTTGTACTAGAACTTATCGCTGATGATTGTCTCCTAGAGTACAACGAATCCAGTAGTGATTCTATACTGGAATCACTACGCATCAAACTTGATCAATGTATCTAAACTATCACCAGATTTCAACGGAAATTATCGAGCAAAGAACTCAAGAATACTCAGAAAATAAGAGGAGGGCTTTTGGAATTCTAGAGTAAGAAAATATAAGGGGATGAAGTGGTTTGAGATTAAAGATGAGGGGTTTTATATTGTTGAAAAGATAAACATTCATAAAATATAATCAACCATTAATTTTTGATCCAACGGCTGACCTAGATTGCCTCTTCATTGCCTTTGCATTTTCTCTTAATTAGAAAATACACGTTACATGATTTTTTAAATTGCTAATAAATTCATGAAGGTTACAGATAATTAACAAAATTAAATATATTTAATTTGATAATTGTTCTTCAAGTCATTAAATGTTAATTACATAATTAACAAATTAATTATAATAATTTAATTATTTTGATCAAATTTTACTTTAATTCAGATTTAAATTTAGTATGAATTTTATTTGATTTTGTTTACCCAAATTCTCATTTCCATTCATTAATGAAATTTATAAATTAGTTTAAAATTACAACATTAAAATTGAAATTTATGGAACATTGGGATCTGGAAACCAGGGAAATCATGCTTGACTCTCTCATCGACACCGGTCTTCGTACTTTTCTCGAAGAATCCGGTCTCATACTCCTTGAGGATGTCAAGACCTTCTTCATAAGTGCTTGCATAAGAGGAAACTATATTGTTTCCACGGTGAGAGATCACACTTTCTGGCTGGATGAAGTCGAATTTGCTCAAACATTCAATCTGCCCACGGTTAGGGTTTTCTGACTTTCCAACACGGGTAGGAAGCGACGCAACCGACTACTCGGAAATGTTCTCTGGAACCGATGTACCAGTGGAGAACTACGGGTTAAAAACCCGCCTTACTTACCACATCCAACTCCTCCATGAGATTGTTAACCGATCTATCATATGTCAATCTCCGAACCAGCGCTACTCTAAGAAAATATTTGACATGATGAATTACATCGTTAGCAATACGCCTATCAACTGGTCATCGTCATTTTCCAGAACTTAAAAACCATGGTGCTGACCAAGAAAGGTCTCGGTTATGCTCCTCACATCAGTCGGCTCATTCTCAAGTACCGTCCAGAATTTGGACCGGGCACACCGACATCTCCTTCAAACATCCTTGACGTGGATGGAGTGGAAGAAAAGCTTTCTAGGGTTGTTATCACATAAGTTATATTTCTTTCTTATTTCTTATGTATTCCTATTCCCAAACCGATTCATGAATCGGTTTCAATCTTGTACTCTTTCTTCAATAAAATTCTATTTCAGTTTCATAACCGGGTCAAAGGTTGCAAATTCAGTATATCCATCTAACTAACCGGTTGATATTAATAAACAACTTCGTCTTCATTGAAATATCCGGTCAAATTCATAAACCGCATCTTCGCGGCTAATAAATCACATTATTTAATAAACGGTTTTCAAAAGAACCGCTTGTTCAAAGGTTAAAGCAAAAAGTCTACTCGAAATTTTTGCAGGGAAATTTTCCGCCCAAAAACTCCTGCTCAAATATACCGCCTTTGGCTTCCTTCTTTGATTTGCCGCCTTTTTGATTTGCCGCCCCTGGTTTGCCGCCCAATACACATGGAGGGAAAATTCCCGCCTAAAGGTGATGGGACGGTTCGCGACGGTTGGGATTCCAAACCGCACCTACAAATGAGGTCCTTAGTCATTTTATTTCTTTCTTACGCGATTTGACTTTCTCTCTCTAAGCTCTCAAACTCTCTCAAAGCGGTTATCTCTTGCTCTCTCGATTCAATCGTCAACAATGGGTCGTGATTCCGCATTGTTCAAACATATCGTCCAGGTAGACTTTGAAGAAATCAGAGAAAACGGTTCGGCACTGGCAAATCAAGTTCTATCCCGGATCTCCGAGTCCGGACTCGAATATTTTCTAGGCGGTCCTTTCGTTCTATACAAGGAAGCGGTTGAAGAATTCTTTAAAACCGCATCTCTCACCAGAAGAACAATAACCGCAACAGTCGGCGGTCAGCAGTTCGACCTAACCGAAGAGTCGGTTGCTGAAATCCTACACTTACCAACAGATTGACGCAACATTTCGACGGATCTAGATCGAGAAACCTTCGAGGCGGCTTGCCAGGTTCTCTCGGCAACCGCGGCTCCTGTAGAAGTCTCCGGAATGAAATCATCACTGCGACCGGAATATATACTGTTATATGACATCTTCACCAAGTCGGTCCAAGCGAGAGAGGGAAATTTTGACAATCTCACCAAGGAAAAAATCGAGATGCTTGCCGGTTTACTAAACGGCATAAACATTAACTGGGCGAAGGAGATTTTCAACAACCTAAAGGAAATGGTGATACCGGATTCCACCCGGTCATGGGGATACGCCATCCCACTTGGAAAGATTATGCTCCACCACAACATCAACACCAGTCCTGGTGTTCTTCTCCCATCAAGTAAAATCATAAACTCCCGCCAATTCGAGAAAAGGAAGAGCCACAGGAAGGTCTCTACAGGTGGCCGAAAGAAGAAATCTGCCAGTAAGAAAACGGCTCCGGTAAAAGAGAAATCCGGAAGCAAGAAACCGATAGAATTCAGACCCGCCATCCGAAACGCAAAATGAGGACGATTCGACCTCTAGTTCTGACCGAACCGCTTCGCAGAATACCGAAGAACATGAGTCCGGTAAAGGAAAAGGACCGATGGACGAGGAACAATCAGTCAGCCTTGAACACGCTGATACCGATGTAGAGGGCCCTGAGGAAAAAAATGTTAATGACAACACCCAGGCGATGGCCAAGAAAATCGTGCGCAGAATCATGGAGGAAATCCATCAGCAAGCCCAGGAAGTATCCGACTTATTCTTACGGTGGTTCTAGTACCGGAATGAAATATTCTACAAACAAATGCTACCAGGCCTAACCGCTGGACAGAAATTTGAAAGGTTGATGGAGATGGAGGAGGAAGTCATCAACCTAACAAAATGTCAGGATCCAAACCAAGTCTTGAGCCGACACGCAATAGTAAAACCGCGTGCTCAGTTACAAAAGCTAGCCGAACATATTCAACGCCTAACAGAAAAATATACTCCGGGAACACCGAACTCTAAACTACAACTCTTGGTGTTGGAGTTACTTGCGGTCAAGAGAGGAGAGTTCATCGACGAAGTGGCGCGGCTTGAAGCGGTGCCCGAACAACAAAATACAACGCACTCTCCGCATCATGAGAATGTTGACGGTCAAAATCAAGGCGATAATGAGACAGCTTCTCCTCCAGCGGATCAGGCTATCAACGTAACCGACGAAAGGACAGAGACTCCTCTCACCGGCCCACGCGCATCTATTCAAACCGGGGATTCAGAACCGGCCGTCACAGAAGAAAGAGTCAAGTCTCTCATTGAAGAGTTTGTCAACGAAGCGGTTAAGCCCTGGAAGAAGAAAACTAAGAGGGTCGCGGTTCAAGCATTCAGGATGGCCGAGACAACAAGGGATGATCTTGGCAAGGCGGGGGAGCGGATCACGTCGGTCGAAACCAACTACGGTGAAGTCGATGTACTGTACGGTGCTCATATTAAGCGAATCATAGCCTTGGAGGAAACGACTTCGAAGTTGGTGGATGACTTCGAGTTGGTTAGCCAAAAGGTAGCAGAGATGGAACGGTCTCAAGAAGAGACCGAGCAGCGGCTGACAAAGGTCGATGAGGACCTGGGGCGGTCAAGTAACCAAGCCGGTTCGACACTCGACAGAGTCACAAATCTTGAAGAGAAGAATGCAAGTCTTGAGGAAAGGAACAACAAGCTTGAAGCCGACCTCAAGGCGGTCACCGAACAGGTGACTAAGTTAATAAAGGCCAAGCTTGCTGCGGATAAGGTAATTGAGGAGACGAATGCCCTCGCGGCCCAGCAAGTTCAAGATGTGCTGGACGAGGAGACGCGGAAAAAGAAGGAGGCACCACGGTCTGATGCGAATTTCAACGAACGCTTACGGATATTAACAGCCAAAAATCCGGAACTCGCAAAGTCCATAGCAGCTCAAGAAGCCAAGGATGCAAAGCGGTTCAACGCTGAGAAACAAATGTACGACGAATATGCCAAGGCTCACAAAAAGTCCCAGGCGGCTCCCTCCTCTTCGGTTCCGGCGACACGAAAAAAGAAGACGCCTTCAAAGAAGGCTCAAGTCACCGAGATGTTGGAAAGAATCACCGAAACAATTGTTGACCCCCCACTCAACCCGGCTTTGGAAACCGAGATTGACCTTGAAGAGGATCTCCAGCCGCAACTCACAAGACAGAGGGTTTTCGATGCGGTTCCAATCAGAACAGTCGGTCAACCGATCCCCTCTCACACGGACACCTCGGGAGCTAGGGGTTCTTCTTCAAGGCCGGCTAAACCGGCTAAGGGACAAACAGAAGATGATCTGATGGATGAATTCCTGCCGTCCAAATTGAAGAAATAGGGGCTCTCCTTTCTATCTTTACTTATGTTTTTTTAGTTTCTATATATATAGTATTTTGCGGTTATCTTTACTTATATATATATAAAGCTATTTTTGGAAACCGGCCTACATTTGCACTCTTACATGATTTTGATGATTTTAAATAAAATAATCAAAAAGGGAGAAATTGATATTGATAAGATAAAAGATAAAAAATTTTCTCAAAATTTTCCTAAATTTTTTGAAAAGTTCTCCCAAGTTAGTTTCCAAAAATCCGGCCAAAACAAACTCTTAAAAACAAAACCGGCCTACATTTGCAATATTGCATGATTTTGATAATTTTAAATAAAATAATCAAAAAGGGAGAAATTGTTAGATAAAATTAGACCGGTTAATAGAACTTAACACAAACAAACTTCCTATGCAGGAACAGACAAAGAACCAGACCGGTCAAATCACTCAACCGGTTAAGAAACTCCAACGGTCAAGTCATCAAACCGACCAAAATCCTGACCGAACAAGAAAGACAGGATCAGTCAAAACCGAAGGACGGAAACACTAGACAGTCGGTCATTTAGAAGGCAATGAATAACCGGAAGTCATCCGGTTAACACACATAACCGACTAGCATAAAAAGATACTTCGGGTATCTGTTGAGAATGATGCCAAGGGAACAGACTGAACATTGCCATATTCAGATGAGGAAAGTCTGCAGGATACAGAAAACCGTCCTACAAGATCTTTCCACTTCAAGACAAATTAGAAATGCAATCTTCCAAGTACAGACAGCTGTCTAACCGACAGTTACCACATTGAGTAAAAGACAAACCTAGCCGGTTTGACCTACATACTAGAAGACTAGACCGCTAGGTCTGAAAAGTTGACCGCCAGGTCTGAATCACTGAACCTCTACTCAACCAATCAAAGTCAAGGAAATGAAATATGACCATTGACACATTTCATCTATAAAAGGAGGAGCTGAAATGGAGTAAATGTGGGACATAGTGGACAATTAATGTACAAGTGATAAGACTGTGTTCTATCTTTAGAAAGCTTAAGTGCTAAATTGAAGTGTGTATTTACAATTTCGGTTAAAATTGTACGGGTGTTATCGAGCAGGAAATAAGTCTCGATCGTATTGTGTTTGTATTCCTTAGTGAATATCCTTTTCGCGGTTTTGAGAGGAAGGGGTGACGTAGGAGTTTTATCTCCGAATATCCATAAAAACCTGTCTTGTTATTTACTTTCTACTGGTTCCACATTCTAACCGATCTGTATTAACCTACTTACACCGCTTTGACCGACTCTACATTATCTAAACCGAATCAATAAGATCCAAATCGACCCAGCAACTTCCAAACCTGTCTTATCCAAAACTGGTTCTGCCTATCTCGTGAGTGTGCTGCTTCAACCTGAAACAAACCTCTTCCGCGCTTGAACCTGGTTCAAGGGTTTGTGACAGTTTGTATAGTATTGAAACCCCGGTGTTAATCTCTAACAAGATTAATCACCACCTTTGAGTGAGACGCGCTAACCGGTCCAACCCCGGTCCTCCAGTCGCGACCTAGATCCTAACATAATGGGATTAACCTATTAGACTAAACATGAAAGCATAAAATAAATAAGGAAAAAGAATAGAAATGTAACCGGAGCCGAATTTCAAATGAACGAACATAGTCCACACTTTTATTAATCAAAACTGAATAATTTTACAAGAGTGATAGAGAGAGAGTACAACTAGTACAAGATAGACTAGAGGGGTGATTTTTCGCCTCCCTGGTAAATGTAAATGAACAAAATTTGAAATGAATTTTTTTACAGAATTTTAAAATAAACAGTGAAAGTCAGGATTCCCGGGATAAAGCTTTTCCGCACATTCCGGATCTTGTCTTCTGATTATTATGGATCTTGCCTTTTATCTATTTAATTTTTATTTGGCTAGTGGAGGATGATCCCACTTCCTTCTTGGATATTTATTCAACCAATGTATCTCTGATTTCCTCGAAGATGTCTTCTATTCCAACATCACTTTGAGCTTCTTGTAAATAATCAGATGTCGTGATTGAGTCGAACTTATTGGATTTATTATCATCTTCAAATTTATACATAAAGTCTTTCTTCATTTATTTAATATATGCAGCTATCATTTGTTCTTTCGTCAGGTTTTATGACCTCATCTTGAATTTCTTGGAGATACAATCAAACGGTGACGGAGCCTCAACTACTTGTTGTATTTCCTCATAAAAGCTTATTTGTTGATATATGAAGTCCATTGTTTCCTTCTCAAGTCTTTCATTTGTATCCGGGTCTATCCTCAGCATTTTATCCCAAAATTTGTAATGAGATGTTTTGAATAAACAAGGAATTCCTTTTTTTGTATAACCAAATTCTGGTACCCATTTCTAAATCCAAGGAATAGAGAATTCTATGAAGAAGAATCATGAAGCTATTACTTCAATGTATAAGTTTACTTATTGTTTCTTCAAAAGTTATGGGGAGATATCACTCCATTTATCAAAGAAGATATTAATTTCTTCTGGTATAATTTTTGGATTACGACTAAAATAGTCAAACCAGTTGATAACTAGTGGGGTTTGTCTCCTCTATAAACATTTGTGATACCTTGATGAACCAGGAATGTTTATATCTATTATTCTCTTAATAAAGTGCCGTAGTGAAGGAATCACAGTTATCCCTATAATTAAATTTAATTGTCATTCTTTTATTAATCGACAATTTTTTTTCTTTCATTGTGGATATTCCCTAATCTTATAAGGATATCGCATTCTTTGTGATCATTTTAGTGAAATTATAAATTTCTTTATTTGCACCAGAAAAGTGTGATATTTCACATGATCCGCTTTGAAAAAGTATTTGTTCGTAAAATATTCGGGACTTATAAGTCTTTCATGGTATGGACGAATTGTCCGAATACCTTTGCATTATTATCCGTGGCTCATTTTTCCATTTGAATTCTTTCTCTTCTAAGAGAAATATAATTTCTCTATATTCATTTCTTGTAAATCTAATATTACTAGATTTCGTTTCATCATCGCCAAGTATTTTGGCATAGGTGAGCTGATCTTTTTAACTTTCGCGATCTTGAGAGAGATCCATTATTATAAGCTTTTGTTTTCCATATTGAGATATAATCTCTGGTGTTCTACATCGGCCTCGTCTTCTAAGAGAGGAGGTCCCCTTCCTCTATTAGAGAAAGGTTCAAAACCCCTTATGCTCATTCTTGTAATTTTAAAATTCACGAGTCAAAAAATCAGGAAGATTATTATCTTTCCTCTTCTTATACACTATTTAAAAATCAAATGGGGCCAAAAGAAGTCATCTGACAAACATTTGTTTTGATACATCGTGTTTAAAATCTTTTTGAAACATTAATTTAGTTGAACACATTATACTATAGAAAATATTTCTTTGGAGAATTTTGCATAATTCTTTTGGTATTCGTTTCATTTCCAGAATGGAATCTGACAATATATACTTTTATTGTTTCTGGATTTATTTGAGTAAATATTCTTCCGAATCTTATATCAGACGCATCAGTTTCAATTACCTTTTCCCTATTTAGGTTCCCTATCATTAAGCAAGAATGTAGTTTGACCTTAGTTTTTATTCTTTTATTGCTTATGTATGGTGGTTTGACCACGGTATAGGGTTTCTTTTCAGCCTATCATATACGATTGATGTATCTTTTATTATGTTTTTATAATAGGGAGCCACATAATTAAGGTTTCCTAATAATCGTTGTAACTTTGTTTTATCCGTAATTATGTTTGGGAATTTTTCTGCAAAATCTCTATTTTTATTATAGGAATAATATTTCCCTTTTCAATGATGTGGCCTAAAAATCTTAATCTTGTTTGGAAAAGTTCCATTTTTTTCTTAGATATTACTAACCCGTTTTAAGTAATTATTGTTTTAAACATGTTTAAATGTTTAAAATTGTTTCAATTGTTTTTTTAACAAACTAGTATATCATCAATATAAACGATTATGAATGTACTATAAGGATTGAAAATATTATTCATTATCTTCTGAAATTCTGAGGGAGCATTTTTAATCTGAATGGCATAACATTCCATTCGTAATGTCCAATAGGGACATTGAAAGTTGTCTTATACCTTTCAGACTTTTCAATCTTGATTTACTAATATCCTGATTTAAATCAAATTTTGAAAATATTAAACTATCATATAGTTTGTCTAGTAAGTCTTTTTTATTAGGAATTGGATGTTTAATCCATTTTAATACCTTGTTGAGGGGTTTATAATTAATTACTAATCTTGGTACACCGTTTTCAATTTCTAAGTGTTTATTCACATAAAAAGTTGTACATGATCAAGGGAATTTTGATGGACTTATAAGCCCTTTTTGTAAAAGAGTATCTATCTATATTTTACATAATTTTAGATATTCTGAATTAATTCGGCAAGGTATTACCTTTGTAGGAATATTATTCTCATTAAAAGACTATTCATAAGGTAATGAAACCATATGTTTCTTTCTATCCCAGAATGTATTAGGATGCTCATTACAAATTTCTATTGAAATTTGATCTCTTAGTAAAGAAATTTTTTCTTGTAATCTGGGTTTCCTAATTGTTCATCAATTATTGGAAGTCTTATTTCTTGTTTAAAAAAAATATATTTACTCTTGTTTTGCTTATATATTGTCATATATACTATTTAACATTTTAGTATATAGTTCAACAATAAATTCTAAAAAAATATCATTTTCTTCAAAAGTTAATGTAGTGCCTTTACTATCCATTTTCTTAATTGGATAAATAGTATTTAAAAATAAGGTACCAAGTATGACCTGGTTAGAAATATCTTTAGCAAGTATAAAACTTTGGACAATGCACTTATTATCAGGACATATGTAAACTTTAGGAAGCTTATATTGGATTTGGAGTTTATCTCCACCTACATGCCACAGGGTATGACTTGTTTTTTGAAAATATCTAGTAGGAATTAATCATTCTTATATAACATTTAGATTTCCTTCGCTAACAACAAGAGCAGTAAACGACTTTGAATAATGATTATCTAGCAAAAAATATATTTTTATGTGCCATTTCTAGGATTTGACCATTTCTATTGTGGATAAAAAAAATTATGAGAAGGTGTTTTCTTCATTTTCTATTTTCTCTTTTCTTTTGTCATAAGTTTGATTGTTTTCTTAAGTTTAATTCTCAAGTTTAGTGATTATGGATTCATGTATAATATTTTTCTTTTTTATTATTTTAATTTCTTCTTTAAGATTATTTATTTCTTTGTAAATATTTTGGGTAGATATACTATCTTCTTTGTTCTGATATTTGTTCCTAAGTTGGTTCATTACCTTAGTCATATTATAAGATTTATTATGATTTAAAATATTGTCTTTTGTTTCTTCTTAACTAGAGGACGAAGTTCCTTCTTCAGTATTGAACTGATCTATGATCTAAATACTTAATTATGGATCTCTAATGGATTTTAGTAATTCAAAAGCATGATTAGAGGTTAAAACATTAATTTTCATATATGATAATTGAGATATGATTCTATATAATTCCAATTTTTCGATATTTTGATTTTTGTCAATTTTATTAAATTCTTTCTTGGGATATTTTAATCCCGATTGGCATAGCTCACATTCGGAGTCTTTTGAGCTTAATTTAGAAATATTCTAATTATTCATAACATCTAGGTTAAAATTATTTCTAGTTGAGTTTGAGTCGAATTCTTCAAATTCTGAGTTTTGAAGGATTTGATAAATTAATCTTTTTATGTCTTCTAGGATTTCAAGATTATTAATTTTTTTCTTGGCCCAGTAGTTTTTTAATGTGTGTCCAAATTTTCTACAGTTGTGACATGTCCTATTACTTTTGAAAATTTTCGATCTTGATCGGGATTTTTCATCCCTCCTTTGATTTTTTATCTTTAAATGTTTATGGGAGAATTTTCTATATTTATGAAATTTATTGTATTTTGACCCTCTATCTTTGCTAGATGTAGGGGTATTTAGATCGAATTGTTGGTAAAATTGACCTAATTGTTTTCTTTTATTTAAACTATGTCTTTTAATTTGTTGGCTTGGTTTAATCTCATTACATAAGGCTAATCCTTCTTGAATATAGGTATCTATTAATGCACCATATGTATAGTTTTCATATGGTATCATTGGATCATTCTTTTTGAGATTTCTTCTGACTCTTTTAGCAAATAGGCTTGGGAGTCCGTCAATAAATTTTGATTTATAGTGTACATTATTACATTTTGGGAATTTCATGACTCTATTAAGGAAGGTGTCTTTATACCATCTAAAATCTGAAAGTTTACACCTTAAATTTTGTAATAATGTTCTTATGGTATCACTATTATCATTGAACCTTCCTGTGAAGTGTTCAATAATATTAACTTCTAGTGTATAAATTGCATGTTCAACAAAACTACTGTTTTCTTGTAGCTATAGTTTTATCATAATTTTTACTATTTTTACAAATTGTTGAGTACATTAACATTCTATGTACCGTATTATAGATTTGTTTATTTGAGTAACTATCAATATTCCATTCATATATCTTGTTACTTGAATAACTGATATCAATTGTATTTGTGTATTCTTCATGCAAGACATCTATTTGGTTGGTCTGCTCTAATAGAATTTGTTTTGTATGGGTTTATCAGTCCATTTATTAATCTGGTCTTTGAAGATTTGTTTTTGATCTGATTTTTAATTCAAGTCAAATTGTAATTATTTATCTAGAGTCTTTATGCTTAGTTTTCTAAATTATAATTATTCAAGAATGGCCTTAGTTTGATATCATATATTATTTTAGGAGGTTGGAAGATTGGGAAAGCTTCTTTTTCTTTCGGGTTATTTTCAATACGCCTAGTTTGATTTCATTTATTGATCTTATTATTTTTTTCAATCTTATTCTCGATAGATTATAATTGTTCTCCTAGAATATTTAGAAATAAATTTGTGTAATTTTGATTTTCAAACATGTTATTAATATGTTTATAAGTTACAGGAAGTGTATCATTTTCAATTAATTTTTTATATGCTGAAAAATTGGTAATTTTTCACTTTTTTCAATATGAAAAGTTTGCTGAGGTGGATATATACCTGTATAGGTTTTTCCTGATTCTAACCTATAATTTCTTTCATAACAGCTATATAATTTTTTTTTATATAAATACTTATAAACCATGAAAGGGAATTAAAGCATTTTTTATTTACAGAATTCATATAATTCTTTTTCAAATTGTTGTATTTTTGAAAAAGCTTTCAAAAAACTATTTCCTAAATTAGGTATAACCCGGATCTTTTAAATTATTTGGAAATAATTTTTCTGGCTGGGGAGCCAGTACTGAAATCTATTATGGGTGTATAATTCATTAGATAGAAAAGTCCACTTCCAACATTGTAGGTTCTAATCCGTTTAAGGTTTGAGTGTGGATGTTATTTTCTCTAACAATATTTTGTCTATTAATATAATTTTTTTTTTTGTAATCAGAGTTGAATCTTCCGAAAATGTTATTTCTCTTATTTGAGAGGTGGATGCCCTTGAAGGATATTCAACTATATAGTCGAATGGTGAGATATATGATTTAACAGAGTTGTGTTTTTGTGAAGGACATAATTTTAGACTTATATCGAATTTGATTTCGATATTTCTTTCATTATTTTAATAAATATCTAATATATTATTATAGTTCTGAACTTGTGTTCTACACAGACAACTTTTAATAGGAGATGATATTTCTTCTCATTTAATAGGTCTTCCCTCAGTTGTATTAAGATTCTCTCATTATTTGGTTTATCAACCGGTGAGAAAATAAAAATTAAATTAGTTTAGAAAATAGAAATTAATAAATTAGTAATTATTGTTTAAAGATTTTTTAAATTACAAAAAGAGAGAAATAAAATTATTTATGATGAAATATAATATAGTATATATATAAATATATAATGAGAGAAAATAAAAAATCAATTTAGAAAAAATTAATTAGTTATTATTAGTGAATTCATAATTATATATATATATATATATATATATATATATATATATATGTTATTATTATTATTTAATTATTAATAAAAATAAATAATTATGTAATATTTTATATATAAATTTAAAAATAAAATTACACAATATAAATTTTACATGATTATTAGATAAATTATATTTATAAAAAAATAATTATGATAAATAATATATATATTGATGTTGACAATGATAGAAAAAACAAATTAATTATGTGATATAAAAAATTATATATATATATATATATATATATATTATATATATATATATATATATTATATATATATATATATATATACCAAATTGTTGCCCTAAAATCCTAATTTCTTGCACCTATTTCAACATAATTTCCATCATAAGTGCGAAAACGTTAGGGTGCCTATTTGACACGATCATTGAAAAGGGTGATATAAAAGTCGGTCCTACGGTCTTAGTGTCTCCTTCTAGATGCATCTCCTGCACCATGCTCGACTGCAAATCTTCCTTCACCGGTCATAAAAACCGTGTCTGGATCCACCTACGCCACACAAGCATAGTGAATCGATAGACCCAACAAGCATTTAAATGTAATACATAAAAGACATTTTACTACATTGCATCCATGAGGGTTCTTAAGGGAATATCACCATGTACAGTTACATCTGATTTATATTGGGACCCTAATATTTCAGAGCGGATCATGAAGGAAAGGAATCCATTTGAGCCGTATTTTGTTATGCACAATTAGGAGTCCATCCCTAAAAGCCCTTGACCTGTTTTGGACCATCATTTAGCTTGGACAGCAATAACTAGAGATTAATGTGCATAAAAAGATTTCGTCACTACAAAAACAAACATTAATGTTGACTCCTCGTCATAGAACCTAGTGAGGTTTGCCTCATCGTCAGACTTTTTGTTAGGGAACTCATACGTGTAGTGCCCGTACTGTTGACAAGCGTAACACTTACCTATTCTCTTGTCTTTACGGGACTTGGTGTCTTCACGTCGATGTGAGCTTTCTATACGATCACTCCCTTGACCTTGCCCTTTTGCATGACCTCGGTTATCTCCACCATTGCCGCTGCGACTTTCCGCTCTAGAAGAAAATTTGGCTTCTCCATTTTTCTTCAATCGTGACATTCATTCATCAAGCCTGAGTAATAGGTGCTCCTCCTCTTGGTCTTCATAGCGGTGAAGTCTCTTCTCGTGGACTTTAGGACGACCGACGATCACCTCGAAAATCATATTCTTGTGGTCACCAAATTACTCGATCGCTGTAACGATCTGCATGTATATTTGTGATAAGGCTCTAAGGAACTTCTTGAAGACATAGATCTCCTCCACCTTCTCTCCCAACGAGCTAATACCAGTCACAATGGATGTCAATTTCATTGTTAAATCATCCACTGATTCCCCATTCTTCATGCGAATCGCCTCGAATTGTGTCTTCAAGGTTTTCACTTTTGTCTCCTTGACTCTCTCCACTCCAACATGCATTATCTTTAGCGTCTCCCATGCTAGCTTGGCAGAATAATTCTCACCCACCATGAGAATAACGTTCTCAGAGAGTGCTTGATAGATGGCAGCGAGAGTCATTCTATCCATCCATTCGTCGACATTGTCGAGCATCACGATTTCCCACACTTCTTGTGCTTGTAAGTTTACACGTATCTTCAATGCCCACACCGAGTAGTTACTCTTCGTGAGTAACGGATAAGAGAGCGTCACATTCCATTCTCTTCCAAGTTTCATTGTTGCCACATCTCTGGTTGATCTTGTCGATGCCATGTTCTTCAATTTAGATCTGATACCAAATGTTGGATTTTGACTATTGGATCTTTGAAGAATGATTACGAAGAAAGAAAACGCTGGAAAACTGGGAAGGACATTAAGATTTGTTGAAGAGGAAAAAGTCTTACTATTCTCAAGTGTTATGTATTAACCTTTACAAACAACCATTATAATGGAGTAATTAGTTAGAAACCCTAAATTACATATACATACAGGCTCAAGCCCATTAATAATTAAATAAACCATAATTGTATAAAAGACAATAAAGACTTACAACATTCCATTTTCAAACAATCAATGCTTAAACTTACACCCTCCATCTTGGATCTTTTGATTTTATTTTTTTCATCTCAACCAAAACCCTAATTTGAACTTGTGCATAACAACAATGGATGCTACTATCTTCCTCCTTCTCGCGGCTATGTCACTATCTTCCTCCTTTGACCGGCTGACTCGGTTGATTTCCAAGTTGGAAAAGTTCAAGGCATATTTGATTTTTGTCCTCTTTCTTTTTCTACAAAATAAATACACTATATTAATTTTAAAATAATTTTTTTAAATAGTCTTAAACGGGTTCTAGAAAGTCATGTATGAAAAACAAATAGAAAGATATTATCATCAGGGTCATTCATATCTTTACCATACATTCCTTATTCAATTCCCTATTCATTGTGGGTTGGTTATTCGTTAGCACGGGTGTCGCGTCTATTTTTGTATTGAAAAACCATAAAAAGACTCGGGTTTCTATTGAATCAAGTAATAGGTTTAAAGAAGTAGTGCCAAATATGCCCCTAGAAGGATCAGAAGTAGTCCGGGCTGTAATTGTACGTACAGAATGTGAAAATTTAAACACATGATCACGAGGACACAAGTCCTTGATACATGAAAATATTGTAAAAATGTTGATTAAGTTTTTAATATTTTATTTCAAAATATTATAAATTATCAGAATAACCTTTCATGTTTGAACGCAATAATTTTTGTAATGTTCATTTTTTATTGTCATATATAATTTTTTACATATTTTAACCTTATAATATGTAATATGTACGTGGTATCATTTTAATAATTTATAATATTAATTTTGTAATTTGAGATGGTGCACCAATACACTTAGATTAGCCGATATTTACATTTATTTTAAAGCATTTTAAACTTTTATCGACAACCTATTTAGTGTCTAATTGCGGTGTATAATTTAATTTTTTGTATTATTTAAATTGAGTTAACGTAAATGTCGCAGCATATATTACTAGTTTATAAAATAAGTGCTTAGAATCGATTTTGGGACGAGAATAGCTGGCTGGCTGGAGATGCAAATTGGCAATAGATGTGGATTATTAGTATGTGATATGTTTAAGAAAATTAGATGAGAAGAGAAGCTTGTCTCATCGAAGAAGAAGGAGACCGCGGGAAGCTAGAGGGGGTGATAGAATATGATACATACATGAGCTAGCTAGTGTTCTTCCATTACATTATAATAGTGTTGAGAATCTAACTGAGTATATAATCTATTAGTGAATATTTTATAGTTACAATTTAATAAATTTATTCGAGTTGGCATAATAGACTAAGGCCAAAAATAAAAATGAAAATAAGTTTAAAGGGTGAAATAGAAAGAAAAAGAAATAGAATAGCAAATAACAAAATATTAAAACAAATAGTTTCTTGATCTGGTTATTGTGATGCTTTCACCTGTCTCCTCCTAGACCGTTCAATATTTATTTTAGTCACCTTTAGTAACAATGCCTTTCTCTTCAAAAATGCAACTACCCGACTAATTTAGACCGATCTCTTTCGACGTTGACCTCATTGAAGCAACGACTCCGGATGTTGATACCCCATAACTTCTACATCTTCTCACAAATTTTCTTCCTCTTCTCTACCAACCCATTTGACTTATACGTAGGCATGACAAATTTCCAGTTCTCGGGGGACCCGAACCAAACCGGACCCGAAGTTGTTCCGAAAAATCGGGTCCATGTTTGACCCGAACTTGACCGGTTCCGACCCGATGGGTACCCAACCTGGACCCGATTGTAAAATTAGAAGTTCATAATTTATTTATTTATTTTTTAATTTTTTATTTAATCTATTTAGTTTTTTTTTATCTAATTAATAATTTAATATTGATTTTCACCTTTTAAAGTATTCTTTTTATTCTTTTTACCTCTTTTAAAATAAGATAAACAAAAATTAATTTTAAACAATCCTATACACAAATTTAAAAAAAAAAATAATAAATGTTACATATATATATCTATTGGTTCTAGTGAACTAGAAATAGAGACGAATGCACGTTAGGGCTGAGCCCACCCCCAGCTCATCCAAATTTTTTTGTATATATTTATTTATTGATAACACAATTCATTACCTGATTTCCAGTATCTGCATATTCTTGCTGGTTCTTCATTTTTTCCTGCTTTTTTTGCTTAAGGACCTTCGTAACCTCTGTTATGATTGAAGAAATATTTGTAAGAAAAAGTGTAAGCTACAAATCTTGAATCATTTAGAGAGTAGTATTAGTATCTACCATGAGAGGTGATTAGGCGATAGGCATGGCCAAGAATAAGGGTGTCACATGGTCGGAGAAGCTTGACTCTGGTGAATTTGACAATTGTGTTCTGTTCTTGATTTCTGTTTTGTTCATCTGAAAGTGGCAAAGGGATGATAAGAGAGACATAATGACCTGGGTTCATCTTCATGACCTCACTGGCTGTAATAGGCCAGTACATCCTCTATATCTTCCCACTTGGAGCTCAGTAATGATCAATAAGTATGCATTAATCCATATAATTAAAGAGAGAAACTCACGTCCTATAATTTATAAATTCTTTTTTACTTTTGTTATTTTTTATTCATTTTCTATTTTCTCTTTTCTCTAAATATATATATCAACCTATTAAATTAAATATTTATATTTAAATTCTGAAGTAAAGTTAAGATTTTGAAGCTCTATTTGAAGAAAATACATAAGTTATTATTTGAAATATTTTTTTTATTATATTAAGATGAAATATAAACTAAATTGTATAAACAAATTATTTTTTTTAAATAAATGATGTTTTAGGTGGTCATACAAATTTTTATTTTTATAAAATCTATTATATTTGAGACAAATAAAATTACTCTTATCTTATAATTTCTATTCTTATTAGTTATAAATACATAACCTACTTATTTATAAATTTAAAAGTGTTACAAGTTTTTATTTTTATTTTTATCTTTTATATTTTATTTTTATTTTAATACATAAGTTTGTCCTTTACAATTTTAGGTTGTAAGTTTTATTTTACAAAATTTTAAAGAAGGTTATATTAATAAATTATCTACTCGTATTTGGTACTTTTAAATTTATAATTATCTTAAATTATATTTTTTTAATTTTTTAAAGTTAATTTCAAAAAAATTCTTCATTTTATTTTTCAAGCCCACCATAAATATAATTTATGAATCCGTCCCTGACTAGAAATTCATAATTTCAATACATAATACATAACTAGTTGCTTAACACTTAAAAAATCTATTTTATTTTTAAAAAAAAAGTCCAGCAATAACATAAAAGATATATAAAAAATGGGACAAAAAAGATATATATATATATATATATATATATATATATATATATATCCAAAATATATATGGTTCCATTATTTTGGTATAAAATTACATATCTATCTAATATAGCATAGTCCATTTTTTCACACCAATAGATCCAATATCAATTTTAGCAAACAAAATGTTAGATCTAACCCAAATAAAATATAGATCTCCAAAATATATCAAATTCAAAATATTAGATCTAACCCAAACAAAATAATAGATCTCTAAAATATATCAAATTCAAAATACTGGATCTAATCCAAGCAAAATAATAGATCTCCAAAATATATTAAATTCAAAAGACATTTTCTAAAAAATATATCGAATTTTTGAAATCTTCATTCTACAATCCTCTCTTCAACGTCATCTACATCGGTAAGAGATCAAAAATAATTAGCAAAAAATATTTACAAATTATGATCGGAAATGATTAAATCATACCGAAATCTTTATCGCAATCTAGGTCCAAATCTATATATGTGTTCATGAACAATGTTTCATTAGGAGGTTCACCTACACATTATTAATAAAAAAATTGAATAATAATAAGAAAAGAGAATAAGACTTTATTATATTTTAAGATATTATTAACAATACCTAATAACCAACTTTTTGCATACATAAGAGCCTCTACCATTTCCACATTAAGCCTACTCTGATGAGGACCAATAATTCTATCACTTGTACTAAACGCAGACTCTAAAGCATTTGTTGACACTAAAATCAACAATAAATCTCTTGCAATTTCTCGTAACATGGGATATTTAAAGTTATCATTCTAATAAGCGAGAACATCAATATTCATTGTTGTTGGAAGCAATTTTTCCTCCAAATACATATCTAGCACATATTTCATTTGTGTGCTCATATATTCGTCGTTCTCACAAAAGCTAGTAAAGTCTATAGATAATTAGTACTCATTGACCGGAGAATATTTGTTTAACTCTTGGTCAGTGGAGCATTGAAAATATCATTTGTGTATTCCTTCAACAAATGATAAAACTTTTGACGCACTTCATTTAACTTTGTTTTCCATTCACTTGGGTAGAAACGTGTAAAATAATATTAAACCAACTTCAATTTATTCCTCGGATCCAGAATACAAGCAACATCCATCAAGATATGTGTATCTAACCGATATTTGTCAGACTTTGACATCATCAAAATTTTCATATCTTGAATCTTTTCAATGGGAGACTCTATCCAAGTAGCGAAAGTCAATTTAATCTCACATATTTTAGAAAAACATATATTCGACGTAGGATATTTTGTTGAAGAAAACAGCTCAGTCGCATTGAAAAATTGTTCAAGTCTTTCACATACTTCTTGGGCAAGATCCCATTCATTATCAGTTGGCTCGTGATTGTATTGTCTATCCTGAAGAGAGCATCAACAAAAAACCAACTTATATTGCAAAACAGTTCTTAGCATAAAAAAAGTTGAATTACATCGAGTTGGACAATCAAGAGACAATTTATTACCCATGTGAGTTCCAAGTGTCCTTGTATTATCTTCAAATTTCTCTATCCTTCTAGGCGAAGGCAACCAATACAGAACACTATCACGCACTTTCTCAATTGACGACTTAATCACATCTAAACCATCTTTCACAATCAAATTCAAAATGTGTGCACAACAACACATATGAACATATTCACCGTTAGATAACAAATGACCTTTGTTCAACCAACACACCACATCTTGAACCATTACATCATTTGTAGAGCAATTGTCAACGGTGATGGTTGACAATTTCAAGTCCAAATTCTATTCTAACAATCTATTTGTTAACACATTGGCCAATGTTTCACTTTTATGTGGACATGGTACGTAGATAAATCTAAATAAAAAAACTTTGCAACACACATTTATCGTCGATAAAATGTGATGTCACAACTATATCCCTTTTCCGTTGGTATGTGTAAGTCCAAATGTAAGTGGTGATAGCGATTCTTGATTTATTTATTTTTAGTTTTTTCAGCCTCATAAATCTTTAACACGCCTTTTTTTATGGTGTTTCTTGAAGGAAATTGCATTGGTTTTTGATTAACATATTCAAGTAAATCTCTAAACTTGATGTGTTCTACCATAGAAAGTGGATAGTCATGGAAAATGATCATCATTGCAACATGTCTTCGAAATTCTTCATTAGTAAATGAATCTGTCTCAACAACTTGTTTTTCCTTCAACAAATCTATGTTTTGCACTTTCTTGCATCCTCCATGATGTTTAAACAAATGAGAAGTTCCATTGATCGAAGAACCACCCAAATATTTACCACAATAATTACATTTGGCTTTAGGAATCCCTTCAATACTCTCCTTAGTGAAATGCTCCCAAATACGATTCTCTAAACTCTTCTCTTTCAATTTCAACATGATTCAAGTGTTCTCTATCAAACCAATCTAGGAACTCTTTTGTAGTGTCTGTCCTTATAGTTTCTTCAATTTGACTCACTTAACTAAAACAAATTAAATAGCAAATACGTCAACTAGACAATCTTGATCATAACTCTAATTATTCAAAAAAATTATACTAATTTAAACTTACAAGTCTACAAGTACAACAAACAAAAACAAGTTTGGATGCATATTAAAATCACAAATACAAATGATTCCATTATACTATCTTACTCTCAAACTCATAAAGTTTAGAATGAATTATCATGAACTTTGACTATAAATACTAGAAATTCCACGACCATCAATAACATTTGGCTATGAATTGTCAACCTAATTACAACAAAATTACCCTAATAAGACATAAAGGAAAGTACCATACTACATTTCTCACGTTAAAGTGAATTAAGTGTTGTTGTCTACATTTCTATAAAAAATATATGAGATATATAAACAGTACTTAAAAATGGAATATTATACTTAAAAGACATTATTGGTTCCTTTTGCTTAATATCACGGAGTTCTCTTCTAGAAGAACTCAAATATGGCTATAGATCGAACTTAAATGAAAAAGAGATATTTGCTAGCCTGATTGTGGCTTCTTATCTAACGAGGGTAAAAAAATAGTAACATGATAGTATTGATGGAATTGTCTGTTTTGATATGATCGAAATTCATGTTACCTCATCCATCTCAAATTTTATTTTTTATCCATTCTAAAATCAGTTTTAGATCCAACTTAAAATTCAGTTAAGCTTTAATAGCAAACTAAAACAAAATTGGAGAATTTCCAATAAATATATGTGCATTGTAGAATAAACTTTGTAATATGATCCATAGTTATTTTACAAACAAAATCCAAATGTTTTTTAAAAACAAATTGGCGAAATCTAAATTGAATCACGATACAACAAAAAAAGGATAAAACATACTTTCCTTTTAAGCTCACAATAAGAGATATTTGCCAATACAAAGTAATCCCAATTTGATTTATCCCCAAGAAAATATTTGTGAAGAAAAATCGTCAATACAAAGAGTCCCAATGGTTAGGTTATTCATTGATCAACCCTAGCGACAACTTTATTCTTACTAACTTCAACATTACAAAAAGGCAAAAATTTTAATATTCCAAATTTTTCATAGAATTGTTTGAATAATGAATACACTATAAAAGCAGCTGATTCATTTTAAACCATCAATTCTACAAGATAATGCATCTTGTCTATGGTTTTACCGTCTATAAAGACAATTCATAATTGCTTTTAAGTTCTAATGGTATACATAACCAACTTTTGGAGAATATACACAAGGAAACTCTCATTAACATCTGATTCTAATGTTTCTCATTAACTATCCATTTAGATTTTCCATCCTAAACAAGTTCAAACAACACATTGGCAGCACAAACGTAACCAGTTTATACATCCCTAAACAGAGTGAGTTTCATTAGCAAATAGCCATTTAGACTTTCCATCCTAAACAAGTTTAAACATCAGAAACTATAAGTTGAGACAATGAATAACTATTAAGAAAAAAAATAGGTGCACTTACTTGGATTAGAGATAGTTATAGTTGTCGTTAGAGATAGCGATAGCCGTTATAGACCTGAACTATGTTTCATGATTAGAGATAGCGATAACCGTCGGAGACCTTAACTGGGTTTCATGATTAGAGATATTCGTTGGAAGTCAATACATTGACTATTGATGGGGAAACCCACAGTTGGAAGTCGACTCTATAGGAAAAGGTTTAGACTACTTCTTTTGCGGTAGACGTAGGGAGGCGGACGGAGGGAACTAGAGTTCCAGACAGGTTCTTTGGGCGGCAAACGGAGGGCGGTAGACAGAGGGCGACGAACGGAGGGCGGCAGACGGAGGGAATGAGAGGAGACATATAAAGATTAGAAGAGGAAAGTAGATCTATATATTTTGGTTCTGTTCTGGACTCGCTTTATTTAATGGATACCCGATCCAATCAGTTCTGCCCCGATTTCGACCCGGAACCGAAACTCAAATAAATTATCCAAGCCAATCAGTTTGGTTCCTTCAGATACCCGAACCGTCGGTTCCATTTGTACATGCCTACTTATACACGATGACGACGTTTTCCCTCTACGTGTAGATACATTCTGCTAAAATGATTTCTAGAACCTCATTCGATGCCATCACATTAGGAATTGCTTTTATGGTCTCTGGTGTTCTCAATAACTTTTCAACTAAGATATATGAAATACATTAAAATTCTTAGCTTCATACCCGATATCCAATGGATACATTACTTCTCCAATGTTCCCCTTGACAAGGAAGAGGCCAAAGAATTGGGTATTAACTTATGATACTTCTTCTACACTAACATTTTTCAATAGGGTGTAAGCTTGATTAAAGCCCAATCCCCAATTGTTAATTTTATCTCCATCATGCATTTATCCTATGATTATTTCATTCGATTCTAAGCTCTCTTAAGTGAAACTTTAGCATTTGAAGAGTCACTTACTTAGTAAGTAGAGTGCATTTGACTTCTACAATTCTCTAGTCGCTCACGAGGTATGGTGTATGTATAAGAGGTTTATAGCCATATATAACTTCAAATGGTGATACTTGAATTACAAAATGATAGTTAGTGTTATACCATCATTCTGCAAGGGGAAGCCACTTGATCCATTGAGACGTTGTCCAACCATACAACATGTCCCAAGACAATGATTAACCACATACGTTCGATCATCGGTTTACGGGTGGTAAGTAGAGGACATGGCCAAATGCACCCTTTGTAATTTATGGAACTCATGGGAGACAGAACTAATAAATATTTTATCGCTGCCACTTATAATGTACACGGGTATTCTATGAACTTTAAGATATTGTTAATAAAAACTTCTTCATTCTTTTTTATTGTAAAAGAAGATTCAAAATGCTTTAGACAGTTTTTGTTTGTTGTAATTCTCTTTGTTGTTTCTAATTTCAGTTTGTTTTTCATTTTTTTTTTGTAAAAGTCAAAACTTGTCAATGTTTGATCTTAACTCTCGAACTATTCTCTTACTTTTGAGTTTTTTAAAGAAATGACACTAAGTCGTTTTCCAAAAAAAGTGTGTTATAGAGCCACAAAATGCGCTAACTTGGATAAACAATCTATCTCTATAAAAATCACAAATTTTCTCTCTTTCATTTGGTAAGTGTTTTATAAATAAAAACAGATTCTCAAAATTTATTCGGTATTAACAATGATTGGAGAATACCTTTCTGATATAAGTTTTCTCATTTGTTCTTTTGACACACATCGCAAGTACGTATATATTCCGTGTATATTCTCTGCACGTCTCTGGCCACTCTTGTCCATAAATATATAAGCTGCAACTTTTTTAAGGTGACCATTATTTTCTGAATGTCCTTATGTGGGACTCGAGTGCATAGACGCAATGAGGATTACTCGAAGCTCCGATTCAATTCCCACTACCAACTTACCCTCCTTCCTCGTACCCCCATCTATTAAAGTGAAATGAGGGTGAATTTTTATATCCTCTCTTATTTCTTGAAAGAGAATAATCATATTCGGACCGAAAACCCCCAAGTTTGATTATTGCGATCAATTACATATGAATGTTATACATACAACCATGAACATTGTACTTCATTACCATATCTTTATAATGCATCAGACACCACATTCTCCCAACAATGAAGTCATATATAACTACTAGCTTGTAGATCCATTTTTCTTGAGTTGGAGTTTGAACTCTTTATTGAAACAAATATTTAAGAGATTCATGATCCGTTTTAACTACAAATGGTTTATAGTAAAGATAAGGTCATCACTTCTCAACCTCCAATGTAAGTATCAACAATTGTTTTTCATACGTAGATGAAGGAATTTTATCATTAGAGAGATCTTCTTATAAAGGAGATAGGTCAATTATTTTGCATAAGCACTGTCCCGATTCAATTTTCACTTACATATGTCTCTACCACGAATGAAATATTGAAGTCAAGTAATGCCAAAATAGGTTGGGTTGTCATTAACTATTTAAATTGATTAAAGGATCATTCTGATTTATAATTTCATTTGTGATTTCCTTTCTTGTAATAATCCATCCATAATATCGAATGATCTCTTGTAATAACCCGTGATTCTGAAGAATCCATGTAGTTGTTTGATCAAAGTAGAAGTAGGCCAAGTCTTCATTGTCTCAAAATTTTCAAGATCATTGGTGTCTCATTATATCACATCCAAAAATCACATTTTTCTCGACCGAAAATCTTCGGTCCTAATAGAGATCTAGGACCGTGGATGATGGAAGTCAGGATCGAGTGGTTCAACCGATGATTCTGTTGATAAGGAATTAGTAGGTATGTACTATTTCTCTACTATTTTATAAACCCACACAATGCTATTTATTCATGTATTTTATATAAACGATGCAAAATATTTTCATTATATGTTTATGATTTCTAAAGAATGATAATTTTATAGAAGGGATTTGGAATCAAAATGATAATGATGTAGGAATTAACGGGTATGGAAGGACGGCTATCAGGATGAGCTCTGGTACTCTAATTCCAAAATATGGCTGACAAATTGACGAATATGGATGCCTAACCTTGAGGATCAACTCTCAAGGTCTAAGGTCCCAATACGGCTCAAGATGTAATTGTACATTCGTTAATGATGATATACCTTTAAAAACCCTCATGGATGCAATGTAGTATAAATGTCTTTTATGTACTCTTTTAAATGCTTGTTGGGGTTATCGACTCATTATGCTTGTGTGGTTTAGGGACCCAACCATAGTTTTTATGATAGGTGAAGGAAGATTTTGAGTCGATCATAGTGCAAAAGATGCGTGTGGAAAGAGGGACCAAGACTGATGGACTTAATATGTATTTTTTTTAATAATTACTTATCTTATATTTTTGGGATCTGTACTTGGCTGTCTAATAGAGATGTATATAAGACTGGTATAGAATGATGATAGATGTAGTGGTGTTTAGCTTATCTTGTTGTAGCATCTTTTGTGTATAGAGAAGTATATTATATGGCTTCCGCCCTATGATATGAGTATTGCCTTATGATATGAGTATTAATAGATCTTATTGTTTGTGTAGGGATGTTACACATTCACTACTAAGTACATGGCCACACTAAGGTATAAATTATTTTATTTGATAATGTAACATTAAGGTAGGATATCTTGTAATTGTTAATTTTATGTAACAAATAAAATGTAACACACTAAGGTGTAAATTATTTTATTTGATAATGTGTAAAAAATAGTGTAGTAGAAGGGATGTAGGCAATCATATATATATATATATATTAATTTTTTTTAATGAAGTTACTTTTTAAAAATTTTAACCATTATAATTATTATAATAAATATATATCATTTATTATACTTTTACTCTTCACATCAACCAAAATATTTATTTCTCTTGAGTATTTATCTTCGCATTTTTATATTCAATATATTTCTCTCTAGTTTTTTAACATTATTCTCTCTAGTTTTTCAACATTCATTCTTTCTAATTTATTCTTCAATTCTAATAACAACAATATTGTTATATTCTTCAACCACTACAACAACATAAGTATGAGTAAATAATGTTTATATTATTTATTTATTTATTTGGATATCATTAGTTTTAAAGTTATATTTTTTTATTTTCAACATTTAAAAGCTTATAAATATTTAATAGGATAATGGGGTATCCTTCGAAGATTTCATACCCAACGAATCGGGGATGATGAAACAAATAGAGATACCTATCGAGTTCGGATTCAGGGTCGGATAGTATAATGAAATCAGGTTTGGGGATGGGGATGGGTACTTCACTTACCGATAGATAGAATACCCATTGATGTCCCTAATAATTCTATAAATATGACTTACTATTTTCAAAGGTTCCTAAGCCTATTTCTTCTATAAAAAACTACATCATTCAGAGTTGAGGGAGATAAAAAGGTTTAGAAGACTTTAAAGAATTTCGACGTTACGTTAAATACTTTGTGGGAGAAACGCTAAGGTTAATCGAAGATTATCGAGAGATGAGCAATGATTGGAAATAAGTTCTCAATACAACCACGCTTCCATTATTAGATTTAATGTACATGAAATATTTCTAAAATCATTAAATCGATTTTAATTTTAAAAAATTTATAACATATCTTAATGCAGTCAAATTCACATTTATCTCGATTGAGGAAGAGTGTGTTTGTTTTTATGATTTCCTCCTAGTTGGTACTATATATCAACTAGGTTCTTTAGGTTTTCCTCTTAATTTGTACTATATATCAATATGTTTTTGAAAAAAACTAGCACCAACCTTCTCAAAAATGCTTTTAAAAACGAATTCATTAGATTTGGAACGTTTAGGGTGCACTGGTGAGAACAAAAAACATCACTAAAATTCGTATAGGCTTTCGTGAGTTTGGAATGTCGTTTTATAATAGTTTGAAGTCTTCATTTGAATTTGGTGATAACACAATTGAAGGTCTAATTTGGAGAAGAATACAAAATTGTAAAATTGTTCTGTTGTTTCATGAGAACTCTTCATTTGAATCATTGTTAATTTATTCCCTTTGCTCAGTAGCTTAAACAACTTATCACTTTCCAAAATGTTCAATCTAGATTGATTAATACCCTTCAAAAACTTGATAATTCCATCCCGCTCAATAATCATTAACAATAAACTTCGCTAATTAAGTTGGATCCATCTACCTATTTCACGGGTAAAGATTTTGTAGACAACACCGGGTGATTAATATTCTTAAGTATCCAATTGTTGATAAAATTATGGGTATTTTTAGTATTTATAATAATGATAACATGTAGTGACCCATTTTTATCCAACATTAGAAGAGTTGTAATCTTTTGAATTAGATAGGGCATGAATGAAGATAAAAAGCTCGTTGTTCATCTATTGTATTGTATATTCATCCAACATATGTATGAGTTTTTGAGAAATAACAATATATTTGATGTTATACTCATTAACATATTTAGTTTGCTTAAGATCATCAACTGACTCATAAGATGTGACAATTGGATTTCTTGTTTACAGGTAGGATCCATACAATGTCCGGGTATCACTAGAGAAATGGATAGGAGCAAACTTGAATTTAGTTATATTGGTTGTTCTATCAACGAACTACTCTACTGAAATCAACTATTCTTCAACATCCACACCATCAAATCTAGGAAAGTCGACCATCGTGAGTCTTGTGGGAGGGACATACGACCTCTCCCTTTGTGCGCTCATTAGTGATGAACCTACACCATCCTCCGAACGATCATAATTATCTTTAACCGTTAAGTTATGTAATTGTTCTTCAATGGATCCGACTTTATTTTTTATTCACTTACATACTTTTACTAATGATTGAGACATGAATTTTAATACATGGAATCGTTGTCTAAGTAATACTTTGTTTCGACCCTAGTGAGATTTGATGGCTTTTATATCACTAGATACATTTTTTTATAATGAGATGAGAAGAGAATCATATCTCAACAGAGGCGAAGACTAAGAAATATTATTAATGAGTATTAGTCTTTAAATGGAATTTTTTTTTTTGGGGGGGGGGGAAACGACTTAGCGTCATTGCATTAAAAATTCTCAAAAACGAGAAAAAAATCCACGAGTTTAAGAGATCATTCTAGAAAGGCCTAGAATGATTTTGAAGTCGTAACATTCTGAATAAAAGCTAAAAAACTAAAAACGTAAATGAATTATTTGTTTACAATGCTTTCAATTCTAGTGAGTTTAAAAAACGGTAAATTCCAGTTCCTACAGATATTCCAGTTCTGCTCCGTGCTTGGAATTCTTCTCCACGTTCCCGCGAGGGCGCTGCAATCCGATACAATATCTTTCCATAACTTGTCAATGCTCCTGCGGGTTCTGTCATATACCCTTGCATTCTTGCCAAATGTTATACACCACTGCTCCAAAGCCACACTTGAACACGCTTGTTGCAAATCTATTTCCCTTGGCTTTGAGTAGTGCTGCTTCTTTGATTTCATTCCATTCGCTCGGGAAACTGGTCAGCTCTAGGATTTTATAGAATCTGTCCCAACGCTCCGAAGCAATACAGCAGCTCCCGAATAGGTGATCTATGGTTTCTTCATTTCCTATGCATAGAAGACAACTCGCGTCTGGGATGCTCATATACTTACTGATACGATCACGAGTGCTGAGTCTTTCCCAGAAGGCGAGCCATAGAATGAACTGGTGTCGAGGGATAATCTTCGTTGACCATACAAGAGGAGCCCATTCTACTTTCTGCGCTTTTTCCCGGATTATCTCCCATATTTTCTTCAATACCAGCTCCCCATTGTCATCAGCTTTCCATTCATGAATATCCGGTCTGTCGTGTAGTTGTATGTTACTTATATGATCAAGTATCCTCTTTCCTTCTGGAATTCTTCTCAAGAGCAAGTTCCAATTCCCGTCTTTGATGTCTCTGATTTTCGCTTTTGCGCAGTCCCTTCTGATACGAGTATTTTGAAACTCCTCCTTGTCGTTGATAGGCTGGTTTTCAAACCAAGAGTCATGCCAGAATAGAGTGCCTTTCCCGTCCCCTAGTCGGATGTCATAAAGATCTGCAATATTGTTTCTTAGTTTAAGAATCTTTTTTAGAGGCCAGCTCATACCTTCGTGAATTTTGCAGGTCCAGATGCTGGTTTCATGTTTCATAAACCTCGTATGCACCCATTTGATCCATAGTGACTCCTGATTGCGCTCCAAAGTCTACATATGTTGAAGGTTAGAGCCTTGTTCCACTCGATACAGTTCTTCAAGTCGATGCCTCCCCCGTCCTTCGGTTTGTAGAGAGCGGTCCATTTGACTTTCTTTCGTTCTCTTCCACTACTACCCCAGATAAAGTTTCTCATCAGCGTGTCGAGTTCCTTCATTACCTTCTTCGGAATGACCATTTGTTGCGCCAATAGCCAACTATGACCATTTGTCCCTACATAAGAAAGTTTTTTTTGCTGCCCAACCACATATCGTGTTTTTTACCTTTTCAATCAGCGGCTTGTAGTGTGAGATCTCGGTCTTCTTCGCAGTTAACGGAATTCCTAAGTACCTTATGGGAAAGTTGCCTTCCTTGATGCCCATGATGTTGAAGATGTCCTGCTTTGTTTCGTCCTTCACGCCTCCATAAAATGCCACACTTTTGCTTTCATTAATAGTTAAACCTGTTACCTCAGAAAATAATGTTAGTGCAGCCCTAATAGTTTTAATGGAATCAACGTATGCGTGTGCTAGAATGAACAAATCGTCAGCAAAGCATAAATGTGTTACCTCCTCTACCTCACAAAATGGGTGAAAGATGTATGGACGATTCTTTCGGAACATCGCGAAGATGCTCTCAAAGATCGCCATGATAGCTACGAAAAGGTAAGAAGAGAGGGGTCCCCTTGCCTTACCCCGTTTTCACCCTTGAAATAACCTCTATGGACTCCATTGACGCTAACAACAAAGCAGGATGATGAAACGCATTGCATAATCCAATCGATAAAAATCATAGGAAAAGCAGAAACAACCAGAAAGTCTCGAATGGCTTCCCATCTAACAGAGTCGAAAGCTTTCTTGATATCTATTTTAAAAGCCACTCTCGGGGATATTTTCTTTTTCCCGTAGCCTTTTAATAGGCTCTGCATGAGAAGAATATTATGAGAGATTGTCCTACCGGGGATGAATGCAGATTGATTAAGATTTATTATTTTTCCTATTACATTTTTAAAACGTTTAGAAATGATTTTTGAAATTATTTTATAAATCACATTGCAACAGGAAATTGGTCTGAAATCTTGTACTTTCTCAGGTACCGCAGTTTTGGGGATCAAGGTTAGGACCGCTGTATTCCATTGCTTTAACATCTTCCTATTTTTGAAAAACTCCAGAACCCCATCAGTAACATCTTTACCCACAACCGACCAATTATCTTTGAAGAACTGTGCATTAAACCCATCAGGACCCGGGCTTTTATTCCCATCAATACTAAACAGAGCTTCTTTAACCTCAATCTTCGTGACCACCCTTATCAACTCGCGACTATCTTCTGCAGAGATTTTCCTATCAATAATTTGATACATGGTATTCAGGTGACTTTGATGCTGCTTTCTTGTACCCATAAGTTGTTTATAGAAATCAATAGCCAGATCTTGGACACCCTTTTGACCCTGAACATATTCACCATCATCATTCTTCAGCCTATACACATTGTTTCTCATGTTTCTAGCCTTGCATTTTTTGTAGAAGAAAGCTGTGTTTTTGTCATCCAACGAAAGCCAACTCTGTCTTGATTTCTATCTAACAAAATTCTCTTCAAGCAGACTCAGTTTCCTGAAGTTTTCAAGCGCATATCTTTCTGTTTCATTGAGTTGTTCATCACTATCATCCCTTAATAACTTTTTCTGAACCTCTTCCAGTTCTTCTCTAGCAGCCAGAACTCAATTGGAGATATTGTTGAACTTCTTCTTGTCAAAGCTTTGGAGATGATTCTTCAGGAGCTTAAGCTTCTCAGAAACCCTGTACATGTTGGAACCTCTGACATCTGTTGACCATACGCTTTCGAGAATACCCTTGAATTTATCATCATCCATCCAGAAATTGAAAATTTTAAAGGGCCTTTTGAACCTTTCTTCCTTTTCCCAAAACAATTTAATCGGGCAGTGATCAGATATACCCGGATTCAAAACATGAAGTTGACTTCTCGGAAATTGGTTAATCCAGCTCTCATTTACCAGACATCTGTCAATTCTACTTTTTCTAATTTTCTCATTCCCTCTCGTAGAAGACCAAGTGAAGAAGTTCCTAAAATTGGTAGGCTCGATACAACCCATATCTCTGATACAGTCATTAAAGTCAATCATATCCCGAGTAATTTCAGATTCTGGGCTACGATCAGATTCGTTTCTGGTTACATTGTAATCACCGAGGACAGACCAAGATTTATCAATACAGATCCAGTTTCTAAGACAATTCCAGAGGAGTCTTCTGTCAGTGCTTGAGTTGCTACCATAGACAATAGCAAGATTACACACGATTCTTGTGATTCTGTCTTTGACCTCCACCAGGATTGCTTGATCATTCGAAAAGAGAGTCATCATCTCAACAACTTTGTTATCCCAAATAACCTAGATTCTGCCCGTTTTGTCATTTGAGTTGTGAATGATTTCCCAGCTACTATCAATACACAGTTTGCTAACCTTCTCAACGTTCCGACTTTTGACTTTTGTCTCAAGAATACCCATAATAGTGATCTTCTGATTCTCAATGATCCTCCTGATTTCTTTACATTTTAGAGGGTCATTGAGTCCCCTTATGTTCCATGTCACTATATTCATGAATGAATATAAGTGTTGGGTTCCTGACTTTCCAGACTGTCCTAAACCTCTTCATCAAAGAAATCATAAGCATCACTTGCCTCACTATCCTCAATGGCTACAGTTTGATTATATGGAATACTATTGCCATTGAGTGAGAGTTGCCTCATGTAGATCTCATCTTCTCCCCTGATAGATTTAGTAGCTTCTGGATCCATGATCTTTCTTCTTTGTCTTCGATTTTCATCTTGTTCTGATTTAGTAGGTCTTTTCTAACTTTGAACCTCTTCACTACTGGATTCATGTTTGTTATCGGTTTTAATTTGCCCTACTTCAGAACTAAGACTCACTGCCTTATTCAAGACCAAATTATCTTCTTCTGCACTTGATCTTTTGATTTCACAAAACCCAAGATTTCCTAGTCCATTCTCAAGAGCTTCTTTATTACTTATTCCAAGATTCTCTTGTTCATCATCTCGAAAGGTGGTTCTGAGCCCAAGGATCAGGTCATTTCGAATTTTGATGACATTGTTTTTTCGGTTCCTACTTGCATTCCTAGAACTGTGAAGAGTAGACTCACGACCTATTAGAGTGCCTTCAGATCCAATTTTGCTTGTTTCATATGGGCCAAGTATTCCCCGTCCCATAGATCTTTGAATTTCAGAAACTTTAGAACTAGGACATGTAGTTACATCAAGACCAGTTCTTTGATCAGTATTGGGATCGGTGGAGTTAGGACCAACAATAGTATAATCCACAATAATAGGACTTGTGCTAGTATCATGACCAATATAGTCGGGATCAGCAATGGTTGCACATTTTTCATCAGGACCTGTAGTAGCAAGTCCGGTAGCTTGAGTAGTTTCATGATCAACAAGTCCAAGACCAGGCTTAATATGGTCAATATGGCTAGGAACAGTAGCTTTATGAGAAGTTCTAGGATCGGTGTGTCTATGTCCAGCTTTATCAGGACCGATACCCTAACCAGGACTGACATTTTGAATAGGATATATTCTTGAGAAAACAGAATCCCTAGGACCGGTGCCCTGAACATGACCAATATGATCAACGTTAGTAGGGCCAGCTTGTACCCTTACCCACTTCATTCTTTTTCCTATCTTCTTTCTTACCCTTATATGTTCTTGCTTTTGGTTGCCCATCTTATCATCCTCAGTGCGTTCATTGCTGTTAAGTTCAGACCTGTTCACATTTCTCTCAACCTGAGCCTGGTTAGAGTCATTGATATCACTTACTTGAGTGTTGTTATTGGCCTTCGATTTTAGATTATTATTGACTGGACATTTATTCGTAGCGTGTGTGAAAATGTTACACCATATGCATCGATTTGGTTTCCATTCGTATTGAACTCCAATGTCAAATAAATTTCCCAGTCTATCTTTAAGTTCAAGATTGATTAGAAGAGAGCTACTTGGATGGATTTCGACACTAACTCTGGCCACAGATGCACGCTCATAGCCTTCCATTGCTGGGTCAAACATAAGTGGTTTGCCTATAATGCTTGAAATATAGGCAAGACCCATCGGGTTGCACATGTGTGGTGGAACATTCTTGAGATTCACCCAGATTTGTTCAAGTTCAGGCGGTCTATGATTAGTATTAAGTTCCTCGCTCCACTTGTACAACTTGAATCTTTTTCCCCTGATAAAAGTATATTCGCTCTCTATGATCGACTTTATTTCACTTCCATTCCTGAAGGATAGAAAGTAGAATCCGTGATCATTGATTGTGATCCTCTCTAGACTAGAGGATTCCCACTGACCCATCAACGTTCTTTTAACCTCGGCAAATGGTGCCTTCATGTTGCCCATAAAATGACCAACTATGACAAACTCCCATGCATTGACACATTTTTCTTCAATTTCTGGTGGGAGCTCAAACCGGTGCGGATGATCAAGTGTAATTACCTTTGGGAATAAAGTGTCTATCTGGAATTTTCCCTTTTCTGGATCGCTCATGGCATTTCCATTCCACACCTTTCCTTCTTGCCAGGTTTGTTTGGGTTGCTCATGATTGTGTACACATTTATTTTATTACATTTCGAAATTTCCTTCATGACGTCAACCGTCCACTTGATCACTTCATCATATTGGTCTTTGTTGAAGAGATACCAATTCTTTAGATAGTGACGGTTGAACTGAGCATTCAACTGATCATTTCTTTCTTGGGGCATCGTAATCTCTTGTTTATTAATTTGAAAAATAGCTTTTTCATCTGGTTTCTCAGTCCTGCCAAATTTGCTATTTCGTTTTTCCTCATTGACCACGTTGGACCAGCAGTAGGATCCTTGTTATCAGCCTGAGTATTTTCTTTGCCAGGAATTGCAACAGTAGGAGGAGCTGAGGAGATGACTGTTTCAGGGATGCTATCTTTCCTGACTTGTTTGTTCTTTTCGGCCCATCTAACCCTTATATTTCCCACAAAACCGTTGCCTTCAATTATTCCGATCTTCTTTAGAATATCCCCTTTAGTGTTCTTTAAATGGATTTTTTACGGTTACATCTTAACAAATACCTTTCAGTTGACTTAACATACTATGATCAAGAATAAAAAAAAAACTCAAGGGTGAAACAGAACTTTTAGTCTTCCTGACATTTATTTCAGTCATTATGGTACGTTATGGAATTTATTATAATCTTGATAATATAAAAAAAATAATTTTAGATTTTTATAATTTGAGAATTTTGTTAATTTAATAATATTTATGTTTTAACTTCGATTGTCATAATTACTCATATGGGTGTACTTATTTTCACTCTAAATTAACCACATAATTAAATTAATGGAATTATCATGTCGAATTACGTGGTTAATTTAGATTTTTGCATGGGTGGAAATGTATAGGGAAATTTGATCAAATAACCTCAAAGATGAGGTTATTTGATCTGATGGTAATATTATAATTTTTTTGCGCTCGTGGTTCTATATTTTTTTTATACGAATTTGCCCTTGTCGCGAAACGCTAAGTGACTTAGCGTTTCGCGAAGTGGATTAGGGTTAGTATAAATACTCAAATATTTTCATTTCCTTAGTTTTCTTTCTCTCTCTTCTCCCGTTCTCTCCTTCACGGCGGCCGGCGGCGACGACGGACGGCGACGGACGACGGCGGTTATCTATACAGATCTATACAGATTTACAAGATCTTCTAACCTAATCCATTTATGTTTTTATCTATACAGATTTACAAGATCTATAACCCTAAATCTATTTTGCATGCAGGTTTCCGATTCTAGGGTTTAGGGTATGCAGGTCTCCGATTCTAAGGATTTAAAGGTCGTCGAGGTAGATGTTCATTTCAGATCTGATAAACAGTTATGTTCATGTTTATATTTTCTTCATTTCAAAAACCTTTTCATATTTCGTTCATATTTGGTTCATATTTGTTCATATTTGTGGGTTCATATTTGTTATTTGGTTCATATTTGAGCATTTCGTTAAGTGTGGTTCATTAATGGGTTTTGCATATAATCTTGGATCATATGAGTTCCGTTTCAGGGAAGATTCGCTAAGGACTTACCGTTTCGCTAAGTGCTTAGCGTTTCGCTAAGTGCTTAGCATTTCGCTAAGTGCTTAGCTTTTCGCGAAATGCTAAGCACTTAGCGAAACGGATCTTGTCTGTCTTTTATCACCGGTGAGACTGAGCTCAGGATTCCTAAAGGCTCCAGTTAAAGCCATGAACCCTTTGATGGTTGTAAAAGCCTTAGGTGGAAAGCTTACATGGTATGTATCATATATGTATGTAATGTAAGAAAATAAGAGTATAATTGAAATTTGTTTGTTTGATTGATTGTAGTTTCGAGAGGGATTGGCTACGGAAAGATCTGAACGTGATTGGGTTTGGGTTGATCGGATGGTTAGCACCTTCCAGTATTCCGGCGATCAACGGATTCTTTCCAGCATTGAGACTGAGCAATTAAAATATATTTCTGTTTCTTTCTAATATTAATATACATAAACAAGTAAACGAACAGGTTAGGGCTGGTTACTTGGCACTTGAGATTGTTCTTGGCATTGACTTTTGGACAAATTGGATTCAAGGGCAGGACTGAAGATTACTTCAGTAAATAAATAAATTAATTCTAATTAAGAAAATAATAATATGTAAAAAGTGAACTACTTTCTTTGGTATTTGTTAATGAATGTTTAAGCTGCTTTTGGTATTTGTTAATGAATGTTTAAGTACAAATGAACATTTGATTTATGCAAAAGTAAAAAAAACAAACAAACATTTTCTATACCATTTCATTTATGCATCAAATTAAAACATAACCATAACAAACATTTTCTATACCATTTCATTTATGCATCAAATTAAAACATAACCATTTCTCTACAAATGAGCATTTGATTTATGCAAAAGTAAAAAAAAAACTATAAAAACGCCATCTGTGGGAATCGAACCCACAACCACATGGTTAAAAGTCACACACTCTACCAGCTGAGCTAAGACGACTCATGTTAAAATATTTAGCGAAACGATAAGTCCTCAGCGAAACGGGAAGTCCTTAGCGAAATGGGAAGTCCTTAGCGAAACGGGAAGTCCTTAGCGAAACGGGAAGTCCTTACCGAAACGGGAAGTAAACCCTAAACAACAGTGATTCGAAGATGCATAAACCAAACATCAATAAACTTGAAATATCATAAGATAAACGTACCAAGTGGAACAGTGCTCGTGCTCGTCGTGAAACTCATTGTCGTGGATTTCGCCGTCACCGCCAATCGTCGCTGCCCAGTTTAGAGAGAAGGAGGAGAAGAACAGGAAGAGAGAGAAGGAGAAGAAAATAAATGAAAAAAATGAGGGAAGTTATATTAAATAGTAAGGTAATTTGGATATTTCACACATTTTCACTTCGCGAAACGCTAAGTCACTTAACGTTTCGCGACAAGGGCAATTTCGTCCAAAAAAGACCACGAGTGCAATTAAATTATCAATTCACCACCAGATCAAATAACCTCATCTTTGAGGTTATTTAATCAAATTTCCCAATGTATACGCCCTCATGCTCAAAATTTTGGGTTGGTTTGAATAAGAAAACCGATAAAACGTTTTGTATTCATTTTCTCGTTTAATTCTCTAATTAATAAATTAAATATATAATAACTTGTAAGAATTAATAAATACAATTTTAAATTAATGAATATTTATTATATATTTTAAAAATACAAATAAATATATTTAAATAATTAATAATATAAAAAGTTATATATATATATATATAAATAAATGAAATATAAAATCATCTTAACGATGAAATTAATTAGTTTAGATTTTTTCTCTCATAATCTCTCTTTATAATTATTTTTTTATTATTTTCTCTTATCAATATTATATATATATATATATATATATATATATATATATATATAACTATTAATATATTTAGATTATACAATATATATATATATAAATTATATTTTATCACTAATTTTATATAAATATTTTTTTTATATTATTTAACAAATAATTTTTATATTTTTTATTAAAATAAGTGATTATATATATTTTAATTTATTTAAAAAATAAATATATATATATATATAGTATTGAGAAAAATCAGAATAAGTAATTAAGATAAATATTTTTTTGTTAGGATCGGGATCTCCGATAAGAGACTGGGGTCCGACTAAAGGAGACATCTTACACACACAACGATTGACACTAATCTGGTTAAAAATTAACACCGGTCTTAACACCATACAGACTGTCACAAACTCTTGAACCGAGTTCAATGACAGAAATGTTTGTTTCAGCCTAAAGCAACACACAGATCGGATAGAAATAAGAATGGAGAAGGGTCAGTTAGAATAAAGGGAAACATATTCGGTTAGTTAAATGACCGGAAATGATTAAAGAACAATACACAAATTTTATGGATGTTCGGAGATGAAACTCCTACGTCACCCCTTCTTCTCAAACAACGAGAAGGATATTCACTAAGAAATATTCAACAACACAATACACCACACAATTGAGTCTTATTTATTGCTCGATGTTCACTTTACAACACTCACACAGTATTGTAATACACTTTTACAAATATGTAAATACCGAGAACTTCTACAGTATATTTTTATCACTCAATAACTTTGTAAGTTTCTCAATGTATGTTCATAGGAGTGAAAGGATCGTGCAAATAGCCAAAATCCAGAGCTTTTTGTTCAGCTCTTTAGCTCCCTTTTATAGTAGAAATATGACAACGATCATATTTCTCTCTCTAAGATGGTTTGTCAAAAGGATCATCCATTCATTGGAAGCTTCCCAAATTATGATGTCGTGCCGGCTCTAGTCAAGTAGCTTGTAGGTTTGTGTATTTGTACACTTGACAACTGTACATTTGTCGGCTGTCTGCTCCTTGGAGGTTGCTTCTAGATTTATACCAAGTTAGGACTGTTCACTTGATAATTGCCTTCAGTCTAATCAGTAGACTTGTTTCAGAAGACAAATGATGCATTCTGAACCTTTTAAAACCTTCCTCTGCACATTCCAAGGAATATATGTTTGCATCAACACGTCAACTGCCAATATATCTATATCTTTGATTTTGTTTTGATTTAGACTATCCGGTGAAAATGTATGTTGCATTAGGATTTAATTCGACCAGATACATCTCGATTGATAACTTGATCGGTTTGTAGTTTAGCCGAGCCGAACTTCCGAGAATATAAGTAAGGAATTTAGGTTTTTGCTATTTTAGGAATAATAGTTTTAACCGGCCAAGTTGAAAGTATGTAACTGCACATAGAGTTGACTTTAATTAAGTTCTTTTAGATAATTAATTACTTATTAATTAACTTATCTAATTTTTCTAACATTTTTAGTGTGAATAATATATATATATATGAGAAAATTATAAAAATAAAATATAATAATAAATTTATATAATATTTTGAAAAAATTAGGATATAATAATAATGTTATATATATCATTATTAATAGAAATATAATTATTTAATATTAGGATAAGAGATATAGTTAATTTTTTTTATAAGTATGAAAATTTTATTCAAAATATATATATATATATATATTCAAAATGTAACTTATAAAATATATATACGTACACAAAATTCAATAGTAGGAAAATGGAATTCTGTAACGACTTTTAATAACGGCGCTATAACACCCTTACTAATTTTTTTGGGTCAGTAACGGCTATATAAAACCGTGACTGATATCTAAGTATTAATAACGGTCCAATAAAACTGTTACTAATATCTAGTATCAGTAACGACTATAAGAAAATGCCGTTATTGATAACATTCTTATATAATAGCTTTTCGAGATAAGAGTATTTGTAACGGTTATACAAAGACACGTTCTTAAACTTAGAAAAATCAGTAACGGTTCTTTTACAAATATCATTATTTTTTTTTGAAATAAGGGTATCTGTAATGATTATGCAAAGAATCGTTATTAATTATTCATAAGTTTCAGTAATCGTTATTCAAAGAACCGTTACTGATACTCTGATTTAGACAAACAATTAAAAGTGATATATTTGGTTAGAGTATTCAAATTTCATACTTTAGACGAGGGTTTGAATCTCTCTAAAAATAATTATTATATGTGGGTGCGCGAACATTAGTAAATGAAGTTGAAGTGAGAATTTGACAAATATTGGTAGATGGGAATCGAGAAAATCTTAGGGTTCATCCACAGATGGAATGTTCGTCTTGAGTAAAACAAACATTGGTGAGAAAACCTAAAGGTTCGTCCACAAAGAGACTGTTAGGCTTGAGTATAGCAAACATTGGTGAGAAACCTAAAGGTTTTTTCACGGAGGGTGATTCAGGGCCTAAGACCATGCTGAAATGTGTAATCGAATGTTAGAAATGTCAGCTTGAATAATATAATCATTGGTGTAAAAACCTAAAGTTTCGTCCATGAATAGTGATTTAGGGTCTAAGATCATGTCAAAAGATGTCATATTTAAGAATTCACACTTGAATGTTTAAGAATGCACCATTGAAAACAACAAAGTTTTTCCATTGAAGGGTGAGTTAAAGACAAATATGTTCAAAACTATTAAGCACTTTTAAACACATAAAAAGATAAAAACAAAAAACTTCAACAACAAAAAATATTTATACTTAATAAACAATAAATAATTTTTAATTACAAAATATATATATATATGAGAAAAAAACAAAAAATTATTTTTATTAATAAATTTATATAATATATTGAGAAAAATTAGTATAGGAAATTTAATTATATATAATGTTATATATATATCATTATTAACGGAAATATTTTTATTTAATATTATGATCAGAGATATAATTATTTTTATTAAATTTATTTAGTACGTGTATAAATTTTTTATATAATATATATAGTTATTCAAAATATAACTTACAAAACAATATATATATACACAAAATTATTTAAAAAATTAACAATTATAAATGGTTTAACTGTTGATAACATTTCATACATATAACCGGGGCACTAAGTAAAAAAATATCCTATAGCGATTGGTAAACCAATCTCTATTAAACTCCAAACTAATCGATATAGGCCTATAACGATTGGTCATATACCAATTGCCATCAATCAGTAGAGGTGTTCTCGTTGTTGCCTTAATTGGCAACGACGATCGGTAGATAACCAATCGCTATAGGCCTATAGTGATTGGTGTAATAATCAATCGCCATTTCCTTTATAGAAAAAATAGTGATTGGTTAATAAACCAATCGCCACTTCCTTTATCGAAAAAAATATTATAATTTTATACCTTTAGTTAGTCTCTTTCCCACCCATTTTAGAAACTGGATTATCTTCTTCTTTGGTGCAGCAAGTATATGATCTAAACAGAAATCCAAAGTTTTACTCAACAGATAAATCAGATAAGAGTAGAACAATACTCAACAGATAAATCAGAGCATTATCTTTGCTTTTGAAGTCTAAGATGATGCCTCCATATTCTTCAATTACAACGATCTACATACTCTATGTTGATTTTAGTAGCAAGTTTACAGCTTCACCGATTTAAATCGGTAATCAATGGTGGTCGGACCCTGAGACTCGTTGAGATCAAGAGCTCGGACTGGAACCAAGAAGATGATGAATGATTGACTAAGTAAGGGTTTCTTCTTCTTCTCTGTTGATGTAAAAAGAACATATATCCATCTATCTATCTTTATAGTACTACACAATATACTTACTTGCATTCCTAATTCCATTCACACAAAGAAAATATTCACTATTTACAACATAAACAAATATCACACAACAAGATTGATAGCTGCAACAAAAAAAATTTCAAATCAAATCAAAATGGAGATGCAAGAATAAAAGTCTTTCATGAATTAACCCTCCCCACAACACAACAATGTCCCCTTATTCAAATTTACATTTATGCATAGTTCAGACGGAAAATGTCATTGAAAACGAAAAAGCTTCCCTAGGGTGTTAGCATGAGATGAAACATCTGGTATATAAGAAAAACACAAGGTAGGTATTTATTTGTAACTTCAATTGCAAAGATCAAAGTAAAGAAATATCTAACGAACGTGTCTACTAATTTTTAGCACTAACATCTTTTGAAGAAGCAAAGTGTGAAAAGCTACCATAACTGATGATGCTAAGACAAGTAGTAGAAAGGAATTATTATTATTATTAAGTGTGTGTATATCTCTAATTTGAAATTTTCATCAATACATATATGTGCATGAGAATCTATATCTTCTACCACTAAACTAAAGGCATATCTAAATTTATAGAACAATCAGTCATAACTATACTCAATAACAATGAATAATAAACCATAAAACACCATAAAACAGGTCATGAATGAATGAGCATGGTTAATAAGAATGATTTCGCCTGAAGACTAGATCCATCTAAGAACATGAGTCTAGTATATGTCACTTATAAGGATTTGTAACAACAAATCAATTTAAGGACATGAGTATTTAGAACATTATCTTTTCAAAAATACCTGGAGACTAGATCCTTAGATAACAAACATGTATTTTGTCAGATCTATTTCTATAATATCACCACACGAATCATCCATTTCAACAACATTAAGAAAGAAAGGTCAAACATGCATCTTAAATTGCACATTTGAGGCTTGATTGTACATACTTGGCTGAACTTAAGAGCGTGTTGTTCGCCAAGGAGTTGGAGATTGCTGCTTAGGAACTTCTGGCCTTCCATTCGTCGCTATGGAACGCCCTTTAACAATCGATGTACAACTTCAAGATTGTACAACTTCATATGTTGATTTCCTAATTTCCTAATTTATTCTTAGTAAATATTCATAACCAGCACACTCTCAAATCTCAACTAGAACTAAAGATGACAAGTAAATTTCACATGATAAATCATTGTCGAAGGATCAAGTTCATCTCTAGTCATAGAACCCAATAGTAATTTATAGAACTGTTCTCAAACCCAGGATGATCAAAAGAAATGCAACTAAAAGGACACTCACCTTTTAGGATCCCCGATTGTATCAAGCTTCGGTTGTACTGCTGATACTTTTCAAGACATAACTCATCAAGTCTCTTTATCGTGAAATCAATAAGTAGATATATTTCATATTGATACAAGTACATCATCACTAATACCATAATATCTAGAGCATGAAGTTAAATTATACGTACAAACTATACCGACAATAAGGTACAATCAAGCCATTTGTTTTACTCCCAAGATGAAACAAGAAACTTAATCTATAGAAAAAGGAGATAAGTGCAAGATTGCAATTAACAAGTTATCTTAATCCAGCTACTTACACACTTAACACAACTTATATGAACAATTATGGAGGCAATTAGATAAAGCTAAAAGAGATTACTTCTTATGCGGCGGGGGATTATCAAACTTTGTTGCTGTGGCAAATCATATATACACTCTTGTTGATAGATTTTAAATCAGCCAGTCAAGACAACAATTTCTAAGACCTGCAAAAGTAAATAACATAAACCATTAGCTTCAATCCTATTTCAATGGCCTAATAAGTCCTATTCGATTAGTACTAATTTCAATTTACCGAGAACTTATTTAATGATATTCGTATTCCATGTAGTTGAAAGGGATATTATCACAGTCAACTCAACACACCGATGAATTGAACTTGTCCACAATCATCTCCAGCACATATTTATTTTCTAGCCACTTCATGGAGCTTGTGAAGTTAGTATAAAAATGTTCATCAACACTAATCAAACAAATTAGCACCTGAAAATAAACATGAGTTTGGATACAAGAAAAGTGACCATGTAAACTATATGTGAACCTCCATGATTGATGTAATTCCAATAAGATCAACCAGCTTCCTTATAATTTATGGGTGATCCTATAAGCACAAAAAAAAGGATGTCACAAATCCACAGGTCAAAAGCAGCAATTGAAACATCTACACCAAAAACAAATGTCAGATTTCTCTATAGTCGTTTCTAAGGGCAGTAGTCATTGATGAACCATATTTCTAATAGACATTGCTTGTTCTGCCATCAGAACCTTCTCAAGAAACCCATTAAAACTCTCCCTACGTTCAAACTAAAGAAATTCATGAAGCAAACAATTGCAGTTGAAGATATTACAAATTAATTAAGCGGATGTTCTGAGATTTGCACTCTTGAATTATTTCATCTTTATCGAGTTGATCTTCCAGCGTAAAGTTCTGTTTATCCATAATCGTCTCCACCTAAAAAATTATTTTAAACAATAGAGAAATGGTAAATTACAACTTTAACAATATACATAAAAGGAACTGTTAACGCCTGGATCTATCCATTTGATAGAACAAACTATTTCACAAGTATCATTTTATTTCTTCATACTTGAAACTTCCATTTTCGTTGTAGGCTTTTTGAAAGAAAGACGGGTTTGTTTGGTAATAGACCTAGGGTTCAAGCAAAACCAACCAAAAATGAGTCTAAATCGAACAACCGTTCAATAGAAGAAACCCTAGCATTCTCAATAAAGAAAATAGAGAAAATAACAATAGAAGCATTGAAAATACAAGAAGAAATGGCGAAAGAAGACGCACTGTTCGATGTTTTGCCAATGAGAGACGAGGAGAATCAGATTCAGTCATTAGCATCTTTGGTGTCATCGGAGATATCCGATAGTTCTTCATCATCGATTAGTAAGAGTAGTCTTGCAGTTGAGAGATCCGATTAGGAGATACGAAGTGATTGCAACTTAGGATTGATGATGAACTTAGGTGGAAAGAATAGGCCACAATGTACTTACCCACTTTTATAGGGAAATTTGAGGAAATGACCCTAAAGAGGGGTCAAATAGCCGATGATGATGACGATGCTGGGGATAATTTTTATAGCGCTGGTGACCCCAAACTTTTTAATGACCATTATACCCCTGCGTCACGCACCCTAAACCCTATAAAGTCATAATTTTTTTTTAATTTTCGATTCATTTTCTCTCTCATCCACCCCCTTTCTTCCCCATCTTCTCCGCTCCGCCGTGAACCCTAATGGTGGCGGAGAAGACTTTCTCTTCTTTTTCATCGCCGAAGAACCAATCGAAGAGGCACCGTCGACCATTCCACCATATTCAATGGCCTATAGCTGCGAAGAACTTCCAACGGAGACGAGTTTGCACAGCGCGGAGGATTTTGAACAAATTGACATTTCATTCGACTATTCCACTATATTCGTTTATATTTTGTGTTTATTTCGTGATTGTTTATTTCGATTTCCTATACAGTTCGTGTAGATTTCCTTTACAGAACGTTCTTCATTGATTCGCTGATTCGTTGAATGCAGGTTGTTTGTTTGGTAGGATGCGTCACGTAGGATGCGTCAACTCGGATGCGTCAAGATGAATGCGTCAACTCGGATGCGTCAAGTAGGATACGATGCGTCACATTTATTTTTATTTTATATAAAAACTCAAATAAGACTCGACCACTATTCATGATCTCTCTCTCGCACCCGACGACACACCTGCCTCGACGTCTCTTCCTGCTCGTCTTCGTCTTCTCGTTCATTCATTGACTTCATCAGGTTAGTTTTAGTTATGTTGGTTTATGTTATGGTTCATTCATTCATTGATTTATGTTCATGTTAGGTTTTAGGGTTGGTTTCTTCTTGTTTGCAAATGGTTCATTCATGGTTTATGTTAGAGTTTAGGGTTGATTCATGCTTACAAATGGTTCATGCATGTTTTATGTTAGGGTTTTAGGGTTGCTTCTTGCTTTCAAATGGTTCATGCATGTTTTATGTTAGGGTTTTAGGGTAGGTTGCTTCCTGCTTTTAAATGGTTCATGCATGTTTTATGTTAGGATTTAGGATAGGATGCTTCTTGCTTTCAAATGTTTCATGCATGGTTTATGGGTTGGGCTGCGTCACTCAGTTTCGTCACTCAGTTTCGTGACGAAGTTGCGTCACGTAGTAGCGTCACGCAGGCTGCGTAAAGCAGTTGACAGTTGTTTCTAGCTATTTTGACGGTTGCTTTTCTTCTCGTTTGTTTATATTTGTTGTGAAAGGTTTTCACAAACATTGTTATTTTTGTTTTCCTTTTTATAGATGACAAACTTCACGGTTTATGATTTTCCTAATAGGATTTCATTGAAATCTGTCCTAGCCCTGAAAAAAGTATCTAATAGGTTTGAAGCGCTGGGTCTTATGGAGAGGGCTCTAAATTCCCAATTTCAGTATTTATTGAAAGGAGTCCCAGACTTGTTGTTCTCAGGGACAATTTTACATCAGTTGCTGCTTCAGAAGGTTAAGGCCAATTTGAATAGGATGATTTTCAACTTGAATGGGGAGGAATATACTTTTGGTCTGAAAGAGTACGCATTGATTACAGGCCTCAACTTCGAAAGATTGCCTATATACAAAGATGAATGCCGAGGTTGTCCACCCTTGCTGATAAAATATTTCAAAAGGAATACGTTAATTCGAATGCTGGAGTTGGAATCTATTTTTATGAAATGCACCGATAAGGAAGACGCATGGAAGATCGGGCTGATCTGCTTGATTAACCAGTACCTCTTCTCATATGACCCAAAACGGATTTTAAATCTCAAAATCATCCATATGGTTGAAGATGTTGAAGATTTCCTCCGATTTCCATGGGGAAAGTTGTCCTTTAGATTCACCATGAGGGGTCTTGACCAGGACATGAAACACCACAGGTCCGTATATATGTCCAGGAAAGGGAGTGAAGTTACTAATTCTTTTGCTTATAACGTTTATGAGTTTGTACTAGCACTACAAGTGTGGAGCTATGAGATCATTCAAAACTTTGTCCCTAAATTCGCCACAAGGAAATATGTTGATGGCCCTTTTCGCCCAAGGATACTATTGTATCAATCCAAAAGGAAGAATACATTTCAGGAGGTACAATCTGCCTTTAATAGCGCTGTGTTTTCTAAGATGGAAGAGTCCTCCACGGAGACGAGTTTGTACAGTGGGGAGGATTTTCATCAAATTAACAATTCATTCGATGATTTGTTTGAGGGAGTTACTGATGGGGGAAAAAAGAGAAAGGCTGATGAAGATGAAGATCAAGATGTTGATGAAGATGTTGATGAAGAACCTACTACTGTCCAACCTTCCAAGAGGAAGAGGAAGGTTGAATATGATGATATATCCCCCCAGCAAAGAACCTACTACTGTCCAACCTACTATTGCTTGTGAGTTGATTGTATCGCTTACCGGGGAAATATGCTCTACTCCATCTATGAAACCCAATTTCTTCCAAATAGGCAGCAATCCTATGATCTTTAACCCCGATCTTGTCAAAAAATCGATTAAATTGGGGGATAGTGTACGCACGAGAAGCCAAATTAAACTCGACATGACAATTATCAGTTTTGAATTTGACATTAATATTCATCTTTATGTGATATGTGCACGCACCGTGGTCTACTTCTGGAAAAACAGCACACAAGGCATTGACGATGATTGGGTGTCTATCGGATACGAAGACGAGATCATCAACTAATCCAATTGTTTCTCTAAGTTTTTGCATAAAATAAGTCCACGAGTTATTATTCTCTGAATGCCGAATGCAACAGGATACAGTTGCTCATTGGCATCCAATGCAACAGCCACCGATAGTTGACCTCCCACCTTGTGCTTGAGAAAACTTGCATCAACACACAATACGGGACGACAGAAGGCTTTGAAACCCATAATTGAGAAGCCTAGAGACATGAACATATACTTGAAGTGGACGTGCTCGTCTGTCTGAATATCTGTTATGGTACCTGGATTATTCTTCTCCAACATGTATAGGTATGAAGGCAATTTTCCATAGGAATCCTCTACCGTTCCTCGCACCGTCATTAAAGCCGTTTCCCTTGCCCTCCAAGCCTTATTATAAGTCAAAAACATCCCATAAGCTGACTGCATGTCTTCAATCATTTTCTTAGGCAAGTGGTTATGGTGATGGTCCATGTACTTACCCTTCATGCACTGCCCAATAACCCATGCCGGTGTTTGCATTTTTTTCTCCGGCCTCGACAAAACTGAGCATGAGTGTTGTCGATTGAATGTCCGAATCTCAAATATCTCGGAAAACTTACCTTTCACAGCACGTAAGCTCCACTTGCATGTCTCATCCATACATTTCACATACCAAAGATGTTTTCAAGACTTTTTCACTTTGAATTCAAAATGATAAGTCATCGCATATTTATATAGCGTCAGTTGAAGTTCTTTTTTAGTATCAAATAACGTACCGACTTCCAATACGGTTTCACTAGTTAACGCCAATGTAAATGAAGGGTCTGTCGGTGATACGTCTGTCGGGTCTGTCGATGGTGTACCCATTGATGGTCTTGCAGTAGATGGTGTACCCATTGACGCTCTTACACTAGATGGTGTACCCATTGACGCTCTTGCACTAGATGGTGTACCCATTGACCCTCTTGCACTAGATGGTGTACCCATTGGTGTAGGTATTGACCGGTGCGGCGTGCGTGCAATTGCTGATGCAGGACTAGTAGTAGCTTGAAAGTCACTTACCCGTTCATAATTAAAGTCAATAAACCGTTCATGATTAATCAGTTCATGATGAGCCCGTTCATCTTCTTCTCCTCCTCCTTCATTTTCACTTTCAAATAAAATCTGTTGAGAAATAACTCGAGAAACAACACCGGGTATATAGTTTTTTGAGTAATGATTGGTAGTGTACTATCTTGACTTGGGTACTTCTCTACTAATGAGACACAAAGTGGTGACGAAGATGACGAACTTCGACCCGATATCAACCGTGATAAATACATGCCCACATCTTTATCTCCCTCAATAACAATAGGGGGAAGTTTTGCAGAAGGATCATACATGACTTTAATCACTAAATCATATGCAGACTTTTGAAGGTTAATCGTCTCATAGATTATATCAACTAATTCAGCAAATGTAGTACATTGGGGTGTATCAATAGTTTTGCATGATTGTGCAGAGAAAGACCTGGTACCATTGGCTGCAATTTGCCACTCTCCATTGTACACAACAAATACGTCAGCAAATACTTCAGCTGCAATTGAAAAAAATGATAGTATCAATCGAGAGACACCGTAACAATGAAATGCAAGTAATAGCTATAAATGGTCTGGGGTGCGTTACGCAGATGCGTAATGCAACTACGTGACGTAACTGCGTGACGCAACTAGATGACGCACCCGGATTCCGCCGCAACGGTGGCATTCACCTACTCATTCCCTAATCACTAAACCCTAACAAACAAAGCGTGGAAAGAGAGAAATAAAGGAAGGAGGAAGAATACCAGTAGCAGAAAGAGACATCTCCTTCGTTGGGATTCCGCCGTCTTCGTTCGGATTCCTTCGTCGGTGGTTGTCCTTTTTAGAGAGAAGGAGGAGAAAGGGAAGTGAAGAAAGAGAAGAAGAAAGAAAGAAATGAAAAGAAATGGAAAAACTAGAATTTTTTAATTATATAGTAAGGGCATTGTGGACTTTTCACAATGCCCTCGGGTGCGTCACGCAACTAGAGGGTGCGTGATGCAATAGGGGTATTTTCGGCAGAAAAAATTTTGGGGGTTACCAGCGCTATAAAAAACATGGGCCCGCACCATCGACTATTTGACCCCTCATTTCCTCAAATTTCCCCTTTTATAGGGCTTACATTTTTTTATATTTAATAATATTATATTATTAATATTTTTTTCCACTTTTTTCTCATTTAATATTAAATATATATTATAAAAATAACTTTTTTTTTTATCTTTTTTTAGTCTTATGTTATAATATATTCATTATTTATATTTTATTTAATCAATTAAAATAATTTTTTTTTTACTAGGGCCCAAAATTTAAATTTGCATATGGCCCTCAAAATCTCAGGACCGGCCCTGGAAAGAATGAAAGTGAGCAGTAGAGGAAGAAAGAGAGAGGGGAATCAGAGACAATAGGGGGTAGAGGGTTAAGGAAAGGGCATGGAGAAATTATTAATTAAAGGTAGAGATTGGTCACTTATCCAATCGCTATTAAATAAGTAAAATCGATTGTATTTCATTCCAATCGCTACTAATGTTTCTAAAACGTAGAAAATTTTGGCGTTTTTTTTCGCGGTAGTGTAATAGCGATTGGTATAAAGACCAATCGTTATTATCAAGGTAGTAGCGATTAGAATTATAACCAATCACTACTACCTTGATAATAACGATTGGTATTTAATCCAATCACTATTATTGCTAGCTATTACCCCTATTTTTACTAGTGGGGTTTGAATACCTCTCAAAGGAATTATTATGCACCAACATTGGTAGATAAATCGGAAGCGAGATTGTGTGAGAAAACCTAAGGGCTAGTCCACTGAAGGAATTTCGGCTTGAGTAACGAAAACATTAGTGATAAAAGACCTAGGGTTATGTAAACATGAAAATTTGACTTACACTATTTGAAAAATAATATTGTTATGTTTAATAATATTAAAATAATATATTAGATTTTTATATTCAATATAACTTTAAAGTAAGAATTAAAATCTAATTAAGGATTAATTATTGTCATAATTAAACCTTTATTATGAAAACTTTCCAAAATTCTAAAAATAATTTGAGGATAAAATATTTGTATATATTTTACCTAAATTAGACTAGGGAAGCGGTTACAAATATTTAATTAGGATTTATTCATGATTTATGTTTAATTTATGACTTAAACTAATTAAATAAAATACTCAATAATTTCCAAAAATTCCCCAAAAATAAAACATTATCATAATTGTTATTATGATTCTAAAAATAATTTTTGTGAAATTTTTGGTGAAAAAATGGATTTAAAAGGAATTAAATTCAATTTTTAATAACCTTTAAATAAAATTTAAAATTGCATAATCCTGTGTGGCTGATTTTATGTTGAAAACTTTGTAGCAGGATCCTGGCCCATCAGACGAGCGCCCAGATCTCATTCGACAGCCCAGAGCGCGCTAGACACCCAACTATAGCAAAACCACGCGCGCGCGCCCGCTCTAGATCAACTAGGCTGACCGTTGACAGAACTAGACGAAACTCTACGTTCGTTACTCAGAACGACGTCGTTTTGTTCGTCTTCTTCGCTGAGACATATGGGTCGCCGAAATCGCGGCCTTACCGTCGCGTTTCTTCCAGAAGTTCTAACTTCGTCCACATGCGATCAAATCGGTTGATTTTATTGCCCACGTGATCCATTCGTCGGCGCCTTCCCCTTATCTAGAAGCCTTATCTTCCCCAGGATAAGACTACCACGAATTAGGGATAAGAATGCCAACGATCAAAGAAGATTCAAATTGGCTTTCTATAACCGACCTTCGAGCACTATAAATAGTCTTATACCCCTCTACTACCGATCCATAAAATAATAACTGAAAATTACACATCAAATCGCCCCAATCGAATACCTACAATTTCCGGCCAAGAACAAATTTTTGCAAAACTTTCTTCGGTGAGCCAAGCTTCGATCTAGGCTTCTGGATCACTTCCAATACTGTCTAGGAATGTTTTCCAGATGTTGGTATGATTCTAGAAGCCTTGATTTTCGATTTGTAATTGAAATTATTGTTTTCAAATTTTCTTGTTTGATCAGTTTCATCTTGTTATGAACGTTGATTATGGAATTTCATTGTTAAGAATAGTTCTATATATCATATATATGCTTTCTGTTGCAAGAAGATAAATCAAATCTCCATGAATCAAAAATTCCAGAAAATTAGCTTGAAAACTAGATTTTTTGAAATCATGTGTTCTTGTGTTAAACTCGAATTTTTTGGTTCAATAAGTTGTTATACATGTTTGTATACATGTTTGAATAATTTCCATATAACTGTAATCAAGTTTTGATCATTTTTGTTCACACTGAAAATTGAGAAAAAAGGCTTGAAAATTTGAATTTTAAAATTCTTTGTTCTTACTTTTAATCTGATTTTGTTGGTTCAATTAGTTGTATTACATGTTTGTATACATGATTGGATGATTTATAAGTAACTGTAATCATGTTTTGATCATGTTTGATCAAATTGAAATTTTGGAAAAATGGTTAAAAAACTAGATTTTTGAAATTTCATGTTCTTGTTTCTAAGGTGGATTTGTTGATTCAATTAATAATTATACATGATTCTTAACATGTAGGGATGAATTCCAAGTGAATGTTTCACCCTTTTGATCATGTTTAATCAAATTTGGTTTTGAAAAAAGTTAGATTTTGATTTAATCTTCAAAAACCATTTTAATGATGTAGTGATGTTCTTGTTTTGGTATGGATTAACTATATTCATCATTTTAAAGCTAATGGAACAAAAATCAGGCCTTGAAATAGCCTAATTTAAAAAGATCCCAAAATTTGAAATAAAAATGGTGTTTTTGAAATTGATCCTCTTAAAGTCTTCTAAATCTTGATTTATGTTAGGGCTTTTGTTCTTCATGATAGTATGAACCTACTAAAACTTACTGATTTTTATTTGGACATCCCAATCTTAAGTTATGGCCTTCTAAAATTTCGGACCAAAACAAGAACACCAGGTCCTGAAATTTTGCCTTAGGACCGAGGAAATTAACATAGGACCGAAGGAATCTGCCTAGGACCGTGAGCCTAGGACCGAAAGAATTGGCTTAGGACTGACAAAACTAACCTATACAAAATTAACCTAGGACTAACCTTTCCACTTGACCTAGGATTGACTTTGACACCTAACCTAGGACCAACAATTCATCCTAGTCTCATCTTAGACTAGGCCAAGCCCTAGCCCTAGTCTAGGATCAAACCCCCACTTAGCCTAAGACCGTTACGCTTAACCCCAACCCTAGTCCTAAGTCTGAACCCTCACTCAAGATTAAACCTCTCAATCCCTATTAAGCCCATATTGACAAGATCAGACTCGAACCTATGATTTAATCCTTAGGCCAGTTTGGTTCCAACTTTCAAAATATCCAAAACTATTTTGGAACCAAACCCCATTTTCTCAAAATGGTATTCTTGAGGTCAGAAAACAATTCTCAAAATTTTTGAATGTTTCCCAAAGCAAATGTTTTTCCTAAGGCCTTGTTTGGTTATACTCTCTAACATTTTTTCTGATAGTTTCAGGTTTTGTTAAATCTAAACATCAACGCAACAGGTACACACCTTCTTTGAATAATTTTGTACAATTATTTAAAGTCTATCCTCATTTAGGACCCCTAGACTACTAATTAAAGATAAGGAATGTTATAATTAGATTTATATAAGCCATCCTTTATTTATTTTAGAAGGATTTTGAAAACCGTCCTTAGGCGAGTGTAGAGGACATAGAACGAAAGCCCTTTCCCGAACATAAACAGACAACGAACCACTTTTTTTAGGAACTCTAGTATAAATACATTTGTACACGTATCATTTTATTGATTTTCATAAAATCTCTTGGCGACTCTGATTTTCAAATGAATAATCTTTAAGTTGATTATGTTTAATTGATTTAAATTGGGCCAGGTTAAATTGTTATTTAGCCTCCTAGATTTTTAATGTTTGAATAATTTCTTACCGTTCTAGGTATTTTCAAAATCCTTAAAAACTAAATGTTTCATTTTAAAAGATGTCTGACACGCAAACTAAGGTTGAAATCATCGAATCTCGAGCTGCCTCGCAATAGTCCTTCCATATTTTCACGTGTCTCACAAGCATGTGATAAACTATGAAATGGGACATAGACCGGGGGGTCATTTATAGCTTTCTTGGCAACTCTGTTGGGAAAACTTGTTATTTTAAAATGAATAAAATAGAAAAAGTTCTTCCTGTTTATAAATTGATATTTATCACATTCCACTCTCCAATAGTCCACCTCATGGGGTCCATCACCCGGGTACTTAGGTTTTACCATGCACTTAGGTTTACCCTAATACTTACCTCGGATGGGTGCACCGCAGATGGGATCCGGTGCACCGCGCCTTTATACTAAGGGATCGCCAGATTTGCCCAACCATTGAAGAGTTCTTGGCCATCATGATGATCAGGAGCAAGAACATCCTAAGGCTCAAACCCTTTGACGAGAGTCCATGTCTCTAAGACAACTCCTCCAAGATGAGATTGGCAACACGAAAATTGTGGCAAACAAAATCTTCGCCAGAACTCACTTGGGCTTTCCTCGCTGGGTCATAGTGGCGACCCAAAACAGAGAAATCCCTCCACTAAGCTTCGACGCTTCTCTGCTCACCATGTCCATCATGGTAGCTCACTTCCTTCTCGCTCCCTCAAGCAATCATTCTCCAATCGCAAGGATCCTTGAAGTGGTCTATAATCTTAGAGGTTGAAATAAGGATCCTACTAGGATCATTCTAGCAGAGACATTGACGGGTCTTAACGAGTCATACTATTCCTACTCTCTCAATAAAAGTGTATCTCCTAAAATCCTCTACATCTGGAACCTAAAAAAGATGGAGCGCATTCGTCCTCCACTTCCTGGAAACGTAACGGGTACTACCCTCCAGAATCGACGCTTTAGGCATATAAAACTAGATCTCCCTGTCCACGACGACGATCCCCGAGAGCTTCTACCATGGTACGATATCAAAAAGATGGGTTATCTGATGAGCGACCAACCCATCATCATACTCATGGGCCTTGAGTGGATTACTACGTACTACACTAGTGAAGTGTTCAAAAAGTTCGGGCACGACTGCATTCCCCCTTTCCATGACTGTGTGGTATCCATAGACATGCCAATCTAGCACAATGGATTTTACGACTATCTAGATCTCTGGAATGATTGCATCAAGATGGGAATCCCTAAGGATCACAGGGACTACATCGACCAGATCATGGACGAATTCCACCTCCAAAATGTAGAAGAAGAAAGTGAAGGTTCTGTCACCTCCATTTGTTGTAGTCGAACTCTATCCCTCTAAGGAGGACCCCTAAGTTTCACCCTTTTTGCACAAGGTGGCCAAAAACATAGAAGCCTAGTAAATTCAACTAGACAAACCCCTAAAGAATTCAGAAATTTTTAAATGTAACATCGGAAGTTCTTTCTTTTGAAAGAAAAAATGTATAAAACATGTTTATCTATAGGTCATGTTATTTGCATACGCATTTTCTTTTATTGTTACCTTTGCAATACCTTTTCTCTCATATTGTCACAGTCATCCATGATGTCTATGTTGACAGATGCCGAGTTGCTCCCTTGGGCGAAGCACTTTCGTGAAAACCGGTGGTATTTCAAAGACTACGGTCTTCCATCCTGAAGTTTCTAAAATACGAAGTCAATCCCAACTTTATTATGGAAATCCAACAAAGATAGAATCCTGATGAAAGAGCCTACATCCTCGGTAGTAGGATCATGTGCCCCACCAAAGAAGAATTTCGGGCTATTCTCATTATAGATAACAAGAATGTTATACATCTAAAGTCATTCCTAGACTCGATGTCTATCAGAAGACTTTTACAAAAGGAGTACCACTACTCTGAAGATACCTCTAATGTCATCATCTCTGACATGAGCATCAACTTTCCGGCTTGGGTCAAACTAGAGATCAAGGACGGAGAAGACCCGATAAAAGTAGGATCATCCATAATCACGATGTCTATCTTTCTTTCTTACTACTTCATCAGGCCAGTGAACGACAATCCTTCTTCAAGGAACAGCGAGGTGGCACATCAGTTGCGAAATGGCAACAAAGATCCTTCCGGCATTATACTGGTAGAAACACTCAAGGGTCTGAATAGCTCATATCGATTTCCTAACATGAGTAAGATGGGCTCTCCCTTGATCCTATACATTTGGCTGCTTGACAAACTCAAGCGTCTACCGCCAGTCCTATCTGAAAACGCTCTATCCCCCTTTGTTCAATATCAAAGGATGATGGAAGCTCTCCATGAAATCTCGATACTAGATGATAATGAAACCTGAGATATCCTTCCCTGGTACCCCATCAAGAAGATGACCTTCATGATGAACGACAAGGAGCTTGTCCTACTCGAGGGTTTAGAATAGATCACCTACTACTATACCCATGAACTATTCAAATAGTTTGTCCACATCCATCTCGAACCTGCTATTGCAACAGACAGACCTATAACCCAAAGACTCCATGTAGAGTACCTCGGTTAGTGGAACGATGTCTTCCAACTCAATATCATGACAAGACGAAGGAAATACCAGGATCTTATCACCAACCAATATGAGAGAGCTCACCAAGTTGAAGTATAGGAGAATGCTCATATCGAATCAGACTATGTCCGGACTTAGGAAGTTTTCGCTTTCATCTGGGACTTTTTCCCATTTAGACTCTTTTGTAAAATATAAATAAGAGAGTCTCTCTATAAGAAACGCTGCGAGTATGTTTATATACAGATCTATGTTTGTTTATCTGATCATGAATGAGATCCTTGCATTGTACTACATTTTAAAAGCTTCATCTATCTCTATCTTCTTAACAGTATTTTAGTCACTTTCGTACAAGTACGGTCCCACGAAAAAGAGATCCAAAAACTGGACGTTTTATGCGCCAGGTCATGCCCGAAGGAACTCCAAAGAGCGTTAAGGACACGGTATCCCCAACCGAGTTTGCTGACATGAAAGCTACTCTTTAGCAAGTTACTGAACAATTAGTGATATTAACGAGCTTAATGACTAAGCCTGCCATCCCTGTCCAGGAGCAGCCATTCTAATCACGAAAGCCACCACTAGCTACACCTATTGCCACTCTGGTAAGGATCAATCCTCAGAATCATTGTGTGGAAGAACCCTCTCTCTATGAAGAGCCTCCTGAAGATGATAATAGGTCAGCAAGGACTCATCTAGAAGTTGCTGACAACCCCAACGCCCAAGAAGGGGCAAACCCTTTGATAATTCCTCCCATGGAATACGAGATCCAAATGGGTCAATTGAATACTACCTAGGTCAAGTTCCAAGAGCTCAATCAATTGACCAATGGCAGTTTGGATGAACACCATGATTAGAAAAATGGCATGAAAACTGGCGAACGAGCAATGATCCCTTTTTGGATAAAGCTACCTTCTTTGTCAAAGTATGTAGGAAAGAATGACCCTGCTACTTTCTTCCAGATATACACTATGACTATGACACCTTTATATATGGGGAACCAACAATCCTCCATCTATTTCCCTAGTATTTAGATGGTACGGCCCTGCGTTGGTATCACCAAAAGAAGATAGTTTATCTTCAGACTATCGACAAACTCGCGCCAACCTTCATAGAACGTTTCAGCATGCATCTCAGCATAGTACGGACATAGAAGAATCTCAAGTAAGGCGAAAACGAGAAATTTGTGGTCTTTATCGAAAGATGGAAAGCGGTTGTTAAAGAGATTGATTCCCTACCTAGCAATCAGAGACAAATTGACATGATTTTGGATAATATTAACGGTTGATATTCAGTTGGATTCGCCGTCAAGACTTTCAAAAACATGTAGAAGGTCCTCAAAACAGGTAGTAACCTCGACAAAGCCTTTGACAAGGAAAGGAAAGAGGGTAAAACCGTGAAGGCCTATGTTGCTCCTCCTCGACCTTAGAGGAAAGACAAAATCGAAGTTCACCAGGTCACAACTGCCTAGAAGGCCCCTGCTCCTCCTAAGCCCGGTCCAAGCAAATCGGCATTGGCCAAAACAAATGTCCCGACGATGCCTAAGCCGCCAATTCTGAGGGTCCCATGACCTCCCAGAACTTTTGATGATCTAGGCATGACCCTGAGTCAAGATTTTACCCTCCTTCAGCAAAGGAATCTCATCAAACCCTTAACTCCTCAAGAAGGGGTAGAGTCCCTTGGCAGGTTTGAAGGGGCATGGTGCACATATCATAAAATAAAGGGGCTCTCTACTAATAATTGTAGTTCCCTTAAACATCAGTGTCAAGACTTGATTGATCGGAAAATCATTCATAAACCCAAAATTGTGAGCAATCCGTTGCCCAAGCATCAGGTCAACCTGATTTCTGCCAATGAACCTGTCAACCCTCTAGAGGTTAATATGGTCAACCCATGGCCCAAAAAAGAGGATCCACTAGCTCCACCTCCTCGGAATTGGTGGATTATTGACAACCTCGCTTTGAGCACTCCCAAGATAGTACAACGAGAAGTCTCAACAACCCAGAGCGGAGCCGACTTCCAGCCCAGTTTCATGAAAACAACCCTTGTGGTTAATCTTCCTGGCCCATCAAACGATCCAAGAAGGGAAAACGAGCCTAGAGCTCTAAAGCTTAGTGATAGTATTCTTGCTCAACTCAAGAAGACTAATGCCAACATTTCTATCTGGGAAATCCTAATGTATTCTATTGAACACATGCAAGCTGTTCTGAATGAGCTAAGTCAGGCTAGTATACCAGCCAACACGACTCCGGAAGAGTTAGTTGGTATTATCTCATCAACTCCATAAATCAACATGATAGGTTTTGAGGACAAAGACCTACCTGCTCCTGAGGAACCCCATATTAAGGCTCTCTATATTTTTGTAAAGATGACTGAAAAAGTCATTCCTATGACTCTGATCGAAAATGGTTCAACATTGATCATATATCCCTGGAAGACTCTCCAAGAACTCGACATCTCTACTGATAAAGTCCTTACCTTAGACATGTGCGTCCGTGGCTTTGACAATTCTCATCGAGAGATTATGGGCAGCTACCTAACAACGATCTACGTAGCTGATGTATCTTTTAAGGTAGAATTCTACATTAATCAACATGCGTCCATCGTACAACCTGATCTTGGGACGACCTTAGTTGCATAAGGCTAAGGCTCTTGCCTCCACCCTACATAAAAAATGCACTTCATGATTAACGGAAAGCTCGTCACCATAGAAGGTGAGAAATACATCATAGCTATCATCGGTTCAACTCATTCCACTAACCCAGAGATTGAGTTAAGTGGATTCGACATCTGTCCTATATTTATGCAAGGTTAGGACTCATCTTCCACTCCTGAATTCACTCCCTACAGTGCAATCTCCATGCGTTTCATGCGGAAAATGAGATATTTTCCAAGAATGGGTCTAGGGCCAAACGCTACTACCATGACTTCTTTTCCCCGGTCTTATTACAACTCAGACAACTTCGGTGTCGGTTATACTCCGATAGAGGGTGAGGAATCCAGTAAAGGTAAAATCTTTAAACAATTTATACATATTCCTCCAACCCTAAATGGACAATTTTTGCGAGAAGGAGAAATCACACTATGTTTTGATTTCCCTAAACCTTTCTTCAACCGAGTTTTACAAACTCTCTCTCCAGGTTTTGAAGTCTTTCTAGATTGTTCTTTCGATCCTAATTCATCCCTTAATATGATTAAGAAAATGACTAATTGTTGGCATGAAACCCTGGAAAAGCTTGTCAGAGATCCTTCTCTGACGGACGAGGACGTGATTGCTAATGAAGACTCTTGTAAGATAAACTCCACAAACCTTTCGGCAGTTGATAAAGCTCTTGTAATCAACCTGAGTGTTGATAGCAACATCACACCCATTTTGGCTATGAAATAGTATCTGATATTGTAATAAATAAAGAAGTTTGTAATGACAATTCTAATAAGATGTCATCTTCTTTTTGTAATAAGCATCCAATAAAACTCCGTAGTACAATTTCGAATATATGTTAGATAGTGATGATGTTTCATTCAAGTCTAAATTTAATTTCGATATGAAAAACTACTTAGAACATGAGGACGAGATTAGTTCCGTAGCCGAGAGAACAATCGAAGTAAACCCCAATACTTAGGACAATCCTCAAATCTTGTTGATTGGATAAAGCCTGAGTTATTGACGAGCGTCATGAGATGACCGAATTGCTAAAGACCAACAAAGACGTGTTCGCTTGTTCTTACAAGGATATGCCCGGAGTGGATTCTACAATAGTCCAACATTAGATTCCTCTTTATCTAGAGGTGAAACCCGTTAAACAAAGGTTAAGATGGATGAAAACTGAAGTTGTTACCAACGTCAAAGAAAAAGTCCATAAGTAGTTGGAAGCGAAATTCCTTGAAATTGTGGACTACCCCACATCGATAGTCAATGTGGTTCTCGTCTTAAAGAAGGACGGAAGAATGCGCGTGTGTGTAGACTACTACGATCTGAACTGTTAGAAAATAATTGTTAGAACTTAAAAGTTTAATGAATAGATAAATTAAGTTCAAATAAATATTTAAACTGCTAAGTCATATCAAGTATATTAATTGGTTTATATATAACAAGAAGTTGCTTATCATAGTGGTAAATACTCCTGCCTGTTACACAGGTGACTAGGGAAACTGAGCGTTCGGTTGGAAATATATATACCGTTCGGTTTGAAGTAAAAGGCTTCGGTCAAACCGGCTCGGTCAAAGAGTTCGGTCAACCGGAGATCGGTCAACCGCTTAGTTAGGAGATCAGTCAAACAGGCATTTAATGAAAGAAGGCACTGGTCAAACCGGATCGGTCAACCGACACTTAATGAAGCATGGCCGGTCATAATGAGTTCCGGTTTATTAAATACTCTGGATGATTAAATGCAGCTGCTCCAATCATAAATGCTCCGGTTATTAAATGAGTCGCTCCAGTCATAAATATGCTCCGGTCATTAATTGCCCTCAGCTCCGGCTAATAAATACTCTCAGGTTTAAGATGAAATCTTGAAGATAACGTGTTAAGACAAACAAAATATTCCTTGGCAATATGTAAAAGAAGAAACCATGCATGGGGTAAGATAATGATTACAATATTCCTTGGGAATATGTAAGAGAATAAACCAGTCATGGGGCAAGATAATGGGAATATGTAAGAGAAGAAACCAGACATGGGGTAGGATAATGATTACAATATTCCTTGGGAATATGTAAGAGAGAAAAATGACCGGCTTATGCATGTCTACCATGTGTCCAAACTGGCTTATGCATGTCTGCAATGTGTCCAAACCGGCTTATGCATGTCTGCAATGTGTCCAAACCGGCTTATGCATGTCTGCCATGTGTCCAAACCGGTTTATGCATGTCTGCCATGTGTCAACTGGCACAGCTTCTAGTGACCAATCTCCTGGAGAGTGAAAAGATGGTCGTTGTCAACTTTTCACTATAAAAGGAAGCTGAATCATTTCAAGAAAACACAAGCTCTCGCGCGAACACGCAAACACGCGTGAGACCATTACGAAAAAGCTCATTCAAGAGAGAAGAAACAGAAAACGAAAGATCTTACGCATAAATGATTGAAATTCAGAAAGTGTTTATGTATTGTGTGTGTATTTTACCAAGCGTAAAAAGTTATTGTATTACATCATATTGAGTGGTGTAACCGACGAGTAGCGATTAAGGCTCGTTCGGCATTATGTGAGTGTTGCAACATTCAAGTTAGTGGAGATCCTTCTCATAATCTGAGACGAAGGGGTGACGTAGGAGGGTTTGCTCCGAACATCAATAAAAAATCTTGTCTCGTGTCTTTCATTCATTTCCGGCTTATTCATTCTAAAAACCGAACTATTACCAACTTAAACATAATCCTTAACCAAACCGGTTCACACATTTCATTTAACCAATTCCTTGTTAATCTCATCAAAACTAAGTCGTGTGTGTTGCTTCAAACTGAAATAGACATTTCCGCCCTTAAACCCGATTCAAGAGTCTGTGATAGTTTGCGTAGTGTTGAGAACGGTTGTAGTCTCTAACCAGACTATCACCAATCAGAACGTGTGTTGTGTTGTGTAAGCGGTCAACCCTTCACAAACCGGAACCCCGGTCCTCCAAGGGCGACCCCGATCCTAACAAGTGGTATCAGAGCGAGGTTTTTAACACTCAAGCAACCGAATATCATCATGTCTTTCATCAACGAGCTCCCCATGTTCTGCATCGAATAATATGTGATTGGAAGATACGGATGGAAGTGCATTTGGCCTCACAAGACGATGACATGTGGTATGTTATTACTGATGGCCCGATAAAGATTGATAAGCCAATATACAAATGGACGACGGAAGATAAGAAGATGAATAACCTGGATAATGTTGCCAAAAACATTTTGTTCAAGTCGTTGGACAGAAACATGTTTAGTAAGATCAAGCTGTGCTCTTCTGCTAAAGAAATTTGGGAGAAATTGATCCAACTGTGTGAGGGAAGCGGCCAAATAAAGGAGAACCGGAAAGAGCAGAAGGCTCTGATAGCTACTGAAATCAATAGCAAATGGGCCGATAGCGATTCTGACGACTCATCAACAAGCGACGGTGATGATAAAGCTGATACATGCCTCACGGCTGAGAAAGAATCTGAGGTATTCGGCTTTTCTTCTGAAGAATTTACTAAAGAAGACTTAGTTATTGCACTCAACGACATGGTCGGTGAGTTCAAAAACTTGTCTTTTCTCATACCGATCCGGACAAAATATGAAACTGGAGAGTCAAGTGGTACCGCTGGTGAGCCAAGCGGAACCAAGACTTACGAACCGGTTGGACTATCTATCCTTAGAGAATGAGAAGCTCAAGGAGACAGTCCAATCGTTAACCGAAGAAAATGAGAGAATCAAATATGTCACGGCTTCTTGGAAGAGATCTAGTGAAGCGGTAAACTAGATGTCTAATTACCAAAGACATCCCAAATGTAAATTTGGTATTGGTTATAACAAATCCGCCACTCACAATCATTCCAACGTGTTGAAACTCACAAAAGACAATCTTCCCTTTATAAGATTTGTCAAGAGCTCTTCAACCGACAATGAGGCACAACGTGACTCAAAACCGGAAAAAGAAATAAAATATGTAAGTCCAACTGACTCGGAAAAATGGTTTCATCCTGTAAGAAGGAAATCCAACCGGCCAGCAGGTAAATAAACCGATCTACGACCACATAGAATTAATCAAAAGTCACCACAAAATAAGGCACTCTTAGGACAACAGAAAGATGTCAAGCCAAGCACCGGAAAAGTAATTAGAACCATAACCGGGAAAGTTATCCGACTTATTAAAGTCTGGATTCCCAAGGGACTAATAAGCCACGGACCCAAAGAAAAATAGGGACCAGATTTTCTATTGTCTATGAGAATGCATGTAAATCAAGACAGAAGCTTGGAAGAGACAACATTGCATCCGGACAGCCAGCTGTTGACGAACACATCACATGAAGGGAACAATCATGAAGTGGTTAACATCCTCACAAAGCCACTTCTCGAGTCTAAGTTTTATTCCCTTAGAAATATTTTAGGATTGTTAGATTACAAAATTTGAAGAAAAATTGTTAAAAAAAAAAATTAAAGTTCTCCTTAAACCAAACCGTTTTTCCAAAAAACCAGCCAAACAAATATAAGCTCTTTAAAACCGGCCAAACAAATATAAGCTTTTTAAAAACCGACAACAATTATAAGTTTTGAATATTTATTCTAAATAATCAAAAAGGGAGAAATTGTTAGAAAAATTAAGTAGATTAATTTTAATCCGGCCACACATTATAATTTTTGAATATTTATTCTGAATAATCAAAAAGGGAGAAATTGTTAGAAAATAATTGTTAGAACTTATGAAAAGTTTAATGAATAGATAAATTAAGTTCAAATAAATATGTTAAACCGCTAAGTCATATCAAGTATATTAATTGGTTTAAATATAACAAGAAGTTGCTGTAGCGTAGTGGTAAATAGTCATGTCTGTCACACAGGTGACCAGGGATCAAATCTTTCTGGATACAAATAATATTTAAAGTTTTTCTATTTCAGGGAAACTGAGCGTTCGGTTGGAAATATATATACCGTTCGGTTTGACTTCAGTTTGAAGTAAAAGGCTCCGGTAAAACCGGTTCAGTCAACCGGAGATCGGTCAAACATGCATTTAATGAAAGAAGGCTCCGGTCAAACCGGATCGGTCAACCGACACTAAATGCTCCGGTTATTAAATGAGCCGCTCTAGTCATAAATATGCTCCGGTCATTAATTGCCCTCAAATCCGGCTAATAAATACTCTCAAGTTTGAGATGAAATCCGGACAGGTTCAACCTTTGTGCAGAAATCCGGAACGGTTCAAGTTCAGGACCAGTTGAGTTGCAACGGGCAAATTATTCAAAAGATATGAATATCTTGAAGATAACGGACAAATTATTCAAAAGATATGAATATCTTGAAGATAACGTGTTAAGACAAACAAAATATTCCTTGGAAATATGTAAAAGAAGAAACCAGGCATGGGGCAAGATAATGATTACAATATTCCTTGGAAATATATAAGAGAAGAAACCAGGCATGGGGCAAGATAATGATTACAATATTCCTTGGGAATATGTAAGAGAAGAAACCAGGTATGGGGCGGGATAATGATTAAAATATTCATTGGGAATATGTAAGAGAAGAAACCAGGCATGAGGCAGGATAATGATTACAATATTCATTGGGAATATGTAAGAGAGAAAAACGACCGGCTTATGCATGTCTGCCATGTGTCCAAACCGACTTATGCATGTCTTCCATGTGTCCGAACCGGTTTATGCATGTTTACCATGTGTCAACCGGCACGGCTTCTAGTGACTAATCTCCTGGAGAGAGAAAAGATGATCGTTGTCATCTTTTCACTATAAAAGGAAGCTGAATCATTTCAAGAAAACACTAGCTCTCGCGCGAACACGCAAATACGCGTGAGATCATTACGAAAAAGCTCATTCAAGAGAGAAGAAACAGGAAACGATAGATATTTTTTTTTTGGGAAAACGACTTAGCGTCATTTCATTAAAAATTCCCAAAAACGGGAAAAAAAACCACGAGTTTAAGAGATCATTCTAGACAGGCCTAGAATGATTTTGAAGTCGTAACATTCTGAATAAAAGCTAAAAACGTAAATGAATTATCTGTTTACAATGCTTTCAATTCTAGTGAGTTTAAAAAACGGTAAATTCTAGTTCCTACAGATATTCCAGTTCTGCTCCGTGCTTGGAATTCCTCTCCACGTTCCCGCGAGGGCACTGCAATCCAATACAATATCTTTCCATAACTCGTCAATGCTCCTGCGGGTTCTGTCATATACCCTTGCATTCCGTTCTTGCCAAATGTTATACACCAGTGCTCCAAAGCCGCACTTGAACACGCTTGTTGCAAATCTATTTCCCTTGGCTTTGAGTAGTGCCGCTTCGTTGATTTCATTCCATTCGCTCGGGAAACTGATCAGCTCCAGGCTTTTATAGAATCTATCCCAAAGCTCCGAAGCAATACAACAGCTCCCGAATAAGTGATCTATGGTTTCTTCATTTCCTATGCATAGAAGACAGCTCGCGTCCGGGATGCTCATATACTTACTAATACGATCACGTGTGTTGAGTCTTTCCCAGAAGGCGAGCCATAGGATGAACTGGTGTCGAGGGATAATCTTCGTTGACCATACAAGAGGAGCCCATTCTACTTTCTACGCTTTTTCCCGGATTACCTCCCATATTTTCTTCAATACCAGCTTCCCATTGTCCTCAGCTTTCCATTCATGAATATCCGGTCTGTCGTATAGTTGTATGTTGCTTATATGATCAAGTATCCTCTTTCCTTCTGGAATTCTTCTCAAGAGCAAGTTCCAATTCCCGTATTTGATGTCTCTGATTTTCGCTTTTGCGTAGTCCCTTCTGATACGAGTATTTTGAAACTGCTCCTTGTCGATGATAGGATGGTTTTCAAACCAAGGGTCGTGCCAGAATAGAGTGCTTTTCCCGTCCCCTAGTCGGATGTCATAAAGATCTGCAATATCGCTTCTTAGTTTAAGAATCTTTTTTAGAGACCAGCTCATACCTTCGTGAATTTTGCAGGTCCAGATGCTGGTTTCGTGTTTCATAAATCTCGTATGCACCCATTTGATCCATAGTGACTCCTGATTGCGCTCCAAAGCCCATAGATGCTTGAAGGTTAGAGCCTTGTTCCACTCGATACAGTTCTTCAAGTCGATGCCTCCCTCGTCCTTCGGTTTGCAGAGAGCGGTCCATTTGACTTTCTTTCCTCCTCTTCCACTATTACCCCAGATAAAGTTTCTCATCAGTGTGTCGAGTTCCTTCATTACCTTCTTCGGAATGACCATTTGCTGCGCCCAATAGCCAACTATGCCCATAACCACGGTTTTGATAAGTTCGATCCTCCTTGCATAAGAAAGTTTTTTCGCTGCCCAGCCAGATATCGTGTTTTTTACCTTTTCAATCAGCGGCTTGTAGTGTGAGAACTCGACCTGCTTCGCAGTTAACGGAATTCCTAAGTACCTTATGGGAAATCTGCCTTCCTTGATGCCCATGATGTTGAAGATGTCCTGTTTTGTTTCGTCCTTCACGCCTCCATAAAATGCCACACTTTTGCTTACATTAATAGTTAAACCTGTTACCTCAGAAAAGAACGTTAGTGCAGCCCTAATAGTTTTAATGGAATCAACGTCCGCATGCGCTAGAATGAACAAATCGTCAGCAAAGCATAAATGTGTTACCTCCTCTACCTCATAGAATGGGTGAAAGATGTATGGACGATTCTTTCGGAACATCGCGAAGATGCTCTCAAAGATCGCCATGATAGCTACGAAAAAGTAAGAAGAGAGGGGGTCCCCTTGCCTTACCCCGTTTTCACCCTTGAAATAGCCTCTGTGGACTCCATTGACGCTAACAACAAAGCAGGATGATGAAACGCATTGCATAATCCAATCGATAAAAATCATAGGAAAAGCAGAAACAACCAGAAAGTCTCGAATGGCTTCCCATCTAACAGAGTCAAAAGCTTTCTTGATATCTATTTTGAAAGCCACTCTCGGGGATATTTTCTTTTTCCCGTAGCCTTTTAATAGGCTCTGCATGAGAAGAATATTATGAGAAATTGTCCTACCGGGGATGAATGCAGATTGATTAAGATTTATTATTTTTCCTATAACATTTTTAAAACGTTTAGAAATGATTTTGGAAATTATTTTATAAATCACATTGCAGCAGGAAATTGGTCTGAAATCTTGTACTTTCTCAGGTACTGCAGTTTTGGGGATCAAGGTTAGGACCGCTGTATTCCATTGCTTTAACATCTTCCTGTTTTTGAAAAACTCTAGAACCCCATCAGTAACATCTTTACCCACAACCGACCAATTATCTTTGAAGAATTGTGCATTAAACCCATCAGGACCCGGGCTTTTATTCCCATCAATACTAAACAGAGCTTCTTTAACCTCAACCTTCGTGACCACCCTTATCAACTCGCGACTATCTTCTGCAGAGATTTTCCTATCAATAATTTGATACAAGGTATTCAAGTGACTTTGATGCTGCTTTCTTGTACCCATAAGCTGCTTATAGAAATCAATAGCCAGATCTTGGACACCCTTTTGACCCTGAACATATTCACCATCATCATTCTTCAGCCTGTACACATTGTTTCTCATGTTTCTAGCCTTGCATTTTCTGTAGAAGAAAGTTGTGTTTTTGTCACCCAGCGAAAGCCAGCTTTGTCTTGATTTCTGTCTAACAAAATTTTCTTCAAGCAGACTCAGCTTCCTGAAGTTTTCAAGCGCATATCTTTCTGTTTCATTGAGTTGTTCATCACTATCATCCCTTAATAACTTTTTCTGAACCTCTTCCAGTTCTTCTCTAGCAGCCAGAACTCTATTGGAGATATTGCTGAACTTCTTCTTGTCAAAGCTTTGGAGATGATTCTTCAGGAGCTTAAGCTTCTCAGAAACCCTGTACATGTTGGAACCACTAACATCGGTTGACCATACGCTTTCGAGGATACCCTTGAATTTATCGTTATCCATCCAAAAATTGAAAAATTTAAAGGGCCTTTTGAACCTTTCTTCCTTTTCCCAGAACAATTTAATCGGGCAGTGATCAGATATACCCGGATTCAAAACATGAAGTTGACTTCTCGGAAATTGGTTAATCTAGTTCTCATTTACCAGACATCTGTCAATTCTACTTTTTCTAATTTGTTCATTCCCTCTCATAGAAGACCAAGTGAAGAAGTTCCCAGAATTGGTAGGCTCGATACAACCCATATCTCTGATGCAGTCATTAAATTCAATCATATCCCGAGTAATTTCAGATTCTGGGCTACGATCAGATTCGTTTCTAGTTACGTTGTAATCACCGAGGACAACCCAAGATTTATCAATACCGATCCAGTTTCTAAGACAATTCCAGAGGAGTCTTCTTTCCGTGCTTGAGTTGCTACCATAGATAATAGCAAGATTAAACACGATTCTTGTGATTCTGTCTTTGACCTCCACCAGGATTGCTTGATCATTCGAAAAAAGAGTCATCACCTCAACAACTTTGTTATCCCAAATAACCCAGATTCTGCCCGTTTTGTCATTTGAGTTATGAATGATTTCCCAGCTACTATCAATACACAGTTTGCTAACCTTCTCAACGTTCCGACTTTTGACTTTTGTCTCAAGAATACCCATAATAGTGATCTTCTGATTCTCAATGATCCTCCTAATTTCTTTACATTTTAGAGGGTCATTGAGTCCCCTTATGTTCCATGTCACTATATTCATGAATGAATATAAGTTTTGGGTTCCTGACTTTCCAGACTGTCCTGGACCTCTTCATCAGAGAAATCATAAGCATCACTTGCCTCACTATCCTCAATGGCTACAGTTTGATTACATGGAATACTATTGTCATTGAGTGAGGGTTGCCTCATGTAGATCTCATCTTCTCCCGTGATAGATTTAGTAGCTTCTGGATCCAGGATCTTTCTATTTTGTCTTAGATTTTCATCTTGTTCTGCTTTAGTAGATCTTTTCTGACTTTGAACCTCTTCACTACTAGATTCATGTTTGTTATCGGTTTTTATTCGCCCTACTTCAGAATTAAGGCTCACTGCCTTATTCAAGACCAAATTGTCTTCTTCTGCACTTGATCTTTTTATTTCACAAAACCCAAGATTTCCCAGTCCATTTTCAAGAGCTTCTTTATTACTTATTCCAAGATTCTCCTGTTCATCATCTCGAAAGATGGCTCTGAGCCCAAGGGTCAGGTCATTTCGAATTTTGATGATATTGTTTTTTAGGTTCCTGCTTGCATTCCTAGAACTGTGAAGAGTAGACTCACGACCTATTGGAGTGCCTTCAGATCCAATTTTGCTTGTTTCATATGGGCCAAGTATTCCCCGTCCCATAGATCTTTGAATTTCAGAAACTTTGGAACTAGGACATGTAGTTACATCAAGACCAGTTCTTGATCAGTATTGGGATCGGTGGAGTTAGGACCAACAATAGTATCATCCACAATAATAGGACTTGTGCCAGTATTAGGACCAATATAGCCGGGATCAGCAATGGTTGCACATTTTTCATCAGGACCTGTAGTAGCAAGTCCGGTAGCTTGAGTAGTTTCATGATCAACAAGTCCAAGACCAGACTTGATATGGTCAATATGGCTAAGAACAGTAGCTTTATGAGAAGCTCTAGGACCGGTGTGTCTATGTCCAGCTTTATCAGGACCGATACCCTGACCAGGACTGACATTTTGAACAGGACCTATTCTTGAGAAAACGGAATCCCTAGGACCGGTGCACTGAACATGACCAATATGATCAACGTTAGTAGGGCCAGCTTGTACCCTTACCCACTTCATTCTTTTTCCTATCTTCTTCCTTACCCTTATCTGTTCTTACTTTTGGTTGCCCATCTTATCATCCTTAGTGCGTTCATTGCTGTTAAGTTCAGACCTGTTCACATTTCTCTCAACTTGAGCCTGGTTAGAGTCATTGATATCGCTTACTTGAGTGTTGTTATTGGCCTTCGATTTTAGATTATTATTGACTGGACATTTATTCGTAGCGTGTGTAAAAGTGCTACACCATATACATCGAATTGGTTTCCATTCGTATTGTACTCCAATGTCAAATAAATTTCCCAGTCTATCTTTAAGTTCAAGCTTGATTGGAAGAGAGCTACTTGGATGGATTTCGACACTAACTCTGGACACAGATGCACGCTCATAACCTTCCATTGCTGGGTCAAACATAAGTGGTTTGCCTATAATGCTTGAAATATAGGCCAGGCCCATCGGGTTGCACATGTGTGGTGGAACATTCTTGAGATTTACCCAGATTTGTTCAAGTTTAGGCGGTCTATGATTAGTATTAAGTTCCTCGCTCCACTTGTACAACTTGAATCTTTTTCCCCTGATAAAAGTATATTCGCTCTCTATGATCGACTTTATTTCGCTTCCATTCCTTAAGGATAGAAAGTAGAATCCGTGATCATTGATTGTGATCCTCTCTAGACCAGAGGATTCCCACTGACCCATCAACGTTCTTTTAACCTCAGCAAATGGTGCTTTCATGTTGTCCATAAAATGACCAACTATGACAAACTCCCATGCCTTGACACATTTTTCTTCAATTTCGGGTGGGAGCTCAAATCGGTGAGGATGATCAAGTGTAATTACCTTTGGGAATAAGGTGTCCATATGGAATTTTCCCTTTTCTGGATCGCTCATGGCATTTCCATTCAACACCTTTCCTTCTTGCCAAGTTTTATTTGGGTTGCTCATGATAGTGTACACCTTTGTTTTATTACATTTCGAAATTTCCTTCATGGCGTCAACCGTCCACTTGATCACTTCATCATATTGGTCTTTGTTGAAGAGATTCCAATTCTTTAGATAGTGACTTTTGAACTGAGCATTCAACTGATCATTTCTTTCTTGGGGCATCGTAATCTCTTGTTTATTAATTTGGAAAAATAGCTTCTTCATCTGGTTTCTCAGTCCTGCCAAATTTGCTATTTCGTTTTTCCTCATTGACCACGTTGGACCAGAAGTAAGATCCTTGTTATCAGCCTGAGTATTTTCTTTGCCAGGAATTGCAGCAGTAGGAGGAGCTGAGGAGGTGACTGTTTCAGGGATGCTATCTTTCCTGACTTGTTTGTTCTTTTCGGCCCATCTAACCCTTATATTTCCCACAAAACCGTTGCCTTCAATTGTTCCGATCTTCTTTAGAATATCCCCTTTAGTGCTCTTCTCTTGTGTATCAGTTTTTCTCTTTTGAATACTATCAATTGGCATTTCAGGATCCAGATTAACGAGTGGAGAAAATGCACCCAGGTTCAATATCTCAGGGTTAGCCTCGGGTGTCATAGTTTCCTTGGGATTTACTTCAGCATTCTTCTTAGAACTTGAGTTATTTGCCTTCATGTTTTTCCTTTCTTTGATTTTCGATTCATTCTTACCCTTCTTAGCTGTTTTAGAATTATTCGATCTAGTTTCTTGATCGATCTTTTCGATTTCAGCACTTGTTTTGGAAGAATTATGCCTCTTTGCTTTTGGTTTGATCTTTGTTGCCGATATCTTCTTCATGGATTTATGATATTCGAGGTCGCATATTATTGTTTCATCATAGTCAGTGCTATCGTCTGATTCCAAATCAACATCTATGCTTTGGTTCTTTTGATTCGACCGGTGGCTCATAGCTTTGTTAGTAGATTTATTATCTTGGCGATTAGGACCGGTAGAAGGTGAATATGTGATGTCAGGACCGACATTTAAAGAGATAGGACCGGCATTAGAAGAGTTAGGACTGACATTAGAAGATCTATGACTGGCATTAGAAGAGCTAGGACCAGCATTTGAAGAGCTATGACCGACGTTTGAAGAGCTAGGACTGGCATTTGAAGAGATATGACCAATGCCATGAGTAGTTTTAGTGTATCCACGACCGGCGTGTTCAGGATCAATGACTTGAATATTCATGTTATCCACCCTTGTTAGACCCAACTTTTTTGCAACCAAATTATTTTTTTCAGACCCAGCCAAGCGAAAACCGTTGGCTAACCCCATATTAGACCCGGCCAAGCGAAAACCGTTGGCTAACCCCTCATCAGACCCGGCGAAGCGAAAACCGTTGGCTAATTCTTCTAGTTTCATACATTCTTCACCTCTTATACCCTGACTTAAATTCTGACCCAACTTATTTGTAGCTTCCATGAGATCCATACCCAGACCTAGATTGTCATTCATGATGTCATCAATCAACGAATCAATATAATTTCCAGTCAAGCTTTCACCATTGGCTATACCAATCAAGTTCAGTTCATCATCCTTTATATCTGTATTATTAGGCTTTTCTAATTTATCTGAATTTATTTCCATGAATAGCTCTAACTCAGATCCAATTTTTTCAGTGTTTCCAGATTCTGTTAGACTATGTCCTTTAATAGTTTCAGCTAGATTTGCAGGCTGTTTAGAAGATCCTGCAATTTTAGCCTCAGTTTCAGAATCCTGGGCGCATTTAGTGTCTTCTGTCCAACGTTTTTCAAGCCTAGTACATAGTTTGGATATCTGACTTTCCATTTGATCCTTAGCAGGACAGGTAGACTTAGCATTCTGATCATTAATGGAACCCGAGACTTTTAGATTTGCAAGATTTCTCATTGTAGAACAAGACTCTGAAATTATATCCTTCTTTGGACCTAATGGACTCTGAGCAGCTGATATCTCCAACCCTGTAGAGACAATTTCAAAATGATATATTTTGCCCAGTTTAGCATCCTCTTTAGTAGGACCGGTAAAATTTGTTTTCTGATCTTTCTCTGCACCTGAATTACCCAAACTGTCATGTTTTCCTGCTTCTGAAACTGACCCCGACCTTGTAATATTCTTTGAACCTATTAATTCTCGATCAACAGTCTTATTCAGCTCTGTCATACTTACCTCAATAGGAACACCAGTACCAACTTCAGTAGGATCATTCAAAACAGACATAAATCTCAGCATAATGTTTTCACCCGATTCAGAAACAGACCCCAATTTTGAGCTTTCAATAGGACCCAATAAACCTGTACAATTTATGTCATTTTCCTGCATTATCTTAGAGCCTTTTTGACAGATTATTTCCAACATTGGGACTGAATTTTCAGCACAAGCGACCCGATTGTCATCAATTTTAACAAGACAAGATTTCAAATCCAATTTCCCAACAGAATGACCGGTCAGGTCTAGGGTACCAACCAGCGACTCTAACGGTCCATTTTGTGCAGCAAGTCCAGTAACAACAGAATTTTCTGGAATTAAAGTCCTATCATTTCTATATGCAGTACTGTCTTTTCCTATCAATTCAATCCTATCATTTCTATTATGAACATGCATATTGTTACAGTATGAATCCCCAATAGAACTATTCTCATGTAATTCATCAGCATGTGGAAAAGAACTCATACCCGATGATGTATTTATCATAGAATCAATAGGCGCATCTTCTCCGTTGTTTAGGACTTCATCCATGATTTCTGGCTTCTGCTTCCTGGGATTGTTAAGAGACCTGCGAGTTCGTCTATCAGACCTAGCCTTGCTGCTTGTCGATGGCCCCTTCAGCACCTTCTTAGGATCATCATGGCGGACTTGAAGGACGCCCCTTGCCCGAGTAACTACACTGGACGGGCGCGTACCAGTCATTGGAAAGATCAAGCGCAAACTGCCTAATCTTCAAAGGAGCCACAGAGATTGGAATTCTGCAGCAAAGGGTGGGCGCAAACAGCACGATTGGAAACCAATCGCACCGGAACAGGGGCTAGAAAATAATTGCTCAAACAAGAAAGGGTTTAAGCAATTTGGGAACGGTTTGTAGCTACGAAAGCTTCCTCCAGACCGAACACTTGATTCAAACGGCGATAAAGAAGTTCAATGGAGACCTACCCGCGCCTCGCGGTGTGGTTTGATGTCCCGACCGAGGTCCGAACTAACCTGTAAATGAAAAGTGAGAAGAGGAGGGCGACCGACGCCGATTTGACGTCAAGTCTCTGCAAAAGGGGGTTTGACGAAATGTTTCGGTAAACGGTAAGAGAAGATGACCGCGACCGTTTCTTGCACAACAGAACACGTTCCAGAGGGCGCACGACAACCGATCGAAGGTGCTGGAGGATGGCGGCTGACTTCCGATGTAGAAGCGCGGTCGCGACACGAATCCGTGTCGTTTGTGTTGTTCGTGCCGATCGTGCCGATCGTGCCGAATGTGCCGATCGTGCCGATTGTGCCGTTCGTGCCGATTGTGCCGTTCGTGCCGAAAACGACATAAATATCCGATCTTGAAACTATATTCGTGATTTCTCCCGATTCCTCCGTTCAAATTGAAATTTTTTCGGTCAAATTGTAGGGGGGAAAGAGACGCACCTACTGGAGAAATTTGAGATCATTCCGACGTCAAAAGCTCTGGCGGTGTTGATGTGCCGATTGTGCTCGAATTGAGAAAAAAATCTCCAGAGAAAATTTCTCTCTCTAAGTGCGTTTTTTTGGTATTTAAAACGAAAGATCTTACGCATAAGTGATTGAAATTCCGAAAGTGTTTGTGTATTGTGTGTGTATTTACCAAGCGTAAAAAGTTATTGTATTACATCATAGTGAGTGGTGTAACCGACGAGTAGCGATTAAGGCTTGTTCGGCATTGTGTGAGTGTTGTAACATTCAAGCTAGTGGAGATCCTTCTCATAATCTGAGAAGAAGGGGTGACGTAGGAGGATTTGCTCCGAACATCCATAAAAAATCTTGTCTTGTGTCATTTCCTTTATTTACGGCTCACTTACCCTAAACCGAACCATCACTCATTTCAAACCAAACCGAAACATAATCCTATGCTTTACTCAAACCGGTTTATATATATATATATCTTCTCTAACCGACTCCTTATTAATCTCATCAAATTAAACGTTGTGTGTTGCTTCCAACTGAAATAGACATTTTCGCCCTTGAACCCTGTTCAAGAGTTTGTGACAGTTTGCGTAGTGTTAAGAAACGATTTTAGTCTCTAACCGGACTATCACCAATCAGAGTGTGTGTTGTTGAAGTAAGCGATCAACCCTTGAAAATCGGAACCCCGATCCTCCAAGGACGATCCCGATCCTAACATATATATATAATTTATACAATTAATTATTAATAAATTTATATATTTATATAAATAATTATTAGTTATATTTTAAATTTAATAAAAATATATGATATATATCTTTCCTAGTTTCTTTCTAATCTCTCTCCACTTATTAATTTTTTTTTTAATCTTAAATTTTAATTTCTCATTTTTAATAGTATTTTTTTTATTCTTATTAAATCTTAAAATTTATTAATATTTTATATTTTTCATAAATATTAAATTTTATTAATATTTTTATATTTACTTTCCCTAAAAAAAATATCCCTTCGTGTATATTCCTTTTTTTTTTTATATATCTCACTTTTATTCCTCATATAAATTAAGTAAAAATAAATAAAAAATTACAAATAAATTCTCATAACAACTTTTAATAAAATATTGAATAATTTATTTTTTTTTACTAAAATAATAAAATTTATTCAAACATTTTGCTGCAATAATAAAATATACAAAATAAAAAAATAAAAGAATACATATAGAATAAGTCTTATAATACCCTAAATCTTAAATTATAAATTATATATTCTAAACTCTAAACTAATTATATAAATATATATTCTTATACAAAAATTTAACCTTATACATGTTAAATCTTAAACTAATTATATAAATATATATTCATATAAAAAATATAACAAATTAATAATATTATTTGCAAATATTTATAATTAAAAATATCATAAATTCTAAACTAGTTATATAAATATATATAAAAAAATTAAAACCGATAATATTGACCATTTCTATATCAACCGGGTTTTAAAATTGTTGATATTGCTCCCTTTATATCAATGGTTTTTTAAATGGTTGATATAGATTTGGTCAATATCAACAGTTTTTAAAGTAGTTGATATAGATGTGGTCAATATCAATGGTTTTTAAAACTGTTATATAGAGTGGGTCAATATCAACCGTTTTAAAATTTCGTTAATATAGATGAGTTAATATCAACCGTTTTAAGAGCGGTTGATATTGACCCCCTTTATATCAACGGTTTTTAAAACTGTTGATATAGAGTGAGTCAATATAAACCGTTTTAAAATTTTGTTAATATAGATGAGTTAATATCAACCGTTTTAAGAGAGTCACAAGAGTTCGACTAAAATTTGGTGGGTTTTTTACCGAGTGAATAAAGAGGCATATGAAAATTTGTGAGTCAATAGAGGCCGACTAAGATTGATGAGTGGTTTGCCAAGGAATAAGAGGTGCGTGGAAATGTGTGAGGTCACAAGATGAAATGTTGATTGGAATTTAGTAGTTGGTTTGCCGAAGTGAGGATAAATATAAGAGGTTTTCTTATCAAATTAGATATTAGTGGTTAAAAATATATGAATGTGTTAGGATCTTCAAATTAAGGTCTCGGTCCTAGAATAATTTCATCACCCTTTCTCGGCACCCTGTTAGATAAATTAGACCGGTTAAAATAAGAATTTAACAAAAACAAATTCCCTGTGCAGGAACGGTCAAGAACCTTGAACGGTCAAGAATCTGACCGGTCAAGAATCCAACCTGTTAGGATCTAGGTCGCGGCTAGAGGACCGGGGTCTGGCCGGTCAGCGCGTTTCACTCAAAGAGGTGGTGATTAATCCGGTTAGAGATTAATACCGGGGTTTCAATACTACACAAACTGTCACAAACCCTTGAACAGAGTTCAAGAGCGAAAATGGTTTGTTTCAGGTTGAAGCAGCACACACACGAGATAGGCAGAACCGGATTTGAATAAGACAGGTTTGGAGATTGCTGGTTCGGTTTTTGGAACTTAATGATTCGGTTGGAGCGGTATTAGTCGATTAGTGCAGATCGGTTAGAAAGTAAAGCAGGCAGAAAGTAAATAACAAGACATGTTTTTATGGATGTTCGGAGATAAAACTTCTACGTCACCCCTTCCTCTCGAAACCGCGAGAAGGATATTCACTAAGGAATACAAACACAATCCGATCGAGACTTATTTCCTGCTCGATAACACCAGTACAATTTTAACCGAAATTGTAAAAATTACACTTCAACTTAGCACTTATGCTTTCTAGAGATAGAACACACTCTTTTCACTTGTAGATTAAATGTTCACTGTGTCCCATATTTACTCTTCTTCAGCTGCTTCTTTTATAGGTGAAATATGCCCACGGTCATATTTCACTTCCTTGAATTTGATTGGCTGAGCATAGGTTCAGTGATTCAGACCTAGCAGTTAACTTTTCAGACCTGGTGGTCTGTTCTTCTAGTATGTAGGTCAAACCGGCTAGGTTTGTCTTTTACTCGATGTGGTAACTGTCGGTTAGACAGTTGTCTGTACTTGGAAGATTGCCTTTCTGATTTATCCTGAAGTGGAAAGATCTTGTAGGACGGTCTTCTGCAGCCTGCAGACTGTCCTCAGACTTGTATGAATATGGAAATGTTTAGTCTGTTCCTTTGGTATCATTCTCAACAGATACCCGAAGTATCTTCTTATGCTAGTCGGTTATTTGTGTTAACCGAATGACTTTCGATTATTCCTTGGCTTCTAAATGACCGAATGTCTAGTGTCCTTAGTGATCTGATCGGTCCGGTTCATTGTTCCTACATAGGAGGTTTATTTGTGTTAAGTTTTGTTAACCGGTCTAATTTTATCTAACAATTTCTCCCTTTTTGATTATTTTATTTAAAATTATCAAAATCATGTAAGATTGCAAAAGTAGGCCGGTTCTATTTTATTTGGCCGGATTTTTGGAAACTGACTTGGGAGGATTTTTCGAAAAATTTTGGAAAAATTTTGAGAAAAATTTTGGAAATTCTAATCTTTTATCTTATCAATTTCTCCCTTTTTGATTATTTTATTTAAAATTATCAAAATCATGTAAGTTTGTAAGAGTAGGCCGGTTTCTAAAAAGAACCTTATATATATATAAAGATAACCGCAAATGGACAAAATATTATATATGTAGAAACCGAAATAAACATAAGGGAAGATAGAAAAGAAAGCCCCTAGTTCAATTTGGATGGCAGGAAGTCATCCATCAGCGCATTTGTTTGTTATTCCTCAGCCGGTTGAGCCGTCCTTGAAGATGAACCTCCAGCTCCCGAGGTGTCCGTGTGAGGAGGGAGCGGTTGACCGACCGTTCTGATTGGAATCGCATTGAAAACTCGCTGTCTTGTAGGTGGCGGCTCAAGATTCTCTTCGAAGTCATCCCCGGTTTGCAAAGCCGGCTTCGGTGGAGGGTCAACAATTGTCTCTGTGATCCTATCCAACATCTCGGTGACTTGAACTTTCTTTGAAGGAACTTTCCTTTTCCGTGTTGCCGGAACCGAAGAGGAGGGAGCCGCCTTGGACTTCTTGTGAGCCTTGGCATATTCGTCGATCCTTTGTTTTTCAGTGTTGAACCGCTCTGCATCCTTGGCCTCTTGAGTGGCTATGGCCTTTGCAAGTGCTGGATTTCTAGCCGATACTTTTCGTACACGTTCGGCTAATTCCTCATCAGACAGTCGTGGTGCCTCCTTCTTTTTCCTCGTCTCCTCATCCAGCGCATCTTGAAGTTTCTTAGCCGCCCGGGCGTCTGCCTCCTCAACCGCTTTATCGGCAGCAATCTAGGCATTTATTAGTTCATTCACCTGTTCGGTGACCGCCTTGAGGTCGACTTCAAGTTTGTCGTTTCGTTCCTCAAGACTTACGTTCTTCTTTTCAAGGCTTTCGACCCTATCAAGTGTGGAACCGGCTTGGGCACCTGACCGCCCCAGGTCCTCATCGACCTTTGTAAGTCGTTGCTCGGTCGTATCTTGAAACCGTTTCAAGTCATCCACCAACTTTGAGGTCGTATCTTCCAAGTCTACGGTTCGCCTAAGATGAGCTTCGTACAGAACATTGTCGTCACGGTATTTGGCTTCGACCGCCGTGATCCGGGCATCTGCCTTCACAAGATCATCCCTCGTTGTTTCGGCCAACTTGATTGTTTAAACCGCGGCTTTCTTGATTTTCCTCTTCCACGGTCGAACCTTTGTGTTGGCAAACTCTTGAATGAGAGACTTGACTCTTTCTTCTGTGACGGCCGGTTCTGAATCCCCAGGTTGATCGGATTCGTGTGGCCTGGTGAAAGGAGTCTCTGTCCTTTTGTCGGTTTCGTTGACGACCGGATCCGCTAGAGGAGACGTATCACCTCGATTCTGACCGTCACCGGTCTCAAGAGTTGGAGAGGGCGTTGGATTTTGCCGTTCGCGCACCGCGTCAAGCCTTGCCACTTCGTCGATGAACTCCCCTTTCTTGACCGCAAGGATATCCAACACCAATAGTTGTAGTGGAGCCTTCGGTGTTCCTAGAATATACCTATCTGTAAGTTTTTGCATATGTTCGGTTAGTTTTTGTAGCCGAGCACGCGGTTCCACTATTCCTTGTTGGTCCAAAGCTTCGTTGGGATCCGTGGCATTTGTGAGTCTGATAACGTCTTCCTCTATCTCCAAAATCCTTTCAAATCTTTGTCCGGTGGTTAGGTCCGGTAGCACATGTTTGAAGAATTTGTCGCACCGGATCCGGAACCACTCACTGTATGCTTCGGATGCCGCATGAGCTTGTAGATCTATTTCCTCCATGATTCTGCGTACTACATTCTCGGCTACCTTCTGAATGTTGTTGGTATTGTGAACAACTTCTTCCCCATGGCCGGCTGCACCGGTATCGACATTTTCAAGACTTGTGACCGATAGTTCTTCTTCAATCGGTCCTGTTTCTTTCCCGAACTCACTTTCTTCGGTTTTCTACGAGGCGGTTCGGTCAGACGTGGAGGCCGAATCTTCCTCATCTCGTGTTTCCGAGGGCGGTTCCGCGAAGTCTATCGGTTGTTTTTCCTTCTTGCTTCCGGACCTGCCCTTTACCGGAGCCGGTTTCTTAGCGGCGGACTTCTTCCTTCCGCCACCTGTAGAACCGGGGGCCGGCCTCTTCTTTTCTAAGAATTGGTGTGACCGTATGATCTTACTTGAAGGAAGAGTAACACCCGGACCGGTGTTGATGTTGTTGTGGAGCATGATCTTCCCGAGTGGAATGGTGTATCCCCATGACCGGGTGGAACATGGTACCACCATTACCTTTAGATTGTGGAAAATCTCCTTCGCCTAGTTAATATTTATGCCGTTTAGTAAACCGGCAAACATCTCGATTTTCGCCTTGGTGAGGTTATCGAAGTTTCCCCCTCTTGCCTGAATCGACTTGGTGAAGATGTCAAAAAGCGGTATGTATTCCGGTCGCAATGTTGATTTCTTTCCGGAGACCTCTACAGGACCCGCGGTTGCCGAGAGAACCTGGCAAGCCGCCTCGAATGTTTTTCGGTCTAGATCCATCGAGGCGTTGCGTCCATCTGTTGGAAGGCGTAGGATTTCTACAACCGACTCTTCAGTTATGTGGAACTATTTACCGCCTACGGTTGCGGTTATTGTACTGCCAGAGAGAGATGCGGTTTTAAAGAATTCTTCAACCGCTTCCTTGTATAGAACTAAAAGACCACCTTAGAAGTATTCGAGACCGGCCTCGGAAATCCGGGATAGAACTTCCTTTGCCGGAGCCGAACCGTTTTGTCTGATTTCCTCAAAGTCCACCTGAATGATATGTTTGAACAATGCTGAATCACGACCCATTGTTGATGATTGAGAGAGTTTGAGAGAGCAAGAGAAAAACCGCTTTGAGAGAATTTGAGAGCTAGAGAGAGAAAGCCGTTTCGCGTAAGAGTGAAATGAAATGGCCAAGAGTCCCTTTTATAGGCGCGGTTTGGAAGCCCAACCGTCGCAAACCGTCCCATCACCTTTGGGCGGGAATTTTCCCTCCAAGTGAATTTGGCAGCAAACTACGGCGGTAAACTAAGGGCGGTAAGTCAGAGCGGGAAGCCAAGGGTGGGATTTATGAGCGGGAGTTTCTGGGCGGGAAATTTTCCTCCAAAAATTTCGAGTGGACTTTGTTTTAACTTTTGAACAGTCGGTTCTTTTGAGAACCGTCTATTTAACTAATGTTATTTATTAACCGCGAAGATGCGGTTTATGAATTTGACCGGATATTTCAACGAAGACAAATTTGTTTATCGATTTTAACCGGTTAGTTAGATGAGTGATCTGAGTTTTTGCAACTTTTGACCCGGTTAAAAAACTGAAATAGATTTTCATTGAATAGCGGTACAAGATAGAAACCGATATATGAATCGGTTTGAACATATAAAAGGAAATGAGTACAAAAGAGATAACGATACAACTTAGGCAATAACCATCCTAGAGAACTTGTCCTCCACCTCATCCACATCAAGAAAGTTTGAAAGAGATGCCGGTGTACCCGGTCCAAATTTTGGACGGTACATGAGTATGAGTCGACTGATGTGAGGAGCGTAGCCGAGACCTCTTTTGGTCAACACCATAGTTTTCAGGTTGTTGAATATGACCGATGACCAATTTATGGGAGCATAACTCATGATGTAGGTCATCATGTTGTACACCTTCTTGGAGTATCGCTGGTTGGGGATTGGCAGATTAACGAGCGATTGATAATTTCAAGAAGAAGCTGGATGTGGAACCGAAGACAGATCTTTGACCCGTTGTTCTCCACCGGCACCCCGGTTCCGGAGAACAGCCAAGCATAAGATTCCGCGGCGCGGCCCTCCCGGGGCGGGAAGTCCGAAACACTTCGGTGGGCAGGTTGAACATTTGAGCAAATTCGGCTTCATCCAGCCAGAATGTGTGATCTCTCACCGTGGAAACAATGTAGTTTCCTCTGATTCAAGCACTTCTAAAGAAAGTTTTGACATCCTCGAGGAGTATAGGGCCGGATTCTTCGAGAAAGGTTCGAAGACCGATGTTAATGAGGGATTCAAACAACATCTCCTTTGTTTCTTGATCATCGATCTCCAAGCATGATTCAAAATCAATGCTTAGGAAGTTTGGTAGAGTTCGGCTCGGCATGATTCAAACTTTTCTAAGAGAGAGAGAGATGGAGTTCAAGAGATTTTTTATTTGAGATGTGTTAAGTTGATTAGGGAATGGCTCTTTATATAGATCCGGTTTTGGAGGGAAAACATCAACATTGAATGTCAGTTTTGTCTTATTGGAGAAGAGAATATTTATGTTTCCAACGTGTGTTGGGAAGAGGTTAGTTTTGACCGATTGCGGAGCTCGAGGTAGGGATTTAGTTGAAAAGTAACCAAGTTAGTTGGGTTGTAATTACTCATGTAGTTGGGGGTTATCTCATTAATTAAATGTTACTTTTCATTAATGACTGATGCAACAATAAACTGAAAAGTAACCGATTGAAACCGAAGATAACCTAGACTAGACCGAAGGTAACATAGATGAAGCCGAAATGATCATAAATGAGTTGAACAAAGATACAACCGGTGCGTGCAGCAAAATGACCGGTTGTAGGAAGGAGTGACTTAATATCCGCTGGAGGTGACGACACCGTTGGGGTTGTTGCGGTGATTCCTCCTCTTCCAAGCCTTCTCAAACCGTTCAAAGAAAGAGTCGGCGACTTCCTTGGTGAGCACTTGAGCTTGGTTCAGACCTTCGCCCGGACAAGTCGGAACTCCAAGCTCAAGAAGAAGACAACTCAGTTGTGGAACGAGGCCAACTGTTCGAACGCCAATCATCCAGATTAGGACGTCGAACAGTACCCTTGACCAATTTACCGGTGTACCGGTGGTGATAGCCGCCATCATGTTGAAGGTCGCGGTACAGTAGGTGTTCGTCACATCTCTCCCTAAGATGCTTCGACCGATCACGTCATTGAGGACCTAATATTCAGCCCTCAATAGTGACTTCGTACCATGGTCATCAACGGGTTGGTTAGACAGGGCAAAGGTGAGGGAAATCTCGGACTTTAAGTCGGCCGGAACATTGAGATCGGTTAGCCCTTGCTTTGGTAGGCTGAAACACCTTGCAAAGTCATTTTCGGTGAAGTCAAAGACTATACCTCCCACTTTTGATTGGATATGAGTATCAAAATGAGGAGTTCCTCTGAAAACCCTGGCATTATAGAGGAATTCTAGGACAGATTCAGAGTAGATGACGTGCTTATCATCTAGGAAGTACTGAAGACCGGTGTCTTCAAGTGATTTGATCATCTTGAATACATCATAGTGTTCAGTGCTCAGGGCAGATTTGAAGTCCACTTGAAGGATGTTGTGAAACTGAGACATTTTTGTCTTAGTGAGAGAGGGAGTTATAACTTGTGATTGTTTTGTTTAAGGTTTGCTCAACTTATATATTAGTGGAGGGATAATCTTATTATCCAGTGTGTCACAAGTAATGATATCTATTAACCATAGGATAAAAGATTTTGCATGAAATAAGCATGTCTATAGCCTAGGTTGTTGGTCATAGGCCTGGATTGTGAAATATATCATATCTTCACGTCTTTTTAGGTGTGACCATTTTACTCCGAAAAGGTAATTTTTCAGAATAGATAAGTTTAAACACAGATAATTATTCCACTTTTGTTTGAAAGCCAAATAATCTAAGGTAAGCTATTTCCGAATCGGTCAGTTATCAGTTGTTCGTCCCGATGCGGTTATTTGGTGCATGCACTAAGTAACCGGTCGATTTACTCTGACTGATAAACCAGGCGGTTCTTCCATAGAAACCTTGGTAAATTTGGAATCCGACAATTTAGGAAGAACTATCGGTTGTATGTCCGAACCGATTTCCCTTTTTAAGCATCCTTAGGGAGGATCTGACTAATATCGGTTAAACCGAGTGTAAGTCTGAATTGAGAGATCTTAGCTTCCTGCAGAGATATTGTGAAGATATCGGCTACTTGTTGATCTGTCGGTACGTATTCCAGCCGGATATGCTTCAGCATGACATGTTCTCGAATGAAGTGGTGTCTGATGTCAATGTGCTTGGTTCTAGAGTATAGAACCGGATTGTAGGTGATTGCTATGGCACTTGTGTTATCACAGAAGATTGGAGATTCTTCGGCTGTGATACTGAAATCCTTCAGTTGTTGTTGGATCCAAAGAAGTTGTGAACAGCAGCTTCCGGGTGCCAGGTATTCAGTTTCTGCGGTTGATGTGGCAACCGATGTCTGTTTCTTGCTATGCTATGAAACAAGCCGATCACCGAGGAATTGGCATGTTCCGTTGGTGCTTTTTCTATCAACCTTGTAACCTGCATAGTCTGCATCAGAATAACTTGTTAGATTAAACGATGAATCATTTGGATACCACAGACCGACGTCAGGGGTTCCCATGAGATATTTCAAGATCCTCTTTGCGGCTGTATAGTGAGACTGTTTTGGGTTGGCCTGAAATCTTCCACACACACCGACCACAAACAGAATGTCCGGTCTACTTGCTGTCAGGTATAGAAGGGAACCGATGATTCCTCGGTAAGCAGTCAGGTCTACCGCTTGACCCTCATCATCTTTGTCCAATTTGACCGATGAGCTCATTGGAGTAGCCGCCGAGGAGCATGTGTCCATCCCAAATTTCTTTAGGAGTTCCTTAGTGTACTTAGGTTGGCTTATGAAGGTTCCTTCTTCGAGTTGCGTAACCTGAAGACCTAGAAAGAAGCTTAATTCCCCCATCATACTCATTTCAAATTTGTTAGTCATCAGAGTTGAAAATTTATCCCACAACTTAGGATCGGTTGATCCGAAAATGATGTCATCTACATAGATTTGAACAAGTAGGATATGTTCCTTCTTCTCAAACTTAAAAAGTGTTTTGTCCACCGAACCGATGGTGAAGTCATGGTTCAACAGAAATGTTGTTAGTGTGTCATACCAGGCTCTAGGAGCTTGCTTTAGACCGTATAGAGCTTTGTTTAACCGGTATACATGGTTTGGAATTTCAGCATTTTTGAAACCGGGTGGCTGCTCAACGTATACCTCTTCATGTAGGTCACCGTTCAAAAATACACTTTTAACATCCATTTGAAAAACTTTGAAGTTTTTGAAAGCAGCAAACGCTAGAAAAATCCTAATAGCTTCAATCCTAGCCACAAGGGCAAATGATTCTTCAAAATCAATGCCTTCTTCGTGTTTGTATCCTTGTGCCACTAACCTAGCTTTGTTCCTCGTGAACAAACTGTCTTCATTGAGTTTATTTCTAAATACCCATCTTGTTCCTATGACTGGTTGATCTTTCGGTCTAGGGACTAGGTACCAGACTTTGTTACTCTCAAACTGGTTTAACTCTTCTTGCATTCCCAAGATCCAATCCAGATCTGACAATGCTTCATCCACTCTTTTCGGCTCAATCTGGGATATAAAATCGGAATTGAAGTATTCCTCCAGAATTTGATGCCTAGTTCGAACAGGTTCTGAAGGGTCACCTATAATCTGCTCAGAAGGATGCTTGGCGTTCCTTTTGAAATTCGGTTCAGGAGTGTCTACCAAGTTACCGTTTACTTGATCAAGGCTAGACATATCAGTAGGCTGAACAGGAATTTCAGACCGACCGATTTCCTCGGTTTAGACCGAAGTGTCAGCTTCCTGTTGTGGGACAGCTTGATCCAGCTGGGTTTCATCATTACCCATTTGGTCATGGACAAACCTCCTAAAGACCGGAATTTCATCTTCACTATCAGAATGGATATTGTTATTTTCCAATCTGTTATATAGATCAAAGCATGATGCAGTGTTACTTTCAACCGATTCATCGAAAACAATATGAAGTGATTCCTCCACGGTTGAAGTTCTGTTATTATACACTCTATATGACTTACTCACTGCTGAGTAACCTAACATGATTCCAGTATCGGTTTTTGCATCAAAAGCAGATAGATAAGTTTTTCCATTTATATGAATGTAGCATTTACAACCGAAAATCTTAAGGTATTTAAGGTTGGGAACCCTGTTAAAATAAACCTCATAAGGTGTTTTGTTATGAAGCTTGTTAATTAAGGACCGGTTTTGTGTGTAGCATGCAGTGTTAATAGCCTCATCCCAGAATTTCTGAGCAATACCCGAATCGGCTATCATTGACCGTGCGACTTCCTTGAGAGTTCGGTTTCTTCTCTCGGCCAGGCCATTTTGTTGAGGAGTCCTAGCACTAGACAACTCGTGTCTAATACCAGATTCATCAAGAAATGTTGTTAAAGTGCTGTTTGTAAATTTGGTTCCTTTATCACTTCTAATACTATTGATGCGTGTTGATTTTTCATTTTGCAAACGTTTAAGCAGTGTGATCAAGTTTGATGCGGTTTCACGTTTGGATGGTAGAAATATTACCCGTGTACCTAGAGTAATCATCAATAACTACCATAGTGTAAAGCATGCCTCCTAGACTTATGACCTGAATCGGTCCAAATAAATCCATGTGAAGAAGATCTAAGCATCGGTTAAATTGAATGTTTCCTTTACTCTTGAAGGTTGACCTAGTTTGTTTACCCATTTGACATGCTGAACAAACCTTATCCTTATTAAACACTATGTCAGGAACTCCTTCGACTAACTTTTTACCGCGAATGTAGTTTAAGGTTTTCATGTTCAGATGGTTTAGTCTCTTATGCCACAGCCAAGTTTGATCGGTTTTAGCTATCATGCATACAGGATATTCTACTTTAGTTTTCCAGTTTACCTTGTAAATATTTCCTAGCCTATTTCCGGTTAGGAGTATGGTACCTTGAGAGTTCTTAACTAAGCATGCATGTTTTAGAAGTTCTACAGTGTATCTAGCATCACACATTTGACTAATACTTAGCAAGTTAAAACGTAGGTTTTCAACTAAGAGTACATTATCAATTGTTAAGTTACCATGGACAATCTTACCCTTTCCCACAGTTCTACCTTTTGAATTGTCACCGAAGGTGATTAATGCACAGGTTTCTATTCTGATGTCGGTTAAAAGGTTGTTGTTTCCGGTCATGTGCCTAGAGCAACCGTTATCCAAGTACCATTCAGCGTTTCCTAGACGTTTCTTTATATCCTGCAAAATGTATATATTTACAACTATTTGGTACCCACATTTACTTGGGTCCACAGGCGATTAGTCCCTTGGGTATCCAGACCTTGACAAACCGGACAGCTTTCCTTGCTAAGGTCTTAACCGTCTTTTTGGCACTTGGTTTTGGGTCTTTCGGTTTTCCTAAGAAGGCCTTGTATGAGGGTGATTTTTGGTTTGTCCTATGCGGTTGTCGATTTGCTCTCCTATTTTTGAGCAAGTTGGCTTTTCTTTTCTCAGTGTCAAGCCATTTTTCAGAAGCAGTTGGACCTACATAGGTTAGTTTTTCTTCCGTATAATAGGCAGTTAATTCCTCTTCAGCGGTTAAGCAACTTCTGACAAAACTTACAAAAGGAAGGTCATTCTTTGAGTGCCTTACTTTGTTTACGGGTTTTTGGTTTTTGGATCTATCGTTTTTGTATCCTAAACCAAACATGCAAAAAGGGTGTCTCTTATAACTACACATGTTTCTTAGCATGTCACTAGATCTCTTATATGCGGCCATTTTGTACTGGAGTCGGGCATTTTCTTCCTTGGTCAATTCTCGAACTGGCTCATTAGGCTGTTCGTTCTTAGGTGATGGTTCAGGTGCTGACTCGGTTTCTAAGATAGGGGTTTCATCAAATTGTATGATTTCTGGTTCGGTCGATATGGGTACCATAGGGTCGGTTCTAAAGTTGGGTTGTTTAGGTAATAGAGCTAGTAGGTTCTTATACTCTGCTACCATATCATTCAATGCATTATATAACTAATCTTTAGTAAATTCTTCACAAAGAGAGTCAAGTACCTGTTCCTCATTTTCCATGAGGCATGTGAGTTCATCATCACTGTCACTGTGAGCCCATAAGCTTCCTCCATCATCGGCTATCAGTGCTTTCTGAGCCTCACTTCCTTCACCGGTTTGTTGATAGTTATTTCGGTTATTTTGATTGTCCGGTTTCCGGTCATCCCTCATCGGTTTCTGCATTCCCACTTGAAATGTCCCAAACAGTTGTAGTTATAACATCTTACATTAGATTTATCACCGTAGTTGTAGTTGTTTGTTGGTTGGCTCCTCTTCATGAATATCCCAAATTTCTGTGCAAGCATTGCCATGGCATCCTTGGTGAACTGTTCAGCGGTTCTGATCGGTGCAGGTAGAACCGGTTCTGTGGATGTGATCAATGCTCTAGTTGAGGTTGAGGTTGAGACTCCTTCTTCAGTCCTAGATCTCATTTCAAACTCATATGCCTTAAGATCTTCAAATACATCGTGTAGCTTCATTTTGCTTAGGCAGTTTGATTCCCTCATCACCATTGTCTTTATGTCCCATGCACTTGGAAGAGATCATAATGCTTTCATGATAACTTCCTTGTTATCATACCTCTTGCCAAGGGTTGCTAGCTCGTCTAACACACCTGTGAACCGGTCACTGTATTCTCTCATTGTTTCTCCCGGTTTCATCTTGATGCTTTCAAACTTTCGAGTAGCTACCATTACCTTGTTTTCCTAGGTTTTTTCATTTCCCTCATGGATCTGTATAACCGTTTCCCATGTTTCCCTTGCGGTTTTACAGTCTCTGATTTTGCAGTATGTGTTTCTGTCCACACCGTTGGAGATCCGGTTTCTGGCATTGTTATCCAGGTTCTTTCTTCTCCTATCTTCAGCTGTCCAATCCTTCATGTCCTTATCAATGATTATCGGTCCTTCGGCTTGAATGAACTGCATTTCATCATCCATGGTGATTAGGTACAGGTGCATGCGTGCCTTCCAGTTGGAAAAGTCGTCACCTTCTAGCATTGGGGGCCTATCAAACGACATGCTTGCTTGAGTATTGAAACTAACTGCTCTGATACCAATTGTTAGGATCTAGGTCACGGCTGGAGGACCGGGGTCTGGCCGGTCAGCGCGTTTCACTCAAAGAGATGGTGATTAATCCGGTTAGAGATTAATACCGGGGTTTCAATACTACACAAACTGTCACAAACCCTTGAACGGAGTTCAAGCGCGGAAGTGGTTTGTTTCAGGTTGAAGCAGCACACACACGAGATAGGTAGGACCGGATTTGAATAAGACAGGTTTGGAGATTGCTGGTTCGGTTTTTGGAACTTAGTGATTCGGTTGGAGCGGTATTAGTCGGTTAGTGCAGATCGGTTATAAAGTAAAGCAGGCAGAAAGTAAATAACAAGACAGGTTTTTATGGATGTTCAGAGATAAAACTCCTACGTCACCCCTTCCTATCGAAACCGCGAGAAGGATATTCACTAAGGAATACAAACACAATCCGATCGAGACTTATTTCCTGCTCGATAATACCAGTACAATTTTAACCGAAATTGTAAAAATTACACTTCAACTTAGCACTTATACTTTCTAGAGATAGAACACACTCTTTTCACTTGTAGATTAAATGTTCACTATGTCCTACATTTACTCTTCTTCAGCTGCTCCTTTTATAGGTAAAATATGTCAACGGTCATATTTCACTTCCTTGAATTTGATTGGCTGAGCAGAGGTTCAGTGATTCAGACCTGGCGGTCAACTTTTCAGACCTGGTGGTCTGTTCTTCCAGTATGTAGGTCAAACCGGCTAGGTTTGTCTTTTACTCGATGTGGTAACTGTCGGTTAGACAGTTGTCTGTACTTGGAAGATTGCCTTTCTGATTTATCCTGAAGTGGAAAGATCTTGTAGGACGGTCTTCTGCAGCCTACAGACTGTCCTCAGACTTGTATGAATATGGAAATGTTCAGTCTGTTCCTTTGGTATCATTCTCAACAGATACCCGAAGTATCTTCTTATGCTGGTCGGTTATTTGTGTTAACCGAATGGCTTCCGGTTATTCCTTGGCTTCTAAATGACCAAATGTCTAGTGTCCCGACCTTCTTGTTTTGACCGATCTTGCCTTCTTGTTCGGTCACGCTTCTGGTTAGTTTGACCGGTTAAGTTTCTTAACCGGCTCAGTGATCTGACCGGTCCGGTTCTTTGTTCCTGCATAGGAGGTTTATTTGTGTTAAGTTCTGTTAACCTGTCTAATTTTATCTAACAAAACCGATCAACAATCAAACCGGTTAGAAGAAGAAGCAAATGATGTATTCAAAACCGGAAGTCATCCGGTCAACCTGAAGCTATGAACAACCGGTAGACATCCTAAACCGAAATGCAGTATCCAACCGAAAAATGGATGAAGAGACTACTTAGAGAAAGAAGTCAAGATTATCAAACTAAGTACAATCTACAAATTCGTGCAAACGAACACTTTGAGTATCTGCGGAAGATGATACCAAAGGAACAGACTGCAACATTGTCATATCCATATAAGTCTGATGATACTCTGAAGGCTGCAGAAGATTACCTGAAGAAACAGTTACCATTTTGGTACAAGTCAAAGGTGAAGTCTTCCAGATACAGGCAACTGGCCAACCGACAGTTGCCATATCAAGTAAAAGACAAATGAAGCAGGTCCGCTCCATGCCTTGGAAGCTTAAACTGCAATTAATGCAATGCTGAATCTCTGCTCAACCAATCAGATTCAAGGATTACCCTGAAGGTATCCGTTGAAGAAATGTGACCGTTGGTACATTTCACCTATAAAAGAAGGAGTAAATGCAACAACAACAACCAGAGATACAACAATTAAGAGTGCCAACAACCAAGAAGTTACAAGTTGTGTTTATCTCTCTACAAGATTCAAAGTTTAAGTGTGTATTTGAAGCGTGATTACAATTTCTGTGAGAATTATAAGATTGTTTATCGAGCAGTAAATAAGACTCGATCGTGTATTGTGTTTGTGTATTCATTAGTGAATATCCTTCTCGCGGTTTCGAGAAGAAGGGGTGACGTATGAGTTTTATCTCCGAACATCCATAAAAACACGTGTCTTGTTCTTTACTTATTGTCGGTTCTGCTTTCTAACCGACTCACACTATTATAACCGAATTACATTATTCTAACCGATTCACTAAACCTCAAACCGACCTCCTAATCCCCAAACCGATATTCTCCATAACCTATCTCTATTCATCCTGTGTGTGTATTGCTTCAGTCTGAAACAAATCACTTCCGCACTTGAACTCGGTTCAAGGGTTTGTGACAGCCTGTGTAGTATTAAAACCCAGTATTAATCTCTAACCGGATTAAATACCAACCGTTGAGTGTTGTCAGAAAGTGTTAACCGGTCAGACCCCGGTTCCCCACCCCCGATCTAGATCCTAACACACCCTTTCTCGGTCCTATTGTGCACATGGGCCAGATTTCTGTTTGTTGTTTTAATATTTTGTTTTGTTTTTCCTTTCTATTTTACAAACCGAATTCTTTTATTTTCTAGTAGTTGTTGTAACCGAATATTCTGGGGCAAGACATCACCTATAAAAGGTTGATCACTCTTCCCCAAGGACCTATGAATGGAATAATGAAGATATGAATTTCAGCCCCCATTTGTCTATTATATCTATTATGGACTGTTGGGTATAGACCAGCAATATTTCTCTTCTCAACCTTGGTTCTTTTATCCCCACATCCCAAATTCTCTATTAAAAACCTTTCGCTGCCCTTTGAGTATAGAATTTCCACCCGATCTTATAGATCAAGAACTTGATTCTTGAGATCAAGAACCCATAAACACACCTTATGAAACAAGTCGCAACATTCTTGGTATCAGAGCAAAACGATCCTCAAATGAAAGAAACTCAATAGCAAAAAAGATGGATGCTCTTAAGACCCTACTCGAAGGCCAAACCCCACAATATGCCTCCATGCAAGCTTTCTTGTAACAACACATGACCGAACAGGCTGCTGTGCACAATGCCTTTCAGCAAAATATGGATAGAAGATTAAATACTGCTGGAAAAATCTTGACAGCCATTAAAAGTGGTGCGTTTAGTAACGGCCAAGATCCCCGCACCCGACCCTATGTTAATGCTTCTTACTACCTTCCACCAACCTGGCTCACAAATGTTAATATTCCTAAATTTGATGGGACTAATTTGGAGGTTGACTCATATTTGCCGAGCAAGTCTTTAAGGTGGGCAAGACGAATGATGCCACAAAACTAGACATTATCCGCACTCACTTTTCAAAAGAGGCAAGAACGTGGCATGACTCATATTTGCAGAACCACAACCATATGGAAACCTTGACATGACATGTATTCAAGAAAGATCTCTTGCTGCGATTCGGTCCTCCTATACACGACACCCCCATGAGACAACGCATGAACTTGAAATAGGTCAGTGCGGCCCAAGAAGCAACTTACGAGTCCCTAATGAGCAACAGGCCCTTGTACAACGCTGAACCGCCGCTGCTGCCCAAACCATGCAATGTTAACACGGCCTAGCCGAGCACGAACCGGAAAACCGATCCCAAGGAAGATCTGTGTTATACTTGCAATGAAAAGTGGGAGCCCAATCATAGGTCTAAATCTAAAATATTCATGGCCTCGGCTAATCAGCAAGAATTCCAAGAAGTCCATGAACCCGTCCAAGAATCAGGTTTTTATGACCCACCTTTGCTGCTTGAGACAATGGACGAACATGTCATTTCTTTGCATGCATTCACGGTCCAGCAGGTACCCCTCGGTCGCAGGTCAACATAATACAAAGCAACCGACTAGAAAAGACCTTGGAAAATTATAATGTTGCTGCCACGATACAAATAAAGAGTAAGAATGAACGCCAAATTGTTTAACTTGTTTTGGATGATACTCTTGAAAATTTCCAGCACATAACCAAAGGGTTCAATCAGCTATTCCAACAACCCAACAACCGACAACCAGCCAAGAAGGTAATTAGAAGACATGGCTATGTCGTTGCACATATGTTGCTGATTCGGAAAAAGTACTGGGTTTAGTTGTTTGAAGACATTCTAGAGTACAATCGGAAGAAAAATGACCATTTTGCTGCACCTGGCGTGCTGGGCCGAAGGAAGGACTAGATCTAGATTTTTGATAACACCCTAGTGCTTAATCGGAGCTGGAAGACCGAAGGCCTTTAAAGAAATGTGGTCCTACACTCCGACACTTGCTGAACCTGCTGAAAATCCGACTAGACAGCAAGAGAAAATAGTTCTTTTGAAGATAGGGGTATGCGCGTTAGCGACTAACCAAGCCACGGTCTTTTCGTCGAGGGCGACGAATTTTGAAAGAATGTTACGACTTGTTTCATAAGGTGTGTTTATGGGTTCTTGATCTCAAAAATCAAGTTCTTGATCTCAAAATCAAGTTCTTGATCTCTAGGACCGGGTGGAAATTCTATAATCAAAGGGCAACGGAAGATTTTAATAGAGAATTTGGGATATGGGGATAGAAGAACCAAGGGGAGAAGAGAAATATTGTTGGTCTATACCAAACAGTCCATAATAAATATAATAGACAAATGGGAGGTGAAGTTCATATCTTCATTATTCCATTCATGGGTAATTCTCGATCCAATCAACACTTGCCGCCAGAGGGTTAACGCCTAACAAAAGGCTAAGGCACAAAATTCCCTAGTTAGACAGAACGTCCAGTGCCCAAACAAATGCCGAAGACAACGTCATTTCTATTAGTTCGTCTTCTTCCTCATGACACCCGGATAAGAACAAGTCGAAATCGTTGATTTTTCAAAAATTGGAACTTGCTCGACCCCTTAAACAAATGATGAAATTCATAAAGAAAAATGACTACAATACCAACATGATTATTTTTCCTATAATCTTATTCTAAATCATTGTCTAAACAGATATAAACAGATAGAATTCAGCTAAGCAAGATAAAAGCCAATAATATTGTTTTTGACTGATTAAGATTATCCAAAAGGATAAGACCAACCTCTCATATCTTCATTCAACTTCTAAAAAAAACGCCATAAATTTCTTTAAGCTTTTCAGATTTTAGAAATTTTCATGTACACCCTACAAGCTCGGTTTTGATTCAAAAAAAAGATTTAACAAGTGTTTAAGAGTTTTCTCCAACTCATTGTAGGATATTATTAATGTAGGAATTAATGTTATGAATTAACGGTTAGAAATCCTGTTTTGAAAAAACAGAAAATATATATAAAATGGTGTTACAATTAAATAAAATATAAATAAGATATACGAAGAACGAAATCATTGATTGAGATGTTGATTCGAGATAGGTTCTTAACACATTTTCCTTAAAACAGTTTCATCGTCTCCCATTTGTGCTGGAGCTTATCGCAGATGGCTGTCTCCTAGTGTACAACGAATTTGGTAGTGATTCTGCACTGGAATCACTATGCATCGAACTTGATCAATGTATCTGAACTATCACCTTGTTTCAACGGAAATTATCGAGTAAAGAACTCGAAGAACACTCACAAAACAAGAAGAGGACTTTTGAAATTTTAGAGTGAGAAAATATAAGGGGATGAAGTAGTTTGAGATTATAGACGAGGGATTTTATAATATTGAAAAGATAAACTTTCATAGAATAAAATCAACCATTAATTTTTGATCCAATGGCTGACCTTGATTGCCTCTTTATTGCCATTTGCATTTTCTCTTAATTAGAAAATACACGTTACATTATTTTTTAAATTGCTAATAAATTCATGAACAATTAACAAAATTAAATATATTTAATTTGATAATTTTTCTTCAAGTCATTAAATGTTAATTACATAATTTGTTAGAAAAATTAAGTAAGTTAATTTTAAACCGGCCACACATTACAATTTTTGAATATTTATTCTAAATAATCAAAAAGGGAGAAATTGATAGAAAAATTGTTGTTAGAACTTATGAAAGGTTTAATGAATAGATAAATTAAGTTCAAATAAATATGTTAAACCGCTAAGTCATATCAAGTATATTAATTGGATTAAATATAACAAGAAGCTGCTGTAGCATAGTGGTAAACACCTCTGCCTGTCACGCAGGTGACTAGGGATCAAATCTCATCGACTGCAAATAGGTCAACTGAAGATCGGTCAAACAGGCATTTAATGAAAGAAGGCTCCGGTCAACCGACACTTAATGCCAGCCGTTCGGTCATAAATGAGTTTCGGTTAATTAAATGTTCCGATTGATTAAATGCAGCCGCTCGGTCATAAATGTTCTGGTTGATTAAATGCAGCCGCTCCAGTCTTTAATTGCTCTCGGCTCCGGATAATAAATACCTTCAGCATTCTCAGGTTTGAGACGAAGGTTCAAGTTCAGGACCGGTTGAATTGCAACAGGTAAATTATTCAAAAAATATGAATATCTTGAAGATAACATGAGAATATATGTAAAAGAAGAAACTAGGCATGGGGCAGGATAATGATTACAATATTCCTTGGGAAGGTTCAAGTGGTATCAGAGCGAGGTTCTTAACACTTTAGCAACCGAATATTATCATGTCTTTCATCAACGAGCCCTCAATGTTCTGCATCGAAGAATATGTTGAACGGAAGATACGGATGGAAGTGCATTTGGCCTCACAAGACGATGACATGTGGTATGTTATTACTGATGACCCGATAAAGATTGATAAGCCAAGATACAAATGGACGACGGAAGATAAAAAGATGAATAACCTGGATAATGTTGCCAAAAACATTTTGTTCAAGTCGCTGGACAAAAACATGTTTAATAAGATCAAGCTGTGCTCTTCTGCTAAAGAAATTTGGGAAAAGTTGATCCAACTGTGTGAGGGCAGCGACCAAATAAAGGAGAACCGGAAAGAGCATAAGGCTCTGATAGCTACTGAAATCAATAGCAAATGAGCCGATAGCGATTCGGACGACTCATCATCCAGCAACGGTGATGATAAAGCTGATACATGCTTCGCGGCTGAGAAAGAATCTGAGGTATTCGACTTTTCTTCTGAAGAATTTATTAAAGAAGACTTAGTTATTGCACTTAACGACATGGTCGATGAGTTCAAAAAATTGTCTGTTTTAATACCGACCCGGATAAAATATGAAACCGGAGAGTCAAGTGGTACCGCTGGTGAGCCAAGCAGAACCGAGACTTACGAACCGGTTGGACTATCCTTAGAGAATGAGAAGCTCAAGGAGACAGTCCAATCGTTAACCGAAGAAAATGAGAGAATAAAATATGTCACGGCTTCTTAGAAGAGATCTAGTGAAGCGGTAAGCCAGATGTCTAATTACCAAAGACATCCCAAATGTAAATTTGGTATTGGTTATAACAAATCCGCCACTCACAAGTATTCCAACGGGATGAAACTCACAAAAGAAATCTTCCTTTCATAAGATTTGTCAAGAGTTAATCAACCGAAAATGAGGAAGAACGTGGTCTAAACCGGAAAAAGAAATAAAATATGTAAGTCCAACTGACTCGGAAAAATGGCTTCATCCTGAGAGAAGGAAAGCCAACCGGCCAGCAGGTAAACAAATCGATCAACGACCACATAGAATTAATCAAAAGTCACCACAAAATAAGGCACTCTTAGGACAACAAAAAGATGTCAAGCCAAGCACCAGAAAAATAATTAGAACCATAACCGGGAAAGTTATCCGACTTATTAAAGTCTGGATTCCTAAGGGACTAATAAGCCGCGGACCCAAAGAAAAATGAAGACCAGATTCTCTATTGTCTATGAATGCAGGTAAATGAAGACAGAAGCTTGGAAGAGACAGCATTGCATCCGGACAACCGGTTGCTGACGTACACATCACATGAAGGGAACAAGAATGAAGTGGCTAACATCCTCACAAAGCCACTTCTCGAGTCTAAGTTTTGTTCTCTTAGAAATATTTTAGGATTGTTAGATTACAAAATTTGAAGAAAAATTGTTAAGCAAAATAAATTCTCCTTAAACCAAACCGTTTTTCCAAAAAAAAAACGGTCAAACAAATATAAGTTTTTTCAAAAAACCGGCCAAACAAATATAAGTTTTTTAAAAACCAGCCAACAATTACAAGTTTTGAATATTTATTCTAAATAATCAAAAAGGGAGAAATTGTTAGAAAAATTAAGTAAGTTAATTTTAAACAGGCCACACATTACAATTTTTGAATATTTATTATAAATAATCAAAAACGGAGAAATTGATAGAAAAATTAAGTAAGTTAATTTTAAACCGGCCACACATTACAATTTTTGAATATTTATTCTAAATTATCAAAAAAGGAGAAATTGATAGAAAAATTATTGTTAGAAGTTATGAAAGGTTTAATGAATAGATAAATTAAGTTCAAATAAATATGTTAAACCGCTAAGTCATATCAAGTATATTAATTGGTTTAAATATAACAAGAAACTGCTGTAGTATAGTGGTAAACACCTCTGTGAGTCACACTGGTGACTAGAGATCAAATCTCACCGACTGCAAATAATATTTAAAGTTTTTCTATTTCAGAGAAATTGAGCAAAATCCGTTCGGTTGGAAATATATATATCGAACGTTCGGTTGTTTGACTTCGGTTTGAAGTAAAAGCTCGGTCAGCCGGTTCGGCCAAGAAATTCAGTCAGCCGGTTGGTCAACTGGAGATCGGTCAAACATGCATTTAATGAAAGAAGGCTCCGGTCAACCGACACTTAATGCAGCCGTTCGGTCATAAATGAGTTCTGGTTTATTAAATGTTCCGATTGATTAAATGCAGCCGCTCGGTCATAAATGTTCTGGTTGATTAAATGCAGCCGCTCCAGGCATTAATTGCTCTCGGCTCGGATAATAAATACCTTCAGCATTCTCAGGTTTGAGACGAAGTCCGGACAAGTTCAACCTTTGTGCAGAAATCCGGAACGATTCAAGTTCAGGACCGGTTGAGTTGTAACGGACAAATTATTCAAAAGATATGAATATCTTGAAGTTAACGTGTTAAGACAAACGAAATATTCCTTGGGAATATGTAAGAGAAGAAACCAGACATGGGGCAAGTTAATTATTACAATATTCCTTGGGAATATGTAAAAGAAGAAATCATGCATGGGGTAGGATAATGATTACAATATTCCTTGGGAATATGTAAGAGACAAAAACGACCGGCTTATGCATGTCTGCCATGTGTCCAAACCGGCTTAGTGCCTGTCTGCAATGTGTGCCATGTGTCCAAACCGGCTTATGCATGTCTGTCATGTGTCCAAAACGGCTTATGCATGTCTGCCATGTGTCCAAACCGGCTTATGCATGTCTTCCATATGTCTAAAATGCAAACCGACTTATGCATGCCTTCCATGTGTCCAAACCGGCTTATGCATGTCTTCCATGTGTCAACCGGTACGGCTTCTAGTGACCAATCTCCTAGAGAGAGTAAATATGACCTTTGTCATCTTTTCACTATAAAAGGAAGCTGGATCATTTCAAGAAAGCAAGAGCTCTCGCGCGAACACGCAAATACGCGTGAGATTTCTACGAAAAAGATTATTCAAGAGAGAAGAAACAGAAAACAAAAGATCTTACGCATAAGTGATTGAAATTCCGAAAGTGTTTGTGTATTGTGTGTGTATTTTACCAAGTGTAAAAAGTTATTATATTACATAATAGTGAGGGGTGTAACCGACGAGTAGCGATTAAGTCTCGTTCGGCATTGTGTAAGTGTTGTAACATTCAAGTTAGTGGAGATCCTTCTCATAATCTGATAAGAAGGGGTGACGTATGAGAGTTTGCTCCGAACATCCATAAATAATCCTGTCTTGTGTCATTTCATTTATTTCTGGCTCACTTACTCTAAACTGAACCATCACTCATTTCAAACCAAACCGAAATATAATCCTTCTCTTTAATCAAACCGGTCTATATATATGTCTTCTCTAACCGACTCCTTATTAATCTCATCAAATTAAACGTTGTGTGTTGCTTCAAGCCGAAACAAACTACTTCCGCCCTTAAACTCGGTTCAAGTAGTTTGTAACGGTTTGTGTAGTGTTAAGAGCGGTTCTAATCTCTAACCAGATTAGTTCCATTTTGTGTGTTGTGTTGTGTAAGCGGCTACCCTTTCAAAACCGGAACACCCCGGTCCTCCAAGGGCATCCCCGATCCTAACATAATTAAAAAATTAATTATAATAATTTAATTATTTGGATCAAATTTCATTTTAATTCACGTTTGAATTTCGTTTGAATTTCTTTTGATTTTATTACCCAAATTCTCATTTACATTCATTAATGTAATTTATGAATTAGTTTAAAATTCCAACAAACCCCCACATTAATGGAAATTGAAAGATTAACCTGGTGAAAGGTTCAACAATTGAATTCTATATAGGATAGGTAAATGTAACTCTTTGAACATTCCTTTATGAAAGTATATAACTTTACTAGTCGATTAGTAGACTCGATGTCCTTGAACTATTCTGCCATTTGTGTAACGATTACACACTTTCACATAGAATTCTCCCTGATACATGTCAAGCTCTTAGAAGATTTTCATACGTAGATTGCACTTTCAAGTGTAAGCATATTCACTTGTAGACTTAAAGTCTTTCAATTAATTATATTAATATATCATTTGATAAGAACATGGTATTTTTTGTAGTGCAATTAATATCCTTAGTGGATTTAATCACTTTTACCGTAATTTTCAATGATAAATATATCATACAAAAGACACGTAATACAATAATTTTCATTATCTTCATAATATATATACTTTTCACATTCACTTTTAATCAAAGTATGATCAAATTTTTATATCATTATTAAAAATATTTATAAGTCATACAAAGACTTTATAAACTTTCTTTTTCATCTATTTCACAAAATCATTTTGAATACATTGGTTCTTCAAATTTCTATGAAATTAATGTCAAATAAATGACACGTTTCTTGATCTCAAAATCCTCAAATTTTAATATCGATTTGAGCACAACTCAACAAATATAAACAAAATATATTCTTGTTATTTTATTTATCTTTGTAAAGTTGTGCAATTTATCTTTTATAGAAAACATATTTCTCTAAAAATAAATTATCTTTTTATTTATCATAATATACACAATTATTTTTGTGTTATTATCAATAAAAATATTTGCCCCCACATTCGTGTTGGTACCTTTTTTAAAATCACACACATTTATATGATTTCAATCAATGATTTTCTAATCAAGAAATTATCACATAATTCTTTTACAAATTTCTTTTGTTATACTTATTATACATTTAATAAAATAATTGTATTATAATATTTAATTGAATAAAATATAATTTTTATACAAGAAATTAGAATGTTTATTCATATATAAATCATTCTTCATATAATCTCTATATAAGAAATTAAAAATATTTAATAAAATAAAATATTTATTTCAACACTTAATTTTTATAAAAAAAATCAGAATATTTAATCAAATAAATATTCAACTTATCACATGATTTCTACAAAATAAATAATAATATTTCAAGCATCTTTGACTGAAGTTGCTTAAACATTTATTTTCGGTTGCACGTTTCCATCCCATAATATCAGTAGGTTTGCCGCATTATTTCTCAAATCAAACAAGACTTTTTTCTTGTAATTATTTGATTTCAAAAATATCAAATTAAGTAGGTCTTTATTTAATATATTCATATATATTATATCTACTTCATATATCATTAAACAAATACTATTATAAAATACATCAATAACTAATTATTATAATTAATTATAATATTAATTATTACAATTAATTAGACTATATTGACAATTTATTTTTAATCAAATACAAAACTAACAAATTATTATAAATAATTATTTATGTCATTAATTCAGTCGTTTCTTAATTAATTAGATGACTTTTAACTTTTCATAAAAGTTTTTTTAATACCAAAAGACACATAATTTTTATGAAATATTTTCAGAATTTTATATTAAAATGAAATAGATATACAATAGTCTTTATCCACGAATATATACAAATAACAGGTTAATCATACTTATTATGAATTAACACAAGTTATCATATTATTAGCTAATATGCATGTTATATATATAAACAATCACTTAGAAACACAATATATAACTATAAATGTACTTCATGTCTTAATCGAAGTAATTATATTATCGGTTTTGACCGATAATCCATGTGAAGCAACAATGCTCAAACCAAATCTCGATAGATCGTTCTCACCAAGATAATTTTTACGAAGATAATTTTGACTCACATAGTCGTTTCTTTGAACGCATTAATATAATGAGCTCTAACACAAATGACATTCATTTTATGTCATCAAATAATTAATAACACAAGTTCTATAAAAGAAATTAAAATGCTTCAAAATATAATGATAAAATCAAATTTTTTTTATAAGAAATCATTATCGACCTCATCTTCTCCAACATCAATGATAGAGTCATTTTAACGAGTCTAGTCTGATTTTTATCAAGAAATCATTGACTACCCATTCATCTCATAATTTCTACACAATAAATTAGAATGGTTCCAACATCAATGACTAAAGTCATTTTAATGAGTCAAATTTCTATCAAGAAATCATTGACTACTCATTCATCTCATAATTTCTACACAAGAAATTGGAATGGTCTCTAAATGACTATAGTCCTGAACTTTGAACCACTATGCTAATACGCGCTTTTATCATTTTACCACTTTTACGACCTTTTGTCTTCTTTTCGGAGACAACTTATACTTCATAATTGACTAAACTCTATCAACAAATGAATATATAAACATTTAAAATGATAACTTAACATCATAATCAAAATGTATATATAAGACACTATATATACTTATATAAATAAATACATTATCTCTTCTTAGTTATTAATCTTAATATCACAATCTTTTAATTATCAAGCTTAATTAATTTAAGAATGTATATATATATTATAATTAATTATTTTAAAACTGAAACGTTAGCTAACATACTAGTTACTTTCTTATTTTCATGCATTATTATTAAGAATTTTAATACTCAAACAAATCTTAAATTAAAACTAGAACAAATAAAATTAATGTGTTCTAATTTATTTTTTATATAATATTTGTATAATGAATATACATATTAATTTTTCTTGAAGTTTTTTTTATATCAAAATATATTAGCTTATAAAATTAAACTTTAACAACATAAGCAAAAGACCAAATGTGTTAATAATCAACATATTTACATACAATAAAAACTTATCTTTATTTGTTGATTCTTTAATTCCTTAAAATGAATGTTTTTCATTTTTTAAAATGAGCATCATGTCTTTCACAACACCGCAGTTCATATTTCTAAAACATCAAACACAAAAACAAATCCGCTGGCGTAAGCTCTTCAATAGCTTATCACGATGGAACTGTTTTAAGATTGTTAGAAATCTTGTCTTGAAATAATATAAAATATATATAAAATGGTGTTCGAGATGTTGATTCGAGGCATGTACTTATCACATTTCCCTGAAAATAGTTTCACCGTCTCCCGTTTATACTAGAGCTTATTGCAGATGGTTATTTTCTAGGGTACAACGAATCTAGTAAAAGATTCTGCACTGGAATAACTACGCATTTAACTTGATCAATGTATCTGAACTATCACCGGATTCCAATGGATATTATCAAGCAAAGAACTCGAAGAACGCTCAAAAAACAAGAAGAGTGCTTTTAGAATTCTAGAGTGAGAAAATATAAAGGGATGAAGTTGTTTGAGATTAGAGATGAGGGGTTTTATATTGTTGAAAAGATAAACTTTCATAAAATAAAATCAAACATTAATTTTTTATCCAACAACTGACCTTGATTGCCTCTTCATTGCACTTTGCATTTTCTCTTAATTAGAAAATACACGTTAAATGAATTTTTAAATTTCTAATAAATTCATGAAGGTTACAATGATAATTAACAAAATTAAATATATTTAATTTGATAATTGTTCTTCAAGTCATTAAATATTAATTATATAATTAATAAATTAATTATTATAATTTAATTAATTAGATCAAATTTCACTTTAATTCACGTTTCAATTTCGTGTGAATTTCGTTTGAATTTCATTTGATTTTGTTTACCCAAATTCTAATTTCCATTCATTAATGGAATTTATAAATTAGTTTAAAATTCCAACATTAAAATTAAAATTTATACACCGGAGTTTTGTATTCTTCAATACTATATAATTATTATTTTTTATTTAGAATTGATTCTAACATCATTTACAAGGTTTCTGTTGAAACCAATTTAAATCAATCAAGCTAAATTAAAACACCCAATTTTGAATTAAAATTTTCAAGAAATCAAGTTTCTATTCTTAACTCAAGAACAATTATCTATAAAACGTCTTAACATATTTCATACGAAGTTAATAGTGTTTTCAAATCAATTCTAATAAAAATGAGGCATGTTTGTCCGAATTCAAGATTTAAAAAAAAAAATACTTCATATTTCAATTTTAAACATGGCTAGTTGAGTTAAATGGTTGGTTTCAGTTCTTATAAGCTTTTGGTGATCTTAGAATTCTAATTAAACTCCATAATCAAAGAAAATATAATTTTCAAATCCCAAAAAACCATTTTTGTCGGCACTCCGTTGATAACTTTCTCGGTTTAATATAGACTTTGGGACCTTGATAACAAGTTCTAAATGGAGAGACAAAGCTCCCAATGTCCTCAGAGTCACGACCATAACCTGCTAGCCAAAGACCAAAACTTGCAATTTTAGTCTGGTTCGTGGTTGAAGACGAACCAAGACTCGGCCATAACTCGCCTAAGTCAATCGTATCTCGCCCTACGTTAACTGAAGATCAACGAGTGTTGACATCGGTCGACACCCCGCCCAAACCAACCCAGGCCGCTCCCAAACTGTTTCTCGCGAACCGTCAACCCACCTGACACCCGGTACAATGGCCCTTTGGCCTGTTTGTTTTTAACATTTAAATACTTTAAGATATTTTTAAAAATCATAAAAAATTAGAAAACATCTTTAAAATAATTTTAGAATATTTAAAAGAAGAATATTTTATTAAGGACTCATTTAAATTTATTTTTTAAATATAATTCCTTAAATTGATGTTTTTCAGGTACCGTTTCTCATAATTTTCGACATCAATAGCAGATATTGTCATTTATTGAATATTTAAAAAATTAAAATGTTCAATCTAAACATATATTTATAATTTGGAAAAATAATTGGATAAATAAAATTTAAGAATCCCTTTATCTTAAAATACCAAAATTTTGTGAAATAAAAAATATTTTTAACGGGTAAAGAGGATATAGCGTGAGAGTCCTTTCCCGAGTATCACCAAACATCAGAAATAAAAAAGAATCTGTAATATGTCTTTTTAGTCAAAAATATCATTTCGGTTCCTATTTTTTATGAGATTCGAGAACAGTGCAAGTTATGAGATTTAAATTATTAAGATATTAAAATATTCTGAATTTTAAAAGAAAAAATGGCCTATATAAACACCAATTTCCAAAACCCCAAAGCCAAACATCGGACCCGGGAACACGTCTCAAGCCCCATGAAATGAGCTCGGGCACCGGGAACACGTCCCAAGCCCCATGAAATGAGCTCGGGCACCGCGATGTAATTACATTATGTGATGGCATGATATGAATATATTTAATGTTGGACATTGTTATATTTTATATAATAAATGGCAACACTAAGATCTCATTTTTAGTTGGAGTGTTATTAATGTAGGTATCTTAACGAAATAAGGAGGAGTTTATCATGGAGAGTCAATGACATATGTGTTATAAGGAGGAGTCATCAACTTCACACCTCCTCTTGCATTGTTAGTTAGTGTGGTTGTGATTTGGTGCCTTCTTTAAACTTTGACTAAGGTTCAATGAGTTATGTCTTAATATATAGGTAGTTGTTGTGAGGTTTAAGTGGAGACAACCAAATTGGCTAGTCTTAATTAGTAGGCTTTATCCCTATTTTTGTTTTTTAGATTATGTGGCACAGAACTGAAGAATTTACGACAACTATAGACGACCGATAAGGTCCATTCACAACGCTATTATCATTACGCTATCTTAAGTGAGATCTTGTAAAAATGTGAACTCGTGGGGTGAGTTGATTTCTCTTCTAGAAGATATTCATTCTTAGTGATTATGATTTTTGTTTTTAGGTTAACTTCTAAATTTATTTATCTTTATCATTTTGTCATGTTCTATCGCTGTTCTTTATCGACACTTTGTTTTGGGATATTTTTAAATATATATATATATATATATATATATATATATAATTATAATTATAATGATGAACAAGATATCAGAATAGTTAATTAGAATGTAAAAAGAATAATTTTAGAAAAATAATTGTTTATACTAATATTTTTAATAGTGGGTTACTTATCACAAGTAAGTACATTTTAATAAATAAAATATATTAAGTAAAAAATTGAATTAAGGAGAACTAGTATAACACCCAAACACATGACACTCCATATTATTTAAGAAGTCGATAATCATTTGACATGGAGCGTCAATCCAAAGAGAGGTAGCAACATTGACTATCAGGCCATTGGATGGATTGTCGTTTTCTTGATCTCGACATAAAGAGAGAAAAATTTCATTATCATTGAATCGGGGCATTTCAAGTTTATCTTTAATGTTCATGTTTGAGCAGAATCTCTTCAATATCTTGTCGGTTATGCTCATTATGCATTTCCTATCTTCTTGAGTCATGACTTTCAGCACTAAAGATACAAATATATCATGTAAACACATTAATTTCACTATATTTTCTTTTCAAAACAGGAAAGAAAAGAGATAGAGATAATATATCACCTCCCATATTCTGTGGGAGCTATCAAATTTGTTCTGCACGAGCTATCAAATTTGTTCTGCACGATATTATTATAAGAAGCAGTTCTATGGCAGGACCTTGAAAGTATTTGAACTCATCTATCTGAACTGAAGACCAATCCATGAAAGAATACATCTTTATAGAGAATATGAATTAGGTCCATGTCTTCAATTTCCACGTCACCTACCAATTACAATATTAAATGGGAAACATTTCATTTTCAAATAATCTTGTTTAATAGTATACTTACATGAACTCTTGGAGAGACATCCTTGATTATAGTAGTGACATTGTCATTAACAATAGAATTATCATCAATGAATTTCATTTTTGATTGCCCTAGAAAGTCTTTGTTGGTTTGATCGAATGAAGAAATAAGCATTGGTGGTAGTAAGTCTTGTATGTTTGGAATAGGAATTCCTGTTACCGCAAGTGAATTACACGCGGTCCGCCCAATTTTACATAAACATACACCAATAAATTAAGAAATGTAAGTTAGAGTTAATAACAAATAAGAATGCACAATATAAATCTAAGAGAAAGAAATGAGTTAATAAATAAAAATAGAGTAATTGAACAAAACCTTTTGCTTCAATAGCAAATTATCGACTTGAAGCTGTCTTATATTGGCAAGTTGCACTTGATCAATGGGAGTAAAAACCTTACAAGCATTGCATGAGTACTTATTCAACAACCTATTCATTGAGAGACTCTCAACTTTTAGTCTGTCGTTTTCCTCTGGGAGAGTAAACCTTTGCACTCTCTCATTTTGTTTCTGCAAACAAATATTTACATATTATTTTATTAGGGATGTGGGAAGAACATTTAGAGAAGTGGAGAGCAAACAATAAAATAAATATAATAACAACTATGGCATCGATTAAAAGGATAAAAAAAAAAACTAATGCTACAATTTATTTGTGCATTTTAATGGGCCAATTAATATCATTATGAAAATAAAAAAAGATAATAACTATTTTTGAAACATACAATTACATGTAAGAAAGAAGAGTTATAATACATTATAAAGAATGGTCCTCTTGTTTTGGAACCAAAATTTCGGTGGTGTGAACTCCAAGTCAATTCCGATTCTGTATCGATTCCGGTCATTCGGATGAAGACATTCAGTGAATTCCCTTCAATTTCAAAACTCATAAAAATTAAATATCTATTTACATCTACTTAGAGGTGGAAAAGAGAAAGAAATTAAAAAAGCAAATAAATTAATATAATTCCTTAATTAAATACATTTGTAATTAAATTATTTCAAAACAAAGGAAAAATAATCAAAATTTGATATCTCGGTTGATTTATAAGATAAAATAATTGAAAGTAGATTTATAACAAAAAAAATAAAAATATTGATGTATATCATATTAAATTATATAAATTAGTTACAATTTTTTTAAATAATAAAACTATTCATTAATACCGCAATTCACCCTAACTATAGAATACTTTAATGTATTGTTAAAGCATCTTTGATTTTAAAGTGAATAATTTCAAAATGAATAAAATTTAATTTGTATAAATATATAAATTTAAGATCTATCATAGATAAATGTCAAATAATACAAAAAGTTATTAAAAGAGAAATCTTATTAAAATAAATATAGGAAGTTCTCATATTTAAAACTAAATTTGATTGAGAGTATATGTATCCTCTCTTTCTTTAACAAATTTGATTTAAGCTCATCTATAACCCAATATATATATATATATATATATGAATATTAATTCATTGATTAAAAAACAATACAGTAAATATGAACCATATTTATTCTTACGTTTCAAGCATTTGAGTCTGATGTGGAGTATATCGAAAACGATTTTGATATAGAGGTGACTTAAATCGTGTTCTTTGAAAATCTTCAGGATTTTGGAACATGATCATTATTTCTACTTAAAACCATTATTTTTCACACTTATTTGACTTTAGAATTTGAACATGATTTCTCTTTATATACTATTATTATTTTAATAAAATAATTAATGATTAAAGAAAAGAAAAAGGGGAAAAGAACAATATGAATCACTTTAAATGAAGGAAAATATTTAAAAAATAAAAGATTGTACATTTATATTTAAGAAAGTTATTTATTATATAATTTTTAAATAATACATGTATATCAAAAACATTTTTAAACTTATATCTTAAAGATAAAAATGTAGACAATAATAATATATTTTATTTAATAAAATAGCTTCAATCGATATTACCCTAAACTTTTTACAATAACTATATTTACCCATTAAATTTATTAATTTTGATTATTATATTATAACTTATAAAAATCAACTTAAATATTTCAGTAATATTAACATGGATTAATTTCTTTAATATGAAGAGGAATTTCGATGAAGAATATATTTATATATTTTAAAACAATTTTAAAATTATTGTTAGAGTAAGAATGTGTACCAAAAATATTTAAATGTGTCAGATATAAGATGTCATGTAATGTAATATATATATATATATATATATATATATATATATATATATATATATATATATATATATATATAATATTTATGGTAAATAATTTCTCTCCATATATACTCATTTTATATATATATATATATATATATATATATATATATATATATATATATATATATATATATATATATATATATATATATATATATATATATATTTATGACAGAGAAATGCTTAATATTAATTTTTAATTAAATTAAAATATGTATAATTTAAAACTTTAATATGTGATATATTTAAATAAAAATAAATTCTCTTTTATATAAAAAAAATAATATATATATAGATATAAATATAGATGGGACGTAGGAGAAAATAAAATAAAATTAATTATTAAAGATATAAAATTTATATATATAGAGAGAGAGGTATAAAAGAATGAAAATAAAATAAAAAAACTTATTTAGCAAGAAAAAATTAAAAAATATTTATTTTTAAATTAATAAAAATACGTATAATTTTTTAATTTATTAGACAATATGAAAATATATATATATATATATATATATAAATATAAATAAGTAGAAAGAAAAGAAAAATAAATTAATAATTATAGATACAAAATCATATATATATATATACAAAATCATATATATATATATATATATATATATATATATATATATATATATATATATATATATATATATATATATATATATATATATATATATATTAGAGTGCGAGAGGATATTATTATTAAATAAGTAAAATTTAACTAATTAGAATAATTAAATAAATATTTAAAAATAATTTTAAATTAAAATATTTATTTAAATGACCCAAATTAAATTTAGAAAGGAAATGAAATTATTTAATTATGATTTTAAACATGATTTAAAACAATTAAATAAATACCCTAATATACCTTAAAATATCAAAAAAATAAAAAAATAACATAATTTTTGTTATATTGTCAAAAATATATTTGTATTAATTTGGTTAAGAAAAACGAAAGAAAGAGTTAAAAATTTGATTTTAAATAATTTTTTTTTATTAAAAACATAAATTGATAATTATATATAATCCTATGTGCCATAAATTATATTTAAAATTTGCAGTAGGATTTAAGGTCATTAGATCAACGCTGAATTTTTATCTAGTGGAAAGAAGCCATGTGTGCCGGTTGTAACCAAGCAACGCGCGCCAGGGTCCACACCCAACCAAATAACGGGGATGCTAACCCTATTTGCCTGATCACCCAAACGTTGACGGATCTCCAACGGAAGGCAACATCATATTTCATTTTAAATGAAACGAAATCGTTTTCTTCGTCTTTCCTAATGGATAGGGCAAACGCATTAGGCAATGTTCGACACCGACGATTCCTCTAGAAACCTTATGTTAGGATCTAGATCTCCGATGGGAAACTAGGGTCCGGCTAACACTGCAACACTCAACGGTTGGTGTTTAATCCGGTTAGAGATTAACACCGGTTTCAATACTACACAGGTTGTCACAAACCCTAGAACCGAGTTCAAGTGCGGAAGTGGTTTGTTTCAGACTGAAGCAACACACACACAAGATGAATAGAGGTAAAGTTTGGAGAAAGTCGGTTTGAGGTTTAGTGAGTCGGTTAGAATGATGTAAGTCAGTTAGGACAGTACGAGTCGGTTAGAAAGCAGAACCGGCAGAAAATAAAGAACAAGACACAAGTTTTTATGGATGTTCGGAGATAAAACTTCTACGTCACCCCTTCTTCTCAAACCGCGAGAAGGATATTCACTAAGGAATACTCAACCACACTACACAATCGAGACTTATTTACTACTCGATAAACACTCTTACAATTCTCACAGAAATTGTAATCACACTTCAAATGCACACTTAAACTTTGAATCTTATAGAGAGATAAACACAACTTGTAACTTGTAACTTGGGTTGTTGGAACTCTTAATTGTGTAACTCTTTATTGTTAGAACTGCATTTACTCCTCTTCAGCTCCTTCTTTTATAGGTGAGATGTGCCAACGGTCACATTTCTTCAACGGATACCTTCACGGTAATCCTTGAATCTAATTGGTTGAGCAGAGGTTCAGCATAGAATTAAATGCGGTTTAAGCTTCCAAGGCATGAAGCAGACCGACTTCATTTGTCTTTTACTTAATATGGCAATTGCCGGTTGGGTAGTTTCTTGCATCTGGAAAGCTGCATCTTTGACTTGTACCAAAATGGTAACTGTTTCTTCAGGCAGTCTTCTGCAGCCTTCTGAGTATCATCAGACTTGTATGAATATGGCAATGTCACAGTCTGATCCTTTTATATCATCTTCCGTAGATACTCAAAGTGTCCGTTTGCACCAATTTGTAGATTGTACTTAGTTTGATAATCTTGACTTCTTTCTTCAAGTGGTCTCTTCGTCGGTTTTAGGTTGAATGCTTTATTTTTGTTTGGTATGTCTACCGGTTGTTCATAGCTTCAGGTTAACCGGATAACTTCCGGTTTTGGATTCATCATTTGCTTCTTCTTCTAACCGGTTTGATTACTTGACCGGTTAGATTCTTGACCGTTCAAAATTCTTGACCATTCCTGCATAGGAAATTTGTTTTTGTTAAGTTCTTATTTTAACCGGTCTAATTTATCTATCAATTTCTCCCTTTTTGATTATTTTATTTAAAATATGCAAAATCATGTAAGAAGTAAGATGTAGGCCGATTGTTTTGAAAATATTTTTTGTTTTGGAAGGATTTTTGAAAAACAAATTTAGAAAAAAAATTTGGAAAATTTTGAGAGAAGTTTTGTCTTAAAAATTTTAGAGAAGTTTTGTCTTTTATCTTATCAATTTCTCCCTTTTGGATTATTTTGTTTAAAATATTCAAAATCATGTAAGAAGTAAGATGTAGGCCGGTTTTCAAAAATACTTTATATATATATAAGTAGGAAATATTATAAAGTTGACATAAAGAACAGATAATTGAAAGTCTATTCCCTATTCTTATCGTCTTTAGACATATATCTCCGGAGATAGTGAGCCATGATCCCCTTTCCCGGATTGCACGGATCGCTGCCAAGTCCGGAGGAGGATGCTTGACCGCCCGAGGTGCCGGTGGTTGGTGAAGCTTGTGCTGGTGGAGGGACCGATCTAAGTGGGAATACATTAGCGCACCGCACTCTCTTCCTCAGCGGTATAGCCTCGTCCTCAACTTCTTCAGCTTCTGGTGGGTCCGGGTTGATTGGAGGATCATTGGTCGGTTCAGCTATGTCATCCAACTACTGTTGAGCCCTTTTAGCCGTTGACTTCTTGGTGACTTTTCTCTTTTTGGTGACCGGTCCGGTTGAGGGAGCAGCCGAATTAGTGAGTTTATTTGTTTCGGTTATTTCTTCTTCTATCAACTTTTGTTGGATTAGCCGAGCCGCGTCCTCATTTGCTTGTACAGATTGTTCCGGTCCGACATTTTCTACCACCTGAACGTGTTGGGCCAGAGTCGCATCCGCTTGTTCCCTTTCCTTCAGTATCTGCATGTTCTCGTTCTCAGCTTCTTGGAGTTTTTGGGCCGCGATCTCATTCGCTTTCTCAAGTGCCTCATCGGCCGCTAGCTTGGCCGCAATCATTTCCGCAAGATGTTCGGAGACCGCTTGTAGCGAGGCTTCGATCAGGGCATGCTTTTCTTCAAGCGCTGCCATTCTTTGAAGTATCGAATCGGCCTGGATACCGGATTGAAAATGGCCCTCTTCAAGAGATGCCAACCTTTGATCCGTTGACGTGAGTTGTTGAGCGGTATGATTGTGACCCTCTTCAAGAGTCGCTAACCTTCGATCCGTCGAACCGAGTCACTGGTTGGTTTGAGCAAGACCGTCCTCAAGAGTTGTAGTTCTGTGTGTCGTTGAACTGATCAGCTGGTCGGTTAGGGCGTGATTCTCTTCAATGGCTTTAAGCCGTTGGATCGCAGAGTTGAGCATTTCACCGGTAGACTTAGCCAATCGGTGTGATGTTTTCACCCTTTCTTTCACTTTAGTCTGCCACGGGATGATGGCATCTTGGAAAAATTTCTCGACGTATGCCTTGATGTGGTCCTCGGTTAATGTAGGCGTCGACGATTTATCTGTTTGGGGACCCGAGCTGATCGGGGAATGGATTACCCATATCAGTTTCAATTATGTTGACCGTGGAATCCGGTGGAGAAGGAGCATTCTCGGCCTCTTCCGTATTAGGACCGACATTGGATTTGGATCTTTCATCATCGTCAAGATGAGATCTTGAAAAATGCGAAGCTTCTTGATGACCGGCTTCCATACCAACCGCGTCATCTCATCGGTCAGCTCTTGTTCCTTAGCCTTTAACATCTCCAGCACTATTACATCAAGTTGGTTTTTGTCATCTAGAGAGACGTTCTGTTCATGAATGTGAAGGATGTGGCCGGTGAGTTCTTTTAACCGGGCGTGCGTTTCAACTATCCTTCCTCTTCTAAGAGAGGTGACAACGCTCTTTGTCTTCGTCAATTCGAACACCATCCTCTCCATTTCCACCAGTTTCTCCCATTTTTGATGAGCGGGACACTCTGGTAACATGTCGGCAAAACCGACTTCCTCTCGTAGAAGGGCCCACCGATAGAAGACATTGCTCACAACATGATCCTTCTTGAAGAGCTGCTCTATTATTTTGGAGATAAGTTCCTCTGCTAATTGTTGAATGTCGTCGTCTGTGGTTTCGGATGCCTCCGATTGTTTGACTGGACCAAATTCATCATCAAAATTTGTTGCCGGATTTTCCTCATCGACGACCTTCCCTTTTCCTTTGTTTGACCGATTTTGCTCGGTATCGTTGGTGTTGGTGCGGCTGGAGCTAGATGCGGAGTCTTCCGGATTAGGAATGTCAGCTTGAATATTTGCCGATCCGGATGTATGAGGAACCGCTTTGCTTCCGGATTGTTCTGCCTCCGGGGCCTTCTTCTTAGGCTGCGATTTTCTAGATCGAGTGGATGGTTGTTTAGCAGTTGAGGCCTTCGCTCTGCTCGGTCGAAGCGCTGTTCCCAAAAAGTGGATAGATTTTATGATCTTGTTGTGAGGTATAAGAATACCTAGGCCAATTTCGATATTAGAGTGGTGCATCAGCCAGCCGAGCGGAACGGCATATCCCTGAGAACGTTTTGAAGTCAGATCCACCATCTCACAGAGGTTGGAGAAAACGACATTGGCCTAGTTGATTTGAAGACCTCTAACTATACTGGTTATCATCTCAATCTTCGAACCTGTTAGGCTGTCGAAGTTGCCTCCTCTTCCTTGGACCGACTTTGAGATAATTTCACAAAGTGGCATGTATTCTGGTTTCAAGTCTGTTTTCTTACCGGACACCACTAACGGTTGGTTAGTATCCGATACAGCAAAGCAAAACCGAAAGGAGTTCGTCGGCGTCCGTGACCTTGGTGAAATCACACCCTTCTTTTGGTAGGCGGAGAGCTTCAGCATTTGATTCCTTTGTAACCTGAAACGGTTTTCCTCCGACCGCTGCAGATATGGTTTCCTCATGGAGTACGGCGGTTTGGAAGTACTCCGTGACCGCGTCTTGATACATGACGAACGGTCCACCTAGAAAATGTTCCAGCCCCGAAGCAGTTATGAGATACAGCACTTGTTTAGCCTCCGTCGAACCGTTGGTTCGAATATCTTCGAAGTCTACTTGGAAAATGTGGTTGAAAAGTGCAGAATCACAACCCATTTCGATTAGAAATATTGGGAGTTGGAAAGATTGAAAGTTTGAAAGATTAAGTGATTTCTAGAGAGAGAAAGTAGATTCGCGGAAGAGGATAATAAGAAGACGAATGAGGTTATTTATAGGCAGCGTTTGGAATATTAATCGACGTGAAATGTCACATCAAGAAAAGGGCGCCAAGGTTTCCCTCCAAAACGGGTTGGCGGTAAACTCTTGGGCGGCAATCTTTTTGGCGGGAGGCCTTTTGGCGGGAAGTAATTAAAGCGGTAAACCATTTAACCTGTAATTAATGAAGCGGTAAACAATTTAACCGGTGGAGAATTTAAACCGATATTTGAACTTTGTAATTTAAACCGACATTTAATTAAGGATGAAGTAGACATGATGATAGAGCCGATATGAAGATCGGTTTGAAATACACATAAAAGGTTAACATAAGAAATTAACCGACTTAGAATTTAAAACATCCTAGATGTTTTGTCTTCCACCGCTTCCTTGGTGAGGACATTTGAGGTATTCACCGGTATACCCGATCCAAGGTTTGGAACGAAGGCTCGAACGATCCGGCTCAAGTGAGGAGCATAGCCGAACCGTTTCTTCGTCTCGACCATAGTCTTCAGGTTATCAAAAATGACTGATGCCCAATTGATGGAAGTGGAACTGATGATATATAGGTCATCATGTCAAATATTTTTCTAGAGTAGTTTTGATTGGGGGTCTAGCAGAGGATCAACCAGTTGACGATCTCATTCAGAATTTAGATGTGGGGAGCAAGGTGGGCTTTAAGGCCGTGGTTTTGGACCGGTGTGTCGGAGGCGGAGAACATTTCAGCGTATTCATCAAATGTCCTACTTACCCGTGGTGGAAAGTCCGAAAACCCCTCGGTTGGGAGGTCGAACATCCCGGCGAGTGTTTTTTCCGAGAGAATGATGACACTAGTGTTTATAGTGGAAACGATGACACCGTCATGCATAGCTGCATTGGAGAAGAACTTCAGTACCTCTGGAAGAAAGAGAGGTTCGGATTCCTATAGGAATCCGCGGAGGCCGGTATCAATCAAAGATTCAAAGAGTACTTCCCTTGTTTCATCGTTATCAAAGGATAGAACTGAGTCAAAGTCGATGCACAAATAGTTTCGGAGAATAGGATGAGACATTTTTCAGATTTGCTTAGAGATGTAGAATGTTGTCTTGGAGTGTATTGGAATGAGAGGGAGAGGCATCTTAAATAGATTGGAAATGAGAGGTAACGTAAGAGAATTTAAGATTAAGATTTCGTTTTGTCTCATTAATGCTTTAGAAAATTTATGTTTTCAAAACGTCTTGGGAAGTGGTAATTTTGACCGGTTACAGAGACCGAGGTTGAGAATCTAGTTGGAAACCAACTAAGTTTGTGTAGTTTCCCATGCAGTTAGAATTCAAAGGTACTAGAATTTCATTAAGAAAAAAAATGAAGTACAATAGACCAAAAGGAAGACACAACCGGTTAAAATAGGTAGAAATACAACCGGTGCATGAAGCAAAATTACCGGTTGTCCGAAGGAGTGATTCTTCAGTGGCTGGAGGAGGTGATGTTTCTCTGCTTTTTCTTCCATGCCTTCTCAAACCGCTCAAAGAAAGAATCCACAGAATCCCTAGTCAAGACCTGGGATTGGTTCAGCCCTTCGCTTGGACAGAGTGGAGCCCCGAGTTCGATGAGTAGAGAGCTTATTTGAGGAATAAAACCGGTGTGTCGGGTATTGATCATCCAGATTAGGTTGTCAAACATCAACCTAGACCAGTTTACCGGAGTATCGGTTATTATGGCGGTCATGATGTTAAAGATCGTGGTACAATAGGTATTGGTGACATCCTTTCCTAGGATGGCATTACCAATGATGTCGTTGAGGAGCTGATATTCGGCCCTCAACGAAGATCGTGCAATCGTGATCATCGACTGGAGAGTTGGAACGGGAGAGTTCCAGAGATATTTCGGCTTTCTGTTCAGCGGAAACTGACAAGTCTGTAAAACCTTCCTTGGGAAGGTCGAAGCACCGAGCGAAGTCTCGCTCGGTGAAGTCGAAAATTGTTCCTCTTACCCTTGATTGGATAAAAGTGTCGAAAAATGGAGTGCCGCGAAAAACTCTGGCATTGTGAAAGAATTCGGTCACGGTTTCAGGAAATATGATATGTTTATCATCTAGAAAGGACCGAAGACCGGTACTCTCCAAAGACTTGATCATCTTGAAAATTTCGTAGTGTTTTGTGCCATTTGTTGTGTCAAACTCAACTTGAAGAATGTTATGGAACTAAGACATTTTTGCCTTAGTAAGATGAGAGGTTGATAGTATGAATATTTATTTAATATTCATCTAACTTATATATCAGTTGGAGGGTAATATAGGTGAGTAGTATTATCTAGAGGGTAGCAGGTAATGTAGTTTATTAACTGTAGGATAAAACATCTTCCATGAATTAGGTGTGTTTACAGCCTAAGGATGTGAGTCATAGGCCTGGACAATGAAAGATATCATATCTTCACGTCTTTTGAGGCATGACTGCTTTGTTTTGAAAAGGAATCTTTTCAGATCAGATACTTCCAAACACAGACAGTTGTTCCATTTTTGTTGGGAAGCCAAATATTCCAAAGTATATTATATTCAAACTGGTTGGTTTTCAGTCAATGGTCCCGAAGCAATTAATTAGTGTAGGTATTAAGTAACTGGTCGGTTTACTATAACTGATAGACAAAGCGGTTCTTTAATAAATGCAATGGTAAATTCGGTTTCTGACATTTTAAGAAGAACTGTCGGTTTTGTCTGTCTGAACCGATTTTTCCCTTTAGAGGTTAAAGGTTTTAAGAAATGAGTTGATTTATATCGGTTAGACCGATGATGTTTCTGAAGAAAGAAAACTTAGCTTCCTGCAGAGGCTTTGTGAAGATATCGGCTACTTGTTGATCAGTTGATATATATTCCAACTGGATGTGCTTCTGCATGACATGTTCCCAGATGAAATGATGCCTTATGTCGATGTGTTTGGTTCTAGAGTGTAAAACCGAATTGTATCTGATTGCTATGGCACTTGTGTTGTCATAGAAAATTGGAGACTCTTCGGCGGTGACACCTAAGTCCTTTAGTTTCTGTTGAATCCATAGAAGTTGTGAACAACAACTTCTGGCTGCCAGATATTCAGCTTCTGCGGTTGATGTAGCAACCGACGTTTGCTTCTTGCTGTGCCATGAAACAAGCCGATCACCTAAGAATTGGCATGTTCCGCTGGTACTTTTTCTATCAACTTTACATCCTGTATAGTCTGCATCAGAATAGCTTGTTAGATTAAAACTTGAGTCATTTGGATACCATAATCCGACATCAGGGGTTCCCTTTAGATATTTCAGGATTCATTTAGCGGTTGTATAGTGAGACTGTTTGGAATTAGCTTGGAATCTTCCACACACTCCGACTGCAAATAATATGTCCGGTCTGCTTGCTGTCAGGTACAGAAGTGAACCGATGATTCCACGATAGGCTGTCAGGTCTACTCCCTGACTGTCATCATCTATATCCAGCTTGATTGATGAGCTCATTGGAGTGGCGACAGAGGAACATGTTTCCATCCCAAATTTCTTTAGAAGTTCCTTTGTATATTTGGACTGATTGATGAAAGTTCCTCCTTCGAGTTGTCTAACCTGAAGACCTAGGAAGAATCTTAATTCTCCCATCATACTCATTTCAAATTTGTTAGTCATCAGGGTTGAGACTTTATCACATAGTTTAGGATCGGTTGATCCGAAAATGATATCATCTACATATATTTGAACAAGTAGAATGTGTCCCTTTTTCTCAAATTTAAATAGGATTTTATCTACTGAACATATGGTAAAGTCATGATGTATCAGAAATGCGGTTAATGTATCATACCAAGCTCTAGGAGCTTGTTTTAAACCGTAAAGGGCTTTATTTAGACGATATACATGATTAGTCAGGTCAGCATTTTTAAAACCGGTGGTTGTTCAACGTATACTTCTTCACGTAGGTCACCATTTAAAAATGCACTTTTAACATCCATTTGGAATACTTTAAAATTTTTGAAAGCAACAAAGGCCAGAAAAATTCTAATGGCTTCAATTCTGGCTACAAGAGCAAATGATTCTTTAAAATAAATGCCTTCTTCCTGTTTGTATCCTTGTGCCACTAATCTAGCTTTGTTCCTCGTAACCAAACCGTCTTCATTGAATTTATTTCTGAATACTCATCTTGTTCCTATGACCGGTTGATCTTTCAGTCTTGGAACTAGATACCAGACTTTATTACTCTCAAACTGGTTTAACTCTTCTTGCATTGCTAATATCCAATCCGGATCCAACAATGCCTCATCCACCTTTTTCGGCGCAATCTGGGATATGAAAGCGGAATTAAAATATTCCTCTAGTTTTTGTCGCCTAGTTAGGATGGGTTTTGAAGGGTCACCTATAATAAGCTCAGGAGGATGATTTGTGTTCCTTTTGAGATTCGGTTTATGAATGTCTACCAAATTACCGTTTATTTGATCAAGGCTAGACATATTAGTAGGCTGAACAATAGTGTCAGACCGACCGATTTCCTCAGTTTGAACCGAGGTGTGCGCTTCCTGTTGTGTGGCAGCTTGATCCGGCTGGGTTTCAACAACACCCATTTGGTCATGGACAAACCGTCTAAAAATCGAAATCTCATCTTCACTATCAGAATGGATATTATGATTTTCCAATCTGTTGTGTAGATCAAAGGATGATGCAGTGTTACTTTTAACCGATTCATCGAATACAACATGAAGAGATTCATCCACGGTTAAAGTTCTAGTATTATATATTTTATATGCTTTACTAACTGCTGAGTATCCTAGCATTATCCTAATATCAGATTTTGCATCAAAAGCAGATAAATAGTTTTTGCCATTAATGTGAATGTAACATTTACAACCGAAAATCTTAAGATACCGAATGTTAGGCATTCTATCAAAATATACTTTGTACGGTGTTTTATTGTGAAATTTGTTGATCAAAGACCGGTTTTGTGTATAACATGCAGTGCTGATAGCTTCAGCCAAAAATTTTTGAGCAACACCTGAGTCGGCTATCATAGACCTTGCGGCTTCCTTGAGAGTTTGGTTTCTTCTCTCGGCCAGGCCGTTTTGTTGAGGAGTTTTGGCACTGGACAACTCGTGTCTAATGCCGGATTCCTCAAGAAATGCATTTAGAGTACTATTTCTAAATTTGGTTCCTCTATCACTCCTAATGCTATTTATACGTGTTGATTTTTCATTTTGTAAACGCTTAAGTAGTGTAATTAAATTGGATGCGGTTTCACTTTTAGATGCCAAAAATGTGATCCATGTATATCTAGAATAATCATCAATAACAACCATAGTGTGATGCATACCACCTAGGATGGTGACCCTAATCGGTCTAAATATATCAATGTGAAGAAGGTCTAAACATCGGTTAGACAGAATGTTTCCTTTACTCTTAAATGTTGATTTAGTTTGTTTACCCATTTGACATGCTGAGCACACCTTATCCTTATTAAATATTATATTATGAATTCCTTCAACTAACTTTTTATTGCGGATATAGTTTATAGTTTTGAGGTTTAGATGGTTTAACCTTTTATGTCATAGCCAGGTTTGATCATTTTTAGCTATCATGCAAACAGGATGCTCCACTTCATTTTTCCAGTCTACCTTGTATATATTTCCTAACCTATTTCCGGTTAGTAGTGTGCTACCTTGAGAGTTTTTAACTAAGCATGCATGTCTGAGAAATTCTATAGTATATCCAGCCTCACATATCTAACTGATATTTAGCAGGTTAAAATGTAAAATTTCAACTAGAAGTACATTGTTAATTGTTAAATTACCATGGACAATCTTACCCTTGCCCACAGTTCTACCTCTTGAGTTGTCACCAAAGACTATCATTGCACCGGTTTCTATTTTGATGTCGGTCAGAATGTTGTTGTTTCCAGTCATGTGTCTAGAGCAACCCCTGTGCAGGTACCACTTAGAGTTTCCTAGCCATTTTTAGAACCTGTAAAATACACATATTTACAACTATTTGGTACCCACATTTACTTGGGTCCACGGTTGATTAGTCTCGTGGGTATCCAGACTTTAACAATTCGGATAACTTTTCCGGTTATGGTTTTAATTAGTTTTCCTGTGCTTGGCTTGACATCTTTCTGTTGTCCTAAGAGTGCCTTATTTTGTAGTGGCTTTTGGTTTACTCTATGTGGTCGTGGATCAGTTTGTTTACCTGTTGGCTGGTTGGCTTTCCTTCTCTCAGGATAAAACCATTTTTCCGAGTCAGTTGGACTTACATATTTTATTTCTTCTTCCGGTTTTGAGTCACATTGTTCCTCATTGTCGGTTGAAGAGCTCTTAACAAATCTTATAAAGGGAAGATTGTCTTTTTTGAGTTTCATCTCGTTGGAACGGTTCTGGTTGGCGGATCTGTTGTTTTTGTATCCAAGACCAAATTTGTATTTGGGATGTCTTTGATAATTAGACAACTGGTTCACCGCTTTATTGGATCTTTTCCATGCTGCTATTCGATACCTGGTTCGTGCATCTTCCTCTTCGGTCAACTCTTGAACTGACTCCTTGAGCTGTTCAGTCTCACAGGATAGTTCAGGTGCTGCCTCGATTTCTAAGATTTCATCAGGTTGAATACTATTGGTTTCAAGATTGGGCCGGGTTGGTGCCATAGGATCGGTTCTAAAGTCGAGTCGGGTTGGTACTAAGGTTAATAGATTCTTGTACTCTACTACCATGTCATTTAGTGCATTAACTAAATCATCTTCACAAGAAAAATCAAATACCTGTTTTTCGTTTTCCATAAGACAAGAGAGTTCATCATCGCTGTCACTGTGAGCCCAAAGACTTCCTCCATCATCGGCTATCAGTATTTTCTGAATTTTTCTTCCTTCACCGGTTTGTGAGTAATTGTTTCTTTGCATCTGATCATCCGGCTTCCGGTCATCCCGTCCTGGTTTTCTGCATTTCCACCTGAAATTTCCCAAACAGTTGCAATTATAACATCTAATATTAGATTTATCACCGTAGTTATAGTTGTTGTTTGTCGGTTGGCTTTTCATCATGAATCTGCCAAACTTCTGTGCAAGCATTTCAATTGCATCCTTAGTGAATTGTTCTGCGGATTTGATCGGTGCGGTAGCTATCGGTTCTATAGATGTGACTAGTGCCTTAGTGGCGGTTGAGGTTGCTTCTTCATCTTCGATCCTGGATCTCATTTTAAACTCATATGCCTTAAGATCTTCGAATACATCGTATAGCTTCATTTTGTTTAGGCAGTTTGATTCTCTCATCACCATTGTCTTTATGTCCCATGCACTCAGAAGAGATCTTAAAACTTTGATGATTGTTTCCTTGTTATCATACTTCTTTCCAAGAGTTGATAGCTCATTTATCACATTTGTAAACCAGTCACTGTACTTCCTCATGGTTTCTCCTGCCTTCATCTTGATGTTTTCAAACTTCTGGGTAGCCACCATTATCTTGTTTTCCTTGGTTCTTTCATTTCCCTCATGAAGTTGAATACTGTTTCCCATACTTCCTTTGAGGTTTTGCAATCTCTGACCTTATAGAAGGTATTTATGTCCAAACCTTTGAAGATATGGTTTTTGGCGTGATTATCCAGATTGTTTCTCCTCTTATCCTCATCTGTCCAATCCTTTCTATCTTTATCAATCTTTATCGGTCCTTCAGACAGGATGAACGATATCTCATCATCCATAGTGATTAGGTGCAAGTGCATGCATATCTTCTAGTTGGCGAAATCATCACCTTCTAGCATTGGAGGCTTCTCGAAAGTCATGCTTGCTTGCTTCAGATTGCTTGAGTATTGAAACTAACTGCTCTGATACCAATTGTTAGGATTTAGATCGCCGATGGTGGACCGAGGTCCGGTTAACACTGCAACACTCAACGGTTGGTGTTTAATCCAGTTAGAGATTAACACCGGTTTTAATACTACACAGGCTGTCACAAACCCTTAAACCGAGTTCAAGTGCGGAAGTGGTTTGTTTCAGACTGAAGCAACTCACACACAGGATACATAGAGGTAGAGTTTGGAGAAAGTCAGTTTGAGGTTTAGTGAGTCGGTTGGAATGATGTAAGTCGGTTAGGACAGTACGAGTCGGTTAGAAAGCAGAACCGGCCGAAAGTAAAGAACAAGACACAAGTTTTTATGGATGTTCGGAAATAAAACTCCTACGTCACCCCTTCTTCTCAAACCGCGAGAAGGATATTCACTAAGGAATACTCAACCACACTACACAATCGAGACTTATTTACTACTCGATAAACACTCTTACAATTCTCATTGAAACTGTAATCACACTTCAAATGCACACTTAAACTTTGAATCTTGTAGAGAGATAAACACAACTTGTAACTTGTAACTTGGGTTGTTGGAACTCTTAATTGTGTAACTCTTTATTGTTAGAACTGCATTTACTCCTCTTCAGCTCCTACTTTTATAGGTGAGATGTGCCAACGGTCACATTTCTTCAACGGATACCTTCAGGGTAATCCTTGAATCTGATTGGTTGAGCAGAGGTTCAGCATAGAATTAAATGCGGTTTAAGCTTCCAAGGCATGAAGCAGACCGACTTCATTTGTCTTTTACTTAATATGGCAACTACCGGTTGGCCATATGCCTGCATCTAGAAAGCTGCACCTTTGACTTGTACCAAAATGGTAACTGTTTCTTCAGGCAGTCTTCTACAACCTTCAAAGTATCATCAGACTTGTATGGATATGGCAATGTCATAGTCTGATCCTTTGATATCATCTTCCCTAGATACTCAAAGTGTCTGTTTGCACCAATTTGTAGATTGTACTTAGTTTGATAATCTTGACTTCTTTCTTTAAGTAGTCTCTTCGTCGGTTTTAGGTTGAATGCTTTATTTCAGTTTAGGATGTCTACTGGTTGTTCATAGCTTCAGGTTAACCGGATAACTACCGGTTTTGGATTCATCATTTGCTTCTTTTTCTAACTGGTTTGATTACTTGACCGGTTAGATTCTTAACCGTTCAAAGTTCTTGACCGTTCCTGCACAAGGATATTTTTTTGTTAAGTTCTTATTTTAACCGGTCTAATTTATCTATCACCTTATCTCCCCCGATTTTCAACTTTATCCTTCCATTCTTTTACCCATATGAACGTCTACTCCTCATCATCATTTTCCAAGGATTAGAAGTCAAAATTTACGCTCTATCTAAGCTGCTTAGGACAAAACTGAATCATTGAAGAAGAACTTCGAAAGCTAAATTGAAGTTGAATTCTTCCATAAAATCGATTGAGCTCTAGTATAAATAGTCTAAAGGAGTTCTTCTTCAAAGCCACCGAACAAACATCACAATGACTTGTTTTTTAAGAAACTTCTCCGGAGATCCAAGTTTCGTTTCAAGGCTCGGGAAAGCTTCCTAATCATTATTGGAGTGTTCTCCAATCACTAGTAAGCTTTTAGTTCATCTATAATTTAAATTGTGATTTTAAATTGGATTTTTCCAAGTTCGACCGGCTTGATCATATTTCGGGTTCAATTTTGTGATTTCTTTTGTTGAAATCATTCCCTAGATGATTTTCAAGCTTTATGTTAAAAGAGATTTCATCAATTCAACCTTAATCAAAAAACCTATACTTGATTTGAAAATCTAAAAAATTTGAATTTCGTGTTCTTTAGCTTTTAAGCTAGAATTTTGATTCAATTAGCTGCCTAACATGTTTGTAATCATGTGTACGCGTTTAAAAACGTTTGCCCCAAAAATGATTTTCTTGACTTTTAAGAAATAAATATAACATATAAAAATCTCTTAAACAAAATTGAAATAAAATCAATTGGTGAATTGTTTAAAAACCAGTTTGTGACCAAAGAGTCGCCACCTAAATTTTATAAAACTAGGAAAATAAATGATTTGGCATGTAAAACAATAACGCCTTTGAAAAAGAAATTCTTTAAAGATTCGGTGCTTGGTTACACGTGAAAAGGGGCTTTTGGCGCTATGTCTCACATGCCTGTTAAAAAACAGTCTCTACTTTAACAATTTTGGCCCTTAAAAAAAATATTACTATGCTTTACATTTTAGACATTTTGGATCCTACCATACTAAATCTTAATGCTAAGGATTATAAAATAAATAAAATAAAATAAAAATAAAAAATAAAATAAAATAAAATAAAAGCAGATTGCTTCTTTGCTTTGGTTTTGGTTTTAAAGAAATTTTAGGTCAATGACCTTTATATACATTAAGTTTTTTTTATTTAGATTACATATTTACAACAAGAAAAGTAAAAATCCTAAACACCTATCAAAATAGAAAGCTTAAAGAAACAATATATGGAATTAAAAAAAAAAGAAAAGCAAAAAAAGATTGAAATTCAAATTCAAGAAGAAAAAAAAAAGACAAAAGAGCTTACAATAGGGCTGCTCTTTTGATGTTAAGGGTGGTATTTAATCTAAGATTTCTAAGCAAATCTTGTGACCAACTTAACAAGAGTGGTGTTTGCTTAGAATTTTTAAGCAGCCTAGAGAGAGAAAGGTGAAGGTGAAGGTCCAAAGTTGAAGTCCCTTGCTAGGGTGGTAAGAAGGGTATTTATAGGCAAAGCTATGAAACCCTAGGGCCCAAAGGCCCATTTAACAAACTTGACTGTTGGAAAGAAAACTATTTTAAACATTTACAAATGTTTAAAATAATGGAGCAATCTCCACTTGACATGTCACTAAATCAAGTTTTCAATCCAATGAGATTTAATATTTATTTAATAATGATGTATTTTTGGTCATTTTAATTTTATAATTAAAAAATAACCAAGTCTTCAATCTTTTCTTCTACACACGTTGAAACTTTCTCTCTTGCCACTTCCTCCTCTTTTTTAGCAACTTCTTTTATTTTCTTTTGACCGCACATGATAGAATCGTCATTTCAAGATTTGTGGTTGTCACCATCAAGAAGATGACCGTTGCCTTCACCTAACTCTTTTAACATTTGATTTCATGGGTCGAATCTTGGGCATGGGTCGGTCCATTAGTCGGGTGACCGGTCGGATCCGTCAATTGGATCCTTTCCTTGGCCTTACTTCGGGTTGATTTTCCTTTGATTTGGATCTTCCTATCTCTATTCACAAATCTGATCCGGATCTTGCATGTGGATCTTAGATTGACCCATTTCCCTTTATCCTACAAAAGAAATAAAATTAAAACAAACAATTAAAAAAAAAGCAATTATATTATTATTAATTATTCCTATTTCTAAGGAACAATTATAATTATAATAAAATACTAACTAACTTAATCAGATTGCAAAATTTAATCTAACTAATCTAACAAACTAATCTAATTAAAAGAAAACAAAATATACCTAACGAAATTTTATAAAAACGATAATATATATTTTGTAAATAATTTTTTTAATTTTTATTTTTTATAAATACCCAAGTAATTAATTAAATAAAACCTTGAATATTTTAAGTATAATAAATTCTCTAAGTGTTGTAACATAGACAAATTACTACCTTAACTTTATTAAGAAATCCAAAATCAATTATTTTCAAAAACTCAATTGTTCTAAAAATAATCGTCTTTAATATAAATCATGCAATGAGTCCGTAAATGAATTCGAGAAAATTTTATAGACTCAGATTTATGAAAAGCATAAACTATAAAATTAGGTGTGAAAAATGAGTGTCTACAGAATGCCCCTCTTGGACAAAATTTGTAGAAAACACTCGGTTTAGAAAAATGCATGTCCAAGCTTGAAAATAGGCACTGCGTTTTGAAAACACCCAATTTATAGTTTATTTTTGGCTTCCTTGAATGAAAAGAGAACAAACCTGACGAGTCTCTCGGGAGACTCGTGTAATTTTACCCTTCATTCTTCAAAGTCGGTTTATCATCCACTCGTTGATGATTCCTCTTTGTTTAGAATATGCATCGCTCCTGGTTTATCGATCGTGTAGATCGATCCTGGTGGTTTCGACCATATTTCTACACACCTCGCCTAGTCTTTGGATTGTACATGAGTACACATCTTGACTTAGTTTGCTGATTGTATTTTTTTTAGCGAAATACTATTTAATCACAATTCTACTTAGTGATTATTATGAATCTAAGTATCGCTGGTCAATTTAGCGAAATACTATTTAATCACAATTCTGCTTAGTGATTATATAGATTTAAGTATCGCTGGTCAGTTTAGGAAATACTATTTAATCACAATTCTGCTTAGTGATTATATAGATTTAAGTGCCGCTGGTCAGTTTAGCGAAACACTTTTTAATCACAATTCTGCTTAGTGATTATATAGATTTAAGTGCCGCTGGTCAGTTTAGCGAAACACTTTTTAATCACAATTCTGCTTAGTGATTGTATGGATTTAAGTGCCGCTGGTCAGTTTAGCAAAACACTTTTTAATCACAATTCTGCTTAGTGATTGTATGGATTTGAGTATCGCTGGTCAGTTTAGCGAAATAATATTTAATCACAATTCTGCTTAGTGATTATATAGATTTAAGTATTGCTGGTCAGTTTAGCGAATACTATTTAATCACAATTTTGCTTAGTGATTATGTAGATTTAAGTGCCGCTAGTCAGTTTAGTGAAACACTTTTTAATCACAATTCTGCTTAGTGATTATATGGATTTGAGTATCGCTAGTCAGTTTAGCGAAATACTATTTAATCACAATTCTGCTTAGTGATTATATAGATTTAAGTGCCGCTGGTCAGTTTAGCGAAACACTTTTTAATCACAATTCTGCTTAGTGATTATATGGATTTGAGTATCGCTGGTCAGTTTAGCGAAATACTATTTAATCACAATTCTGCTTAGTGATTATATAGATTTAAGTGCCGCTGGTCAGTTTAGAGAAACACTTTTTAATAACAATTCTGCTTAGTGATTATATGGATTTGAGTATCGCTGGTCAGTTTAGCGAAATACTTTTTAATCACAACTTTGTTTAGTGATTTAAGTTCGAAGTTAGACTTCCTTAATTTTCAAAGCACTAGCGTCTTCTTCAACGGTTTTGAAATACGTTCAAGAATCGGTTCCATACTTTCTTCCTTAGAGTGTGTCGAGAGGAAACCACATGTAATCGATGTTCTTTGAGTTTCATGCTGTCACTTTTGGGGACTTGTCTTTCGCCGAGACGTTTTGCCCTGAGTTTTTTGAGGGATTTGTTCGCTCGAATGCTTAATCTTTCAACCACGCGTCATGAGGTTGAGCCTCGCTTCTCAAATCCGGAGGTCAGTGTGCTTAAGATTCTATGCCTTGGGCTCTTTTATACTCAGGGTATATTTAATAGAATCGGTACATTCTTGTTCTTGCATTGGCAATTTAGACAAGAGTCTAGATGAACAACAAATGGTGATTTCAATATCTCAACCTCTACGAGTATTTTTCTATTTTATTCGGCCTCTTTTCTTTATGACCGGGGTGTATCTGATAGATTCAAACACTTTGTCTTGCTTAGCAATTAGATAGAATCTAAATGAACAACAGTATTGTATTTCATATCTCAACCAACACAGTCTTTGTTTAATTGATTTTACTTTTCTTGAGGTCTTAGATCTTTGGCACTTGACCTCCAATTGAGACGAGACATCGCCTTTGTTGATGACATGGTTCCGAGTTTGGGCATTCATCTTTTTATGAGCTCTCTCTTAAACATCAGTAGTTTAAGCTTTCGTCTAGGCTCGAGGTAGATCCATTTGCGAAGCGCTTTACTCGGATTCCACAAGTTACATTAGTTCGTCAAGAGACATCCATTGGGGAGAAACGTATTTTCCCGCATCCTTACTTATTTCTTGCACTCGCTCATCAGTTCGCTTGGCATTAGAAAAAAATCAGGGGTCTATATTTTTTTTATCTTCCACAAATGCCCCTAGTTTCGACACAAGAGGTTTGATTGTTTTGGATAGATTTGTGATCCCAATTTCTCATTGGCTTTAACTCTTTGGGGATCTTTCAATCATTTCATTTTCATAAAATGCCCCTAGTGTCGATACAGGGTTTGATTTTTGAAAATGTTTAGGACCGTGCTCATACAAGCTACCTACGTATCCCATAGCTAGGGGAATTCAGGTCCAACGTAGTTCCATGCACATGCTTGTGAAAAATGTTTGTGTATGTGTGAATGTTTTGAAAATCTTTTTAGATCATAAGTCGAAGAGAAAAATACTTTAGCTTTGGGCGTTATATTTTCTCAAGTGGGACTCTGTGAGGATCTTGTAGTCATTTTTATTTTAATAAAAATGCCCCTAGTATTGACTAAGAGTTTTTGGTTTAGGAGTCAACTTAGAGTGTGATTAACTCCCTTTTTAATGTATATGCAATGAATGTATGCGATGTGTTGTGAAATGAAATGTCTATCAACTTCTTTCGATAATTGACAGTGGTGACCGCACCCTGGATGGGTTGCCTACGTACTCTCGAGAGAGATCAGGTCTCACGTAGTTCACAACTTGTGAAGTTATGAACTTTGATGTATGTAATGAATGCATGTAATGTGAAATGTCTATCAATTTCTATCGATAATTGATAGTGGTGACCGCACCCTGGATGGGTTGCCTACGTACTCTCGAGAGAGATCAGGTCTTACGTAGTTCACATCTTATGATGTTATGAACTTTGATGTATATGTAATGAATGCATGTAATTCGAAATGTTTATCAATTTCTGTCGATAATTGATAGTGGTGACCGCACCCTGAATGGGTTGCCTACGTACTCTCGAGAGAGATCAGGTCTTACGTAGTTCACAACTTGTGAAGTTATGAACTTTGGTGTATGTAATGAGCAATGAATGCATGTTATGTGATATGAAATGTCTATCAACTTCTTTCGATAATTGATAGTGGTGACCGCACCCTGGATGGGTTGCCTACGTACTCTCGAGAGAGATCGGGTCTTACGTAGTTCACCACTTGTGAAGTTATGAACTTTGATGTATGTAATGAATGCATGTAATGTGAAATGTCTATCAATTTCTATCGATAATTGATAGTGATGACCGCACCCTGGATGGGTTGCCTACGTACTCTTGAGAGAGATCAGGTCTTACGTAGTTCACAACTTGTGAAGTTATGAACTTTGGTGTATGGGATTCAACACGCATGCTTTAGATGAAGTATCTTTTGAGCATGTCGACATTGAAGGGTGCTGAGAGTTCTTCTCCATGCAAGGTGGTCAATCTCGTGGCGCCACCTGAAAAGACCTTCTTGACGAGGTAGGGTCCTTCCCATGGTGTTTGGAATTTCCCTCTAGGCTCTAGTATCCGTAAGTTCTTCTTTAGAACTAAATCGCCTTCTTGAATGTTCCTAGGTTTCACCTTCTTGTTGAAAGCTCTGGTCATTCTTCTTTGGTATGCTTGCGTGTGACATAATGCGTCTAACCTCTTGTCTTCCATAAGGGCTAGCTGATTGTACCGTGACTTATACCAATATTCCTCCACTACTTGTGTCTCGAGTAAAACTCTTAAAGTAGGAACTTCGATTTCGATAGGTTGCACTGCATCCATTCCGTAGACCAATGCAAATGGCGTTTCTCCTGTTGACGTTCGAATGGTTGTTCTATATCCCCATAAGGCGTATGGAAGCTTCTCGTGCCAGTCCTTGTATGTCTGAGTCATCTTCTTGATGATAGTGATGATGTTCTTGTTCGCTGCCTCTACTGCGCCGTTCGTTTGAGGATGATAAGGTGAGGATTTGTGGTGTTCAATCATGTATTCATCTAGTACTTTGAGTAATTCTCCCCGGAAGTGTCCACCATTGTCTGAGATCAAAGTATGATGAACTCCATAACGTGCAATGATGTTGTTTCGTATGAACTTGGCAACATGTGATGACTTGAGAACCTTATATGATTGAGCTTCGACCCACTTGGTGAAATAATCGATAGCCACCAGGATGAATTCGTGTCCGTTTGAAGCGTGAGGATAAATTTTCCCGATGATATCTATTCCCCATGTCGAGAATGGCCATGGTGAAGTCATGTTGTAAAGTAGAGATGCTGGGGTGTGCTTCAAGTTCGCGTAAACTTGACATTGATGACACTTCTTAACATATTCTACACATTCTTGTTCCATATTCTGCCAATAATAGCCAAAGCGAAGGATCTTCTTAGCGAGTGCTGATCCGTTCATGTGTGGGCCACATGTTCCTGCATGTACTTCCTCCATGATCTGTGATGCTTGAGGTTGGTCGATGCATAACATGTTCTGACCGTCAAAGGAGCGTCGATATAGCTTTCATGCGAGTAGCACGTAGTTGGTTGCGTATTGGCGTAGAGTTCTCCTCTCTTTCTTTTGGAAGTGTGAAGGATACTCTCCATGCTCAACGTACTTCTGTAGAGGTTCGAACCAAGGTTTGGGCGCCACTTCGGTGTTGGCAATCGTCCTCTTCTCGAAGTCTCGTTTCTGTTTCTGACGAATCTTCAAAGGCTTGATTTTGATTCCTTCTGGAATTTGCGTCATGGCTGCTAACGTGGCCAAAGCGTCTGCGAATCGATTTTGACTTCTCAGAGCATGTGTGAATGTTACATGTTCAAACTTTTCTATTAGAGTCGATAAGTGTTGATGGTAGGGTTTGAGGTTGTCTCCTTTGACTTGCCATTCACCATTAGCTTGTGAAATGACTAAGTTTGAGTCTCCTACTACTTCTAGACGTCTCGCTCCTTTTTCATGAGCAATCTTCAAGCCAGAGATGCACGCTTCATACTCTGCCTCATTGTTCGTCACTTGATATTCGAGCTTGACTGAGATTGGGTTGTATGTTCCCATAGGATCGATGAGTATTATTTCGATGCCATAACCTTGTTTTCTTGAAGCTCCATCGAATAATAGCTTCCAGGATTTAGGGTTAATAGTCATCACTACGTCGTTTGGGAATGCTAACTCCTCTTCGTCTTCAACTTCAATTGGTTGGTCTGCAAGAAAATCTGCTACAACGCTCCCCTTGATAGATTTCTGAATTGTGTACACGATGTCGTACTCTAATATCATTATCATCCACTTAGCTAACCTCGGAGACAAAAGCGTTTTCTAGAATAAATGACGAATTGGATCGAGTCTTGATACTAACTTGACTGTGTGGGCTTGCATGTAATGCCTTAGCCTCTTAGTGACCCAAGCTAGAGCCCAACACACCTTTTCTACTGGCGAGTAATTAAGTTCGTAGCCCGTCATGCACTTGCTTATGTAGTAGACTGCGACTTCCATCTTCTCCTCGCTTTCTTGGGCCAGTAGACTACCCATTGCGTTTTCCGTGACTGTTAAGTATAGGATTAACGGTATGCCTGGTCTTGGTGGTATTAGAATAGGAGGATTCTTGAGATATCCCTTTATCTTCTCGAATGCGTTCTGGCAAACGTCATCCCAGACGAATCTTTCATTTTCCTTAAAAGTTTAAACAAAGGATCACATGTCATAGTCAACTTGTTTATGAATCGACTTATATACTGGATCTTTCCTAGAAAGCCTCGCACTTCTTTCTTGCTTCGTGGAGGTGGCATTGCCGTGATCGCTTCTATCTTGCTCGGATCAACCTCAATTCCTCTTTGTGTGATTAAGAAGCCTAACATCTTTTCCTATTATCACTCCAAATGTGCACTTCTTTGGATTGAGCCTAAGTTGGAACTTCCTGATGCGTTGTAAGAATTTGTCAAGATTTTGGATGTGCCCTTCTCGATCTTTTGATTTGACAATCATATCATCGACATAGACTTCTACCTCTTTGTGGATCATATCGTGAAGAATCATCGTGGCAGCTCGTTGATACGTTGCTCCTGCGTTCTTCAGCCCAAAAGGCATGACCCGATAACAAAATGTTCCGACTTCTGTGATGAACGTTGTCTTCTCCTTGTCTTTAGGAGCCATCAGTACTTGGTTGTAACCTGAGAATCCGTCCATGAATGATAGGAGTTGATGGCCTGTTGCATGATCCACTAGCACGTCGATGTGTGGTAGTGGAAAGCTGTCTTTAGGGCTTGCTTTGTTGAGATCCCGATAGTCTACACACACTCGGATCTTTCCATCTTTCTTTGCGATTGAGACTACATTGGTGATCCACTCTGGTAATCTACCACTTCAAGGAATCCTGCGTCGAGTTGTTTCTGAACTTCCTCCTTGATCTTGTACACGATGTATGCCTTCATTCTTCAGAGCTTTGGGATGATCTTAGCGTCGATCAGATCTTGAATCTTTTGTTTGAGAGGGAAACAATAATTAGTGGAATGCCCTCTAGTATAGTGATATCCGCACCACTCATTTGCGAACTTGCCCATTACTTCTCTCAGATTCTGGTGTTAACGTTTGAATCAACTTCTTCTGCAACAAGTTCCTTAAGGCCTTCGACATTGACATCCCCAAGTCATCAAATTTTCTACGAGGTGGAATAGTAGTGGCACTCCTTGTTTGTGATGATTGTTGACTTTGTTTAGGAGAAATGAGTTCTCTTTATGATCATTTTGTCCTTGACTTTGACGTGCTTGCATGGCTCCTGTTTTGAATAGGCCTTTCTGCATCTTTCCAACCGTCCATGAATGCCCTTCTTACCCTTTCTCTTTCTTCTCGCAAGCTTTTCGGATTAAGGGGTTCGATTGTCGCATAAATTTCGACTTCTGTTGTGAGGTCTTCAAGTTGTTGCCTCAATTGTATTAGTGTATCACGAAGATCGTCTAACTTTAGATGAACTGACTCATTGAACCTTCTTGGTGGGTTAGTCATTGTAAATTATGATGAATATGAGTATGTTGTGTTCAAGAGAACAAAGTCAGTTCGAACCCCTTTATCAAGTAAAACAAGCAATGCGTTGCTCGTATGCACATAATCCCTAACACGCAATAGACACTCAATTTATCCATTTACAATGTTTAACATGTAGAAAAGGATGAGTAAAATAAGAATGAGTTATTTTATTAAAATCCTAAGTGTCATGGATAAAATCACAAACTCAAGTCATAAAATAAAATAAGAAAAGAAAGCAAGCACCCCTCATCCTTTCGTTACAATGTCGCTCATGTATCTTCATAAGGAGATTTACATTTCAAGCATAAATAAATCTAGTCTAAGTCTTCTAACCTTCAAGTCTTTTCATCTTTCTTGATCGTCTTTGCACCTCATGCGTCTCTCTTGATCATCTTTGTGTTTCACGTGTCTTTCTTGATTAGATCTTGCGCTTATAATCTGAGTAGTAAAGACACAAAGAAAGAAAACTAGTTACATTAGATTCTTCTTTTAGCTTTTCTAGGTTTCCTCGATTTTACTCCTTTAAAACTATTAAGTTTAGCCTCAAAGTTTCGAAATTGTTCACATGTTTCATGACATTTTAAAACTTTGAATGGATAAATTGAGCGCCTAGAAATATCTATATGCATACATGTATTTATCATATATAGTAGTCAAGTAAAGGGCTTCGTGACGTGGCTTTGTTGCTCGACAGGACGAGACGAGGCAACGACTTGGTAGAATTGGCTTTTTCGATTTTTGTTCTAAAGTTGGAAATGGCTTAAGAGAGAGTTGTTCCACCGACAAGGATACTATCCCAAAAGGGATCTCTCGATGTAAGGGGAGCTCTCAATTGGACATCCCCCTCACCTCTATTTCAAAATCCCTCATTTTCAATAGTAGGGGATACTTGAAAAGAAGAGAGGGTTAATCCGGGTTTTTTCCTATTGTTTTTCTCAACTCTCAAATCACACAAAAGCTTTCAAGGCAAGGGTTGAGGGTGTCATTCACATTGACTACCCTTAGCACATAAAATATAGATGTATAGGCTTCGTCCAATGACGTATGCCTTATACTATCTTCACATCGGAGCCCCAGAGCTCATGCACATTAAGAAAACAAATTATTTTTTCCCGGGGAATAACATTAAAGTGTAAAATATATTTTTTAAATTGGCCAAAATTGTTTTTTCAAGTTAAGCATCAAAATGTCCCCAGCAGAGTCGCCAGAAAACTGTACGCGTTTAAAAACGTTTGCCCCAAAAATGATTTTCTTGACTTTTAAGAAATAAATATAACATATAAAAATCTCTTAAACAAAATTGAAATAAAATCAATTGGTGAATTGTTTAAAAACCAGTTTGTGACCAAAGAGTCGCCACCTAAATTTTATAAAACTAGGAAAATAAATTATTTGGCATGTAAAACAATAACGCCTTTGAAAAAGAAATTCTTTAAAGGTTCGGTGCTTGGTTACACGTGAAAAAGGGCTTTTGGCGCTATGTCTCACATGCCTGTTAAAAAACAGTCTCTACTTTAACAATTTTGGCCCTTAAAAAAAATATTATTATGCTTTACATTTTAGACATTTTGGATCCTACCATACTAAATCATAATGCTAAGGATTATAAAATAAATAAAATAAAATAAAAATAAAAAATAAAATAAAATAAAAGCAGATTGCTTCTTTGCTTTGGTTTTGGTTTTAAAGAAATTTTAGGTCAATGACCTTTATATACATTAAGTTTTTTTTTATTTAGATTACATATTTACAACAAGAAAAGTAAAAATCCTAAACACCTATCAAAATAGAATGCTTAAAGAAACAATATATGGAATTAATAAAAAGAAAAGCAAAAAAAGATTGAAATTCAAATTCAAGAAGAAAAAAAAAAGACAAAAGAGCTTACAATAGGGCTGCTCTTTTGATGTTAAGGGTGGTATTTAATCTAAGATTTCCTAAGCAAATCTTGTGACCAACTTAACAAGAGTGGTGTTTGCTTAGAATTTTCAAGCAGCCTAGAGAGAGAAAGGTGAAGGTGAAGGTCCAAAGTTGAAGTCCCTTGCTAGGGTGGTAAGAAGGGTATTTATAGGCAAAGCTATGAAACCCTAGGGCCCAAAGGCCCATTTAACAAACTTGACCGTTGGAAAGAAAACTATTTTAAACATTTACAAATGTTTAAAATAATGGAGCAATCTCCACTTGACATGTCACTAAATCAAGTTTTCAATCCAATGAGATTTAATCTTTATTTAATAATGATGTATTTTTGGTCATTTTAATTTTATAATTAAAAAATAACCCAAGTCTTCAATCTTTTCTTCTACACACGTTGAAACTTTCTCTCTTGCCACTTCCTCCTCTTTTTTAGCAACTTCTTTTATTTTCTTTTGACCGCACATGATAGAATCGTCATTTCAAGATTTGTGGTTGTCACCATCAAGAAGATGATCGTTGCCTTCACCTAACTCTTTTAACATTTGATTTCATGGGTCGAATCTTGGGCATGGGTCGGTCCATTAGTCGGGTGACCGGTCGGATCCGTCAATTGGATCCTTTCCTTGGCCTTACTTCGGGTTGATTTGCCTTTGATTTGGATCTTCCTATCTCTATTCACAAATCTGATCCGGATCTTGCATGTGGATCTTGGATTGACCCATTTCCCTTTATCCTACAAAAGAAATAAAATTAAAACAAACAATTAAAAAAAAGCAATTATATTATTATTAATTATTCCTATTTCTAAGGAACAATTATAATTATAGTAAAATACTAACTAACTTAATTTAATCTAACTAATCTAACAAACTAATCTAATTAAAAGAAAACAAAATATACCTAACGAAATTTTATAAAAACGATAATATATATTTTGTAAATAATTTTTTTAATTTTTATTTTTTATAAATACCCAAGTAATTAATTAAATAAAACCTTGAATATTTTAAGTATAATAACTTCTCTAAGTGTTGTAACATAGACAAATTACTACCTTAACTTTATTAAGAAATCCAAAATCAATTATTTTCAAAAACTCAATTGTTCTAAAAATAATCGTCTTTCATATAAATCATGCAATGAGTCCGTAAATGAATTCGAGAAAATTTTATAGACTCAGATTTATGAAAAGCATAAACTATAAAATTAGGTGTGAAAAATGAGTGTCTACAGAATGCCCCTCTTGGACAAAATTTGTAGAAAACACTCGGTTTAGAAAAATGCATGTCCAAGCTTGAAAATAGGCACTGCGTTTTGAAAATACCCAATTTATAGTTTATTTTTGGCTTCCTTGAATGAAAAGAGAACAAACCTGACGAGTCTCTCAGGAGACTCGTGTAATTTATAGTTCATTCTTCAAAGTCGGTTTATCATCCACTCGTTGACGATTCCTCTTTGTTTAAAATATGCATCGCTCCTGGTTTATCGATCGTGTAGATCGATCCTGGTGGTTTCGACCATATTTCTACACACCTCGCCTAGTCTTTGGATTGTACATGAGTACACATCTTGACTTAGTTTGCTGATTGTATTTTTTTTTAGCGAAATACTATTTAATCACAATTCTACTTAGTGATTATTATGAATCTAAGTATCGCTGGTCAATTTAGCGAAATACTATTTAATCACAATTCTGCTTAGTGATTATATAGATTTAAGTATCGCTGGTCAGTTTAGGAAATAATATTTAATCACAATTCTGCTTAGTGATTATATAGATTTAAGTGCCGCTGGTCAGTTTAGCGAAACACTTTTTAATCACAATTCTGCTTAGTGATTATATAGATTTAAGTGCCGCTGGTCAGTTTAGCGAAACACTTTTTAATCACAATTCTGCTTAGTGATTGTATGGATTTAAGTGCCGCTGGTCAGTTTAGCGAAACACTTTTTAATCACAATTCTACTTAGTGATTGTATGGATTTGAGTATCGCTGGTCAGTTTAGCGAAATAATATTTAATCACAATTCTGCTTAGTGATTATATAGATTTAAGTATTGCTGGTCAGTTTAGCGAATACTATTTAATCACAATTCTGCTTAGTGATTATGTAGATTTAAGTGCCGCTGGTTATGGATTATGATCCTTATATCCATATGAATTATTTGCAACTTACAAATCATGATTTCATGATCTTTATCAAAAGTTATAAACCTTAAATTCTTCATAACAAATGAAGAACACTCTATCCTCGAAGACCGAGTCATGTAGGACTGAGACCAAGGACAAGAAAATTGACCTAAGACTAAGACCAATGATCGGTGTTCTTGAGTCAAGATTAAGCTCGATGATCGATGTTTTTGAACAAAGACTAAGAGGTCTTACCAGGGACCGAGATAGGTCCCACGACCGAGGAAGCTAGATTTGGGACCAAGACTCCCAAACCAAGGACTGAACAATCTGAGTTCAGGAACAAGCTCCTGAACCCTAGGACCGAACCCTCCGATTCCTTAACCGAGTGTCTCGAGCCCTGATCTAGTCCATCCTCGGTCTAGAGTGAGCCTAGATTATTATAAATGAACCAAAGCCCTATAACTATGGTCCTAAAGCATGTTTGGTCCCACTTTTCAAAATCCAAAATTATTTTTTTAATTTTGGAACCCTAATCCATTTTTAAATAATCTCGAGAGGTTAGAAAATGATATTTAAATATTTTCGGGATATTTCTTAAACAAATATTTTGACTAAGGCCTTCTATGGAATTTGTTTTTAGGGTTTAGGGTTTTTACTTAATCTTATATCAACACAATCGCATGTACTCCCTTCTAAATAATTTTGTAAAATTATTTACGTAATCTAAATTTATCATTGTTTAGGACCCCGACCTACTAATTAAAGAAAATAAATCTTATAAATAAATCTTTCAATAACCAGACTTTTAGAAAATAAAACCGTCTTCGACGGGAGTAGAGGATATAGCGCCAAAGCCCTTTCCCAAGCATAACCAAAAAACGAATCCCTTATAAAAACTTTGGTATAAAGTACACTTGTACGCCTACCTTTTATTGATTTTTCTAAAATGATTTGACGACTCTATTTTAAATAAATAATATTTTATTAAATTAATTATGTTTGATTAATTTAAACTGGATTTTAATCAAATTATCATTTGATCCCATGATTATTAAAATTTGAATAAAATTAATTATTTTTATAGAGTTAATTTCAAAACTAGCCATGTACTATCAATATCTTTTAAAATAAATGTTTCATTTTAAAAAGATGTGTGGCACGCAAACTAAGGTTGAAACAAATCAAACCTCAAGCCACCACTCGATCCCCCGTATAGCCACGTTCCATTACACGTGTTAAGATTCGGACTAGAGATTTCCCGAGGGTTACAACTTTCTTGGCAACTCTATTGGTTATAAATATTTTGATAAAACTTTAGTTATATAAATTTTTATCTTAAACATTCAAAACTTCATAATAGTTCACCTTAATTGGGTTCATCACCCCAAAAGGTACCTAGACTTTATCCTAATAATTACCAGAAATCCAAATAGGCATATCACGTGGGATTACGTGAAGAAGTATCGAATAGAAACTCTGTATTTCTACGAATTACATGACGACCGATCATACCAATCTGTGACCGAGAGATGTTCCATGAGGAAAAACTAGGAACCCAAAATTGATCCTCCCTTTCGGCTTTGATACATCTGTTAGGATGCAACCTTAGTGACGGTGGAAAGAAATTCCAAACCAAAATTTTACTAAACCATAGCACACAAAACCTATTTACTTTGCTTACCTGTTATTTGACGTCCCCAAACAACAAAGCATGGACATGTCAACTTGTACGTGCTTAATTATTATACATGCATCCATCTATAATAGAATAAATAAACATTTGTAAGCATATGTTAGACTTTTAAATTATGACCGAGCCTTTCAAGTTTTTTAATTCAAGAAACCAGTTCTTGATGGTGGAATTCAACACTCTAGCGCAGCGGACATAGAATTAGAGGAGAATTCGAGGTTAGGGAGAGAAGAGCTGAAGGGAAGGAGAGAAATACCACTAGATTACACCTAGCGGTCCAAGAAGGGGGAGGAGGGCCGAGAGATAACTTAAACACCAAGTTCCAAAATATTCAATTCATAGCCCCAAAAAGTGGGGTGGGCATCACCATTTAAAGAGGCTGGTTTACCCAAAAGTATTCGGTTACAACAAACTTCCAAGATAACAGAATTCGGTTTCAAAGAAATAAGAGAGAAAGTAAACAAAACAGAATTATTCCATAAAAAACATAAACTGGCCCATATGCACACTTGGGCCGAGAGACGGATGCATAAAATATTTTAGGACCGAGGTTTTTGATGAGCAGACCGTAACATAATCTCCCCCTTCGAGGTTTGTCGCCCTCGACGAAAAGAACGTGGACTGGTCAGCCTCTAGTACGCATCTTCAACTTCAAAAAACTATTGCTTCGGTCGGGCTTCGGCACATTCAGCAAGGGTCACAGCATAAGACCGTATTTTCTCAAAAAACTTTCGGCAGAATCGCTTCAGTAGTGGAACTAGCGGGTCCTTGCGGTCTTTTGCGCTGCCGGGTCGCTTGCCACTCCGCCGCTGTCTAGAATTTCTGTGCACCCAAGGTCGAGTTTTTCAGTGTTTAGAGCTGGCCTTGGTTGCTGCAATGTCCCCAGCGCCTGGTGCAAAAATAATTTCTTCCAACTTCGATTAAACTCCATACTTCGCTCAAAAATCCAGGCCAAGTCTTTTTCCCGAACCAGCATAACAGCAACATCGAATGAGCCATAGCTTCTAATTAGATCATTAGGAATATCTTCCAAGGTCATTGCAGCGAGTGAAACAGTTTGGCCTTCGGGCTTACTCTTTACTTACATTTTGGCAGCAACAATAAATCCATCTAGGGTCTTTTCCAGCTGGTTTCCATGCATTAAACTGGTCTGCGACCGAGGAATCCCTTTAAGGACCGTGATTCTGTCTTGCTTATCATAGGATAGGGTCAACTTTTCAAAGTCCCAAGAAGACAGGCCTAGAGTAATCAGCCATTCAATTCCCAACGCAATATCATAACCGTCCATGGAAATTACCTTCATTTCTGTTTGGTATTCATTGCCTTCCATCGACCACTTCAAGTCCTTGCAAACACTAGAACATAAAACATTAGAACCATCAACTACATAACCGATTGCACCTGGGTTGCTATGCTTTTATGGTATATTTTCTCCAAAATCCTACTATTGATAAAATTATGGGTGCTGCCTGTATCGATCAAGATTACTACCGGCAGGTTCCCAACTTTGCCAAGAATCTGGAGCGTTTGGAAAGCTTTAGACCCGGTCAAGGCATGTAAAGATATGGCTGGTTCATCCCTTGGGCCGAGCAATGAAGGTAGATCATTCAAAACAGGTTCTTGGTCGGGTTCTTGATCTTCTTGATTGGCCGAGACCATGAATAACTTTGATTTACACCTATGGTTTGGTTGCCATTTTTCATTGCAAGAATAACATAGACCCTTCTTTCGCTTTTCATCCATTGAGGCTGAGTCTAATTGCTTAACATGGCCCTGGTTTGCATTTGAAGAGGACCCATATGATGAATTCTTGAAGTCAGTATTGGTGCTCGGCCCGGCTGTGTTGGTATTGGATGGCGTGGGCAGCAACGATGCTTCAGCGCTGTACAAGTTACCACTGCTCATTAAGGACCGATATGTTGTTTCTTGGACTTTAGCCATGGCCATTGCTTCATTTAAAGAATCTGGAAATCGCAACCTGATGCAGTTCGAAATCTCTTCCCTTAGACCGGACAAGTAACAATCAATGACGTAGTCCCTTGGCATATGTAATAACTTTTGAGAGATCGACATGTACCGGAGATTATATTCTTGAACCGACCCAACCTGTTTTAAATTCATCAGCTGTCTCATTGGTGTATCATGTATAGATGGCCCGAATTGAGTCATAAGGTCTCTTTTGAACACATCCCAAGATAAGGCTTCCATATGATTTCGGTTTTGAAGATATGACCCGTACCACATTCTTGCTTCTCCAGAAAAATGAATGGGAGCGATTTCTAATTTAGTGGCATCCTTAGTTTTGTCCACTCTGAAAAATTGCTCGGCAGAAATTAGCCAGCCCTCGACATCCGACCCATCAAACCGAGGAAAATCGACCTTGGTTAGCCGAGTAGGAGAAGCATAGTGTTGGTCACGGTTCTGGCTAGGGTGCGGGGGCCTAAATGGTGAAGGACCGTGGCAAGAATTATCATCATAGGGTCTGTGGAGGGGTTCTTGCACGTTTCCAGATGCCCCGCTTTCAAAGGCTGCCATTCTTTCTTCAGCCGCATCAAATCTTCGGTCTATGGCAGCTTGCATCGCGGCTGTTTGTTGGGACAGGTTTTCAATAAGGGCCTTGAGCGCATCCATTTCTGATTGCTGGCGAGTTTTTACCGTGTTGAGAATCGGCCAGCTCTGATACCAAGATGTTAGACTTTTAAATTATGACCGAGCCTTTCAAGTTTTTTAATTCAAGAAACCAGTTCTTGATGGTGGAATTCAACACTCTAGCGCAGCGGACATAGAATTATAGGAGAATTTGAAGTTAGGGAGAGAAGAGCCGAAGGGGAGGAGAGAAATACCACTAGATTACACCTAGCGGTCCAAGAAGGGGGAGGAGGGCCGAGAGATAACTTAAACACCAAGTTCCAAAATATTCAATTCATAGCCCCAAAAAGTGGGGTGGGCATCACCATTTAAAGAGGCTGGTTTACCCAAAAGTATTCGGTTACAGCAAACTTCCAAGATAACAGAATTCGGTTTCAAAGAAATAAGAGAGAAAGTAAACAAAACAGAATTATTCCATAAAAAACATAAACTGGCCCATATGCACACTTGGGCCGAGAGACGGATGCATAAAATATTTTAGGACCGAGGTTTTTGATGAGCAGACCGTAACAGCATATTTTTTTTATCAAAATCAAACGACATGTTTGTCAAGTTGATTATACGGTCGTAGAATGTCTGTATTAGAGAATGAAGATCTTTTCCTTTTGAGCCACCATTTCCACGAGACAGAATGGTACTACCGAGGCTATGGTCTAAACACCTTCCTCAAATAAACTCACTTTCGTATTCATCATAATTTTATAATTAAAATGCAGCGAAAGTGGGATTTAGTACACAGGGCCTTACACAGAATCTTTGTCTCTTAGACGCCTTATCCATGAGGAGTTCATGTATACAAAAGACCATGGTTGACAAAATTATGGCAAGAACATACTTGGACATTCCACGTTGGGTGAAACTGGCCACTAAGACTAGAGAAATTCCACTAAATTTTAGTAACTCCCTACTCACCATCACGATCATGATGGTATACTTTTTTCTCGCCCCATCAAGCAATCGCCCACCATCCTTCAAAATATTGGAAGTGGTTTATCACCTCAAGGGAGGAAGTAAGGATCCCATTGTAATTATTCTATCTGAAACATTGCTAGGTAAATGAATCCTACTTCACATAATATCTCAACCAGAGAAGGGCTCCGAGCATTCTCTATATATAGCTGTTGGAAAAGATGGAGCATATACCTCCTATGCTTCTCGGTAATGAGATGAATGCTGCCTTCCAATGCCGACCCATCATGTGTGCCAATCCAGAAATACTCATCCATGACAATGATTTCATACGCGAAATTCTACCATGATATGGTATTAAGAAGATGGTCTATCTAATGGATGATAAACCCGTAATTATGCCTATGAGTCTTGAATGCATCACTTCTTACTACGCTAGAGAGTTGTTTAAGCAATTTGGGCGAGATTACATGCATCCCTATCATGATTGTATAATTTCCATGGACATACCCATTGACCACAATGACTTTGCAAACTACTTTGAGCTATGGAATGATACAATCAAGATGGGCATTTAAAAAGACATAAAAGATTACCTCGACCAAATCATGTATGAGTATTGACGTCAGCAAGAAGAAGAGAGTGAAGGTTTCGTCACCTCTACCTGCTACAGTAGGACTCGCTCCCCCTGAAGAGGAGATCAAGTTTTCCACTGTTATATAACACAAAAGTTAGAAGGTAGTAGTATAATCAACTAGCAAACTATGAACCCCAAAATTTTGAACTGTACAAAATCGAAGATCCATAGAGCAAATATATAAAACACTTGTGAGATGTTTATACTATAAGTCATGTTATTTACATATGCATCTTTTTTTGTTCTTACAATTGCAATACTTCCCTATTCTACAATCGTAGTTTCCAATTGTGTCCATGCTGACGGATATCGCACTAGTCCACTAAATCGATAACTTTCACGCTAATGAATGAAATTATTAAGCTTATGTCCTCATTCCCATTATGATGTTCATAAAATTCAAAGTAAACTCCACATTCATGATCGAGACGCAACAAAGGTGGAATCCTGCTAAAAGAGCCTACTTCCTTTGTGAAAGGTCTATATGACCAACCATAGAAGAGTTTTGGGCTATTTTGATGACGGACAACAAAAATGTTTTACATTTAAGGTCGTTCATAGACTCAATGTCCATCGGAAAACTCTTATATGAAGAAAACTAATACTCCAAGGTTACATACGATATTATTATCACGAAGACATACATCAATTTTCAGATTTGGACCAAGATTGAGATAATAAATGGAGAGATCCCTCTTACATTGGAATCATCTATGATTAAGATGTCAATCCTAATTGCTCATTTCTTTTTAACTTTGATAGATTGTAAGCCCTCCTCGAGAATCATTGAGGTAGCCCACAAAATGCGAAGAGGCAACAAAGATCAACTCTATTATTATTCTTGTAGAAATAATAATGGGACTAAACAGCTCATGTAGATCTTCTACGAAGATCATGCTTATGGGTTTTGAATGTTTTACATATTACTATACCCATAGCTTGTTCAAGCATTTTGGTTATAACTTTGTCGAAGTTGCCTTCGCTGTGGATAAACCTATCGATCGTAGGACCCATGCAAGATATCTCGAAAAATGGCATAACGACTTTCAAATTAATATCCTATCAAAGCGAATGAAATATGAATCAAGAAGTCTAGTCATCCTTGTCTGTCCCCCTCTTCTTTCAACGGTTGTTGTAGCTCGTGTAATGGATTCAGATTCCCTACGATTCTAACGAATCTTCGAGTTTCTCTATCCTTCTCGACGAGCTAATGAGGCCTGCTATGACATGGGATAGATAGGCACCACCTCTAAAAAGGTATTCCTATGGCGATATACATGCCCTCTGGATTCGACCCAAGAATCAACCATTATCTATCTTCCGTTTACATTTGTCTAAGCATAATTGACTCTCTTAGTTTTAGTCCTTCTTCAATTAAGATGTACATTAAGGGTACGGTCATTACACACCAAGATATCTTTCCTAGACCACATCCTCAATCACTACGAGAAAGTTTAGGAAACTGAGTTTGCTAAAGTGAATGCTACTCTTCAAGAAGTAACAAAATAGTTGGTAATATTAACAAGTTTAATGATTAGGCCTGCTATTCCTGTTCAGGATCAGCCATCCTCGTCACGAAAGACACAACAAACGGTTCCACCTATCGACACTCCAATTAGAATTAATCTTCAAAATTGTCGTAACATGGATGAAGCCTCTCTTTATGATGAAGATAATGATAATAGATCGACAAGAACCCATCCAGAAGCAGCTGATGTTGACCAAAACGCCTAAGATGTCGCAAACCCTACAATAATTACTCCTACGGAATAAGAGGTCCAAATGGCTCAGTTGAATGCCAATCAAGTCAAGTTCCAAGATTAGTTAAATCATAGGCAATACTTATAAAATATGAAGACTACCTAATAAACAATTTTCCCATTTGAAATAAAACTACCGTCTTTATCAAAATACATAGGCAAGAGTGAGCCCGCCACTTTCTTCCAAATATATATAATGGCAATAACATCTTTGCATCTGGGAGAACCAACAGTCCTTCATTTATTTTCACAATACTTAGATGATGCATCCTTACGTTGGTATCACCAAAAGAAGGTAGCATACCTATAAACTATTGATGAACTCGTATCAACCTTTATAGAACGATTCATCATGCATCTCAGCTTAGAACAACCTAAGAAGAGACTCAAGAACGTGAAACAATGGGAGAATGAGAAATTGTTGGTTTTCATCAAAAGGTGGTAAGATATTTCTAAGGAAATTAATTATTTACCGATATTAATGTTAATGACCGATATTCTGTTGGATTTGTCATTAAAACCTTCCAAAATATGAAGAAACTCCTCAAGACATGTAATAATCTCGAGAAAGCTTTTGAAAAGGAAAAAAATGAGGGTAAAACCATGAAGACACATCTTGCTCATGTATGACCTCAAAGAAAGGACAAAACCAATAATCATCCGGTCACATCTTCTTGGCAAGATTCGACCTCTCCTAAGCCATGTTCAAACAAACCTATGTTGACTAAAACAAATGTCCCAATGACATCTAAACCACCAATACCAAGGTCCTCGAGGCCTCCTAGAACGTTTGATGATTTGGGTATGACCCCGAGTTAAACCCTAATTCTCCTCCAATAAAAGAATCTAATCAAGACCTTAACTCTAAGAGATGGTAAGGAGTTCCACAGAAAATTTGAAATTGCAAGCTATGTATAGCATCATATGAAGGGTTACTCTACTAATAATTGTAGTGTCATTAGGCATTAGTGCCAAGACCTGATTGATTAGAAGATAATCCTTAAACTCGAGATCACGAAGAATCCATTACCCAATCATCAGGTGAATATGATCTCCATGGATGAACCTATTGACAATATTGACGTTAATATGATCAATCCATAGCCTAAAAAGGGGAATCGGATAATTCCCCTTCCACTAATATTGTCTCGAAACTGGTGGATCCCTATTGATCCTAGCATGAATTCTCCAAGAAGAAATGTGTGACATGAAGTCCTAGCAACCCGAAACGGATCTTACTTCCAACCTAGTTTTATGAAAATAGTCCCGGTCAATATGGTTAATCTTCATGGACCATCTAATGACTAAAGAAGATGAATGTCAATATCTCCATCTGGGAAATCCTAATGTATTCTATAGAACATTGGCAGGTTGTGCTAAGTGAGCTAAGAAAGGCTAGTATACGATCCAACACAACCCCTAAAGAATTAGTTAGAATCATTTTAGAAACCACGCAAATCAACATGATAGGTTTCTAGGATAAAGATCTACCTGCCCCTAACGAAACCCATGTTAAGGCACTCTACATTTCTGTGAATATGTCCGATAAATTCATTCACATTACTCTAATTGACAATGGTTCTACACTGAACATGTGTCCATGGAGAACTTAACAAGAAATCGACATCTCTATTGATAAAATCCTTCGTCAAACCTGTGTGTCCGAGGTTTTTTTTATTCTCATCAAGAAATTATGGGCAGCTTCCAAACAATGATTTATGTAGCCAATATACCATTTGAGGTAGAATTCTACGTAATAAATATGTGACCATCATACAACTTAATCTTAGGAAGATCTTGGTTGTTTCAGGATAAGGCTCTAGCCTTTACCATGAATCATTAAATACAATTCATGTCTAACGGTAAACTCAGCACCATAGAAGGTGAGAAGTACGTCAAAACCAATGTTGGTTCAACTCATTCTAGTAAACCAAAGGTTTAGTTAAGTAGATTCAATATCTGTCCTATATTTAGGCAATGCTAGAATTCATCTCACATTCCTAACTTTACACTATACAGTGTCATGTTCATGCGTCTCATGTAGAAAATGGGATATTTCCCAAGAATGAGTTTAGGACCAAATGCTACCAGCATGCCTTCTTTTCCTTGCTCCTATTATGACTTGGATAGTTTCGGAATCGGATATACTCTGAAAGGTTATGAGTGTTATAGAAAAGGTAAAATATCTAAGCAATATATACCTATCCCTTCAACCTTAAATGGATATTTTGTGCGAGAAGGGGAAACCACAATGTATTTTGATTCCCCGAGCCATTTTTCAATCAAGTTTCACAAACACGCTCTCTAGGTTTCGAAATCTTTTTAGATTGTTCTTATAATCCTAATTTATCTATTAATATGATTAGGAAATGACTACTTATTCCTCAAAGAGTGAGACTTATCTCATGATAGGCATCCATGAAAATCATTATTATGACTAACCTCCAACGATAAATTCCATCTCTTGACGAACATAGTGTGATTATTATCGCTCTATTCCCCAAGAGAGTTCTATCTTTTCCCCAGGAGGATTCTATTTGTTGATAAGTATCCAAGGAAAAGTCTTATTTGCATAAGACTACTCCCAGTCAAGCCCTATCTATTGATATGAATTATCAATCATTATTATGGTAGGGTTATTGTAATAATTCATCCCCAACCAGAATCCTATTTACTCCCCGGCATGCGTAAGACTATTTTGATAGTTTATTCCCAAACAAGATTCAACCGACAAGTGATTGTGTGGTAATCTGACATATGAATCATTATCATTTTTTATTACTAGAATTCGTTGCTATCCAGGTTCTGTCCTTCTACTTTATAAGTCAGGGTATGAATTTTAGAATATTTGACCTCGAACCCATGTTTTCCAAAAACAAAGTTTGTTTTATTCAAACTCGGTTTGAGTGGAGCATTCTGTAAGTATGAAAATTTGATATACCCCAATTTATAATAATATTTTTTTTTAATAATATAAAGTTAATATTTTGAATTTTTACATTTCAAATAACCAAAAGGAGAAGTTAAAACTAAATTAGGGCTAATTATTGTGATGATTAAACCCTAATTAGAATAATTAATAAAAATCCAAAAATAATTTGAGGTTAAAATATTGTATTTATTTTATCCAAATTAACCTAAAAAGGGTTTGAAATTATTTAATTATGATTTTAAACATAAATTAGGTATAATTTATGGCTTAAAATAATTAAATAAATACCCTAAAATATACAAAAATACCCAAAAATAAAATAAATGAACATAATTTTTATTATGTTGTCAAAAATATTTTTATGTTAAATTGTGTAAAGAAAAACACAAGAAAAGGTTAAAAATTCAATTTAAATTAACTATTTTATTAAAAATATAAACTGATAATCCTGTGTGCCAGAAATTATATTTAAAATTCGCAACATGAGTTAAGGTCATCGGATCAGCGCTAGATTTTCATACAGCGCTTAGAAAGAAGATTGAGCAACATAAATTTTGATTTTCATCGGATGGCTTAAATCAAAAGTTCTCAATTCTTGCCCAAAAAATCGGGTTGAGAAATTGATGATCTTAGAGCTCGATTGATCGAGTTTGGGGTTAAGGATAATGATCCCTATATCCATATGAGTTGTTTATAACTTATATATCATGATTTCATGATCTTTATCAAAAGTTATAAACCTTAAATTCTTTATATCAAATGAAGAACACTCGGTCCTTAACGACCGAGTACGGTAAGATCGGGATCGGGAAGTAAGATCGAGAACTCTCGATCATGACCGAGACTAAGAACCGAGAAAATTAACTTAGGACCAAGACTAAACATCGATGTTCTTAAGTAAGGATCAAGAGGTCTGGCCAAACTTTTATATATATAATATATATATATATATATATATGAATGAATGATGTAAAAGGTTATTAGGATTGATGATTAACCTAATTTAAAATATTTATTTATCTCACTTATTTTCATAAATAATTTATCTATTAAAATATTTATTTATGTATTTAAATTAGTTTATTTATTTATATATTTTTAAGAGCAATAACTAGAAAAAAAATATGTTTTTTTCTTTTTATCTATTAAGGTGTAATTATATATTTATATATTTAAATTAATTAATTAATTTATATATTTTTAAGAGTAATAGATGGAAAAAATTAAAAATATATATATATATAAAAGAATAAGAAATAAATATAAGTTTTTTAATATAATTAATTAGTTTTTTCATCTATTATTTTTTTCGTTTAATAAATAATCAATTTATTTATGTATTTTTGAAATAAGTAATAATAAGGAGAATGAATAAATAAATTAATAATATATATTATTAAAGTATTATTTTTCTTATTAAAATTTCTCTCTTATTTTTCTTAAAAGTCTCTTTTTTTTTATATATTTCATCTCCTTGTAAGATTTATTAAAAATTTAATTCAACTATCACATAGTATTAGAATTTCTCTTTTATATTACATGATTTTCTTTTCATATACGTGGAATATTCATGGTTTATCTCATAATAATTTAATTTCAAATGAAGTAAATATTTATAATAATATTATAATAAAAAGAATTATTAAATATTTTTTTAAATAATAAAAAAATTGAAAAGAGATAAAATATTAAATTCTTTTAATTCACATATATAATTTAAAATTAAAGAGATAATAATTGATACACGTCATATTTCTATGGTGACATGTGCATTACCACATCATTTACTAGCACATTCGCCACAAAATTTTCGATCCCCTATCATTACTCATTTATATACCTACACGAAATTATAAAATAATTTCAACAATTATAAGTGATGTAGTGATAAAAGTTTTCACATTTAAAATTTAATATTATGATTAGAATTCGTGGTTTAGAGAATTATGAGTTTATGTGATGGTGGTATATGTGGGTGATAATTTGAGGTATTAAGGAAATAATTGATAAAAATGTTTAAAACGATAGTATAATGTGACCGATAATAACTTGTTTTACCCGCATCTAGGAAGAAGAAAAGTTTAGTGAGGGTAGACGGGTCGAATGATGTGAGTGATTTGAATTTTTATATTAGACAAAATGAACATGATTGATTCATTATATATAAATTCATTTATAATATATTTAAATAAAAATAAATTCTCCTTTTATATACAATATATATACACACAAAATTATTAAATAATTTCAATAATCACAAGTGTTGCCGTTGTTAAAATGTTTATATTTAAAATTTGAGACTAGAGTTCGAGTCTGAATATGCGGTTGTGAATTTGAGGGATTAAATGAATTTGTTAATGTATAATATTTAAATTGATTTTAATATATAATGTTTAAAATAAGGGTAAACTTAGTGAGTAATTAGATATGGGCTATTTGGTAAATCAAAATAATTAAATATATTTAAATAATATCACTCCAATTTACAATTCACATTGAATATATGATATAGTAACTAAATGTATAAGTTTTCATATATTAATAATTTTATAATCTATATAATTATATATTAAATATATATATATATATATATTTATATAACAACTTATTTAAAAATTAATTTGTGATATATTTAAATAAAATTAAATTAATATTTTTAATTATTTATCTCTCTTTTATATTATTTTTTTCTTCATACGTCACTGTATTATATTTTTTAAAATTTTAAATTTTAATCTTATATTTTCTTTTACTTGAATTTTTTATTAAATAATTATATATATATATATATCAATAAATCTATTTTAATTAATTATTTTATAATATATAATTACATAATAAATTATAAAAATATTCTTATCTCTCTAATTAAAAATTCTAAATAAATTAATAAAAAAATATAATTTTTATATATTCAAGTTTATATACAAAAGGCTCTAACCTTCAAGTATCTGTGGGCTTTGGAACGCAATCAGGAGTCACTATGGATCAAATGGGTGCATACGAGATTTATGAAACACGAAACCAGCATCTGGACCTGCAAAATTCACGAAGGTATGAGCTGGTCTCTAAAAAAGATTCTTAAACTAAGAAGCGATATTGCAGATCTTTATGACATCCGACTAGGGGACGGGAAAGGCACTCTATTCTGGCACGACCCTTGGTTTGAAAACCAGCCTATCATCGACAAGGAGCAGTTTCAAAATACTCGTATCAGAAGGGACTGCGCAAAAGCGAAAATCAGAGACATCAAATACGGGAATTGGAACTTGCTCTTGAGAAGAATTCCAGAAGGAAAGAGGATACTTGATCATATAAGTAACATACAACTACACGACAGACCGGATATTCATGAATGGAAAGCTGAGGACAATGGAAAGCTGGTATTGAAGAAAATATGGGAGGTAATCCGGGAAAAAAGCGCAGAAAGTAGAATGGGCTCCTCTTGTATGGTCAACGAAGATTATCCCTCGACACCAGTTCATACTATGGCTCGCCTTCTGGGAAAGACTTAACACACGTGATCGTATCAGTAAGTATATGAGCATCCCGAACGCGAGCTGTCTTCTATGCATAGGAAATGAAGAAACCATAGATCACCTATTCGGGAGCTGTTGTATTGCTTCGGAGCTTTGGGACAGATTCTATAAAAGCCTGGAGCTGATCAGTTTCCCGAGCGAATGGAATGAAATCAAAGAAGCGACACTACTCAAAGCCAAGGGAAATAGATTTGCAACAAGCGTGTTCAAGTGCGGCTTTGGAGCAGTGGTGTATAACATTTGGCAAAAACGGAATGCAAGGGTATATGACAGAACCCGCAGGAGCATTGACGAGTTATGGAAAGATATTGTATCGGATTGTAGCGCCCTCGCGGGAACGTGGAGAGGAATTCCAAGCACGGAGCAGAACTGGAATATCTGCAGGAACTGGAATTTACCTTTTTTAAACTCACTAGAATTGAAAGCATTGTAAACAGATAATTCATTTACGTTTTTAGCTTTTATTCAGAATGTTACGACTTCAAAATCATTCTAGGCCTGTCTAGAATGATCTCTTAAACTCGTGGTTTTTTTTCCCATTTTTGAGAATTTTTAATGAAATGACGCTAAGTCATTTTCCCAAAAAAAAAAAAAAGTTTATATATTAAAATATATATATATATATATTAAACTCGAGATTATATTTTGTGTCTTAATTGATGGTTATTTTTAAATGGTGTATTACAAATATTAAAATCATTATGTATTTTTTTTTATTAAATAAAGGAGAGCTAGAATGATACTTATGATGTATATGTGAGTGTAAATTTGAGAGATGAAAAGAATTGTAATATTTTAGATGGGATGGGTGAAGATTTGAAGGATTAAGAGAATGGTGGTTCGAATTGAATCAAATGCACAAAATGAGGGTATAATGTGATCGATAATGACGAATTATTTGGAGAAAAATTCCCAAAGTAAAGGTAGATTTAGTCGATAATGAGATGTAGCAAAATGTTAGTATTTGGTGTTCAAAATTTTTATTATTCGCTAAATTTTATATGTGTTATGCTTGCAATTGCACCATATTTAAATGTCTATTTAGTAGTTTCTCTTACTTTAGAATGATGATTTTATTTGGAAATAATTTCACTTTAAACAAAAAAAAAAAATTTAAATGTATTATTATTTTTTAAATATTTTATGTCAATTTATTTGAAAGCATGATTTAGAATATATTTTAATTATATATATTAACAAATTTAATAAAAAATATTTGTAAAATTAATTAATTTAATTAAAAATTTGCTGTAAATTTAATTTTAATTTATTTAAGATATATAAATTAATTCTAAAAATATTTAATCTTAATTAATAATTCTAAAATGTCTTTCTAAACTTGTGTTTATAAATTTTTTATTTTCTACCTCTTTAATTTATTATATTTAATTAATTTTTATAAATTTTAACATATTTAATTAATCCTTAAAACGCAAGTCATTTATGCTAATTATAATAAAATTTTATTTAAAATACGGATTTATATGTACATTTTACATAAATTTTGGATTAATTTTAGCTTTTAATTAATAATTATGCTGTATTATATAATATTAATTTATAAAAAATCACATCACAGCTACTGGATACATCTAGTTTACTTCCTGTATCATAAAATTTAGTTGGAATTTTTTTAAGCAATTGAAAAAGTTTTTCATCCAAGAAAAATAATTTAATTTTAAAAAGTGAAAAAAAATACCGGCCAATAAAATAATAATAAAACACTCAATTTTCTATCTTTATAATTATTGAAATAATAATTTTAAAGGAAAAGGTTTTATTATGGCTGGTTTAATAAATCTCATGACACCTTTAACAATTTAAATTAGGCCATTTTATTTAATAATTTATCCTTAATTTTCTATTCCTGTTTTTGAATAGTAACTTCAATGGTAACATTGTATTTATTTATTTTTTCTTTTAAAAATAATAAAAAAAATCAAACTCATTAATTTATGTCTCTCTATATATTATTGATCACCTGAAAACAAATCTGTAAGTTATTTTAAAAATAATTAATTTGATTATTTTCATTTGACAATTATGCAAGTATAACAAATTTTTAAGCAAACATAAATCTTACAATTAAATTTGCCTTATTTGGGTTGTCCTAGATAGGACATATATTAATGTCTTAATTGATTTTAATTTTTTATCATACAAAACTATATTATAGTAACAGTAAATCTTTCAAATAATAATTAGATATTGGGATAAATGATAAATTTAGGACTCAGGTTGGAGAATTTTTTCAAATTTAAGACTTTTATAATATTTTATTATTTAAAGAACTCTCTTTGAATTATTTAATTATATTTAGAACTCTCATTAACTCTGTTAACTTACTTAATGTTATTTATTTCTTTATTATAATATTTTAACATCAATCACACTAAACCTAAATTTATTTATTTATTACTATTAAACGAACAACTTAACCTATCTCTTTTCACACTAAACCCAAATGTTCAACGAAAATTAATCTCCTCTCCCTCCACATCAACCTACATCAGACTCCAAGCCGGAGGAAGTCAGGGACAGAGATAAACGGTACACCAAAGAAGGGCGGTCACGACCGGCGACAAGTTCACCTGGTCCGGCGACGGTTATTCGCCGATGGAATACGGGATCATGGAGATGTTGATGAGGAGGTTGATTCCAATGACCCTAACTACGATGATCATGAATATAACTAGTTTAAAATTTTTCGTAGAGAAAACCACGTCTTCTCTACCTTGGTTTCTCATTTGGCCTCCTCGATCGGTTGCTGTTTTTATCGTAACATTCAACAATGGAGGTCTCCACCCTTCCTTATGATGAATTGATTTGTTTATCAATGGTGTCATTATCTGTGATTAATGGCTTGATTTCAATTTATACTGAAACAAGCCAACCAACTAATCATTGTTTAAGAAATGATTTAGCTTCATCATTTGTAAACACTTTTCTCATTAAGCTCTGTGTGTTTATGTTGATTCAGATCATCATGGGATCACTATTGGATCATAGGGTATATTTCATGTAGTTTAATAATTTGGGATCATAGGGTAACTTTCATGTAGTTTAATAATTTGAATATGAATATCATGCAATATTATTCTTCTTTTAAAACTAGGGTTTATTTCCAGGAGGATCCAACCAAATGTCAGTATATTTACATTCAGATAGTTGAATCTTTCTTAGTTTGATCAGGATCTTAGGGTTAAAAATGTATTCTTTGTGAGTAGACAATTACTTGCATTATTTTTAGGTCGGTCAAGGTAGTATTGCATTAAAGAAGTAAAGTAACGCTACGGATCATCGAGTCTGTTTATTTGTTTCTGCATCCTTTATAGACTGTTGTTGACCCACATTGGAAGCACGCCACCGTTACAGGTACCGAAGCGAAGAAGGAGACAACAACAACGATGGTATGCATTCACAGTCAATCAATTTCAATAACTAAGATAGGGATCATCATCAGGTCCAATCTTAAAATAATTCAATTCAATTCAATTATTTTCTTACAGGTTGACGCTAGCTCTTCTGTATTTCGGGCTATGGCGATGATGTGGAGAGAGACGACATTAAAATTTCATTGAAGAAAGTCAATTCTAATGAAAGGAGGGTGGAGAACTAACATGCTAAGTTATGTTTTTTTGATTAATAGTAAATAAATAAATTTAGGTTACATTTGTTTGATGTTAACAAAAATATAATAAAGAAATAAATAAATTATTAAATATAACAATAACGTTAAATAAGTTAATAGAGTTAGTTCAAATTCTAAATATAACTAAATGATGTAGGAAGAGTCTTAAATTTGACAAAAAAATTAAAAGAGTCTTAAATTTGATAAAACTATCCAACTACGATCTTAAATTTATCATTTATCCCATTAGATATTTCAAGTAGAAATTAATCTATTTGGGTATTACAATTTAGGTATATATTGATTTGAGGAAATAATTCACAATTAATTTTTGTATGTATGTGCTTGAAATATTTCAAATATTAAATATTATTTTTTTATTGGTTTTACAAAGTCTTTAATTATGACATATAATAACTAACATTATTATTTTTTAATTTAAATTAATATATACTAAGATTTAATAATCTATTTAGAGTGAAAGAGTAGGATTGCCAATATCTTCTAAATCTTCTATAGATTTTCTAAATGTGTAAAGAACAAGACTTTTGAATTTTTTTATTTGATATGATAAAAAAAGATAATTAATTTATATAGGATGCAAATAATTATTTTATTGTGAAATTAATAGTCATACAAATTAAATGTATGCATATTAGTATTAGTGGCGTATTCAAAAATGTTTTCTCGGGGTCAAATACATAATAACGTGCCATTTTTATGCGATCAAATAAATATATTTTTTAATTAAAATTTTACTCGGTAATTACATAAAAATACTAACAAGCACAATTACAAAATACTAACAAGCACAATTACTAAATTAATCTTGTCCATTAGTCAGTACAAAAGAAGACAAAATTTATTCATTACGTTAACTATACCAATCAATCAATTCAAGAAAATTACCTTTATTTGATGAACTACTTGACTCATCATGTTCTCGAAAAGGTAATTCTTGCCTCAATAGAAAGCGTGTTACATCAAACATTGTCGTTAAACGGGTGCGATAATTTATTTCTATATCACGACCATTTGTATGTAAAACGTTTCGCACGCTATATCTTTGATCTTGAAATGATTCAAATTGAATTCTAGTTTCATTATAATAACTATTTGAAGTTCTCATATGACTATTGAATCTTTCTAATGTCCTTTTCCAATTTTTGTACCCATCTTCTATAAATGTTGTTAGGATTTAGGTAGCCGCTGGAGGACCGGGGGTTGGACCGGTTAGCGGTTCTCACACGAAGGGTGGTGGTTAATCCGGTTAGAGATTAACACCGGGATTTCAATACTACACAACCTGTCACAAACCCTTGAACTAGGTTCAAGCGCGGAAGAGGTTTACTTTCAGGTTGAAGCGTCACACTTGTATGATAGGAAGAATCGGTATTGTATAATGGAGGTTTGAGATTTGATGGGTCGGCTTTGGTAATCTGGAAATTCGGCTTGGATAGGGTTAAGTCAGTTATAGCGGTACGGATCGGTTAGATAATGAAACCGGCAGACAGTAAATAACAAGACAGATTTTATGGATGTTCGGAGATAAAACTCCGACGTCACCCCTTCCTCTCGAAACCGCGAGAAGGATATTCACTAAGGAATACAAGTACAATCTGATCGAGACTTATTTCCTGCTCGATAACACTCTTACAATTTACACCGAAATTGTAAAACACACACTTCAACTTTAGCACTTAGGCTTTCTTAGAACAACACAGTCTTATCACTTGTAGAATAAATGCTCTTAGAGTTTCTCACTTGTCCCACTGTGTCGCACTTTTATTCTTCTTCAACTGCCCCTTTTATAGGTGAAGTATGTCAACGGTCATATTTCACTTCCTTGAATCTGATTGGCTGAGCAGAGGTGCAGTGATTCAGTGTTTCAAAGATTCAGACCTGATGGTCAACCTCAGACTTGGCAGTCTGTTCTTCCGGTGTGTGAGACAAACCTGCCGGGTTTGTCTTTTACTTGATGTGGGCACTGTCTGTTGGACAGTTGTCTGTACTTGGAAGATCTCCTTTCTAACTTATCCCGAAGTGGAAAGATCCGGCAGGACTGTCTTTTGCAGCCTACAGTCTTTCCTCAGACTTGTATGGATATGGAAGTGTTCAGTCTGTTCCTTTGGTATCATTCTCAACAGATACCCGAATTGTCTTCTTGTACTGGTCGGCCACTTGACTTAACCTGATCGCTTCCAGTATGGGTGATATAACCGGACTTCTTCCGGTTATTCCTTTGCCTTGTGGCTGATCGGCTGTTTGATGATTCCGGTTTTAAGCTTTGGCCGATCATTTCTTTGTGCGGTCACGTTCCGAGTATTCTTGGTCGGTTTAGTAGCTTGACCGGCTAGTTTTCTTAGCCGGTTCTTTTGTTTATCTGGTCTGGTTCTTTGTTCCTGCATGGAAAGTTTATTTAAGTTAGGTATATTTGAACCGGTCTAATTTTATCTAACAATTTCTCCCTTTTTGATTATTTTATTTAAAATTATCAAAATCATGTAAGTTTGCAACCGTATGCCGGTTGTTTTGTTTGTCCGGATTTTTGAAACTGACTTAGGAGAATTTTTCGAAAAATTTTGAGAAAAATTTTGGAAGAGTCTTTATCTTTTATCTTATCAATTTCTCCCTTTTTGATTATTTTATATAAAATTATCAAAACTAAGTAGAGATGCAAAAGATGGTCGGTTTCAAAAATAGCTTTATATATATGATAGATAACCGAAAATGACATAATATATATATAAAAACACTAAGGCAAATAAAGGAAAGAGAGTCCCTATTCTGAGTCCGAGAAATCATATATGATCCGCTTTTTCTTCTCCGGTTGCGGTCGACTGGAAGGTTCAGAGACTCGTTGTCTTGTAGACCGGGACTGCAGTTGTTCTTCAACTTCCTCTTCGACTTGATCAGCCTGCTGCGGTATACTTGAGATGACCGTTTTAGTGACCTCATCGAGTAGGTCGGCTATTTGAACTTTCTTTGAGGCTTCCCTCTTTCGCTTTTTCGGCGCTGAAGCGGAGGCGGCCGCCTTTTTCTTCTTGTTTTCTTCTGCGAAGCCGTCCAGCCTTCGTTTTCCCCTTTCCAACCGCTCAGCATCCTTCGCAGCTTGAGCGGCTGCTTTCTTTGTAAGTCCCGGGAACTTAGCCTCTGCCTTTCGAAGTCGTTCGGCCTCCTCTTCTTCTTCGGTGAGTTGAGATGATCGCGGTGCTTCCTTCTCTTTACTTGCTTCGGCATCCAGCGCATCCTGGACCCTCTTAGCCGCTTGAGCATCAGCCGCTACAGCCGCGGCGTCCGCGTTCATCTTTACCCTTAGCAATTCGGCAACTTGTTCGGAAAGCGCCTTAAGTTCGGCCTCGAGACCCTCATTTTTCTTCTCGAGTTCGGAGACCCGTCCGAGTGTTGTGCCGACCAGGTCATCACCCATTGTTGTCCATCGTTGATCGGTCTCTCTTTCAAGCCGGTCGAAGTCTTTCTTTAACTCGGAGGTCAAATCCTCCAGAATTGCGGTTCGCTTAACATATTTACCGCGCTGAGCCACCTCTTCCTGCAGATCTTCGTCCATTTCTGAGAGTCGGTCCCGATTGTTATCCAAGAGATACCTTGTGGTGTCGGCGAACTTGAGTGTCGAGCCTACGATTCTTTGGAATCTCTCCTTGAATGGCTGAACCGCGGAGTCTTCAAACTCTTGAATGCGGTTATCAATCCGTTCTGCTGTCTATTCTTCAATCCTTTGAAGACGGCCCTCAACCCATTCCTTTGTGAAGTCTGATGCGGAGACTTCCGGTTGTGAAGGAGGGGATTGTCTGGTGAGTTTAGGATCCGCTCTTTCATCGGATTCTTTTGCTGCCGCATTCTCCCTTGGAGGTGTTGGACAGTGATCCGGACTTGTTTCGATCCGGGGAGTAGTATAGACCGGTATTTTTCTTTTATTGCATATTGCTTCTAGCCGGTCGATTTCTTGAATGAGGTCTCCTCTGGCTTTTTCAAGCCTTTCTAACACCCGCGGTGTTAAGGTGTCTTCCAGTCCCACCGCTTCGAACTCCTCCGTAATTTTCCGGATGCGTGCGGTTAGCTTCCGTAGTTGGACCTTTGGTATTAAGAGGCAGGTTCAGTGTAATACCTCTTGAATTGTGTTGGAGTTTGTGAAATTCATGATCAAGTCCTCCACTTCCTCTAGTCTATGGATGCATTCCAAATCCGTGTGGCCCGGTAGGATTTCCCTATATGGTGTACCGAACCGGTGCTCGTGCCATTCCAGGTATAGCTCCTCAATCGACTCGGCTCGCTTTTTGGCGCCCCGAAGGAGTTTCAGAGATATCCTATCGGCCTCTGCTTCTTCGGCCTCTTCCTTCTCTTTGTCGCCGCCTTCATCATCGGCTTCTTTATCACCTTCTTCACCATCCTCTTCACCACCCTCGGTGGTCTCACGATTGGTGTCAGGACCGGTATTATCGGGGCTTTGGGCCGAATGCTCGTTTTCATTAACCGATCTTTCGTCCTCGGTTTTCTCTGTATCGGTTCTGTCAGGTTGGGAAGCCTTCATCCTCCATTTGTTGTGGTGGTTCTGAGAAAGTGACTTTCTCTTTTCCTTTGCCTTCGGCCTTTGTTTTTGCTGGGGCCGCTTTCTTGTCGGCTTTCTTCTTTCGGCTACCTGTGGAACCGGGGGCCGGCTGCTTCCTTTCTAAGAATTGTTTCGATCTGATGAGGCATCTATTTGCGACGATGACGCCGGGACCGATGTTGAGATTGTGGTGAAGGAAGAACACATCCGAGAGGAACGGCGTATCCCCATGACCGGTTTGAATCCGGTTTCACCATATCCATCAAGTTATTGAACACTGCTTTTGCCCAGTTAACCTTTGTGCCCTCTATCAGGCCGATCAGCATCCTGATTTTGTCCCTTGTGAGGCTGCTATAGTTTCCTCCCCTTGCCAGAATCGCCCTTGCGAAGATGTCACAGATTGGGATATACTCCGGCTTCAACGTTGATTTGCTGCCGGAAACTTTTATCGGCTCCTTAGTTGCCGAGAGAATCTGGCAGGCCGCCTCAAAGGTATTGGGCTCTATGTCTGCCGTTGCATCCTGGCCGGTTGTTGGAAGGCGCAGGCTCTCTACCACCGATGCCTCGGTGAGCTCTATTTCAGTACCGCATACCGTTGCGGTGATTTTGTCATTGGAGATAGTTGCGGTGTTGAAGAATTCCTCGACCGCATCTTTGTAGAGCACATGAGGACCGCCAAGAAAATATTCCAGACCGGTGTTGACTACCCGGTCAATAACCTCCTTTGCCTCGGACGTACCTTTCAGTCGGATTTCCTCGAAATCCACCTGAGATAGGTGCTTAAACAAAGCCGAATTGCGCCCCATCTTAGAGATTTTTGAGAGAGTTTGAGAAATAACCGCTTCAGAGAGTTAGAGAGCTTAGAGAGAGAAAGCAGATTCGTGTGAGAATGAAATAAAATGACCGAGAGTCCCTTTTATAGATGCGGTTTGGAAGCCCAATCGTCCCATCAATATTGGGCGGGAGTTTTCCCTCCAAGTTGAAAGAGCGGCAAACAATGGGCGGGGAAGGAGTAGGCGCCAATCCACGGGCGGAGGTTTTGAGCGGGAAGTTTCCCTCCAAAACTTTTGCTTTCGTCATTGATGACGTTTGAAACCGATTGAAGCACCGGTTTTCTAAAGTTAACCGGTTATGTAGAGTTTTGAATCTTTTTGAGCGATTTATCTTTGAAACCGGATAGGAAAGCGGTTGTTTTGATAATGTTAATCAGTTACTTAGATATTTCAAATGTTAAGAAAACTCGGTCATTTAAACTGAAATGAGATTGTATTCAAGAAGCGTTACAGAAAGAGGACCGATAAATAAGTCGGTACTGAAATAGGCATACATAATTAAAGGAAAGGTACAGCCTATGGGAAGGACATTCTAGAAATTCGGTCTATTGCCGAATCCTTGTCGAGGATGTTCGAGGAAGAGGCCGGTGTCCCTGATCCAAACTCTGGCCGGTATCCAAGAATCAGCTTACTGATATGTGATGCATAACCGAGACCTTTCTTGGTCAGCACCATATTCTTGAGGTTCTCGAATATAACCGTTGACCAGTTGATGGCCGATTCGCCAATGATGTGGGTCATAATGTTGTAGGTATTTCTAGAATACCGTTGATTCGGCGATTGACACAGGATCGAACGAGTCACGATTTCGAGAAGTAGTTGACCGTGACTAGCAAGCTGGGTTTTTGGCCCATAGTGTTCCACCGGATGAGGGGTGGCCGATAGGTATTGGGCGAGTTCAAATCCCGCAAGGTCCTCTATGGTCGGAAAGTCAGAGAATCCTTCAGTACGTAGACCGAATAGTGAAGCAAATTCAGTTTCATCGATCCAGAATGTTTGGTCTCTGACGGTAGAGACGATATACTTTCCCCTAATGCAGGCGCTTCGAAAGAAGGCCTTGACATCCTCTAGGAGAATTGGACCGGCCTCTTCAAGAAAAGGTTGAAGACCGGTTGCAGTGAGAGAGTGAAACATGAACTCCTGTTCAGGATTTCCTTCCCTCTCTTCCAAGCAAGAGTTGAAGTCAATGCTTAAGAAGTTCCCCAAAGTTCGGCTTGGCATGATTACGGTTATGAGAGGGATGGAATTCAATAGATTTCAGAAGTGTTTTATGCTTTAGGATGTGGTAAGTTGATTAGAGGATGGCTCCTTATATAGGATCGGTTTTGGAGGGAAAATCTAAGCATTGATTGTCAGTTTTGTTTTATTAAACAAAAGAATCTTTACGTTTCCAAGGTGCATGGGGAAGCGGCAGATTGCGAAGCCCGAGGTAGGTGTTAGTTGAGAGGTAACCAGGTTAGTTGGATATTAAATGTTCAGGTGGTTGGGGGTTATCTTATTAATTAGGGATTCCTTTTCATTAGATGCACTTAATCATAACCGAGATTAATTAGTTGAGGCCGAAAGTTACATAGGACAGTGCCGAAAAGGCATGGATAATAATGAAGAAAGCATGAAATTAAAAGAAACATAAGTAAGACCGAAGAGGACGTAAATCAGGCTGAAACGATCAATCATAGGTTGGATAAAGATACACCCGGTGCATGAAGCAAAAGGACCGGGTGCAAGAAGGAGTGACTCAGGGTGCATAAGAGTTGACGACACCGTTGCGGCGGTTTCTTCTCCTCCAAGCTCTCTCAAACCGCTCATAAAAGGAGTCGGTTACTTCTTTAGTCAGCACCTGGGCTTGGTTCAAACCTTCTCCGGGACAGGTAGGAACACCAAGCTCCACAAGAAGACAGCTTAGTTGGGGGATAAAACCGACTGATCGGATGCCGACCATCCAGATAAGGATGTCAAACAGAACCCTGGACCAGTTCACCGGTGTGCCGGTGATTATAGCCGCCATCATGTTGAAGTTCGAGGTACTGTAGGTATTTGTGACATCCTTTCCGAAGATGCTCTTACCGATCACATCATTGAGAAGCTGATATTCAGCTCTCAGGTGTGATTTTGTACCGTGATCCTCAACCGGTTCGTCAGACCGTGCGAAGGCGATGCAGATCTCGGCCTTTATGTCGGCTGGAACTTCTAGATCCGTTATCCCGTGCCTTGGCAGGCTAAAACACCGCGCAAAGTCCCTTTCGGTGAAATCAAAGATGATGCCTCCCACTTTAGATTGAATGTGAGTTTCAAAGTGGGGGGTGCCTCTAAACACCCTAGCGTGATAGAAGAACTCCAGAATGGATTCAGGATAGATGGTGTGTTTGTCGTCTAGGAAGTTCTGAAGACCGGTTTCCTCCAGAGATTTGATTATCTTATACACCTCATAGTGCTCTGTGTTTGAACAGGATTGAAAATCAACCTGAAGGATGTTGGGGAACTGAGACATTTTTGTCTTAGTGAGAGGATAATCTTTTGTCTTGTGAGTGTTATGGTGAATGTTTACTTCACTTAAATACTAGTTTAGGGATTATCCTATTGTCCAGGTATTAAATGAGATGATATCTATTAACTGCAGGATAAATGTGTATTGCATGAAATAAGTATGTTCTCAGTTATAGGGTGTTGGTCATAGACCTAGACTGTGAAAGATATCAACAGATCTTCACGTCTTTTTAGGTGCGACCAGTTTACTTTGAAAGGGCAATGTTTCAGAATAGATATCTTCAAACACTGATAATTATTCCACTTCTGTTTAGAATTCAAATAATCTAAGATAACTTGCTTCCGAACCGGTTAGTCACCAGTTGTTCATCCCGATGCGGTTATTTGATGCATGCACCAAGTAGCCGGTCGGTTTACTCTGTCTGATGAACTGAGCGGTTCTTCTATAGGTAACTTGAAGATTTGAAGTCCAACAGTTTAGGAGGAACTACCGGTTTTATCTGTCCGAACCGGTTTCCCTTTAAGCATCCTTAGGAAGGATCTGACTAATGTCGGTTAAACCGAGAGTAAGTCTGAATTGAGAGAACTTAGCTTCCTGTAGAGGCTTTGTGAAGATATCGGCTACTTGATGATCGGTCGATACGTATTCTATCCGGATATGCTTCAGCGTGACATGTTCCCGGATGAAGTGGTGCTGTATGTCGATATGCTTGGTCCTAGAATGGAGAACCGGATTGTAAGTTATTGCTATGGCACTCGTGTTGTCACAGAAGATCGGGGACTCTTCGGCTATGACACCGAAGTCCCTCAGCTGTTGTTGTATCCAGAGGAGTTGTGAGCAGCAGCTTCTGGCCGCCAAGTATTCAGCCTCCGCAGTGGACGTGGCCACCGATGTCTACTTCTTGCTATGCCATGAAACAAGCCGGTCACCTAGGAACTGACATGTTCCGCTGGTGCTCTTTCTGTCAATCTTACAACCTGCATAATCTGCGTCTGAATAACTTGTTAGATTAAAGGATGAGTCCTTTGGGTATCACAGACCGACATCAGGTGTGCCCTTTAGATATTTCAGTATCCTTTTTGCGGCTGTGTAGTGGGATTGTTTTGGATTTGCTTGGAATCTCCCACATACACCAACTGCAAACAGGATGTCCGGTCTACTCGCTGTCAAGTATAGGAGGGAACCGATCATGCCCCGGTATGCAATCTGGTCTACCGATTGACCCTCATCATCTCTGTCCAGTTTAATTGATGAGCTCATTGGAGTAGCCGCCGAGGAGCAAGTGTCCATCCCGAACTTCTTTAGTAGCTCCTTGGTGTACTTAGGTTGGCTAATGAATGTTCCTTCTTTGAGTTGTTTAACCTGAAGACCTAGGAAGAAACTTAATTCTCCCATCATACTCATTTCAAACTTGTCAGTCATCATTTTTGAAAACTTATCACATAGCTTAGGATCAGTGGAACCGAAAATGATATCATCTACATAGATTTGAACAAGTAGGATATGTTCCTTCTTTTCAAATTTAAACAACGTTTTATCCACCGAACCGATGGTGAAGTCATGTTGTAATAGAAATGCGGTTAGTGTATCATACCAGGCTCTAGGTGCTTGCTTTAGACCGTATAAAGCTTTATTTAGCCGGTATACATGGTTTGGAAAGGCAGTGCTCTTGAAACCGGGTGGTTGTTCAACATACACCTCTTCACGTAGGTCACCGTTCAAGAATGCACTTTTAACATCCATTTGAAAAACCTTAAAGTTTTTGAAAGCAGCAAATGCAAGAAAAATTCTAATGGCTTCAATCCTATCTACAGGGGCAAATGACTCTTCAAAATCAATGCCTTCTTCCTGTTTGTAACCTTGTGCCACTAATCTGGCTTTGTTCCTCGTGACCAAACCGTCCTCATTGAGTTTGTTTCTAAATACCCATCTTGTTCCTATAACCGATTGATCCTTCGGTCTTGGAACTAGGTACCAGACTTATTTACTCTCGAACTGGTTTAGCTCTTCTTGCATTCCCAAGATCCAATCCGGATCTGACAATGCTTCATCTATTCTTTTCGGCTCAATCTGGGATATGAAAGCGGAATTAAAGTATCCTTCCAGAAGTTGACCCCTAGTTCGGACAGGTTCTGAAGGGTCACCTATGATTTGCTCAGGAGGATGTTTACTGTTTCTTCTGAGATTCAGTTCAGGAATGTCTACCAAATTACCGTTTACTTGATCAAGGCTAGACATGTCGGTAGGCTGAACAGGATTGTCAGACCGACCGACTTCCTCGGATTGGACCGAAGTGTCAGCTTCCTGTTGTGGAACAGCTTGATCCGGCTGGGTTCCAATGTTACCCATTTGGTCATGGACAAACCTCCTGAAGACCGGAGTCTCTTCTTCACTATCAGAATGAATATTGTTATTTTCCAATCTGTTGTGTAGATCAAAGCATGAAGCAGTATTGCTTTCAACCGATTCATCGAAAACAACGTGAATTGTTTCCTCCATGGTTGCAGTTCTATTATTATACACTCTATATGCTTTACTTACTGCTGAGTATCCTAGCATGATCCCGGTATCGGTTTTTGCATCAAAAACAGTGAGTTGGGTTTTACCATTTATGTGTATATAACACTTACAGCCGAAAATCCTGAGGTACTTAAGTTTGGGAACCCTGTTAAAATAAACCTCATACGGTGTTTTGTTGTGAAATTTGTTTATTAAAGACCGGTTTTGTGTATAACATGCGGTGTTGATAGCCTCAGCCCAAAATTTCTGAGCAATGCCGGAATCGGCTATCATGGACCGTGCGGCTTCCTTGAGAGTCCGGTTTCTTCTCTCGGCCAGGCCATTTTGTTGAGGAGTCCTAGCACTAGACAACTCGTGTCTAATGCCGGATTCATCAAGATATGCGGTTAATGTACTATTGGTAAATTCGGTACCTCGATCACTTCGAATGCTATTAATGCGAGTTGATTTTTCATTTTGTAAGCGTTTAAGAAGTGTAATCAGGTTTGATACCGTTTCACGTTTAGATGGTAGAAATATGACCCATGTAAATCTAGAATAATCATCACTAACTACCATGGTGTAGAGCATACCTCCTAGGCTAATGACCTGAATCGGTCCAAATAAATCCATGTGAAGAAGATCTAAGCATCGGCTAGATTGGATGTTTCCTTTACTCTTAAAGGTTGACCTAGTTTGTTTACCCATTTGACATGCTGAGAAAACCTTATCTTGATTAAATACTATATCAGGAATGCCCTCAACTAGCTTTTTACCACGAATGTAGTTTAAGGTTTTCATGTTTAGATGGTTTAGTCTCTTATGCCACAACCAGGTTTGGTCGATCTTAGCTATCATGCATATAGGGTATTCTACTCTAGTTTTCCAGTCTACCTTGTAAATGTTACCTATCCTATTTCCGGTTAGTAGTACAATATCTTGAGAGTTCTTAACTAAACATGCATGTTTAAGAAATTCTACCGTGTATCCAGCATCACACATCTGACTAATGCTAAGTAGGTTAAAACGTAGGTTTTCAACTAGAAGTACATTATCAATAGTTAGGTTACCATGGACAATCTTACCCTTGCCCACAGTTTTACCTTTTGAATTGTCACCGAAGGTGATTAGAGCACCGGTTACTGTTCTGATATTGGTTAGCAAATTGCTGTTTCCGGTCATGTGCTTGGAGCAGCCGCTATCCAAGAACCATTCAGAGTTTCCTAGCCGTTTCTTTAGATCCTGCAAAATGTACATATTTACAACTATTTGGTACCCACATTTACTTGGGTCCACATGCGATTAGTCCCTTGGGTATCCAAACCTTGATAAACCGGACGGTCTTCTTTGCTAGGGTTTTAACTGTCCTTTTGGCACTCGGTCTCGTGTATCTCGGTCTTTCTACATAGGTCTTAAATGATGATGATCTTCGGTTTGGTGATCTTTGGTTTG